>NC_069390.1:100325679-101608179 GCF_027475565.1 Acinonyx jubatus | reverse complement strand
CCTGGAGCCTCCTTCGGATTCTGTGCCTCCCTCTCTCTCTGTCCCTCCCCAGATCCTGCTCTGTCTCTGCCTCAAAAATAAAATATAAACATTAAAAAGAACCTTGTTTTTAAAGAAGAAAAACTGGAACATGACAAATGCTTACTGGGTCCACTGATTTCCAGAAAATGTGTGCTTAAATGAAGGCCATCCTGGACACCAAAGGTACAACAGATACTTTTATTGCACATTTATAAAATCTGCATAGTTGTATCGAGTGTTCTTCCCGCCCACTATTCCCTCATTAACGTTAAAATTTGGTTAAAACACAATATCCAATCTGGAGCCTTTTAAAAATGGTCAACAGAGGATAGTTCTCTCTCTACATATACATATATATATTCTTTTTTTTTTTCTTTTTACAAACCCTCACCCCTTATTTTTTTTCCGGAGCACAAAAGGGGAGGGGCATCCAAACGTTCTTTGGGGCCAGCAGCGGCCTCAGACACCTGCTGTTGACAGTTTTCGGACGCCAGAAGCTTTTACTGAAATCCCAATGCTCTCCTGTCTTAGTGACGGTTCACAACGCCGTTCAGTCTAAGGTCCTTACTGCTTTCCTTTCTTTCACTCGGGACTGAGTGTGAGGTTTTCTGGTTTATTTAAAAAATATAAAATGAGAGAGAGAGAGAGAAGAAAGGAAAGGCAGCTTTCTTTTGACTTTGCAGCCCTTGCTGCCACGTGCCCTTAGGTTTCTACCCACACGTGAAGGGCGGTAGTTCGGTAGTTCATTAGCAATGCATTTTGTCTTCTCCCATCAAGAGACGGGCGAGGCTCAGAGCTCTCATCTCTTGCCATTTAGAACTTTGAAATGTCATCTGTATTTGATAAAATAACTAGTAGCTGTTCATCTGGTTCAGGTTCTGATGGATCACCCTTCTATTCCACTGTCAAAAATATTTATGCCTGCAGGATAATTTTAAAAGTGGCAAGAGAGTTACAAAAAAGCTCGAGCATTCGAACACGCGTGTAGGTACAAGAGGCATTTCAGGTCTTGTGACGTAATTCGATACCTTAATACAATGGTTCTTGTCTTTTGTGATGAAATTGCTTTTATGATTTTGTACCTAAAAAGTGCAATTTTATTTTCAATCCTTCTTTACACGCAGAGCATGGTTGGGGGCTGGATCTGAATCTTACTTTCCCACCTAATTCCTTCCCCAGGGCAAACACTGTGATGACAGACTTCTGTGCAACAGGCAGGCAGCCACGGACCAAAGTGGGCCTTGAACATGTGGGGGCTTACTTCACTGTCACAGTTGACACCCCCTGAATTGACTCCATGACAGCTGCAAATCGGCTACAAAGGTCATAGGGAGAATTGGGTCGAATAGTTGGAGGCTCCTTCAAGACAATGATTTCCGCAGAAGGATCGAGAAGCCTGGGTAGGAACTCCCCTAAGCACAGCTGTAGATTTTCTGTGGAGGGAAAGCAGATGGTTACATATACAGCTAAACAGATCTCTAAGTAAAAACTAGTTAAGTCTGCAACTATATGGGAAGGTCTTCCACAGAGTCCATCCATCACCCAGCCTCGAAGGTCACTGCATTGTGCTGGCCAGCTAACAACAAATAACAATTCCTTTAAGCCGAACCAGGAGCAAAGACTACTTGCCAGATATACCAAAGAGTTAGGTCACTGCTTTAAGCCGTATGATGTGTGCCAGGATAACACTACCTATTCATTTCACTGGCAGGCCTTCTAATCTACCATCCGTCTAAAATTTGAAAAACTGGATAGGCTACCATAAATAGAATGGTGTATTTTCTTTCGGTGATTAAAGCATACCAATGTGCACACATGGCATTAAGTAAAGGTATATCACACACACACACACACACAGACATAGTCTAAAGAAAAACCCAAGACGTTAAAAGGAAATTCATATTAATACTGTAAATGTAAACACTTCAATAAGTCAATAGAATATCTTTACATCAGTGAGAGAAACTAACCAAGAGGCTTCATATTAGAATACATACCAACTTTCTAAGTCTACCAAACTCACCTAAAAATGACTAGTTTTAAGCTCCCCTTTCCAAAATGCTTTGGACAAGCAAGACTATTTCATTTGCTATCCTACTAATCTCAAGGGCATCACAGTTAATAGTGGGTGTTCTGTCTTACAACTTCAAGTCACAGGAAAATTGAGTTATGGCACCATCAGGTAATCAAAGTGCATAAACATTTTGATTTTTAAACTATAAAATTAGAGTTCAGATTTTGACAGATGAAAAAGTAATGGAAGTCTGACATCCCTGGAGAGGAGAAAATTTTTTAACAGGACTTCTGGGCTGTTTGTGAAGTCTTCAGCAGCCACAGAGGAGGTGAAGGAAGGTTAAGAGGGACAGAGGCCTAGGATCCTGTCCCTTGTTTCAGTAGAGCAGAGCCACTTCCAACCAACTTCGATGCTTCAATAATCCTTTAAAAAGGTTTGATAACCAGTGCTATTGAGCAAAAGCACTGTAATTTCTAAAAGTCTCAAGAGCCTTAGAAATTATTGCAAGTGAGGGGGGGCTTGGGTGGCTCAGTCAGTGAGTGTCTGACTCTTGAGCTGGGCTCAGGTCATGATCTCACAGTTGTGGGAGTTCAAGCCCTGCATGGGGCTGTATACTGACAGCAAGAAGCCTGCTTGAGACTCTCCCTCTCTCTCTGCCCTGCCCTGTTTGCACTCTCTCTGTCTCTCTCAAAATAAATAAATAAACTTAAAAAAAAAAAAAAGAAGAAGAAAGAATTTATTCCAAGTGCTAACAACAACATACCCGCAATATCTTGTCCAAGGTAAGAGCACCAATGGTTTCTCATGATCTCAATGGCATGTAGGTCATCCTTGGAGATGTCATTATTAATGATAAGGTGAATGCAGGGAATGATCAGCTCATTCATCACATTAATGCCCTCTGTTACAGAGTGGTCGTCGTTTGTTTCAAAGAGAGACGCTGCCTTGGCATTCAGCTCCTATAGATAAAAGGCAGAGTGGGGGGCGGTGTCTGAAAAGGATAAATACCTATTTTAGAAGAGCCTAAACAAACGGTTCCCAAGCTTTACTGCATATTGGAATTTCCTGGGAATTTTAAAAACTACTGATGCCCCATCCTAGATACACTGATTTGACTGGTATGCAGGTGACTGGGGCACTGGGATTTTTAAAAGCTCCCAAGGCGATTCTAATGTAGCAAAGTCTGTGACCCACTTACCTAAACTGACAAGTCCAGGTCTTGCTTAACACATGCTTCGACTAAAAGGCCTATTCAATGGCTCTCGATCTCCACTGAGCACCACAATCACCTGCAGAAGACATGCTGATGCCCTGGGCCCCTCCCCAGAGCCTCTGGTTTGACAGTCCAAGGAGGGAACGCTCCCTATGTTATTGTGATGCCTGCTGAATGCTGAGAGCCAGTGATGGAAAGAACCCAAATCACTATTACCAGCCACTTGCAGAAGCTGAGTAGGACATTCAAAATGCAAACTGTATTTGGTGATTTCAAACATAAAAGCATGGCTCTAATAAAATTCAGATCCATCAAATCTGCAAGGCCCTTCTTTTAGCTTCAAAATGCCCTGCCACAACGTATAACTGATACGGAAATCAAGGTATAAATCAGAAAATGAAAATCTTGACATGAATACACATCATGACTGAATCTCCTCCATCTGGTAGTAACAAGGCAGTGGCAGGAATGCTGGCCCAGCTCTTCCCGGGAAGGGCAATCCTGCTGGGTGTCAGGAAGACAAATGCAAGCTCACAATCAGAAGGCAAGCCACCCCTCTACAGATCTCTGAAGGACGAGCACTATATAAACCCTTGGATAGGCAGAGGGGATATGGGTCTGCCATTCCCCATGACTGCCAAATGCAAAACAGGCCAGGTTAGAGCTTCAGTGTTGTATGATAGTGATATTAACAGAACAGCAGGACGAATTTTTTTTTTTTTTTTTTTTTTTTTTAAGTAGACTTCGTGCCCAGCACAGAGCCCAACACGGGGCTTGAACTCACAACCCTGAGATCAAGAGTCAAACAGTTAACTGACTGAGCTACCCAGGTGCCCCAGCAGGACCAATTCTTATAATTTGTATCTTTTAAAAAAACAAAACAAAACTGCAGTCTCGGGGCACCTGGGTGGCTCAGTGAGTTAAGCGTCCAACTTTGGCTCAGATCATGATTTCACAGCTCATGAGTTTCAGCCCTGCATCGGGCTGTCGGCTGTCAGCAAGGAGCCCACTGCAGATCCTCTGTCTCCCTCTCTCTCTGCCCCTCCCCGCTCATGGTTTCTCTCTCTCAAAAATAAACATAAAAAAAAGGGGGAGAGGGAGGAGGAGTTTCTTAGAAATCACCAAATTCTCAATCTTTTAGCTTAGCAGGGAACATAGAAAAAACACTGCATTTCTTCAAGACACATCTATTACAGTCTTATGATGTGCCAGACACAGAGAAAACAGCTGAATAAGAAAAGGATCTGTGAGGGGTGGCTCAGTGGGTAAAGCATGTAACTCTTGATCTCAGGGTTGTGAGTTCGAGCCCCATGTTTGGTGGGGAGATCACTTAAAAAAATAAAATCTTTACAATAAAACACACAAAAAGAAATAAGAAAAGGGTCTGTGTTCAACGAACTCACAATCCACTAGAGAAGCAATGCAGTAAACTGTGTAATGCAAGTGTACATAGAGGGCACAGAAAAAAGGATAACTGATTGTCATCCTAGCTTCTCTCGGGGGTTGAAGAAGAATTATATTCATTTAAGTGACCTAAAATAATCTGGCTCAATGTACAACTACTCCTAAGAGTTTAGAAAAATCTACAACCTACCCAAGGTTATTTTGTTTTTTAAGTCGTATTTCTTCACGGCTTCAAGGAGCAGAGGTAAAGACAAGAAAATAATAAAAATCATAAGGCTTTACACAAACAGTACAAACCAGAAGGCACTTTCGTCGGTACAAAGCGATGACGGATTCCTTCACCCCCCGGCGGGGCCCCTTGGTCAGCAGGGCGGCATTGCTCTGGTAGGCATATACCAGGTAGGAGAGTGCCTCTTGGTACCTTAGAAAATGGTGGATAAATGACAGCTGAGTGCTCCTTCTTTCTCCAAAATCTAGGGCTCAGGCCTCTCTGTTCCCCAGCACAAAAATTTCTGTAGCTCCAATTATGGAAAAATAACTGTCCTAAGGACAGAGGCAGCGTGGGATACTCTGACTGCAGCCAGTCTCTGCCCTTCTACAGACTGGCCAAGAGACCCAAGGCCAATCGTGAAACTTCCCTGGCTTTCCATTTTCTTCAACTCTAAACCAGAGAAGGGGACTGCATGCTGACTAAGGTCCGTGACAACTCTAAACTTCATTTTCTGAGTTCATCTTTATCACAGAGAACATCTGGCCATTACGTCTTTTCACCAATGTATCTATCACTACGTAAAGGATGAAAAACCACATGTGATGGTTAGTAAAACAGTGGGAAAAGCAGAGGTGCCCTGCCACGTGGGACAAGGGAGGGAACACATGGCTATGGTTCTCTCTGTTCCTGGGTGGCCACCAGCAGGTAACAGTGCCCTGACCAACAATCCGAGAGACATAAAAGGCCAACATACTTTCCTTTTTGGTAGAGTTCCAGACCCGTGAGGAGATACACAGACACCTTTCGAAACAAACTATAATCCTCATGCCACTTCTGCAAAGGAATGACTACCGTTAGCGATGATGGTCACCAGGAACTTTCTCTACACTTCCCACCACACTAAGTTTTAAACTCTATACAAATATTTATTGAGCACGTATGGCCAGGCACAAACACAACAAACACAAAAGCTTTTCGATAATGATGTGTTCAGTATTTACAACAAAAGCCCACTGCTGACCTTCATTTTCAGTGAGCTATTACTTCCCGAGGAACAGAAATATTTATTTCAAAGGAGCTTTAGAGTTTATTATTCTCATTTCCAACACCCCTGTCAAAGTCCTGCAGTTTTGGTTTCAACAGATGCGTCTCAGGTTCTGACAAAACTGTGCGTGTGCAGGGGACACGGAAGGACAAGGCTGTTCCAGTCATTCAGAAGAGCACTTGAGCTCAGTGGGGTGCAGTGGGACCCCGTTAGGTGTCACAGAACACTGTTTTCCTTCTAACACACTGCTTTTTTGGGAAATTTGCAGTTATGTATGCATTTTTACGCACAGAAGTTTCATTTGGAATACAGAAATACTAGCAAACAGTATTATTTTACAAGAAACCAAACCATGAATCAAGAATTTTACTGCCTGGGTCCAAGGCTGGAGTAGGTATTAAACGGAAAGGAAGCATTAATTTACTCCAACAGAAGAATCAAACAAAGAAACCGGCTACTCTGAGGGTTAGAGCTCATTTATCCATTGGCACCCAATTGTGGGTTTTTTGGGGGGAGCAGGTGGAGGCTAGTCAGTCTGTGATAACACAAAATTGTTACATTTTGCCTCAAGAGTTGATGTTTTTGTTTAGCACACTTAAAGAGGAGACTTCACCTTGTACTCTTCCATATTCATGTCCTCTGGACCAATCTCCTGCAGCTTGGCCTGCGCCACCTTCATGATGCTGATGGACCTGGGTGGGCCGAGGTCAGAGAGCAGTGAGAGGCGCGGCCTTCCCGGCAGGGGTGGGAGGGGCTCGCGCCGGAAGCGGTGGGTGGTGCATCTGCGCGTTTCCCTCCTCACCTTTCATCGTAGCTGAGATTTTTATCTGCAAACTGTTCCAGGAGGGTCCGCTCCACCACCCTCTTGGGCGCCTCATTTTGGAAAAAGTAGACAAGCACGTGCTGGAGCCGAGGGTCGCTGTGGGCCGTGGGCGTCTCCTTGGCCAGCTGGTAGAGCCTGGAGTACTCTTCGTGGAATGCCTGTTGACGACAAGGTCGGCAGTGAGCAGGAGGGGGCGCTGTGGCCTTCCGCTCGCACAACCCGATGCCTACGTTAGAGAGGTGTTGCAGAACTCCAAGACTTGAAGGAGCTCCTATTGGGGAATTACAGAGGCAAGTACGGAACCTGGGACTTGTCTGCCTGTCAGGAGGGCTAAAACTCGCCGTGGCACCGCAGACGCACTGGGCCTGTAAGAAATTTGTCTCTCGCATAAAATTCTAAGGAAAACGAGTATTTCGTTCTAATGAGTTTGGGCGTATCCTGGAGTTCCAAGGACCTGAATTTTAAAAATTCACATGAATGCAATTTATTCAAGTACCTTACGTTTTATTCAGGTACCTTAAAAAGCAGGGCCTGCTTTCTTAGATCATCTTCTATCACGGCCCTCGCACCACAGAGGCAGCTCTATTAATGGAGATCTCCTAAGGACCACGACCGGCCCTCCAGGCTAGTTGTGATCCAGTTGGGCACAGCTTGCCAAGGCTGCGTTCACCCCGAGAGGGGGCGCTGTCGGTGATGCAATACCGGAAGTGGAGTTTTAGGTGTTAAAGAAAAACACACTTCATCCCATTTTTTTTACCATCTAATAGAATTACGGCTCCATTATTATGATACTTGTGGTGTAAGGATATTAGATTAAAAAAAAAAAACAAACAGAGATACCTTAATAAGCCCTGCTTCAGACCCATCTCGGTCAAAGGTCTGACGGGCTTTAGCTATGGCCAGGATGACCCCTTGCATGGCAGGGCTCAGCATCACCTACCACAAGAAGGCACACGACACGGAGAGAAAAAGGAGAGAAGAAAAGTTCAAAAGAAGACTGAGTGACAGAGAGGCGAGTGGGCGGCTGAAGCGAAGCGGGGCAGCGTGCCCGTGGCCGGCCCAGATCTGCGCACCTGCCCCCCATGCACACCCACAGCCCCGTCCCTGCGCGGCATGTCGGGACTTTGCCCAAGACAGGCTGTTCCTATGTATTCTAATTTTGCGGATGAACTAAGACGGATATCTGAAAATATCTACAAATGGCGGCTGCTGAAGAATCAAGTTAAATTACAGGTCTCCCAGGGGAAGTGTCTGCAGTGAGAATTCCAATTTTGTTCTGTAATCTGGGTGTGTGTTCCAGTACACAAATATTCTAGAGTTTAACTAAAAATGTTTAAATGTTTTACACTTAAGATACTCGAAATTAGGCGATATGCTAATATGACTTTATAAAATCAAACGCTTTCAAAGATTTTGAGGGACAGGGTTCATGACTGCTAATGTGCAGTGACAACTCCAAAGGGGACGAACCATAAATAACGTGGGATCCAAAGCTTCTTCCAAAAGCTTTAGAATCAAAACCAACTTCGATTCACATTTGTTTTGCTCACTATACACCATTGCAAGTTTGATATTTGGGCAGAAAAAAATGGGCTAATACTACCAAAGACAAAGCCTCCTAATTGAAAAGGCCTTTTTTTTTTTCCTCTCATAATACCAAAAAAGGAACTAAACACTACCTTTCTGAGCCACTAGACCCTGCAGGGGCCTCTGTGAGTATATGCCTGGGTAGATACACAGCAGGGGCAGCGGACAGCAGGCACAAGGCTCCAAGGCTCTCTTTTAAAGAACAGTAGCTAAGGTCAAAACCAGATAGGCCCTCTTGTTCGTTAGTTGTTTCAATTAGGAATATTTGTTTCCATATGAACTACTGCCAAACACCTTAAAAAAGTAGATTCGGTCACATGGGGAGGCAACAGAAGAGCAGCGACACACAGCTGAATCCTGCACTCATCTCTGTACCTCCTCATCATATCCATCTGCGTCCGCTCTAACCAGAATCCTTCCCACACTGGGAATCTCGACTTCAGAGGCCTCAGAGTCAGGCTGGGCAGCAGACTCTGTGTCACCAGCCTTTGGGGGCTGCTCTGTCTGCCCTGCGGGGTTTGTTTCCGGGGACATGGGCTTCTCGGGCTCAACTTCCTGAAGCTGTGGCAGCAGGATGGGGAGAAAGAGTAAGAGAAAACAGGAGAAATAAAGAGGGGGTGGTTAAACGGAGCAGAGACACAGAACAATGGAAAGGTGGGGAACGGTGGCAATTCTGGCTGGCAGCAGGCACCATCGATGTCCTCACCTCGTTCAGCGCGGCTTCCACGCCGCCCCGCTCATAGGCGTGTGCTGTGTTCGCAATCGCCTGCGCCGTCTGCTCCTTTGCGATCACAGCGTGCTCAGAAGACAAACAGCGGACCCCATGGGAAGAGGCTACTGAGGGCTCTGATAAAGAATGGCACAAAGGAATCAGCATCTGATGATAAGCAATGTCTAGAACACTCTGTAAAAAGGCAAGCAAAACAGACACGGAGTTTCATTTACAGCCCCTCTAACGGGCCTTTAAAAAACTAACCCTGTGCAAATTCCCCCTCGGAACTAGGGACTCGAAGAGGTATCTACTTCAACGAGAGCCCACGGGTGGTTCTGTAGAATTTAATGTGCTCCCAACTTTGTCCTGTTTCTTGATGTCGAGGAGCCTTACCACAAACTGCTGCTGGTTAGAAGAGAACACCCTTGGAGAACCCTTATTAATCCCATCATACCTTCTCCTACAACCCAGGAAACATTGAAAACTGAACAGACTGAAAGTACAGAGAGCTGGTCTTTCTGATATTCTTTCTGCTCATCAGGAAAGACATTCTGAAGCCACAAGCTGTGCTGTGAGGTGTGCAATACCCACGACATGTGAACTATACATCGTGCAGACTGGATGCTACTGGATCAGTGGCTTGCGTGCCCTTCACTGATACCTGGGGATGTGGAGAAATCCTGGGACACTGAGCTGCTGGACGATTCCATCTGAGGGATTTTGCAGGACTGTTCTTCTTCCCACTCCTCGACCTCCTGCTCAAACCTCCAGTTATCTTCCTGAATGTAATGCTTCAGTTCAACAGACAGGGCATCCACTTCTCCCAACATCTGATCTGATTCAATTGGGGCCGCCTCTGAGTCAAGAGCAAAGACAGAGTTAAAAGGGAGTGCCATCCAGCAAAAGGTCACCAGGAATCAGAAGGTCCTTTCTAGAAAGAAGGAAAATAAGACACTCGGTCCTTTTTCTTACTCCACGTGAAAAATACATACATACATTCATAATCCAACAGAAGGACAATATAAAGCCAACAGTCACAGCACACCAATAAGTGTACCTGGAAGATTAACAGGTAGGCATACACTGAATATCTGTTGAATGGATGGATGAATAAAGAGTAAGAATTTGGAATAGAGGCCAATCACTGGCAAAATAGCAGGAACGGACCAAACATTTCTTGGAAATCCGGAAAATCGTTAGATCCAATGGGAATTTCAAGCTGAACGGTTTTATCAATGTAAACAGTACAACTATTGTTGATAAGAATATCCATCTATGGGTGCCTAGACACTCAGTTGGTTGAGCGTCTGACTTTGGCTCAGGTCATGATCTCCTAGTTTATGGGTTCGAGCCCCACATCAGGCTCTGTGCTGACAGCTCAGAGCCTGGTACCTGCTTTGGATTCTGTGTCTCCCTCTCTCTCTGTCCCCCTCCCCTACTCACTCACGCTCTGTCTCTGTCTCTCAAAAATAAATAAATGTTAAAAAAAATTAAAAAAAAAAAAAAAAGAATATCCATCTCAAGACGGTTAGAAGTGAATTCCAAGACATTTATACTGCCTCAAGTTTCACACATGTTAAGTGCTATCAGAAAGCCATGGGACACAATGCTTAGATGGTATATAATACCTAGGGGATAATTAAAGGCTTTGAGGAAAAATGACAAGGATATCAAGGGCATATTAAATTTCATTTCTAATCCTGTGACTAAATCAAAATACAAAAGCCTACAGTAGAACAACACATCTACTTCCTGGTTGCCATTAACTAGCCTTTTCGTTAGGAAAATGACAGCTTTCACTTATGTGTTTCTACAGTAGAAGAATGAACCATATGTGTAATAACAAGGCTGCCATATATACGACCAACAATAGTCCAGTCATTTGTACGCCCCCCACAAGCAGCTGTTCCCTCTTTCATGTGCAAAGATGCAATTATGAAGATCAGTTACTGCTAAGTGATCATTCTCTCCATCCCCTGGTCCCCCAGCCACACTGCCAATTGGAAAGACAATGCACTCCCTGGACAAAATGCCTTCTGTGTTTTCTTACTTACTCAACAAAGTACAGCCTGAATATGAAAAGAAAAGGTTTTCCGCGATTTTAGATGTGAAATGCTGGTCGCAAGACCTCTTCCAGAAAATGTGAAAGAAAGAAAGAGAGAGTAATGTAAATGGAAGGTGACAGAATTTGGAGTCAGAATTGGATCTGGAATCCTGGGCCTGCCAGCTGCTTACTGGCTGTGTGACTCTGGACGAGCAGAGTACCAAGAACATGCAGGTAATGAGTTCCTACTGTGTCTTTTAGAGTTCTAAGTTATTAGAGAAATAAAGTTTGAAAGATGTAGTAAGGAGTAAAGTTCTAATATAAATGATAATTATGATTGCTCTTAGAATCAGTTGTATTATGAGGGGTATGAAATTATTCAGGCAGATCTACTCATAGAATCTAGCTATTCTCAAAGGACGCAAAATCATGTGCACAAAGATGGCACTAAAAAAGAAAAAAAATTAGAGACAATGTAAAAGTCTATCAGTGGGAAGCTGGCTTAACGAATTATATACATATTTCATGCAATGGAATTATTATGTAGTTGTTAAAAAGAATGAGTTGGTTCTATTTATAAAGATATAGAGATCATTGGGGCGCCTAGGTGTCTCAGTCAGTTAAGTAAGTGTCTGACTCTTGGTCTCAGCTCATGTCATGATCACATGGCTGGTGATTTTGAGCCCTGCGTCGGACTCTGCACTGATGGCGTGGAGCCTGCTTGGGATTCTCTCTCCCTCCTCTCCTGCTCATGCTCTCTCTCTTTCTCAAAATAAATAAACTTTAAAAAAAAAAAAAAAAACAGAGAGAGAGATCACTAATACACATGAGTGATGGGAAAAAATGCAGGAGAGAATGGAAAAATATCCCATTTGGGGGGGGAAATGGGGTGGGGACAGACACTGATAGATAAAACCTAGCATGTGCCTAGATCACTTCCTGAATACTACATAAGAAACCTAAAGAACAGATATATGTTGGGCTCCAGGACAGAAGCAGGAAAGCAAACTTATTTCTTTTCATTCTATTTTGCACTGTATTTTTTAAGTGCATTATTACTTTATAGTAAGTTCTAATTCAGGGGCGCCTGGGTGGCTTAGTGGGTTAAGCAACCGGCTCTTGGTTTCGGCTCAGGTCATGATCTCACGGTTTTTGAGCTTGAATCCTGAATCGGACTCCGTGCTGGCAGTGTGGAGCCTGCTTGGGATTTTCTCTCTGTTCTCTCTCTGCCCCTCCCCCACCTACTCTTTCTCTCTCTCAAAACTAAATAAATTAGCTTAAAATTTAAAAAAAAAGTAAGTTCTAGTTTAATTATTTAAAAAAAATTTTTTGATGTTGATTTATTTATGAGAGAGAGACAGAGCATGAGCGGGGGAGGGGCAGAGAGAGAAGGAGACACAGAATCTGAAGCAGGCTCCAGGCTTCAAGCTATCAGCACAGAGCCCAACGCAGGGCTTGAACTCATGAACCCAGGAACTGTGACATCATGACCTGAACCCAGGTCAGACGCTTAACCAACTGAGCCACCCAGGCGCCCCAAGTTCTAGTTTAAAAACAAAAACAAAAAGACTACAAGGTTGTTCCCTTCTGTGAGCAGTACAGATTCTCCCCATCTCGAGCTTCCGTTAGGCTATTTTTACCTGCATTGAAGTGCGGCAGCTTGTCGTTAATGTACATCAGACAGTAAGCACTAACGTTTCTCAGGCCCCCATAAGAATCTCTTTCAAGTTCTTCCCAGGAAGATTCAGTAACAGAGATGTCATTGTACTTGAGCCAGACTTGTCGGGGTTGATTATAGATATAGGCCCAGTAGTGTCCAGCATTGGCTTGTCCTTCATGAACGAGAACTGCGTGCAAGCGATAAGGCACCTGCAGAGCAGAAGGCATATTCTTGAGTTAGGTTAAGCAACGTGAACGAGAAAGTGTAGGCTATTACACTTCAAGCTTACTGCCAACTATGAGACATAAGAAAATTGCCTCTTTATACATGTGTTTGATATGGGGTTAATATCAAAACATCTTGCTGATTCCATAGGAAGCAACAAAACACAGCCTTGGAATTTACCAAATTATGTTTCAACTCATGAAGCTTTAAAACCACATGGCTGAACGAGATGGCATCTTTGATGACTCTTTAAATTCCTAAAATCCCAGAGCTGAAGTCAAAGATAATGCAGACCTATTTATCCTCCCAATTCCAAACTCAGTTTACCTAAAAATAGAATCACTTTCACCACTCCTGCTGAGAAAAGGTATACTGCGTTAGGGACATGTGGCAAGTTTAGTACTGGTCTTGCTCTGTGCTGATTTTATTTTGTACCAAATTTCAAGTTAGCACACTTCATCATGAATCAGTCATATGGTCCTCATATTTCTTCTTCCAAGGGATCCATCCACCTCTCTGGGGTGAAGACCCTTTCAACGACATACTTGTTTCAATGTTTGAAAAGCATTTGTTCTTTTTCAATATGGAGAACACAGAGAGCAATACTTAAGGTGCCAAGTAAATACTGAGGAAAAAGGAAAATCAGCCAGAGAGTCAAGTTAAGCCTGTATTCAATCAGTATTTTGGCATGTTTTTATGGCAGTGAAATTTGTGAAATAATATGGAAGAGCAAATGAAGAAAACCCAAGATTTACATGGCACGTTCCTACTGTGCCTCCATGAGACCTGGAATCAGACAGAGCTCTCCTCCTCCTCCAACCCTGCAGACACGAGCCTCTGGCTGGAGCATCTTTTCCTCTCTGTGCCCACAAGGTTATTCTAAACAAAAGTGCATGTGGACAATAAGAATTTCTGCCCTGGCCACATTCCGTTCTGGAGTTATGAGGGAAATAAAGCTTGAAAGCACACTGCTAAACAAAGCATCACCAAGGACAGGATACTGTGGAAAGGGTGGGTAACCAGTCCCTGCCTGGGGTTTTCCTCACCACATGACTTAAACTACCACTTTATGAGAAATTTTTAACACTTGACAATAAACCTTTCTACTATATGAAAAAATACCATGGGCAAAATCAAAACAAGTATGTGTTAAATGTAATTGTTAGAAAATATATTCCCTGTTTGGGCCTAAAAATAAACAGCAAAATACCTATTTCTGTCCTAAGTCTATTCTTAGGTCTCAGGGAGGCTCCCGTTCAGTCTCAAAGAAAACTATCCAATTTTCTCTTTGATCTACCATTAGCACATGAGGACATGCCTTGACTACTTTCCCATCAATTTTCATTCTACCTGACGAAGGAGTGGGTCGCAATACATCTGCTCAATAGTCTGGGTAGTGCTTGCAATACAATTCTTTAAATCTGTTAAAAAAAAAAAACACACACACACACACACACAAAAAAAAAAAACTTAGTTAAAATGATTTCGTTCCATACAGCCAACCAAAAAGTACTGTGTCTCTATCCCTGGCACTCTGGCGATTTCAAATTCTATGAGCCACAAAAGACTGGATGCTTTCAAAGCAGCTAATGCTTTAGGTTATGAAGGCTTTTAGTTCATCACAATTTGCATTAAGGTTTAAAAAAGTTCTCTCTTATAATTGGCACCAACATTTCCCCCAAAAGAAGCAGTCTCTGTTTAGAAAAAGACCTTAATGGGTCACTTTGGGTGTAAAAATGTATGTTCCTCATACACGACTGGAGAGGAGAAGAAAGAGGTGAGATTCCTGTGATAAGAACTTAGGAGGGATCTGGATTTGATGATTTGATTTGATTTGACCAATGTGATTTGACTGATCTGATTTTTTTTTTTAATGTTGATTTATTTTTGAGAGAGAGAGAGAGAGAGAGAGAGAGAACGCAAGCGGGGGAGGTGCAGAGAGAGAGGGAGGGGGACAGAGGATGTGAAGCAGGCTCCATGCTGACAGCAGAGAGCCTGATGCAGGGCTTGAACTACGAACAGTGACATTATGACCTGAGCTGAAGTCAGATGCTCAACCGACTGAGCCACCCAGATGTCCCTAATGATGATGATGATGATGATGATGATATTCATTCATTCATTCATTCTGCCCTCTAGATAAAAGGAGAAAGGAAGGGGAGGAGGAAAAGGGAGCAACAAGATGACAATGCCAAAGGACCTTTAAAAACAGAATGCTGAATGGGGCGCCCAGTGACCCAGTCAGTTAAGTGTCCGACTCTTGATTTCGGTGAGTTCGACTCCCGCATCAGGCTCTATGATGATAGTGCAGAGCTTGCTTGGGATTCTTTGTCTCCCTCTCCCTGCCCCTCCCCTGCTCACGCTCTTTCTCTCTCTCTCTCAAAAAATAAATAAACATTAAAAAAATTAAAAAAAAAAAAACATAATGCCGAATAATTCCATTTTACATTGTGTCCACTGCTCATTCTCTGCCTAATTAGCCTTCAGTAAAACGTACTTCATAGAAGACTTTTTTTTTAATGTTTATTTATTTTGAGAGAGAGAAAGACAGAGAATGAGTAGGGACACAGAGAAAAATCGTAAGCAAGCTCATGCACTGTCATTGCAGAGCCAGACATGGGGCTCAAACCCACGAACCGTGAAATATGACTTGAGCTGGTCAGACTCTTAACTAACTGAGCCAGCTAGGTAGCCCTAGACTAGTCTTTAAAAGTGGAAATCTAAGAGAGCTAAATTCTAAGTTTGGGTCAACAAAAGCCAGAGTTCACATGAACTACAGGAACAGAAATCAGCAGATGTGGAAAAATCCTAGCCAAAGGTGATCATGTGCATCTAAGCGTCCCAAGAGTTCCTAGAAATTTTGAGGAGTTTCTAGGAGGAGTCTTTCCACAGCTGTATAATGGGAGGAACCAAAGTGCAAAAGAAGTCCCAATCCCCACGTCAGAATCATGCCTCTCTCCATCATTTATGCCTAACTTCAGGCAGAAAGGGAAAGAGTAACAGTCTGACAAGTTTTAAAAGAGCCAACCTTGAATATCTTGTTCAATCTCACTCCTCCACCTCTGAAGACAGGTCTTAACAAAGTTTATCTCATCCTCTGTGACAGTTCGAGGAGCCGGCTGTGCGGGCATTTCCATGGAAGACCGCGACGATGTAAATGGCTTATTCATTGCCTTAGACTTGGGTAGAGAATCTTCAGGAGAAGAAAAGGTACCTTCAACATCCTGAGTAGGGCTTTCTTTACTTGTACTGAAAGAGGATAAAAATAACATTCACATGGTAATTTCCAAAATATGGCTTGGTCTCGGTTAATGTGCTTCATAAAACTACCTGCTATGTGCAAAAGTACAGCTATAATTTGGTGAATATTTGCTCAGTAAAGGCACTGAGCCAAACCGAGTCTTTATATGCATCGTCTCATTTAACACAACTTGCTGATGAGACAGATACTATTATTATCGCCAATTACAAAAACTATAACTATCTAAGGTTTAGAAAATTAAGCAATTTACCCAAGCTCCCCCATCTAGTAAATTATGGGATTTAAATCCAGATCTATCTGAGTCTATGGTTCATGCTAACTACTTCTTGTAAGGGACAAGGGTAACTATCAGATGATTTCACTCACATGTGGAATTTAAGAAAAAACAGATGAACATAGTAGAAAGGAAGGAAAAATAAGATAAAAAGAGGGAGGCAAACCGTAAGAGACTGTATTTAATACAGAGAACTGAGGGTTGCTGGTAGGGTGTTGGGTGGGAAGGTGGGCTAACTGGGTGATGGGCATTAAGGAGGGCACTTGTTGGGATGGGCACTGGGTGTTATATAGAAGTGATGAATCACTAAATTCTACTCCTGAAATCATTATTACACTACATGTTAACTACCTTGGATTTAAATAAAATTAAAATTTTTTTTTAAAAACTGGAAACAGAAAAAAAAAAAAAAAAAAAAAATATATATATATATATATATATATATATATATATATATATATATATATATATATATAAAGAAGGGACAAGGAAGAAGGGTTCAAAGAAGACTGGACTGGGAGAATCAAGGAATCAACTACAGAGTTTCCACGATGCAGATGACTGAGTAAAATATATAGAAACAATAATTATGAAGTATGGACTTTTTTTATTCAATGGCTTCTAGAGATTCTATTAGCCAGGACGCGTACATCAATCCTGATCTGAGCTGGAAGAGAATCAGAGGGCTTGTGTCATTGGGCCTCCCTGTTCCTGCACTAGGTAAGCCCCTCTGGGCTGTCCTCTTCACTTTCTAGCTGTTTTTTGTTTGTTTGTTTTTCACATGTTTTAATTGTCTACTCAAGAATAAAGCTTTCCCTGAGGTTAACTTGGTTGAGTATCCTTAGCAGATGTGAGAATGAGATGTTCTGGAAGATCAGGGCTGGAGTGGCAGTGAGCTTACAGCTAATTAAAAACAAGGTAGACCTGGTGGGGCAGGAACACCACTGCAGATGCATCAGAACCCTCTGAAACAACCCCACCATCCTGTGGGCAAGACAAGTGAGTGTAGCGCCCTGCTGGCAATCAGGAATACTCCCACCTAAGTAGGAGCAAACTTATCCCTTCAACGACAAAGAACTCACAGCCCTTGAGCTCTAATGGAGTGAGTGCTCACCAGGTGGGAAGATGGTGCACAGTTCAAATTAAACAAGCAAACAAACAAACAAAAAGCCATTTACTATTTCTTTTTCAGTATTTTTTAAAAGATTTTATTTTTAACTAATCTCCACACCAACGTGGGGCTCGAACTCACAACCTTGAGATCAAGAGTCGCATGCTCCACTGACTGAGCCAACCAGGTGTCCCCCTGCCCTCCCGCCATGTGTACTATGTTAAACATTTGTTTTCATTACCTCTCCTTGGATGCCAGGTCAGAAACTGGGCAGTGCACTGAAGAAAGCGGTAACGTCACGTGGTCACTTTGAGACGTGGAGCTTTCTGAGGCAGGTTTTGTACTGGCAAATTCGATAACGTATTTCAGCATGTCCGGGAGTGGAAACCGAGCTGGGCCTGAGCCGTACTTCACGTACCTAAGATGCAAAGACAATGGTGCTCTGACTGGCCAGGTTTGTCTAGTGCTTTGTGGCTTGCTGACAAAAGGTCTGTCACTGTGCAGAGTCCGTGGAAAGAAAGGCTCATTCCTAAATGCTATATGGTATTCAATGCGTCACTCAAACAATCCAGAAGGCGAAAATTCTCTAACTACAAAAGTAGAAACTGGTAACAATCTATGTGATTACACCTGGCAGGAAACATTTCAAATGAGCTCCCAATTCAGGTCTTATCTGTTGTGCGTTCTCTTGATTCCAAACCACATCTACGATCAGGTCATAAAAGTAAATTCTATGTCTTTAAGAAAAATAGATTTATTACCAGGACTCAGATCCACAGATCCACAAATAACACTGGTGAACTGGTACCCAAGGGTTATTCTTTGCTGCCCGTTAGACCCCCTACTGAGAAATTAAGGAAAATGATAGAGAGCCAGCTGGAAATGAAAAGAAGGTGTTGATAAAGGTCAGAGTTTAAGAAAACCGACAAATCTTTCCTCTGCAAGGTCCCCAGCACCCTATTATTCATGCACTCATTCAACAGCATAGGCCAGCCATAAATTGTTGAAAGCTTCTCTGTGATCAGTAATTAATAAATATCTTCATTATATAACCAAAATAATTAACAAATTATTGTAATAATACCTAATATTCTGCCATTACCAGCACATATTAGACCCAATAAAAAGATACACTGTTAAAGTCATAAACTCTATAATTCACTATAGTGGACAGAATTTAAATGGGACTGGTTGACTGGTTGGTAAAGGCAAACCCTATAATTATGGGCTTCCATTTACAAAGGGATAGAGAGGCACTTCGTATTTTTCTTCTCCAAATAAAGTGAAAGAAAGAAGCAGGTACAGAACTAGGAAGAAAGAAAATTGTGTCCATATCAAAAAGGGCATTTTGAGGGGCGCCTGGGTAGCTCAGTCAGTTCAGCGACCGACTTTGGCTCAGGTCATGATCTCACACCTCATGAGTTCGAGCCCTGTGTCGGGCTCTGTGCTGACAGCTCACAGCCTGGAGCCTGCTTCAGATTCTGTGTCTCCCTCTCTCTCTGCCCCTAACCCACTCACATTCTGTCTCTGTCTCTCTCAAAAATAAATAAACTTTTTTTTTTTTTAAAGGGCATTTTGAAATGAAATTGCTAGTGGGAAACAAAGTGTAATGCAATTCAAAGCCAAACATATGTTAAAGGGTAGGTAGCAAAGACACTTCATCCTCACTAATTTAAAGAAGGAGAATTAGCATCTGGCTGCCACAGAGACTTGAGGCTTTCACTGAAAAGGATGTCAAATATTCAAACTCAGAGGAACCTTAGAGAACTGTACTATTCTTTAAATTTATTTTCTTGCATTTATTTCGGCTTATCTAAACTCGACTTACCTTTCAAGATCTACTTTCTCTATGAAGTCTTCCTTCCATCCCCCATCTATCCCCTTCTGAACTTCTACAGGCCAGGACCTAAACTTCTTATCTGTACCACAGACATGGTTAACGTGTGTTCAGAAACACACAGTATTTGTCGAAAGAATTAATTTATGCGTGACTGGCCTGGACCAAAGGAAACATTTTCTTACTGGAAATGCAGCCAAGATATGATATGGCATGGGACTTTAAGTCATCATTTTACACATCATTTAAGTCATCATAAACCTCTTCCCAGGTATGCTGTACTTTAGTAGGGTACTTATACAAAACTTCAGTGAGAATTTTTCTCTAAGAAACTTATCTTCAATTTTCTGACGTCATCATTTTCCTGTTTGAATTCCTTTAGACCAACTACTTCATGTAATGCAGCGTCTCTATTAAGCTAGTAAAAGTGGAGCGAAAGTAGTTTCAGAAAAGATGTCTAGGCTTTATGCTGAGGTATCTTAGAGAAGAAAGGGTGGACCTTTTTTTGTTTTGTTTAATGATGTAAGTACTGTACGTACCTGGCAAGAAAACTCAAAGACAAAAGAGTATAAAACAAATTATGAAATTTACCCAGCCCGTCTCGGTTCTACTGCCTACTAGTATCCATTAAAAGTGTCTTGTATTGGGGCACCTGGGTGGCTCAGTCGGTTGAGCATCTGACTTCGGCTCAGGTCGTGATCTCGCGGTCCGTGAGTTCGAGCCCCGCGTCGGGCTCTGTGCTGACAGCTCAGAGCCTGGAGCCTGTTGCAGATTCTGTGTCTCCCTCTCTCTGACCCTCCCCCATTCATGCTCTGTCTCTCTCTGTCTCAAAAATAAATAAACGTTAAAAAAAAAAAATGTCTTGTATTTTTTGCCAGGAGCATGTCACACTTAGGTAAGCAATAAAAAAAAAAATTTACCCAAATAAAATTATCTGAGATATTAAAAGTCAGTTATTTATTTTTTTTAAGATTTTTTTTTTTTTTAAGTAATCTCTACACCCAGTGTGGGGCTCAAACCTATAACTTCAAGATCAAGAGTCACATGCTCCACTCACTGAGCCAGCCATGTGCCCTTTAACAGCCTTTTTATTTTAAGTAGTATCATACTACATAAAATGCTCCTATACTCTGTTTTAAAATCTAAGTAAGTCAGAATGCCCTGTTGGTTACTGGCAAATTGAGTTCTTCTGAGTTATAATACATTAGGTATATTTGGTCTTATAAAAACAAATTTTTCCAGCCTTACAAAGCATCAGTGAAACCTTAGAAGCAACATATAGTCACATGTAGAGTCCTTTAAATCACTTCCAGGACAGTATCTGAGGAATTAATCCTCAGTTTAAGTCTATATTAAGACAAGTAGAAAACTAATCACTCTCATCGTGGACAAGCTCTTCCCAAGTGAGAGAGAGGAAGCTAAAGATGGGGACCTATAGATGCAGGGTCTTGGGCTGGTATGGAGAGCTGGTATGGAAAGTGCTGGAAATGACATTCCATGGGATTTACTTCTTAAACGCTGAATCATTGGGATCTGTCTTTACTAGAAAGGAATTACACTGACTCCTCCTTAAGAAATCATGGGGTGATGCCAAAGAAATAGTCAGTGCAAAACAAATAAACAAAAAGGGAAAGATTCCTCCATAAGAGAAAGGACTTTGTATGTGTCAGAACTATTAGCGCTTTGAACCATTTAGCAATGCTCCAAGGAGAACAGCATTTTGTTTTTGTTTTTATCTTTCCCAGATACTTCCACCTTCCCAAGACAGAGGGACTGGAGTACTGTGACAGTTACCTCTCTCATGTTTGTGAAAAAGATGACAAGGGAAGTAGAAGGAGTAAAGGGCTTTAGTGCACTGCTAATAACTGACTGCCTGACTGAGTCCTGTAAGACCTTGGGACTACTATTTGCCCATAGATACTACCAGTTCATCTTAAACACTGCTTCACACTTAGAATTTTTCTTAGCTATTTTATAAAACACACAAGTTAATACTTCAATTCTGAATTAATTTTTAAACATAAGCAAATTATCTGATTTTAATCTTCTATCTTTTATATTTCTAAGCACAAAGATATCACGACTCACCTTTCCAGTTTTTGCTGCAGAACTTTTATTTCCTCCTTCAACTTTCGAATACACTCTCTCTTACTTCGAATAAGCTCTTTGCTCTTGTACATGTACCTAAGCAAATGACAACACCACAAATAACACCATTTACATTTAAAAGCATTGATAGCACACAGTGTCAGCAAACTAGGGATACAAAGGAACTTCCTCAAACAGACAAAGGACATCTATGAAAACACGTAACTAACATGATACTTAATAGAATAGAAACAATTCAAGGACATCCACTCCTGTCTCTTCCACTAAATGTTTTTATTGGCGGCATGGCCAATGCAATAAGGAAGGAAGGGAAGGAAAGAAGGTAAGAAAGGAAAGAGAGAAAGAGGGGGAGGGAGGGGAGGGGAGGAAGAAAAGAAAAGAAAAGAAAAGAAAAGAAAAGAAAAGAAAAGAAAGAAAAGGAAAGGAAAGAAAGGAAAAGAAAAAAGAAAAGAAACAAAAAGAAAAGAGAAAATAAATCAAGAAAAGGCATACAAAGGAAAGCAAAGGAAAAAGTAAAACTGCCTTTTGTTGCAGATGACAAATTGTCTACATAAAAAATATCAAAGAATTTACAAAAATGCATCAGAACTAGTGAGTGAATTTAGTAAAGTCAAAAGACATAAAGTCAATTCAAAAACAGAGAGGGAAAAAATTTACTGCATCTCTGTATGCTTATAAAGAAAAAATGGAAAGTAGAGCTTTTTTAGAAACCACTATAACATCAGAAGCATTAACTGTTTAGGTATAAACTTAATCAGGTATATGTAAGACCTGAACACTAAAATTACAAAAAACTGTTGACAGAAATTAATGATTCAAATAAAAGGAGCTATACCATGTTCATGGACTGAAGGCTTCAAAATAGTTAAGATGTCAATTTCCCCAAATTGATCTACAGATTCACCATAATGCCAATCAAAATCCCAATAGTTATTGGTAATAACTGACAGGCTCATTCTAATATTTATCTAGAAATAGGTAAAACCAACCAAAATAAGACCAAAATAGTAAAAACAATTTTGGAAAAAAAAAAAACAAAGTTGGCGGATTTACATTATCTGATGACAAATTTACAAAAAGCCACAGTAATCAAGACAATGTGGCACTACCTTAAGATTAGACAATAGACAAAATAGAGACTCCAGAAACAGAACCACAAATATATGCTTAATTAATTTTTGACAAAAGTACCAAGCTAATTCAATGGGGGAAAGGAGAGAGTCTTTTCAACAAATGATGCTGGAATAACTGGACATCCACATGCCTCCTTTCCCTCTCCTGCAAAAAACAGAACAAAACCCCCCCCACAAAACAACAACAAAAGAACCCTTATCTCATACTATATATAAAAATAAACTCTAAATGGGTAATAGACATGCGTGAATACAAGAGCTAAAATTATACAATTTCTAGGAAAAAAAAATGGAAGAAAATCTTTGTGATCTTGGGTTAACAAAGATCTTTTAGTTAAAACACAAAAACACAAACTGTAAAAGAGAAACTGATATATTAGACTTCATCAAAACTAAAAACTCCTGGTCTTCTAAAGACATTGGTAAGAAAATGAAAGAGACAGCACAGACAAGAAATATGTGGATCTGTATCCAGAATATATAAAGAACTCACTCTTACCACTCAGTATGAACACAACGAAGATAATTCAAAAGTGAACAAAAGATTTGAAAAGACACTTCACCAAAGAAAATATACAAGTGACCATTAATTAAGCACATGAAAAGAAATTCAACATGGTTAGCTATCAGGGAAACATGTATCAAAAGAAAAGATATTCCTACAAACCCACTAGAATAGCTAATATTTAAAAGATGGACAATTCTAATTATGGGTGAGGATTTGGAGAAAATGGAACTCTCATATACTGCCGGTAGGAATGCAAAATTATACAGACACTTGAGCAAACAGTTTGGGCATTTCTTATACATTTCAACATACACTTTTCATACAACCCAGCAATCTTACTCCTAGGTGTTTTACCCAGAAGCACTAAAAACCACACCAAGACTTTTAGGCAAATATTCATAGTAGCTTTATTCATAATGGCTTAAAACTGGATATATCTGAAATGTCTGTCAACTGTTAAATGGAAAAAATATTGGATTACTGCTACATTGGAGTACTACTCAATATGGATGAGTCCCCAAAACATAATCCTGAGTGTAAAAATATAGCCACAACAGGGAACATACTGAATACTGATGTCACAATGGGACATTCTAGAAATGGCAACACTATAGGGCAAGAAAACAAGTTAAGTGGTTGCTAAGGCCTGGGGATGGGGAAAACGGATTAACTGCAAAGGGGCATGAGGAAACCTTTTGGGGGACGGAAATATGACAGACTGTGCTGGTGGTTACTGGACAATATTATTTTACTAAAACTCATTGGCTGCACACCTAAGAATGTACGATTGTTTTGCATGTAAACCATACACTGATAAACCAGACCTTAAAAAGATTAAAATCCTATAATGTAAGTCTGTCTAGGATTTTTCTTTTCCAGGAATACAAATGGTATTCAGATTAGAAAGAAATACACTGTGGCTACTTCACACACTGTTCTTCACCCGAGAATTAGCAGGCTTTCACCTGAAGCCTAGCTACTCAAACTGTGGTCCCCAGATCAAAATCATCATTAGCATCACCCCGAGAGCTTCTGAGAAATGCAAACTCTTGGGCCCTACCCTAGATCCAATGAATTCCATTAATCCGTATTTTCATATTATCAAAACCTCCAGGAGATTCCTATGCACAATACACTTAGTAAACTCTCCCCTCTCCTTCTGCAATACATCAAGAAGACAACCCATCACAGAACTCACCTGTCCATATAAATGATCTGAGGAAATTCCAGCTTATTGTGAATTTTCTCTGGCTGACCGAGCGACTGATTGAACTCAAATCTTGAGAGCTCAAAGGTCAACACTGGAGGCAGCTTTGTAAACCAACGCTATGTCAGAAGCAAAAATAAAGAAGTTAATTTGAGGAAATAGCAAAAGCCAGATTTAAACTTTCTTCTTCTGGTATAGAATTTATATTCAAATCAAATTCACCCTGGAGTTTTGGGGTTTTTTTAATCCCCAATACTAAAATGACCACTTAGAATCATGCCCTCTTAGAGAATATGGTTAAACATTCCTCAAGTTTCCATATTTACAAGCCAGTCAACATTTTACTCAACTATCGTCCTCAGAAGTAACCACCCTTAAATGCATGAACTGCACCAAGAATCTACACAACTGATTCACTAAGTCATCAGTATTCAAAAGAGGATCAAAACCTGAAGAAAATGGCTAGCCTAACCAAAGAATTAGAAATTACGACCTAAGCAGCATATAACTAAGGAGACAATCATCTCCATGAAATCAGCTCAAAACACTAATATGTGTGTTCACAAGCTATTCAACATAATTTGAATCCCCTTTATTTCTAAAAAAGAAACTTGAAATGGCCTCATGATTATGAGGGCTCAAGTTTCTGGAAAAACCTCTGAATTCTAAGAATTCACAGATGTCTTATAAGGGACCCGGTCAAACTACCTAGATGTTACCTTGAGTTTCAAGGAAAGAAAGCACAGACTTATAAAAAATATCTCAACTGTTCCTGATCCCAAATGAGGAAACGCTAACCCAGGAAAGGCATTCCTGCTCAATTCACCTGTCTGCCAGAGGTCTGCAAGAACAGCTTTACAATGCTCCCTTTACCAAAGGTGCACATGGCTAAGCTCCCTCCACGCACCCTTGTTGGCATGAGGTGAATCCAGACAGCCTGACTACCTCAGGGTCAATCTAAGTAAGGATAAGAGTTTTCTATTTTCTTTTATACCGAGTTCCCATTCTGGAATAAAGGTCTCCAGAGATCTAAGGAGCTTCCCTTCTGTAAGAGCACGTATCAGCCGAGCATGCGTGGGACAAATGCTGTGCCTCCCGACCCTGAGTTAGAACTTTCCTTGGAAAGCCGGGAGCCGGCAGCTCTGGCCTAGGTTCCACACTGCCCTATGGCTGCCTAGCACACTTTGACAAGGCTCATGTCAGGCTCCCGATGTGGATTCAAAAATAGTCAGCAACTGAGTTGGACTCACATAAGCCCACAGCTTCGTTTCAACACACGTGATGAAAGGAGAATGATCCAAGCTGTGTGGTACTGACAGTGATGCTCCAAATTCACTAATTCTTAACCCAACTGGAATCCTGAGGTATTGCTTACCAGTGCTCTCCCTCTAACTCCCCCCCTTCTTTCCAACCCACAAAAATAAACGAATATTAAACTTGAAAAATGTTAAAAGCAAAGGCAGAATTTACTATGAAGAACAGTAAATATTATAAGAGGGAAAATATTCTAAATGGCATACCATAGGAGTTAATCACTGTACTTTTACCCTCCGAAAATATGGAGGCAGTGGGTTCTCCCTACTCAGGTACAGGTAGGCTTCAACAGAAAAAGAGAAACTTGATCATACTTAAAACATCAGAAGCAGCATACAACCTTTATATGATTAACTCAAATTCACACTTTTGGTAAAGAATTCATTTATCAAACACTAAGACTCACTAATGCATAGCAACTCGTAAGAAACTTCAGACTGGTTCACCATGTGTTAAATGTAAAGTTAGCTACTATCTGATGGGAAGACAGTTTGACAAAAAGCTCAGTCCTACTTAACTGGCCCTGTCACTGGCACAGCAAATAAAAATGTCCAACTTACCTCTTGTCCATACTTCACCGAATGATCGGAAGGAAGCAGGTCAATGTCCCCCTCCACCATGGCCCCTTCCAAACATTCGTCTAAGTTGCGATAACCATTTACCTGAAGGGGATACTGGCCGAAGGTCTCATTGTTACAAAAGGGCTTTCCTAGGCAAAGAAACAGATTGCTCTTTTAAAGACATCACTGGTATTATCTGAAGCCTGCTTTTCTGGCACCACAGAGACAGGTTATCTTCTTATTTCAGCAACTTGCTGAGAACCGGTTAGAAGCGCACGTAAGCCTGTGCAGCCACCGCCGATGACCAGCAGATCCCGGTACTGGCCACAAACGACTGCCATGAACTTTCTTTCACAAAAAGAAAGACCACCAGACATTACGTGCCTCCTGATCAAGGACTATCCCATCCCTTGTGAATTCGTCTTGCCAAAAAAAAGCCTTACCTGAATCTGGTCAAACTCTAGATCCAACTACCCATTTGTAAAAAGAGGAGTAGAGAGGAGTGTGTTAAACTGTATCATGGGTACGCAAGGAGAGAAATTTCAGACTGTGGGGAGTCCCAAAAACAACCTGGTTTCTTAAATTTTTTAAGTTTATTTATCTTGAGAGAGAGCGAGCGAGAGGGCACACAAGGAGGGGAGGGGAAGAGAGAAGGAGAGACAGAATCTCAAGCAGGCTCCACGATGTCAGCGCAGAGCCCTATGTGGGGCTCAAACCCACGAACCGTGAGATCATGACCTGAGACAAAATCAAGAGTCAGAGGCTTAACCGACTGTGCCACCCAGGTACCCCAAAACAACCTGGTTGCTTAAAATATACATTTCAAGGAGGAAAAAAAAGACGGGGGAGAGTGTACGGATTTTGTTACGAGACTTAAAAGATGTATCAACCAAATATAAATGATCCACATTTCGATCCTGATTAAAACAAACTGTAAAAATAAACACTCATCCCCTCCCCCCAAATATATAGAATTATAAAACAACTTGGAAATCTGAACACTGACTAAATATTTGATATTAAGAAATGCTACTTTTTTGGAGTGAATAGTGGTATTGGATTGTTTTGAAGAGAGTATCAGAGGGGTAAGAGAAAAAAACGACTCAGGGAATGTCTGGCCACGGGCTAATGGTTGCCGAGTTCCCGTGGGTTTTTAGACTGCTCTATCTGCGTGTGCTAAAAATTCTCCACAGTTAAAAAAGAATTAAAATTACACACCCAACATGCAGCTTAGATAAGCCTCCATAGCAGAGAAACATTTTTTGGCAGTCTAACTCAATAAAGCCTTTTGAGATTAAACATTACATTGAAAAAAACAACACAGAGAAAATTGAGTTGCATCACTGTGACGGACATTAACACTGGACGTAGGCTGTGCAAACATTATACAATTTAATCTAACAATTCTGAGACAGACACTATATATGCCCATTTTACAGATGAAGAGGCTGAGGGTCCAGGCACTCACACCGTTTGTCTAGGATTACACACACACTAAGAAGGTAGAACCAATATTCAGACCTGGGACTGCCTGACTCGAAAGCCTTTTCGAGTAATACAGATACGGTCACAGGTCTAGAATCAACATTGAGAGGAAAGAATTTACCTTCACGAACCCCTTCAGTGAGGAAAGTCCCGTAGAATAGCTGCACCATTGGGTTTTCAGATTTGTTCCTGGGATTGCTGCTTTTAAAAAAAGGAAACAGTTCTCTATCATTTGGATCAGATAAGCACTGCACTAAACCTAATCATCATTCAAAAGCGAAAACAGTACATTTTCATCGACCTCCAAAGAGCCACATATGGTCTAAAATAAGTAATGCGTTCAATCAGTTTAAACACTCATGGAACAAATATGTGGGCCTGATCCCTGGCTGTGAGGAGCTGAAAGTCTAACAGGAGCGTCCCACATGCGGAAAAATACATGTGTCTTTATACAGTTATTATATATGAGAAGTGACAGATGTATATGAGTTACAGAACAGGACGGAAATAAGAATCAACCCTCTTGAGCAGTTTTGCAAATAAACACAAAGTTTTCCCAGGGGCACAACAGAAATGAAGGGAAACAGTTTATTTCTACAAGCCCATCTTAAATGGTTCCTATGTAAGCTTCCACGTACAAAGCTGTCCTGTGGTGTACAGGTCTTTTACTCAGCATTAAAACAGTTCAGAAAAGGTCTCAGCATCTGTATTCGCAAAGGGATCCTGGTAGTCTTCGCCTGGAATTTCACTTCTGAAATTCGTTTCAGCGACTGAAATGATTAAATTCAAGGTGTATCCATGTGCTACCACCACGCTCACATCTAGGATTGATCTGACTTTTAAATACATTTTGTAGCATGGGCTGTGACTTCAACAAAGTTAAGAGTTCTGGCCCTTCGGTAAAAAGCTGCGGGTCAAGATGCTTATCTACATCCTCAGAGGCGAAAAGCAAAGGCAAGGAGGATACAAAGTGACAAGTATCTGAATGGCGACCCTGTGAAGTCTGGCAAAGGCCAGTAATTTCCGCCTGAGAAGCAAAACCCTGTCCATTCCCCGCTTCCCCATATTGCGGTTCTCCCTGGACCAGTGTGAGTAGGAAGGCCGTGCAAACGAATCCTCAACACTCACTTAACGTTAACAGCTAGCTGGAATGCGTCCTCCAGCCAATCCAGGAGCTTGTGTGTGAATTCACTCACATCTTGCTACAAGAGAGGCACAAATTGCAGAACAGTTAGACCCAACACTACAGGAAATGAAAATCTGCCCTTATCCCACCAACGAGTAAGACACCACTGCTGTGAAAGGACTTCTTTACCAAGCAAGGACACATATCATGAAGCTAGGAGCACTGGAAGGCAGCTCCTGCAGACAGACAGAAGGCAGCTTCTGACTAGCTTATGGCCAGAGAGGAAACTGGAAGTTCACCACTTCTGGCCACATCTATTTGTAACCAACCAGCAAACAAATTCTTCCAGGTAGGCTTTAAAAAAAAAAAAAAAAGTCCACAGAATGGACTACAGTGCTCTAGAATAATATGAGATCGGAACAGAGAAAGGAAAGTTTTACGAAATGTTTTGAGAACTTTGTAGGACTGTAAGGCCTTTAGATAAACAGAGGGAAAAATCAATTTTATACAGAAGGCGCTGCTCTAATAGTGACAGCTCTATTTTTTAACACAAGGCGGGGAAAGGGAAGTCCTACTGCCTCGAAGAGAAGGATGGCTCAGAAAAGCTGCTGAACTTAGGTTTAGATGATATTAAAAACAGGATTTCTACCGGGGCCATCCCAAGGCAAATGTGCAGACAAAGGGCTTTACTTTTGTCAGTGACCCTTTGCTATGATTCGCTGAGAGATTTTCCAATCTCCTCCTCTCTCCTCCAACAGCCCCTGTGTACTTGGACCCGGGACACTTCTGGTCCTTAGTCATGTTCAGGGCTGA
The DNA here is from genome assembly GCF_027475565.1 of Acinonyx jubatus. NCBI lineage: Eukaryota > Metazoa > Chordata > Mammalia > Carnivora > Felidae > Acinonyx > Acinonyx jubatus. The sequence continues at coordinate 101,578,481 of NC_069390.1, read as the reverse complement.
CCACATGGCTGAACTGGGGCAACATCAGAGTAGTATCCACAAGGCAGGACTTCAAACATCACAGGGTTTGAGGGAAAACACGAGAATCACAGGCTTCTCGCACCTGCTGTTCCTCAGGTGATCGGAATGCTCCCTTTAAGAGATCCAGGGCTGCGGAAGGGTCTACAAATTTGCGATTTGATCCCATCATCAGAGCAAACAAGTACTGAAGCTCTTGCATAAACACGATATTTCTCTTTTCCTGTAGAGGAGACAGCAACGTGTGCTCTTACAACCCTTCACTTGCAAAATTGTAACATACGAAAGAGAAGCGTTGTCACTGATCCCTCCCTAATTCATATTTACCTAGATCTAGAGCAGTGGGGACTCAAACTATGTGACCCATACTCTATAAGGTCCGTGTGGGGATTGCCTTAAACTGAAGACTATCTATGTGGAAGCCTGAAAGGGAATACTGTCAGAAAGGCAAAAATGTTTACTTTCCTAAGCTGCTGCCCTCCCTCCTGTTAGGAAAATGCATCCCCGAGGTGAAATCCTGGGAAGGGTTAGATCACCGGCAGAAGGCCACGTTGTTTGGCGAGAACCCACCACAGGCTCTTCTAGAAGGATCCAGGCCTCTGGCACCAGGTCACCCATTCTGCATCACTCGGCCTCAGCTGCTAATGAGCAGTGAGGGACCCCTCACACAGAACGAGTGTTTCTGAACCTTCCGCTCAGAAGCAGAAAAGTCAAGGCTGCCAGGACGACCGACCGCTTTCTTGGATACGCTTGTCTGATTTTATTTTTACTGAACGTTACGTTTTTGCAGACCCTTGTTTCGTGTCACAAAGAAGGAAAAAGGCCATTTGGAAATGAAAACAGATACTAGCACGAGCCAAAAAACATCACAGCTGTCAGCTTTAGCCAAAATTTCAAAGCCTTTGGGACGCAGGGGACTAAGCAAGAGTGAGGATTTCTCCACACCAACTCACCGTGTGACTTGGACAGGTTTCAAGTACATTCTGTGGCAGGCTATAGCTGAGAACAAGTCTTCGAAATTCAGGCAGTTGGAAGAGAGACTGAAATAAAGAAAGAGATTCCTAGCCTTTCTTTCAAAATAACTGCAGCAAAAAAGATACTTCCTTTACCCCAGAAGCGCGTATGACTGTCACCTGCTATTTCTACTTCTATGCTTAAGGAAATGATGATGGCTCCGTGTAAGAATTTAGCTGACCAAATGGATCCTTTTAGGGGAAAACCAGAAACAACATGATGGCTAACGACAGAGATAGATTAAATAAGCTATGGTACATGTGCACAATAGGCTATTATGTAGTCATTAATATTGTAGAGAAAATGTTTCTGGAATGTGGACTAAGACACAGCAGTGGAACTGAATGCCTAAGAGCTACAAGGTTAACACGGAGAAATCTCAGAGCTGTGTTCTGTGGAGGTCGAAGTTCCAGAAAAACAGAGTATGAAATGGTTGATAACAAGGTTAAATATATATAAGACAATATGGCACATTGTTTAGGGACCAGGCAGTCCAGGGACTTGTAACGTTTATTTCTAAAGCTGGGTGCCAAGTATAGCAGTGGGTGCTATTCTCCACTTTGTCATAGGAACCATTCTTTTTTTTTTTTTTATTTTAACAGCAGGTATCTCTGGTTTATTGTCTGTAAGTCATACATGTTTCGACTCTGAATATCTCTTGAGGGTTCAAGTTTTTACAAATCCCTTGTATGAAGAGAACTCCTCATCCCCATGGACTCCGCAGATGCAGACCCCTCAGGCCTGCTCACTGGAAGCCCGGAAGCAGCATCCAGGCAGACCACAGGCCTGCGGCTTCCCTCCCACTATGACGACCCAACTGGGGTTCAACCGCCAGGGGGAGCGTCCCGCCGGGCAGTGCTGGTGAAGCCTGGTCATGCTACGGCACCAACGGTCTGTCTACCTGGAGCCAGGGCGAGACCTCTCTGCTCCACACTCAACCTGCCCCCCTCTCTCCCCACCTCGCCTGCCCCTTCCCGTGGTCATTCCCACTCTGCTCACTGCACCAGACCATTTCCCAGGGCTTCTGTTCCACCACGAGGAAAACGGCCTTACATTCACAAGTCATTCCGCTCTGCCTCCTCTCCTTCACCGGAATCTGGCTTTCCTCAAAGACACCGGCATCTTAAAAGCCATCTAAGTGTGAGCTAACATTACGCTTCCCAATCCAGCGTCAGTACGACCCTCCAACATCTGCTGCTTCTCCTCTATTCTCTGTGTCACTTAACTACACACTCCTCCTCTACTCCTCAAAGTGTAGAACTTCAGAGGAATCTTCGAATCCTTTCTTTGTTATCCATCCACATCCACTGAGGAAGAAGTCACTTGGACTCTGCCTCCGGGGGGTGCTCTTCGTAACTACCTCCTCCCCACCATCCCTACCAAGTGCTCATCAGACTCCCCTCACCTCTCACCTGGGTCACTGCTCATGGTCTCCCTGCCTCCAGGGACCCCCTCCCCGCCCGGATCAATTCACTTGCCACATAGGTTCCTCTGTCTTCCTGAGACGACAGAAATAAAGCTGCTGATTCACGGACACCTGCCACAGGGCCACAGCTCTTCCTCTCCCAAGTCCTGGCCACACCCAACAGAACAGGACATCCTGTTAGCTCGGCCCTCAGAATAAATCAAGAATCCAACCTCCCCCAAGGCTACCAGTCTTGGGTCCAGGCCACCATCACCTCTCACGTGGGCAACTGTAGCGGCCTCCTGTGTAGTTTTGTCCACCTGTCTCTCACCACCTGCATTCTGTTCTCCCCACAGTAGCCACAGTGAGGAGTCAGAGTTCATCACTGCTCTGCTCAGAACCCTCAGTGACTCCCTCCTCTGCTCCTGGAATCCCAGCCCCTCGGGCCTCCTGAGCCCCGTGAGCACACCAAGCCCACTCCCACGTTGGGGCCCTTGCTCTGTGCTTTCCTCCACCTGGAGTGTTCTCCCCCGAAGCTGCCTGGCTCACTCCATCACCTCTCAAGTATCTGGCATCTGTTCCAACCTCCTCCCTTGGGCGAGGCCTAAGCAGCACAGTTTATATTGTGCCCTGATTCTCCCATCTCCTCTGCAGCAATTCGGCCATGCCTAACCTTGCTCTTGTTTCTGTCACGGTGATCAGCACCTAATGTATTCTGTAAGTTTAGTTAACTAGTTACTTTTCCACTTTACTGCTCTTTGTGTGTCTTGCCTCACGAGAATTTAACTTCCACAAGCCCAAGGCTCTGTGTCGGTTTTACTCATTCTTTTATCTCAAGGGCCTTGAACAGGGCTACACACACAGTGGGTTTTCAACTAACATCTGCTGAGGGAACACAAGCACACCCATTCAGCCCGGGACCCCTTGGCTTTGTGAGCATCTTATGCCTAGGGACACATTCCTCCCTTCCATCTCTACGACCACATCTGAGGTCACACGCAGGATGTATCAATTCCAGAGAAGCGGCCAATTCTCAGATCACAAATTCGGAAGAGCCCGCTCTTGGACCGCAACCTGTCTTCCAGCGTTACTGATCCAATTACCCAGAGGACATCTGTTCTTTGACTTTGTCAAAGACCCAAGCCAACGGACTCCCTTCTGTTCTGCCTGACCACCAGTCCCTTCCTGTCTCCAGCTCTGATTCCATGGTCTTTAACCATCCCCCATTAAATCCCCAAACTGCCCTTGGCATCAAACCCAGCAAAGCCCCCAACCTAAATAATGTTCAGTTTCCACCTAAGAGTCTCAGAGCGCTGCTAAGAGAAAGTCCCGATAAAACAGGCCATCCTGACGTCAGTACGCATTTAAGGTCAACACCCTCAAGCAGACCTTCACATTCGCAGAAATCCTACTACTGTGTTCTGGTGCCGACTGGCCTCCACTGTCCACAGCAGCCGCCCCTTTAACCCGACGCCATCCCTTCTCCAGGGACTCAGAAGATGGCTGCTTATCTCACAGAGAAGATGATCGGAAGCCACTTCAGCTGTAATCTGCAATGTGCCTTTCTTCCTTTGCTTCTCCCCTATTACTCCCCTGCCCTTTTCCTACTCGGGGCTGATCCCTCCCTCCAGGCTCTAGATCCTGTCTTCTTGGGCTTTCTCAGAAACCTTACTTTGTGAACCTCTCTGTACCTTTTTTTTTTTAATTTTTTTTTAATGTTTATTCATTTCTGAGAGGGAAAGGGACAGCGTGGGCAGGGGAGCAGGGAGAGATGGAGAGAGGGAGGATCCAGAGTGGGCTCCGTGCTGACAGCGGAGAGCCCCCTCTACGCCTTTCAATATGCCCACAGGCGAGAAGGCTGAGGAGGTCGGGAGGGCAGGCAGGGTCCTCAGCCTCTCCCCCCTCCTCTCTGAAAGGACTGACTGTGGTCCCGAAGTCCACATTCCTTCCTACATGCTACCCTCAACACAGATGCCTGCCATCTTCGTGAAATGGAAGCAGATCAGCTCACTTCACTGCTCTAAACCTTCCAATACTTTTGCACTTTCCTAAGCCCTCATCGTGATGCTGAGCACCCCCCGCCTCACCTCCACGACCCTTCTGATATCATCACTGTCTGTTCCCTGCCCGTAAGCACTCAGTTCTGCCTTCTTCCTATTTCTCAACACATTAAACAAACTCCTGGACCTGGGTCTTTTCACTTGCTGTTCCCTCTGCCTACCGTGCCCTTTATGTAAGTATAGGGCGCATCCCCTCACCTCCTTCAGGTCTCTGCTCAAATGCCCTCCTTTCCAGAGAGGCCTCCTTCCCTGCCCAGCTCCTCTTACCCTCACTCATCTTTATGGCACTTCTCACCACTTGATATGTATAATTTACTGCCCATCCTGCTTTTTTCAAAGTAAACTCTCTGTTAACGACTTTCCTTTATTCACTGCTGTTTCCCCAGTGCTAACACAGGGCCAGGCACAGAGTAAGCTGCAAGAATCTGGATCCTACGTGTGGAAAGGGAGGCCTCCGTTTTTGGCTGAGCCGCTGGGGAGAGGTCAAGTATCACAAAGGGGAAGACTGGAGGGGCAGGATCAGGTGCCACACTGTGGCCCTATTAAGTTTAAGATGCCTGGGAGGTACTTCCAGAGAGGCAACACTCTCGAGGGGGGAATTCGTCAACTCTGTGGGCTCTATCACCGTGTGTATAAGCCACTGACTCCTACAGTGGCATGTGTAGCCCACATCTTTTTCCTGAACGGCAGATTCAAGTCAGTACCGGTTTATACGCATCTCCGTGTCGCACCTTAAACTCAGCATGTGTAGAACCGAACTGAGATCCCCCTCTTCACACACACCCAAATATTCCTCTTCCGGCATCTAACCATCCTATCATCCACCTAGTTTCTCAAGCTAGAAACCCTGGAGTCTTTCTCGGCGGTCTCCTGCATATCCCCTCTATCCAACCTCTCCCCCAGCACCTGTAGATCTGATCTCCTGCATAACTCTAGAAAGCTTTTCTCTCCTTCCACGGCTTACACTGCTTCCCTTTTCCAGGCCGCCATCTTTTCCTGCCTGGGTATCTGTGTCCCAACTGCTTTCTCCTTATTAACTCTGCTGTAATACGTTTTTCAGTCAAAATGCTGATCCAAACCACCTATTCGACATATTTACAAACGAATTTGCAACCACAGGATATTTTGTTTTTAGCATTGCCTAATTTAGACACCAGAGCATCTAGACTCAAACACAGGAGAGCAAAACACAATAATGCCATGCGGGAAAACACCAGTCTTATACCTCTGCTTCCATTTCTCTAAGCTGGGTTTCTCACATTTCAACTCGATAAATGACAAAGTTGTTTCCAGAAGACACAGTTGTTTCTTAAACACATCATACCTGAATAACAGCACTAAACCAACATGTATTGCCAACATTCTTCAGTCCAACTGGCCAACCATCAACTCTCCTCCAGTCGTTGGGATTGGGATTTTCTCCCCAGACTTCACAGCGTTTTCTCTTTGAGCGTTTAGTTTCTGCAGAGGCTGCCTCGCGCATCCTATAGTGTGCCAACATACCACACAACAAAAAAGGAAAAAGTTAAAGAACAATGTATTATATGGAGAATCATGGTCATCTTTCATAGATAATTCGAAATGCCAGATACACTATTTCCTGGGTAATCACTGGGCTATATAGTAGCTATAACATTATAATCTAAATAAAAAGTAAGGGTTAGACATGGATGCTAATCCTTCCGTAACAGAGATTATTACCAATAAGGTCCATGATGGAACCAAGCTGACACTCAAGACTATTTATGGCTGCCGTATCAAAAGATTCAGATTTCAGCAACAGTGACCTATCTCAGACCTCGCCATTGAGAGAGGCAAGAGAGACACTCTGCTAGAGATAAGAGCCTTCAAATTGCCTAGCACACAAAACCTGGCCCTATGTTTTCCTGAAACAACTCAGCAGTGTGAGGGAATAAACATGTCCAGAAACTGACAGGCCTCCACTGGAACTAGATGTTTATGAACAATACCAGTCAATCATCAAATTAGTACTAATTCAAAAAAGATATGTGTGGTCACTTCTGAGACGGGGTAGTTGAGCTCATTTTCAAAGAGCCAACAACATAACCTTCAATGTGTACGAAGCCTCCAAGTTTATGAAGGGGATACATACTGTCAGATGTTTGTACTAGGATGGGTTTTCTCTCCCTCTCAAGTGCAAACTACGAAGGCCTGCAGGCCTCTACTCAAAGACCACATCGACTCTAAGACCTTTGCCATATTTGGCTTTGTCAAAAAGTAAACCAAAAAGTAAGCTAATGGGAATTTAAATTTTCTCCTAAAAAAATTTCATTTGGATGCAATTAAAAGAGCTTGGCAGGGGCGCCTGGGTGGCTCAGTTGGTTAAGCAGCCGACTTTGGCTCAGGTCACGATCTCGCGGTCCGTGAGTTCGAGCCCCGCGTCGGGCTCTGGGCTGATGGCTCAGAGCCTGGAGCCTGTTTCAGATTCTGTGTCTCCCTCTCGCTGACCCTCCCCTGTTCATGCTCTGTCTCTCTCTATCTCAAAAATAAATAAAACGTTAAAAAAAAAAATTAAAAGAGCTTGGCAGAACTGTCCCTCAGTGGCATCCACAACTATTACTGCCTCTGACCTACATACTATTGAGAGGAGTAAAGATGATAAATTGCATAAATAACCTGTTCAGATCTCTTCCATCAGCTTGAATGTTGGGGGACTCCAACAGACTCAAAGCAATGGCAGCCTGTAGGTCATCTTTGTTATCATGAGTAAGGTCTATCACTTCTGGAAGATAAACAGAAATTTAATTAGTCTATATATAGGAAACAACAGCCTTCTGGCTGTACAGTAGGAAAAAAGGCAAAAGCATTCACAAAACTAGATATGCTCCCTAGTTCTCACGACACTGGCTCATCTGTGGAACAACTTTATTACTCCAGGCCAGAGGCAAATGAGTAACTCACAGCTATACGGTAACTTTAAGATTAGCCAAAAGGGCAGGAATGATAAGCTGCTGAGAGGTAATGAATCAAATACCCACTTCTGCAGTCTTATTCTACAGAGTAAAATATACATCCCATATCTGGAGGTTAAATAGTTTATCTGTCATCATAAAACATCAGCTAATATCAAACACATTCAAGGAGCAGATATTTTCAATCTCACACAAACTCTTCTAGGGAATAGAAAACATACTCCCCAGGGGTGCCTTGGTGGCTCAGTTGGTTAAGTGTCTGACTCTTGATATTTGGCTCAGGTCATGATCTTGCAATCCATGGGGTCAGGCTCTGTGCTGACAGCATGAAGCCTACTTGGGATTCTCTCGCTCCCTCCCTCTCTCTGCCCCTCCCCCTCCACTGCCTCCTTTCTATCTGTCTCAAAATAAATAAACTAAAAAAAAAAAAAAAAAGAAGAAGAAGAAGACATACTCCCCAACCCATTTTATGAAGTCAGCGTAACATCTAGGTATATCCCAAACCAGTCAAGAATAGTGAGAAAGGAAAAGCAACAAACATAAACACAGATGTAAAAAAAGAAAGAAGATATTAGCAAATAAAATCCAGTAATCTACCCCCCAAAATCAAATAGTAACACCACGCTGAGTTCATTGCAGAATGAAATACTGAGTTAACATTAGAAAATTACCATCAATTTTCTTAAAGGAATAATCATCTTAATAGATACAGAAAAAGTACTTAATAACATTCAACTCTATTCAAGAATAAAAACCCTAAGCCAACTAAGAACAAAAGAGAATATTCTTAGGCTGAGAAAGAGTACCCATGAAAAGCCCACAGCAAACTTTATACTTAATTGTGAAATGTAAAACACTTTTATTTTGTTTTATTTTATTAGTATTTTTAAAAATGTTTTATTTATTTTTGAGCAGGGTGGAGGAGGCAGAGAGAGAGGGAGACACAGAATCGGAAGCAGGCTCCAGGCTCTGAGCTGTCAGCACAGAGCCCAATGCAGGGCTCAAACCCACCAACTGCACGAGATCATAACCTGAGCCAAAGTCGGACGCCCAACCAACTGAGCCACCCAGGCACCCCTCGGCGCAACAGTTCTTAACTGGGGGTGAATCTGCACCCTTCCCCTCCTAGGGACACCTGCCTACACCTGGAGATGTGTCTTCAGCTGCCAGTACCTGGGGGAGGGGGCGCTACTGGCATCCAGCAGGTAGAGGCCAGGGATACTGCTCAACATGCAACAATACACAGGATGGCCCTGTTCAACAAAGAATTATCTGGTCCCAAACGTCAGTAGCCCAAACATCAGAAACGCTATTCTCTGGGAAAGCAACAGAGAGTAAACAAACTAAAAAAGTCAACCAAAAGGTAGACTGGAAGGTGGGAAGGGCTATGGATGAAAAGTTGAGCCAGGCCAGGATGCCAGGATGATGATGGAGGAGGTGAGAAGCGGTCGGATTTACTGAAGATCCTTTGGGAGGCAGGAGAGGACGCAAGGAGCCAGAGATGAAGCTTTGAGCCTGAGCATCTAGAAGGATAACTAAGTGGTCCTTCCCAGTGGTCTCTTTATATCCATTCTAAACTGCCCCCTCTGCTCCCCTGCCAATCTTCTCCTTTCTCCACACGGCAGCCAGGACAATCTTTAAATAGAAACTCGGTGCCTCCAGTCCCCTTCTCTGTTCACTCCCAAGGTTCCCAAATGCCTGGTGGGCGCCCACCCTGATCCAAAAGGTCTATGATGACATGACCCTTCTAGTTCCTCTTGCTTCTCCTTCAACCCTACTCACCTCCACCCGCCAGCCACAGTGTACCTGATGCACCTCCTCAACACACCAGGCTCTGGCCTCTCTCCCCTAACTACCCTCCACTCCTGTCTGACCCTACTCCTCCTGAAGGCCTCTGTTTAGAGGCCATCTCCTCCAGGAAGTCTTCCTGGACACCCTCTGCTGGGTGAGAGGTCTTCTCTGGGCTTTCACACCACCCTGAAAACACATTTATTTTAAAACCAAGACAAAAATGCCTACCATCAGGACATACATTCACTGTGGTTCTGAACATTCTGGCCAGTTCTTACAAGAAGACAATAAAAGGGGAGCTTGGGTGTTTCAGTCCATTAAGCACCCAACTCCTGATCTTGGCTCAGGTCATGATCTCACGGTTCAGGAGTTCAAGCCCTGCATCAGGTTCCAGGCAGCAAGCGCAGAGCCTGCTTGAGATTCTCTGTCTCCCCCTCTCTCTCTGCCCCTCTCCCGCTCACACACACTCTCTCAAAAATAAATACATGTTTTTTAAATAAATAAACTCATGCAACTGAATAAAAAAAAAAAAAACAGGCCAATGTTAAAAACAGGCCAAGAATCTGAATAGACATATCTCCAAAGAATATCTACAAATGGCCAATAAGCACATGAAAGGATGCTCAACATCATTAGCCATTAAGGAAATGCAAATCAAAACTACAATGTGCTATCACCCAGCACCCACCAGGACGGCTGATATCATAAACAGACAAAACAGGAAAATAACAAGTGCTGATGAGGATTTGGAGAAATTGGAGCCCTTGTGTGTTAGCTGGAGAGGACACAAAATGGTGCAGCTGCAGTAGAAGTTTGAAGGAACCGACTCTGGCAGCCCTTCAAAAAGTTAAACATACAAAGCTTTAGGACATTGGACTGAGCAAGGATTTCTTAGGCCACCAAAAGCACAGGGAACAAAAACAAAAATTGGCAAATGGGACAAAAGCAAACTTAAAAAAAAATTTTTGTGCACGAAAGGCTACAATCAATAGAGTAAATGGGGCACTTGGGTGCCTCAGTGGATTAAGTGTCTGACTTCGGCTCAGGTCATGATTTTGCAGTTTGAGGGTTTGGGCCCAGCATCGGGTTCTGTGCTGACAGTACGGAGCCTGCTTGGGAACTTCTATCCCCCTCTCTCTCTGCCTCTCTTTCCTCTCCCATGTGCATGCGCACGCTCTTTCCTTCTCTCCCTCAAAAATAAATATAAAAAAAAAAAAGATGTAAATAGAATAAAAAAGCAACTACTGAATGGGAGAAAATATTTACCAGTCACATATTTGATAGAAGAGTTAATATCTAGGGGCACCTGGGTGGCCCAGTCAGTTAAGCGTCTGACTCTTGGTTTTGGCTCAGGTCACTGTCTGGGGTTTCATGAGTTCGAGCCTCACGTCGGGTTCTGTGCTGGAGCATGGAGCCTGCTTGGGATTCTCTCTCTTTGCCCCACCCCCACTTGCACTGTCTCTCAAATAAATAAATAAAGGGTTAATATCTAGAACATATAAAAAACTCCTACAACTCAAACCAAAATAACCCAATTTGAAATCAGGTGAAGGACCTGAATGGATGTATCTCCAAAGATGACATACAAAGGCCCAACAAGCACGTGAAAAGATGTTCAGCATCACTAATTATCAAAGAAAATGCAAACCGAAACCACACTAAGGTATCACCTCAAACTCATCAGGATGACAAGTAAAACAAACAAACAGGAAATAACAAGTGCTGGTGAAGATGTTGTGAAATTGGAAGGTTTGGTGAGACTGTAAAATGGTGCAGCAACTGCTATGGAAAACAGGACAGAGGTTCCTCAAAACAAATAAAAATGGGGCCACCACCCAAGCCAGCAATCTCACTGCTGGATATACATTCCAAAAGGACCAAAAGCAGGGTATCAAAGAGATAGTTGCACACCCACGTTCACAGAAGCACTATTCACAACAGCCAAGCAGTGAAAGCAACTCAAACATCCACCGACGAATAAATGGGTAAAGAAAATGCAGTGTATACACACAACAGAGTGTTATTCAGCCTTAAACAGGAAGGAAATTCTAACATAGGCTACGATGTGAACCTTGAAGACATCAGGCGAAGAGAAGTAAGCTAGCCACAAAAGGACACATACTGCATGATTCCACTTGAATGAGGTACTCAGAGTAGTCAGAATCATAGACAGAAAGGAGAACAGTGGTTGCCAGGAGCTGAAGGGAGGAGGGAATAGGGAGTTATTGTTCAGTGCGTAGAAAGCTCAGTTTTGCAAGATGAAGAAGTTCTGGAGATCTACTTCACAACACTATGAATACATTTAATACTACCAAACCGTATATTTAGAAATGGTTAAGATGGTAGGGGTGCCTGGGTGGCTTAGTCACTTAAGTGTCTGACTTCAGTTCAGGTCATGATCTCCTGGTTTGTGGATTTGAGCCCCATGTTGGGCTCTGCACTGACAGCTCAGAGCCTGGAGCCTGCTTCAGATTCTGTGTCTCCCTCTCTCTCTGCCCCTCCCCCACTCACACTCTGCCTCTCTCTCAAAAATAAACATTAAAAAAATTTTTTTAAATGTGGGAATGCAAGCTGGTGCAGCCACTCTGGAAAACAGGATGGAGGTTCCTCAAAAAGTAAAAATAGAACTACCCTACAACCCAGCAACTGCACTACTAGGCATTTATCCAAGGTATACAGGTGTGCTGTTTCAAAGGGACACAGGCACCCCCATGTTTATAGCAGCATCATCAACAAGAGCCAAAGTGTGGAAAGAGCCCAAATGTCCATCAATGGATGAATGGATAAAGAAGATGTGGTATATACATACAATGGAGTATTACGCGGCAATCAAAAAGAATGAAATCTTGCCATTTGCGACTATGTAGATGGAACTGGAGGGTATTCTGCTAAGTGAAATTAGTCAGAGAAAGACAAAAATCATATGACTTCACTCATATGAGGACTTTGTTTCAGATAAACATAAGGGAAGAAAAGCAAAACTAATATAAAAACAGGGAGGGGGACAAAACATAAGAGACTCATAAATATAGAGAACAAACTGAGGGTTCCTGGAGGGGTTCTGGGAGGGGGATGGGCTAAATGGGTAAGAGGCACTAAGGAATCTACTCCTGAAATCATTGTTGCACTAGATGCTAACTAATTTGGATGTCAATTTAAAAAAAAAAAAAAATTAAATAAATAAATGTTTTAATGGTTAAGATGGCAAATTTTATGTTATGTGTTCTTGACCACAACTAAAAAAAAAAGACTTCCAACTAATAAATTATGAAGTATTGATAGAATATTAGCATTTCGAAGTCTCCAATGAAGTAAAGCATCTCAGCAATAATCACCAATGACTGCAGAAGACACTAGGTCGGGGATTTTATAATAAATAAATCAAGCGGATAATCTTCTGAACACACTAACAATTCTAACAACACAAAAAGAGGGCGATCAGATGTTACTTGCTTTTTCAACATGACAAAACAGAAGATCCATTATACACACAATACTACCTGTGACACGGTCGTGCCAGTTAAGCACCTAAGTCTACGGGAAAGACAAGGGACAAAAAACCCATTCAAAGATACTGCAAGATTTGATTTCTTTGGACCTTAAACCGCACGTAAAAAAGAGAGAGGGGATTTATAAAGAGTATCTTAAAAGACATTTCAAACATATCTAATGTTTGAATGCCGTCTGTATCATTATTTTTGCAAACCAACTGCAAGCGTATTTTAATGAGATGATTAAGGAAATTTCTACACTGGTCTTGGAGTGACATTAAAGAATTATTAATTTTTTTTTTAATTTTTTATTAGTTTTCTTTATTTTTGAGAGGCAGAGAGAGACAGAGCGTGTGTGGGGGAGGGGCAGAGAGCGAGGGAGACAGGGAATCAGAAGCAGGCTCCAGGTTCTGAGCTGTCAGCACAGAGCCCGACGCGGGGCTCGAACCCACGAACTGTGAGATCATCACCTGGCTGAAGTCGAACGCTCAACCGACTGAGCCACCCAGGTGCCCCAAGAATTATTAATTTTTAATGTGTGATAATGTTGCAGCTAAGAAAACAGTCCTCTTTTAGAAAAATTAAAACAAGGAAGTTGACACAGAATTGTTACATGACCCAGTAATTCCATTCATAGGAATGAATTAAAAACAGATCCTCAAAAGAAACAGAATTGGAAACATGAAAATCCAATATAACAGAGAGCTGATAATGCAGACCAGTGGGTAAGTAAAGTCTTTTTTTTAAATTTTTTTTAAATGTTTATTTATTTTTGACAGAGAGAGAGACAGAGAGAGCAAGCATGAGTGGGGAAGGGGCAGAGAGAGAGGGAGACACAGAGTCCGAAGCAGGATCCAGGCTCTGAGCTGTCAGCACAGAGTCCAACGCAGGGCTCGAACACATGGACTGCGAGATCATGACCTGAGCTGAAGTTGGACATTCAACCATCTGGGCCACCCAGGTGGCCCTAGTAAAGTCTTTTTAATAAAAGGTACCAGGACAATTGACTAAGCTGTATGGGGCCCAGTGAGTGCCAAGGAATCTAAAACTGTATCCTTACCTTATGCCTTGCCTCCTCCCCGCAAATCCACTTCAAATGGATTAAAGAATGTGAAAAGCAAAACATTACAATTCTCATATCCTAGGACTGCAGAGTATAAAAGGAGTTCTTAAACAAAAAGCACAAACCACAGGAAAAGACTGACAAATGCAACCACAATAAAATTAAGGTATTTAGCTCACACCATAGGGTAAAAACCCAAGTCATCAACAGGGAAAAGATGTCTGTAATACAAATCCAAAAAAGTGGGTTAACATCAAATATATATAAAGTCAATATCAGTAAGATATATATCAAGCCTAAGGCTATTATCAATAAGAGAGTATCAGGAATCAATAAGAAAAAAAGCAAACAAATAGAAAAATTGAGGCAGAAAACCCAAAGAGAAATTTCACTCACAGGAAAACGTGAGTGGTCAAAAGGACAAAGTTGCTCAATCTCCTTACCAATGTAAAAAAACTCTCACTGAAAACAAGATATTTTGTAACAAAAATACAGGCAATAATTTTATAATATAACCAGTTTGAGAGCAACGGGTTACTCAAATCCTGTTGGTGGGAGTTTAATAAATAGGTAAAAAACCTTCTGGAAAATATCATTACCTATAAAGTTGAAGATGAGAGTACCTTACTACCAATGACACTCCTGCGTATATGCTAACTAAAGAAATTTTGCATACATGCACAAGAAACATGAATCAAACAGCTCACAGCTGTTTGTTTATAATAGCAAAAAAAAAAAAAAAGGAAACAACCCCAGGTCAATAAACAAATATATCACTTTCAGTATATTCAGACTATGAAATACTACATACCAGTGAAACTAAAGGAACTACAGTTATAACCTTCAATATGAACGAGTTTCAAAAAGAAAAATCTTAACTGAAAAGAGTCACGATTACAGTGACATATACAAGAATATTCACAGCAGCACTGTTCACAGTAACTCAAAACCGCAAAAGGCCCAAATATTCATTAACACCATCTGCCCCAGCTGATGGCTCCCTCCTCCAGGAAGCCTTCTTGGCTTCCAGAGTCCCATTTTCCCAGCTCTCCTGGTATTCCTCCAACCTCCCTGGACACTGTCCACCTGCTCCAGCCTCTGAGCACTGGGAGGGTCCATTGCTTAGTCACTGAACCCGTTCCTTTTTGTACACCCCCAACCCCTCGGGAAGCTCATCCAGTATCCCAACTTCATGGACCATTCACAGGTTCAAGTTTTCTCTCTCTGTAGCCGGATCGCTCCCCTGAGCCGCACGCACACTTGGATCCCCCCACTGCCTTTCAGACACTCCACTTGATGTCTAGCAGGTGCCTCAAACTCAGCACCGCCCGACGATCTCTTCACCTGCCACCCAGTCTGCTGTAGCGGTAGTTACTCCAGCATTTCTGCAGCTCGGGAGCAAAACCTGGAACCCCTTCAAGTCCTCTCTCTCTCTTTCACACACACCCCTTATCTCCGCTGTAAGCAAGTCCCCCTCGGCAGGGGCTCCTCAGCCCTCCACCACCACCTCCTGGCCCACACCGCCAGAACCCGCAAAGCCTCCTGACTGCCCCGGGCTCCCTGCTCTGATCCATGCTTACCACCTCACCCCACAGCTCTGTTCTCAACAGAACCATCAGAATGACCTTCAGAAAACGGAAATCAGTTGAGGTCACGCCTCTGCTCCAAACTGTCCCAACGGCTAGCCTCTAGCTAGCGGAAAAGCCAAGCGCGCAAAGGCTCAGCATGATCCGCCTCCTGGTCCGTCTACCACCTCACCTCTCACTGCCCGCTGCACTCACTAAGCTTCCGCTCTGGCCTCGAGCAACTGATGTACATCCCTGTCTTAAGGCCTCATTGACTTGCTCCCTCACCTCCTTTTCACTATCTTTAGTCTTAGCCCATTTAAAATCCAATCCCCAGTGCTCCTTTTTCCATTTCTTTTTTTTTTTTTAACTTTATTTATTTATTTTGAGAGAGAGGGAGGGAGGGAGAGAGAAAAAGACAGCAGGGTAGGGGCAGAGAGAAGGAGACAGACAATCTCAAGCAGGCTCTGTACTGACAGCACAGAGCCCGAGGTGGGGCTTGAACTCACAACCTGTGAGATCATGACCTGGGCCGAAATCAGGAGTCAGACACTCAACTGACTGAGCTACCCACGTGCCCTTCCTTTTTCCATTTCTTTCATTCCATCCTTTACTTTTCCCTACAGTGGTCACCACGTTCTGATAGGCCACATAATTTACTTACTGACTTGTGGGTTTCCCCCACAAGAAAACAAGCTGCATGAAGGCAGGGATTCTCATTCTTCTGCTCATCTCCAGTACCTAAAAGAGTGCTTGGCACATAGTAGGTGCCCATTAAATAAGTGCAGAATGAATGAATGAATGAATGAATGAATGAATCCATGTAATTGCTCAGAATTGTGCCTGGCACACAGTGATGGTTCAATACTTAGCAATTATTAGCATTATTCCCGCAGGGTTGATGTGATTGGTGGGCAACCCATATACACTCATCTCTTACGTTCTGCTAGTTCGGAGCAGGATACACGGAGATAGGATACACCTACTTGCTAATACTTCTTTGCTAGCAGCTCTCCCCTCTACTTCAGATGGTTCCGTAGCAACAGTGTCTTGCCCGGGTTCTTTAACTCTTTCTTCAGTGAGGAGGCTGACCGCCTGGGTGATGTCACCATTACTGGCCTAATGAAAGAGAAAACACAGACATTTCAAAAGTAAAGCATCACAGCACTTAAAATAAACAGTGAGTGAGTTTTTTTGGTTTAACTCCTGACTACCCTGGTGACATTCTGAGTAATTCAAGGCGTAAGGTAGAAAGGAGGAGAGAGTATGGCGGAGGACAGCAAGGGTACTACGCTCAAAGCTTGTATCAAATGGTTGGCTCCAGGAAGGGAGTTGCCATGTTCTGATTTCCCACGACACGCAGAGAAGAATGAAATCTTGCTGGAGATTTGTTCTCACTGCTCTGGAAGTTACTGCTCCTGATTTTACAGGCTAGCAAAGGCATGATGTATCAAAAGGGGCTGACAGTTAAAACAGAGATTCTAAAGGAAGTCAGCCTCTACAATAAAAATGTTAGGCAGTTACCATATTCGATAGTGGTGACCATACTTCTGTCTGCTTTTACCTTTTTATTAGGAAAACTTTCTAACATACACAACAGTAGAGGGAATGTATAATTGAACCCTATGCACCCGTCACTCAGCTGCAACAATTATCAAGTCATGGTCGATCTTGTTTTGCCTAACCTCTCCCAGACACTGTGAAGCAAATCCTAAGCTTTTCTTTTTAATTTTTTTTAACATTTATTTATTTTGAGAGAGAGCGCACGTGAGACACAGTGAGAGAGCATGGGGGAAGGGCAGAGAGAGGGGGAGAGAATCCCAAGAAGGCTCTGCGCTCGAGTCCGATGCAGGACTAGAACTCACAAACCACGACATCATGACCTGAGCCGAAATCAAGAGTTGGATGCTTAAATGACTGAGCCATCCAGGCGCCCGACAAATCCTAAGCATCTTATCAATACATCAGAATGTATCCTTTCAAAAATACAATGCTATTACCACACCTTAACAGTAACAAGTGTTTTGGGGTGCCTGGGTGGCTCAGTAGGTTAAGCATTCGACTTTGGCTCAGGTCATGATCTCGCGGTTTGTGAGTCTGAGTCCCATGTTGGGCTCTGTGCTGACAGCTCAAAGCCTGGAGCCTGCTTCGGATTCTGTGTCTCCCTCTCTCTCTCTCACCCACTTACTCTGTCTCTTTCTCTCTCTCAAGATTAAATAAACATTAAAAAAAATTTTTTTTAAATAGTAACAAGTGTTTTAATATCATATAACCAGTTCAAACTTACCTGACTCAACGATTTTTGAGTTTGTTTGAGTCAGGATCCATACAAAGGCTACAAAACGCAATTGGCAGATGCATTTCTTAAATCTCTTTTGCTCTGTATGGTTCTTCCCAGTTAAGTCTCCCCCATCCTCAACATCCCCCCACCCTTATAATTCACATGGAGAAGATACTGGGTGATCTGACCCGTAGAGCTTCCGTCCCTGTATGCACTTTCGTTTTGACATAAAAATAGCTTGACTTGACATAACCATGATATGGACAACTATTTTAAAGCCTGCTGACTAACAGCGGTCTTGAAACTAACCTTCAGAGCTTCATGAAGAAAGGAAGGGTCCTGAATGCCTGTGATTTCTCTTAGTTGGTTTAACAGCATTTGGCAGCTCTGTATTTAAGAAACAACAACAACAAAAAAAAACCAGAGACAGGTCAGTCAGAAAGTAAACCTGGATACATTTCAAGAATTTAAGTACAAGCATCTTGGATAATCAGGCTTCAGACTTGCATATTTTACTTTAAGGAACTGACAAACTCCAAGCAACACAGTATTGACTGTCAGACACATTCTAAAATGCCAAATTTATTTCTCTTGTGAAAGGTTAATCATGAAACATGCTTTTGGCACTGGTGGGAAATAATATTAGTAAATAGTAAAACTATTAAGTACGTAAAATATTTAAATGTAGTAGTTAGCCCTCGTAGTAGCTAAAGTGCCTGAGGTTTTTCTTTCTGTGAGTAATACATAACTGGGTCATATAAGGAGTCCAGGGAATTCGCATGGATGTGAAGATGTGCTATTTTAAGCCACACTGCACATGCCATTTTTATGTGTCATTTTTCACTGACAATAAATTTCCAATCGCGTAATTAACAAATGATACCACCAACGTCATGATTTAAAACTTCAGATTTGATTGCTTAAAAAGCAGAGAGAGAACCAACATTTTCTGAATTGTAAATAAAATTCCAGAGGGAATAAACTATGGAAGCCCTTGTCTTCATTAATCAGAATCATGGAAAAACCTATCTTGTTAACTTCCAGCTACCACAAGATCAGTTTCTAACTCCTTTACAGCCTTCAAGTCTTCATTGGAACACTTTACCCTGTTTTGCACAAAGACAAAAGTTAACACAAAACACCTATTTTTCACAAGCAAGCTCGTCTAAAGAACTGGCTCGCCCAATTCTTTTAGATAGATTACTGAAAACGAAATAGTTCAAATTTAATTCAGCGAAAAGAAATCAAATTTATACCATGCCTAAGGTTGTTTTGATATTAAGCCCCAATTCAATATCTGATGCTCCCCATCAACTATCTTTCAGTTAGTAATATGTCTCCAAGAGGCAGTCTACACTCACTGTCAGCTGTAACAGAAATAGTATCCTATGTTTTTCAACAGCTGAGGGCCCAACGCAACACTTAAATATCACACAACTAGAAATAACTAACTGAAACAGACCTGCACAAGTGCTCAGAAAAGCATCAACAGTCTTTCTGCTCTGGTCATGGGCCACAGTCATAGGATAGAAATGGAACCCGATGCTGCTGAGACCAGCACTCTTGGAGGCTAGGAGTCTTGTCAAAGGTAGTCACTGCCTGTATACTGGGACAGTGCTATCAGACTAAAAGGTGTCTGGATTTAGCCTTGGCAAATGCTAGCATAGGGCTTTTAGAAAAATAAAGTGTTAAAAAGTTTTTTTCCCCAAACTAATTCTTTTTTTTCTTTAATAATTTTTTTAAGTTTATTTATTTTGAGAGAGAGACTAGGGGAGGGGCAGAGAGAGAGAAGGAGAGAGAGGATCCCAAGCAGGCTCTGCACTGTCAGCGGGGAGCCCGATGTGAGGCTCGATCTTGCAAACTGTGAGATAGTGACCTGAGCCCAAATTGAGAGTTGGACACTCAACCAACTGAGCCACCGAGGCGCCCCTCAAAATAATTCTAATTCCATTTTATTTTATGTGTAAAAGTGTGTGAATCTATACATCTCAATCATACACAATTTTCTAAAGAATCAAAATCAATATGCCTCAAAAAGGGTGGAATAATACAGACCTTCCTCAAGTTATGACGGAGTTACATGCCAGTAAAGCTATCGTAAGTTGAAAATATCATTAAGTGGAAAATTCATTTAATAGACCTAACCTCCCCAACATCACAGCTTAGCCTAAGCCTACCTCAGATGTGCTCAGAACACTTACATGGGCCTACAGTGGGGAAAAAAAATCATCCAACACAAAACCTATTTTATAATAAAGTGATGAATATCTCATGCAGTGTACTGAATGCTGTACAGAAAGTGAAAACCAGAATGGTTGTAAATGTATCGGTTGTTGACCCCCCAAGGTAGCGCGGCTGACTGCCCCTGGGCCAGCATCACCAGAGAGGAGCATATCGCATAGCGCCAGCTTGAGGAAAAGATCGAAATGCCAAATTCAAGGTATGGTTCCTACTGGATGCATGCCACGCTTACACCAACGTAAAGCTGAACCCTCATACGTCTGTAATTGGGAGGGGGAAACGAGTGGCGCTGTTATCCCTAACTAGAACTAACAAGGTAGCCATGGGATTGATAATCACATCTTCACCTCCAATTACCCTGTGTACCAACTGACACTTTGGATTCCCAGAAAATCATGCTAGTCAGAAATAGTAGTTAACGTACGCTGCTGACTGTCAGAAAGGCAATGCTATACATGCTCCGTATGTATTAACTAATTTCAGTTTCACTCTCCTAAGAAAGCTGTGACAGGTATTATGCTGCTGTGACAGAGAACAAGCACAGGGAGGTCCCTGCACCAACACAAGGTTACTAGTAGGAAGGGCTGCTGTGAGATCTGACCCCGGGCTGCCCTGCCACAGGAGTCTGCACCCTACGCCAGGCTGTATCTGAGAAGACAAGGGTAACAGGCAAGAATACCTATTTCAGGGGTGCCTGGGTGGCTCAGTTGGTTGAGCGTCCAACTTGGGCTCAGGTCATGATCTCACCGTTCGCGGGTTCAAGCCCCGTGTCAGGCCCTGTGCTGACGGCTCAGAGCCTGGAGCCTGCTTCAGATTCTGTGTCTCCCTCTCTCTCTGCCCCTCCTCTGCTTGTGCTCTCTCTCTCTCTCCCAAAAATGAATAAACATTAAAAAAAAAAA
Organism: Acinonyx jubatus; assembly: GCF_027475565.1. NCBI lineage: Eukaryota > Metazoa > Chordata > Mammalia > Carnivora > Felidae > Acinonyx > Acinonyx jubatus. Next base: position 101,557,720 of record NC_069390.1, on the reverse strand, counting down.
AAAAAGAATACGTATTTAATGCAAACCAATGCAGATAATTAATTCTTGTATTTTGACCTTAGTCTTGCATCTCTGGGAGTTTTCTATCACTATTTTGCCTGACTTACAAAACCACACCTTTGACTACTTAGACAATCAGTTCTAAAACAGGAAAGTACTGTGTCAGAGGTAAACACTACTTTTGACTGAATCTGAACGGCACACTTTATGCACCACAAAGGAGAAAAAACAGTTGCCACTTAATCCAGGACACAATGCCTTCATGACAGTCCCAGGAGACCCGTGAATTGGTCACACCAGCTTCCTGCAGCCCTAAAATTTCTTATTTATTTCGAGAAATACAGCCATTTCCCCCGCTTCCCCAGGTGCACTGCCTGGCATGGGACAAGCAATTCTTTTGCATGTTTCTCAGCAACAAAACTTAATATACCTAGGGTGGCTTCCTTTCTTAGGTCCCATAAAACACTCGATTGTACCTTTGCAAGAAAATTTGAAACTGCGATCATCCCTCCAGGGACAAATATTTTGCCTCCCATAAAATCAAATTTATACTCTGCTGTTCTGTTTCTATGCCTTTCTTCATCCAGTTTTCTTTTTTCATTTAAATGCCAAATCGCAGTGTGATCTTTTAATTTTTTTAATGTTTATTTATTTTGGAGAGACAGACAGAGACAGAGCACGAAAAGAGGAGGGGCAGAGAGACAGGGAGACACAGAATCCGAAGCAGGCTCCAGGCTCTGAGCTGTCAGCACGGAGCCCGATGTGGGGCTCGAACCTGTGAACCGTGAGATCATGACCCGAGCTGAAGTTGGACACTTAACCACTGAGCCACACAGGTGCCCCACAGTGTGATCTTTTAAACTGAAAAGTTAACTAACTAAATTAAAAATTCAACTAACCAACAGCACATACAGTCAACCGCCAGGACAGTAGGAGCAGCTCTGACCAAGCACAAACGTGTGAAGATAGTCTAAGTACCTCCTACCTGCTACTTGCAGACAGACAATGTAAGGAACATCTCAACTTCAGAGATCTCAGAATGCCAGATCAATGTGAATCAGTGAAATATGGTACTCAAGTATTAAATAATTCACCAATCATCATATTTAGCCATGGATTAAAGCCCCACTCCCCTTTCTCCACTTTGTAAGATAAGCAGTGGACACTAAGACATCTAGAATATAACACACACATGAAAGGAAAATAAACTCTGAGTCCCCCCTTTTTAAAAGCTACTGGTCGGTTAAGCGTCTGACTCTGGATTTCAGCTTAGGTCATGATCTCAGGATTGGTGAGTTCAAGCCCCGGGTCAGGCTCTGTGCTGTCAGTGCAGAAAAAAGTTTCTGGACACAGACGACAACTATGTAAAATCATTTTGTACAACTCCAGGAACAACACGCTACATGTTACTTCAAATCCAAACTCCTGATTTTGTTCCTCAAAGGCCGTTATCTGCTTCTACCTTTAACCTGCCTATCATTTTCTCCTACTCAGTCCTTACCTCACAAATGCATCCTCTCTCATGCCTTCTAGTGTTAAACTTCTGTTATCTCCAGGAATGCCCAATTCCACAGTTCAGGGCTATATTCATCCCTTTTTTTTTTTAAGTTTATTTATTTTTGAGAGAGAAAAAGGAAGAATGAGCATGGGAGGGGCAGAGAGAGGGGGGGGGAGAGAGAGAGAATCCCAAGCAGGCTCCATGCTGTCAGCACTGATCCCAACGCAGGGCTCAATCCCATGAACCACGAGATCATGGCCTGAGCCAAAGCTGGACGCTTAACCAACTGAGCTGCCCAGGCGCCCCAAGGGATAGATTCATCTCGCTTCCTCCTTAAAGTCATTCCCAAGAACTCTGGTCCACACTATTCTCTACCTTTCGAATCCCCCATATTGTGGGAACAAATGAGCTTGTGAATGAAAGGGACTAAACTGTCTTTACCTGGTATTTCTCATCATGTGGTTCTCTGTTTTCAAGGGGAAATTCCTGCCTCCATAAAGGCAAGAATCATACAACATAATACCTAATTTGAACCATGCAAAGGACTGTGCTGGTAACAGTTGGGACTATCATGTCAACCTCTTCTTTGTGCCCAGAACCTTAGGTGCCTCACACACACGTCATCCTTCTAACAACCCTAAAAGGTAGGAATCGTTATCTTCGTTGTGCAGATTAGGAAACTACAGTTTACCAAATCCATTTTGTCATCAGATGTCTTGAATTAAAAAGGCCAATCAGAGATAACTATTACGAACTTGAATAACAAATTTTACAAGGATTAAGCCGTGCTCCTGACATACACAAATAACGGCTATATGACTCAGTCTCGGGACTGTTTAGCTAAACCTATGTAATTAGTTAAACAAAGCCCAAATCCTAGGAAGTGTGCTACGTTTCAGGTATTACTTTAACAGTAACAAACACACTACGCTCATTAGGATCCTACTGTATTAGTAACTCCTAGCTTTTCCGGGCACTCCTCAAGAAGCTGATTTAAATATTAACTTCACCATAACTACGAGGCAATATACACAGCCCACACCCAACGGGAGACAAGACAAAGCCTGTGCTCCAGTCATAATGAAGTCAAATAACTAGCAAGAGCCAACAGGTTTGCATTTCCTTAGCTAAATCCACATTGTTTTCATTAAACAAAAAGTACTCTCTTTTCTTGCCCAGAGGCAGTGAAGAAAGACAGGGACACACAAATCTCTAGAAAGAAGAAACTCAAGCTTTCTGACCTCGGCCACTCAGTGATTTTGGTGCAATCCAGTCCACTTCTCAGAACTGATGTTTTCTTTAAAAAATTTTTTTTTCAACGTTTATTTATTTTTGGGACAGAGAGAGACAGAGCATGAACGGGGGAGGGGCAGAGAGAGAGGGAGACACAGAATCGGAAGCAGGCTCCAGGCTCTGAGCCATCAGCCCAGAGCCTGACGTGGGGCTCGAACTCCTGGACCGCGAGATCGTGACCTGGCTGAAGTCGGACGCTTAACCGATTGCGCCACCCAGGCACCCCAGAACTGATGTTTTCTTAAAGCAAAGACAGTAATGCATCCCACAATAAGCAATGAAAAGGACTATTCACATAATAAACCCTAACACCTCTAATCCTACTGCAGCTAAATTTGCTCTCTTTGATCAGATGAGGCAAATTTGTGAAATTAATAATTAAGAGTTTTATCTTTAAAACACCCAGTTTAGGGGCACCTGGGTGGCTCAGGCATTTGGGCGTGTGACTTTGGCTCAGGTCACGATCTCATTGTCTGTGGAGTTCAAGCCCCGCGTTGAGCTCTGTGCTGACAGCTCTGAGCCTGGAGCCTGCTTGGGAATCTGTGTCTCCCTCTCTCTCTGCCCCTTCCCTGGCCACGCTCTGTCTCTCTCTGTCTCTCAAAAATAAATATTCGGAAAATTTTTTTGTTTCAATAAAATAAAACACGCAGTTTAGCATGGTGATGAGCTTTCTAAATTATTCCATTCCTTCATACAGGAATGCTATTGTCATTCGGACATACACGTTTCCTAATCTCAATTGTCTATTCTTCCAAATACATTTCTAAATTTGAAGCTAAGTGAATAACTGATAAATGTTCTCTTACTCCAAAAAACTACCAAAGTTCTTTGTAAGTATGCCTAATGAAGTCCTCTCCAAAATTAAAGACCTGCTTTTCCAATTTTAAAATGTAACTTAAGGGGTACCTGCGTGGCTCAGTCCAACTCTTGATTTGAGCTCAGGTCATGATCACAGGGTTCTGGAGTTCAAGACCTACACGGGGCTCTGCCTGGGTGGTTCAGAGCTTGCTTGGGATTCTCTCTCTCCCTCTCTCTACCCCTCCCCCACTCGCACTGTGTCTGTCTCCCTCTCTCTCTCAAAATATATAAACTTTAAATTTTTTTTTTTTACATTTATTTATTTTTGAGAGACAAAGTGAGACAAAGCGAGAGTGGAGGAGGGACAGAGAGGGAGACACAGAACCTGACGCAGACTCCAGGCTCTGAGCTATCAGCACAGAGCCCGATGTGAGGCTTGAACCCACAAACCATGAGATCATGACCTGAGCTGGAGTCAGACGCTCAACCGACTGAGCCACCCAGGTGCCCCTCAAAATAAATAAACCTTAAAAATAAAAATAAATAAAATGAAACTTAAGTACCCAAGGAAAGCAAAAGTATAGCTGTAGGAATCAAAGAAAATATTTAGCAGCAACTCCAGAAATCCAGGCTGGACATCAGGGTCTTAGATGCATCCAGAGTTGGCCACTGACCCTCCATATTCCACAAAACAAGGACCTGACCACAAAAGCCCTGGTGCCTTCTCAGTTCTTCCAGCAACAAGTCCACGTTTATTCCAACAACCCCTGTTTACTCATAACATGTCATGAGGATAAGACTTTCTATCCTTTTTAGTGAACAAAACTAAACTCCCCGGAAGAGGCTACTTCACAACTTACTTCAATGACGTGTCAAGTAGGTACGTGATCAAAAGGACGGTTTCAGTTCATCCCCTGGCCCATGGTTTTTAAAAAGCATTAAAAGCTTTTAAAATGTAGCCACTCTCGTGTGGCACAGAGGGGGGTTTAAACTGGAATTAAAAACCAGGAAGGAACTAACCATTATTCACTTTTCAATTTTTTTCACCTCTTTTTTTTTCAAATGCGCAGAGAAATTCCAATAGTAGAAAAGGATACAAAGCGGAAAGGAATTTCTCCCTTCTTTCCATCTCAGTCCCATTTCCCAGGAGTAACCACCATTATCTTTCCAGATAATGGTATCTTTCCAGAAATGGCCGATGCACATGAATATATGTTTTCAACTGGATGTCATGTCCTGCAACTTTCTTCTTTCATACTGTAGAACACATTAAGACAAGGCTTTTTCATTTCTTTGAATACATGCCTCAATCAAGTACAAGAAATGAGGCCGGGAAACTGTTACAATAAGGACATACAGAATGCATCTTCCCAAATTAAAGAAAATGCCATGTTTAGTAATATATTGCTAAGGTCAATGGGGGAAACCAGGAAGGTAAGGGCAAAGATAGAAGAAATCAAATGCACATGCTTCCAGTTTTAGAAATCTAACAGTGAAATTCGAAGTTATTATTAGGAGGGACTCTGTGTGCAGTTTCTATTTGCGATAAGCAACGGGGACTTGAGAGGTGGTGTGGGACTGGATTAGGAAAGGTTCTCAATGTCAGCATGAGGTTGGACTTGATCTGATGAACAATGGAAAACAAGTCCCTTGGCAGGGAAAAAATAGGAAGGAAAATAAAGGTGCTTTAAGGAGGGTAATCTAGCACAGGTGAACAGCTATTTCAAGGCGAGATGAGACTACGGAAAGAAAGCTTAACTATGAGTTAGAAAGCTACCAATAAAAACAGGTGTGACTGGACAGGGAGGATGCAGGTAGGAGAATGGAGAAGGTGGAACACACAGTGAACAGCTCAAAGAATGGAGAAACGGAGTTTAGTCAAATATTTGAAACTGGATGCCTGAGAGAATGCCGCTGACCATTACAGAAAAGGAGACTAGTGAGAAACCCAACCAATGTAATATACCACACTGACAGAACAAGGGGGAGAAAACACACGGTTCTCTTGACTGATGTTGAAAGAGCATTTGACAAAATTCATCACCTCTTCATGATAAAAACAATCAGAAAACTAGGAATGGAAGGGAATTCCCTCAACGTGATACAAAGGGCCTTTATTAAAAAGCAAAAACAAAAACTCACAGCTAATATCATACTCAGTAGTCAAAGACTGAGAAAGCCATCCCGACATCAGGAATAAGATAAGGATGCCCACTTTCACCAATGCTATTCAACATCATATTGAAAGTTCTGGCCAGAGCAATTAGGCAAGTAAAAGAAAAGGCATCCAAACTGGAAAGGATCTGCCTCTGTTCACAGATGACAGGATACATAAAACCCCAAAGGAGCTACATCTGCTTGTTTGCTGACAAACAATTCAGCAAAGTTGCTACAAGATCAACACGCAAAAATCAACTGTTTCTGTACAGCAGCAATGAACAATATGAAAAAGAAATTAAAAAAACAATTCCAGGGGCACCTGGGTGGCTCAGTCCGTTGAGGGTCTGACTTCAGCTCAGGTCGTGATCTCGCGGTTCGTTGAGTTCAAGCCCTGCGTCGGGCTCGCTGCTGTCAGCCCACTTGCTTCAGATCCTGTTCCCTCGCTCTCTGCCCCTCCCCCGCTTGCACTCCTCCAAAAATAAATAAATAAACACACACATATATATTTTAATCCCATTTATAATATCCAAAAAAGTAAAATACCTAGGAACAAATTTAGCCAAATAGGTGATAGACTTGTACTCTGAAAAGTATAAAACATTGTAAAAAAAAAAAAAAAGAAAACGTAAATGAATGGAAAGATATTCAGGTTGATGCATTGGAAGACTGGATTAGTCATGGCTCTCCAGAGAAAGAAACAAACAACAGGGCGTGTGCGTGCGTGCGTGCGCGCGCGTGTGTGGTGTGTGTGTGTGTGTGTGTGTGTGTAAATGAACACTGCATTCCTAGTTTCCTGTTGGGGAGATGGGTGGGTGAGAAGTAATTTATTATAAGGAACTGGCGCTTGAAATCATGGAGGCTGATAAGTCCCCAGATCTTCAGTTGGCAAGTTGCACATCCAGAAGAGCTGGAGATGTCATTCCAGTCTCAGGTGGAAAGCCAGAGAACCAGGAGAGCTGACAATGTAAGTTCCAGTCTGAGGGCAGGAGACCAAAGGCCCAGCTGAACAGTCAGTTAGGTGACCTTCCCTCTTACTCAGCCTTATTTGCTCTATCCAGGTTTTCAATTGATTGGATGAGGCCCACAGACATCAGGGAGAGCAATCTGCTTTACTCCCTCTACAACTCAAATGTTAATCTTATTCAGAAGCACCCTCACAGACATACAATTGACCAAATGTCTGGGCACCTCATTCTCCAGGCAGGCTGACACACAAAATAAACCATCTCAAAAGACTTCATATTGTTAAGATGGCAATATTATGCAAAGTGACCTGCAAATTCAATGCAATCTCTGTCCGAATTCCAACGGCCATTTTTGCAGAAACAGAAAAGTGGAGCCTCAAATTCATAAGGAATTTCAATGGGCCCTGAAGAGCCAAAACAATATTGGAAAACAAAACCAAACAAAACAAAGTTGGAGGGCTCACACTTCTGGACTTTAAAAGCTATTAAAAAGCTACAGGAATCATGCCAGTGTAATATGGCGAAGGACCGACATACAGATCAATGAATTAGACTTGGGAATTTAGACTTGGGAATTGACCATACGTCTAGGGTCAATTAACCTCTGACAAAGGTGCCAAGACCATTCGATGGGGAATAGCCTCTTCAAAAACTGAAGCTGGCACAAGTAGGCATTCGCATGCAAAAGAATCAAGTTGGACCCCTACCTCCACCATAAACTAACTCAAAATGGATAAGTAACCTAAATATGAGCACTAACATGACAAAACTCTTAAAATATAGAAGTAAATCTTCATGATCTTGGATTTGGCAATGGATTAGATACGGCACCAAAAGCATGAGCAACAACAAAAAAAAGGAGGTAAGCAAGACTTCACCAAAATTAAAAACTTTTGTGCATCAAAAAACATTATCAAGAAAACGAAATGACAACCTCCAGAAGGAGAGAAAACATTTCCAAATCATAAATCTGATAAAAGTCTAGTATCCAAATATATTACAACTCTTATAATTCAAACAACCAAACACAAACAAATGCAATTCAAAAAATGGGCAAAGGACTTGAACAGACATTTCTCCAAAGAAACTACATAAATGGCCAATAAGCACATGAAAAGAGGGTCAACAGTAGCCATCAGGAAAATGCAAATCAAAAGTATAATGAGTTACCACTTCACACACATGAGGATGGCTCTTATACAACAAAACAAAGGAAAAACGGAAAATAAATGTTTGGAGAGGATGGAGGTAGAGAAATTAAAACCCTTGTGCACTGCTGGGGGTGGAGGGACATAAAATGTCGCACCTGCTATGGAAAACGGTTTGGCAGTTCCCCAAAAAACAAAAGACAGAATTGCCATATGACCCAGCAATTCTACTTGGAGGAATATATCTAAAAGAATCAGAAACAGGTACTCAAAAACGTTTGTACATGCACGTTCACAGTAGCTCTATTCATAAAAGCCAAAAGGTAGATACAACTCAGTTGTCCACCAATGGAAAAATGGATAAAATGTAGTAGATTCACAGAGTGGAATACTACCCAGTCATTAAAATGAATGAAGCACAGATAGATACAAGCTACAATGTGGCTGAAACATGAGAATGTTATACTAAGTAAAAGAAGCCAGACACAAAAGGTCCCATATTGTAGGATTCCATTTATATGGAATATCCAAAATAAGTAAATGGAGAGACAGAAAGCAGATCCGTGTTGCCAGGGGCCCGAGCGAAGGAAGGACTAGGGAGTAACTGCTTAGTGGATACGGGTTTTCTCTTGTGGTTTTGAAAATGTTTTTGGAACTACACGAAAGTGGTGGCTGCACAATATTCATGAATACATATACTAAAGGTCACTGATTTTGGCTCAGGTCAGGCTCTCACAGTCGTGAGATCAAGCCCCGTGTCAGGTCTGCACTGAACATGGAGCCTGCTTAGGATTCTCTCCATCTCTCTCCTTCCGTCCCTTCTCCCACTTGTGCATATGCATGCGTTCTCTCTCTCTCTCAAATTTAAAAGTGTTAATTTTATGTTATGTGAATTTCACCTCAATTGAATAAAATCAAGAAAGATTTGTGCTCACACATATACACACACAAAAAAGAAAAAGGACAGCAGGAAAGTACTAACTTGGACAAGAGTACTAGAGAAAGCAAATATTGCTTGAAGATGATTCAAGTTTAAAATGACCATCAGCAGGTGCCTGGGTGGCTCAGTGAGTTAAGCATCTGACTTCAACTCAGGTCATGATCTCATAGTTTGTGAGTTCGAGGCTCACACCGGGCTCTCTACTGTCAGCAGAGTCTGCTTTAGATCCTCTCTGCCCCTCCCCCGCTTGTTCTGTCTCTCTCTCAAAATAAATAAATAAAATGACTACCAAGCTATCATGTGGCATGCTGCCAGCACCTACTGACGCAGATCTTTAATTGAGCTTTGAATGTCTGGTATTTTGACCTCCCTTTTTATGTAGAAAGCCTAGACAGTGGGAATAGTGCTACACGGCCCAGATTCCACTACATATTAGCCTCTGGGTAAATCTCAACTTCCCAGGCCATCAATTTCCACATCTGGAAAATAAAGTACCATGAGCTTTGATGGCACTGATGTGACCACCAAATGAAGTAATGCATACAGCATGTGTTAGTACAATGAAAAAACGAAGAAGAAAACAGAAATGGAAAATATTGTGGCCTACCTGCCCAATGAAACTCATCCAGAGGTTGGGAGAAACGACCTATGCTTTGGTTTTGGTTTGATCGCTTTGCACCGCTTTGCAAATTCTACTTCCTCCTCACACTGAATTTTACTTCGTAAGGTTGCTCTATGGGTTCGATGACAATACGCCCTAACGTACTTCATACATTACCAAGTGGTAGTTGAAAAGTTTGGTTTGAGAAAGGCATGTGTTCCAGGCAGAAAGCTGGATGGCTTGAGGTCCCAACTCTGCCACTTAGAATTTAATCCCAGGTAAGCCACATTTCCCATCTGCAGCATGGAGCCAAACAGGCTTTGGTTTAAAATCTCATATTGGGCCTTTCTAAGCTACATTAAGATCTGAGTATGATTGTCCTCTTCTGTAATAAGACATAATAATCATACCTTGCAGAGTATGTACAAAAAAGTGCTCAGGGCCGAAAATGGCATAAGGCAGATGCTATTATGACAAGTATATATTCCCATGCCTCATGCACCTGTGGCGAAAGTGGCTATGCAGCAAATGGTCATAGCCAAGGATGCTGATATGCAAGAATTGTTGAACTAGCATTTGCAAATAGGGGAGTAGAAGTCATTTGCAAGTCAGGATTACAAATGCAGATTTGGAAGAAGTTCATAAAAGGAAAGTAACAACCAAGAAAGCTAACAGGTTAGCCCCTAAAAGAGAAGAAAGAGAAGAAGAACCAGAATGATACACGTCCAAAATGTTCAAGAGAGAGTGTTCCGGAAGTAAAGCAGCTGGAGCACTGAGGGTACGAACCAGTCACCGAACTGAAGCCTGAGGTCAGGGTTCTGACTTAGACAATGAGATCAACAGTAAATTAACTCTTGAGACCTGTTACTGTATTTGGGGTTTGTTGTTTTTTGTTTTTTTAATTTTTTTAATGTTTATTTATTTTTGAAAGAGAGAGAGAGAGAAAATGAGAATGAGTGGGGGAGAGGCAGACATAGAGGGAGACACAGAATCCAAAGCAGGCTCTAGGCTCTGAGCTGTCCTGTCTGCACAGAGCCTGATGCAGGGCTTGAACTCATGAACCATGAGATCATGCCCATGAGATCATACCTGAGCTGAAGTCGGACACTCAACTGACTGAGCCACCCAGGCGCCCCGGCCCATTACTGCATTTGTAAGATGAAGAAGGCTGCATGTATTACATAAATTCAAACATCTTTTCTAGGCCTCATTTTCCTAAGAAAGTTGTAAAACGATGTAGCCATTTCGGAAGTGGGGGTAAACTACAAAACTTTAGTCTGTGATAAGACTGTGGCAAATGATTTAAAAAATACACACTGGAAGTTTTTAGGAAAAAAGAAAAAAAAACCCAGAAATGATAATAAGTAGCAATAAAGATAATTGCCAAAATAAACAGCAACCAAAAAGTGGCAATGAGGAATCATCACACATAAAAGCATGAGAAGGGGATTCGAGTTGGTACTTGAATAACCAAAGCAGAATGGCAAAAAGAATTACTTCTGTAAAGCCGCGGATTTCACGAAAAGGTGGTTAGTCACCGGTCACCTGCGAGCGATCCATTTCATTCCCAAGCGACAAACAGTAAAAGCCTCCTATTGCCTCCTATCTGGGTTCTCGCTGCTGCTCTGGTGCAGGCTGGGAACCAATTTGCCTTGGTCTGGGGGCTGTGCCCCCAACTGCCAAGAGCTAGTCTTGCCCACAGGGACGGGTGGGGGAGCGTTTTCCAAGTTTTCCACAGTGAATTGGAATTACAAATGTAATTGAGAAAATGCTCTAGAGAAGAAAACAGGTGGATTTAGAAACTCGGTTCAAAAAGTAAACAAAAGGAAGGTGCTGAACAAGGCAAACACTGGACAGGGCAGAAGGCAATTCTGTTGCTATTTTGTCGGAGGACTGGGGACACATGTACATAACTGAATGGACAATGGGAATTCTGGAGCATCTGGGTGGCTCAGTCGGTTAAGTGTCCAACTTGTGCTTTGGGCTCAGGTAATGATCTCATGGCTCACGGGATTGAGCCTGCTTGGGATTCTCTCTCTCCTGCTCTCTCTCAAAAATAAATGAATAAACTTAAAAGAACAAGAAGAAAATGAAAGAAAAGAAAGTGGGAATTCTGCGCAGTCGGGCAGAGCTTCTCAAAATGATCACTCAGGGATGTTGTCAAAAGGCAAACTGTGATTCAACAGGTCTAGGGTGGAGGCCCCAACAGGGCTATGTTGATTTGTGGAGCCTGTTGATTTCCTTGGTATAAACACTTCCACCATGAGAACTTCAAGCTACCACCATGAGGTCACTGAACACAGAGTTGGGAAGAGACACACACTTTCGGCTGGAGAGGCAGTACAAGCTGGCTCTAACACACCCAAATCGCTACATTTCCAAGGCACTCCTAGATGATTCAGATGCTGCTGGTCCACAGACCATATTTTCAGCCTCAAGATTATAGAAGACAGTGAAGCTATCTGGGGCTTAGGCCTGAGGCAAGGAAATGTGAGATCATTTAGGAGAGCGAGGAGAGACATCACCTAGATCAGGGGTTCTGAAGCTCAGCATTATGGACATTCTGGACTCTTTGTTTTGGGGGGCTAGTCGGCACATCATAGGACATGGGGCAGCATCCCGGGCTTCTACCCGCTGAAGCCAGCAGCATCCTCCTCCAGCAATCACAATCAAAAGGCTCTCTAGACGCCATGCATCTAGATTCATCTCTAAGAAAGGAAGGAAGGGAAGGGTGGTAACTCATACCACAAGAAAAGAGATACTGAAGAGCAAAAACAAGAAAGAGAGAAAGAAAAAGAAAGAAAGAAAAAAGAAAGAAAGAAAGAAAGAAAGAAAGAAGAAAAGAAAGAAGGAAAGAAAGAGAAATAAGGAAATCGCCTTAAACACACACACACACACACACACACACACACACACACACACCGCTTTAGTTAGCACCAGGCTGAACCAAGTAGAAAAGAAGACTGTATGTATATTTAGAAAGAATTTAGGCAGGATTCAAAGTTTAAAACACAAGGAAAGTTCTGGAGGGTAAAAGAAAGGTACTGACCTACGACAACAGGTCCATTGACTAAGAAGTAGGATCAAGGATATCTTGGGCTCTTAGACTCAAAATTGCTGTGTTCAGTCCTGGCTGTATCGTTTATTAGGTGGGTGATCCTGGGCAAATTATCTGACAAGTAAAAGCCTCCGATATGAAGACTTCATGGAGTTGTCATGAGTACTGAGATAATGTATGTTAAGTTCTGAGCACATGCTCAATTAATGTTAGCTGCTACTCTTACCAGCATCATTATTCTCCTTAAGAAACATATGCTTCATTGGCTACTGTTTAAACTTGTTCGATGAAATGTAACACATGGGAAGATCTTGCCTGGTGAGGCCTTACTTGTCAATTCTTTTTATAAATATTGTACTCATCGTGTGAGCAGAAACTGTAGCTGAAGAGGCATTAAAGTTGGGAAAGCCAGGGCGCCTGGGTGGCTCAGTCGATTGAGCATCTGACTTCAGCTCAGGTCATGATCTCATGGTTGGGGAGTTCGAGCCGCACACAGGGCTCGCTGCTTTCAGTGTGGAGCCTGCGTTGGATCCTCTGTCCCCATCTCTCTCTGCACCCCCACCTCTCTCTCTCCCCCCCTCTCTCTGCACCCCCACCTCTCTCTCTCCCTCAAAAAAAAAAAGTTGGGAAAGCCAAACAAACACTGACTGACTGATGTTCCAGAAATCACAACTAATGAGACAAGGGAAACGTGAATAAAAAGCCCATAAATCAAGAGGAAGCAAAAAGAACATTAAATTTTCACTGAAACTGGCAGGTTTTCATAGGGCTCCAGTTAGTATCAAGAAGATGTGATGAATTCTAGTACAGCTGCCAAGGATGACAGGTTTATAAGAACCAACCTGACTTCAAGTTGTTTATCCTACAACAACAGTAAACTGTGCTGCTGGTTTTTATCCAAGTCGAGAAGTGACTAAAACACAGAAACCTGTTGGGTGCCTGGGTGGCTCAGTTAAGCATCTGACTTCAGCACAGGTCAAGATCTCATGGTTTGTGGGTTTGAGCCTTGCATTGGGCTCTGCGCTGACAGCTCGGAGCCTGGAGTCTGCTTTGGATTCTGTGCCTCTCTCTCTCTCTCTCTCTGCCCCTCCCCTGCTCACTCTCTGTCTCTCCCCAAAATAAGCAAACATTAAAAAATTTTCTTAAAAAAATAAGGAAAGAAAAAACACAGAAACCTGCCTGTAAGTAATTTCTATAGATAATTCGAATATCAGTCTGGGGTATTCAGTAATATCACAAAGTATCCTCTTTCAGACGCTAGTACATACTGAGAACATATTTCAAGAGTACTACATTTTTCTCACTAAAATTCTTGGGAGGCTATGAAGGGTTCTGTCTGTCCCATGCACAACTGACCAATAAGGAAAGGGAAGCATTCTAGGTTTTAAATAGCTTCTGAGTGTCAGGACAGGATAACTGTTCCCAACTAGAACAATTAAGGACCCTTTAAGGGAAATGTAGAATTCTTCAGAGAATCCAAAATAGAGCCATTCTAACATGAAACTCATCAAGAGGAGGAAGTTATTAAAACCTTTCCTCTGAGATGTGAAAAGTAGTTTCCCTGTATAGAATTCCTTCAACCTAGCCTGCTAATTTCAAGCATCTTCATTAGCAAAAACAAAGAGGGCAAACATTATCGAGCATTCCGAGCTTATCATCTGTCTGTACGGGGCGAATCACTGGGAAGAACACTGAATGTCATCACTCTGCAGATGGCCAGGAGTCAGGGTACTACTCCAGCCAGCCACAGCCAACGGGACTTCCAAGTTTTCCAAAAATAGCTATGACTTACATACAAGTGCTCATCAAACACCTCACATACAAACTTGTAGGGAATGCTGATAGTGGCCATTGTGGCAGAGGTAAATGAAGATGCCTTTGATTAACAGGCACATGGTCCCCAACAAATTTAAGTATGACTTACTCTCCCTTAAAATAGCCTCTTCCCTAAAATCAACCCAACGGTCTCAAAACTAAGATGTTTCCCACCTGTTTTGAAGTCACTGTCCTAAAACAAATAGAAACGATCTGTGAAACCAGAGAAAATCCTGACTCAGATTCCAATGGGCATTTGTGAACACCTAACAATAGCATCCCCATTAGAAATCAGCACATGAAATACCATCCACATTACTTTCATTTTGGAGCCCAGGACCAGGAGGTATCTCTTACTACAGGAGTTCAAAAAGGAAGTGTGCTCACTTCCACAATACTGCTCTCCTGTGCGCAGGAACACAATAAAGAGCCATAACCGGTTTCCCACGTGGAGGTATCTGACAGCTTTGTATTGTAAATGTTTATGAAATTCCTCATTTCCTAACTCTCATTTGCATACCTGGCACACGTTTCCCATTCGGTCTCCAAAAAGCACAGTAGTTGAGGGGTGAGGAGGTAATGTTGTTATAGCATTCCAAAGCAACCTTAGAAGACATTCTCAAATTGCCTATTTCCCAAGTTTCTTCACACGGGCATTATCGGCCTTTTGATATGCTCCCAAACCAGTGTTCCACTCTCACCCACTTAGCCCAGAAATCCCTGTATCGGTTTCAATCTTCTCAGATAATAGGAATGGGAAGGCATTTGTGAGCATACCTTGTATTCCTCGCGCTGTTCCTCCTGCCTCCTTAAAAATCCAGGGATGAATGCACTGGGGAGGTTGATTTTAAAAAAAAAAAAAAAAGCGAGGGTGGCAGGGGTAAGGGAAGGGAGGGAGGGAGTGGTAACCAGGACCCCTGGTCTTTTTTACAAGGTGTTGATAAATCCCTCCTTTAAGTCAGCTAAGTTCGGTCTGCTTAGACACTTCAAAACACTACTGTATAAAAGGGACTTAAAAATGAAAACAAACAACAAAACCCACCTAAGCTGCCACCTTCGGAAGTTTCTCACCCAGGTCAGGGCCCACGAGCGCTCCCCCGAAAAAGCCCTGATGCACACAACCCCAAGTCCTGCCCTTTATACCTACTCCCCTCGCAACATGAGCTCGCTGCGGACTCGAAGGGCGTCCCCGATCCCTGCGACCCGAGCCCTGCAAAGACTTCAGCCCCTTCGCCGGCGCACTGCCCTCGCCCCCGCCCGGCCAGCGCCGGCGACCTCCGCAGCCCCCTCCCGCCCCTAGCCCGCAGCCCCGCAGGCCCGCCCGGGCCCGCGCCGCTCCGGCCCGCGCCCCGCAGCCCCCTCCCCTCCCGGGACCCCGAGCCTCCCTCGGCCCCCGCTCGCCGCCGCGGGGCCCACCGAGCCGCGCCGGTCCGCTGCTCCGGCCGCGTCGTCCTGCTGCAGCTCCGCAGTCATGGCCGAGGCGCCCCTCCGCGGGTCATCCGGCTCCCGCCGCCGCCGCCAGCCCAGCCTCGCAGGAGGTGGAGGAGGAGGAGGAGGAGGAGGAGGTGGTGATGGTGGTGGAGGAGGTGGAGGCGGAGGAGGCGGAGGAGGCGGGGGAGACGGAGGCGGAGGAGGAGGAGGTAGCTATGCCCCGCCCCGCCCTCTACCCCTCTCCGGCCCCGCCTCCGCCTCGAGCCCGCCGGAGGCTCGTCCCACACGCCCCGCCCCCCGGCCTGCGCGCGCACGCAAGGCGCGCGGCCCGGGGCCGAGCAGCTCTGCGTGCTCCCGCGCACGCAGGGTTCTGACCCGGCGCGGGTCACGTGACTCAGGCCCCGCCCGCGGCTAACGGTCAGCGGCGCCGGCGTTCCGGGGCTGTTGGCGCCCAGGAAATGGTTTGGGAAGCGTGGACGACTCGCTGCGCGCCACCCCCCCCCGGCCGTCTCGCGGAAGAGTTCAAGCTGCTCTCGGCCTCGGGAAGCTGTCTGGAGCCCGCGCTCTGGGCCGTTTCCCACCTGGCAGTAGAGTCGCTTGGGAGTCCAGGCGCTGGAGGGGTTACCCGTCGTTTGCAGGGAGAGGCGGAGGCTGAGCGCCATGGTCTGGCCAGAGCTACCCAGACGGGCCAGACCCCCTCATCCCTGCTGCCCAGCACCCGCACACACCTGGGCGTGGGGAGTGAGTTGCCGCGTTGTCCCCTTTGCGGTTTTCTGGAGTTCAAACTAGAATTCCAATCTATTTGGTTAAGCCCGAGCCAGCTGCTCCTGACGGCGTATTAAGAACTCAGTGCCTCCCCCGATCTGAAATTGCATTTTCAACAGTTTGGTGGAAATCCTAACTACTAACCATGTTTCACATTATTCACGTGTTATCACTGACCGCCGTTCGGTTGGCACCCATTTGGCTGTCCCAAATCTCAGTAGAGGCCTGGTGTGGAAGAGCCCTTTTTTAGCGGTATGGTTATGCCATTTTCCTGATCTGGGCCTCTGGCGGTATCTTGGGTGTGAATTTGGTGTGGATCTTGGCCTTTCCCCCTGTGCTCCTGGCGTTGTTGCCCATGTGATTGTGATGTTTCACCTGCAGGCCTTTCTAGTCTGCCCGTGAGCCCAGCTTGTGGCACCAGGAAACAGGTGCAGAACAGGAGCCGTTCCCGTCGGAGACCTGGCTACTCACAGGAGCCGGGGCCATGACTGCTGCTGCTTTTCACCTGGAGACACAGAGGTTCCCCTTTCCCTGACAGGTAAACTGACAGAGTGATCAGAATCTTCCACGTGCAACAGGCTGACTGTGTGTGTCTGATAGTTGCAGGACTTTTATGGTTATGCCTTTGCCTTTTTTTTTTTTCCCCATGAGTTCTACACCTGAGGCTCATGGCCTCAACCCTGGAGTCACGGCAAAACAAGTTGATTTCTCAGTATGATTTATTTACAGCTTCGCATATTTCTAAGTTACCATCGAAAGCTCTAGGGAAATTTCTGTGTGTCTTGACCATGTCTCTGCAACAACTCGTTTTGTCTTTGCACATTCATTTTAGGAAATTGCTTGTTTAATGGGAGTAAATGGGGTGGAAAACCTGTAACTTATTCATGAACACTTCCTTGAAAAACTACCAGACACCTCCTACACTCGTATTTCTGGGGGGAAAAAAAGTGTATACAGGCCATTTGGTAAATAATAGGCCCCTGAATTTTGATTGAGCATCTTTCGGCTGTGTGGATCTAAACAGAACTCCAGATCTAATAAATTCGATATAATCAGTTTGAGGGCTCTAGATTGACAAATCCTCTTCGCCTCCTTGTGTTTAACTACCACCTGATCTTGGACACGGTAGTCAGCTAGAGACACCCTGTCCAAACAGAGTATTTAATGAAGAGTCTGCGTCAGTGCTTGGCCATCAGTTGGCAAGTTTCATAGTGATCAAATAGCAAAAATGGACATCATGGAACATGCGCTGTCACCACAGAAAATCTTTTCTTATTCCTTCTTGAAACCCATACGTGAAGGCTCCAGAATAATCACATTATTAGTTGATAATCCTTTCGAGAGTGTTCAGGAAAAAAAAATAAGGGGCAATAGCAAGTAATTGACATATTTCAAAGGGGAATCATAGTTTTGGGGCTATTTTCCTGAAGGAGAAATTGAATTTTTTTTCTTTCCCTGAAAACTGTTTGCCCCCATGCTAAGTTACTTTCTCTGAATCAATGGATTTATATTTCTGTTGGTGACTTACTTCAAACCCAAAATAGAATTTGTATTGTAATAAAATGATCCCATTTTGTGTTATTGAATACTTGTGTGGAGCTTGTGGAATAAAAGAATGAAGGGAACGTGTTAGGAAAAGAAAAAAGGAGAAAGACGGAAATGCATACTTCTATTTCTTCTCTGTTTCACTCTGTAAATAGTTTCTGCCACTGTCTTTGGAGCAGCTGGAACTGAGAGCTGAAGGCTGAGGCTGATTGACAGGTATGACTGTTCTCTGAGCAGTGGATTCCTTTCCAGGAACAATCTAGTCAGAAATGTCCTTACGGGCCAGCTTCTTAGCAGTTAGGAAAATGGCCTTTCTCACTATTTTGGAAACAGTATGGATATTTCTGTTATAACCCCTAGATTAAATAATTAGATGAATTACAAGGTTAAATTATAGGTGTTCTGAAAGTGTCTCAGAAAAGGCTCTCTTTGGCTACTTGAAAAACGAATTTCTGGCCTTCCTGAAATGTGTATTGTAGGCAAATGTAGTTTGTTACCCATTCAGTAAGGTGAATGAGTTCATTTACATTTTCAAGGTATTTGGCCTTAGTATGCAAAATAACAACCTCATATCTCCTTGTTATTGTTTCTCTAGAAAACAAACACTAAAAAAGAAAAAAACATAAAACAAACATCTTAAATCTGTTTTCTTCAGAATTCATGAAAGCCTTTAACCTGTGGGATTCAATTTTCCTTTTATAAGAAGGTGAGTATAACTTTAGCTTCCAGATTGAGAGGTGATAAAAAAGAACCAGAAATAAGCGTACTTCTGCAAACTTGATTTTTGACAAACCAGCATTGTAGACCAGTGGGCGTCAGATGAACTTTTCATAAATGGTACTCAGACAACTAGATATCCATATAAAAAATTAATTTTGGACTCTTAGCTTACATCATAAGTAGAAACCAGTTTGAGGTGGATTAAAGACTTTAAAAAAGCAAAATTAAAAAAATTTTAAACATCCATTTGGAGATTATACTTTGAGGATAGGAGAACTTCTTTAAATCAGATACAAAAGTACAAACCATAAAAGAAAAGTTGGTAACTTTAATTAATGCTAAAATTAAGAATTTCTCAGGGCGCCTGGGTGGCTCAGTCAGTTAAAGTTCCGATTTTGGCTCAGGTCATGATCTCATGGTTCGTGGGTTCAAGCCTGGCGTCGGGCTCTGTGCTGACAGCTCAAAGCCTGGAGCCAGATTCTGTGTCTCTGTCTCTCTCTGCCCCTCCCCCACTCACGCTCTGTCTCCCTCTCTCAAAAATAAATAAACATTAAAAAAAAGTTAACAAAAGATTAAGAATTTCTCTTCGTTAAAAGGTACCATGAAAAAAAAATATCCACAAACTGGGAGAAAATAGTTGTAACAATGTAACTGATAACATATTAGTATCCAGAACAAAATTTCCAAACCTTGGCACTGTTAACGTGTTGGGGCCAGATACCTCTTTGTTTTGAGGCCTGTGCAATGCACTGTAGGATGTTTTGGCATCATCTCTGGCCTCTCCCTACTGGATGCCAGTAGCTCTCTGCTGCCTACCTATGACCATCACAAATGTCTCCAGACCTTGCAAAACGTTCCCTAAGGGGCATATTCTCCAGTTGAGAACCAACGATCCAGACGAGGTGAAAAACCTTTACAAAAGAGACAGTGTAATAGAAGGAACAGCCAAACGCTGTGCAGATGCTGGATAGAAAAGGAAACCCAAGCAGTTGAAAAGATGCTTAAACTCACTGATAATGAGGAACACAGGAATTAAGACCACAAAGATGCCATGTCATGCATCCAGTTGGCAAAAATTTTTAAATACCACAATTACAAGTGTGGTCAAGAATGTGGAGCAATGGGAGAACACTTACACACTCGCTGGTAGTGTAAATTAGCACAGCCACTTTGGAAAAATTTGGCATCTAGTACTAAAATTTGAAGTTGTGTGTGCGTCACATTCAGCGTGTCCTAAGTATGTATCCTAGAACAATTCTTAGTGTTAGTTAGGATCTATGTGTAAGATGTTCTTAACACTTTTAATGGCAGATGAAGCAGGGATCAACCTAAATATATCAACGGTAAAATTGATCAGTTGTTTTGTGTTGTCATTCGATGGAACTTTATAGAGCAGTTAAAATGAGTGAATTACAGCTATGCAATAGCATGGATGAATCTTAGGAACATAGTACTGTAGGGGATCAAGCAAATCACAGAAGATGGCACATAACGTAATTCCATTTGTATGAATTACAAAAACCATCAAATAATATATCATCTAGGGAGATAAACATGGTTAAACTACAAATGAAAGCCTGAATATTATAAACACAAAATTTGAACTAGAAGCTCTGAAGGAAGGGATGGGAAGGGAAGGGACAGACAAGGGAAGGGAAGGGATAGGGAACGGGCATATAAGGGAATTTACAGGTACTCCTAATGTTCTGGTTTCATAAATCAAGTGGTATTTACATGAGGGTTCATTATATCATTTTACATAAATTTTATTAACTACTCAGTAATACAAAAGTTTAAAAGAACATTAAACTTAAAATGAAAAGCCTATCAATCCTTGCTCTAATGATGTTTCCGTGCCCTCAAAAAATATTGAGAAAAGTCTCTGTGGTTTGCAGGTTACCCTTTTGAATGCCGGCTGATGCATGAGGCAGAAATTTAACATTCTCTGAAATTAGGGGCCCCTGCGTGGCTCCGTCGGTTAAGCATCCCACTTCGGCTCAGGTCATGATCTCGCGGTCTTTGAGTTCGAGCCCCAAGTCAGGCTCTGTGCTGGAGCTCAGAGTCTGGGGCCTGCTTCAGATTCTGTGTCTCCCTCTCACGCTCTCTGCCCCTCCCCCGCTCACACTGTGTGTGTGTGTGTGTGTGTGTGTGTGTGTGTGTGTGTGTGTGTGTGTGTATGTGTGTGTGTGTGTGTGTCTCTCTTAAAAAAATAAACATTAAAAAAATTCTCTGGAATTACAATTTGAACTATCACCAAGATAAATGAAAAATATTACCATTCCTTTTTATGCAGAGTGTGCCCCAAATCCATATTTTAGATGATGTCCAATGAGCTAGAAATTCTATTTTATAAAACATTTTCCTCTTTAGCTTCAAGATTTGGGGAAAGACTTCTATGTCAAAGTTGTGGCCTCCTACAGAAACCGAAAATATCATTTAAGATAAAAACCAGAAAGCTACCCAGGAAAAAAAAATAGAAGTTTGTATAATGCAGCAAGTACTAGAAGCATAAATTGGAACTTAAGGTGACTTAATGTTTTCACCCAGGGCCCCATTGAAGTGAAAAATCTTCCTCCTCAAAATATCAGAATTTGAAAAAATAGTTGAGGCCAGAGTAACTAATACAAACTTGCCTTCGGAAATGCGGATGTTTTTACTGATCTGATAACTTGACCTTGGAAGAAAACAGAACATTTTTAGAGGAAGTAATAACTTTACTGAGCACTTATAGGCTAGGTGGTGTCCTGAGTGCTTTGCAAGTATGAACTAATCCTCACGAGACCCTATGAAGTGCTGTTATTATTAATACCTCCTTTACAAATGAAGAAACCATCACAGAAAGGTAAAGTACTTTGCCCAAGACTTCTCCTATAAAGACGGGAGCCATGATTCTAAGCTAAGCAGTCTAGCTCTCTTTCCATAGGCTGAGGTAAAATATAAGATTCTGGCTTAAAGAAACCCAGGAAAGATGAATCATTAGAAGAAACAGCCTGTAAAGATTTCTCGGAGGAGGTGTTACCTGAACTGAGTTGACAGAGAAAGCAGAGAGTAAGACAATGGGAGTCTTGGCAGGCCATTAAAGACTAGTTATAGGTGGAGTTAACCACAGGTCCCAGTTTGCCTGAGGCAATTACGGTTTACCCCCTGTTTTCCCCGGAATGATTTTTGGTAGCTTTTCCTTCCTCAAACTTCTAGGATTGGATGTTAAATTGTCTGGTCATCCTACTACAGAGCAGTTTATCTTGAAAGTAAGCAATTCCTAGAGAATCTCACCGTAGTATAACCCAAAGTCTTTCAGATATAACTAAAATGCAAATCTCTTAGCCCTGTCTGATTAAGTATGTATCATTAATAAGAACTGGTTCGTCTGTTTCTAAGGAACATAGCCAGAGGGAGTAGAGGGCACCCCATTGAAGGTGGGTGGGATCACTGCCTGGAGACCCTTGCCCTTAAGGGACTGGGTAGCTTTTTCAGTTTTGTAAGCCATCCTCTGTGGCATTTAAGGCCTAGAGGTGCCTGAGAGCCATCCCGGAAGAGAAAGGAGACAACGTGGAGTTAAAAGGGGGGAAAATATTTGATGGTCTCTGCCAGAGGGGGGCAGAAGTTGAATGGGTTTTTGTTTTTGCTTTTGTGGGATTTTTTTCTTCCCATGAGAGAAGAGAGTTTTAGAATTTTATTTAGACCTGGAATGTTGAAGGGAACAACTTTAAAATTTGGAAACAGTGGTTTGTTGGAGTATTTATTGTCTCTTCTACTTCTCCAGAGTAACCAGAAAGTGAAAACCAAAGGAAGACAGTGTCCTGAATAGAGTGGACTCTTGAGCCATTTTTCTGAGGAGCTGCCACTCCGTAGAGGGGACATCAGTTGTGTTCAGGAGGACAGGTACGTAGTGTGTGCTTTGGGCTGGCAGTTCAGAGAGCTGGTCTGTGCAAATCAAGATTCTCTAGTACCAAGGAGTAAAAAGATTTGGAAAAGTTACTTAGCTCGAAATTACTAGTCATGTTATTTGAAGTAGAAGATTCTCAAATTTGGTTCCCTTAACTTTATGAGAAGAGGAACAGTGATCCCCACAATTATTGTCATATGTTAAAGCTCATTAATTCATTGGCAAGACAAAGAGAATGGAATAGCAGCCAGACCAACACTCTGGCTTGATCATGGAGAGCAGATCCATGATCTGGTTGTGACCTCGCTGGGAGAACGTGATGAAAATACTTTCCGCATTATGAAGTGACACTTAAATAAGTTTTGATTTTTATAAAAACAAGATTTGCATTGCTCAAACTGAATAGGGTCAAGAGCCCCTTTCTGTCACTTTGTGGACATTCAAGGAAGCCTGCCTGTTCAGAGCCAGTGCTAGAGGTTCCTGGTTGGGGAAGGAGCACTTATTGAAGCAAAAGTTTAACAAAAGTGATGTTTTTGTTTCTTTTCTTGTCTAGGAATTCATTCTTAGTATTTAACCATACTAGAAAAGCCATATATGGTGTATATTTTGGCTTCCCCCCCACCATGGACACACATTATTTGGGAATCTCTGTCTTGGTTATCATAAAGACTAAAAATCTGAAGCTTTGGTGTTGTAAGCCCTTACCTTTTTTTTTTTTTTAATTTAAATTCCAGTTAGTGTAGTGTTGGTTTCAGGAGTAGAGCCCAGTGATTCATCACTCCCATATAACACCCAGCGCTCATCCCAACAAGTGCCCTCCTTAATGCCCATAACCCATTTAGCCCATCCCCCCCCCCACCGACCTCCCCTCCAGCAACCCTCAGTTTATTATCTGTACTTAAGAGTCTTTTATGGTTTGCCTTTCTCTCTGTTTTTATGTTGTTTTTCCTTCCCTTCCCCTATGCTCATCTGTTTTGTTTCTTAAATTCCACATATGCGTGAAATCATATGGTATTTGTCTTTCTCTGACTGAATTAATTTGCTTAGCATAATAATACTTTAGTTCCATCCACGTTGCAAATGGCAAAATTTTATTCTTTTTGATCACTGAGTAATATTCCATTGCATATAAGATAAAAAGCTTCTGCACAGCAAAGGAAACAATCAGTAGAACTAAAAGGCAACAGACAGAATGGGAGAAGATATCTGCAAAGGATATATTGGATAAAGCGTTGGTATCCAAAATCTATAAAGAACATATCAAGCTCAACAACCCAAAACCACATAATCCGGTGAAGAAATGGGTGGAAGACATGAATAGATACTTTTCCAAAGAAGACATCCAGGTGGCCAACAGACACATGAAAAGTTGCTCAACATCACTCATCATCAGAGAAATGTAAATCAAAGCCACAATGAGGTACCACCTCATACTGGTCACAATGGCTAAACTGAACAACTCAGGAAACAACAGGTGTTGGCGAGGATGTGGAGAAAGGGGAACACTTTTGCACTGTTGATGGGAATGCAAACTGGTGCAGCCACTCTGGAAAACAGTATGGAGGTTCCTCAAAGAATTAAAAATAGAACTATCCTATGACCCAGTAATTGCACTACTAGGTATTTATCTAAAGGATGGAAAAATGCTGATTCGAAGGGGCACATGTACCCCAATATTTATAGCAACACTATCAACAATAGTCAAATTATGGAAAGAGCCCAAATGTCCATTGAACGATGACTAAAGAAGATGTGGTATGTATATACAATGTAAGCCCTTATCTTGGTATTTAACAGCTAGTAGAACTCATTTTCCCTGTTATAAATGACAGACTGAAAATACTTTCATTTTTTTTACAGAAGTTATGTGATTCATTGTTACTTGTAGTTCTTATTTATTTTTCTTCAGATTTGAAAACTTAGTAATTAATAATTGTGATTTTGATGATTACGTTCAGTCCATAACAAGTTATATTTATTTTCTTTTTATGTTGCTGAGATAGTATTGCCTTTTTTTGAGTTTATTTATTTTAAGAGAGAAAAAGTTAGCATATGTGCATGCACAGGGAAGGAGCAGAGAGAGAGGAGAGAGAGAATCCAAAGCATGCTCCACACCATCAACATGGAGCCCCACATGGGACTTGAACTCGTGAACCATGAGATCATGACCTGAGCTGAAATCAAGAGTTCCACACCCACCTGACTGAGCCACCCAGGCACCCCACTGTGTTGCTTTTTAAAATAAATTAATCAAGCGGCGCCTGGGTGGCTCAGCCCATTAAGTGTCCGACTTCAGCTCAGGTCATGATCTCACAGTTTGGGAGTTCGGGCCTCACGTCGGGCTCTGTGCTGACAGCTCAGAGCCTGGAGCCTGCTTCGGATTCTCTGTCTCTCTCTCTCCCTGCCCCTCCCCTACTTGTGCACTCTCTCTCCGTCTCTTTCTCAGATATAAACATTAAAAAAATTTTTTTTTAATTTATAAAATAAATTAATCAAGAATGTTGCTTTTGGTATGGAGGATTAAGATCTTAACAAGTCTGCTGTCTAACAGATAACAGTTACAAAGTCTGGGCAAAATAAAAAGTACCTGAAGTATCTGGAGCTTGAATAGAGGTTTCAAAAGGGAGTCGTAACGTGGCAGAAAGGTCCGACGAGGGGTGTGTGCCCCACTATTTCAGCTCTACTCAGATAACGGACCATAGTCACAGCATGACATGCGGTGGTTGAAGTGCCTGAGGAACCAAGAACTAGAGTTTAGGACAAACATGGCAACCCAAAAGAAAGGGAGGGAATCTTGAAGAGGAGAGAGGTGGAGAAAAAGATCCCCAGGTTTTTGTGCAGAGTCTAACCACGTCTCTGGCTGACCCTTCCAGCAGCCGCAAAGCACCTCAAAAAGGACAGAAGAAATCAGATGAGCTTTGAGCTGTTGCCTGTGTCCAAAAGAGACAGTTTGCAGTTTGAGTCTCACCAAATTAATTCGCTGCCAAAGCACAAAAACATCGACATTCATTGGAGAAAGAGGTTACACACACACACGCACACACACGCACACACCCCCTCTCCATCCTTTAGACAGAGAATTGAGAGTCTCGGTAAAACATATAAGGGGGCACCTGGGTGGCTCAGTTGGTTAAACGTCTGACTTCAGGTCAGGTCATGATGTCACAGTTCATGGGTTCAAGCCCTGCGTCGGGCTCTGTGCTGACAGCCTGGAGCCTGGAGCCTGCTTCCGATTCTGTGTCTCCCTTTCTCTATATCCCAACCCTCCCTCTCTCTTGCTCTCTCTCTCTTTCTCAAAAAAATTAAAAAACATTAAAAACAAACATAATATGTAGGAATACAATCCCAAATTACTTGATATGTAAAGAACAAGGAAAATATGACCACTTACCAAGAGAAAAGACAGGCCAGATGAAGATGTTAGAATCCATTAGACAAGAACATTAAAGTGTCTGTGATAACTAAGCTCTGTGAAGTAAAGGAAACCATACTTGTAGTAAGCAAAATGGAAGAACCTCCACAGATAATTATAAAACATAATAACGAAATGAAAAATCAAGCTTAAACATTCAGTATTTGAAATGAAAAAGTCATTGACTTGGCTTTATAGTAGGGTACGTATTGTGTAAAGGAAAAACTCTCACACTGTCTTGTGGGGTGTATCTATTTAGATGTAACACATGACACACCGGAGCATGGTGATGGCAGGGGCCAGTAAATGGAACCAAATGATTGCATGGTAACTACATTTGATGGGAAAGTACTGTAGTAACTTGAAAAGTAGACTGTGTGAACAATGTTTATTTTAATTTCTAGTATAACCACTAAAAAGAGTTGTGCAAAAAGTATAGCTAAAAAGCCAATAGGTAGTCTTTATTAAAAACCAAAAAAATCCAGGGGTGCCTGGGTGGCCTATTCGGTTAAGCATCCAACTTCAGCTCAGGTCATGATCTCGTGGTTTGTGAGTTTGAGACCTGTGTCAGGTTCTGTGCTGACAGCTTGGAGCCTGGAGCCTGCTTCAGATTGTCGCCCATTCTGCCCTCCCTCGCTCGTGCGCGCTCTCTCTCTCTCTCTCTATTTAAAGAATAGATAAACATTTAAAATTTTTAAAAAGTTAAAATCCAAAAGTAGGCAGAAAAGGAGTTTTTTTATTTATTTATTTATTTATTTATTTTTTAAATTTTTTTTAACGTTTTATTTATTTTTGAGACAGGGAGAGACAGAGCATGAACAGGGGAGGGTCAGAGAGAGGGAGACACAGAATCTGAAGCAGGCTCCAGGCTCTGAGCTGTCAGCACAGAGCCCGACACGGGGCTCAAACTCACGGACTGCGAGATCGTGACCTGAGCCGAAGTCGGCCGCTTAACCGACTGAGCCACCCAGGCGCCCCGGAGGAGTTTTTTTAAAAAAAGAATATAAAATACAAATAATAAAATGGGTAACTTAAATCCAAACGTATCAAAAACTACTTTAAATATTAGTGGATCAAATATTCCAATTAAAAGGCAGAAATTAACAAAATGAAATGAAAAAGAAGACCCAAATATGCTACATGTAAGAGATATGCTTTAAATATAAACACACATGTAGGCTGAAAGCAAATAGATGGAAAGAGAAGACACACCATGTGCCATGGACTGAATGTTTGTTTCCACCCCCCCCCACCCCCCATTCATATATTGAAATCTTAACCCCCAGTTAGGAAGTGAGGCCTTCTGGGGGGTGATTAGGTCATGAAGGTGGAGCCCTCATGATGAAATTAATGCCCTTATTATATATTATGGCCCCAGAGAGTTCTCTAGTCCCCTTTCCATTATATGAGGATACAAGAAGCCAGCAACCTGCAACCCTGAAGAGGTCCCTCACCAGAACTTGATCATGCTTACACCCTGACCTTAGACTTCCAGCCCCGAGAATGGTGAGAAATAAGTTCCTGTTATTTTTAAGCCAACCAGTCTGTGGTATCCTGTTAAAGCATGTAAATAAGCATGGAAAGGCCACAGTGGTTATTAATATCAGACAAAACAGACCTGTGGCAAAGAGTATTATCAGAAACAGGGCCATTTTATAATGATGGATACATGGATTCATCAAGAAGACGTGATATTCGTAAATGTGGGTCAATGTGTATGTGCCTAATAACAGAGCAGCTCCTAAAATGCATGAAGCAAAAATTGAAAGGATAAAAAGAAGAAATGGACAATTCCACAATGGTAGTAGGAGGTTTTAACACCCCACAGGAAGTGGTACAAGAGACAGAAAAGAACCGCATAAATATAACCCAAACAACACTATCTACCACCTTGATCTAATTGTTATTCACGGAATGTTACATCCAACGATGTCAGACTGCACCTTCCTTTCAGTACACATGGTGCTTTTACAGCAAATCATATGCTAACCCACAAAACAGCTCTCAATCAAAACAAGATTATTGAAATCATCGAATATGTTCTTTTACCACAACAAAATTAAATTGCAAGTCAAGAACAGTACAGATGGTCCCCAACTTTTGAAGATCCCACTTACAATTTTTCAACCTCACAATGGTGCAAAAGTGATACACATTCATTAGAAACCACTATGAATTTTGAATTTTGATCTTTTCCTGAGCTGCTGCTGTACAGTATGGTTCTCTGTTGTGACACTGGGCAGCAGCTTTGTGCCACCCTGCCCAGTCAGCCACGTGGTCGCCAGGGTCGACGATTGATCCACCTACAACCATTCTATACCCATGCAACCATTCTGGTTTCGGGTTTTCACTTTCAGTATAGTATTGAGTAAATTATATGAGAGATTAAACTTTATTATAAAATAGGCTTTGTGCTAGATGAATTTCTCCCACTGTAGGCTAATGTAAGTGTTGTGAGCCCAGCTAAGGTCAGGTAGGCTAAGCTATTTTGTTTGGTAAGTTAGGTGTATTAAATTCATTTTCTGCTTGATGATATTTTCGGCTTATGATGGGTTCATGGGGATGTAACCTCATCATAAGTCGAGGAAGATCATACAATATCTAGAAAGACATCCCAAATTTTAAAATAAACAACTTACTTCTAAATAATCTGTGGGGCAAGAAAAATCACGAGAGGTTAGAAAATATTTAAGACAGAAAAGTAATGAATATACAATATATCAAAATTTGTGTAATGCCCCTAACCTAGTGCTTGGAGAAAATGCATAGTTTTATTTTGTTTTATTTAAGTATAATAGACACACAATGTTACATTAGTTTCATATGTACAACATAGTGATACAAGAAGTTTATATGTTATGCTGTGTTCACAAGTGTGGCTACTGGTCTGTCCTGATACATCCTGGTACATCGCTATTACAATACCATTGACTATGTTCCTTATGCTGTGCCTTTTATTCTGGGGGCTTATTCACTCCATAACTGGAAGCCTGTATCTCCCACTCCTCTTCACCTATTTTGTCCGACCCCCAAACCCACCCATCTGGCAACCATCAGTTCTCTGTATTTACAAGTCTAATTCTGAAATGGCTACATACTGTATGATTCTAACTATATGACATTCTAGAAAAGGTAGACCTTTATAACATTAAAATTCTTTATTGGTTTTGGGGCTCCTAGGTGGTTCAGTTGGTTGAGCATCCAACTTTGGCTCAGGTCATGATCTCAGGGTTCATGGGTTCGAGTCCTGCATCAGGCTCTTTGCTGATAGCTCAGAGCCTGGAGCCTGCTGCAGATTCTGTGTCTCCCTCTCTCTCTGCCCCTCCCCCATTCACACTCTGTCACTTTCTCTCAAAAAAATAAATAAACACTAAAAAAATTTTTAAATTCATCTCTTATTTTTTTAATGTTTATTTTTGAGGGAGGGAGGGGGAGAGAGAGAGAGAATGCATGGGGGAGGGGCAGAGACAGAGAGAGGGAGACACAGAATTGGAAGCAGGCTCCAGGCTCTGAGCTGTCAGCACAGAGCCCGACATGGGGCTCGAACCCACAAACCGTGAGATCATGACCTGAGCCGAAGTCGGACACTCAACTAACAGAGCCACCCAGACGCCCTTATATGGTTTTTAATAATACTTTTTGTAACATTTCAGAAGTGGAGAGCCAAGGCTTTCTTTATTTCCACTCTTAGGGAGAAAGAGAAACTACCTCTTCAAACATCACTGAATCACTGGGAAACTTGGGTGCTCCTGGGACCAAGAGTTTGGAGAAGGAAGAGTAAGGAAGTAAGCAAAGAGGAATTTGTTGACAGTTGCAAGCAAAGTAGAAATAGATTAGATGAATTGGTGTTGGGGAACCTGGAGAGGAATGTTTAGAGCAAAGAAGACAAGAGGCACGAATAGAGGCATGGCATGACTTTCAAGCTGTGGAAACGTGAACAGTAAAGTACGACGGACAATAGGTTGGATGGATGTTCCCTGGAGCTGCAGGTGCAGTGGCTGCCACAAGGCGGTGCTCTGACTACATCTACTTTGGCTTCCACTGTGCTTTTCATTTTCCCACTCCTCTCTCCTCTTTAAGGGCTCTAACTAGAGGTCTGTCACACTCCAGCCATAGTCAGCCAGCCTGTTATTAGTGCCAAGCCATCCTCCTGGAGCAATGACAGTGTAAATTTCAGCAGTGGCAGAAAGGGGACAAATACAGCTGTTGTGCATTTTAGAATAATTGCCACAGACCATTTAGAGACAGCTTTATAATAACGGCACTTATACAGACTTATACAATATTTCCCTTTTCTGTTTTATTCCTCCCTCAACACTTTGCAACATGAATGTGTTAATCCGCTCATCTTGTGAATCTAGAATTACCTGCTCCCTAATTTTCTTTTCTTTTACTTTATTTCATGTGTTTATGTTTAAAGCGACTGGCCTTTCTTTGGGCAATTAGGATGGTTCAGGTAGAAACCTGTGTTCTGTCTGCTCCCCAGTTTTACAAAAGGAGGCTTGCAGTCCCAGGGAAGATACCATTCGGCCTTTTCCTACCTTATTCCTTCTGCTGGGAGTTCCACTCTTCCTGCCCTCGCCTTTTCCCAACACAAATGCTATTTGTGAAACCCCTCTTCTCACCCCACCCCAAGTCTGGCTCCTCTTTTTGCTTCCATTGTCCCGAGTTCACTTACCAGCTAGCTAGTGTTTATCTCATTGTGTGCTCAGTGTTTCTTATCTATCACCTCTATTCCAAGTTCCTTGAACTTTCTTTATATTCCCCAGTGTCCACCAGAACTCCCACATAGTGAGCACATGGATGGCTGGATAAATAAAACAGGCTCCAGCAGGTCAAAGCCCTTGCCCCATCTTGAGTCCGCAGCAGAGTTGGAAATATCCAGAAATTTAGACCCGAACCAGAATATCTTACTGGCTGCTGTGGTTGACCGTGGTCTCTCCACAGAAAAGTTCTAAATGGGCCTAAATGGAGAAGCCCTGGGTCCCGCAGTGTGCCACAGATCCAGGGAGATGCCCAGAGCTGGCACAGCAAGACTTCAAGGCCCATAATGTGTGCAGAAGGCCTGGACGATGCAGATTACTAAGACCACCTGCCTTACATGGCAGTTGAAGCAGCGTCCTGGAACCGATGTCCTCAGAGGCATGACAAGAAGCAGCAAACCATGTGATCCCATGTTCCTCTAGTTTTTTTTGGGCGGGGGGACGGACATCTCTCTCCAGGTGACTGTGAGACCCCTGAATTTTAGCACCCTCTGAGAGAATCAAAGAGGCATGAACTCCCTGTGTCTGGATCCAGTGTGTATCCTTTGCATGGCTTGCTGGCTGGCTCTGGACCAAACCCACCAAAAGCGATCTTGCTCTGAACCCGAGTCATCGTTCCCGCCCATCCTTTCTGAGATGGTGGAGGAAGGACAGCATATTGGGTATGGTTGTGAAAAAGCTCATCCCTTTTGGTGTGTCCTCTTTCTTGCGTAAACCAAACTTCTTTTCTGCCCGTCTGTTAATTCTTCCCTCCCTCTCTTTGTTCCATCCTCCTTATGTATTTAATGAGTACTCGCTAGGTGCCAAGCTCTGTGCTGGAGACACAAAGATGAATTAGGTACAGTGCTCTACCTTCAAAGAATCCACAGGATTCTGGAAGAGACAGGAAGGTCACAATATACTTGCATAAATGCCATAATGTAGGAGGTATCTGTGAGACCCTGGAAGTTCAAGGGAGTGGGCCATAGCACACTAGCTGGTGTTTGGTAGCCAGCTGGTGGGAGGAGCACTGACTGGTAGTGTTTGCTGATGTCCGACGTCCGTGTGGCAGACATTCCCATCATGGCTGCTCTCAAGCTACTAACCTGATGTCACTGAACAGAGTTGGGAAGGGATGTACACAGTTGGCCCTTTTGATGCAGTCAGAGCCATTTCTAGTATACCACCATGACTTCCCCCTCTAAGACCCTGAGCAGAGAACCCATTCAAGCTGTACCTGGGTTTCTGACTTACAGAACCATGAGCTCACAAACGAGTTTGGTTTTAAGCTGCTAAGTGTGTAGGAATTTGTTTTGTTGCCATAGAAAACTAAACAGAGCCTATTACACCCTTTTTACAGATGTGAAAACTGAAGCTTAAAAACAGTAAGCAATTTGACCACGGCCATGAGCATCTAGCAAGTGATGGGGCTGGGAGGGCAACTGAGATGTGTCAGATTCCAAAGCCTGGGAAACTTACTCCTGTGTTCCATGACTTCCCATAGAAAACCATGTCACGTAGCCAGGAAGGGCCAGGGTCATGGGGGATACTATTCCTCTGTTCCTTCGTCCGTTTGTTCGTTCATTCGTTCATTTATTCATCCATTTTTAAGGACCAGGAGAAAATGTGCGTTATTATTAAAAATGAAATTCTGAGCCAGAAGAAAATCAAATGTTGAGTGCGGCTTTGTACTTGAAGTGGCGTCCCAGTGGTTACCTTGATATTTATTTCAGAGGATAATGCTATAGAGTAAAAGAAGTTTCACATGGGACTGTACTCATTAAATATTTGATTTCGGCTAGAGTGTCCATTTCTACTTTTCTGCTCCAGCCTGACCAGATGTGCTCAGAAAATGTGGTTTCCCCTGAATATGTACATCTGTCAAAATTCCTGTCAATGTTAGCACAACTGCCAAGAGAGTGAACAAAGAGAGTTAGCGATTAACTTCAAAGAATTTTGTTGGAGAGGAATAAAGATATTTAAGGTCTGTTTTGTGAACTAATTGCATTTGCATATTTATGGGATTTACTGATATAGCAGTAATTAAAAACTATTTAGTAGTCTTAAAGGACACATAACTCAGTTGCTGTTTGCATAATAAACACTTCTTATTATGTTTGCATAATAAAAACTCTCCCCCTCCTCCTTCCAAAAGACACTGGTCCAGCTAAGAGGTGTTGTATCTTACTTAGAAATAATGGAGAGACAAAGTGCAAGGGCTCCTGGGAATGTGGAGATGGGACTTCTGAGAGAAATACATCTCTAGGTAGCCTCTTAGTGACAGGCCTGACCCTAGACTGCATTCAAGAAACAACAGATTCAAACCTCAGATTACTAAGTCTTTTTCTTAGCTGATATTTTAAGAAGGCTGAATGCTTAGCTTCTGACAATTCCATTTTTTTCGTTTTAATACACTGATCTGCTTGAAAGGCCTGAACGGGGTTCACCTCACATTCATCCTTCCTAAATAGCTTAGAGGGGTGTGGTGAGATCTTTGAGTAATGGATAAAAAGTACTGTATTAATGAGAAGAGACCATTTTCCTGAAAAATTTCATGAAAAATTAAATTTTCATGAAAAAAAATGAACAGGGAAGAGATACCAAATCTAAAGGCACCAAGTAAACAAACTAAATCCAGACAGGACAGTAAGATTGGAAAAACAAATATCTGAGCCATTTGGTGATACAGAGCAAGGCGATCAAGGAAAGATGGGGAAGCGTCTGTGTATAAACTATTTTGAAAACAAGTCAGTCACACAAAACCGTTCCCATCTTGGCAGAATTCATCAGCCAATAAAGAGCCGTAATGGGCAGGATCACCAGACTGTTGTTAAATTAGCTAATGAAGGTTGTAATGTACCTGTATTACACATCATTAGCAGTGGCCTTCCAGTAACAGATGGGTACATGAGGAAATGATAAGAAAAGGGAGGGGAAAGCATATCCCAGAAGGTCTGACTTACCATGGCTTGCTAAAATAAAATGTGTGGCAAGAATGTAATGCCGATCATCATCGCGATTAAACCTTTGCATAAAGGGAAGCTTCTGTGTCGCCTTCCCATAAAAAGTGCTAGGTACATAGATATGTCTGTCTGCAGCTTGCTTTTCTCCTCATGGAAAGTTCTGGGACTTTGGTGGCCAGATCAGTCTTTGGTGATTGGATCTCTTGATAAAGCCCCATTTATCTGGCCGCCATCTTTCAAGGATGTTTCTAAACTTTCCATAAGTTTGTATCAAATTTTCACTACCAGGTTACATTTCTTTTTTTTTTTTTTTTTTTTTCTGAAATATTTTCAAATACACAGCAAGACTGGGAGAATAGTAAAATGAATCCCGCCCCCAACCGTTTGAGAGTAGTTTGCCAACATGATGCTCTGTCGCCTGTGAGTGCTTAGAATGTGATTCTTACGAACAAGAACATTACATGATTTCAATTCCATCAAAATCGGGAGTCTCTAGGCCCCCACCTTGGGTTTTGCGAAGTCTCCCCAAGATGTTCTTTGTAACAAAAGGATCCAATCCAGAGTCACACATTGCACCGAGTTGTCATGTCTCCTTAATCGGCTTTATGGGACACGGTTTCTCTGTCTTTCCTCAGCTTCCCTAACCTTGACACTTTTGAAGATTATAAGCTGTTCTGTAGAGTGTCCCACGGTATGGGGTTATCTGGTGTCTCCTTCCAGATAGATCCGAGTTTTGAATTTTTGGCAGGATGATCACAGAAGTGCAGCTGTGTCTTCTCAGTCCCTCCTATCTCATGGCACACAACTCCCGTGATTGGTAACGTTAATTTTCATCATTTGATTAACGTGTTGTCTGCCAGATTTCTCCACGGAAAGTTTTTTTTTTTTTTTTTTTTTTACTCATTCTGATTAATAAGTATGTTGTGTAAGTGTCCTGTTTTTCATCAAACTTTCGCCAGCTAGGTTTTATCAGCCACTGATGTTTTTTGAGTGAATTATGACTATGAAGATTCTGACATTCCTTCTACATGTGTTAGTTGGCATTCTAACTTAAGGAAAAGTCTTCATTTCATTCATTTAAATCAGCATGGACTTGTGGATTCATTTTTTTTTTAATTTTTTAATGTTTATTTTTGAGAGAGAGAGAGAGAGAGAGAGAGAATGAGCGGGGGAGGGGCAGAGAGAGAGGGAGACAAAGAATCGGAAGCAGGCTCCAGGCTCCGAGCTGTCAGCACAGAGCCTGACGTGGGGCTCAAACCTGCCGATCACAAGATCATGACCTGAGCTGAAGTCAGACGCTTAACTGACTGAGCCTCTCAAGCACCCTGTGGATTTGTATTTTATTTTGGGAGATCCTTCAACTAACTATGCCCTTTTAACATGTCTCTATCATTCTTTTATTTTTTAATTATTTTTTAATGTTTATTTTTGAGCGAGAGAGGGAGACGCAGAATCTGAAACAGCTCCAGGCTCTGAGCTGTCAGCACAGAGCCCGACACGGGGCTCGAACCCACAAACCACGAGATCATGACCTGAGCCCAAGACGGATGCTCAACTGACTGAGCCATCCAGGTGCCCCTCCTTGTCATTCTTTTAGCACCTCTTCACTTTGTGATGCAACAAGATGTTCTTGGGTCTTCTCACACATCCCCTGTTCAGCTCCATGTCTTCCTTTTAGGTAAGTGTGTTATTTAGAAACTAAGATCTGGGTGTCGGGTATACTCATTGCTACTGGGGTGTGTTGGCTTCTAGACTCACCAGTGGACAGAGCTTGGGATACAAGTATGTATTAACATCTGTACACACACATTGACATCTGTGTTTATTTTTATATGTAGCCACATGTATTGAAAACCACAAATTCACACTGATGCCTCCAAAACCAACTCAATGCCTCAGGGTTCATCCTAGTTTCCTCCCTTTCCATATTTGTAACTCCTGTCACCAACAGTAGGAAGTCAGTCAGGCTACGTTTTATTGGTAGATGAAAATTAAGGAGACAGCTTCATAGATTGTAAACAAAGGGACTAGATCAATTAGCAGAACAGGGATCAGGTATGTATTTCTCCCCTCGGTTTGCTCTGTGAAACTCATCTCAATCCTATGCCTCTACAATCCCACTCGTATTAAAAAGCAGATAGATGTTGGAAATGGTATGAAATTCAGTTTTTGTTTCTAGAGCATCTAGGGGTCTACCAGTGGCAGATAGAATCATATGGAATTAGGTCTCTCTTTCCTTCATGATGAAGAGTATGGGTGCTCAGTGAAAAGATGTAAGAAAAAATTTATCACATGATGTCCAGCTTTCGTAGCCCTCATCTTCAATCAGCCTAGAAGGATCCTCTCATACATGGTTTATTTTCTGGATTGTATACTCAGTGACAATTTAAGAAGCACCCCCATTTATCAAACATCAACTTTTCTTTTAATTAAAGGAGCTCAGGAAAGACAGAGTGCACTTTCCCCACTGTATTGTTAGCAGCTGTTCTTGATTAGACAATAACAGGGTTCCATTAGCTTTGTGTGATTCAAGAGTCCAATAGCCATTGTCAAATGCTGAAGATGCTCCTGCATAAGTCTGGTTTAGAACAGCTATTTAGGTCTCAATTATTAATGAAATTAGTGTCCTGAATGTCAGCAAGATCATCGCCTTAGGTAAAGGCTGTAAAGGAAACCATATTAGTGTGGAATGTCCCCTCCTTAGGGGCTCCTCTTAGATTACATTTTTCACTTAGCTATCTCTTGTCAGGGAAATTGAAATGTTGGCCACAATCTGATGCTGGGGCAGAACCAAATGGAGAAGTTAAGGGGTATTGCTGTGGCATCAATTCTGAAACATTGTGTGGGGTTGGCGTCGCCTTTGGTCCTGTTCAGTGTTTACAAAATAGCACCGGCGAGGACAGCATAAACTGGCAAACAGCAAAGAATGGAGTGAAGAGGGGCCCCTTTGGGAAAAATTGAGTGGTATTCCGTCCCGTAGGCAAGTTTACGTTTCTTCTCTTTGGGATGTGTCCGGGAACAACGGCAGGTGCAATGGCTCCTCTGTGGCCCTTCATCCTGGTGGCTGCCTCAGGTGGGTCCTTGTAATGATTTTATTTTAGGCATTGAGTATTAACTCTTAGAAGCGAGAGATGATATTTGTCTACATTGTGCTGTATAACTCTTTTCAAGTGTTTGTTTTTATTTATCATCTGTACAACGCCTAGTCCTCTGAAGCTACATGGAGACCTACGATGATAGATCTATATATGTATATGTATATCTACATCTGTATCTTTATCTACATGTATACATACACACAGAGGCACACAGTGGGGCTTTGTACAGGCAGCTGGAAATATGCTCTGAAATGTTAAAACTGTTTGATAAACCCCTGTTTCTCTAGAAATCAGGCTTTCTTGGCAGCAATTTACACTGGTAGTCTGGGGCATTCTTTTTCAGATTTGCTTTTATGTCTGAATAATACATTTTTATTATCCAAAATGGTCTTGGCTTCATTGTAAGCTTTTAGTAGACCACAGAAAGAGTCTCTTGGATACAGCATGGCTATAGATGCCCGGATGTCATTTTGATATTAAGGGTTTCATCCAGCTGTACAAAGTCTGTATAGATAATGAGTATATCTCAAAAGACAAGCACTATGAACTTGCGTGTTTTAAGTGTACAGTTCCCCTTAAAATGCTTTAGAAACTAAAATATTTTTCCATATTTCTGGAACTGAACTACACTTTTATGGTTCCAGTATTAGCAGCACTGAATTGGGCCATTAGAGTTCGGATACAATGGATTCTTAAAGACACA
The DNA here is from genome assembly GCF_027475565.1 of Acinonyx jubatus. Classification (NCBI taxonomy): domain Eukaryota; kingdom Metazoa; phylum Chordata; class Mammalia; order Carnivora; family Felidae; genus Acinonyx; species Acinonyx jubatus. Next base: position 101,520,179 of record NC_069390.1, on the reverse strand, counting down.
TACACATCAAGCAGATCACTTAGGCTGGTGTTTCCCAACACCCCACTTTTTTGAGGGGTCTGTGGAACTCACATCTAGGAATTTCCATGTTTTAAAATATAACTGGAAGTGGAATCCGTCATTTATGGCAATGAGGAAGGAATTTGGTAGCAAAGCAGCTGGAAATGAGTTTTTCTTGGGTAGAGAAGAAAAACAGCCACTTAGCCTTAAAGTATAAAAATCCTGAATGTTGAACTTCAAGGATAAAATCATTATTTAATTATAAAAATGAAAATAGGAAATTTCATTAAATGCCAGATGAGTTTCTTAGCAGAAAATAATTGTAAACATTAAGCTAAGTAAGATAGAAGGATAAAGGGTAAGGAAAAGAAAGAAATTGTTCTTAACGATATCTCTTTCTAATGTTTAGTATTACGCTTGATTTTTGTTCTAAATGTGACAGAAAATGTGTTTTAATGGTGTCTAGTAATCCGTACTTGACTATAAATCATACTGGGAACATGTGTTGCAGAAAAATCTGCCCTTTGGAATCTTTGCTGGGTTAATATCAAGATGATTTGTAAATGCAAGAGCACTGAACCAACCACCAATTCAAGGCCACTGCCTGGAGGTGATGTGTGCTGGGGTAAGAGGCCCAGGTTAGGAGACCTGTTTGGTTCCTACTCCACTACTCACCAGCCATATAACTCTGAAGAAGCCAATTAGTCTCTTAGAGATTCAGTTTTCCTGTAAGTTAAATGTTTCTCTTGTATATTTGTGAAGATCTAATAAGATAACATTGTGAAATTGTAGGGTGCAATGCAAATGTAAGATACTTTTGACCTAAAAACACACACACACACACACAGAAAATAACAGTGGGCTGTTTCTACCCAGTCATGCACACCATGCAACATGTCAGTCTTCCTTTTGAAGGGTTACTTACTCACTGCTATCCCTAATATTCTGGGGGAGTCAGGTCAGTGTAGTGTCATGATTAAGAGCTTGGGCTTTGGGTCCAGATAACTTGTGTTTAAATTCCAACCTCTTCATCTGCAAGCTGTGGGACTTTGGGTGGTACTAACCTCACTGAGCCTGTAGTCCCTTACCTGTAGCAAAGTGACTGTAGGGTACCTATGTCGTAAGGCTGCTATAAAAGCCAAATGAGATAATCCATGTCAATTGCTCTTAGCACAGTACCTGGCATATGGCACATATTCAGTCAGATTTGGGAATTCAATAGACCACACACCTAAATCTGAATGTCCTTGTAACCCCTCAGATAGATGTATAACTCTTTTTTTTTAATAATCCTAAACATGACATAACTCACTAAAGCAAGAACATCTCTTTTCATCAGAGTGCCCAGAACACTTTAAGATAGGTGTGAGAGTAATTTGTTAAAACAAGGAAAACGAATAATTCTATTGTATTCTTACCTTAAAAAAAAAAAATCTCTCTTCACGTAAAAGTGCTTCATAGCTCAGTCCCCTAACACATTCTACTTTCCAGAAATCTTACAAATAAATTATTAGCATCCACAGAGGCAGTGCTAACAAGGAATCTTTCCTGGGTCTGTGGATCATTTCCATCAGCTCTGTTGAAACATCACTGAACTGAGTCATTTAGTGCTTGTGTGAATGTCACATTAGCTTTCAAGGGGGCATAATTTACTGTTAATTAATGGTCACTTAAATCCTTAATCTCTCTCTTGTAATTGATCTTTCTCCTCAGGCAAATTTGCATTCATAGTAGAAATGTAATTTATTATTTCTTCCTGTTTTGGACAAAGAACTCTGCCCTTATAGTTTATTTCAGCATATTTTCATTTCCTTCTTATTTTTCTTCCTATCATTGCTTGTTTCTCTATTGTTCCTAGTTCTAGATTCCAGAACTTTCTCTTTTTACCCAAAGACTTTGACATGTTCTGGAAATTTATGTTATTCTATAGGGTATCTATGGATTGTTTCCTAGAAAAGATAGCAGAGGGAAAATTTGGGTCTTTATGGGCAGAGGGTGTAGGGAAAACACATTCATTTCTCAGAATTATGCTTTCACTCTATCTCTGATAGTTTCCTGTATTGGAACACGCACATTTCAGTACTTCCCCGACTGGGACTTGAATTGGGAGCTTCCAAGCGAGGTGAAAGTGAAGTTGCCCAAAGCAAAGTTCACAGGAAAAGCACCAAACCAGCTTTGCTTTTACGCACCTGACTTCTCTCCCCTGGGGTACAACAGCAAGAAATGGTCTCAGGTGGAGAGGTTCACAGCACATTTTTTTGACAATCACAGTTCACAAGAACCTTAAAAATGACGCCTGATGCAAGCCACCTGCCTTAGTCCTGCATGCCTGAATAGCTGATGCCATTTTAGGCGTCTTCCTGGGTGAATAGTTAGGAAGTTAAACTGCTCATTAGCTTTGCAGCTCCGGTGGTAATGAAAGTGAATATTCCACTGCCCACAACGAGTCTGCAGTTGCACCCCCAGCATCGTTGTTAGCATTTTGGTCACACTGACATTGATAAATCATAGAAATTGCTGCCCGTGGTGGCGAGTGACACGACATCATTCATAAAGAAACGGGTAGAAACAGGACGGTCACACAGAAGAGATCTCATTTACAGTTTCCTGCTGGACCCTGCACACCTTCAGCGGCTCATCAAAATAACCATCAAAACCACTGAGAGGCGAGGTGAATTCACGCACAGGACACGACAGATAGATTTCACTCACGCGCCGTGGCAGGAGGTGTGCAATTTGCTTCAGTCCAATGACTTAGCGAAGCTTTGAATCCCCCAGGAGCTGGCAGAGCTTGTGAGCAAAATATCTTTTTGCAATTCAGAGGAAGCCCTCGCAAATTTGTCACTTCCAATTGTTGGTGCTCGCTTCCCGGGCTTCCTTTCCCCTGGCCTCCCCTGCCTCAACACCAATCACTGCTCCTCTGCAAATCAGGATTCCCAGGTCATAGAAAATGGTTGTTCTCTGGAACCAGAAAGAATTTTTTCCCAAAGCGGAGATCTCATTTTCTGACAAGCATGTTTTATTTAAAGACAGTTGAGTGCAAAAAGAGATTTTTTTTTTTTTTGAGAAGAAAAGTGTGAATTGTAATCTCATTAATCCCATTATTGAGGAATCCACACAGATCTTTGGGTCCATTGGTTTGTCCATGTTCCTGCTTGGATTTTCTACTTAACCATTGAATTGTGAATGGAAAATCAAAAGAAAAATCCAAATAGGACATAACTTGTGGCTGAGTGTATAGGAAGGTTTTTTTCTATGTAGGTGTAGGTGGGGGTGATACAGAAATAAAGGATTCTGTCTCCAAGACGCAAGACTGCTGTGAAAACAGAATTGTAGGTGAAGTTCAGATCCTTGGAGATCAGCTTGGTTTATTTATCTTTACAGTGAGATTTCTCTACTGGGCAGTTAGACCATCAGCTTGCTTTAAATAAGTGTCTGCCAGAAAGCCCACCAGCTGGCTATGAATTTAAGCAGATTGGGGTAAGCTGAAAACTATGTTCTGTTAGGAACCACCAAGTCCTGAACTGTCTGAAATCTCGTAAAGATGCTAAGATGCTAAGTTTTGTTTTTCAGAAATACTAGTTACAGATACACCTCACCCCAGGAATTCTACTCTATATCGTCTCACCAAGCAGCTATTACAGAAATATCACAAGAAAGTGAGGCCAGTTCATGACCGGACTAAGGCCACCACGGTATACCTGGATGTATTTGTCCATGCCGTATTGGATGTGGTAGGGACCATCTTACCCTTTCTGATTCATGTTACCCTTTTGTAAAACTACCTGCTATTTACGCAGGAGCCTAGGAGCTGTTTTATTCTTAAGACTCCAGTTGAGCTGGTAGGGAAGTTGCACTAGACTCATGTTAGCAGTAAGCGTGAGATAAAATACTTATTAGACACATGCTTTCTAGTTCCCAACTTGCAAGCTGAGACGCAGATAGTCTAGAAATAGGAGTTTCATGGAATTAAGAGTTTTGTTTTAATTTTTTAAATGTTTATTTTTGAGAGAGAGAGAGAGACAGGGTGTGAGTTGGGAGGGGCAGAGAAAGGGAGGCACAGAATCCGAAGCAGGCTCCAGGCTCTGAGCTGTCAGCACAGAGCCCAACATAGTGGGGCTCACCACTATAGTGAGTTCACTATTTGAACTCACAAATGGTGAGGTCATGACCTGAGCTGAAGTCAAACACTTGACTGAGCCACCCAGGCGCCCCAGGAGGTTTTAAGAATTATAGTCATACAATAGCCAAAGTATGGAAAGAACTCAAATGTCCACTGACAGATGAATGGATAAAGAAGATGTGGTATATATATACAATGGAATATTACTCGGAAATCAAAAAGAATGAAATCTTGCCATTTGCAACTACGTGGATGGAACTAGAGGGTATTATGCTAAGCAAAATTAGAGAAAGACAAATATCATATGACTTCACTTGTGTGTGGAATTTAAGATACAAAACAGATGACCATAAGGGAAGGGAAGCAAAAATAATATAAAAACAAGGAGGGGGACAAAATGTAAGAGACTCTTGAATACAGAGAACAAACTGAGGGTTGCTGGAGGGGTTGTGGGTGGGGGATGGGCTAAATGGGCAAGGGGCATTAAGGAAGACACTTGTTGGCATGAGCCCTGAGTGTTATACATAGGAGATGAATCACTGAAACCTACTCCTGAAATAGTGCTGTTCACTATTGCACTATATGCTAACTAACTTGGGTGTGGATTAATTAATTAATTAAAGTAAAAAAAAAAAAAGATTGGTGGTCATAGATCAGTGTACATATTTTATGAGTTTGCTGACACCAAAAATAGCAATAGGTGTGTTTCTTCCCCATGGCTCATGTTTTTTAGTGACAGTGATCGATTTAAGAAAACATCTATCACTTATTTAAAAAAAAATTTTAATGTTACTTTTGAGAGAGAGAGCACAAGCGGGAGAGGGGCAGAGAGAAGGGGAGACACAGAATTCGAAGCAGGCTTCACGCTCTGAGCTGTCAGCACAGAGCCCAATGAGGGGCTTGAACTCACAAACTGTGAATCATGACCTGAGCCGAAGTCGGACGTCTAACTGAGCCACCCAGGCACCCCTACATCTACCACTTATTGCCTGAAATTGAGGAAAAGAAAAAAGTGCCCTGGTGTCTTGAGTTTATACCTAACGTATTTGATAAGGATGGTGAGGGAAGTTTGTGTATAAAACTGTCTCTCCTTCTATATCTAAAGAGTGGGTTGTTGCAGGAATCAAATGAGAGAATTCATGGAAAGCAGTTAGCAGAGGTCTCAGTACACCCTCAGTAAATGGTGGCTTACCCCTGCTCCTCTCTCTTCTTAATTACAAAATTTCCAGTATCAATAGGTCCCAGATTTATTTTGATTTTTCTTATGATCAGACCTTACTGGGCTTGTTTGTTAATATAGTTTAATATTTTTTTCAAGTTACTGCTCAAACTTTTTTTTCTAATTAAGGTATAACATACATATGTGGAAATGCATGGATCTTAAGTGCACAGTCCAATGAGTTCTGGTAATTGGGTGTACCCGTAGAATCCACACCCGTGTCAATATAACAGACCTTTCCATCGCCCCAGGAAGGTCCCTCATTGCCTGCCTGCCCAGTCAGTTCCCATCCCCTCTACCCACAGAGATAACTGCTGTTCTGATTTCTTTCACCATAGATTATTTTTTGCCAGTTCTAGAATTTCATTGAATGAAATTTTATTGTGTTGTCCTCTATTGTGTCTGGAGTTTTTCACTCAGCATCATGTTTTTGAGGTTCACTCATGTTGTGTATATCAGTAGTTTTTCTCTTCTTCTTTCGTTTTTTAAAAATTTTTTTATTTACTTTTGAGAGAGGTAGTGCAAGAGGGCACCAGAGGATCCGAAGCAGTGTCTGCGCAGTCTGACAGCAAGCAGTGAGCCCGAGGTGGGGCTGGAACTCAAAAATTGTGAGATCATGACCTGAGCCGAAATGAAGAGTCGGGCACTTAACTGACTGAGCCACCCAGGTGCCCCAATGGAGTCCATTTTAAACCAGCTCGTTAGGGGGCACCTGGGTGGCTCAGTTGGTTGAGCATCCGACTTCAGCTCGGGTCATGATCTCACGGTTCATGAGTTCGAGCCCCGCGTCAGGCTCTGTGCTGACGGCTTGGAGCCTGGAGCTTGCTTCAGATTCTGTGTCTCCCTCTCTCTTCCCCGCTCATGCTCTGTCTCTCAAAATTGAATAAACATTAAAAAAAAAGTAAAAAAAAAATAAACCAGCTCGTTAGTTGTGGTTAGTGCTTCCTAGGTCCTAGGACATCTTCGCTACTCCAAGTTCACAGACATCATTTTCCTGTATTTTCTGTCAGAAGATTTACAACTCCTTACCTTTAGTTCTATGATCTATTAAGAATTAATCTGTGTGATGGTGTGTGATATAGATCAAGGTTTTTATCATTGTTTTTGTGTTTTGGTTTGGTTTGGGTTTTTGCATTTAAACAGGAGTTGTTTCAGCCTTGTTTTTCCCCCATTGAATTGCTTGATGCCTTGACTGAAAATTAAATTGACTGGTAAGTGTCAGGCTCTTTCTCTTGAAATCAGGCAGTGTAAGTCCTTGGACTTTGTTCTTCATTTTTGAGATAGCTTTTTAGGACCTTTGCATTTCTACATAAATTTTACACTCAGCTTGTCAGTTTCTATTTTTTAAAAAAACTGCTGGGAGTTTGTTTAGAATGATATGGCACCTACAGAGTAATTTACGGAAGAATTAACATTTTAATAATATTAAATATTATTCTAGTCCTTGAATATATTATGTTGTTCCATTTATTTGGGTCTTCAACAGTGTTTTATAATTTTCAATGTAGAAGCTTTACACATATTTCTATTAAATGTATCCCAAAGTATTTTTGATGCTGCTATAAATGTTACTTGAAATTTTTTAATTTTCTATTTGTTATTATAGAGAAACAGGAATTTTGCATGTTGACTTTGTATGCCTTACTAAATTTACTTATTCTAGTAGTTTTTTTTGTAGATTAATGTTGTCTACATACACAATCATGTCATCTGCACATGGTTTTACTTCTTCCTTTCTGATCTGTTTATGCTCTTTATTTTTTCATTGTACTGGCTAAGACTTTTACAACGTTAACAGAAACGGTGAGAGCAGACATCCTTGTTTATTCCCATTCTCGGGAAAATTTTTCACCATTAGGTATGATGTTAGCTATAGCTTTTTCATAGATGTTCGTTATCAGGTTGAGGAAGTTCCTTCCTATTTCTTGTACACTGGGAGTTTTGTTTTGTTTTTTTTAATCATGACTACATATTGAATTACATCAAATGTTTTTTCTCCATCTATTTGGAGAGCAGATAACTTTTCTGTTTTATGCAGTTACTAGGGTAAATTATTTTGATTTTCAAATGTTAATCATCCTTGCATTCCTAGGATAAACCCCATTTAATCTTGATATGTTATCCTTTTTCTGTATTTCTGGATTTAAATTCCTACTTAATACAGGTTGTGTCTATGTTAATGAGGAGTATTGGGCAGCAGTTTTTATTTCTTGTAATGTGCATGTCTGGTTTTGATACCAGGGTTATGTTGGCCTTAAAAAAACTAGTTAAAAAATGTTTCTGCTTCAGTTTTCTGAAGGAGTTGTTTAATGTGGATATTTTTCTTTCTTTTAAAAAAATTTTTTTGAGTTTATTTATTCAAGAGAGAACAAGTGCAAGCAGGGGAGGAACAGAGAGAGAGGGAGAGAGAGAGAATCAGAAGCAGGCTCCACTCCCTGTCAGTTTGGAGCCTGATGTGGGGCTCGATCCCACCAACCATGAGATCATGACCTGAGCTGAAATCAAGAGTCTGCTGCTTAACCGGTTAAGCCCCTCAGGTGCCCGTATGTTTTTCTTTCTTAATGTTTGATAGAAGTCACCAGTAAAACCATCTAGGATTGGAATTTTCTTTGTGAGAAGATATTGAAATGTGAATTCGTGGGTGCCTGGATGGCTCAGTTGATTGAGTCTCGGACTCTTGATTTCAGCTCAGATCATGATCCCACGGTCATGGGATTGAACCCTGATTCAGGCTCCTCACTGAGCATGGAGACTGCTTAAGATTCTCTCTCTTTCACTCTGCCCCATCCCCCACTCTCGCTTGCTCCCTCCCTCCCTCTCTCTCTCAAAAACAAGTGTGCGTTCAATTTAATTAACATGTGTAAGAATGTTTATATTTCCTATTTCTTCTTGTGTCACTTTTAGTAGTTTGTATTTTTAAAGGGATTTATTTTATCCAAGTTGTCATATTCATTCGTTTACAATATTGCCTTTTTCATTCCTCATGTTGGTAATTTATGTTTTCTTTTATTTTCCCTTAACCAATATTGTGAAAGCTTTATCAGTTTTACTTATTTTTTTTCAAAGAACCAAATATTGGCTTTGAATTTTATCTATTGTTTTTTATTTCATTGATATCTGCTCTTTATTTGTTTTCTTTCTTCTACTTACATTTAATTTGTTTTTCTTTACTTAGTTTCTTAAAGTGGAAGCTTAGAGCTTTGATTTTAAACCTTTTTCTTTTTAATTTTAGCAATTATGGCCGTAAATTTCCCTCTAAACACTGCTTTAACTGTATTGTACAAGATTTTGAGCATCTTAAAATTGAGATATGTTACATAAAATGAAACATCTTTTTATTTTTTTATTTTTTTTAAGTGTTTATTTATTTTTGAGAGAGAGCAAGCACACATGAGCACACATGAGCTGAGGAGGGGCAGAGAGAGAGGGAGACACAGAATCCGAAGCAGGTTCCAGGCTCTGAGCTGTCAGCACAGAACCCGATGCAGGGTTCAAATTCACAAACTGTGAGATCATGACCTGAGCCAAAATTGGACATTGAACCGACTGAGCCATCCAGGCACCCTGAAACACCTTTTATTTTTTATTTTATTTTATTTATTTTAATTTTTTTTAACATTTATTTATTTTTGAGACAGAGAGAGACAGAGCATGAACAGGGGAGGGTCAAAGAGAGAGGGAGACACAGAATCGGAAACAGGCTCCAGGCTCTGAGCTGTCAGCACAGAGCCCGATGCAGGGCTCGAACTCACGGACCGTGAGATCATGACCTGAGCCAAAGTTGGACGTTTAACCGACCAAGCCACCCAGGCGCCCCTGAAACACCTTTTAAAACACCACTCACTTCCCCGTAACCCCAATACCTGGCAACCAGTGATCTTACCTTTTTCACTATAGTTTTGCCTTTCCAGAAAGCCATATAAATGGAATCATGATATTTTACACTTTGTTTTGGCTTCTTCCATGTGGCATGCTGCCTTGGAGACAACCCACGTTTTGCTGTAGAGTCAGTAGCATTCTGTTGTGCGAGTGTCCTGCAATTGGTTTATCTGTTTACCAGTTTTTGGACATGTGGGTTATTTCCAGTGTGGGGAAATTATGAGTAAAGCCACTATACACATTTGCATATGTTTTCACTTCTCTTGGATAAATACTTAGATGTAGGATTGTGAGTTGTATGATAAGCTTGTGTTTAACTTTGTAAGATACTGCCATACTGTTTCCCAAAGTGGCTGTATCATTTTGCATTCCACCTGCAATGTGTGAGAGTTTCAGTTTCTCCACATGATTGCTAGCACTTGATATTGTCAATCTTTGTAAACATTAACCATTCTGGTAGATTTGTGGTGATAGCTCACTGTTTTTTTAACTTTCATTTCAGTAAAGACTAATGACCTTGAATATCTTTTTGAGCTCTAATTTGCCAATTGATATCTCTTTTGGTAAAGTGCTCAGATCTTTTACCCAGTTTTAAATAGTGTTGCTTATTATGTTATTGAATTTCAGGAGTTCTTTATATATTTTGAGTCTATTTCTAGACTCTGTTCTGTCCAACTAATCAGTGTCTCTCCCTCCATCAGTACACTGTCTCAATTACTGCAGCATTACAGAAAACTTGAAATCAGAGCATGTTTTCCAACCTTGTTCTTTTGTTTGAAAATCATTTTGAATCTTATAGGTCCTTTGCATTTTCATATAAACTTTAGAGTCAATTTCTATTTAAAAAACTGCTGGAATTTTTGTTGAGATTGCATTAAATCTATAGGTCAATTTGAGGAGAATCAACATCTTTAACAATAGTCTTGCAATCCGTGAGCCCATTTTATCTCTCCATTTATTTAGTCCTTTCATTTCTCCTCGTAATATTTTGTAGTTTTTAGTGCTTTACACATAATTGTTAAGGTGTATCCCTATTTCACATTTTTTGTTATTCTATAAATGGTATTTAAAAATGAATCTCTGCCTAGCATACAAAAATACAGTTGATTTATATGTATTGGCCTTGAATCCTGTGGCCTTACGATACCTTATTAGTTTTAGAGGCTTTTTTGTAGATTCTTTCAGATTTTCTATGTAGAAGATCATGTTGTCTATGAATAAAGACAGTTTTTCTTCTTTATTCCCACTCTTTATACCTGTATTTCCTTTTATTGCCTGTTGCACTGGCTCGAACCTACAGTACAATGTTGAATAGAAGGGTTTACTATTCCATAAATATCAATTTGATAAAAGTATTTGATAATATTATTAAAATCTTCTCTAACTTTTAAAATTTTTGTTGCTTTATTAATTTCATAGGAGGAGTGTTAAAATCCCCAACTATAACTGTGCTTTATTTCTCTGCTCTGTTGTTAGGTGAGTATACATTTAGAATTACATGCCTTCCTGATGAACAGATCCTTGTATCATTATGAAATGCCCCTCTTCATATCTAGTAATACTCTTTTTCTTGAAGTTTTTCTCACGCTTACTTTTTGCATGGCGTGTGTCTTGCCATCCTCTTATTTTCCATCTCTCCGCGTGACATTGTATTCAAAGTCATTTCTTGGAGACAACATATAGTTGGGTCTTGCTTTTTTTTTTTTTTTTTTTTTTTTGGTCAACTTTTATTTTGAAATTATTATAAATTTACAGGAAGTTGCAAATAAATTTATAGGGAGGTTCTGTGCACCTTTACCCAACATCCCCCAATGTTAACATCTTAGGCAAATAGAGTATCGGTACTAGAAATCGACATTGGTTCAATCCACAGAGTTTATTCAGATTTCTCCAGTTTTACATATATTCATTTGTCTCTGTGTGTGTGAGCTTCTATGCAACTTTATCATGTGTGTAACTTTGTGTGACCACCACTACCACACATTAAGCAACACCGTCATCACCATGGGGCTACCTGGTTCTGCTCCTTTATAGCCACATCCCTGCCCCTGCCCCCTATTCCTAACCACTGGCAACCAATAAATCTCTCTTCCATCTTTGTATTTATGTTATTTTAAGAATATCACATAGGGGAGCCTTGGTGGCTTAGTTGGTCAGGCGTCAGACTCTTGATTTCGGCTCAGGTCATGATCTCACAGTTCATGGGTTCAAGCTCCCCATCAGGCTCTGGGCCCACAGCACGGAGCCTGCTTGGGATTCTCTCTCTCCCTCTCTCTCTCTTTTTGCCCCTCCCTCACTCACTTTCTCTGTCTCTCTCTCTCAAAATAAATAAACTTAAAAAAAAAAAGAATATAAATGCAAAGATACAGTATGTAACCCTTTGAGATAGGGTTTTCATTCAGTGTAATTCCCTTCAGGTTCATCCAAGTTGTCCATAATCTTCAGTTCATTGTGTTTGTTGCTGAGTAGTACCCCAGGGCATTGCTTTTTTTAACCTGTCTATCTGTGCATTTTAACTGAAGCATTTCATCCATTTACCAATACTGTCTTTCTATTTGTTCTCTAGTTGGGCCATCTGTTTTTGTTGTTCTCTTCTTTCCTTCCTCTCCTGCCTTCTTTTAAATAAAGAAAATATTTTTTTTAATATTTGATTTTAGTTCTTGTATTGGCTTTTTAGCCTGCCTCTGAATCATTTTTTTTTTAGCTGTTGTTTTAGGGATTCCCATTTCCATCATTCATTTAATACAGTTTACTTAGAATTAATGTTATTATTCTTCACATACATTGTACAAATCTTGCAATAGTAACATTCCATTTACCTGCTCCACTGACTTTTTTACTATTTTTGCCTTCAACTTTACATTTACATACATAATATACCCCACAATACAATGTTAGTATTTTAATGTACTTTGTTAAAATCACTTAGTAATTTCTCTTTATTTAAATAGAGGTAGTTTTCTATGTTAGTATCTTAGTGCTGTGCTGGGAGTCATAGACTGATTTTTTTGTGACTGAGAATTAGGCATTGTAATTGATGAAAAACATAATTTGAAACTGAAAGTATGATCAATATAACAGGGTTTAAATTATTTTTTTTGTCTGATGCAAGATATTTTAGCATAATTTTCCTCCAGCTTAGATAAATCCCCAATCATTATTTCTTTGCAAACAGGAACATTTAAATGATACACACACACACACACACACACACACACACACACACACACAAATCTCAGTTTTAGCAAAAGTACTAGATCTAAGATCCTAGAAAATATTATTTAATACATGCCAGGAAATATCCACCCCTCCTCCAAAGGCCTAGTCTTACAGAAAGCTCCAACAGAAAACTCCCTTAAATGCTCTCTGTAATTGGATATTGAACTAAAATTCTTGAGACTTAATTTCCTGGGGCTATATTTTCACCTACTTAAGAAATGTCAGTCTTTGCTGGTTGTCTGTGAGCTATTATGACTGCGTCGTTTACCAGACATTGTACAGTGGGAATAGCATGATTTGAATTGAGTAAAGACACATGAGATGAACCGTGTCATGTGAAACCCTGGGACAGATGTATAATCAGCCTTGAGTAAGGGAATAAGAGAGGCCTTCTAGGTCCCTCCACATCCTCCCACTTTTTATTTCATATTGATTTAGATAAAGTAGAATTGCTCAGGCTTTCCTTTAGAGGCTTATTAGGAGATAAATATAGAAAAGGAGTTAAGTTCTATATTCATATTTCCCTTAGAACAACTGTATCAAATTGGAATTTTTTTTTTTACCTAATTCTTTCTTTCTATCCCGATAAAAGTAAATAAAACCAGATTCCTTATGGTAGTTAAGGAGAACACCATTACTTTTTCAAAGATATGTTTTTCTCCACTGTTGTGGAATATACTAATTTTTTACTAGAATACATTAGACATACCCCTGTTACTGGATAAGACAGACTTTCCTTAGAAATTTGGAAAAATATTATATTCTATCCCTCTAGTTTTATCCCTGTCTACTGTCTTAGCCTTATCTCCTCAATACTACAATGAAATCAACTCCTTGTTGTTTCCTGCCTGTATGCTGTTTCCTCCACTAAATGTCTTTGTCTTCCTTCTCCATCCGTAAAATATTCTAGTCCTTCAAATCTCCACTTCTGAGAAAGATTTCCCTCAATTCTGCAAGCTGACAGCAATATCTCCTCCCTTTAAATCCACAGAAGTCTGTATATATTTTTTTAATTTTTTAAATATTTATTTATTTTTGAGAGAGACAGAGCGTAAGTGGAGGAGGGGTGGAGAGAGACAGAGACACAGAATCGAAGCGGGCTCCAGGCTCTGAGCTGTCAGCACAGAGCCCAATGCGGGGCTCGGACTCAACGAACCGTGGGATCTTGACCTGAGCCGAAGTTGGACGCTTACCCGATTGAGCCACCCAGGTGTCCCAAGTCTGTATATTTCTTAACACACATAGTGATTTGTTATAATGTCACATACCCTAATTTACTAATAAGCTTCCTGAGGGAAGGACTTGCTTACTCATATTCATATTTCCCATATTATGCAGCACAGCATATCTTGCTTCAAAGATACTGGATAGATATTTGTCAAGCAATTAATTAATCAAAATACATAAGTGCCAATTTTAGTACCGTCATTATGAATGGCTTCGTCTAATAGGCTTTGCGAACGTCTCTATTACATTCAGCAGGGCCAAGCCTAGAGTCCATCCTGGAGGCAGGGTCGGTTTGGAAGGACTTGATGACATGGCACACGGAATCAGCCAAGGACACCCCCAGTGTGAATAGATAACTTGTTGGGTGCATCTGGCGGCAGCTGAGCTGCTGGCAACTTTTGTTTGGCGTGAAGAGCTTTCAGCCCAGCTCTCATTGTGGCACCTCGCTTCCATTATGTTTTGCCTCCTGTTTTGTTTATATGAAAGACTACAGTCTTGTCTTAGAATTTCTGGGTATTATGAGTACCTTAGGGAAATCTGATTATAGAGATAATCTACTCAACAGTGAAGAGTTTCAATTTGTTTCTATTGAGTTTTGTCAATTCCGAATCCCAGATACCTTTGTCTTCCAGCCCATTGACTAGAGCCTCCCAGCCAGACGTTGAGGCATCTGTTTCTATAGTCTTCCGAACTGGGAAAGATAAATAAGAATGTGCGGGAATTATCTGTGTATTTGCTAACCACCAATTTAGATCTAAATAGACTCCCTCTGTTAGGAAGACTAATGAATTCCAATTCTCTGAAATATCCTTTGCTTTTAACAAGCAAGATGGAAGGTAGCTAAAGAAAAAAGAGAGGGAGAGAGAGAGAGAGAGATACACAGAGGGAAGAGCTGTGAATAATGCCACCAGAGAACCAATTATGTTCACCAGCTGGCATTGAGAAACTTGTTTCCTGTGACAAAAAAAAAAAAAAAAAGATTTCAGTTTTAGCCTCAGACTCCTTTTTGACATTGTGTTCTTTAGGGCTGAATGACAAATGCTCCCAGATACCCCCTAATATATTAGAAAAAAATTCTTCATACTTGTTACATGTAACATGACAGAGCAATGGGTGGGAACAGAAGGGCCAGCAGAGGCATCAATATGGCAGTCAATACGAATCGATGGGATAAAATGCTGGTCTCCCCAGCCACATAACTGACTTAGTGATACGTTCATGACTTGGCGAGACGGGGATTTAAAAAAACACTTGGTCAGGACATTTCATAGATGTAAGACTATATTTGTTGTGAAAGAAGAGTGAAAAAGCTGTGTTTTCCAGTAATACAAAGTGCATTTTGAACTTGGGTTATTTTTTCCCCTGTTTGTGATGGCAGCGAAACCCAGAACTGAGCCTTTATGTGTTTTAGTGGGGGACAGCCCAGATCTTAGAATGTCAGTAAATCAAAGCCCAGTTCTACAGTATGACAGTTCAGAGGAAGAAAGTCAGATGTAAATAATACTGACTTTAAAAACAGTATCTATTTCAGAATCTCTCAGCTGGTAAAACTTGGAAGGAAGCAGTGTCACCTCAAGGTTCATTCATGTTGTAGCATGTGCCAGAATTTCCTTCCTTTTTAAAGCTGAATAATATTACGTTGTATGCATATATCACATTTTGCTTATGCATTCCTCTCTGATTGACACTTGGGTTGCTTCCACCCCTTGGCTACTGTGAATAATGGTGCTGTGAACATGGGTGTACAAATAACTGAGTCTCTGCTTTCAGTTCTTTTTGGATTTATACCAAAGAATGGAATTGCTAGAACATATGGTAATTCTATTTTTAAATTTTTAGGAGCTGCCACTGTTTTCCATAGCAGCTGTACCATTTTACATTCCCACCAATAGTGCACGAGGATGTCAATTTCTTTATATCCTCACCAACACTTATTTTATGTTTTTGTTTTGTTTTGTTTTAGTAGCCATCTAATGAGAGTGAAGCGGTATTTCACTGTGGTTTTGATTTGCATTTCCCTGACGGTTGGTTAGTGATTGTATTCGCCAGCGTGGACTGCCATAACAAAGACCATCAACTTTGTTTCCTACAGCTCCAGAGGCTGGGAAGTCCAAGATCAAAGTTCTAGCCAGTTAGGTTCCTGGTGAGAGCTCTTCCTGGCTTGCGAATGCCTGCCTTCTTCTCCATACCCACATGGAGGAGACAGAGAGATCATTCTCTCTACCTCTTCTTCTAAAGCCACCAATCCTGGTAGATAGTGCCCTCATTTAACCTTAGTTACCTTTTAAAAGTCCTGTCTCCAAATTTAGTCACATATGAATTTTGGAAGGACATAATTTGGTCCTTGGCAGTGATGTTGAGCTTCTTTTCATGTGCTTATTAGCCATTTGTATATCCACTTTGGAGAACTGTCTATTTAAATCCCTTGTCCATTTTTAAGTGGGGTTATTGTTTTGTTTGGGTTTGTAGAAATTCTTTACGTATTCTGGATATTAACTCCTCATCAGGTATATGATCTGCAGGTATCGTCTCCATTCTGAGGGTTGTCTTTTTACTTCTTGATGGTGTCCTTTAAAGCGCAAAAGTTTTTCACTTTGATGAAGTCCCATTTACTTTTCCTTTGGCTGCATGTGGTTGTGGCCTCATATGCAAGAGACCATTGTCTGAGGAGTCAGAGTCATGAAGATTTACTCCTATGTTTGCTTCTAAGAGTTTTACGGTTTTAGCCATTATGTTTAGGTTTATGTTAATTTTGAGTTAATGTTTGTACATGGTGTGAGATATCCCTCTTAGTTCCTAAGACCATAGTAGTTTTAGAATGCTCATTACTAGAACAGATATGAAAAAAATTGGTAAGGAGTGTTTTGTTTTTTGTTTTGTGGTTTTTCTTTTCTTTTCTTTTCTTTTTTTGGTTGTTATTCTTAAGGGTCTTCTCCAAAACAATTACTTATTGCAGACATGGGTAAATCACATCTACTTATATCATCACAAATATACTTCATTTACATTAAGCTCATTCAGTCTGATAACCAGAGAAATCCAAACATCAGGTAACCTAACAGGAATGGCTGCCAGTAGCAGTTGAGATTAACAGTCGTTGAAATGTTGTGAATAATATCTCGATGACAAATAAAAGCTTGGCCTCATCTTTGTACCCAGAATTGGCTAAGACTACATGTCATTTTTAATTTTGATTAATGGCAGAGTAACTAATTAGGGTAGGAAAGGGATTAGAAAATCATTCAAGATGTCGGTGTAGTCCTCGTGCCATTTTGTCATGGATGCTATAGTCAAGTTCACAGTGACAGGCACATGTAATAACTAGGAGCTGAGAATAGTCAGATTTGAAGAGTCAAGGCAGTGCTTTTAAAATCAGCATTTTTAGTTAGATTTGATTTTCTTTCTCTGAATGATTATGCTGTTGAATTGGGCTTTGATTTATTGACATTCTGAGATTTGGTACAGATTTTCTTTTTTGCTTTGCAGGATGCACAGAATCAAAAATTAAAGACCAGTATATTGTACTATGAGGTAAGTGCTGTTTCCTTCCATGCATACTGGACTCCTGATTTCTATAGTGGTGCCTGGGTGGCTCAGCCAGTTAAGTGTCCGACTTTGGCTCAGGTCATATCTCGTGGTTCATGAATTCGAACCCTGCATCGGGCTCTCTGCTGACAGCTCAGAGCCTGGAGCCTGCTCCTCATTCTGTGTCTCCTCTCTCTGCTCCTTCCCCACTAGCACTCTGTCTCTATCTCTCTCTCTCAAGAATAAATAAACATTAAAAAAAATTTAAATCTGTTGCAAAATATAATTATTCTAAGGAATAGATATTTTCTTTGTGTTTGCAATTTAGTTTCTTAGACCTGCAGCAGATCTAATTTATTAGAATCTGTGTAAGATATATGGCCACAGTTTCTGGCTGGGGCACCAACTTTAGGGGTTAGCAGGGAAGTCCTCTCCCCTAACAGTACCAGCAAGCAGATCAGTTGGGTTATTCATCCAAATCCTTCTTCAGTTCTTTGGGGAGATTGACATTGCCTCTTTTTGATACATTTCTTTTCTAGCTCCTCCTAACAGGTTTGGGATGATGAATTTTTATCCTGGAGCCCCACCATGTTTGATGGGATCAGGGAGATCTCTCTACCTCTAAGCGCCATCTGGGCCCCTGATACATCATCAGTGAGTTGTAAGTGTGCTGGGGTGTATTTCTACGGGGCTTAAACTGCTTGGACTACTTATGCCAGTTGTCACTTTCAGTCACTGTTGCTGTCTTTTGTTTCTTAACCTAAAGAGGATCGTAGTGTTGGGAATATTCCAGGTAGAAGTACCATGAGTTGACATCATTTAAGATACAGATTTAATTACAAATGCTTGAGGTTACTCATGGGTTATGTCCGTTGCAAAAGTAGCAAGTGAATTATCTTTTGAGGCTGTCATTACATCTTTGCCAGGGTAAATGACGTCATGGGAAATGTGATTCTGTCTTTCTACTTCTAGACTAGTCCTGAGTATCACAGCCACTACCATCTCATAATCAGTTCTGTTCATGTATTGAAATGACTAAGGCCTTCTCTGTAACAGCGAGGTCTTCTTGTGTTTCATATAGTGTGGACATTGAATGATCACCCGGCCTCCCCTATGTCTATGTGAACTCATCTGGGACCATTAAGAATGCTAAGCCTATCCAGGTGGTTTCCACATGCAATTTAGAGACATAACGCTTTTCCATTTGATATGCAGAACTGCAGCCTAACTTTCAGTAGCATCCTGCACACGGGTAAACCGTGAGCGGCATAGTCTGCCAATGGGAAAACACTCTTGTGCTGGGTTGGCGCACTTAGGTGAAATTATATCATGCTGTCTGTGAGGTTTATTTTGTTCTTGCACATAGTTTTTACAAATCGAAATCTTTTCTTACAGCTATTTGGCCACCATTGTAATTTGGACTGCGTACAGTGTTGTGCCCAGATATATTGCTCACTACTGCTCTAGGTTTGGGAATACAGTATTAGGCCTCCTCTGCCACTGAGAAGGTTATAGAAGAGGTAGGACCAGGTCCATCATTCTATGGATAATGGAGTGCAAACTATAAATTCACAGTTGGTTGTTTTGTTTTTTTCACTGAGAGGGAGACTCTATTCCACATCCCTATCCCTAATTCAAAATGGTTATACTGAGCCCCATCTCAGTAAGACTGTACATGTGGGGGCAAGAGTGAAAGGAATCATTTGAGTTGGGAGTTGGAAAAGCGGGTGGTTATTGGGGGCTCTGTGTGTGGGGAAGTCCATTGTTTCTCTGGTTGTCAGTGGAAGATGTAGACCTGGCCTTCCGAGGAGCAGAGAAGACATTAAGCATGACAAAAAGGAATTTTTGCAGGACAGTGAGTGGGAGCTTCTTTCTGTGTCCTCAACATACAACATCCTGCAGAGCAACACTGGAGATTTTGCACAGATTCAGTTTAACGTAGGTCCTTCCTGTTCCTGTTGCCTACTTGTCTGCAGTCGCAAGCCTTCTCTGCTGGGCTCAAGGATCTCTGCTCTGTCGTGTGTTCTCATTCTTTATCATCATCCAAAAACTGATGATTCAGGTGGCTCTGGAAGCCCCTTGCATTACAGCATTGCACAGACCAGAGATTCAGTCCCAGATCCTGGACTCCTACTGTAAGGATTCCATATGTGAGTAAAAAGAGAATGGTTTCAGGCACCTGAACCACCCACCTTAGCAGGCATCCTCAAGCCTTTCGGTGCATACTAACATCCCCACTCCCAATTGCTGCTGAGAGGAGGGGGAAACAAAAAAAAGAAAAGAAAGAAAACCCACATGCAGCAACAACAACAGAGTGGGAGAAGAGCGTCTCTTTAACGTTACTGTCCTGTTTTTAACTGAGTAAATTATTAACTAATTCCAGAAACAAATGCATCAAGCTATCATTATTAATTTGACTGTCTTGAGCAATTAGCTAACAAATCACCTACAGGATCCTCAGAGACTCCTGGTGGTTTCTGGATCAGAGAGAACAGCTGCTCTAAAGGGATTCGATGAGAACCCAAGCTTCTCGGAAGCACCACCAGGATGCTCTTGGCTGCATTGTCATGGGACAGTTTGTTCAGCAGGAGCCTGAGGGGCGGGGTGCAGGACAGCGAAACTGCTGTTTTGCACTCCAGAAGCAGCCATTCTCCCTTCCCTGACCCTTCTGGCAAACCGTCCTGATAAGTGGTTTGTAGCAAGTTCATGCAACTGGTAGATCCGCTGTCAGTAGTCACTTCTGCTTTTCTGCACAAAGTCAGCTAATAGTGTTGATAGCTGGGTGGGGAGGAGTTCTTCATGCCAGGTAATGTCTGTGATTGACAAATAGAGACTACAGGCAGGTCAGGATGACACACGAGATGAATTCTCTTGGAAACAATCCTTTTGGATAAGAAGGAAAATTCAGACTAGCCTAGGTGCTATGGTTATGCTGGATAATCATACGCTAAGAGAGGGTGGTATCGAAATAAGCTATTATTGAGGGCACAGATGCCCCTCCATTGGTCAAAAGACGTTCCATGCAGCTTTCCAGCAAAGCTCTGGTTAAATCAGGGCCTCCTAGAAATAGCTGTGGCTTGAACGTGACTAATGTATAACTAACTCATCACAACTCATACCTTCCTGGTGGTGGAGTCTGGGTGTTTGCCTGTTCTGCTTGGTTTTTAGCAAAGCTGGCGTCGTGGCTTATTTGTCCACTTTTTTTTTTTTTTTTAAGTGAGAGAAAGGGAGGGAAAAAAGAAAGCTTTTTTAATTTCAATGAGTTTCTTGGCTAAGAGTAAACACCTCATTAATTTTAAAGATATCAGCCCACAAACATTATTAATGCAGCCCGAATAATGGCGAGCATTAAAGGGAAATGTGAGGGAGGAGCACGTGCGAGGTGGAACACAGTCACCTACCAAGCGCTCCGGAGAACGCTGCACACACCATTACCTACACTGCACGAAGGAGACAAACAAAGGCAAGAGGCAGGGCCGATAAACAGGAGTGCGCACGCACACACGCACACACACATACACTCACACTCTTTCCATAAAGCAGCCATTATTTGTAGTTACACGTCACCCTTTACCCTGAATGTTAATTTGTCTTCCCAGTCGTGGCGAAAGGCTTTCTATGTAGTAGGTCCGTTTTTAAATATGATGGACAGAGGCGTAAAACAGTGCTTACGGAAGGAGAAGCTTCCCTGTGTCTCGGGAACAGTGATCCCATCCCTTTGCCCTGTTCACCGCCATGCTTCCTCTGCATTTACAGTGTTTACATTGAGGTATGCCAGAGGTGGGCATCGACAGCACTGTATGCTTTTGGAACTGTTCCCTGCGTCTCTTTGCCCTGGGGGCTGCTTTCCACCCTCGCCCTCTGGAACAGAGTAGGGAGAGAACCCTGAGTAGTCACAGATCATGTTTCATAGGCAGGGAGCTACGCCCAGAAGCAGTTATACAACTTTGGAAAGACTTAAAGTAGATTCAGTGGCTATCCTAGGTCTCTTGTCTCCCTTGGCCTCTCTCAGCCCCCATGCCTCCGCACACCTGCTATGTGCCCTGATGGGCTCATGATCTCTTACTCCATACCAGTCATCCTGCTCTGAAGTTAACAACTGAGGCATCCTGGTGACCTTCGGTAGCCTTTGGGCAATGATGTGAAATTGAGAGCCCGGTTCTCTGCCAGCACTGGTCTGCCAGGGTCCTGACAGCAAAGGCCATCTCCCTCCTGATCTAATCACCTGCATTGTCCCTGTCCAGGCTGCCCAGTGCGGGGGTGGAGACAAGTGGAGCAGACAGGAGGAAAGATGATCTAAATATCTTGTCCCTCTGGGCCTGATGTACATTGCTGCCATTACTACTAAATCAAGTGCTCAGGATTCCTGGTTAGCTCGAGCTAATGTGCAGTCCTATCTGCTGGCTCTAGAACACGTATTGTTTATCAGAGGGCACTGCTAACACATTGGAGTCAGGCTACATTCCACAGGGGGCTCAGAGCATGGGCACCTTTTGCCTACAAGGAGGTCTGTGTGCAGCCTGGCACCTGCTCCAACAGCCATAGGAGGGAAGATTCCCTCCAATACATTATCGGACATGCTGCTTCCAGAAACAGAAGGGTGAGTATTCCATGTCTACATGGCAGCTTTTTGTTTTTTTGTTGTTTTAAAAAAAAAAAAAAAAACGAGGGTAGAAGTGGGAGGAGGTAGGAATAAAATGTGAGAATTCATTTTGGATGGAAAAGGGTAGACAGCTGTTGGAAGAACTAAAGTGAGCCCAACACGCACATATACTCACAATGAGTGAGATGTTCATGCAGGCAGGGCTGGGAGCCTTCCCGGGCACCCCTGGAAAAATGCAGAGGGGCAGTTGAGAAATCAAGGTGCCCCATATTTTCCTCTTTTTCTGGCATAGTTTTCCTTTATAGATTAGGTTAGAGTAGTTTTGTTGAGATAGCCATTGAATGCAGCTCATGAACTTGAGAGAGGTTCCTTCTGAACTCCACCAGATCGGGAGGGAGAGTGAGAGAATGAGAATTTAGAGCCCTAGAAATCATTCCAGGGTCACTCAAGCACCCTGACATCATGGACTTTGTGCTAACCCAGCCTGACCCATGGTCCAGATCCAACTCTGAGTCCGGAAGCTCTCGCTCCTGTGCAGGGATCTTACTTAAATGGCAGCAACTTTCCCATTCTTTCTGAATTGGGAATGGTGGGAGGGGCTTGGGAGAGGAGGAAAATGGGCTTCTGTATGAAGCGTGAGTCTGGGCGTCAAAAATTCCAACTATGTCATAAAGACGGTCATGCAAAATTGAGTACTGGTGGGGTCTACCATCAAGGAGGCAATTAGAGGCTAACCTTGGGGCCTATTCCATCTCCAAGGAGCTCTCCACACACACATTCTGAATTAGATTGATCTCTTTCATTAACATCAATAGGCTCCAAATACCTTTGTGTACTTATTATTACCTGGCTTTAATGGATAATGAAATTGTGGCATAATATTGCTAACACCTGAAGGGTGTCTAATGGCGAACACGGACTGAAACTAAAGTGCTTTTTCTTCCCTTTCTGTGGAATTTAAAGGCACCAGCTCCTTTAGTCCGTTAGAAATGATGGGCTCTAGGTAGGGGCAGTTCCACGGAGAGTGGTCTCACTGAGCTGGTGACATCCCTTCCCCCACTAGCATCAGCCATCAGCTGGAGTCCCTTACTGTCTCTGGAATGACCCGTGCCGAGAGGTAGCCCTCAGGGGATGGATCTCAATAGGAGAAGCCCTATCTGTGCTAACTCCACGCTCCCACCTTCTTGGAACTAAAAGTAACATTACTAATAAGACTCCAGTACAACGCAACGAACATCTCTTGAGCCCTTATCATGTGCCAGGCTCAGTGGCCCCACTGAGGACACAAGCATGGGTAAAGCGGGGCTTCTGCTATCCATCATGGGCCCGGGATGTTGCCCAGGGAGACATTGTGACAATGACCACAAAACCCAGCATTTACTTGACCCTGGGCACCATTTTAAGTTTGCACATGAAATCCTCACATCTCTATGAGTTGGGTACTCTGAGTATCTGCATTTTTACAAATGGATGGATCGGGGTACAGAGAAGTTAACTTGCCCAAGTTTAAGTAACTTGCCCAAGGTTACAGGGTAACTGTGGAGCCTGACCTTGAGCCCCCAGTCAGTCTGACTCCAGAGACTATGTGCTAATCCTCTTTGATGTTGACATGCAACTCGGCTTGACATGGTCTATTCTAGTCCATTCTTTGGCGTTCATCCAACTGTGTGTTACTAGGCAAGTAACCTGTGCTCGTTTCCTAGGGCTTCCATAACAAAGTACCACAAACTGGGTGGCTTAAAACAACAGAAATTCATTCTCTCAGCTCTGGAGGCTGGAAATCAGGGTGTGAGCATGATTACTTCCTTCTGGGAGCTCCAGAAACAATCTGTTCCGTGCCTCTCTCTTAGCTTTTGGTGGCTGACAGCAACCCTGGGCTTGTAGGTATATCAGTCCAGGATCTGCCTCCACCCTCATGTGGAATTCTCCTTTGTGCGTCTCTCTTCTTCTCATAAGGACCCCAGTTGTGTTGGCCCACCCCACTGCAGTCAGCCCTCATCTTAACTAATTTTATGTGCGGTGGTCCCATTTCCAAATAAGGTCACATTCTTACCTTCCAAGAAGGACATTAATTCTTGGGGCCATTATTCAACCTGGACAGTCCACTGCCCTCTCTGGCTCCCCCAAATTCATGTCCATCACCTATGCAAAATATCCACCCTCTCCCAACATCCCTAAATGTCTTTACCCCATTTCAGCATCAACTCTGAGACCAAAATAACATCTAAATATAAACTCAGAAAGTCCCAAATCACATCGTCTAAATCAGGTACAGATTCTGGATATGGTCCATTCTGGGGCAAATTCCCTTTCCATCTTCAGAGTCTGGTTGCTGATCCCCTGGGATGGGCAGAAACCTGTCCTATTAACTCTTCTAATTCCAGTATTTAAAAAAAGTGCCTGACACTGCGTTTATGGTCCGTTAATGTTCCTTCAACAAGAGAGTAAAGAGATTTGAAGATCAAATGAGATCATGAAAACAAACCATTTCTGAAAACTGTGATAAAATTAGAATTTCTTTAGGCTGCACTGGGCTTGCAGAGAAAATTAGTCCATAAGTACATTGCTCCTAAATCAACCTGAAGAAAAAGGAAGGCCCCTTGTTCTTGAAGAAAACCAAAGAGGGGGCCTATGTAGCTTTATAGTGTTATAAGCCAAACATAGGTGGCAGGATTTCTGCTTTATGTTACAGGACAGCTAATTGTCTGCCTTGTAGCCGCCATGTTTCCCTTGCACTTCCGGCTGCTGGCACTATCCAGTGACAGATATTCTCCTGACAGGACTGGGTACATTCTTGGTGGGGTCCGGTGCAAAGGGAAAATGTGGGACCCCCTATTCATAAATTACGAGTTTCAAAATGGCACCAGCAGAGCCTGAAACCAAACAAGCCCTTGTAAGTGCCAGGACCCGGGAAGTTTCCCAAGCCTCATGCCCATGAAGCCCGCCTACCTCGCAGCCTCTTGGCCCCTGCCACACCTCTCCCCTGGCACTGTGGGGGACACATGGTCTGACAAAACTGAGGAGCCGTCTTTGGTTCTGACCCAGATTTATGCTCACTCTCTGCACCAGCCTCTGGGTGGAGAGGAACCACCTCAGCATGTGTTATTTACACAGGGGCTTTATTTAAAGAGACAACAGCCAATCTCAAATGTACCCATCATGTTCAGCAAGCAAAAGTGAAGTGCATTTAAAAAAAAAGGAAAATTAGGGGGCACTGGGTGGCTGAGTCGGTTAAGCATCAGACTCTTGATTTCAGCTCGGGTCATGATCTCACAGTATGTCGGTTTAAACCCTGCCTCAGGGTCTGTGCTGGCAGCACAGAGCCTGCTTGGGATTCTCTCTCCTCTCTCTTTATCCCTCCCCTCCCCTTCTCTCTCAAAATAAACAAACATAAAAAAAAAAAAAGAAAAGAAAAGAAAAGAAAATCAAGGCATGCACCTGGGAGCACTTAAACTAGGACATGTAGGCACTTAGAATCCAGGGACTCTGCAACTCTATTCCCTTGACTCTAAGCCTAGGCTCTTCCTGCTTAGGCAGCTGCCTACTTGTACTTCCTTTGGGGCAGGGTTCTTACACTTACTGTTCATGTCGTATCTGCCATGAGGTCTGGGGGGGCGGAGGTGGTCTTCCCACTTCTACCCTCTAGCGACAGCAGGCTTGGTTGCCCCCCACCACCCCACATAGCCCAGGTCAGGCCCACAGCACAAGACCCCTGTGGACTCTGACCACGTGGCTCCCTTTCTGTGGCTCCCTTCCTACGGCCCCCAGCTAACCACTGCCTGGTGGGTCATGTCACAGCATGACCAAGAGAGCTGGAGACACACAGGTTGGTGACAGTTCATTTTGTTGTGGTTTTTCTTATAGACTGTGCTTTGGTAGAAATGTGTTTTAACCAAATCATTACAAAGCATGAGTGTGGCTCTCATTTAGATATCTGCAGCCCATTATGCTTCATGTGAAAGACAACAGCCAGACTGCAATCCTCCAAATGGCTCTGGCCTACCAAGCTCCAATGAGTCGGGATATGCTCCCAGACCCAAAGGCTGGGGGACCCCTGTTATCTCCTGCAAGGTGGTAGGTATCTGGTCTCCCCCAGCCAAGCTCTACCCCACCTCCGTCTCCTCCATTCCCGGCCTCTGCCTTGGCTTTCAGGTATCATTTCCATGCCACCCCCCTCCTCCAAATCCAACAGCAAAGAGCTCAGAACATGCATTTGTTTGGCAAACTGATTGAACACCCATCATAAGCTAGGTATTATCTTTGGCCCCATGAGGAATGTTTTAAAGGTTGCTGCTTTTGCCCCCAAAGGGTCACAGAAAGCAGTCCTATCGTTCCCTGATGAAAATAGTTTGTGTTTATTAAAGACACTTCCTGTCACCGTCCCCAGAGAAGCGAGGTCTACAAAAATGGCAATGATAGAGCAACTTTCTGAGTCTCAAATTCCCAGCTACAGAGCCCCGGCAGGAGCTCCGGATGCTCAGCCATCCTGCGGGGTGTCTTCAGTTATCTCCCCAACTTAGACCCACTTCGCCCCTTGTCCTCCTGCTCTGTGTCCCTGGAGACGAGCCACGGTCTCTCTGACCAATAGGAAGAGGGGATGGAGTGGCAGGAGATTGGAGAGAAGGGGAGAGTGAGGAGGGTGCAGATGAGCACTCCATTTTTCTCCCGGTGGAGTCAAGTTACCACGAGGCTGGCTGTGCCCCTAAGGGGAAGCCACAGCTCCTGCTTGGTGGCCTTCTCCACCCAGCTTTCTCTCAGATTCTGTTCACATTCTCAGCCCTTGCCCCCTTCAGGACTAAGGACAGAAGCAGCTCACCCAGTCCTCCCAAGTATCTGGGGCACTGCCCCCCTTCTTGTGGTTTCCCTCTGCCCTGCTCCTTGTCAACGGTCTCCTTGCCAAGCGCTCCACAGATTTCCCAGTGGTGCTATTTGTTCCTGCCCAGACTCTGACACATACACAGGTGCTAAGGTACTCACGTGCCACATAGGAAGACGGGCTAAACCAAAAATAGTACAAGATGTTGCCTACACGCTGTCCGAAGAAAAATGTTGGTGTGAGACCTCAATTTAAAACAGCTTCTCACTCACCAGCTGTGTAAGTTTGAAAAAGAAATTTAATGTCTGTGTACCTCGGTTTCTTTGTCTGGAGATGATAATACCCAGCCTTTAGTGTTGGTGTGAGTGTTGAATAAGAGCATAGGAAACACAGCCCAGTGCCTGGCATACAGCAAGTGGTAAATAAATACAGGCTTCTTCTTATAATTATTAATAATATTAATACAAGTTCTACATAAAAGCTTAAAGGTTTTTTTTTTTCTATTTTCTAAAACACAAAATAATCTCCGTTCTCGAAACTACATGGTCATTTCACATTATGTAGAACTGTTGGGACTTCGGGGATCTCTTGGCCGTGGGTTTGGCCAAACATTAGTCCATCAGCTTATACCCTGTCTTCAGGAGACTCCATGGCCCCGGCCAGGTGGTGATTCGCAGGGGCCCACTGGTCTACGTCATGAGCCTGCTGATTCCCAGCATCTTCCTCGTGCTCGTGGATCTGGGAAGCTTTTACCTGCCACCCACCTGCCGAGCCAGGATTGTGTTCAAGACCAATGTGCTGGTGGGCTACACCGTCTTCAGGGTCAACATGTCTGATGAGATGCCAAGGAGCGCAGTGAGCACCCCTCTGATTGGTAAGCAGCTTTGGGGACACCAGACCTCCATGTTACAGACTCCCATCAGAGATGAGATGCTGCATTTCAGACAGGGGGCGCTGGGGGAGGGAGAGGCTCCAGAGACTCTAGCTGATGCCATCTCATTTGGTTCCTTCCACCAGGAGTCTTCTTCACAATTTGCCTGGCCTTCTTGGTTCTCGGCTTATTTAAGTCCATCCTATTGGTCACATTCCTCCATGATGAGTGCAGCAGTGAGCAAGAGTGGCCCCTCTCATGCCTTCAAGGGGACATTGACGCTGACGGGCCTAGAAGAGATCCCCAAGCCCAGCCTGCTGGGGTGACAGGTTTGTGAGAAGCCTCAAGGCCCCTACCCTATCTTGCTTTATCACTCTCCACCCTAGTTTCCATTGGTGGAGCACCAGGCCAGTGTCCCGCTGGGTGAAAAGTGTGAAACACTTGCTTCTTAACCTCTGTGCTGCATCTGATATTACCGCTCTGGAGATCGAAGGCTGTCTACCACCTGCTGGCTTTCCAGAAGGCCTCCTTTTAGCTTAGAGGTCAGGCCGTCATTTGGCTTTCCTTGTTTTTGTTTGTGTTTTCCGTTGCTTCTCGGCCTTTTGGCTGAGATCAAGTGTTTGTGTTTTCCAGTTTTAACCAGTACCTAAAGTGACTGAGCCTCTGACTCTAGAATAATAGAGCATACATGCACAGTTTGTATGTATTTGGGTTCCTATCACTTAATCTGAAAAAGTGTATGAATGATCTCAGGGCTCACTTTGGCCCCACATATACTAAAACTGGAACAATACAGAGGTTAGCATGGCCCCATGCGAAGATGATATACCAACTTATGAGGCTATTTTTACTGTTCGCTTGAAAGTTGCTAGGTAGGGCACCTGGGTGGCTCAGTCGGTTAAGCATCTGACTTCAGCTCAGGTCATGATCTCACAGTTTGTGAGTTTGAGCCCTGCGTCGGGCCCTGTGCTGACAGCTTGGAGCCTGGAGCCTCCTTTGGATTCTGTGTCTTCCTCTCTCTGCCCCTCCCCTGCTTGCACTCTGTCTCGGTCTCTCTCAAAAATAATAAACACTTAAAAAAAATTAAAAAGAAAGTTGCTAGAGAGAGTATACCCTAAAAGCTCTGATCATGAGAAAAAAAATATGTGACTATGCATGGTGATGGATGTCAACCAGACTTACTCTGGTCATCATTTTGATATAAATATCTCAAATTACTATGCTGTACACCTGAAACTAATATGTTATATGTAAATTATATCTCAATTAAACAAAAAAGAATCATCCCAGCCTCTAAAACTCCAACTGAGTCAGTGGGGCTGGCCCCTCCCTCTCTCAGGAAACCTCCTGGGTGGATCCAGCCTAGATAGCCTTCCTCACAACACAGCTCTGCCGTGTTCTCCAGGGCTTCTTTCAGCACAGCCTCACCTGCCCTGAGCAGGCAGGAGAGAGTCCCCAACCCAATCCACTGCCCTATACCCCCTACAGACCTTCCTTGTAGTATGAGGCCGTCAGCTCCAGTGGGAAGTCCAGGGGCCACGGAAGCCCATTCTCCCCTCTCATGCAGAGCCCTCGGTCTGTCGAGAACACCAGGCCGAGTCAGAGACCCTGAAGGAAGTCTTGTTCCAGCTTAAGTCCATCAGCACCTACTTCCAAACCTGGGACCAGGAGGACTGACAAGAGGTCAAGTGGCTGGCCTTCCTGGAACGTTTTGACCGACTGCTCTTTAAAGCGTGCCTCGTCGTGCTGGGGCTCTATGCCGTGAGCCTGTGCTCCCTCTGGGCGCTGGGGAGCAGCTTGTGAAGACTGGAGGCTGTTGGTCTCACCCAACATTCGCTTTCTCAGTACTTGGGGAAGGTTGCAAAGTTTTGTGGGGAGGTTGGAGGGGGGCATGGCAGGTTAAAAAGCTCCCCTCTTGCTGCCTCTTTTCATTCAGTGCAGGTACTCACACCTAATGAGGTACTGAATGGCCCAGGGCTAGTGCATTCATGGCGAACATGTCTGGCCATCTCCAGGTACACAGTGAAAAGGAAGCCCACCTTCTCATTCCGTGCCACTCCCCAAAGGTGACACCATTAGCCATCTCTTTCAGAAATTTTCTAGGTACATACATACTTGTATGTTTTTGGGTGTTTGTTTGTTTGTTTGTTTGTTTTTGTTTTTGTTTTTAGTGTAAGATTCCTTCATCTCCCTGTTTTATCTTAGTCACTTAGGCAGCCGTTCAAAACCTTTACCGTGTATCAGTTAAGTCCTAAGCGTTATGTTAGGACATGAGAGAACACAGAATAAGTCAGTCACAGATCATTCTTCACTGGAATGATTCCCGAGGTCAACCTTGTACAAAGCAGAATGGAAAATTGTCACCATGTCTGTATCCTGAAGCTCTTGTTCCCACTGGCTCCAACGAGCGCCTCTTCACCAGTACCTCACCACAGTTGGACAGAAGCGGGGCTCCAAACCTTCCAGACCCAATCTAGCACAACCTGTAGTCAACGCAGACCATGTATAAGGCACTGAGCTGGGGGATGGGCTTCATGCATGCCCCTTGGGTTCAAGGAGATTATCATCTACTCTCCCTGTAGAATCAGCTAGGGCCGCCATAACAAAACACCACAGACTTTGTGGCTTAAACAGAAATTTATTTTCTCCCTGCTCTGGAGGCTGGAACTTTTCTTTGAGACCTCTCTCCTTGGCCCATAGATGGCTGTCTTCTCCCCGTGTCCTCAATGGTCTTTCCTCTGCATGTACATGTCTGTGTCCAAATTTCCTCTTCTTATAAGGACACCAATTATGTTGGATTAGGGCGTACCTTAACAACCTCATTTAACCTGAATGGCCTTTTTAAGGGCCCTGCCTCCACATACACATGCTGAGGTACAGGGCATTAGGACTTCACCATATGAATTTGGGGGGCAGGGTGAACACAGTTCAGTCTATAGCACTCACATGATGGTGGACGCTTGGCAAGTCAAAACTCTGCACGTAAGCTGGAAGGCCAGGACCCAGGGAATAGTTGTAGTTTGAGTCCAAACTCAACTATTTGGGAGGTGTCTGCTGGCAGAATTCCCACTTTTTCCAGGGGCGTCAGTGTTCTTCTGCTGAGGCGTTCAACTGATTGGATGAGGCCCACCTGTACTCTGGAGGGTACTCTATTTCACCCAAGTCGACTGATTTAAATGTTAATCTCCTCTTAAAAATACCTTCACAGAAACACCTAGGGTAATGTTTGACCAAACATCTGGGTCCTATGGCCTAGCCAAGTTAACACACAAAACTAACCATCACAGTCCCAATGGCCCCTTCGCCTCCCATCTCTGCCCACAGTTACTTGTCCGGACAGAAGAACCCTGAGCACATGGAACTGGGGTAACTGGTCAACTTCTGGCTCTTACTCTCCAGTGGCCCAGTCTGCCATGAGTATAGCTCACCTTCTGGCAGTTCCATGGCCTCACAACCTGAATTCTAAGGTGGAAGTTCAGGTCTTCCACAAAATTTCCTTCCTCCTGTTTTGACTTTCTTCATTTCTCATGGCTTCTTATTACAGTCTTCTGTCTAGCCAGACTAACCTGCCTGCCATGTCCGTCTAAGCCTCTACTGTGAGTTGACATATTCTTTTGTTTCTCCAGTCTGTGTGCCATTGCGTCTGAGGAGCCTGCTCAAAACAGCCTCCCTCACCTTCTTCCCCTGAGCACCTCGTGACGGTCCCCTTTCTCTATCTTTACCCTTACCTTATTCTGTGTCCTTCCCCCTTTGAACATTTTAGGGCCTTGTGTGTGTGTGCATGTTTGGTGTGTGCACATGTGTGTGTGTGTGTACATAGGTGTGTGGTGTGGTATATGTGTACAGGTGTGTGGGTGTGTACATATGTGGGATGTGGGGGGTGTGTACACATGTGTATGTGTGATGTGTGCACATGTGTGGGTGTGTAGACGTGTGTGTACATCGGTATATGGTGTGTGTGTGTGCGTGCGCACGTATGTTTGTGTGGTGTGTGTGGTATACATGTGTGTGCACATCACTCATCACCCAGACCACATGCTCCTAGAATAGCCATCCCGTTTTCTAGTTCCAGTTTATCCCCATCTCGGCCCGGGTCCACACAGAGCTTTGCTCATGGCGATTCTGCGCTAATTGTTGCAGAGCAACGCATTCTAGCTCGCTGCTGACGTTGGACACATTTCTAGTGTGTTTTTCCAGGTCTGAGGGGGAAAATCTACCCGGGGTCAGACTCCCAGCCCCTCGGCATCCCTCTGCCCTCCGCCAGGGCAGCCATCGGGAGGTTGGCGGGCAGACCACAGTTGGCTGAGAGTCAACTCTCCTAACACTGCCAGCAGAGGACACGAAAGTCCAAAGCTGTTTGCTAGGAACTTTTTGCGGCACTAAAATTGTCTTTTAAAAACCCTGCTGCCCCATCCCCCTAAAGAAAAAGAATTTAAATTCAAACAGCCTTTACCTGCATCCTCCCTCTCTCATTACCTCCCAGTTAGTGCTCAATGCCAATTGTCCATGAAATTCCGCTGCTGCTGTTAATGAAATGAGGAACATAAGAAGTTTGTGAACAGGAAGTGTCCGTGCAAACCTCCACCTGTTTCCCTCCTCACTTCCTCCTCTGCCTCCGCCTGCTCAGTTAGCTTCTCGATCGATCCCTAGATGTCTCTTCACTTCCTCCGCTGTCACGGGGGAAAAGGCTTGCAGTGAACTCCCCGCTACGTTGTCTCCTTCCTTTCCAGTTGTCCTTGGGGAAAGCGTCTGGTTTTGGTCCCAGCTCCATCACTGTCCAACCAGGAGACCTTGAGCGTGATTTCTCAGAGCTTCGACTATGCGACACGGGTTGCTTATACTTACTCCACCAAATCACAGAACTTTGAGGATTGGAATGAAGCAATGTATTTAACAGCACTTTAAAAAGTAACTAATACATCACAAAATAAAAATAAGACCTGCCTGCTGTCCACAGATGGACTGTACTCTTCAGGCTTTGGTGTGAGGTCTTTCTTCCTCTGCCTCGATCAGAATCCACTTACGAGCTCTGGCTCTCCCCAGAAGTGCCTTTATTCCAGGATCCAAGGGCCAAAGCCTGAAGCCATCACCTGCCTTCTGGCCAGGGACTTGGGTGGTGGGGCTGCCCAAGGGACATCCCATTCCACTTTCCATGCAGCCTTCTTTCACTTCCTCCCTAGAGAGCATCTCCTCGGTCCTCCTCCAAGAGGCAGCCTTTCAGGAGCGAGGCCTGACCACTAAGCTGGGCCCCAGTGTGGACCACCTCCGTCCAAGTGCCAAGGGGCCCTGATCTCAATGTGGCAGCCAGGGATGCGTTTGAAGCCCCAGGGTCAGGTCTGCGTCCTGAAGCAGTGCCATTATTAACAAATGACATGGGACCCCTCCCCCTGGAAGAGAGTCCCTGTGCCGTGGGAGGAAGATAGGGCACCAGCAGCCTTTATTTACAGAACAGCTTTAGCTCAGCTCCTCCAAATGTTTAGAAGTTTCACGATTCCTGTGTCACAGAGGAAGGAAACTGAGGAACAGAGCAAAAATGGGATTTTCCCAGCTGTGACTGCTCCGACCATCTGCTGTTTCCCAGAATCTAAGGTAGTTTCGGAGCTCACCAAGAAATCACAGCTCCAATTTGGGGGACTTCACTGACGTCTAGAAGAAAGACTTAGCTAAGCACAGCCCCAGGCTAGACAGGCAGCCCTCCGTTTTTATGTCATTCTATCTCAGAATAGCTTCCAAGTCCGGCTGCTGTGGTCTCCCGTAGCCTGTGCGGTCTGGTGTAGGGCCAATAATCAGGCCGTGGAGGGTCTTGCTCCCCTCCCGAGACACCCCCATCCCCCTCCCTGCTTGTCCTAGAGGGAGGAGCTGTTGTGGTTAAGGAAGCTGACCCCCTCACCCTTAGTCTCTGTGACCCAGCTTTGAACCTGGACAGGTCAGACCGGGAAGCAAACCAAAGAACTCACAGCTCCCATCCTGGGCACAGGCAGCATGGAGCAGCACCTGGCGGGATTAGACCCACCTCGGTGCAGCCTGGAGGGCCCCTGGGTCCTCTAACTTCTCAGGGATCTAAGTATACATATAAAGGCAAGGTTAGCAAAAGGAGGTGGAACTGAAATTTTTCGCCTACCGTGTGGCTCTGAGGTTTCTAGGAAATTTCAGATTTTGTGCTCAAGGTAGGGGATTCCTCTACCAATTCCTGGATGTTGGCTGATCATCCCAAGGTAGAGACCCCAGGTCCCCTGGTCCCCCCAGGAAGGAAGGCTATGCCTCCCTCCCTGCAACTCCCATCAGTGCCCTGGGCCCATCGCAGGCGTCTCCCCCGTCTTCGTCCTCCTCCCTGGCTCACACTCCATCTCAGCAGCCAGAACCTCTCAGTCCTGAGTTATTTACCTGCTGAGACAGTAAGAGCTTCATAATTAGCTGAGCAACAGCATGGAGGCTTTTATGAGCAGCCAGGCCCCCCACCACACTCTGGTGTCCATAATTGAAATGACCCACGCCAGTGATTAGATTAGGGGGCTGAAGCAGCCCAGTGTGCCACCCCCACCCCCCTCCCCTGTCCTGTTGGGGGGGTGATGTAGTTAAGTTTGTGCTTCATTTGGCAGAGGCCATAAAGCAGGCATTGCAGCGAGGCTTTCTGCAGGGCTGGGGAGGCACTGCTGGGCCATGGGCGGGCTCTGTGGCTGGTGACAGATTCCAGATCTGAGGGGGAAGCCCCTCACTTGCCCTTTGCCTCGCTGTCTCTGCATCTCCCCCAGCCTAGTGCCAGGCTCCAAAGACCTGGGCCTAGCGGGATTACCAGCCCTGCTCAGTGTCCCTAGGGTCCAGGGCTGCGTGTGGGCAGGCAGCCCCTGATGGGACTCCGCTCCTGGTCACCCTGCTCATCCTCCAGGATGAGAGCTCCAGGCCAAGAGCAAGAGGGTCAAGGTGCTGTCAGCATTCCCTTTTCTCCCCACCTCCCTGCCTAATGTCGGTTTCGCAGCTCTTTCCTGTACAAGCCTTCTTCAGCACCCCTGTCTCCTAAGCCTACTGCTTCCCCCCACCCCGGGGAGCGGGTGTGGACACCATGGGGCTTTGGAGTCAGAAACATTTGTTTGTTCTACTAGAGCATGGTTACCCAGAGTTGGCATGGATTTGGTCTCAGTGCAAACCTGAAGGTCTGGTGGAGGCTGCCTGGAGCGCTGTCTCGAGACAGGTTTGGGGGCTCTAGGTGGGCTCTGTGGGAAAGATTGCTGTGATCAGTTGTGATGTCTGCCCCAGGAGAGGGAGGGGAGGAGGAGAGGGGCGCTAGGGGGCCCAGTCGGTTGAGTGTCTGACTTCAGCTCAGGTCAAGATCTCATGGTTCGTGGGTTCTCCCGGGTCGGGCTCTGTGCTGGTGCGTGGAGCCTGGAGTTCTGTGTCTCCCTCTCTCTCTGCCTCTCCCCTGCCCCTGCTCATCCTCTGTCTCTCTCTCTCTCTCTCTCTCTCTCTCTCTCTCTCTCTCTCTCTCTCTCAAAAATAAACATTAAAAAAATTGTTTTTAAAAAGGAGGAGAAGCAGAGCTAACGTTTACTGAGGGTTTTGTCATGTGCCAAGGAGGGTTCTGGGTGCATGGGTGGTAATATTCTAGGACCCCAAGAATGTCAGCCCCAGTGGGGCAGGGAGTATATCGTGTTTGCTGGTACGTCTCCAGTGCCTGTGGCTGCGCCAAACACGTAAGAATCAATCAATATGGCGATATGAGTTGAGTGAACCTCACCAGGTTCAAATTCCACTCCGCCACCGATTAGCCATGTGATTTGGGGAAGTCATGGAAACTCTGTGCCTCGGTTTCCCCATCTATAAAATATGATTACTATTAAACCTAGCTTACAGCGTTCTTAAGAGAATTAAATGAGTTACTATATGTAAAGTGCTTAGAACAGTGTGCCGCACACGCTAAGTACTCAGTTATGTAATAATTTTTATTGTTAAAGTCAATACCCCCATTTCACAAGTGGTCACCATCACGTATACCTGTGCCAGACTCTCTAACTGATCTCTGTAGGTAATCGCATCAGATAGATAGATAGATAGATAGGCAGACAGACAGACAGATAGATAATACTAGGGCTATTCAGATAGATAGATAATACTAGGGCTATTATTATGAAGATTATATGTACTGTGAGATATGTATATGTATGATGAGACCTCATGGTGTATATAATACTCATAGTCACCCTACTATTATCATTTGCACTTCACAGTCACATGGGGAGGTTAAGTACATTGCCCCAAATCACTAAGCTAGCAAGTGACAAAGCTAGGGTTCAAATCTAAGCAGTGTGGCTCCAGACTCCATGCTCTTGGGGAGTCTCCTGTGCTCAGGCACACCCTGGCTCCAGAGATTTAACCCTTGACTCTTACTTCTTTCCCAACCACCCCCCCACCCCTGACTCTCAACCATCACTTCTTAAAAGAGGCTCCTATTTCCTAACTTTAGACATGGCTACTGTAGAAGATAGGAGTTTGGATTCTAATTCTACCACTCATTAGGTTTACGACCTGGGGCAAGTAACTGAGTTAGCTCAGAATGTCAGGGCTGTTTTTCTTATCTGTAAATTCCGACAAAGGGCTCTTTCACTGAGGTGTTGTGAGGACTGAGTGAGTTAAGATTTATGCACAGTACCTGGCATTAGAGGCATTGAGAATGATAGCAATTATTATTATTATTATTATTATTATTATTATTATTATTCACCACCTTCCCACTGGGCTGTTCCCAGAGCCCAGAGAGGTTATACATATAAGCTATGTAAAGTCTAAACATTTCCTACTCGATGTATAGTCTCTGGATCAGCAGCAGCAGCATGGGAACTGTTAGAAATGCAGAATCTTGGGTCCTCTCAGACCTACTGAATCAGGATCTGAATTCTGACCTCATCCCAGAGGATTCGTTTGCACACTGCAGTGACAGAAGCGTGGATCTAAAGAATGATGATGGTAAAGGGGGACCAGGGTCCCTGGGAGGGAGGCCTCATGGCAGGCCTGGGAGCTGGGGTTCAGGGGCAGCTGAATATCACGCAGAGCCCGCCTCTGCTCCCCAGGCAGCTGGGCCCGCGGGGCACCTGCCCATCACCCCGCTCACTCAGCAATCTGCCCTCCCCACAATCAGAGCAGTCAAGCACCCCCGTGCAGCTGGGCGGCTGAATTATAGGCTGTGGGCAGATGGCAGAGATGGCTCTGTGTGCCATCCAAGGGGAGAAGGGAGTGAAGGGAAAGGAAGGTCCCTTCCACTGCCCTCCTTCCCCTGACAGCAGACACCCTGTTTTCTGGAGAGCCAGTGATGGGATGACCCCTCTCCCCCACGGGGCAAACCACTGAGCCCCCTTGCCTGGCGGTGTCATGGCCACATTATCTCAAGGGGCCTCAGCTATGTGAGTCCCTCTTCTCAGGGAGGAGCCTCCTCTCACTAACTAGCCTCTGACGATGTAGCCCTTTCACTCACCCAAAGCTCTGACTCTCCCCCAGAGCCGTGACTCATCAGAACACCAGGCAGAGGTAGACCTGAGACCGGAGGGGCCACAGCACAGTCATCTTTCCTGCGTCCAGAACAAACCCGACACAGAGCACAGGCACAGAGGGTGCTAGGCGGGGAACATGCACTCCCCCCCGAAAGCCGAGCTGCAGTGGGTTGAAGCCTTTGTCATCTTCTGGTATCAAAGCACCAGGGATGAGGATGGGGGAAGGACTCCAGGTGACAGGTAAGCCATGCTGCTGTCCCTGCTCCTTCCCTGTGCCTCCCAGAGGTGCTGGGAGGAGGCATCCCTCGAGCAGAGCCTACGCTCTCTCTTCCCACCCACATCCCAAGGCCGCATGTGGTCTGCTCACTCCGCCACCGTGTCTCAGCCCCGGTTCCTGGGAGGTTTGAAAGCTCTGTTTCCCGGACCTTCCCTCACTGGTGATAATTCAAACATCCATTAGGTTTTATGGGGCACTGCTTCCAGAGCTGCAGGAGATGGCTCTGGGGCTTCACTCTAGGCCTTAGGACTCCCTATGGCCTGCAGATCCTTCTGGCCACTTAGCCCATCTCCCCTGAACACCCTGCCCTCTCACCTTTCAGCCACCATAGCACTCTCCCTGAACTTGACGCTGAAGATACCAGGGCAGAACCCAGGCTTGTCATTGTAGCCCAGGCTTGAGGCCCCTTGTTCTGCCCAAAGAGGCAGCATTGCGGGTGTGTGTGTGTGTGTGTGTGTGTGTGTGTGTGTGCATGGGTTTACATGCCTATATGCACCTGCATGTGTGCATATGTGTTTGAGGTGGTCACTCAAAGTTGGAGGAGAACCAGACCAGCTCGTTCAAAGCTCTCATTTTTCAGATGAGGCTGGGAGAGGATAATAATAATAAACCCTAGATAATGATAAAGGTGATAGTAATGAGGCTGATTAAAGATAGCCACTCCCTATGGGACACTCGCTGTGTGTCAATGACCAATGAGGACTTCCCATAGGGTGTCTAATGTAGTCCTTATGGTAGGATAAATTCATGAATACAGAAACTGAGGCCCAGAGAGGTTAAGTGACTTGCCTAATGCCACACAATGAGTAGGTAAAGACTAGAATTTGAACTCAAGGCTATCTGACGGAGCATCTAGAAGCTTTAGTATCTGGTGTTTGGTATCTAGTGTTTGGAGAGATGGTGGAGGCAGCGGGTGGCCTCCCTATCACAGGAGCAGTGGCAGAATTAAGTGAGCTCCTGGGGGTAGAAGTTGCAAAGATAAGGGACTGTTTTCTCAGTGCAGAGCCCAGAAGAGAGCTGCAGCTCTTCTTTCCCAAAGCAGTGAGCTTCCCTGGAGGTCTTATCCCGCTGGGAGACAGGCCCCTGCCCCAGTGCCCTGGGGTTAGAAGGTACACACAGTGTCTTAGGCTAGACTCCTAAGAACCCTGTGTGCTCCCCTACCCGGGCAAAGAGAAGCAGGTGAAGGATCAGGGGCGGGGTCCAAAATGAGGCTGGAGAAGGTTGGCATGTTGGAGCCCATGGCAATCTGTGCTGATCTGGAAAAGTGCTAGGGCTGGCTGGAGGCTAGAGTGGAGGACGTGGGGTTTAGTGGGGGGATCGTGTGCCCGGCACTGGAGGAATTCTCTCTCCTTTTTTTTTTTTTTTTAAAGTTCTTATTTAAATTCCAGTTAGTTAACATACAGTGTAAATTTAGCTTCAGGTGTCCAATATACTGACTTAACACTTCCATACATCACCCAGTGCTCATCACAACAAGTGCCCTCCTTAATCCCCATCACCTATATGGCCCTTCCCCCCCACCAGCCTCCCTTCTGGTAACCAGCAGTTTGTTCTCTATAGTTAAGAGTCTATCTCTAGGTTTCTCTCTCTTTCCCCTTGCTTGTTTGTTTCTTAAATTCCACATATCAATGAAATCATTTGGTATCTTTCTCTGACTGACTTGTTTTGTTTGGCATAATACTCTCTAGCTCCATCCATGGCACTGCAAATGGCAAGATTTCATTCTTTGTACAGCTGAATAATATTCCACTGGATATATATACCACCTCTTCTTTATCCATTCGTCAATTGGTGGACACCTGGGCTCTTTCTATAATTTAGCTATAATAAATAATGCTGCCATAAACATCGAGGTTCATGTATCTCTTTGAATTAGTACTTTTGTATTCTTTGGGTAAATACCTAGTAGCACAATTGCTGGGTCGTAGGGTAGTTCTATTTTTAATTTTGGGGGGAACCTCCATACTGTTTTCCACAGTGGCCACATAAGTTTGCATTCCCACCAACCCAGCAAGAGCATGGGGGGATTCTCTTTTAAGGAAGGTAAAGAATATGCTGGGGAGAGAGTCACCCAAGCATAAATTCAAATCTTGGCTCCACCACTTAATGGCTTCGTGATGCTGGACAAGTCAAATAATTCTCTGAGCCTGAGTTTGTTCATCTGTAAAATAGGGATTATAAGGTCCAATACCCAGCATGAGGACTTGTGAAGTATATAAGACTTGTCATAGATGCTCAAAAATATGGTCCCTTCCTCTTCCCACACCCTACCAACCACTTCCCACTAAGAGACTCTGGACAATTTCCTTTATAATAATAACAGTAGTAACAAAAGTGACTACAACTTCCATTTACTGAGCACTTACTGTGTGACAGACATAACATTAAGCATCCTACTCGTATTATCTCATTAACTTCTCCCTAGAACTCTATGCTAGATGCCATCCATCCATGCTTCCAAGCCCTGGAGAGGTTGACTGACTCATCCAAGGCCCCGGAGCTAGAAAATAGCAGAGCTGACATTCGATCTGAGTCTAGGTTATCCTGTGGTGACACATGACCCCCAAGTCTCAGTGGCTTACAGCATGTTGTGTGCCCACTGCCGGCCAGCTCTGGTTCTGGACCATGTCCTCCCTCTGAGACCCAGGCCGGTGGAGCAGCATCCATCTGGGACATTGTCGGTCACCTTGGCAGAAGGAAAGAGACAGGGCCTGGAAGACATCTCTGTCTCTTCTGCTCACAATTAACTCATTGTCCCCTTGTCCTCCTCATGCACCCACTCAACAACCATGTTGCCAGAAGGGCAATCTGTCCAAGAACCCAGAAGAGGGGACTGCCAGAATATTTGGAGCGTAACATTAATGACCACCATACCCAGTTTCTAATCCTTACCCTCGATGGGTTCCCACAGTAGAGTGAGCCTCGATTTCCTCATCTGTAAGGAAGGAATAATAATTCTACCTTTCAGGATGGTCATGCTGACTCTGTGACCTGGTACACAAGAAACCCAAGCCTGGAAAGACTGAATCATGGAGATTGCGTGCGGGGTTCAGAAATACTCTCGACTGGCCGGTTTAACCTTTATTTGGTGGAATGGCAAATGGTGCTGCGGAATTCAGAGGTTCCCGTGAGACAAGGGACATGCTTTAGAAAGTGCTGCTTCTCTCAGAGCTCGTGAAACCACCTTCAGGGGAGCCAGAAGGGAAGGAACGTTTCCAGGATGTCGATCAGAGGCAACAGCAAATGTGATTATGTCAGCAAATGTGCAAAAGTGCTGTACGCTTTTGGAGGACTCTTCATTTAGGACTAATTAAATACTTGGAAGCAGGAAGATTGAAAGGGTCCTCTCTGGGAAGCTACTTAGGCCAGCAAGACACTTCAGGGTCTATTTGCAGCATTTGGAGAGCTCCAGAGGAGGGGGAAGTGGGCGGCTCAACTGGGAACAACACTCAGAAGGAGGAACACGAGGCTATCAGGGACACTGCAGCATGCCCCCACCCCCACCCCAACCTTGGTCTCCCAGGGTCTGAGGTTTGGGTGATGTGAAAAACAGACCTGGGGTTTATGCTGGTTGTTGTGAAGGGGGTTGGGGGGTGCCTGTAGAATGGTGTGTATCAATTTCCTGTTGCTGCTCTAGAGAATTACCCCAAACTTAATAACTTAAAACAACACAAATTTGTTCTCTTAGAGCTCTGCAGGTCAGAAGTCCGAGATCGGTTTCACTGGGTGAAAGTCAAGGTGAAGGCTTCCAGCGGCCACCTGCGCACCTGGGCTCATGGCTCCATCCTCCACCTTCCAAGCTCATCTCTGGTTTCTGCCTCTGCCTCCACATGGCTTTCTCCTATCCTGTCATCACACCTCCTCTGCCTCCTTCTTAGAAGAACGCTCTAGCTTACATGTAGGGCCAACCAGGGTGATTCAGGATAACCTCTCCATCTCAAGATCCTAACACAATCATATCTACAAACTCCCTTTTGCAAACACTCACAGGTTCCAGGAATTAGGACCTGAGTATCTTCAGGGCCATTACCCAGCCTACCACATGACACATCCGAGATGGGTTGGGAAGCAAAAGGGCAACCATGATCCAGCTGTACCCTACAGATCTCCCATGGGGTCTGAGATAGGGGTATCCTCTAGGTCATGGTGGGACCTCTGTGGCAACCCCAGGAGAGCCCATGACACATCTCTCTTCAGCCATGAGGCAGCACATGATACACAGTGCTACTGAGCAGCAAAGACATGTTATATAATCAGTTAATCCATGTATTAACAAACATGTGTTCAACACCTACTGTGTTCCGTGGGGGGCGATTCAGACCTAGGGCCCTCCTGGGTTTTCCAACTAGGAGATTCATTCAACAAATACTTATTGAGTCCCTGCTAGGTGTCAGGCACTGTTCTGGGTACTTGGGATATATCAGTAGACAAAACCCCCAAAGCTCCCCGCCCTCAAGGTACTGACATTCTACCAGTGGAGATGGACAATTAGGAATCATCATAAGTCAATCACATAGTATGTTAGGAGGTGATGGGGCTGTGGAACAAAAGACAAAGTGGGGCCAGGTAAGAGGGGTCAGGTGTGCCCAGGTGGGGACAGGGAGGAGAGGGTAGTAAGAAGATTAGTCAGGATAGACCTCATTGAACAGGTGAGGTTTAGGCAAAGACCTGAGGGGGAATTAGCCAAGTGGACATCTGGGAAGAGAGAGCTCCTGGGAGAGCAAAGAGCTAGAGCGAAGGTTCTAAGGTGGAGTGGACAAAGTGATGGGAAGGTCATAGCAGGTGAACACAGGGAACAGGAGCTCGGCAGGCTACCTCTGTGGAGCCAGCCAGGCCAAACCTAAAGAGAAGAGAAGACGGAGTAAAACAAGGTCTCTAAACCCGCTGGTATGGACTCGGGAAAATCCTCTGAACTGGGAGCTAGCTCTGGGGTTGGGAGTTGCATGGCCTTGCTGAAGTCACTTAGCCTCCCTGAGATTCACTTTCCTCACTTACAGACTGAGAAGCTTGTGTGGATTCTCTCACTCCTCCGTTCATTCAGCGGACTCCATCAAGCACAGAGGAGGAGGCCCCAGGCAGATGGGAGACACTGCAGATCCTAAGGTGAGCCTGCTCTCCCTGTCTAGGTCCTTTCTGCTCTACTCTGTGCTGACAGAAGTGAGGGGCTTGGCCTTTAGATGAGAAAGCATAATGGTGGCAGGCCTTGGTATCAATTTGTGAATGTCCTGAAGAATAGCCCTGGGTGGGTGGAAACGTTAGAGAAATACATCTGAGGAGCAAAATAAGAAATATCTCAGCAAAAATGAAATGGTTCTGAAAGGTCTCCTCCTTTGCTTGGAGGTGTGCAAGTAAAAGCTGAGAGCCGTTGGCTGGGGACGCCATAGAGATTTGGGTGCCAGATGGAGGCTGGATTAGATGGTTTCAAAGGCCAAAGGGAGCTCTCTCTGATGTCTCCAACTCTAGAGAATGTTCATACCAAGGCAGGCGTGTCTGCTGGGACGTGTTGAAGACCTTGCTTTAGGCTGATTGCTCTCCCATAAGTGCAAAGTGAGTGAGACAGTGGCCCCTGAAGCAGGAAGGCCATGTGACCTCCTTACCGGATCCTGCGTCTCCACTGGGTGCTGTGGGAAGAGGGCTCCATAGCATAGACCTCCTGTGGGGTCTCACTGCCTCTCTCTTATTGGGAGTGAAGCTGGGATTTCTCCTATGCCTGTCCTCTCCCCATTGTCTCATCTGTCTATTGGCTCACACAGGACTACAGTCTCTATGTCACAGAGCCTTTTCTCTCTCCAGTTAGTGGCAGGTCAGGGAGCCCAAATGTTCTCCACTCCAAGACATACATTACTTTACATGCCACCCAGTGGCCAGCTAAGACCCCCTGGGTCACTGCCCAAGAAAGCAACAGACCAGAGCTATGACAGCAGTAGGGCCGTGGCAGTCTGCTCCATGTGTCCCCAGAACCAGGGGAGGGAGCCAAGGATCCCAACGCCAGGCCTGGCAGTTTCCTTGCTACCTCAGTTGACAGCCACACCCCCAAGGAGGTCAGGAGAGCTCCAGAGCACAGGTGAATTTTGCTAAATAGCCTCATTTTCTTCCCTTTTACCACTGTCGTTCATTCATTTACCCAACAAATATTTATTGAGCATCTATTATGTGATAGGCACTCTCCTAGTTTCAGGGAATTCAACAATCAACAAAACAAATAAAAATCTCTGCCTCTAAAGGACAGTCTCTTCAATATGTGGTGTTAGAAAAACTTGGGGCGCCTGGGTGGTTCAGTCGGTTAAGCATCCGATTTCTGCTCAGGTCATGGTCTCGTGGTTTGTGAGTTCAAGCCCCACATCGGGCGCTGTGCTGATAGCTCAGAGCCTGGAGCCTGCTTCAGATTCTGTGTCTCCCTCTCTCTCTGCCCCTCCCCCTCTCACACTCTGTCTCCCTCTCTTTCTCTCTCTCACTCTCTCTCAAAAATAAATAAATAAACATTAAAGAGAAGAAGAAGAAAATATAGGGAAGAGCTCTTTGACGTTGGTCTTGGCAGTTATTTTTTGGATATAACACCAAAAGCACAATCAACAAAAGCCAAACTAAACAAGCAGAGGTACATCAAACTACAAAGCTTCTGTACAGAAAAGGAAACCATTGACAAAATGAAAGGCAACCAACAAAATGGGAGAAAACACCTGCAAACCATACGTCTGATAAGGTTTTCACGTATAAGATAGATAAGGAACTCATGCAACTCACTAGCAAGAAATAATAATAATCTGATTTAAAAATGGGCATAGACATTTCCTCCAAAAAGATATTCAAATGATCAACAGGTACATGAAAAGGTTTTCAACATCACTAATCATCAGAGAAATGCAAGTCTAAACCACAATGAGGTATCACTCCAGGACTGTTAGAATGGCTATTACCAAAAAGACAAAAAAAAAAAAAAAAAAAGAAAGAAAGAAAGATTTGTGAGAGTGTGGATGAAGGGAAACCCTTTCCTGCAAATTGGTGTAATCATTATGGAAAACAGTATGGAGGTTCCTCAAAACATTAAACATAAAACTACCTATGTCCCACTCCTGAGTGTGTATCTAAAGGAAGTGAAATCACTACATGAAGAGATATCTGCACTGCCATGTTGCTTGCGGCATTATGCACAATGACCAAGATTGGAAACAACATAAGTGTCCATCAGTGGATGAATGGGTAAAGAAAATATGACCAATACATACACTGAAGTATTTGTTATCCAGCCATTAAAAGAGGAAAATGGCAGGCCATTTTGCAATGTGATGAACTTAGAGGGCATTATGTTAAGTGAAATAAGCCAGAGGGGGAAAGACAAATACTGTATGGTATCACTATATATAGGATTAAAGAAGAAAAGTCAAATTCATGAAGCAGAGAGTACATTGGACGGTGGCTGCCAGGGGCTGGGAGGGCGGGCGGGGAGTGGGGAGACGTTGATCAAAGGTCCAACTTTCAGTTATAAGATGACTATGTTCTGGCATGTGTGGATGGC
Source organism: Acinonyx jubatus (assembly GCF_027475565.1). Classification (NCBI taxonomy): domain Eukaryota; kingdom Metazoa; phylum Chordata; class Mammalia; order Carnivora; family Felidae; genus Acinonyx; species Acinonyx jubatus. Next base: position 101,475,425 of record NC_069390.1, on the reverse strand, counting down.
TCAGTTGATTAAGTGTCTGACTTCGTCTCTGGTCATGATCTCTCGGTTCATGAGTTTGGGTCCCGAGTCAGGCTCTGTGCTGACGACTCAGAGCCTGGAGCCTGCTTCAGATTCTGTGTGTGTGTCTCTCTCTCTGCCCCTTCCCTGCTTGCACTGTGTCTCTGTCTCTCTGTTTCTCTCAAAAATAAATAAACATTAAAAAAATTTTATTAAAAAAAGACAAGTTCTGAGGATCTTGCACAGAGCATGGTGATTACAGATAACCATACTGTATTGTATACCTGCAATTTGCTAAGAGAGTGGGTCTTAAGCATTTTCACACAAAGAAAAAGATAACTATGTGAGGGGTTGGATATGTTCGTTAACTTGATCATGGTAATCATTTCACAATGCATATGTATAGCCAATCACCACTCTGTGCACTTTAAATGTACACAATTTTATTTCTCAATTATACCTCAGTAAAGCTGAGAGAGGAAAAATCCCCACCCTTGTGGAGCTCACATTCTAGCCGGGGAAACAGATAATAAACAAGATAAATAAACTGAGCATGCAGCGTGTGAGAAGTGTGCGGAAGGAATATAGGGAGCAAGGGGGGTGTATGTGAGACAGGGTGGTCAGAGAAGGTCTCGCTGGGAAGGTGACGTGGGAAGCAGGTGAGGGCAGCCAGGCTCACACACAAGCTATTGCTCTCTGGCTCTCCCCTCCCCTCTTCCCAGGCTGGTGGCAAGCTGCTGGGAACCCACCCCTTTCAGGTTCTATTGCTGTATTTAACTCTTTTAGGGTGTTCACAAGCCATTACCTCTTTTATTTATTAATTCTATTGATCCCTTTTGTTGTAATGGGAAGGAGACTAATAGCTTCTGAGCCTATGCTGTGTCCTGGGCCCTGGGTTGTATGCTGAGCTGTGCGTCCCTCAGCCCGTTGAATCCTCATGACCCCTGGGGGGCACGCGTGCTTATGCCCACTCTAGACATGAGAAAACTGAGGTGACCTGCTTTAGGTGTCTGGACCAGGGTTGAAGGACTAGTAAGCTGAGCAACTGAGATTTGAGGTCAAGTCTGACTCCAGAGTCTGTGCTTTTTTCATAACACATGAATTGCGATTTTCATAATTGTTGGGGGAGGTGGGGAGGGTGCGGGTCTCAGAATATCTGGGAAGGCGTGTGCTTAATTTGAACCATATGATGCTGGCATTGCCTTCCCCATTCCAGAGTAATAATTACTGAACTATACTATTCTCAAAAAGAGTCCGTGAATTTGGTAGGCAGAGCAACTATTCCTTTATTCTCATTTGATAGGTGATAAGACCTAGGCACAGACGATTTAGTTGGTTCGCCCACGGCCACACTTGGGAGTATTCGATGGAAGCAAGGCTAGAGTCGCCTGGTATTCCATTCTTCCTCTTGCTTCCATTTAAAAACCCATCTAGTTTCTTTTCAGTGAGATGGTACATGTACACTGGACAAAACTTAAAGGCGTAACAGGGTAGATAAAGAAAATGTCTCCCTCCCCACCCTGTCCCCGCATCTGCATCTCACCGCCCCTGAGGCAACAACCATACAGCCTGCTGTTCCTTCCTCTCCGCTCCTTCCCCCAGTGGAAATGGCAGAGGAGAGAATCAGATCTTCTCTTGGCTTAGGGTTTTAAACCAGTCTCGGCCACCTGTTTGCTGAGTGACCTTGGGCAAGTTGCTACATGTCTCAGAGCAGGAGTTCTCCAGCTATAAAATGGGGACAAGGTCACCTACCTCAGAGAGCTCTCCTGAGTATCAAAGTGAAAGGGGAGCATGCAGGAAAGCACATTGTAAACCATGCAGAGCCTCACGAAGGTTGCTAAATATTTTTATTCTCTGCCTCTGGAAGAGCCCAGAAATGACCACCAGGTTCTCACCCTCTCAGAGACAATGGAGAGGATGAATAGGAGATGGAACTCATTTCCACAGGATGAAAGGAAATGATTCAAATTGTACCAAGTGCAATTAAAATTTAATAGTACAGGAAACTTTGCTTTGGAATCCCAAAGGGGCTTCTGAGTTTTCCTTCTTTGAAAAGTTTTTGGAAAATACTAATAACAATGTATTAAGACACTAATCTTCCAAGAGGCAAGGGAATGGATAAAAAGCCCTCTCTAGTCCCTTCCTTTCTAGAAATTAGAATTCAAGTAGAAGAGAAATTTAAACCAAACCTTCTGTCCCTGGCCCAGCTCTGGGGTGACCAGATGGGCTAATGACACATTGCCAGCCACACTCATGCCTGGCCTTTGCTACCAGCTTGTTGACTCTAGGTGCACGTTCCAGGTTGACCTTCTACTCTGGAGACCACCCTGGAGTTGGTTCTGTTGTTTGTGGCCAACGAACAGAATTTGATGGATATCTGGGGATTGGGGGTAGAAGGGGAGCTTCATCTTATAGGAAGGAGACATTCTCCAGAAGCTGGAGCATCCTGGTCTTGGCTACTTGTAAGGACCCAGAGCAATATGGCCACCCTTCTGTGCCAGGAAGGAGGGGAGGGGAAAAGAAGGGTGGGCCTGCCTCTCTGCTGCACACGGACTGCATGAAGGATTGCCACCACCCTTATGAAAACAAGTCCCCAGATCTCCAGGGTTTTGCTGCAGGAAGATCTCTAGGAAGGTGGGGCAGTGGGGCCCCTAGGGTTTCACTTTGCTTGGACGCTTCTCTCTCTCAGACAGTTGCTGCTGCCACCTCACTGGCCAATCAGGAACAAAGTCGTCCTCCTCCTCCACCCCTTAGTGTGGCAGATGAAGGTTGGGGATTCCCACATGAACACCCATTAAGGGAAGAGAAAGGACAAGGAGGCAAAGGAGTATTCGCCGACTGAAATACTCGGTCTTGTAGGGCACAGGGTGCTGGGTCATCCCAGGCCTGTGGAATACCTCCCTGCAGCCCCACAATGCTCTAGGGGGTCCCAAAGGAGAAGCATGACTTCATGAGGCCCCTTTCTTGGGGCTTCTTCACCTCTACTTCTTGCCTGTCTGCATGTGGACGGTGGTGCCTTAAAACGAACTCAACCATCTTGACCTTTGAGGTCCATATCGACAGAAAAAGCCCCACTGTGCCACCTGCTTCAGGATTTCCATCCCTTCTGCTTGGAGGACTAGAAAAGACTTCCTCTCCAGGTGACAGATGACAAGGAAGCCCCACCCCATGCACCCAGACTCAATAGAGTAATATTATAGTCCAGAGATTCTAGCATCACTTCCATCCCATGACGAGGGGTTGCAGGAGGTCACTGGTCCCAAGTTTACTCTGAAGCCCCATACCTAGCATTTGCAGAAACTGGCTATATTGGGGCCAGGATGGGAAAGGGCAGTATTTCTGAATCCAGTCTGTATTGGGGAAAACAATAAATGCAATGGTCCCTAAAGTTACCATATATTCTTATGACTATTCTTTAAGAAAAGAATCTTTAATTTGCAGGCATGTAGGGCCAACCCAATGAGCCTGCCCTTTCAATAAGAGCAGTCAAGGCAGGAATGGGGGGACTCCCATCCATACTAGGGATCGGAGCCAGAGTCAAGTCAGCCTGGGCCTCAATCCTACAGAATGCTCTCTCTGGACTCATTGTAATCGGGAGGTTACGAGCCCAGGCTTTCAAGTTTGTAGGACCTAACACCACACCCTCCATTTATCAGCCCTGGAATTCTGCACGGGCTGCTTGACTACTCCGTGCCTTCCTTTTTATTTTATTTTATTTATTATTTTTTTTAATTTTATTTTTTATTTTTTAAAATTTACATCCAAATTAGCATATAGTGAAACAATGATTTCAGGAGTAGACTCCTTAGTGCCTCTTACCCATTTAGCCCATCCCCCCTCCCACAACCTCTCCAGTAACCCTCAGTTTGTTCTCCATATTTATAAGTCTCTTCTGTTTTGTCCTCCTCCCCGGTTTTATATTATTTTTGTTTCCCTTCCCTTAAGTTCATCTGTTTTGTCTCTTAAAGTCCTCATATGAGTGAAGTCATATGATTTTTGTCTTTCTCTAATTTCACTTAGCATAATACCCTCCAGTGCCATCCACGTAGTTGCAAATGGCAAGATTTCATTCTTTGTGATTGCTGAGTAATACTCTATTGTATATATATATACCACATCTTCTTTATCCATTCGTCCATCGATGGACATTTGGACTCTGTCCATACTTTGGCTATTGTGGATAGTACTGCTATAAACATAGGGGTGCGTGTGTCCCTTTGAAACAGCACACCTGTATCTCTTGGATAAATGCCTAGTAGTGCAATTGCTGTGTCATAGAGTAGTTCTATTTTTAGTTTTTTGAGGAACTTCCATCCTGTTTTCCAGAGTGGCTGCACCAGCTTGCATTCCCACGAGCAGTGTAAAAGAGATCCTCTTTCTCTGCATCCCCACCAACATCTGTTGTTGCCTGAGTTGTTAATGGTGCCATTCTGACAGGTGTAAGGTGGTATCTCATTGTGGTTTTGATTTGTATTTCCCTGATGATGAGTGATGTGGAGCATTTTTCATGTGTCGGTTGGCCATCTGGTTGTCTTCTTTGGAGAAGTGTCTATTCATGTCTTTTGCCCATTTCTTCACTGGATGATTTGTTTTTTGGGTGTGGAGTTTGATAAGTTCTTTATAGATTTTAGATACTAACCCTTTATCTGATATGTCCTTTGCAAATATCTTCTCCCATTCTGTCGGTTGCCTTTTAGTTTTGCTGATTGTTTCCTTCACTGTGCAGAAGCTTTTTATTTTGATGAGGTCCCAGTAGTTCATTTTTGCTTTTGTTTCCCTTGCCTCTGGAGACGTGTTGAGTAAGAAGTTGCTGCGGCCAAGATCAAAGAGGTTTTTGCCTGCTTTCTCCTTGAGGATTTTGATGGCTTCCTGTCTTACATTTAGGTCTTTCGTCCATATTGAGTTTATTTTTGTGTATGGTGTAAGTAAGTGGCATTCTTCTGCATGTCGCTGTCCAGTTTTCCCAGCACCACTTGCTGCAGAGACTGCCTTTATTCCACTGGATATTCTTTCCTGCTTTGTCAAAGATTAGTTGGCCATACATTTGTGGGTCCATTTCTGGGTTCTCTATTCTGTTCCGTTGATCTAAGTGTCTGTTCTTGTGCCATCTCTGCCTTCCTTTTCTCATCTGCGGTATGGGAATAATCATATCTTCTTCGTAGGAAATAGAAGTTAAATGTGATAAAGAGTTTAGCACAGTGCCTGGCACACAGTGTGCTTGCTAAATGGCAGGTACTGTTGTGGAGTGGTGCAGAAGCAGGCCATTCCAAGGAGCAGGGCCTTGACAGAGAAGGCCCAGAGATGGGACATGATGGGGCATCAAGGAAAGAAAAGGCCAGGAGGGAAGAGACTGCTCCTCTTGTCTCCTCTCCATAAAGGCCACTGCTGCCTCTGTGGGCAGGGAAACTAGGAAGTCTGAGTCAGGCCTCTTCCCATCTCCCTGGCTTCCATCTTCCCCATGGGGAGATGACCTAAATCTTTCAACCTCCATGCCAGGATGTGTCAGGTGCCTGGAACTGGTGGAAGAAGGGCTCCCCTGTCTGCCCCTGTGCCCTTCCCAGAGCTGAGGGGTAGAGCCCGCAGGGATTCCGTGAACAAGTGCCAAGCGTGGTTAGCATGCAGCCAGTAGGGCCTGTGGACCCCTCTCCTCAAGGTGCCGTGGAGAGTGGAGCTGCATCCCCCACTCGGAACCCTTCCCCAGCAGGTGGGCGCCTGGTGGGGCCAGATGCTATGACAGATTGCAGAAGTTTTTCTAAGTTTATAGGTTTTAAAAGGTCAGGCTCTTTGGTGGTAAAAGTTTCAGAGACCAGTAAAATTTACTGGAGGAGACGGGAGACACGACTGAAAGTAAAAGGCTGCAGCCAGGAGTCTAAGGGATCTCAGCTCCATCCCCTAACGGGCTGTGGGAACGGAGGCAAGGCACAGAGGCTCTCTGGGCTCTGTGTTTTAACCTGGAAAATGGGAGCAAGCACCGTGGTAAGGGGCAGGAGGGTGTGCGCCCCCATGAGCCTGGGCTCTTCACCGCCTGATTACACTGAGTCCCAGAGCCCTCTGTAGGATTTAAACCCAGGTTGATTGATTGAATTCTGGAAAGTGCCAAGCACAGGCGTGACTACAGTCCTCCTGGGCACGGTGTTGGGAGCAGCTGGACACAAAGCCAAGGCACAGGCCTACAGGTCCTGCATCCTCAGGGCTTTTCATTACCCACCCTGGGCCGCTGCCATCTGCGTGTCTGCCTCTGCGCCCCCGGAGGAGCCCGGCCGTCTGCAGGCAGAGCTCCGGAATCAAATTAGCCAGGCCTCTGCTTTTTCCCTCGTCCCCACCGGCCATGGCGAGTTCATCAAGGCCGCTCACTAATTTTTATCTTGTTTAAAAGGGACAAAAGTGACTCCACAGTTTCATCGGAGGCAATTTACACCCCGCCACTGGCCACAGCTCCAACTACCCCCTGTCTGCTGTGCCATCAAATCCATCAATAGGAAATTTCTTTGGGGGAAACTTGACTGATGCTCCATCAGAGAGGCACAGAGGCAATACATCTCCATTCGAGGCCGTGGCCTGCCCGGCTCGCTATAATCCTATTACCTAAAGCTAATTCCCTAATGCACACACTGTACCAAGACATTCTCTTCCCTCCCCAGCACAGTTGGGCAGTCCCAGAGGATTCCAGGAGCTCAGAGCAGAAGTGAAGGCTTGGGGCTCAGAGGACAGGGTCTCCAGGCTTTTTGGTTGCTCCCTGCCCAGGGCTTGGCATGTGGCCTTGGCTGGCCCTCCATTCCACAGCACTGGAGGGTCAGTCACATTCAGGCCACCCCAACTCCACGGCTCTGCCTCTCCTGAAGCCTTCTTTTCTTTTCCTCCCTCTATTTCCCTCTTTTTTTTTTTCTCCTCTTCTCCTTGCCTTTTACTGCTAGCTTCCTTTTCTTCTCCGTTTCCTGCCAATGTTTTCTTTTCTCATCTTCCTTTTCCTCTTCCTTTTACTTTTGCCTTCTCTCCCTTCTTCTCCAGATCCCTCTTTTCCTGTAGTATTACCTTCTGTTTCTTTGCACCATCTTCTTGCCCCCCTCTCCCCCACTGCTTGGGGACCATGCCCGCACAAGTTCAGTGCCCAGTGCTTCTTCCTGCTGTCTGTCTCCAGGTGGCTTGGCTCTGTGGAAGGAATGGGCTCCAGGCCACACTGGTCGTGGCTTGGGGCAACAGGTGAGGGAGTGCCTTGTGGGTATGCGCAGGGAGCCCCAGGGAGGACAAAATGGGGCATTCGGAGGCAGTGGTTAGGACATGGAGGGGAGCGGCTAAGTGTTGTTTGTTCTTTAATGATGCAGCAACTGTAATGGAAACCCCAGTGGGTTACTGCTAAGCACCAAACCTGGTAACGGCCATACGAAGGGCCCCCGTCAGTGAATGGTATAATGCTTGTTGTAGATTTTATAATGCACGTAAACAAGAGGAAACATCCTTCTAGAAATTTACAGCAGATTTCTCAGTGACAATGAGAAATGAACATGAACCTAAGTATCTTTGTGTGTCACTCCAGATGCTGGGCTTGAAGATGGATTTAGGAATCCACAAATGCCCTTCCTGAGTTTGAGCCCCTTCAAGACCTCAGCCTTGACGCCTGGGGACAGCCTGGTTCTTCTTGCCTTGTCCTACTGTCAAGCCTGGATGTACTCGTTCTGGAGTGGAGGTGCCTAGTTTCTCCTATTGTACCGCGTGTCCTCATCTCCATTCCTCCAAAAGGAATTCCTGGAGGTGATTTTCCGTGTTTTATCTGGATTGTGCAGTGAGGAAGCACATGACTTCAGAGAAGGGTAGCCCGATCTCCTTGAGCTGGACCAAGCATTACGGCACCAAACTCTGGCTAATAGCCATCCAAAGGGACTCCATCAGTGAGTGTTAAATGCTAATGCAGATTTCATCATGCACACGAATAAGGGGGGAAATCCAGACAAAACCAAAAAGGACTCGGCCCTGACCAAGGTGATTTTTTTTTAACCATGACAACTGAGAAAATTCTTCTTTCCCACAGTGTTCCCAGCCTATGCCACACTTAAATCCAACTGGAAATGGAATTGAAAGGAATAAAAATATTTGTGGTTGAAGCTTGCCGTGATTTGATACAGGTGTATCTTGCTTTTCACACACTCGAGGCAAAGAAGTCTGCTTCTACCCAAACGGTAAAGTGGGAGTGAGATTCACTCAAACAGAAATTCCTAGCCACGCTCTTCTCTGACAGTTTTTTTTGGCACACAGCTGGGTGTCTGAGGGATAGATCCTTTCCTATTCGACTGACAAAGGAAAAAGAAACCCTTGTTTCAAGAAAACGTTTAAAAGCAAAGTATTGATGGGGCACCTGGGTGGCTCAGTTGGTTGAGCATCTGACATCAGCTCACGTCATGATCTCATGGTTTGTGAGTTCAAGCCCCACATCAGCCTCACTGCTGTCGGCACAGAGCCTGCTTCAGATCTTCTGTCCCTCTCTCCCTCTGCTCCTCCCCTGCTCAGCCTCTCTCTCTCTCAAAAATAAATAAACATTAAAAAAATCCTTAAAAGGAAAGTGTTGACAATGTTCATGAAATGGTATTAATAAGCAAAGGACAGGATGGGATGCAAAATTATATGTACAGTGTATTTACTTCATTGTACACATTATAACAGAAAATTATAGAGGAATATATATCAAAATATTAACAGGGGATGTTTCTGGGTAGTGAGTAAGCCCATGGATGATTTTAATGTTTCTTCATATTTTTCTATAATAAGCATGTATTATTGTATTCTCTTTTTTAATTAAAAAACTTTTTTAATGTTTATTTATTTTTGAGAGAGAGAGAGAGAGAGACAGAGAGACAAGTGGGGAAGGGATAGAGAGAGAGGGAGACACAGAATCTGAAGCAGACTCCAAGCTCTGAGCTGTCAGCACAGAGCCTGATGCGGGGCTTGAACCCACAAACTGTAACATCATGACCTGAGCTGAAGTCAGATGTTTTACTGATTGAGCCACCCAGGCACCCTTATTATATTTTCATAATACATGTTATGGGGGTGCCTGGGTGGCTCAGTGAGTTTAGCATCCAACTCTTGATTTCGGCTCAGGTCACGATCTCATGGTTCGTGGGTTTGAGCCCTACATCAGACTATGTGCTGTCAGTGCTTGGAGCCTGCTTGGGATTCTCTCTTCCTCTTTCTCTGCCCCTGCTCCCCTTGTGCTCTCTCTCTCTCAAAAATAAATAAACTTAATAATAATAATACATATTATGTATATGAAACAATATATAAATATATTTGCTTAGTATAAATTACATATACAGGTTACTACTTAAATATTTAAATTTAAATAGTTTGTTGAGAAAAATAAATATTTTGATGAGGACAAAAGGACAGAGGTAACCCCATGTGGTAACCCAGGTCCCTTCCTCTGTGTGCAGAGATGCCCGGCCCCTGCTTAGGAAGGGGAGTGAACGAATGGCACCCCCTGCTCCCGCCGCACCTCCCCCTGCCCCAGCCCCAGGCTACCCAAGCGTACTAGCCATGGGACATAAATGAAGGTAGCAGCCCAGGGCCACTCCCAGCAGATAGGCTGCACCCTTGCTCCAGGAGCCCCTGCAGCGGCCCCCAGCCCCCCACCCCAAGTTACTCCTTGGAGCATTTGGCCCGGCCACCTGGCTGAAGGGGCGGACTAAGTCCTGCCCCATGACATCAGCTGGGCGGCCTCCCCTCTCACTGGCTCCCTCTCCTTCCTTCCCGCCCTGAAACCTGATCCGGCTGAGGGACTGATTGCAGGAACTTGGCGACTGTCCAGCGCTGGTGGCCCCTCAGCAGTGGGAGGCTGCAGCCTCAGAGGTGTGGAAGGCGGCCCTGAGGAGGCAGGCTGGCTGGGACATGAAGCCGGCAGAGTGTGGGCAGCCTGCTTCTCAGCACGTCTTACCCTGAGGCCACCTCCAAGGCAGCTCACACCCGGGGAAAGTCACCATGCTGTCGTGGGTGCCACGGGTCCTGCTGGCCTTGCTTCTGCCCACACTCCTGGCACACGGACAAGGTAAGGGGACGGGTGGGAAAAGATACGGGACATGGCTGGCCACCTGCAGAGGTCGGGTAGGGGATGTTTGATTCCCCCAGGGGTTGAGGGAGGGAGGTTTTCAGAGTGGGTGCTGCTTCGGGAAAGTCAGGGATCTTGCCACATCCGAGCACAAGAATTTGAAGGCACTATGGTCCAGCTCAAAAGCAGGGGTGGTGGAGTGCCAGGTGAGGGCAGGGCTTGCCGAGAGGGGCTCCTGTCTTCTTTGCCCTGTTCCCAAACTCATGGAACAGTAGCTGCAAGGGACCTTGGACTTCATTTGGTCTACTCCTTCTTGTTATAAATGGGAATGCTGTGTCCAGAGAGGGGGCATAATTCACTCAAGGTCCCACAGCACATTAGCAACAGAGTGGCGACCAGAACCAACCTCAGCTTCCCTGGTCTTGTTGCATGGGTTCCCTGGGCCTCCTTTCCTCAAGTTCCCTTCCAGAGCTAAACTCTAATAACCCCAAACTTCTCTGCATTCCCCTACCCTTTCCTCCTGCTTTCCTGGGATATGAGGTGTTTGGGTCACCAAAGGATTTGTTTCCTTTTGCCACAAACAATATTTATTTCCTGTTTTGGAAGGTTTTCTCCCCATGCAGAGCTAGGTTGGGAGAGCTGGGGCACAATTAGGATGCCGTCCCAGGGCTGAACAGAGAGGAAGAACTGACATGCACGTGCGTGCTGGCTTTCCTCCCTTGAGCTGTCCCTGTGGAAGCTCGGCAGGACCAACAGACCCAGGAGGCGTGTTAAGGCTGTGGCTCGGAGCTTTCTTGGCTGGGGAGAATTACTGTCCAGTCTGGCTCCCTGCACACTGGTCCATTTCCCAGCAATAGACTCAGGGCTATTGCTTGCGTAGTGAAGACACAGAGAGATTTGGATTTGAATCTCATTTCCCCCACTTGCGGGGCATAGTCTCCACCTTTCTGAGCCTTGGGGACCCTTATCTGGAAACTGTGCCGTCATGACAGCCGCCCCCATGGGCTGCTCGAAGACTGAAATGAAGAATGTGTTAACTGATATTATTCCACAGGAATAAGTGGTCTCTTGTCCTCCCCCTCTCTCTGCTCTTCTCTGTCCTTCGGAGGGAAGCTGAAAGTTTATCTGGGAAAGTGGGTGGGGAGCAGGAAGGGGGATCTGTAGCAGAGATTTGCCCACATTATATAGACAAGATGCGAGAAGAGGCAGCCTTGTTTGGAGAAAGTCAGGCCCACTGGCACCTGGTCTGTGGAAGACCCCAGAGGCACCCTGCTAGTCCCCTAACAGCTTTGCCCCCTGTGCCCTGGTCCTCTAGGGTTCTCGCATTCCTTACCCTATGACTTTCACCTTCTTTTTCTTGGCACCTTTCAGGAAGTGCTTCCGCTATTTCCCAGAGGGGTAACAGGTGCACGTGAAACCCCCATAGAATGGGGTGAGGACCTCAGAGTTAGGTTTTCTCATCGCCATTTTGTCCTTATAGGTCTCCTGCTCTGGGAACAATTCAGTTTCTCCTCACTTCCTGTAACCTCACGTCTAACCCTCTTCCCAACCCACCAAATCTGCCCATAAATCAACCCTCTGGAGGAGACCTGCCCCCAGGAGTTTGTGCGTGCATGACTCAGAGGGGAGGATTTCGCAGGAAGGAATGGCAGCTTTCACGGGATGCCTCCTTTCTTTCTTTGTTAATAGGAGGCTGGGGTCAAGGAGCCGACGAGGATCTGGCCAGACGCTGAGGTCTGACCTTGACTGAGGCAAACCTTCATGCAGACCTTTGGGCTTAGAGATGGTGTACTTGGGGCCACCTTTCCTTGCAGCCCCCTCTCCTTCCAGTACCCATCCCGAGGGCCACTCCTCCTTAGCTCCCCAGCTCCCCTCCTCTGTCTCCTGCAGACCACCTCCTCTGGGCAGGTACCTGCTCAACCTTTCTCAGCCCCTGGCCCACTTAGACCTCACCTGTCTTATATCACCTGCGTTTACAGCCCAGCTCCCCTCTCTCATGGAAATGAGTGTGTAGGTTACCCTTAGGAGACAATACCTTCAGATTTGGGCAGGAATCTCTGTGGACAAAACATTCCAGTGACGGGACTTTCAGTCTGTGGAAGTATCTGGGACTCTGGGGTGAAAATAGTGGAGGCATTTTCCTTTTAATAGCCTTCAAACCAGGCCAAAAGATGGGGGAAGCCTCAGGCTCTGATGCCCACTTTGCCCTGTTCTTCCTAGCCAGGCGCAGGGAGCACCCCCAGGCTCAGAACACCTCTAGGCCTGCTCTGCTGAGGCTGTCAGATTACCTCCTGGCCAACTACCAGAAGGGCGTGCGGCCCGTGCGGGACTGGAGGAAGCCAACCACCGTGTCCATCGATGTCATTGTCTATGCCATCCTCAGCGTGGTGAGCACTAGGCCCCAATCTGCCCCACTCAGAGGTGGGCCTTTTGGGGTGAGAGACCATGTAAGGCCGGGTCACTCCATGTAAGGTCCCTGGGCAGCACAGGGGACATTCAAGTACCCAGAGTACCTGTGATCTGGCACAGACCCGTGCCAGGCTGGACAACAGCACCGACTGTCTACAGAGCTGCCCAAACCAGAAAACCAGGGTCACCTCTGTGGCTGCCTCTCTCAACCCCTATTCCTAGAGGTCCACTTACCACATGTGGTTCTTCATGCATTGTATCATGGTAACCATGTCCCCACATAAGCTGTCCTGTTCATCTGTCCTATTCATTTCTAGGCCCTTGGTGTCTGACACGGGCCCCTGATACATGACAGGTGTTGCTAAATGATTGTTGAACAATTAATCCTAAACCAATTGATAAATCAATTCCTTCATCAATGACTGTAGTAGGGCGGGGTGCACTGCCTGGTGAGGAGGTCAGACGTTGTGCAGAGATAAACAAGAGAGCAGTTGCAGAGATGGAGAGCACCAGAGCAAGCAGGACCTGGCCTCACGGTCTCTACTGCAGCCCGTGTGGCTGTTTCGGGAAGCAAAGCTGGGAATTAGTTGGGAATGAGGGACAGTGATGAATTTTGGACTGTGTGTTTTTGCATTTCTTGACTGCATACTAGGGTGGGAGGGAGATACAGATGTAGATATACAGGCATACAAATATGTAAAAGTGTATAGATATAGGGGCATCTGGGTGGCTCAATCAGTTGAGCATCTGACTCTTGATTTCGGCTCAGGTCATGAACTCACGATTTGTGGGATTGAGCCCCATGTTGGGTTCCTTACTGACAGCACAGAACCTGCTTCGGATTCTCTCTCTCTCTCTCTCTCTCTCTCTCTCTCTCTCTGCCCCTTGCCCACTGGTATGCATATGTGTCCTCTCTCTCTCAAAATAAACAAATAAACATCTAAAAAATACAGATAGATAAAATATTTTCTATATATCTTCTCTTTTTTAAAAAAAATGTTTATTTTTTTTTGAGAGAGAGAGAGAGCATGAGCAGGGGAGGGGCAGAGAGAGAGAGAGGAAGAGAGAGAATCCCAAGCAGGCTCCACACTGTCAGAACAGAGCCTGACTCAGGGCTCGATCCCACTATCCATGTGATCATGACCTAAGCCAAAATCAGAAGTCAGACACTTAACTGACTGAGCCTCCCAGGCACCCCTTTTATGTTTTCCCTTATCTTATATGTTACGTATATTATATATGTAAAATATATGTAGCATAGAGACATATATATGTATAACATAATAGAAAATAGTAAAAGATGATAGATAGATAGATAGATAGATAGATAGATAGATAGGAAATTAAAAAAGAAACAGTTGTATTTCTTCCTAGATGTGTCCTAGTCAAAGACCAACCAACTCTTCCTGGTTGGCCCTTTTCTCTTTTTCTTCACTACCTCTTCCCGAAGGAATAGGGACACAAAGCAACGGCTCCTCTTGGGGTACGTGTGCAAGGTGGACGTCCGCCCACGGGGCACTGACGCTGAGCCCTCTTTCCTTTCACAGGATGAGAAGAACCAGGTCCTGACCACCTACATCTGGTACCGGCAGGTGAGCGCCCACCCCCATTTCCTGGGACGGGATCTTCCCCTTCCAGGAAGGATTCCTCAAAAGAGTCAGGAATGTCAGAGGCCTTGGTGAGGGGAGGGGGGAAGAGGCTCAGAGACAGACTCAGGAGACCCGGGAGTCTGGGCCCCTCTCCTCTCAGGACTGGAGATGGAAGGAAGCTCCGTGCTCAGCGGAGGAGAAATCCTCCAAACCCCCTCTGGTTTCCGAGTGGTTTCACAGCACCTTGAACAACAGCTTGTCTGGTCTCTGTTGATAAACACCTCCAGTGCCCAGTTGCTCAGTGGGAAGCTACCGCACTTTTAAACAACTCTAATTGCTAGAAAGTTCTTCCTTCTATGAAGCCAAGGGTGATGACAATCAAATTGGGTGATTGACACGGGGCAGTCCCATCCACCGAGTCCTCACACCCTCAGCCACCTCCCAACCCTCCAAGCTTCTGAGGGACATCGCTCAGCCCCTGCTGAGAACGTCTCTGAGGCCTTCAAGGCCTTCATGTGGCCCTTCTGGCAGCGAGCTGGTGGGGAGCAGGGGTGGGGGGCGAGCTGGTAGAGAGCTGATGGGGAGCTGGCAGGGAGCTTGCGGGGAGCTGGCTGGGAGCTGGCGGGGAGCTGATGGGGAGCTGGCGGGGAGCTGGAGGGGAGCTGGGGGAGAGCTGGTGGGGAGCTAGCTGGGAGCTTGCAGGGAGCTGGCTGGGAGCTGGTGGGGAGCTGATGGGGAACGGGCAGGGAGCTTGCGGGGAGCTGGGGGGGAGCTGGCAGGGAACTGGTGGGGAGCTGATGGGGGAGCGGGGGGAGAGCTGGGGGGAAACTGGTAGGGAGCTGGTGAGGAGCTAGCGGGGAGAGCGGGCAGGTAGTGGGGACTGCTGTCCGCAGGCTGGTCCTGGGCTGGCAGGCCCTGAGCTGCAGAGCAGATTTGAGAGTAGAAGGGAAACAGAGGAGCTGGCGAGAGGGGGCGGGAGGGTGGGGCCAGGTCGTAGAGGTCAGAGCTTAGAGGGGCTCTGTCTGGGGACATGCCAGGCATGTGCAGGTCTCTGTTACATCCCTCCACTGCTTGTGAGTGCTCCCCACTACCACCAGCATGCGGGGCAGAGGGTGGGGTGGAGGCAGAAGCCAGATGCTGATTCCTGCCAGACTGCTCTCTTCCGCCCTAGAAAAATCTCTTAATATAGAGCACTCCCTGCGTCAAAGGAAGGGATGCACAAGAAGAAGCAGCCCAGGGCTCCTTTCCTGGGACATCTGGCCTAGGTCCCACCTCTGGACCTCTAGGGTCACTTTGTGTGCCCAGCAGTAACGGGATGCCAACCTACTGTGCCAAGGGACCGGAATTAGAGACACGAATGAGACTCAGGCCCTGCCTGCAGTGAGCTCACAGACTAGGGGAGGCCACAGACACATGAACAGACAGTTGAATGTAGCAAGATTTCCAATGAGGCAAGAATGAGATACCAACCATGAGGGCACAGAGGGGGCACATGAAAATCCAGCCTGGGGGGGCGCCTGGGTGGCGCAGTCGGTTAAGCGTCCGACTTCAGCCAGGTCACGATCTCGCGGTCTGGGAGTTCGAGCCCCGCGTCAGGCTCTGGGCTGATGGCTCAGAGCCTGGAGCCTGTTTCTGATTCTGTGTCTCCCTCTCTCTCTGCCCCTCCCCCGTTCATGCTCTGTCTCTCTCTGTCCCAAAAATAAATAAACGTTGAAAAAAAAAATTTAAAAAAGAAAATCCAGCCTGGGGAGTGGGGGGCACGGAAGGTTCCCAGAGAAGGGAGCAGACAGATGCTCTGACTGAGTCTACACAGAAGACCTCCTCAGGGGAGAAGACAGGGATTGCGGTGTGGGAGAGCGCAGGTATGCAGAGACGTGGGGTGTTTGCACGCAGTGGAAAGGAGACTCCATAGAGAAGATGGCAAAAACCATGAGGCTCGAGAGGGGAGCCCGGGTGGCTTAGTCAGTGGAGCTTCAGACTTTGATTTCAGCTCAGGTCGTGATCTCACAGTTCAAGGGTTTGAGCCCTGCGTCAGGCTCCGCACTGACAGTGCAGAGCCTGCTCAGGATTCTCTCCCTCTCCCTCTGTCTCTGCCCCTCTCTGACACACGCTTTCCCTCTCTCAAAATAAATGAATAAATCTAAAAAAATAATGAGACTAGAGAGATAGCTGGAGGTCAGATTGTGCAGGCCTTTGCTGGCCATGAGGTTGAACTCTATCCCAAGTGCAAGAGGCATCCCTAGAGTTTTAAGCAAGGGAATGACATAATTAGGTTGCCTTTTTAGATCAGTCATTCTGACAGGATAGTGAGGAATGTGTTGATCACAACTTAACAGTAACCATCTCTACCCTGTCAGATGCATCTTATTGTCCCAATTTGCATATGAGCAGACCAAGACCCAAGAAGCTATGTGTCCAAGATCCCGCAGTTGGTGGATGGGATAGTCAGACGGGAGAAATGACCGCAGGGCAAGGCGTCATTTTCCTGGGTCATATTTGCATGCCGGGAGAGTGTGAGCACAGAGATGGGGGGACTCTCAGTACTGCTGAGTGATTCCCCCAAGAAGATGCCCGTCTGTTGCCTGGGCACTGAGCGGTGAGGTCATCCCGAGGGGTGGCCGCCTGTGACCATCCCCTGCTCTTCCCCTAGTACTGGACAGATGAGTTTCTCCAGTGGAACCCTGAGGACTTTGACAACATCACCAAGCTGTCCATCCCCACCGAGAGCATCTGGGTCCCAGACATTCTCATCAACGAGTTGTGAGTGCTGTCATTTGATGCTGGGTGGCTGGGTGGTTCTGGGGCTGTGGAAAGATGGGGCTGGGGGCAAGACTCTGCTGTGGCATGAGAGGTCTCACCCAGGCTTGCAGAACTGTAGGTAAAGTTGGC
Organism: Acinonyx jubatus; assembly: GCF_027475565.1. NCBI lineage: Eukaryota > Metazoa > Chordata > Mammalia > Carnivora > Felidae > Acinonyx > Acinonyx jubatus. The sequence continues at coordinate 101,458,505 of NC_069390.1, read as the reverse complement.
TTGGGCCCAAATTCCCCTTTGGTTTCTTTCTCTTTTTTTTTTTTCTTTTTTCTTTTTAAAACTCCTCTTTTTCTATGCCTGATGTGGAAACCCTGTACTTCTTGGTCCAAGGGCCCCCTTCCCAGGGAAGGGAAGCCAAGGAATGAATTTGCCCTGTCATAATAGCTGAATGAAGGACAGCTGTGGTTTTCAAGGGGACAGTGAGATTACCGATAGGGATGAAGCTCCAGCAGTGGTCCCAGGGGTGATTTGGAGACACTCACACCTCTCAAGTCATACACATGCCTGGCTGGCTCCAGATCGCACCCCCAATGTGAAGTGGGTACCACCATCCTTGATTCCCAACAGCTGACAGCCCCGGCCAACATGCCCTCCCCCCATCCTTCAGGTTGTTCCGGCTCCACTGCCTGGGCTTCTTAATGCCAGGCGGTGGAAGATGGCTGGGGGACACAGATGGAAGGAGGAGGTGGCCCGGGGCCAGTTGCCCTCCGCCGGTACCCACCACATTGCCCAATGACGTGGCTGCCACTCAAAGTGCTTTTCAGGGGAGACAGTTGACCTAGACCTCGGGCTGGAGGGATCCCAGTTCCTAGCTGGATCTCCAGGTTAGACTGTGAAGTAGCCTGGATCTTAGTTTCTTATCTCTTGGCCTGATTCCACAGAAGGCTGCAGGCTCAGGACCCTAAGCTCAGGCCACTCTGTGCCACAGTGGTCATTTGGGAGAGCCTAGGGGTTGGGGATCTGCTGAGAGAGAGTGACAAAGTCCACCTCGCCTCTTTTCTTCTCAAGGATTTCTCTAGTTCCTTTTCCTCCTGGGAAGATTATTCTCATGTCACAGGACCTCTAGGCAAAGAGAAGCCCCGGTCAGAATGGATCCCCAGGATGGATCGCCCAACCAAGTTTGCCCATTGCCACTGGGCTGCTGATCCCGGGAGCTGGGCTCTGCCCAGCTGCGTGGGTGGTGGAGTAGGGGCAGCTGGGCATGCTCATGACAGCAAGTGGCTTTGAGGTACCTGGATTCCTCACCTGCCTTTTGTGGCCAGGTTGCCGGGGGAATGAAGGAGCAATGCCCTTTCCTGCTTGGAAATGGCAGGTAATCTTGAGCCCCCAAACTGCCCCTGTTCCCTGGCCAGTGTGGACGTGGGGAAGTCTCCAAGTATCCCGTACGTGTATGTCGGGCACCATGGCGAGGTCCAGAACTACAAGCCCCTCCAGGTGGTGACCGCCTGTAGCCTGGACATTTACAACTTCCCCTTCGACGTGCAGAACTGCTCGCTGACGTTCACCAGCTGGCTGCACACCAGTGAGTACCGCACACAAGCTTTGGGGGGTGGGGGTGCAGGTTGGAGGGTCCCCGAAACCCCTACTTGAGGAGCCCACCCTAGCAGGCACTCTCCTTTATTCAAGTTACTTACTGCTTATTTCGTAATGCCGCTGAGCCTCTGTTTCCTCATCCTCCAAACGGGACTCTGTTGTTCTTGCCATCTCCCCAGTAGTCACAAGGGTTGAATGATCGCCAGGACCCCCGGTGAGGGCTAGGATCTGACACTAAGTGTCTCTTACTTGTCTTTTCTCCATGGGTGCACCCTCCCCCTCATCTCTCTGCCCAGCTTTCTTCAGTCACCTCCCCAACGGTCCCCCTCTCCTTCATGCTCCTCAGAGCCAGCAGGGAGAGCTCATTAAATGCAAACCTGGCCTTGCCCCTCCCTGCCTAAAAGCCTCAGTGGCTTCCCTGCACTCCTGAGATAGAACCCAAACCCTTCACCTGGCCGACAGGGGCTGCCCACAGTCACCACTCCAGCCTCGGCCCACGCATGTTCCCCTGAGTCCTGCCCAACCCAGCTGCCTTCCTTCCCAGGCCCCAAAGCCCTTGTTCTCTCCCCTTCTCACAGGCTGCTTCCTCTCCTGGGCCACCCTGCACCCTCCTCCTGCCCCCCACCACTCCTAGTTCAGCCAAGTCTCCTACTCACCTAATCACAGCACTGGCGTCAGTGCCTCGGGGAAACTCCTCTCATCCCAGACTAGCCATCCCCCTTGTCCAATTTTTAGCACCCTGATCTTCTCCCCACTTCTATTGCACTTGTAGGTGTTTGTTCAATGTCTGCTCCTCGATCAGATATAAATTCACAGAGGGTAGGACCATGACTTCCGGCCCACCATTAGGTCCCCAGTACAGTGCCTACAAAGGAAGGTGCTTGGCAACTTTTATTTAATGGATGAATACGAGGTTCTCACTAAAGTCTACAAAGTGAGCATCACCCTCTGGCAAGAAGGCATCCTCCACTTCTATTTGATTTCGTCACGTTAACTGTAAATTACAAACATAATACAGAACTTCCTTGCACAAAAACCAGAATTGCAAATTATCTTTGACTTTTGACCTCCACCTTCAATCCCGAACTCTTCACCAGCAACTCCGCACACCAAGACTTAACAGCTTTTATCAGTATAAGCCTCATATGGTATGTTCTTCCAGATCCTTCTCTATCCTTTGCATATACACGTACATACTCCTCTATGGAAAGTACAGGAAAATTATTTCTTAGGTTGTTATTTTACTAAATGTATCATTCATGCCACTGCTACCTGATTCTCTTTACAGACCACAAGAAGCATTGGACATCTTTCCGAGTTAGTGTATATTTAGATCTTTAGCCTACATGTTGACTGCTGTAGGATAGCTCAGGGTTGGGATGCATCATAGTTGATTAAGCAAGCACTTTCCTGATTGGTGGACACGTAGATCTTTCCCGATACTTTGCTGTAACGGACGCTGCTGGCTTTCTATATGTCTAATGTCTCTAGTGTAGATGCAGAGAAGTAAAACCGCTTTTCTCTAAGTGAAGATTTTGCATATTTCCCTAATTCACCTTTGAGGACAGTCAGCCCTATGAAGGCAAACGTGAAGAATGCTGACTTTTGTTCATTTCCTAAATGGGGGACCCTAATGGAAACCTAGAAGAGGTGTGCATGAGAGAGAGAGGGAGGCAGGGAGAGGGAGAGGAAGAGGGAGGAAGGGAGGGAGAGAGAGAGAGAGGGAGAGAGGAAGAGAGGAGAGAGGAGAGAAGGGCTTTCTAATAGTTTGGTTCTGGTAGATACAGTGTGCGTTATCACTTCATTTTACGGCTGAGGACACGGAGGCTGAGGGCTAAGAGCTGAGTCCACCTAAGTCCTGCCTGTGCGGCCCACCGCGGGCCCCACCCTCACAGGGCCCGGCACATCCTCCTGGCCCTGGACTCCAGAGCTGGCTCGGTCTCTTCCCTCCCAGTCCAGGACATCAACATCTCCCTGTGGCGCTTGCCAGAAAAGGTGAAGCTTGACAAGACTATCTTCATGAACCAGGGCGAGTGGGAGCTCCTGGGGGTGCTGACCCAGTTTCGTGAGTTCAGCATGGAAAGCAGCGGCTGTTACGCAGAGATGAAGTTCTTCGTGAGTGGCCCTGGCGACAGACGTGGGGGAAATGATAGCTAGAACTGCTGGGCGTCATCCCCAGGGAGACTTCAGGAGGCGTGTGGGGAAGACCATCTATACCCCTTCTCCCAGCTCCAGGTCACACACATGCGTGGGACCTTCAGGGCAGCAGATGGGGAAGCTCAGGGGAATTGTCCCTTCCTCGTCCTCTGCAGCCACCGGCCTCAATCCAGAGGCCGGATGTGAGGTCTGTCCAGTTCTTCCTCTTCCAGCAGGGCCAAGCTGGAAGCTCCATGAAGCGAGGGGTCCATGATGGGCTGGGGGGTCCTGGGTGCAGGACCTGTGTGCCCCGGGTTTCCCCCAGCTCCTGTCCTGGTCCTAGGTGGTCATCCGCCGGAGGCCCCTGTTCTACACAGTCAGCCTGCTGCTGCCCAGCATCTTCCTCATGTTCATGGACATCGTGGGCTTCTACCTGCCTCCGGACAGTGGCGAGAGGGTCTCCTTTAAGATCACACTCCTCCTGGGCTATTCTGTCTTCCTGATCATCGTGTCGGACACGCTGCCGGCCACAGCCATTGGCACTCCCCTCATTGGTAAAGCCCGCTCCAGGGGAAGAGCACAGTGTGGTTGCGGGTGGGGGTGGGCGGGGGCTGAAGAACCGGCGCCCTCCCACCTGCTGTGTGTCCCCCGACCTTCTCCGCGTGCACAGGTGTCTACTTCGTCGTGTGCATGGCGCTCCTGGTGGTGAGCTTGGCTGAGACCATCCTCATCGTGCGGCTGGTACACAAGCAAGACCTGCAGCAGCCCGTACCTGCCTGGCTGCGGCACCTGGTCCTGGAGCGGGTGGCCCTGCTCCTTTGCCTAGGGGAGCAAACAGCTTCCCGACGGCCCCCGGCCACCCCCCGAGCCGCCAAGACCGATGACTGCTCAGGTGAAGAGGGAAAGGGGGCGTCCCACACGGAGGGCCTGGGGGTGCGGACGTGGTGGAGAGTCTCTGGCTGGCGAGTCTGACCGGGGCTGGGAACCGAGTGCCACCCTGCACCTGGCACCCCGTGCCGGGTCTCACTGGGAGGCAGCAGAGTTCAGCCAAAGTCATCAGTGGACCCTTTCTGCACCTTCACCTCCCCTCATCAGTCCGGGTGTGGAGAGAGACGGGGCGAAGTGAGAGGCTGAGCCTGTCAGGAGCTCGGAAGGACTTGCCTTTCTCTGAGATGGACCCAAAAGGGGGTCAAACAGGTGCCCCTCCAGCAGTTATGGGTCCCCTTACCTCGCATGGCTAAGTGTGCAGCCAGGATTTCTAAAACTCTGCATTCAGTCAGCCCAGAGACCAAGTCCCCTTCGAATTTCAAACACCTATGACAGAGAGACAGGGGTGCAGGGGACAGTAAACGTGAAGCTCGTTCTCCCTGACAAATTGTTTCAGCTACATTCGTTGCTGGTGGTGGTGGTAGTCGTGGTTTGTTGATGTATTTGTTGAGCACTTTGAGGCAGGCACGTGCGCTTTCTGTGCGTGATCCCAGGCCATGCACAGGCCCCGTAATAGGATTGTCATCCTCATTTGTCAAGCGAGGAAACAGGCATAAGGCCAACTAGCTTGCCTTAAGTCACAGAGCCAAGGTACTGGTGGACTGGTCTGAACCCAGGCCCAGCTGACGCTCTGCTTGTATTTTTCACCACCCCTCTTTGTCCTCCCTTCTGGCGAGAGCTAGGCCTTTTACAGGAGATGCATGGTTAATCTAAGACCACCTCATCGTGAACTGATGAATGAGTACTCCAGCCTAATGCCCAATTTCACTGCTCACCTATGAGGTAGCCATAGCTGAAGGTGTATTTTCTGGTACAAAGGGACTTGGACTGGAGTCAAGGAGAGGGCAGCAAGGCCATATGGCATAGCAGAGACAGCAGTGGAGTCACAGTCCACATACCTTCAGCCTTGGTGGCCTCACTTTTAGATGATGCTCCAGCTGTGTGACCACAGGCTAGTCACTTAACCTCTCTGAGCTTTAGCACTTCCATATAAAAAGTCCAAATAGTAATCACTCCTACTCTGCCTCTCTCATGGGGCTATTGTGAGGCTCAAGTGAAATAATAGATATCAAATTGCTGCAGGAAGCCCACGTGTTTAAAAAAATGCGTGGGAAAAATAAACACCAAATTCATATCTTAGTGACCTGGGGACAGATTGGAGGATGTGACTAAGGAGGGGTATGCAGGAATCTTCAACTGTGTTGCTTTCTTTGTTCGCTCAAGTGAGACGTTGGGTACACAAATAGGTAAGTTCACATCTATACTGTTTATGTCTGGAATTCATAATAACAATTTCTGCAAGCCACAGGCACAGAAGGGACAGTGGTCGTGCCATTCTGCCAGGCTTCCCTCCTCTGCCAATGCTGTGCCCTTTTTCCAGATGTGGGGAACCACTGCAGCCATTTGAGAGGACCCCAGGACTTGGAGAAGACCCCAAGGGGCCGAGGCAGCCCCCCACCACCACCGCGGGAGGCCTCCCTGGCAGTGTGCGGGCTGCTGCAGGAGCTGTCCTCCATCAGGCATTTCCTGGAGAAGAGGGACGAGAGCCGAGAGGTGGCCCGGGAATGGCTGCATGTGGGCTCCGTGCTGGACGGGCTGCTCTTCCGCATCTACCTGGTGGCGGTGCTGGCCTACAGCATCACCCTGGTTACTCTGTGGTCCATCTGGCAGTATTCTTGAGTAGGCACAGCCCAGTGGGGGTGTTTTGAGGGAGGGGTAGTAAGGCACTGGTTAGAATGGGGATTGAGGATTTCAGGGCCCAGCAGATGCCAGGGATGTTTTCAAGACCCTGTCCAATGCCAGTAATTCTGAAGCAGGGCCTTAACTCTTCCCCAAAAGCTTGATGTTCAAGACTCTTGTACCCCACCCCCCCACCCAACTTATCATGGCTTTAAAACATGCTGTCTTTGATCTAGAAAAACCCATGCATTCCCTAACTTCATTCTATTTATCTGTGTATCAGTCCTTGATTTCCCCATTGTCACTTCCCTGAATAAGGCACTTTGAAATCCTGCTCCTCCCCCTTTAGCCTTGTTTTTAGATACAAAGCAAACCAACTCTCTACTGCACATGGCTGGTAACACTGCATTAGGTTTATTCAACCGTAATGTTCTCCTTCTTCACCTCACCTGTAGCCACTTCCCTGAACACTCATGTTCCATTGGATGATGGTAGGGTAGGGGGCGGGTGGGGGTAATAAAATACAATGAAGCCTAAACTCTCTTCTTAACCATTTGTCAGCAGCTGGGTGGGTGGAAGAAGAAGTTAAACGTTGCTGGTGGAAATGAGGTAGGGGTATTACCTGTGGTTTCAGTATTTGGTGCTTCCTAGCCCAGGGAATTGGGAGGTGACCACATAGTGGCTGTTATGAAGACCTAATAGGAGGTGGAATTCAAGGTGGGAGGGTGAGGATCATGAACACTTAGCAATGCCCTGCTCTGTTAACCCCCAGGAAGATGCTGGGAGAGTCCTCACAGTCTTGTTACCATTCTGTGCTCATGGTCTGTCAGTGAAGCTGAGAGCGAGCTCTCTGCCTGCCAGAGGATCCTGCAGTGGAGGCCAAGACATCAGCACCACGGTCAGCACCCACTGGTCTGGTCTTTGGAAGACAGAGGAAAGCCAAGGCTTGAGTTTAACTATCTCCTTTGGGAACTCTTAGCAGCCAGCCCCTGGCACATTCACCCAAGAGAGCAGGACCATGAAAGAGGCAGAGTCAGGAGCCTGCTCTTCAATGTTCCTTTTCATATCTTGGTCCCCTGTCCCAAACACCAGGGTTTAAGACATGCTCAGGAGCGCTCTATCACTCCATCACTCCATCCATCTAACAAGCGTTCAGAGGAAAGGAATGCCAGAACCCACCCAGAGTGACCTTAGTGTCACAATGTTTTGCCTGAGGCTTTCTCTGGTTCTCCCTTTCTCATTCCAGCCTTATCCTTCTCCCCGTCTTGGGCTTCCTGTCACTCAGAGGAAGGCATGCTGGACATGCACTAAATGCTGCCAGTCTAAAGGGAAAGGACCCCAAAGGAATCTTTGGGATGAACTGTTCTGGGCTGGCCAATCATAAGGGCTTCAGTAGGGAACATGTGAAGTTATACCTTTTCACGACCCCAAACTGCAGTTCTAATTTGTAGACCACCCTGCGAAGCTGGATGGAGGGTAGACCTTGAGCCCTTGGGAGCTTCAAGAATGAGATATCCTAGAGACTGAGGAAGAGGACTCATCTCTTTTAGCTTCTTTCAGCTTCTTCATACCCTGTGCTCCCCAGCATGCAAAGTGAACTCATTAAATATTGTCTAACCAGCTGCTGGCTCCTAAGGTGAACTAGAATGAGATTTCACCTGCTTCTTCCATTCCAGACATATGGGCTTTTGCTATTAAATAGGGATTTTATATTTACCTTTGTTTTGTTGATGGGTGGATATCAGGGTCCCCCAGCAAAAATCAAGAGGCTGTGGGGCTGGGGATTGGCCCCATTCACAGTTGTTGCCTCCTGCTGAGCAGAGACTGGGCTACAGGAGGTCGTTGTCCACCCCAACTCTTTCAGGACGGTTCTGGAAGCTCATACTTTGGAGCCCGGTCTTGGGACCAAAAGCTGCCCCACCCCACCAGGATTTGCTGGGACTGGTCAGGCTACTGGCGGAGTCTCATGCCTCCGGCCAGAGAGAGAGAAAGGGGGACAGTCTGGCACTGTCAGTGCACCACTGGTCAGTAAGTGGGTGGCTATTGACAAAGTGTCCAACCAGAAAGCTAGCAAGACACTAATCAACCTATTGATTCCTCATCTCCCCCCCCCCCTACCCTTTACCCACAATCAATGGGGCAACAGAGCCCAGCATTGAGGCAGCCAATTAACCACCTTGAGAAAGAGCCGCCACGTGTAACATCTTCTGCTCCACTAGCCACAGCCAATCAGCTCATCGATCCGGCATCCAAACTGTGCCACCCAGGGACAGGAAACTGAGGCCCAGGGCCAGAGAACACCCAGTGTACTGCCTCTCATCGATCAGTACTGATCTTGATCTTCTCCCAAGGAGACCTTTGCCCTGTGCGGGATATGAGAACGCTCAGAATTTCCTTCCCACCTGTTAGGTCTCCCAGAACCTGCTCCCTTCCTTCCTCCTGCCACTTGGGCTCATTTCCTCATGAGACATCCAGAGAGAGAGAACCAGAAACCACCTGTGTCTTTGTAAGTGTTTCTGAGAAGCCTGCCGGTTCTCTGTCTTCTCCCTGCTCCTCTCCTGCAGCCTCCCCTCATCACCTACAATACTTGGGTCCTCACCTTCCCTTCCCACTCACGCTGCTTTCCAAACCTATCATGTCTATGCAAAAGATCCCACTGGAGGTCTTGAAAGTGCCTGGCATGAACCCTTCCAACCCCCTGTGGATTCATGGCCCGTACTGCTCAAGTTGTGGAGCCCACTGCCACCATCCCATCTAGGAGGCTGCCTTTCTACCTGGTCAGCCACAGCCTGGGCTCCGTGACCTCAGGGTTTCCGACAGGAGTGGACCTTCCCTGGCCTCCAGGATAGTCCAGGGAGAGGAGCTAAACTCAGAGCCAGGATATGGGAGATTTCCCCAAGAGAACAGGAGAGAGAAAAAGTTGCCCAGGGTGGGGAGGGGGGGAGGTGCAGCGGGGGAGGGAGAGCATGTGGAGAGGTGGGGTTCAGCAATCACTAGCCAGATTCTCCTCCCTCCCCCACCTCCCTCCAGCCTCTGAATCAATACATTTTGAATCTAATCTAATAACAGAGATTTAACGAGGGGATAATGCGCGTGGAGCGGCCAGGCGCTTTGTCTCTTCTTTCATGCGGCAGCTGGGGCCCATTATCCGGGGACAATGCCCCATGCTAATCACTCCTCCTCTTCTCCGAGTGTTTGGGGAGGGGTGGTGGGCAAAGAGGGCAGCTCCTCCCTGATTGGAGGGGAGTGGAGGGGCGGAAGAGGGGGGAAGAAGTCGAGAACCGGCCGGATGGGCCCCTCACAATTGTCTTGACCTGATACGAACTCATTGGCCCTCTCCCCCAGTGCACACGCCGTTCACGTCCACGCTGACCGCTCAGGGTCGGGGAGCCCTAACAGTGCGCACAAACAGCAGATAATTACCTATCAGCTGCAAGTCCCCGTGGCTGGGAGTTGGGTGGGTTTTTTTTTTCTTTTCTTTTCTCTAACTTGGTCCTCTATAATTTAAGCTCCCCCATTAATGCTTGTGATTGGCCAGCCCTGACTGTCATGGTTAGAGAATTAAACCCTGCTTTTAGAGACCAAGAATACCCCTCTCTGAAACACAGCCACATCTTCTGTCTCTTCTCTCTGGGACCTTGCAAAGGTGCTTGGCCTGCAGGAAGAGGTGTGGAGGTTAGACTATAGCAGGAACTTCTGGACAGTCATATTGACATGAATTAGATTGAGAGTCCGAAAGGGAAGGAATGGAATCTTATTTTCGAGAAGACTTGGAAGAAAGAGAGCTCTGTATCTACGTTGGGAAGGGACAGACCAGGGAGGAAGATCTGCCTCAGTCTCCACCGCCAGAGCCCAAGTTGGATGGAACCTAGAACTGGGGCATCTGCAGTGGCCACCCCCATTTCCTTATACAACACAGCTATTGGGGGCACCATGGGTGCGAGTGGCTACCCCAGATGTGCATCTTGGCCCCATCACATGCCAGCTGTGAAACCTTGGACAAGTACTTAACTCCTCTGTGCCTCAATATTCTCATCTGCAAAGTGGGGGTCATATCAGTACCTGGCTCATTGGGCACGTGTCTCCCAATATGGGGCAAAAACCCAGGGAAGCATGAGGCTGGAGTCGAGAGGTGTCTTGGGGCGTATCAGCCCTTCCTCAGTGTGCTCACATCACATTCAGAATGGGTGAGAACGTCCTCCGGGAGAGTAGAGGCCTTTATCCTTCTCATCCCCATTTCAGAGACAGGAAGGCTAAGCAAGCTGGTTACTCATCATAAGGCCAACGGGGGCTCAACTTCCCGTTCCCACCAGGTTGGATTCAGACCTCTGTGCCCCATCCCTTTGTGTCCCCCTTTCTCCCATTACTCCCCCTTGTCTCACCCTGCACATTCCCAGCTCCTTTGCACAGAATTCCTGCCTAAAACAGCTTGGAGCCCCTGCGCTGGGAAGGTGTGTGCATACTGGCACAACGTGGGTGGCCTACCCCTGGGTTTCTCCTATTCCGTTCCACTTCCAGTGTCCCTGTCTGCAAAGAGAATGAAACTTTTGGCAGAGGGCCACACCATGAGGATGACACTTGGGACTCTGGAAGCCTAGGGAGTCCCTTCCATGTATCTGGGAGGACCCCCGACACACACACCATCTTTCCCACCCTCAACCCCAAGACTTAGAAAGATCTAGCCTAAGGCGTGAAATACGATGTCAATCTTTGTCCCAGAAGAGCCACAACCCTGTCTTTCTGAAGTCTGTCCACAAGGTGGCAGCAAAGTCCAAACGTTCTATGGAGAGGCCGGAAACCTTGAATCATCCCCTTGGCTTCTTCCCCAGGAGCCTCTGAAGCCCTCTTCCTTCAGGGCCAGAGTGTTTCATGCCCTGTTTTGATACTCTGGGCAGAGGCTGTCCCACTGACCCCTTCCCCTGTCACACAGCTGTGTCCATGCTGATCCCTGGGCAACTGGCCCTCTTCTGTGCTCAGAGCTGGACTCCACACAAAGCCACACACCTAGCTGCTCTTCTGGTTTCTGCTTTTGCAATGAAGGTATTGATGCCTGATGGTGCAGAAGCTGTTTTACCCAAACCTGTACACATACAGGCCCACGGAGGACTCTCAGCCTTTTTCTGCTGCCCATGTCTCCAGGGCGCCAACCCCAGGCCGTCCTGGGCTGGCTGAGATGGTTCTCAGTGATCCCAGGAAAATAAGGTGGGAGAAAGGTACTGGGCAGAGCAGGAGCTGGTGGGGGTCAGTAGTCAGACAGGCGCGGTGGGACATAGAGATAGCTGTCCAAGAGCTCTGGGGTCAGTGTTGAAGAGGTGCAGTTGGTCCCAAACACGGTGAGCGAAAGGACTCTTTTCCCAGCACAGAGCCTGTATCTTTGCTGCTGTCACATGCTAGCTGGGGACAGTGGTCGCCTGCTGCTGCTGTAACAAATTACGAATCTAAAAACCCAAGTTTATTATCTTGCAGTTCTGAAGGTCAGAAGTCCAAAAGGGACCAGCAGGGATGTGTTCTTTCCAGGATGTCTAGCGGGGGATCTGCGTCTTTGTCTTTTTCTGATTCTAGAGGCCACCTCTAGTCCTTGGCCTGTGGCCCCTTCCCCGTCTTCAAAGCCAGGACTGGAACAGCGTCAGATCTCTCTGCTTTGTTGCATCTCCTCTGATGCTTCTGCTTCCTTCTCGTACAAACACTTTGGTGGTTACGGTGGGTCTGCCTGGATAATCCAGAATAATGTCCCCATCTCAAGATCCTGAACTGTACCACATAGGCACAGTTCCTTTTACCCCGTAGTACGGCCTGATCACAGGTTCTGGGGATTAGGAAGAGGACATCTTTGGGGGAAGGGCACCGTTCTACAACTCTGTGAAATCCTGTGCAAAGTGCTTAACTTCTCTGTGTCTCAGTTTCTTCATCTGTAAAATCCATTCTATAGCAGGACCTGCCGTACAGGATTGTTACAGGGAATAAAAGAACCAAAACTGGGGTGCCTGGGTGGCTCAGTGGGTTAAGGGCCTGACTCTTGATTTCGGCTCAGGTCATGGTTTCGTGGTTCATGAGATCAAGCCCCGATTTGGGCTTTGCACTGACAGCAGGGAGCCTGCTTGGGATTCTCTCTATCCTTCTCTCTCTGACTCTCCCCTGCTCTTCTGCATGCTCTCTCTCTCTCTCTCTCTCTCTCAAAATAAGTAAATAAACTTAAAAAAAAAAAAAAGGAACCAACACAAGTAAAGGGTTGAGAACAAAGTAAACGCTTGGTAAATTTTAACTACAGTTTTATTATTGCTCTTACTCACAATTCTAGAAGCTTCCTGCCCGGACACCTGATGAGCAAAATGAGGTGTGGTCCATCTCAGACCCATTTAATTAATACTATATATGAAATACACTTTCTATTAGGCAACATTCATTTGTGCAATAGTTTATGGTGATACATCCTGCATTAGTATCACTTAGCAGAAGAGAATATGTAAGCAGAACCCAGGAAGCAATGAGTCCCAGACCCCAGACTGGCAGGCGATACAGGATCGGGTTGAGGCAGGTTCTCTCTCTCCTCTCCTCCCCCGCTCTCCCCAAATCTGTTCATCTTCCCAGTGGGCAGAGGCACTTGACAGTGGTAAGGGCTTCTCCAGGTAAGAGGTGTTCAGCACGGGATGGGGTCTGGAATCACTTCCCTTCTCCTGATCCACCTTCTTTGCCTGAGAAAGTACACGGAGGCAGGGGAATGGACAGCATTGCCTCTAGAGGACCTTCCCAGCTGAAGGTCCAGGAAATTCTGCCTTTCCATCTAGGTGACACTTAATCATGGCTTAGGCTCCAGTTCTGCACTGTGTCTTCTTCTCCTGGCTGACATATCCAACTCCATGGCCCCTTTCACCCAAGGACTCACTTTTCTGGTTCTCACTAATGAAACTCAGATCTGTCTGCCATATGGGTTTGTCCTCGGGCTTCAAATTCCCACCAAGGGCTCACGCCTCCAGAGTCTTGTGAAGGTGAGGGCTGTTTCTCCCCCTATGTTAGCCTCAGCCAGCACACGCTCTTCCCACAACCCCGCCAATTTCTTTACAATAATTGTAGTGCAGTCATTTCTTGCTGAGTGATTTGCTTTAGCATTTATCCCGGCTCCCAGCCTGTAAGTCCCCGAAGGCAGGTGTTTCTGGTGGTAGTCACCGCTCACATAGTGCCTGAACGCACCCCGTGCTTTGCATTTGGTAAGTGAATCAATGAATGCATCGCAGTTGGGGAAAGAGACACCTGCTTGCAGAGGGAGACCTTACCTAAAATTTCAATTCTATGCTGCCCTTCAGCCCTCACTGTGGCTACCGGTTTGGGGTGGGGGTGGGGGGCAGGGAGTCCCGTGCTAGAGAAAGACCTGGGCAGCTGCAAGGGTCCTGGGGAACGTGAGGGCAGTCGCCTTGCGGAGGCTGGGTGGCCATTGAAGCTCCTTTGCCACTTGCTCGGCGAATCTTCTCCGAGACCCTTAAGAGAACGAATCCCTTTCTGCCAGGACCTCACACTGAGCCACTGTAGCTGGTCTGGGGCTGTGTCTGCTGAAACGATGAACTCCCTCCCCCAGCAGGGACTGGCTGCTTCTTACTCGGGTCCACACCTCCAGGGCCAGATGCATGCCTGGCCCAGGGTGGGAGGCTCAGGCTTTGTGGGATGAAGGAAGGAAGGTGGTAGCGCGGATTCCATTTCAGTCTGTGTCTACTAGGATGACCACAGGATTTTTCATCCAGACCGGAGTATCTTTGTCCCGGAAACGGAGGCAGAATTAATAACAGCACACGGACAGCCTACTCTAGAGTGGGGTTGTCTGGGGCAAACGGGATGCATGGGCACCCTGCGTCTTCAGGGTCTTCCCGGCCCCTTCCATGGCGGAGACCCTGCTGGAGCTGGCCAGCTGGGAGTGCTTCCACTCTCACGAATTCTAGGGACAAGAGGTCTTGGGCTGGGGGAGGGGGAGAGAGGCCTCAGCACTGCCCTTTGTCCACTCTGGGATCATGGTTTTCCTCCTGAGGTTTGCCTCAGAGGTCAGAAGCATTTCCTGTGGGGTCACATTCCTCAGCAGAGCTACGGGGCGGGGGTGGGGGGTCCTGGGCTGGCCTCTGCCCTCCCACCTCTAAGAAGAAGGATGAGCTGATGCTGGAGCAGGAAGCGGTGCGAGGCAGGCCCAGGCAGGCAGAAAGGGGCTCTGAGGGCCCCACCCCCACCATCCAGAGGGCTTGGTTCTGCGAACCCCCTTGACCCCCTTCACCCCCAGAGCAGGAGACGCTGCCTTGTGCTCGCGTGTGGGGTGGTGGGATGCAGTGAGGAGGGGGACTGCTGACAGAGGGGACGTGCCCCGTGGGGTTGAGCGTCGGCTAAATGCAGCTGGCTTGACAAGGAACCCTCAGATAAACCATTGCCTTAAAGGTCTGCTTTTCATTAATAATCTGTTTTTATGGAGGAGGAAACCCATCCGCCCCCCCCCCCACCCCGCTTCAGAGTAGGGAGAAAGAAAGTACAATTGTGTTGCTAAAGGGGGAAATGGATGTGGATCTCCCCCTAGCTTTCTGACAGCTCCTTGGGGGTTGCCCAGAGTTTGGGAGTGGAACAGAACTCCCCCTGAGGCCAGGCCATATCTGTGCAGTAAAGGCCAAGATATCAGGAAGATGGTGGGAAATGGGGTGGGTAAGAGGTTCAACCCTGAAGGTCTACTGTGGTGTCTTCTGAGATTTGGGGTCGGCCTCACCATCCCCAACATGCCTCTGGGCACCCGTTTTACAGGGCTGCTCTGTCAAGCTGCACAGGTTGTGCACTGTACAACCCTAGGGGCACCATTTACACGGACCCCAGTGTGAACAGAGGCCCTGGAGTTGTGCCACTCAGGAAGCTCTGTCAGGAGCCTTTACACATGCTTGTCCCTCTGCGTAGAATGTCATTCTGGCAAGATCTGGCTTAGATCTCAGCTCCCCTCAGAGTTCTTAGTGCCTCCTTCCTGCGTACCCACCACCCCCACACATGCCTCTGTTCTACGTTTACCGCACGGAATTGCAGCGATCTGCCTCAGTGTCTGTCTTCTCCACTCTTCCTCCCTGCCGCCTTCCTAACACAGTGCCTGGGCTGTCGAGGCACCGGGTGAGTAATGTGGCTTGAGCCCTGGAGCTGGCGGGACTGGGGAGATCACCGTGCACTCTTTCATGGCCAGGAAGATGCTGCAAAGTGACTTGTCCACAGTCACTCAGGGGCGTGAACGAGAACGTGATGGACAGGCCGGGGCAGCGAGCTCCCCCTCAGTACTGGAGATGGGGCAGGCTTCTAGGAACGAAACAATGCTCTCTGTTCTGAAAACACCTGGGAACTGGGCCCAAACCCTCTTTCTGGTAGGTCACCCTCACCTGTCCTCTTCCCCTCCCCCCCCACCCCCGCTCTCCAATGGTGGGAATTTTAAAGGCTAGTTCGACTCTCTCTGCTGTAATAAGAAACTAGCAATTAACTATTATAAGCCTGTTTTACAATCGTGTGGAACCCCTTTTATCCACTTTGCTTTAAATGGTTGTATCTTTTATCCCTAGTTTTCAGGAATATAAAACTTAACAGCGTTTGCTGCAAACCTTCATACTTTGCCTTACAGTTTATTGCTCCCTCTGCAGATATATCTTTCACATAAATAAGACTTTCATCCGTACAGTACTGGGCTTGGGCCACCACGGGTCTCCATGCTTTCATCAGTGGGGCTCACCTTGGGACACAAGGTGATTCACACGGAGCCACTGGCCTGCCATTGGTCCCTTGTCCTCTGATCGGGGCTGGAGCAGCAGCCCTGCCATGAAGGAGGTCGTGAACCCCAGGGAGAGGGAGACATGATGGGGAATCCCACAGGGGTGTGCCCCCCCCTCATGCTGCGCCTGTTCTGAGGTTTGGGTCTCCACAGACACCAGCCAAGAGTGTTCTGGCTTCTCTAGTCCTTGGGTAGGGCAAGGGAATACCCGGGGAGTATATACCCAGGGTATACTCAGTGAGACTACCCAGGGAGAAGCAGCAGTGAGCTTTGCCGGAGCTCACCGATGGCATGCCTGCAGCAGAGCATAAACCAAGTTCACGGGCAGCCACTGCCCTGGACTTCCCAAGGCATCAGCCTGAGGGCCTCTCTGGGCCGGGGCTCCATCTGGAACAGCCGTGGCGGCCAGGAGGACCACACAGGCAACTCTATCCCCAGGTGAATTCCCCACGTTTGCATTGATTTCCTGGTTTTCGGCGTGGAGTGTTTCTATCACACGCACACATGGATGGCACCTCATGTGGTGGCCTGGAGAGCACCGCTCCCGGACCTCCAAGTGCAGTGAGTAATCAGTCAAGGGCTCCAGCTGCCACACTGACGTCCAGGGCTGCCCTTGTGTCCAGGCCACGCCCCTGGGGGGCTGCTCCTGGCCATGGCCAGGGACTGAGTGGGGCAGGGGACTGAGAGACCAGGGCTTCCCTCAGGGCCAGCTGGCTGGAGGACCCCTCAACAGCCCTGCCAAATCTTTCTTACGCTGCATGGCAGTCTGGGAAGATTCCTCTGTCTTCACGCACTCTCGCAGAGCGCGGTCGGACAGCAACCCCGGCCTCCGCCTGCCCTGCTCACTCACCATGTTCCCCCACAGGCATTTCCCCTAATAAAATCCTGCACATTTAATCCCATATTGGCATCTGATTCTCAGAGGACCTGGATTTGCACGCCTCTCTGCCGCAAAAGGAGAGACAGCTGTCCACATGGGTGTTGCTGGCAGAGAGTTGTTTATGTAGACAGCTGCTGAGAAGACAGAACATACTTACATGCAATGCTAGAAACAAATGCATATGTATTTCTAGGTAGAGATGTGTAGGTGGGTATAAGTGGATAGATATAAATGTGCCTTGAAAAAAAACTTTCTTGGGGCGCCTGGTGGCTCAGTCAGTTAAGTGGCCGACTTCGGCTCAGGTCATGATCTCACATCCATGAGTTCAAGCCCCGCGTCGGGCTCTGTGCTGACAGCTCAGAGCTTGGAGCCTGCTATAGATTCTGTGTCTCCCTCTCTCTCTGACCCTCCCCTGTTCATGTTCTGTCTCTCTCTGTCTCAAAAATAAACGTTAAAAAAAATTTTTTTAATAAAAATAAAAAAGACTTTCTTGGGGCGCCTGTTGGCTCAGGTAGTTAAGCAGCCAACTTCGGCTCAGGTCATGATCTCATGGTTCGTGAGTTTGAGCCCCACATTGGGCTCTATGCTGACAGCTCAGAGCCTGAAGCCTGCTTCCGATTCTGGGTCTCCCTCTCTCTCTCTCTGCCCCTCCCCAGCTGGCACTCTGTTTCTCTCTCTCTCCTCTCAAAAATAAATAAACATTAAACACATTTTAAAAAGATTTTCTCATATTAGGGCAATTTTAGATTCACAGCAAAATTAAGTGTAAGGTACAGAGACTTCCCATATACCCCCTACCCCACCCCCACACATAGCCTCCTTCATTAGCAACACCCCCCACCATTGTCATAATCAACGAACCTATACTGACACATCATAATAACCCAGAGCTCCTAGATTTCATTAGGGTTCACTCGTGGAGTTGTGCATTCTGTGGGTTTGGACAGATGTACGATGATGTGCACCTGTCATTACAGTGTTCTCCAGAATAGTTTCACTGCCCTAAAAATCCCCTGTGCTCCACCCATCCCTCCCGCACCCCCAACTCCTAGAAATCACTGATCTTTCTAATGTCTCCATAGTTTTGTCTTTTCCAGGACGTCACATGGAGTCATATAGTATAAATACACTTTTTAAATTGTACTCATGCTACACTTAGGAGCCAATTGCTAGTTAGCTGGTGATGTTAATGTGTGGAGAGGGTGATGGATGTGTAGCCATAGCAATATTATCTTGCATACATACACATTTTAATTACTTTATTTTTTACAAGTTTTTTAAATGTTTATTTTATTTTCTAGAGAGACAGAGAGACAGAGCACGAGCAGGGGAGGGGCAGAGAGAAAGAGAGAGGGGGACACAGAATCTGAAGCAGGCTCCAGGCTCTGAGCTGTCAGCACAGAGCCCAACACGGGGCTCGAACTCCAGAATGGTGAGATCGTGACTTGAGCCAAAGTTGGGTGCTTAACTGACTGAGCCACCCGGGTGCTCCCACATTTTTATTGACACGCATGATCTCAGTTAATTCTCAATTCTACAAGAGAGGTAATTATTTAAAAAATTTTTTTTTTAATGTTTATTTATCTTTGACACAGGGAGAGAGACAGAGCATGAATGGGGGAGGGTCAGAGAGAGGGAGACACAGAATCTGAAGCAGGCTCCAGGCTCCGAGCTGTCTGCACAGAGCCTGACACAGGGCTCAAACTCACAGACCTCGAGATCAAGACCTGAGCCGAAGTCAGACGCTCGACTGACTGAGCCACCCAGGTGCCCCAAGAGAGGTAATTGTTATCTCTATTTTCACAGATGTGAAACTGGAGGCCAGGAGAGCTATTCCAGCAGCCAATGGTGGAATCTGGACTTGTCTGTCGATAACTCCGCATGTCTGTGAAGCGAGATGATAGGTGTGCATAGAGGAGGAGGCGGGACTGGATGGGTAAGGAGACATCACTGAACATATGCGGAGACAGATGTGTGCTCTGGCAAACGGACGGAGATGCGCAAACCTTTCCCCCACAACCAAGACCTCTTGTCTGTAACTCAGGACTCAGGCTGGGTTTAAACTGGAGCTCAGAACAGAGTTCCTTCTCCGTAAACTTAACCTCACTGCTCAGCAGTAAGTCAAACCCCACTTCTGGATGCCAGGAAAGCCCATCCCTACTCCAGAAATTAGTCCTAGCACTTGGCATGGGCAGCAGATAGTGAGACGTATAGAATTTTGTATTTTGTTTAACTGTCCCCGTGGCTCGTTTTCAGAACAGAACTGCTCTTCTGTTTCAGTAAAGACCTCCTACTTGTCAAAGCCAGTGGTTTTATTTCACCACTTGCCGTGACCACTTTCTCCCTGAATCTCTTCTCCATGCCTCCCTGGATACACTTTGTTCTGCTGTCTGGACACAGTCCTTCTCAATTTCTTCCAGGTTGTTCTTTGGCTGCTCCACAGCAGACCCTACCAGTTGACTACCCAACAGCAGTCTCCCCTAGTGTTCTAGTTTTCTCCTAGACACTGATGGAACCCTCAGTTTGTCTGGTATCCTCCGTCCTCTTGAGCGGCACTGTGTTTTCTAGGAGTTTAGCCCAACCCTCACAGATGAGTCTTGATTAATCTAATCCACTGCTTCTCAAAGGATGATCCCAGGACTAGCAGCATAGGCCTTGCCTGGGAACGCATCAAAAATTCATCCAAAATTCAAATTCTCAGACTTGACTCCAGATGTCTGAGTTTTCCCACTCATCTGGAAGCCCCTGGGTTGGGGCCCAGCCCATCTGCATTTGAACAAGCCCTTTCCTTATAAGGACACCAGTCATACTGGATTAGGGCCCACCTTACTCCGATATGACCTTATCATAACTTGATTTCATCTGCAAAGACTCTATGGGGAAATCAGTTTACATTCTGGGGGCCTGAGAGTTAGGATTTCAACATATCTTGGGGGGAGGCACAATTCAATTTATAATAATGTTTTCAAAATTTATTTTATTTTAATGCACTTATATAAAAAATGCAAAAAGCCAAGAACATCTTGTAAGAAGAATAACGGAATTGGAAGATTTACATGTACTGGTTATCAAGACTTTGTACATAATTACAGTAATCAAGACAGGCTGAAATAGGGGCAAGCACAAATATACCGAGGGGACCAAATAGAAAGTCCAGAAATAAAGTCAAGCTTATATAGATACTTCGTTTATGGCAAGGTTACACTCCACCACAATGGTGAAAGGATGGCCCTTTTGACATGATGGGTGTCTATACTTCACATCTATCACAATCATCCATTCGAGATAGATTGTAGACCTCAAAATGAAAGGTAATCAGTAAAACTTTTAAAGGAAAACATAGAGTGTCTTTATGATCTTGTAGTCAGTGATTTTGTAAGCTGGACGCGGAAATCATTAACTGTTGTGGAAGTCTGTTACTTTGGTGGACCCCAATGAACGCAGCTGACTGTATTCATACCTCTGTGTGGTCTCTTCCCCCGGAATGGGGCTGGGCTTGAGCGTTTACTTGATCAACAGAATGTGACAGAAATGATGTGATGCCAGGTTCCAGCTACAGGAAGTGCTGTCATCCAGAATTCAGCTAAGGATTCAGGACCCCAGAGGGAACTTTTTTTTTTTTTTTTTTAATGTTTATTTATTTCTTTTGAGAGACTGTGTATGTGTAAGAGGGGGAGAGGGGGGCAGAGAGAGGGAGAGATCATCTCAAGCCGGCTCGATATGGAGCTCGATCTCATGGACGGTGAGATCATGACCTGAGCCAAAATCAAGAGTTGGGTGCTTAACAGACTGAGCCACCCAGGCACCCCTCCAGAGGGAACTCTTACCACGCACATTTGTCTGGGATTCCTCTTGGTAATGGTAGCATTCCAGCCAACCTCACATCCCTACTTACTTAGGAAGCTCTAAAGACCATGCCTCCTGGGTGATTCATCATTGGTGCACCACCCCCCAAATCTCTGCTCAGTATCCACTAAGCTGACCCATTTCCCAGAGCCCCCAAACCCTTTCGTCTCTCCTCCGGGGCTTCCGATCTATAAGCAGCTCACTCCCTTCTATCTCCACATCTGTCCTCTGAGGACACAGTCCCCCCTTACAGTCCTCTTACGTAGTTCTGGGGTGAGGCCCCCAAACTGCACGTATGGCAAGTTCCCACTGATGCTGACACTGCTGGCCAGGGAATCACACCTGGAAAACCACCGCCATTGTCCTTATTAAATCGCTGTTCCGCGCACATCTTCAACTCTCTGCCGGCTCCCTCGCTGCTACAAAGCCGGCAAAGCCTCCACCCAGTGTGGGCCCAACTACCCACATTCCCTGCTCCTGTGGCTGAGTCGCTGAACGTTCTTGGAGAAAATCACACTGATGGGATTTACTATAAATCCATGGCCTCAAGACATGATGGGCACTCGATGCCCCTCTGGCAAACCTATGTTTCTCTTTTAACTTTGATTTCTTGCTCTCCAACTAATTATTTTATTACTTTCTGGTTTTTTTCCTATTTTTCCCCCTCTCTTTTTTTCAAACCTCCCACACATCTTCCACGCTGCTACTTGTTCAGACCTCATTCTTTCATTCATTGAGAAGATGGGAGCCATTAGAAAGGGACCCCTTCATCTCACCAACACCAAGGCCATAGATTAACTGGACCTGTACCCCGGTTCTCACAGGTTAAAGGGCAGGGAGAGCGGGATGCTTTTAAAGGCCACCCCATCTCATGCTGAGTTCTGCCCTCATCCCTTTCTCAAGGGCTTTTCTTCTGAAGTTACTTCTTTGCATAGCCAAAGCAACCATATCTACTGGAACATTCTCAGGAACAAACGTATCCAGTGCCTCCTATCATTAAGAAGACACAAAAACAGAGGCACCTGGGTGGCTCAGACAGTTGAATGTCCGGCTTCGGCTCGGGTCATGATCTCACAGCCCGTGGGTTCCAGCCCCGCACTGGGCTCTGTGCTGACAGCTCAGAGTCTGGAACCTGCTTCAGGTTCCGTGTCCCCCTCTCTCTCTCTGCCCCTCCCCTGCTCATGCTCTGTCTCTCTCTGTCTCAGAAATAAATAAACATTAAAAAACATTAAAAAGAAAAGAAGACACAAAAAGAAACTTTCCTTGAAACTGCTCCAAAAAGAAACCTCTCAAATAGTTTTCGTATCTCCTTTTCTTACTTCCTTACCTTCAATTCTCTCTTTAACTCAGCTGGCCTCAACAGCCATCACTCCCGTGAATCTTGTCGAATTTACCAATAGCCGTATACAAATGGCCAATATGCACGTGCAGTAGTCATCCGGGAAATGCAAATTGGAGCCACAATGAGATACTATGTCATACTCTCTAGGATGGCTGAAATAAAAAAGACAGACAAGAACAAGTGAAGGTGAGGCTGTGATGAAATCAGAACCCTCAACGTGGTGCTGAGGATATAAAGTGGTGCAGCCACTTTGGAAAACAGTTTGGCAGTGTCTCAAAATGTGAACCACAGTGATCATATGACCAAGCAATTCCACTCTAGGTGTGGACCCAGGAGGAATGAAAATGTATGTCCAAAGAAAAACTTAACATCCAGATGGTCATAGCAACATTGTTCATAAGAGCTTTCAGAAAGTAGACACAACCCATGAGATTCAAACTGACGCATGAGAATGAAAACGTAGCATATCGAGGGGTGCCTGGGTGGCTCAGGTGGTTAAGCGTCAGACTCTTGATTTCAGCTCGGGTCATGATATCACAGTCGTGAGACTGTGCTGACAGCCTGGAGCACACTTGGCATTCTCCCTCTTCCTCTCTCTGTCTCTCTCAAAACTAATAAGTAAACTTTTTAAAAAATTGTAAAGGTAGCCTATCCAGATGATGGCCTGTTATTCAGTCGTAAAAAAGGAATGAATTCCTGATACATGCTGCGACATAGTTGGAACTTAGAGACATTATACTCAGCCCTAGGGGCCACATACAAAAGGCTACAGACTGCATGGTTCTGTTTACAGGAAATGTCCAGAAGCGGCAGATCTATAGAGAAAAGAAGTACCTTAGTGGCTGTTTGGAGCTGGGATTGGCTAGGGAGAAAGGAGAAAGAGGAGTGACTGCTGTTGGTGCTTTGCTGGCTCCCCCTCTCCCACCCAGGCTCCAAAGGCGGGGGCGCCCAAGGCAACCCTCTTGCCATCTCTGTTGACACTTTATTAGCCTGAGGGTTTATCCAGTCCTATCCCAAGACTTCAAATACCAACTTCTATGCCGATGACTCCACATAAATTGGGACCTCTCTCTCTCCCTTAGTCTCAGATTTCCCCATCTAACTGCTTATTCAATGTCTCTCTTTAGTGATCTTGAAGTTAGGTCAGACTTGATATATTGATATGTGAGCTCTCTCTCCTCAGTCGCTGCAGCCCCCCACCAAACCTATTTCTCCCCTGGTTTTCCTGGCCCAGTTAACGGCTCACACGATTGCCCAAGCCAACCTTGATTTATAGATTTTCCTCCTACCCTATACCTGTTCACGCATCATGTCCTGTATTCTCTTTGCAAAATGCATCCCAAACCCACCCACTCTTTTTCATGTTTTTGCCACTAAGCACAAGCCACCACCGTCTTCCATCTGCAACAGCCTCCTAATGGTTCTCTATTTCTACTTGCTATATTCCTTTTCCAATAAAGACGCTTCATTGATGTCCCATGATACGCTAAGCCCTCACCTGCCTCAGGGCGTTTGAATGTGCTGTCCCTCTGCCTGAAGAGCTTTCCTTCAACTTTCAATGGAGATGGTCCATTTTCTACCTTTCTCTCTCAGCTCTTATCACCTCCTCAGAGAAGCCTTCCTTGCAGACCTATCTACGTTCTTCCCTCATCTCAATCACTCTCTAACACATCATGCAGTCTTTTGCTTTGTTCCACTTCCCATAATCTATAATTACCCTCCGTATTTTATTTCCACTGGCTAATTAATGTGATAAAAATTTATTGTGTCTCCTCTGTACCAGGCACTGTGCTAGATGCTAGGGATAAAATCATAATCAAATAGACAAGGTCCCTGGTCCAAGGAAGAATCTATTCAGTGGAAGATACAGATATTAATCAAAAATGATCATACAAATAAATATATAATGACAAACTCTGGCAAGTTCTTGAATGAAAAGCTGTTAGAGAATAAATATCTAACATTTACTGCATGCTTATCAAGTTCTTTTTTTTTTTTTTTTTTTTCCAGTAGGCTCCATGGCCAATGTGGAGCCCAGTGTGGGGCTCAAACTCACAACCTTGAGATCAAGACCTGAGCTGAGATCGAGAGTCAGAGGCTTAACCAAAGGAGCCATCTAGGCACCCCCACACTTATCATGTTCTAGATACAGCACTAAGTTACAGCCGGTCAAGGTAGGGACCCGTTTCAGCCCAGTTTGCTGGTGAGAACACCGAGCCTGAGTGCAAATAAGAAACTCAAAGTCACAGAACTCACTGGTGGCTGAGCCGAGGTTCGACTCAGGTGCGTTTGACTTGAGAGCCAGGGTTCTGCGCCAACACAACCCCTGTTCCAACCTGCTATCGCCTTTCTTGTTTTCCCTCCTGCCCTCAGGACCACTTGGTTTCCCATCTCCCTACATTCTGGTGCTTCTCCTATTTCTGTTCTCAGGTGTCTCGGCCCCCGGTGTCCCGGCTGGGCTGGAGCTGAAATTTATACATTCGTCACAAAGAGGCAAATTTTGGACAGCAATGCAGCCCTACTTACGTGAATGACAACCTGGTAATCCTCCTCCTGACATCCCAAAGCAATTCTCACAGTGGCCCTGAGGTTCCTTGAACGAGAAGCACTGTGGCATTTCCCGTGATGAGGTAAGGCTGGGCAGTCCAGCATCCTCACCGGGTGGGGGCATCGACGTATGTGGTGGTTGCCCAGCATGGAGCATTATGCATCTATTAGAAGCAACAGAATTGTTGGGCACCTGGGTGGCTCAGTCAGTTAAGCATCTGACTTCAGCTCAGGTCATAATCTCAACAGTTTGTGGGTTGGAGCCCCGCGTCGGGCTCTGGGCTAACAGCTCGGAGCCTGGAGCCTGCTTCCGATTCTGTGTCTCCCTCTCTCTCTGCCCCTCCCCTGCTTGTGCTCTGTCTCTGTCTCTCTCACAAATATGAAAAATAAAACTTAAAAAAAATTTTTTAAAGAAATAAAATCTTTAAAATAAAAACTCACACACACAAATTAAACAATATTGAAGAGTCGCTTAGAGGGTCACAGGAATGGACATAAAGTCCAGGCAGGGTGACCACGTGCCCTGGTTTACATCTGTGGTCCCAGCATAGTAATTATTAACATGCTTCTCTCTCTTCTCACAAGGTTCTTGCTTGTATGATAAAACATTTGGTCACTCTAGGTATGGAAATTAAGAGGACTAAATAATAAGAACAAGACCTTGCACAGATCTTGCAGAGGTAACACAAAATGAGGACTATGGTTCACTCAACACTGCACCTGAAATCTGAAAATAAAACAGCAAACAACCACAACAAAAGTTAGCCAACAAAAACACAAAATCCAGACCGAAAACATTTCATAACTACTCCAAGATGCGAACAATACTCACATCTTCATGGTCTGTTTACACGCACTCACGCACTTGGCCCGAGGGTCATTTGTGTTTGGCACTCGAAGTATCCACATTTGGGTTCCAGGCACATAAAGGCACATCAGGTGCACCAGGAGGGGCGGACTGGGAGACTGGGGGGTAGCTGGAAGAGGTCAGATTATCAGAACTTCCGGGCCCTTGGCAGAGAATTCACCACAAAGAGACAACTGGTTTGATAAGGTTCCTCTGCCGAGAGTGAGTGGTACTCAAGGCGGAGTGGGGTGGTGCAGTGATCTAGGTGCCCCTGGAGGTCCTGCAGTACAGCTGGTCTGGAGAAGCCCTCAGAATTTAGTGGATGGCAGGTATGCACCCTGAAAACAGTGCTCTGAGCTGGGGTTGCTAAGGGATCTCACTGTAAACGGCTGTAGGGTTTATGATGGCCTCGTAGCTGGGGGGAGGGAGTGTGCACCTCTGACCTCCCCACAGGTGAGCTCATGCGCATGGGCTGTTACCTGCCGCTTCTGCTCACCTGGGCAGAGCTCCGCTCGGCTGTTGATGGCAGTGAGAGGGTCGGGCACAGTGCACCTCTGGCTTGGCAGAACCTCAGCTCTGCAAAGATAGCATCCACAAGTAATGACTCAGGTTGATTCATGAATGCTGGTAAGACTTTAAAAAAATTTTTTTTTAAGTTTATTTCTTTTTGAGAGAGAGAGACAGAGCGTGAGCAGGAGAGGAACAAAGAAAGAGGGAGACACAGAATCGGAAGCAGGCTCCAGGCTCTGAGCCATCAGCACAGAGCCCGACGCAGGGCTTGAACTCACGAACTGTGAGACCGTGATCATGATCTGAGCTGAAGTCGGACGCTTTAACTGACTGAGCCACCCAGGCGCCCCTATTGGTAAGACTTGTAAGATGCCCGGAGCTCTTTTTTTTTTTTTTTTTTTTTTTATGTTTTAAAATTTATTTTTGAAAGAGAGAGAGAGACAGAACATGAGTGGGGGAGGAGCAGAGACAGAGGGAGACACAGAATTTGAAGCAGGCTCCAGGCTCTATGATATCAGCACAGAGCCCAACGTGGGGCTCGAACTCACGAACCGTGAGACCATGACCTGAGCCGAAGTCGGACGCTCAACCAACTGACCCACCCAGGTACCCCAAGATGCTGGGAGCTCTTTAAGAAAACTTGGCAAGGATCTGTAGATGGAGCTTTGAGCTAAGGAAATTGATATTTAACTGCAATGTGATAACATTTGTCCCCATGAACTGATGAAACTAAGGGACAGCCAGATGACACTCCCACAGTGAAAAAGAACCGTCCCCCACTTCATCTCCCGCAACCCAAACCTAGGGGTTATCGTAGACTCTCTCTCCCTCATGTTTCCAAACTAATAGGTCACCAAACCGTGTTCAAGCTTTTGATACTTTGCTCGTCTGGAACTTCCTCTGCATCACCCTGGCCAGTCTTCTTGTTCAAGCCACTGTCATTTCTCCCTTGTGTGATGGTTGATCTTATGTGTCAACTTGACTGAGCCACAGTGATGCCCAGATAGTTGGTCAAGCATTATCCCGAGCTGTCTGTAAGGATGTTTCAGGATGAGATTAACATTTGAATTGTAGGGACGCCCGGGTGGTTCAGTCCGTTAAGCATCCATGTCTTGATTTCGGTTCAGGTCATGATCCCACGGTTTGTGGGTTTGAGCCCCACATGGGTCTCTCTCTGCACTGACAGCATGGAGCCTGTTTGGGATTCTCTCTCTCCCTCGCTCTCTCTGCCACTTCCTCTCTCTCTCTCTCTCTTTCTCTCAAAAATATATAAATAAACTTAAAAAAATATTTGAATTGTAGACTGAGTAAAGCAGATTGCCTCCTGCATGTGGGTGGGCCTCATTCAATCAGTTGAAGGCTTGAAGAGACCAAAATGCTGACTCTTTTGCTAGTAAGGGGGTTCTCCTCCTGCCTGATTATTTCAGCTGGGACATAGTTTTTTTCTGGCCTTTGGATTCAAATGGAAACATCAGCTCTTGCTGGGTCTTGAGCCTACTGGCTTTCCAACTAGAACTACACTTTGATTTTCTGGGGTCTCTAGCTGGGCAACTGCAGATCTTGGGAATTCTCAACCTCCAGAATCCCACAAGCCAATTCTTTATAGTAAATCTCTTTATAGAGAGAGAGTTTACACAGCGAGAGTGTTCTCTGGAGAATCCTGATTAATGCACGTGATTACCGCGGTAACCTCCTGAATGTTCTCACTGTGTTACTAAGCCACCTTGACCTTCCACACTGGTTTCGGGGTGGTTTCCCCGAAACATAATCTGCATATTCCTTTTACCTATTTAGCTTTCTCCAATGACCTCCCATTGCTTTCAGGATAAAATTAAAACTCTCTAGCGCTTGTACAAAATTCTTCACGCGTGGCCCCTTCCCTACCTCTCCGTACCCTTATCTCTGCCCACATGCATCTCCTCTAGCCTCCCCGAGGCACCAGCTGTCCTTCAAGAGGGCCTCACCACCTCGTCTCTTCCCCGGGTCTTTGCACCAGCTGTCCCTCCTGCAGCCACACACATGGTATGCCCATGCCGGACAGGCCCCGCAGCTGGTCTAAGGGCTTGACAGCCTGATTCAGCACCTGCCGGCTGTCTGACTCTCATTCCATTTCTACACACCGAGTTCAGGAATGCGCATGACCAGGCTGTGCTGCGGAGTCTGAATCAGGTTTTGATTCTGCCTTAATGTGCTATGGACACACTGTAGCAAGTGTACTCTGAGATGGCCATGCACTTGGCCCAGGTGAGGGGGTCTCTGGCCAGAAGACTGTAAAATTACGTGCAGGATGCCCTAGCCTCGTGTCTGGATGTGAGTATGTGTTTGTGTGTATAAACCGAAGCGGACTTGCCAGAAACTAGGCTTCAGGACCCCTTACCTGGACAAGGTGCTAGAAAGATGAATGTTTGCTGCATTTATTAGCTTTTTGAAATGTGATTCACTCCCATTTCTTTTTTCACTTTAAATATTCACTTTGTACCTGTATGTTCCTAATTTTATTATTTTTCTTAGGGAGTGTCTTTTCAATTTGTTTAAGCTTCATGCTGACAACACGTTGGAATATGTTCTTGCCTAGAAGGAAACAGCTTCCAAAAAATCTAATGTGACCCTCATTTACTCAGAAGTCCTGGGGGAGATGGCCAACAGGCACATGAAAAGATGCTCAACACCGCTCCTCATCAGGGAAATACAAATCAAAACCACACTCAGATATCACCTCACGCCAGTCAGAGTGGCCAAAATGAACAAATCAGGAGACTATAGATGCTGGAGAGGATATGGAGAAACAGGAACCCTCTTGCACTGTTGGTGGGAATGCAAATTGGTGCAGCCACTCTGGAAAACAGTGTGGAGGTTCCTCAAAAAATTAAAAATAGACCTATCCTATGACCCAGCAATAGCACTGCTAGGAATGTACCCAAGGGATACAGGAGTACTGATGCATAGGGGCACTTGTACCCCAATGTTTATAGCAGCACTCTCAACAATAGCCAAATGATGGAAAGAGCCTAAATGTCCATCAACTGATGAATGGATAAAGAAATTGTGCTTTATATACACAATGGAATACTACGTGGCAATGAGAAAGAACGAAATATGGCCCTTTGTAGCAATGTGGATGGAACTGGAGAGTGTGATGCTAAGTGAAATAAGCCATACAGAGAAAGACAGATACCATATGTTTTCACTCTTATGTGGATCCTGAGAAACTAACAGAAACCCATGGGGGAGGGGAAGGGAAAAAAAAGAAAGAGGTTAGAGTGGAAGAGAGGCAAAGCATAAGAGACTCTTAAAAACTGAGAACAAACTGAGGGTTGATGGGGGGTGGGGAGGAGGGGAGGGTGGGGGATGGGTATCGAGGAGGGCACCTTTTGGGATGAGCACTGGGTGTTGTATGGAAACCAATTTGACAATAAACTTCATATATTGAAAAAAAATAAAATAAAAATAAAAAATAAAAAACCAAAAAAAAATATATATATATGTGTGTATATATATATATGTGTGTGTATATATATATATGTATATATATATATGTGTGTATATATATATATATGTGTATATATTATATATATAAAAAGAAGTCCTGGGGGAGGCTGGGGGTCCCACGTGTCCTGACGTGCCTCCCAGTCGGCAGGTAAGGAAACAGTCTGATGCACACTGGTGTTTCCCTCAGTCCGGACCTGACACAGTCACACCACTGTCACCTGCTTCTTTCACTGGGCTGATGCCTTCTTATCCTTGAGAATTCAGTTCAGGGGCTGGTCTCCGGGAAGCCTTCCTTCCTTCCTGCCCCAGCCCAAGCTGGGCGCCCACATAGAGCAGACCTTCTGTAAAACTGTTGGCTGAATGAATGAAGCTGATCCATCAAATGAGTCCCCTCTGCTCCTGGAAAAATGCATCCTTTCTGGTTGGTTCCAGTGGACTCCTGAGTTCCATCTGAAGCAACACCCTTTCTCCCCTGACTCCTAGGCTGTCCCTTCCACAGGATCCTGTATCTCCCACTTCTGATACCTTCAGACAAAAGTAGTTCCTTTTAAAATTTTCTTTCTTGGGGTGCCTGGGTGGCTCAGTGGGTTAGGCGTCTGACTTCGGCTCAGGTCATGATCTTGTGGTTTGTGGGTTTGAGCCCCGCCTCGGGCCCTATACTGACAGCTCAGAGCCTGGAGCCTGCTCCAGATTCTTTCTCTCTCTCTCTCTCTCTGCTCCTCCCCTGCTTGCACTCTCTCTCAAAAATAAGTAAATAAACATTAAAAAAAAAAAAGAATTAAAATGTCCTTCCCTGACCTACAATGACTTCTAATTTCTGATCTTTGTGTACCACCCACTGTGGGAAGAGCCTTCACCTACAGTTTATCACTCAGTCTCCCAGAATTTCTGTAGGGGGCAGCATCCTAGGGCCTCCATAGCAAAGCATCACAGGCTTGGGGGCCCAGACAACCCAGATTTACTTCCTCATAGTCCCAGAGGCTAAAAACCCAAGACAAAGGTGTCAGGGGGCGGGGGGGGGGCATTTCTTCTGAGGCCTGTGTCCTTGGTTTGTGGATGGCTGTCTCGTCCGTGTCCTCACGTGTCTTCCCTCTGTGTTTGTCTGTGTCCTCGCCTCCTCGTCTCATAAGGACACCAGCCATGTTGGACTAGGCCCCACTCAAATGACCTCATTTTGCTGTAATTACCTCTTTGAAGGACCTGTCTCCAAACACGGTCACATTCAGAAGTACTGGGGTTAGAGCTTCAACATATGAATTTGGGGGGATGCAATTCAGCTCATAGCTTTATGTATGTATATATGTATACATATACATATATGTATATGTGTATATATATGCACGTATGTGTGCCATCGTTTTATATATAAGGAAACTGATACCCAAAGGGGTTAAGCAGCTTGCTGCCTTCATCTGTTGGGGCTGCTCTAACAATACTACCACAAATTGGAGGTCTTAAACAACAAACATTTATTTTTCACAGTTCTGGAGACTGCAAAGCCCAAGGTCAAGGTGCCAGCGGAGCTGGTGTCTGGTGAGAACCCGCTTCCTGGCTTGTAGACAGCTGCTTCCTTGGTCGGATCCCCCATGGTGCTGAGAGAGACCATGTCCCTCCTATCTGTCTATAGGGGCACTAATCCCATTCACGGGGGCTCTACCCTCATGACTTAATCAGCTCCTAGAGGCCCCACCTCTAGGTACCATCACATGGGGAATTAGGTTTCAACATAGGAATCGGGGGAACAGTGGTGGAGGGACACAAGTTGGTCTAAAGCACTTGCCCACTTCACTCAGGTAGCCGGTTGGAGAGCCAGGCCTTCCGACTCCAAATCCTTGGGCTTTCGCTACATCCCACAGTGTCCAGGGCACCGCCCTGCTCCCTGCTCCCCGCCCCCCCCCCCAATAGCTCTCTGACCTTGCTGTCATCTTCCTGCCGTTTCATTCCCTGCAAAATAACATCTCTGCCTGCCATATGAACGCTGGTGATCACAATCACGTAATTGGAAGGTATGGGGTTGGGAGTTTCTAGAACAGTCCAGGCAGCTGCAGTGGTAGGCAGGGGCTGGGGGTGGGCTGCAGTATAAAGGAGAGGTCAAGCGTGCATATTTTGAAACCAAAGCACCCAGGTTCAAACCCTAGCTCACTCGTTTTCTAAGTTATTTCACCCCTCAGTGCCTCCATTTTCCCATCTGTAAAATGGAATTGTAACAGTACCCAAGTCGTGGTTTATAGAGACGATTAAACGGATCAGTATGTGCACAGTGGCCAGCGTTTAGTACGCCCTGAATGAGTGCCAATAGTAATTACTATAGTAATAGTGATACTATCAGATTCTAGGGATGGGATTCGTTCATTCCCGCATTCTCACTGTTCCTGTGGGTTAAAATTCTTTGAAGCAGGAGTAGTCTTGGATTCCTGGGTGGGGGGGCAGGGAGGGGGGTGGCAGGGGGCGGTGCTCATATGAGGGAAAGAACAGGCAACTGTGGGTGGATGGGCCTCTAAACAATCTCAAGGTCAATGATGATTGCCTCCACCTTTGGACCGGGAAGTTCAAGAAGATACAGCATCCTTGGGATTTCGGGCTAGCAGTGTCCTGGAGACATCTCTGAGGATGTTCGTCTCCGGCCCTTCTGTATATCCTCTGCTAGTACGAGGCCCTGAAGAGCTGGGTGGCAGCATGCAGCTGACAAGAAGCTTTATGGTGCTTCATGCTAGCTCTGACTTCTGTTTCGGGACCCACAAAGGTCAAAGTCAGTCCCTGCCTGCAGGAATGGTGAGGTACGTGCCGGGAGCAGCTGGGTTCCCCAAGCCTCCCGGGTCCCACTAACCCAGAGGCGTGAACCTCGAACCCATCAAGCACAGGAGCTGACATAAACTCCAGCACTGAGCCCCGAGGGGCTGCTCTGTACACAATCCCTAGTGAGCCCAAAAGCGCAGAGAAATACACTTTCTCACGGCTCATTCTGGAGCTCGCCTCCTTTCCCTTCTCTCGTTCCCTCCACCAATGGAGTAGCTTGCTTCACGATTAAATACAGTAGCCATTTAAAACTGGCCTGCGGTCTAGTCCCCACCAGCTGAATCTCTCCCTGCCTGCCCAGACTGCTGTTTATTTTGGCAAAGCTGAGGTCCTCACCCCGCCCGGGCGCTGGCACTGAAAACTTGCCCATAAAACACCCTGTAAAAGGAGCTCTAGGGGCCAGTGAGCGAGCTTCGTGCCTGGGGCCTCCCATCCTCAGACCTTTTCTTCTTGCACTGACCAGGGTACACGGTGTCTTTTGCTTCACCCGCTTTCCCAGAGGCCTTGTATATTCACGGGTGACCATAGCCCATCTTACGACTTCCAGGTGGAGGGATTTTAGGGCATTCATGGAGATCCCATCCAGGCACTCTGCTCGGGAAAGGACAAACACTAGGATTTAGGGTGGAAGCCGTGGGTGCCAGTGCTAGCCGTGACCCCGGAAGGACCCCTAGGGTCCTCTGAGTCTGACCACCCTCCCCCCTCAGCAATGGCATCCACCTCATTCAGGAGCTCGCTGGGACGCCTCACCCCCCACCCACTGAATCAGGAAGCAAGCTGGAGCCCAGAAACCTGCATCCTAACAAGCCCTCCAGGTGATTCTGATACCTGCTAAGGCTCCAAACAACTCTTACATCACTTCCCTTGTGTCTGAGACTCACGTTCCTCATCAGGAAAACGGAGAGGAAGAACTTGTTTCATGGGGTGGCTGCATGAAGAGACTCCATATAGGAAAGTGCCCGGCCCCACTGCTGTCCCACAAAAGCTGCCCCCCGCCCCCCGCATCGTTGTACCAGAGAGCTGAGGGGGCCCGACACTCTGGGCCCTGCCCCTGAGGGACTCTGAAGCCAGATCTCATCTGACAGTCAGAGAGGCCGAGCGGGCAGGGGCCGCCAGCCCTCTGACTACGCTACAGGCTCGAGAACAAAAGGCAGAAGAGGAAACACAGGCAGCGGGAGAGCAACAGACACGGTCGTGGTGAGTGTGAAATGCCACCATCACTTGGTTGGCTTTGACACCGATGGTCTCCTGCTCGGGAAAACATTTGTGGTCGTGGAGTTGTCCCGGGGAGAGAGGCCTCTTGTCCATGGTCCGTGTGGCTGGTTCCAGACACACAGTCCCCAATGCAACCAGCTGCAGATTCCCATCTTGCCTGCCCTTGGGGGAAACACCCTTGTCTTCACCTTCCTCAGCAGCAGCAAGGGTTCAGGGTACCAGCTATATATGTGTGTGTATCCTTTTTAATTGTTTTAACTGTTTTATTTATTTTTGAGAGAGAGAGCGGGAGCAGGAGAGGGACAAAGACAGAGGGGAGCAGAAGATCTGAAGCGGGCTCTGCGCTGTCAGCAGGGAGCCCGATGCAGGACTCGAACTCACAAACTTTAAGGTCGTGACCTGAGCTGATGTTGAGCGCTCATCCGACTGAGCCACACAGGCACCCCCATATACCTTATTAATTAGCTAATTAAATAATTAATTTTTTAATATATGAAATGTATTGTCAAATTGGTTTCCATACAACACCCAGTGCTCATCCCAAAAGGTGCCCTCCTCAATACCCATCAACCACCCCTCCCACTCTCCCACCCCCCCATCAATCCTCAGTTTATTCTCAGTTTTTAAGAGTCTCTTATGCTTTGGCTCTCTCCCACTCTAACCTCTTTTTTTTTTCCTTCCCCTCCCCCATGGGTTTCTGTTAAGTTTCTCAGGATCCACCTAAGAGTGAAAACATATGGTATCTGTCTTTCTCTCCCCATATACCTTTTTTAAAGGGAGGGGACACATGCTTTGGCTGCTAAGTTATTACTGTCTGGGTACTTGGGAAGAAAAGTGTGTTTGGGCACCTGAGTCAGCCCTTATCTCTTACTAGAAACCACGCTGGCTGCTGAGTGTCTCTTGATACGGGTGTGGTCCTGTGTGGTTCTCTTCACATGCTCGTGAGAGAGACAATGAGAGAGAGGAAGAGAGAAGCAGGTGCAAACCCCACATCTAGAATTCTCTGCCAAGTCTGCTCATCTGACACTTGAGCACCCGGCTTCCGCAGTGGCTTGTGCCTTAAGTCTTCACCTTTCCCTCCTCCTGCCCCTGGGTAGGACTGCCCTCAAATAATCCTCCAAGTTAAACTGTCCAACTCCTGGGGCGCCTGGGTGGCGCAGTCGGTTAAGCGTCCGACTTCAGCCAGGTCACGATCTCGCGGTCCGTGAGTTCGAGCCCCTCATTGGGCTCTGGGCTGATGGCTCAGAGCCTGGAGCCTGTTTCCGATTCTGTGTCTCCCTCTCTCTCTGCCCCTCCCCGTTCATGCTCTGTCTCTCTCTGTCCCAAAAATAAATAAATGTTAAAATACAAATAATTCTTTAAAAAAATAAAATAAAAATAAACTGTCCAACTCCTTTGCTAATGTTCTCCACAACCTTCTAAGTCTGAGCAGTTCAAATTACTAAAAGCAATCGTAAAAGTGGGCACTATTTATCGTCTACTTCACGCCAGGCACTGTGCTAGCCAGTGGCGAGCACTCATTGCTTTCCACCACAGCACTGGAGTACAGCTGTTCATCTTTGTTTCTATTAGTGAGAAAACCCAAGGCTGAATGAGGTCCGTTGACTCGGTCACAGGCTCACGGAAGAAGCAGATCAAGAGTTTGAACCCAGTCCTAACTCCGGTGGTCCTTCCACAATATTACCCAGCTATTAAAGTTTCCTCTGGGGGCACCTGGGTAGCTCAGTAGATTGAACATCTGACTCTTGATTTCAGCTCAGGTCATGAAATGGAGTCCGCACTGGGCTCAGTGCTGAGCGTGGAGCCTGCTTAGGATTTTCTCTCTCCCTCTCTCTGTTCCTCTCCCCGACTCATGCACACACACACACACACTCTCTCTCTCTCTCTCTCTCTCTCTCTCTCTAAAATAAGAAAAAAAAATGAAGTTTTCTCCTGTATCTACTACTCACTCCTTCAGCTAACATATATTTTTGAGCACCTACTAAGTGCCAAGCACTGTGCTGGGCAGAATAGCTAAATGGAGTTCCTTCTGTTTCCATATAAGTCAGCTCTTTCTCATCCTTATTATTATGGGAAAAGAGGCAAGTTGACTAGTGTTTGATTATTTGGGGGGGGGGTTGAGTCAAACACAGGAACATAAAATTTATGAAAAAAGTTGCTTCCGTTCTTTAATTCTCTCTGGTTTGTTAATCCCTTGCATCTCTCTCCACCGGGTTGGGAGAAAGATCAGAGATGTCTGGGATCCAAGGGAAGGCCTTCAAGGGCTGGGGTGAGAGGATATCATATAGGGCGCACTCCTCGTGTTAGAAGATGTGTGAGATGAAAAAAAATTTTAATTTTTTTTTTTTATTTTTGAGGGAGAGGGAGAGACAGAGCATGAATGGGGTAAGGGCAGAGAGAGGGACACAGAATCTGAAGCAGGCTCCAGGCTCTGAGTTGTCAGCACAGAGCCTGATGCGGGGCTTGAACTCACGGACTGTGAGATCATGACCTGAGCTGAAGTCAGATGCTCAACCAACTGAGCCCCCCAGGAGACCCATGTGAGATGAAATTTTACCTAAGTCTGTCTAAATATTCCTCAACTAGTGGGTGTTGCCTATCCCTTCCCTCCCTCTCTTCTGCACCAGAAAGAAAGAAAAGGAAAAGAAAAGAGAGAGAGAAAGGAATAAAGAAAGAATGTTCTGAGATGGCCTGGGGTTCCAACAAGGGCCATCAATATTGGCCTGGAAGTCCTAGTCCTTTGGTGCTGGGGACATGTGAGAGTGTCATCCTGTTAGCTGCCATTAATCCAAGTTTTACAATCCTCTTCCTCTGGCACCGCCCCCTAAGGGCTGCCATTGGCCTTTAAGATCCTCTAAGGTCTTCCAGATCACTTGGGGTAAAAATAAGGAAGTCAATAAGGAACAAAATGGCAGATCTGTCCCCCTCGGTAAAACAAAGAACTATAAAAACAGGCCTTGTTAAAGAAGACTCCAAATGGGTCATTGTTATGGAAGCAGGCTGGCTTGCCATGGGGCTGTTCTACAGGCTATTGGAGTTGGCCTGAGAAGCGGGTACTATGAGCCCCAGTGCTTGCTGCCAGGGCTGGCTTCCCTCCATGCTACATGAGCCCAGGAGGGGAGAAGTTAATGACCCTTCTGGTGACCGGCAGTCCACCAACCCTAAGCTGCCTGCCTCCCAAGTTAAAGGCACAAATTTGCTCAGGACCCCAGTTATGGGTAAAAAGCCTTCTTTCCTTCCTGAAGATCAATAACAAACCTCCCCTAAACTTCTAGATTGTAAATTCAAAGGGGGCTGGGTCGAGATACTGGCTGCCGTGACTATGCCGGAAAGGGAAGCATTGAAGGAAAAACAGCATTACCAGAGGCATTAATAGAGGTCCCTCTCTCTGGAGGACGAAGGTCAGAACCTCACATTGGAAGAAGCCCTTGGTATTAGGCCCCTTTAAAATGTCTGTTGGTGTAAGTGGCAGATTCTGGACACCTTGGAAGCTGAGAAAAGATCAAAGACTGTGGTTGGTTGTATGCGGACACTGGTTGCAAGGACTTTGGTCTGTGCCCTGGGCACCGGAATCCATTCATTTATTAAATAATAGCCTCTTAGGAGGCACCTAATTCATGTCCCTAAAATAGTCCTTGCCTCAGGCTCTGACAGACACATGTAAACTTTCTCCAGGAAGAGGGACTTGGGCACCTCTGTCTAACCCCATTCTCCCTCTGGGTCTGCATGTTTATGCTGATCCCTCTCCAGATACCTAGGGAACTGGCGAGATTAGAATAAAATGTTGTTTGGTTAATAGCACCGTTCCAGGATGAACATCCCAGTGTTGATAACTGTCATGGTTATGTAAACTGGTAACTGTAGGGTGAGCGGTACGTGGGCATTCTCTGTCCTATTTTTTTCCCAGCTTTTCTGTAAGTCTAAAATTAGCTCAAAATAAGAAGTTACAAGAAAGGAAGTCTCACTAGGAGTTTCATTGACTCTCTGGCTGCTTTTCCGTCTCTTAGTCCCTATCATTCTGTGTCTTTCTATAATCCTTTTAACAGGGGCACCTGGGCGGCTCAGTCGGTTAAGTGAGCGTCCAACCTCGGCTCAGGTCACGATCTCACAGTTTGTGAGTTCAAGCCCCACATCGAGCTGTCTGCTCTGAGCACAGAGTCTACTTCAGATCCTCTATCCCCCCGCACCCCGTCTCTCTCTGCCCCTCCCCTGCTTGTGCTCTCTCTCAAAAGTAAATAAAAAATTAAAAAACTCTTTAAACAGCTCCTTGCCCTCTCCATTCCCTGCCTATCCCCCTTTCTCAGTCTCCGTCCTTCATTTCTCCTTCCCATAGGCACCTGCTCTCCTCAGGGATGTTTCCTCCCCGTCCCTCCCCCCCCCCCCCCATCAGCCACCACATTCTGTTGATTGAACTTCCTGAATATCCATCAGCAATTCCCTCCTCTCCAGTGCCACTTTCAGAGCTCCTGGCTCATCACCCAGGCTGTCCAATCAGCCCAGGACTCCAGGGACCCCCTTGCTGGGCTCCGAGGCTGCAGCTCTGCCCAGGTCCAGCCCCCGGTTCACACCATCCCCATATCTGTGCTACCCACTGAGGAAAGCCTGGCCAAGCTTCCTCACGCTCTGTTCCCTATTTCCCCAGCTTGCACTCGTCACCAGTGGCGCGGCTGTCTCCACGGAGTCCCCAAGCAAAGTGTGTAACAGAACAGTGCTTCTTTCTTCTGAAAGGCAGTGAAGGTGGGGTTTTATAGGCAAAGTTGAGGTTCCCCGGTTGGGTGTGGAGGAGAGAGGAGGGGAGGCACAGAGGGAGGAGAGACAGGTTTTCATTTCAGTATTGGCAGGGGAGCCTAGAGAGAAGAAAAGAAAAGGGAGGAGTCTCAAGCCTTCTAACGCGGTGTCCGTGGGCTTGGGCACTGCTGTGCCAAAACACGACAAGAACTGCCAGGGTAGCCAGGTGGATGTGACAATGGACGGGTCCAAGCAAAAACTGTGGCCCCATCCTGCCACACCTGTCCCCCTGCCCATCCAGCCTCCAACTTTTAGCTGTGCCACCCCAGCCTGTCATTGGACTGAGCTCCATCAGGGGCACCTGGGGGGGTTCAGTCGGTTAAGCGTCCAGCTTCGGCTCAGGTCATGATCTCACGGTTCCTGAGTTCGAGCCCCACCTTGGGCTCTGTGCTGACAGCTCAGAGCCTGGATCCTGCTTCGGATTCTGTGTCTCCCTCTTTCTCTGTCTCTCCCCTGCGCATGCTCTGTCTTTCTCTTTCTCTCTCAAGAATAAACATTAAAAAAAATTAGGGGGTGCCTGGGTGGCTCAGTTGGTTAAGCGGCGGACTTCAGCGCAGGTCATGACCTGACAGTGAGGTCATGTGAGTTTCAGCCCCACACCGGGCTCTACCCTGAGGGTGTGAAGCCTGCTTGGGATTCTCGCTAGTCTCTCTGCCCCTGCTCCACTTGTGTTCTCTCTCTCTCAAAATAAATAAACAAACAAACAAACAAACAAACTTTAAAAAATTGCTAAACTTTAAAAAAATTAAAAAAAAAAAAGAAAGAACGAATGAACTCAATCAGATCCTGGGCAATGCAACAGGGTATATTCCCAGTTTTAGAACCACCTACCCCCTCCTCAATATTTTATGTTTCAGCAACACCAAAATATCACAGCGCAGTCCTAGCCACTGGGGGCAAAGGAGCTGGAGTGTTTATAGGTTTGTATCCATCAGTCAGTGGCTACGTCCCCCCCCCCCCCGCCCCCTCCACACACACCGGGGACGAGAGTGGGGCGATACCTTCGGCACATCCCCACCCCACGCCCCATAAAGGAGGCTCCTGCAAGCAGCTCGAAGGCAGGCCTCCTAAAACCAGACACGGTTGTTAGCTGTTGGGGATGGCCACACCCCGGGCAGCCGCGCACACCGACACCCTGAGGGATCTGAGAGGATACTGACGGAGCAGGACAGCATCTGCTACCGAAAGGGCGTTGCAGCGGTTTTAGATGCGGGCCACCGGGAGGGCCTCACTGAGAACACGACATCGGAATTAAAACCTGCAGGGAATGCAAGCAAACTATGCGTGTCTCCCCGATGGCCACGCCAGCGCCCGGCAGGTGCAGCCGCCCCGTGTGGAGTCGTGACTGAGTGGCCGAACCATGAGCCGGGCCCTGCGAGTGCGCATGGGAGGGCCCTGGTCCCTGCACCCCCTACCCCCCACCCCACCCCACCCCAGCTCCGGCCCTGGCTCCCGCACCCAGCCGGCCCGGCCTCTCCTGCTGACCACCCGGAGCCACGACAGTAGCGGGCACCCCCAGCCCCGCAGCATCCTGGCGAAGAAAATTCTCGGCGCGCGGGAGAGGCGCAAACTTGCTGGGTGCGTGCACGCCTGCCTCGGGAGCCACAAATGAGCCTGTGCAGATGGCGCGGAGATAAACGGCGCCGTCTTTCTACTGTAGCGGTACGGTCGTAATTCTCCGGAGACATTTACGAGGCGGCATCTCCCTTCTGCAGGATGGCGCTGTGGCTGGCGCCCGGGGCCGCTGCCAGCAAGGTGGGGTGCGGGACCCGGGGCGACGGCGAGGCGGCTGCCCGCGTCTCCCTCGTGCCTCTCCTCGCGTCCGCGCGTCTGACGATTTACAGGCTGGCCCGATGCTCCGAGAGCGGGGTCTCTGCAGTCTTATATATTCTCTGTAAGTGTTCCCTGCTGTGGCGGATTCTAAGAGAACTCCATCAAATAATTATCTTCCCTTGTATTTATCCTCCTTTTTTTCATTTGATCTGCATCGCTGTAAAATATTCGGTGGGTCTCCTTTGAGCAGAAAGCCTCCTCCGTGATTGCAGAGCATATTTATGTACGGCGTAAAATTCACACCCGGTAGCCCTTCATCTCGGCACTTGCTGGACCTGACACGGCCGCGGAGCAGCACTGGGTTCCCACCACCTTCCCTGGGAAAGGAGAGGCGGCCTCTGGGAGGCCACTGGCTCAGCCCACAGGCCCCAGTGGCCTGGGGAAGCCAGCTCAAGAGCCCACGCCCAGCTGCACCTCAACAACCCCCACCTTGACCTCTCTGCTCAGGATCCCCAGGGAGCCCCCTTTGCCACAAGGAGTCTTGATCTGACTTGGTCAAACTTTCCCCACTTCTCAGAATCTAGAAAACGTGAGGGATCACTGGGAACCCACAGCCCTGCGTGTCGGGGTCCCACAGCTGGGATGGGGGCCTGCTGGCTGTGGCATCCCCAGGCCTCTTCTGTGCATGTGGCTGCCTCCCCACCTCGACCAGAAGCTCCATTCAGACAGACACAATGTCTTTGACCTTCCTGGATGTTCCCAAAGCCTTTAGCACAGAGCTGGGTGATCAATTCACAGGGAATAGTGAGCACCTATCACTTTGATGCCCCTTCCAGGAAGCATGCCCTGGTTAGGTCCTTCATTCCATGACCCTTGTGCTCAGATTAACTTGTTTGCTTGTTTATTTGTTTGTTTGTTTGTTTGTTTATGAGTGCAAGCGGGGTAGGGGCAGAGAGAGAGGGAGAGAATCCCAAGCAAGCTCCATGCTGTCAGCACAGGGCCCAACGTGGGGCTCAGTCCCAAGACCCTGGGATCATGACCTGAGCTGAAATCAAGAGTTGGATGCTCAACCAACTGAGCCACCCAGGCGCCCCTAACTTCCATATTTAATATGTGGCTTTATACTTTTCTAAGAATCTCTCTAAATAGATGACCCCCTCCAGCAGCATCTTACACGCTCAGAACCAAAAACTTCCTCAGGGGTCCCTCCGTCTCTCTCCTATCTGATGCACAAATATGAATCCTGGATTTTCTTTTGTTCTTGTTTTTTCTTTCCAGTGGCTAGATCACACAACTGGAAGGAAGAAAAAGCTGACTGTTCTAGAAAGAGCACATACTTAGAACCAAGACACCTGGATTCTGGTAAGTCCTAATATGCTGCCCATCTAAGGCTCATAGAATTTTCTGGACTCCACTTTCCTCATCTATAAAATATGGAAAATACTTACAAGATTACAGAAGCCAAAGGTCTTTTTTTTTTTAAGTTTACTTATTTTGAGAGAGACAGACACAGTGTGAGTGGGGGGATGGGCAGAGAGAGAGAATTCCAAGCAGGTCCCATGCTGCCAGCACAGAGCCTGACACAGGGCTTGAACCCATGAAGCTGTGAGTTCATGACCCGAGCTGAAACCAAGAGTCAGACGCTTAGCCAACTGAGCCACCCAGGTACCCCACAAAAGCCAAAGATCTAAAGGCCATTTGATTCATCCCTCTCCCTCCAGATGTGCATCTGTCTAATCTGGAAAGGCTGTCATAGGCGGAAATTCAAATTTTGCCTATGCCCTTGACCCAGGGGTTAACCAGCTAGAGCTGAAAATG
This sequence comes from Acinonyx jubatus, assembly GCF_027475565.1. Lineage (NCBI taxonomy): Eukaryota > Metazoa > Chordata > Mammalia > Carnivora > Felidae > Acinonyx > Acinonyx jubatus. Next base: position 101,416,780 of record NC_069390.1, on the reverse strand, counting down.
CCTCCCTTTTGCCTCTTCATCTTGCTTGTAGAGTAACCAAGAACCTCAGTGTTCTCTCACCTGCTTACCAGGGAGACTGTAGGTATGTCTCCTTCCACAGTCTGAAGCGGAGTGGGGAGGTTAGAGTTGGGGCCAGAATGGGGTATGCAACTCCCCAGGGAACTAGTTCTCTATCTGATTCCCCATCAGGATCACCTTTACCACTTTAAACAAACTGCATGATGGGGCACCTGGGTGGCTCAGTCAGTTAAGTGTCCAACTCCGACTCAGGTCATGATCTCACGGTTCATAGGTTTGAGCCCCGCGTCAGGCTCCTGCTGACAGCTCAGAGCCTGGAGTCTGCTTTGGATTCTGTGGCTCCCTCTCTTTCTGCCCCTCCCCTGCTTGTGCTCTGTCCCTCTCTGTCTCTCACAACTAAATGAACATTAAAAAAATTAGAAATGAATCAATAAGTAAACTGCATGGACCACGGGGATGCCTTGGATCTGTTGGATCAGAGTTTCTGGGGTGTGGGCTTCTGCATCTGTGGTTTGCCGTTGATTCTCAGATTCATCAGAGTCCAAGAGGGCCTGTGGGGGTCCTGTGGCCCTTCCTCCTCTCCCAGGGGCTGGAAAAACCTTTGGGGTCTCAGCTTCTCCTGTCACTGAGCTGTGGAGGCAGGACTGACAGACAAGGTCTACTTCAGGACCATAGCCACATGTGAGCATCAGAGCCTGGAGATGAGTACAGGGCAGCAGGGACGGTCCCGCAGCAGGAATGGGGCCGGGCGGGAGACTGGCCCCTTCGCCCCCAGCAGACCATGGCGATCCCACCCTCTGCCTGGGGGAACCGTCACCCACACTGACTGCCTGCTGGCTTGGGTCGACCCAGGGGCTGACGTGCTTCCTCTCCTGGTCATCTGTGGAGTTGACTCTTCTGAGATCCATCTCATTCAAGTTCCTGAGTGCAAACAGGCTAGATCAGATCAGGGAGATAAGATCAGATAGGTTTCCTGCCTGTAAGAAGCTTCACACCTATAGGGGTGCCTCATCGTCCATCCTATCCCTGGCTTCAGACTCTGCAATATGCACAGAACTTCCCATGCCAGGCCTCATGATGCCTCTCTCCTGTAAACCCTATGGCTGGGACCTCAGAGTCTACCCCAAATCCCAGATGAGGCTGGGCTGGCCCCAGTGCACAGCAGCGAAAGGGCTGAAATCTCTGGAATTTGTCCTGAAATCTCTGGAAAGGAGCCATATGGCCGTACATGGTCACCCCTTGCAGGGTCTCCCATCTTGGGTCAGGGCCTCCCTCTATACCTTCCTCTGCTTCCTGCCTGCTCTCTGTTCTCTGCACATTTTTGACTTTGCTGGATTCTCAGGCCTGAGCTGCTTCCAGTGTCTCCCCGACTTATGGAAAGATTCCTTGTTTCCAATACCCACTCCCCACTCTCAACCTGCCCTACTCGCCTCTGAATGCAGGAGGGCTGAGCCCAGGGAGCCCCTCGTGAGGTTTTCCATCTCCTTCAGAGTGCTCTTCTGGAAAGGACATTTCTGAGCTCTCCAAGCCACAGCCTGGACTTCACCATGGGATGAGAGGCGCTCTGGGCGGGGGTCTGTGCCTCCTCAGAGAGTTCCCCAGCCCGGGAGCACTGCCTCCTCCCAGGAGACTCTTTCCACGGCCAGCCGTTCTCATCCGTCTTGGCCAGGGCTGAAGGGTAAGCGAAGCCACTGCAAGCTCCGAGAAGAGGTGGGCAGAAACACCTTCCCCCTGGCACCTCTCCCCCTGTTGCGGTGTGCTTCTCTTGCCCAGGGAAACTTCCAGACACCACTGATAGTTCAGAGGCAGCTGTTCAGCATTTACATTTTACACAGTGCAAGGTTATTTGACTGCCACGATCTGATCTTCTCTAGTTAATAACCTTGACTTATGGAGTAAGTTGCTCAGTTTCTTTTCCTGCCAGGGATGCCTGCTGCTTGGGTGAGCACAAATCCCTCTCTCCAACACCCTCTGTCTTCTTATCCCATAGCTCAGGGGACCCTGCAGGACGAGGGAAGGCCAACGGGCTAAGCCTGTGCTCAGAGCCTTCTCTCACTATGACCCCGACTTCTCCTTGCAGAGCAGGACCCCTGGCTCCGGATCCCTTCTGGGCACCACCCCTCTACCTCCTCGGGTTGTCCTCTGCGGTCCACGGCCACAGGTAGGATGGCTTCAGTGTTGCTCCCTCTCCTCTCCCGGAGTCCTCCCTGGCAAGGGTTAACTGTGTGTATAAAATTGATTGCGATTTTAGTAATTCGGTATAATCACAGTCTACCAGCAGGTTGCTTTTCCAGCAGGAGGGTTTGGAATTATTTTCTGGAGTTTGCAATATAGAACTTAAATTAAGCCTCAGAAGTCAGGGGAGCTCCGCAGCATCCCTAATGTGGTGCTAAATTCTCAGCAGCACAGTCTCCGTATTAAAGCCTTTGCTGGCAATTAGGTTCATTAACTATCACAATACCTTATTTATTACTCGTCCTGCCATATGGTTTCCCAGCTAAAGAATGGCGCCCGTTCTCCTACAGACCATTTGGCATCATAAAAATGTTAACAAATAATATTATGGCTCTCGGGGGCACAGGGCCTTGCTGGGTTCTGGGTCTGAGCGGCGGGAGAGAATATGAAAACATTTTTCTTCTATGGCGAAATAAAAAATTCCTCAAGACAGAAGTATTCAAAGAATATAGCACTTGCATAACAGAAATGGGAGTTTTATTTACTCTCGTAATGGTTATGTCAATATTTGCATCAGCTAGGAGTTTCCACTCATCTTCCTCTCCACTCTCTTTTGGGTTGTTTTCACGTTCATCCTTCCCCCTCTTACTTTCTACCTCTGTGATGAGAGGCACCACGCAAGGCCTGGGGCCGGCTGCTGCTGGGGTGGGGGCACGCTTGGGCTCTCCCGCCCCCGTGCACCTGGCCACCTGCTCCCCTGCTCCAATCCCGCCCTGGGCGTTCAGGTCCCACTTCTATCTCCAGCCAGTGTTCTTTTTTTTTTTTTTTTTTTTTTTTAATTTTTTTAACGTTTATTTATTTTTGAGACAGAAAGAGACAGAGCGTGAACAGGGGAGGGGCAGAGAGAGAGGGAGACACAGAATCTGAAACAGGCTCCAGGCTCTGAGCGGTCAGCACAGAGCCTGACGCGGGGCTCGAACTCATGGACCGTGAGATCATGACCTGAGCTGAAGTCGGACGCTTAACCTACCGAGCCACCCAGGCGCCCCCTCCAGCCAGTGTTCTTAGCAGAAATTGGCAAGTGCCGCCTGTGCCCGTGCCCGGCGTCACCCTGTGATGAGCAGGCGTCGTGCTGCCAAGCTTCACCAGGCCTCGCACCGTGGAGCGTGGGCACGGGGTGGTGGGGGGTTGGTCTGCAGGAGCCAGAGGTGACACCTCAGGAGGATGGGAGAGACTGCATTTCAAGGGGCCCGTTGGAGAAAGCCATCTCCTCCAAGGACAAAGCACCTCCCTGCTCCTTATCACCTGGATGCGGAGGTGCAACCCTAATGCCTGGGGACTGGGTGGGGGAGGGAGGGCTGCCAGCAGGTCCAAACTAGGGGAGAAGCTCTCTGCCAGGTCCCCAGCATCCAATAAGCAGGCCTTCCCGCCAGCCGTGAGGCCGCCCCTGTCTGCCCCACCAGGGCCTTCCTCTGAAATGGAGGGGCTGCCTGGGCAGTGTTCCAGTGCGGGATCCACCCTTTCCCAAATGAGTCTCTAGACCTGGATGGGGACACTCCTTGGGAAACAATAGAATATAAAGGGGAGAACAGTGAACGTTGGAGCTAGACCTCCAGTTTCAAATGCTACTCTTGCCAGCTGCCAGCTGTGTGACGCGTTCATGGCTCAGTGTCTTCATCTGTAAAATGGGGATAATAGTAGCCACCCTGGGAGGGTTGTTTCAAGGCCTAAATGAGTTAGCCTCTCTACGAGCTGGTGCAAAGCACATGCTATGCCAGGGGACAGCTGGGACTGGGCCGGTTCTCTGGCGGTGCCTCTTCTTCGCTCCGGCTTTTCCTCTTATCCCTTTGAGGCATTTGGGAGCCATGGACCACTCCCCACGTCACAACCACACTGCCCCCGAATCCTGATTCTGACCCTGAAATAAAGCCACGTGCGCAGTGGCACAGCCAGGACGTCATTTGCCCTCATTCATCCATTTCCTCTGCCGTGACGACACACGGTCCCAGTGCAGTGACCTTGGTGGGCCACAGCCGATAGAGACCAACCAGACGGAAACCGTCAGGCCGGATGAGACCGTAGAGATGACTGCAGGGGTGGTACCGTGGCCACAGTCATACAGCCAGGAAAGGGCAGACGCAAGGCTCGGTCCCCACCCCCAGGTCCCCTCAGCAGATCAGGGAGGAGGAGAACTCAAAATTAAATTCCATTCAGCGTCAACTATGTACAAAGCATCAGTGCCATCGTGGGCAGGTGAGGTTTTGGGATGAGTGGACTCCGGCGTGGAGAGTGGCCCCCCATGCTCCCAGGGAGGGGCCCCAGAGGCCCCAGAAAGAAACGGGCTCATCCAGGAGAGGGCAGTGTCATAGCAAGCCTGTTCCCATTCCCATGAGCCTCTTCAAAACTCGAGGTGTGGGTGACCGACTGCCCCACCCTGTGGGCCCAGCTGCTTCCCTGGGAATCTCTCTCTTTGTCCAAAGGCACCTGGCTTGCCTTCCTGCTGGTTTTCGCTACTAGTTCTAGAGATTGGTTTGTTTCTCTTTTGCTTCTCTAAGAGGTGGCCCCTTTGGGAAAACTCTTCCAGGAGGGGACACGTGGGGCCTGGGACTACACGGTGACAACGTGCAAAGGTGTGCATATGTTCCCACATCACAGACGTTAAGCGAACACCATGCCTAAGTTAGTATGTGCTCAGCCCTGCAGTACATTCTCTGAGGACACGGCACCAGGTTTCCAGAGATCACTTGTTTTTTTAAGTTTGTTTGTATGTTTATTTATTTAGAGACAGAGCACATGCATGCGTTTGCAAGTGGGGGAGGAGCAGAGAGAGAGAGGTGGGGGGAGAGAGAGAGAGAGTCCCAAGCAGGCCCTGCACTGTCAGCACAGAGCCTGATGCAGGGCTTGAACACATGAACCACAAGATCATGACCTGAGCCAAAGTTGGATGCTCAATTGACCGGGCCACCCAGGTGCCCCTAGAGCTCACTTTTTACTTTCCAGATGTCCTTGGACACGTCCCCTGATATCTGTCTACCTCATGTTCCCATTCGTAAGTGGGGACGATAAAAAGATTCACCTCAGAGCATTGGCGTGATAATTACCTAACAGCTGAAGGATGCTTAAGATGTCATCCTGTCCGTCATCCGGTAACGTGCAGTCAGTGCTAGCTCTTACTGTCCTCGGTAACATTACGGATGATCACCTACCAAGGGGGAGGGTCTACCCATCATCTGTATGTTGTGGAGATATTTTTTCTGTACATCATCTCACCTAGTCTTCATGACAACCTGTATGGTAGACCACCTCTTCCCCATTTCACAGAAGGCAAGACTAAGGCTCGGGGAACAGACAAGCTGACTACGGGAAGCACAGGCTTTGAGCCTGCATCCTCGCCCCCAAGTCTGGCTCTCACTGTAACCTACAGTATTGTCTTTCCTCTGCCCCCTGGGAGGGCCTGCATGGGGAGCGCAAGGCTCCAGGTCACCTGGGGACCCCGTGAGGGCTGAGGCACCCTGACAGCCCGTCCCACTGCTGAGGGCCGTGCTGCTCCCTGAGGTTGGCCCTGCCCAGCCCCCTCGGCAAGTCTGGCAGGGAGAGGGTCAGGCTGCTCAGACGTGGGGTCCGTCTCTCCAGGGCTGTGCTCTCCCCCAGCCAACGAGCTGAGGGCAAGGAAAGGCAGAGCAATCGGGAATACATTTACCAAAAGCTGTGACCATGAGGGAAGAGAAACATGTAGAAGGAGAGGATCAGGAGATTGTTTTCAGGAACATTAGAGACCGGGGAGAAGTGGGTAATTTTAATCCCACGCATCTGCTGGAAATTAATTTAATTGTGCTGTCTCTGGCTCTTCTCCCTTCCAACCCATTCCATCGATGCCTGATGGGGTCCTGCACCTGAAGGAGACAGCCCAGCCCCTCCAGGCAGCCTTGGGGACTGCAGCCCCAGGCAGGCTGACCAATCCTACCTGCCACCAGAGCTGAGGGGCGAGCCGGCACTCATTCAGCCTAGACTCTTCTCGGGGCACCTGGATGGCTCAGTGGGAAGAGCGTCCCACTCTTGATCTTGAGGTCCTGGGTTTGAGCCCCATGATGGGTGTACAGATTACTTAAATGAGTAAATAAAAGCTTTAAAAAAATCTAGACTCTTCTTGAGAGGGGCTCGAGTGAGAGACAACAGGAAGAACTTCCCAGGAACAAAGAATGTGACCAGTGGGAACAGGGGAAAGGGGCTGTAAAACCAGCTGCTTGGAGCCTTCAGGACACAAGATATTGACAGGACCCTTTGCTTCTTGAGTCTGTGCCTAGGGCGTGAGTTCCACCGCAGCTCCCCTCCTCCCCCCATTCAGCCACCTGCTGAAGCTCAGGACCCCCTTACAGCCACACCTGAGGCAGACACAGCGTCAAACACATGCTGTTGGTGGGTCCAAAAGCCAAGACACTGGTGCCCCGACACTGGACTGGGGCCCACATGAGGACAGACATACTCAGCCATATTCACACACTCACATCACCTCCGCCGACTCTCCCGCGAGCGCATCAGACGTGGGCAAATGCCTGCTTCGGACAGCAAGAGCTGTCAGTGTGGCAGCCGCATGGTACAATTACCTGGGGGGCTTAACAAAATACCGATGCCAACGTCCCACCGTGGGAGCCTTTGACTTAACTGCCCTGCGGTGGGGCCTGGACGGGGGCGGGGGGGGGGGGTGGTGTTTTCAAAGCTCCAGGTGATTCTAATGTGCAAACAGGGCAGGCGAGGACTGCGCAGGTGAGACAGACCTTGCTTCCCACTCTGGCCCGGCGTCCTGTTCAGTTCCACCCGGTGACCACTAGAGGTCAGCAGGGCTTGGAGGAAGGGGCCGCGCGTGGCCCAGGGGTGCGCCGAGGCCTGGGGCGGCTAGAGGTCAGGCGCGGAGGAGCCCGGAGGGAGAGCGGACACCGCGAGGGGGCGGAGGCGGCCCGCTAGCGGGACGAAGGCCTGTGAGCCGCACAAAGTCAACTTCACTTAACCAGACTTTTAAAAACTATCCCCTGTTAAAACATCCCAAAGTGATGCCCCCCCTCCCCCGCCGCTGTAGCCAGCACCTCCGTGCACCACGATGGTCCCACCGGGTCACTGCCAGGTCCTGTGCGCAGGTGGGCGGGCGCGCGCTAAACGCGCGCACACAGCCGTGTCCCGCATCCTGCGGGCCTCCATCAACACAGAGGAGAAATATTTTGCCTTTCCGGAGGGGGAGCCAGCGTTTGGATTCCAAAGGTGGTTTATTTTGACTCACTGCTGTTTTTGCTGGAGAAGAGTAAAGCAGAAAGTTCCTTTACTTTGGCCAAGATGAGGCACGCATAGCCACACGGAGCCCAAGTTTCAGATGAGCAAATAGAAGTGAACCAGTTGTCCGTCTCCTTTCATCATCGCCAAGAAGGATAACGTCCAAGAGGCAGGGGAGGCTTCCCTGCATTGTGGTTTAAGAGAAATGAAAGAGAAATAGTCTATGGACAACACTGGACCTTAAAAATGAAAAAATGCCTATGCTTCCCTGTTCCACTTCAGGCTCCTCCTTCCTGGTTCCTCCTTCCTGGCTCCAGGTTCCAGCCCTTGGACACCTCTTTGGCACATTGCACATGCATGCTGCTAGCTCTTTACAAAGTAGCTTTCCCTCTAAACTGGGAGGCAGCTTGTTGGCTGAATGAGTTCCTAGCACTCGCTAGGTATACAATACACATTTGTCAAACCAAAATGTTTTGTTGCCCATCTTGTCTTGAATCTAATTTGCATACGTTTAAAATCAACCGAGTTTTTTTTCTAGATCCTTTTCTAAGACCCTTGCATTCTTTTTTTTTTTCAACGTTTATTTATTTTTGGGGGGACAGAGAGAGACAGAGCATGAACGGGGGAGGGGCAGAGAGAGAGGGAGACACAGAATCGGAAACAGGCTCCAGGCTCTGAGCCATCAGCCCAGAGCCTGACGCGGGGCTCGAACTCACGGACCGCGAGATCGTGACCTGGCTGAAGTCGGACGCTTAACTGACTGCGCCACCCAGGTGCCCCAAGACCCTTGCATTCTTAACCTTCAAACATTACCAGGTTATCTGTTTAAAATACAGGTTCCTGGGGCACCTCGGTGGCTTAGTGGGTTAAGCCTTTTTGACTCTTGATTTCGGCTCAGGTCACGATCTCAAGGTTTGGGGGATCCAGCCCTGTGTCGGGCTCCACGCAGGCAGCGTGGAATCTGCTTGGGATTCTGCATCTCCCTCCCTCTCTGCACTTCCCCTGTTCGTGTTCTCTCTCTGTGTCTCTCAAAAATAATTAAAGAAATACAGGTTCCTGAGCCTCACACTCCTAAAAAGTGATTGGGTAGCTTTTAGGTTGGAGATCAGGAACATGCATTTTCCACCAATGGCTCAAGTGATTCTAGAATAGGAATCTAGGATGAGACCTCCCCTCACCCCCACCCCACAATTCCTGGATGGGCTCTTTAACCAGCTTGGGCTTCAGCCTGATCCAGGGAGATAGGCCAGGGTGGTTTCTGATGATGCCCCAGGGCCTGAAGACTTTGTGGGCCCATAAGAGTGCTGTGAATTGCTCTGTTGGCCCCCAGCAGGGAGGATTCAGGATTCTTTTCTAGGTTCTGCCTAGTCTGGTTCACTCCCCACCATGCAGCTTCTTTCTTTCCTCCTCCTGTGATGCTGCCTTTTTCCTTGGTTCCTCCTACCAATCCCAGCATCTGGGGCAGAGGGAACATAGCAGGCCCCCATCCCAGGAGGAGACGATTGCGAGGGGTCCTGAAATTACACTTGGGGGCTGAACTTGGGGGCCCTTGTGCATGTGCTTCTGGGTCTCAGCCTGGCCCTCAGTGGAATACCGGGATTTAAGGTAGCCAGAGGAGAGAGGGAGCTGAGGGCCTGGAGTTTAACCAGCAGCCCAGTCCTCTCCTGTCCACTGCTTGGACTTCCATCAAAACCCTCTTCATAGCCACTCAAGAGACAGGATTATGATGAGTTCTACAGCCCGTTCTTCCTTCTCACAAAGACACTGTCAACAAGGCCACCCTGCAGGGAGCCATCTCTGTGAGTCCCAACTAGGTGGGGGGGGGGGGGGGGAACTATGATAAAAAATAGCTACAGTTATTGAGCACTTACTACATTGCAGACATGAACCAGGCACCTTACACGTTATATTAAAACTCACACCGATTTTGAAATGTAGCCACGCATAAACATTACCCTCTCCATTTCACAGCTGAGACGAGGCTTACACAATTTGCCCCAGACACAGCTAGTAAGTGGCAGAGGCAGGATTTGAACTTTGATCTGTCTGGCCAAGGCTCTAAAACTCAACCTCAAAAACTGAAGACAGAGTAAAGCCTCGCACATCCCGCTCAGGGCTGTTGTATGTGGAGGCATTCAAGGCGAAGCGTATAGGACCGGCAAGGTCGGTGAAAACCAGGGCACCTGAAAACACAGACTCTAAAATACAGAAAGGAAGTGACAAAATAGAAATGCTTGAACACATTTACATGACAACAAACTTTATGATGAGTAGTTAACCACAGCTCATATCTTTGCTAGATTTTTATGCAAATGATATGTAATTTGCACAATCTGATAAAACGGGGTAGCTCCTGAAGGAGGAGGGCTTGTGAGCTACCATCCCCACTCCCCACTGCCACTAAAACCTTATCCCCACTACCCATCCGTCGCCACTGTGCCCTGCCCCAGGCGCCTGTAACAGAATCTTGAAGGCCCAAATAAAACCCTCTTTTGAAAAGCATGAAGTCCCACAGTCTCTCCAAAGAGCCTGGATTGTGAAGGATGAGAATCTCTCAGAATAAAAGATACAGACAGGCTCCAGTCAAAACAGGGAACAGGAGGGGCGCCTGGGTGGCGCAGTCGGTTAAGCGTCCAACTTCAGCCAGGTCACGATCTCGCGGCCCTGAGTTCGAGCCCCGCGTCAGGCTCTGGGCTGATGGCTCGGAGCCTGGAGCCTGTTTCCGATTCTGTGTCTCCATCTCTCTCTGCCCCTCCCCCGTTCATGCTCTGTCTCTCTCTGTCCCAAAAATAAATAAACGTTGAAAAAAGAATTTAAAAAAAAAAAAAAAGGGAACAGGAGCGCCTGGGTGGCTCAGTCAGTTAAGCATCCAGTTGCGAATCAGGTCACGATCTTGTGGTTCATGAGTTCCAGCCCCATGTCCGGCTCTGTGCTGACAGCTCAGAGCCTGGAACCTGCTTCAGATTCTGTGTCTCCTTCTCTCTCTGCCCCTCTCCCGCTCGCACTCTGTCTCTCTCTCACTCAAAAATAAACATTTAAAAAAAAAATTTTTAATGAGGAACATATAAATCATTCCCAGTGTCTTGTGTTATTCTGTTCTCTCCCAGATCTCATGGGGTTTCAGATCCCATAAGCATGATTACCAACTTACATAACGCATCACCTTCTGTGTCCCATTCAGCCATGCTAACCATCTTGTAAAGTAGGCAGGACTTGATCTCCTCACTTCCCTGGCACAGATGCAATTTAACCGAGACACAGAGATGGAAAGGGACTTATTCGGGGTCTCCCAAATAGTTACGAGCTGAAGTCTGGAAGACCAATCTGGACACGAGCCCTCTTCATTAGTGCTTTGCCCTTGGGCCTCTTTTGTAACTCCCTGAGCCTAAATTTTCTCATTTGGAAATGGGTAACAGAACCATCTTCAAAGGGGACATGTAGCAGTCATGACTAGAAGGTTAAATGAGAAAAAGTATGAAAAGTCACTCAGCACAGCTACTCCAGAGTGCCTAGCACTTAACTTACTTATCTGTCTGTCTGTCTATCTATCGCTTTAGTTCTTCTCACAGCATGCTTCTCTAAGCCTCTCCCAAACCAGCACATACACACATGCATTAGCTTTCTTTCCAGGAATAAAGACTTCAGATCTGAGCTCCTTGGGGAGACCCGGCCAAAATGTCAGCCTGACTTTGGCTGGCTTCTCAAGATCGTGCAAAGACAGAAAAGTGAGACACAGAGGAGGAAGAAAAACAGATGGGTGAGAGCTGAGACCACAAGCGGTGAAGAGGAGATCCAGGCAAAAGGCTAGGCTGTGCAGGGCCTGCATCGTAAAGCCACACATGCCTGACCTCGGCGGTTCTGGAAGTCTGATGCCAAAGTGCAAAGTCTGCAAATAGGCGCTGGGTGGGCAGAGAGGCCCCAGGATACTGGGGAACCTGATTCCATTTCATTACCAACAACTCGGATCCACACTAAACAAGTCCGTTCAAAGGCTGGAGTCACTCAGCCCGGCTATAAAGTTAGCACCCCCCAGACTCTCCCCGCACGTACCGCATTAGTGAGAGAAGGGAGGGAGCCCTGGGAGCCCTCTACCTAGCACCAGCCTCCTAGATCTGGCTACCCCTCTGGCCGCCGGTGGTGAGCTGGTTCATAGCGGCTCTGCTCCATTTCTTGAGCCATCCTGACCATGGGTGACCTTGGAATTAGGCTTTGACGGGTACGTGTCCAGAAGGACAGAGAAGGCTACCTCGGACAGAAGGCACAGCCTGTCCAAAGCCATGGAAACATGACAAGGTTCATGAGGCAGCACAGTGCCAACTCATAAAGGTCTTAAAGGCCATGCCAAGGAGCTTATTACTATTATTCAAAAAAAATTAATGTTTGTTTCTGAGAGAGAGAAAGAAAGGGAGTACACAAGCAGGGGAGAGGCAGAAAAAAAGAGGGAGACACAGAATCCGAAGCAGGCTCCAGGCCCCAAGCTGTCAGTACAGAGTCAGACGTGGGGCTCGAACCCACAAACCGTGAAATAATGATCTGAGCCGAAGCCAGCACTTAACCGACGGAGCCACCCAGGAGCCCCCTTATAATGATTATTTTTTAACGTTTATTTATTTTTGAGAGAGGGCAGAGCGTGAGCGGGGGAGGGACAGAGAAAGAGGGAAACACAGAATCTGAGGCAGGCTCCAGGTTCTGGGCTGTCACCACAGAGCCCGAAGTGGGGCTCAAACCCACGAACCACCAGATCATGACCCGAGCTGAAGCGGGACGCTTCACCGACTGAGCCACCCAGGCGCCCCTATTATTTTGAAAAATACAGACCATGAGAAGAGTCTCTGAAGAGTTTCCACTTAGAAGAGTGACAAATCTGTCCTTTTGAAAAAATACTTGCAGTTGCCTTTTGGAGGAGAGGTTGCCAAGAAGTGGAAGGAAGGAAGGGAGGGAGGTTGAAAGCTAAGTGAGACAAATCCTCCCCAAGATACAACTACCCTCTAATTATTTTGAAGGCATTTCTAGACAAAGACGTATCCTGTGACATGATAGAAAAGAACAGAAAACGTGCAGAAAGCTCCAACAAGCCGGGCCAGGACTAGCGGGGACAAGCACTGTACCTAGGGTGCAGAAGGTTGGAGGCTTCACATAGAATCATGCAAACGCCCTGAGGGTGAGGCCTCCTCGAGCCTGGTGAGCTAAGTGCCTCCCTGCCCCAAGTCAAATGTGACCTATCACAGGGGAGCCAGCACACCAGGCTTCATCTGTAGAATGTTTACATGCAAAGGCAGGTGCGCCAGCTGTGGGCGGACCTGGACCCAAGGCCCGATCTTGTTGAGCTCAGTCATCAAAGTCATTTTCGTTTATAAAACGGAGAAATGATGTGAAGGTACTGGGTCCAGGGCTATACAAGTTCCAGGCATTGTCGCTCACCTGCCTTCTCCTTGGCTGGCACACCCTCAGAGAGCAGGGTTATCACGCTGCAGGAGGACATTTCTTTCAGAAGCAGGATAAGTAAAAATAGCTGCAGAACGATCAGCATGGCTACCTTGGAGCTTGTGGAAGGACACAGACGCACTCCTCTCACTTCCTCCGCTGCTAATTATTTGGACCTGAAACCCTCCTTCTCAGGAACACGCTGGCCTGTTTGTTTCAAAAGTCTTCCTGGGGAGAGAGGAAAAAAAAAAAAGGCAGTAGAGTTCTTGTTTTGTTTTCAAGTCTTTGAACAAATATTTTTTAGGATCCTACACAACCAAGCATTGTTCTGGTGCATTGGATACAACCACCTGAATGAAAGAGCCCAGCCCTCTCTGCCCTCAGGAAGCTTACATTAGCAAGGGGAGCTCTAGGGAGGCTCCAGGGAGGGGAGCCAGGAAATAAACAAGCAGTCCTGTATACAAAGGAAACAATTTCCAGTAGTAACAAGTGCTGTGAAAACAATAAAGCAGGGCAGAGGGCCTGAGGGCGCAGGAGGCTGCTCCAGATAATGCCCTAGTAGGGAGGATTTCTCTAGGGAAGTGCTTTCTGAGTGTGATGGAGGGAGAGATTTGCATAGGAGGATGGGGGGCGGGGGGAGAGGGGGTAGACATCAAGTGCAAAGGCCCTGTGGTGGGAAGTAGCAACCTTTAGTTATGCTATCTGCTTTGAGTTGGGTGTATAGAGTTTGGGCATGGTTTCTAAACTGGAGAGGAACAAATGTGTTTCTGGCCCTGATTCAAAGTAGCATATCTGTATCTGTATCTATATCTAATTTTCCATCCCCCTCTCTGTACCAAGGACACCTTATTTAGGTCACAGCTAAACACTCCTGTAACGACAGCTGCCCGGCCCCCATCCCCCGCTCCTTCCTCTATGACCTGGCCATGGCTTCGCCACTGATATTTCCTTTCCTTTCTAGAAACCACCAAGAGCCATCACTGACAGAGGCACCTTACCATTTCCTGCCCAGGGCAAAGCCTGGCTTGCGGTCTCCTCCTTTGCCCATTCCTTTGTGGAGGTAGGAGACTCCCAACACCTTGCTTCCCTCGTCATGAGAATCAAAACTGTAAGGAGGGACCTCTTCCTTTAGACACATGCCCTTTATACCTTCTTTCAGTCAGAAGGTGCTGGCACCTAATTTCAGTGCATCTGACATAGTTTACAGAGTATCCTAGAATTTCATAACTAGAGTGGGCTTGGCAAGAAAACCGGTATAATATTTTCATGCAATCCACAAGGAACCTGGGGCCCCAAGGAGGGAAAGTAACTTGCTCACGAAGAGACAGTAAATTAGGAAGAGGTCTCACGGCTCTTCTCAAAGAACAGGACAAATGCTTTAAAATGGTCAAGGCCTTTTCCATATAAGATCCCCATTTTTTGCAGGAGAGCCCATTGAAGCACAGAGAGGTTAAGTGACTTGCCCAGGGTTGCACAGAAGTGTTTGGCATCGCTGGCCTTGAATCCAAGCCTTCTGATTGGAATTCCAGTGTTCTTATAATTTCACCATGTTCTCTCCAATCTGCCTAACAAACAAACAAACAAACAAAAATCAATAAGTAAACATTCCAGAACATGCCGAAGAGATGTGGAGGGAGAAAAAAAAAATTATCATTCTCCATGATTCCTTTTTTTTTTTCCTTGTTACTGAAGGCACTCGATAGGCAGTAAACTCAATAGAAGGAAAAGTCTCTTTCTGAGAAAATGGGATATTATTAAGTCTTTGAAAAGAGCTTCCACACAGATATCGGTGCAGTTTATTTGCGGTCTTTCCCCTGAAAGAAAATCCCCTCAGATGACTGGGAGCTCCTATATATTGGGGCTTTAATAAACCAGAGAAATCCTAGTTTTGCAGTAGAGTCTGTAGTCAATTTATAGTCTTTCCTGATCTTCACCAAATTTCTCTTCCTGGCAATATTTTTGGCATTTTAATTTTAGACCTGGGTGAGGGAGTGGGAGAGAACTTTGTTTTAAAGCTTCAGTCTGACATGCATACCACCAGAATCATATCTGATTTAACCTATTTGCTCCTTGCACACACAGTAGAAGAGATGGCTTTAAAAAGAAAAGGTCGGGCAAGTTATGGGCCTCCCCTCCAATCTGGACGACCACCTTCCTCAGAGGGAAGAGTCCTCTGCTTCTGTAAGCATGGGGGACAGGCAGGGAGTACCCGAAAGAGGGGTGGCTTGGGGAATCTGATAGACCCACGTTTATGTCCCAGCTCTGCCCCTAACAAACTGTGGGGTCGTGGCCAAGTTCATTAGCTTCTTTGAGGTAACAGACCTCAGGGCTCAAGTTAAGAAATCTGCCAAATTTTATATCGCTATTAAATGACAGGTCTGGGTTTGACAACCACATTAGTCTGATTCCAAAGCCCAGATGGTAAGGCACACTGCTTCTTTGTAGGATTATCACCATTGCTAACCCCCAAAAGAACACGCTCATGGATTTTGCCTGTGGGAATCATGACTACGAAGTACCAGGATCAATGTCAGAATGTGTGTGTGTGTGTGTGTGTGTGTAAGTATTTATATGTATACCCATGTACATATATATAAAGAGACACAGATAGATAATATATCTCCAAATGTATATGACATGCTTCACACTGGCCACAAGGGGAAAGCTGATACACTTTTTACAACTCTATTGCTATTATTGCTAGGTTATGAGCCACAGGAGAATCTCAGCCTCCTGTTCTCCTGTCCCACCAGTTTTGACCTCAAATTTTATTATCCAGCTTCATCACCCCCTTGTGCTTGTTTTGAAAATCAAATCTTTCCTCTATGGGCAAGATATGCCACAGCTGGAGACTTGGCAAAGATTCATGCTATGTATGTATGTACTTCGCAGGTGGTTTCACAAGATTTCCAAGAATGACGGGCTGACTTCAGGGACAGCCTCAGGAGGGCTCCCAAAGGGCTCTGGTCCCAAGTCCTGGCTCGAAGTGGCCTATGGCTTGGGGAACACTGTACTGCCTCTCTGTTCTGCTTCCTCTCTGACCAAATGGGGAGATTGGGCTAGATGATGTTTTAAGTTCCTTTTGGTTTGGAATCTATCAAGCGTTTTGAAGAGGGCAACCCTTCTTGGTTGTCTAAGCTCTAGTGTGCTCGTTGGAAAGTTAACTGCCTTGCTTTCCAGTCATGCCTAATGTATATAAGGGGGCACAAGGGCCTGGGGGTCCTTGTTTGGCGATTAATGCAAGAGCTCTACCAGCCTATCCATTTTTCATATTAATCTCCTGCTTCGATTTTTTCCCTTCAACCTAGAGGCCCCAGGGTATGAAAGACAGACATTGCAATGCCCCATCTTCTTGCAACCAACATATTCAGGGCCTTTACCTCTTTCCCGGGCTGGGCTCCCTCTCACGATTCCTGACATGTTACACTAGCACTGTGAATATCTTTCCCTAAATTCTGTCACTACAAAGGATGTCCCTCGGTAAAGCTTTTCCTCACCATTTCCTCTACTGCTTCCCCTAGTGGGTTAAGCTGAAAACTTAACTTTTCCCTCATCATTTGTAGGGAATTGTGAAGAAACTCAGGCCACAGGGGAATCCTGTTCCAGACTTACACTCTTGGCCCCCTAGCAATTGCTTTGGGGAGAGGGGGCAGTCCTCAGTGTTCAATCCCCAAGAAACAGACCCCTACCCCCCAAACAGAGCCCAAATCCAAGGGCTTGGATTTGAGAGTGTGGGTGTTGGCTGCCCCTCTTCTTAGCTGTGTGGCCAAGGTTGCTTCATCTCTCTGCCTCAGTTTCTTCAGCTGTAGTAGAAATAAGGGCAGCGACCACTTCATGGAGCTGTCTGGAGGAGTAAATGGCCAGAGCCCTTGAGTAATTCCTCAATGTGTGTTAGTAAGCAGTAAGCAGTATTCAGTACGGGGCATGGCAGAAATAAGTTGGAGGCATGACTTAAATTTTTTAAGCCTATCAAATCAATATTCGTTCTACATAAACTACAGAGTTTATCAATCTGTGGGCAGGGGCCTCTCCAAGAGACTGGGAAGGAGCTTAACAAAATCAGAGGAAATGGAGAGGTCAGATTTGGGCTTCTTTGATTACTTTGTTATTTTTAATCCCAAACAGGTTCTTGTGGGGGGGGGGGGAGGCTGGGTACCTATGAGCCCAAGCACCTTCCCACCCCCCCCCCCAACTTTTATTTTGGACAACAAGGAAGCAACAGTACAGCCCCCACATGCTCACCATCTGCACTTGGAGATTCCAGCTTTGCTTATGAGACAGTAACCTTCCAAGGGCCGAATTATGTTTGCTTTGTCTGCATCCTGTGCTCAGTGTGCCACAACAGGTATACTTGGCTATTTAACAAAGAAGCAACAACAACATCCCTAAGCAATGGGGAGGGAGGGGCTGGGGGGGGTGGGTCGTTCCTTCCCAGAGATTTTTGCAGACACCAAAATGTTGAGAAAAGCAAAACAAGCTGCCTGCATTCAGGGAATGCCACCTCTGATTTCTGATTAGTCAACAAGGAAGCACTTCTTGGGGGAAAGAAATAGGGAATGGAAGACAGAAAGCCAGGAGGGCTATGGATTTGGGATGGAGAGAGCTTGCTGAACACTCTATAGCAGCCCTGCAACCCTCTGACTCTTGGTTCCCAGCACAGTTATGATCCGTGTGAACCAGCTAGCAGCTAGGAGGTGGCCACTGTCCCTGCAAGTTTCAGATGGATAACTTCGCCTCTGGCTAATAAATATATGGCAAAAAGAAATAAATCACAGCTGGCAAATGACTTTTGAGTATCAAAGCACCCAGCTTTCTGCAACTTTCCCAGTTTTCCCAAAACCCCCTTTCCTGTCCCCAGCCAAACAGAACAGAGGACGTCCAACACTGTGCCCTTCCCCAGCGCAAGGGGTCACTCACCCCAGGCGGGTGGGCTGGAGCCTCCCTGCAAGGCCAAAGTGAACACGTACGTGCCTGTGGACTGGGCAGAGGCTGGTGGGTAGGAGTCTGAGGTCTTCGGCCTCACCCTGGGCTTCTCCTCAGACCCCCTGGTCTTGTGAGCATAATCCTAGAGGTTAATAATAATCACAACAGGCAGCCCATCATTGCCTCCCTGTCTGGCTGAGAGGTTTACAACTTAAACTCATGGCAGAGGGAGAAATTGGCTCAATCACTTGGAGTAATGGTACATGGAGAGCCAGTTGGGCATGACTGCTATTTAACTCAGGGAAAACCAGCTGCTGCGTTTAACGTATGTACACACTAATAAACACGTCATGCTACGGGGTGGAAATCGACGTGCCACCCCCCTCCACTCCCCACCTTGCTCTCCATTTGCCTGTTGTGCCTCACCCAACCTAATCAATGGGACAAGACTGGGAGAATGGGGACGCAGACAGACGTGCGTGGCTATGGTGACATCAATGCTCCCGGGTCACCGCTCCCTCTTTAATGTGATTTAAAGTTTATCTATCACACACTTTACCCCAGATAGTTATACGAAGGCATTTTGTAGGGGGAGGGTGGAAAGAACAGTGACCTGACGTCATCGTCAGGAAGCGCGCACATTTTCAGATCTGCCTTTCACTGTGGGTCAAGCACCCCTTGGGTCTCCTTCCTAAGAGGCTCTGGCGAGGCGAGGATCACTGTTGTCCCAGTTTACAGCTAAGGACAACCGCAAGTCGGTTAAATAAGGGAGGTTAAATAATTGACCCGAGATCACCCAGGACCCAAGAGGTGGGAGGTGGTATTTGAACACAGGCTCGTGAGAGTAAATCAGAGCCCACGCTCCCAGGCTTTACACTGCCCTGGGTATTTGCGGGACAGAGGAGGGAGTTGTGGAGGCCATCACTGACCTGAAGGTGTTCTGCACATTTCCGGTTGTATTCCTTAAGGTCCTAGGCAGGTCCATCCTAGGATGCTTTCCTATCTGCTCTTCCCCAGCGGCTATGCCACTTTCCCACCACAAACAGGAACCCAGCTTTCACCAGGTACCTAGTACAGCAGATACAGAAGGAAAACCCACGACTATCCTCGTTCCCATAGAGCTGGCACAGCAGAAGAGGCAGTTAAAGAAAAATAGGTTCATAGGGGAAAAGGATGAACTAACTATAAACTGTCACTGTCTTTCCCAGTTTTCCCCTTGGCCCTGTCCACACAAGATGCTCCAGTCTCCAGAAGGACCTGTCGTAGGGCCAGGAATTGTCAAGAGGACTTGGAGACAGCCCCTCCTCCCAGGCCAGAATCCCAGCTCAGGCGCTGTGGCCCTTCTGCTTCTGATAAAAAAACCAAGGTATATTAATTAAGGTAATGCTAGCTACTGCAATAAACTCCCAAATAGGGAAAGGCTACGGTTGCCAGTTAAGAAGAAAAAGATCCCGAGGCGCCTGGGTGGCGCAGTCGGTTAAGCGTCCGACTTCAGCCAGGTCACGATCTCACGGTCCGTGAGTTCGAGCCCCGTGTCAGGCTCTGGGCTGATGGCTCAGAGCCTGGAGCCTGTTTCCGATTCTGTGTCTCCCTCTCTCTCTGCCCCTCCCCTGTTCATGCTCTGTCTCTCTCTGTCCCAAAAATAAATAAACATTGGAAAAAAAAAAAAAAAGAAGAAAAAGATCCTAATTTTTGAATTTCAGATACTTTTCTTAGTGTAACTATGTTCCGTACGATATTTGGGATATACGTATACTAAAAATTACTCATAGTTTGTCTGAAATTCAAATTTAATTGGGTGTATTTTATTTGGCAACCCTACTGAAGACATCAAAGGTTTATTTCTTGCTTATATAAATTCCCAGCGGGTGTTCTTAGGAGGCAGCTCCCCTGCAAGTTGTGATTCAGGGATCCAGGCTCCTTCCAGCTTGGCTCTGCCATTTTCCTTACTCACCGTCCAAGGTATCTATATTCATGGGGTCAGGCTGCAGAAAGGGACAGGGCGTGGGGGATGCCATGTGCGAGATTCGATGGGCCAATTCTGGAAGCGGCCCTTCTCACAATCCATCGGTTGGCCAGAACTCAATTCCATAGCTTGTATTGAACAGCAAGGTGAGATGAAAAATGTAAGCCAGTGTGTGCTCCGAAAGATATTTGGAGAACAGCTGGCTAGTCTTTGCTGGTACTTGTGCTGCACGCATGTCTCACACTCTCCTGCTGGCTTCGGTAAGCAGCCCTCCACCCACTGGTGTCCCTAGAAGAAGATCAGATGCTCTCCTCTCAGCCCTGGACTTGGTTAAGTAACAGCTCTCCCAGACTGGGAGTATGAGGCCATTGTGGGAGTAACGAGCAGTGTGATTCAAATCAATTCATTTTAATCCAATGCCATTTAATAAATATTTATTAATGCTCCTAGGATATTGAGAAACGCTTGATTCTAGGCCCCTGAAGGAGACATAAATTGAAATAGAACCCAGTATGCCCTCAAGGAGCTGCATACAATTAAATTCAACAGCTATCCTCAACTCTTATCTGTATCCCATTGACTTTTTTCAAAGGTTGGTGAAAGACCTATAGCTGCAAAGAATTTGGCCCTAAATGCTGGGATACAGAATGCTCCCTGCCTCCCAAAGTCCTCAAACACTTGGTGTCTGTATCCATCCATCCATCCATCCATCCATCCATCCATCCATCCATGCACAAACATGTGCATGCATTCATTCAATTAGTTCATTCACCAAAATTCAACAAGCAAAGATCTGTTCTGTTTGACAGTGTGCTGGGCTCTGTGGAAGGGGAGTGGCAGCACCAAGTTGGACAAGACTGAGACCTTGCCTTCTAGGAACTCACAGCGGAGGGGGGTAGTCCGAATACGCAGAACTCAGATACCAGACAGATGGTGGTAAATGCTATGATAAATGTTCAAACAGTGCTAAGAGGCTTCGGGAGGAGGGAGAAATTAATTCTGACTCAGGGGTGGGGTGGAAAAGATTGCACCAAGGGCCAACAGTGATTTCCAAAAGAAACCCATGGATCTGCCCTGGCAAGGGGAGGCTGAGTCAAAGCATCTGGCTCTGAGCCCACAGGACACCCCCCCCCCCCCCCCCCGCCCAGGTCTCCCACCTACTCAGCCCTAAGAGAAAAGTCAGTGAGCTTTTCTCAAAGAACTCCATGGCGCTCTTTATTTTATCTTAAAAATTCGTACAAATTTTGAATTCCACTCCACAGGATACCAATGTTTGTTTTACTATAATAATTTTAATATAATTGGCTTAAATTACCTGTCATTGAGGAAAATCATTTCATCTGGTGGCTTGTGCACCCCTGACATACCACTTCTAATTTGCAGAGTACTTTTCCGGAAATTCAGCCTCTGAAACTGGAAGTTCAGGTATCACGAACTTCAGAGCTTTTCTCCTTGGCGGGATGGACGAAATATTCTGCTTCTAGAACTCTGAGACTGGTCGTGTGCGTTGTAAGCAGTTAACACAGTGATCCTAGGTGAGGCCTGCATAAGAGGAACACCGTACTTTTTACACACTTCTCTCACATCAGGGGACAAGTAGAATAATTCGCCTTGGACGTGAGTTGTGTTTCCAGACCATGGTGCATCCCGTGGCCTCTCCTAGGAGCATGCGTGACCCTTTCTCTCTGCATGCCCTTGTAGGTTTTGAATGGAATGATAGTACTCATGGTGCATGACAGCTGTCTTAGATTGAAAGCTGTACCATTAAACACCTCAAAAATTAAACAGGTGGCTGTTTAAAGTTAAACAGCATAAGAAAATGGTCCATACTTCCCCCTCTCCCAGGCCTGCCTGCGATGGAATACCAAAGTGTTAAAAGAAGGCCCTGTTTGTGATGAGGACTTGGGGGTTAATTTTCAGCATGGTGCCTGGGGATTTAGCTGTGGGACTCCCGTTACAAGGAATGGGAGACATACTGCTTCATTTTGCACACGCTGCATGTGCACCTCACCCTTCACCCTTGGACGGCAACAAAATTTTAGTTTTGAAATTGAGGCCCTTTTTCTCAGAGCAAAGCAGATTTCCAGAGACACCCAAATTACTCAGTGCTGGCCCCCAGGCCCGTGTGTTTGTGTGTTTGGGAAAGAGAGAAAATGCCTCTCTCCTAAATGCAGGAGCCCCTTTCAAAGACAACATTAAAACATTATGCCCAATAGCCCAATAGCTGACAGCAATGGTCGCTATGTCTCATCCCAAAGCTTTGTCAGGAACCCCATAAAACTAGCACATGGTTTGTGACACCCAGTGAAACACCGTGCTGCTTCCATAATGACCTGAACCCTGCTGCCTGTCATTAAGGGACCTCTCTTATTAAACATCTCTTTTTTAAATGGCCGCCATCATCTGGTCCCAGTGTACATTAAATCCCATTATAATTATAAACACACTTCCCCATAACATCCGTTGCAGATTTCATCCACACTGCCTACCCCCTCAGGGCATCTTTGCACTAATAACAACTCAGATTTGCTATCTGAGTTGACAACATTAGGTCTCAACACCATTTGCAGTATGCTGGCGAGAGAGACAGAGAGAGAGAGAGAGAGAGAGAGAGAGAGAGAAGACAAAGCTTTCTCTTTCGCAAGCAGGAAGATCTTGGGGTCAAGTGACCCAAGACCTTAGGAGCTAAGAGAAATCACCCTTCTTCTCCCTTTGAGAATCACTCTCTGCCCAGCAGACTAGAGGAAGGCCATACTTAGCACCTGGAGCAGAAGCCCAACTTTGTAAACACCACTAGCCAGGACTCCACCAGGAAAAGAGATGGCAATTACTAATCAGAGGAGCTGTCTTATTTGGTTTTCTGCCTTCAACTAACCAGAATCTACAGGTCACCTTTTTGTTTCCCTCTCTGTTTTTTGGAGGGGGCATCTAAAAAAGTGACATGGAAGGATTAAAAAAAAAAAAAAAGATGAGGGGCACCTGGGTGGCTCAATCGGTTAAGCGTCCAGACTTCGTTTGGGGTTGTGATATCATGGTCAGTGAGTTCAAGCCCTGCATCCGTCTCTGTGATGACAGTGTGGAGCCTGCTTAGGATTCTCTCTCCCCCTCTCTCTTGCCCTTACCCTGCTCATGCGCTCTCAAAATAAATATACTTTGGGGGGGAAAAAAAGACGAACCAAAGAGAACCATCAACATACGCACGGAAGATAAATTTGGTTTTGTATAGTTTTTGACATCATCTACATCTACCTGGTAGATATTTGCAGTTATGACCTTGAAGCATTATAAGGTCCTTTGCTTCCAAGAAAGGACACAATAAGTCTACTGTATCTTCCCCCAAGAGTCCCCAGTGGGTCAAAGATCTAAGAGTGCATGTGACAGCTGGTGCATCTTCCATTGGCAACCTGGAGTTCTCAATTGCTCTGGAGACTTTTTCCTTTCAGGGGCTCCACTGCTGGTATCCCTCCTCAAAAAGGCTTTATTTCGCACTCATCTCAAGGTTTTAGTATGCAAAGTGGCTGCTGCTCGCCCAGAGGTAGGAGTCCTTGATTTATTTATCATGATAGGAAAGTCTACCTTTAAATTTTACAACTATTTTCCAGCTGAGGTGTTGGAACGAAATGAATTGCAACATTTCATTAACACACAATCAGAATACAGAATAACACAGCCTTCTTCAGGGGCAATCTGTTCGGTTGAAGCTTTATTGTAATTCAAAACTCCCTCCTCAACTTTTGCCTGCGATTTTAGGGAAGGAGGGAAAGTGAGCTAAGTCTGTTTACCAGGTGGTCTGATTCAATGGGAAATGGTTTGGCCGTCAGCTTGCCTGGTGGCTGTGTAGCTCTTGGCCTCAGTGGAGTTAAGAGAAGGAAAATCAAAAGCTGTTTTCCTTTTTCTATCTTGCCAGAGGCTTATACAATCTAGAAGTTAAGATCAAGAGCTTTGCAGTGAGAATGGTCTGATTTGAAGCCTCAGCTCTGATGTTCACTAGCCCTACAGTCTTGGGTGAAATGCTTAACTGCTTCAAGCCTCAGTTTTCCCATCTGAAAAATGGGGCAAATAATGGCACCTGCCTGAATAGGGTTGTTACTAGGATTACATCATACAATATAGGTAATGTGTTAAGATTCCTAGTCGGTGCTCACAACGAGTTATTCCCACGGTCTCCTCCCTATAAGATCCCTTAGACCTAATATATCCCCTTCTTCCACAAACTGAGCTCTGAAAGGCTGCTACCTGTGGGAGGTATGGGAATAAAGGAGATGAGGGAATGAAAAGATTTAACATGGAATTCTATTCAAAGGTCAATCCATCTATTCCCCTGTCTCCAGCATGACCTCCCCACAAGACTGAGGTCTCTCCTATTTTTAGACCTGTCCCAGCTGATGATGTCCCAGCTTCCCTTACCATACCCTTCAAGAAAAGAAGTAAAAAAAAAAAAAAGAAAAGAAAAGAAAGAAAGAAAATCACAACCAATACATGAGCATCAGACAGAGAGAGAGACAGAGAGACAGAATGAGAGGGAGAGAGAGAGAGAGAGAGAGTTTTCTCCTGTAATTTTCCATCCTGCTTTTTTTAGGTGCCCCACCATATGAGCTCTCTGAACTGGGGATTGTCATCAGCCTTCGGGGGACCCAAGGACACGGCTCTGGCTACAAATGGTGCCAGTTTTGGTGGGGGAGCTGCTACTTTATCTGGGCCCAATAAACCTTATCAAACTGCTGCGCAGCCTGCCTGCAGCACTAAGTGGAAATGCTTGGAGCCCAATGCTGGCTCTCAGCCCACAGCCTCGCCTTTTTGTTACCTCCTCCACCTCTTAAATTCAGGCATTAATCTCTCTTTAACACTTACTAACAAGGGCTGGGCTTTTTAATGGGCAGAGTTTATGAAGCAAGGGAGATTTTCACATAGAGTGAATGTGGCATGGAGTGGGGTGGGGGGGGAGTCCAGGGCCACGGAGGGATTGTTCTCGCTCTCCCATTGTTTCCGGGGCTTCTCCCTTACTCTGATTTGAGGATTAATAGGAGATTAGGATCAAGGGTTAATTGCGGGCTTCTCCTGCTACTGCACTTAGGAGGGGCTGGTACGTGGGTGTGGACAGCAAGGCAGCAACCCTCAGCAGGCTCCGTCTGGGCAGAGGCCCAAGAAGTTCAATGACTTTCTTCTCTTCTCCTGGTGAGGTTTTTCTTCTCTTAGGTCCCTCTCCTCGTGCTCTCCCTGCAGACCAGTTCTTTAAGTCTCTTTCCCCTCGCAGACAGTGCAGACCTTAGCTAGAGAAAACAGTTTGTAAACAGGAATTATTGCTCTTTATTGTTAATCAAAATGAACACCCAGGGACCAGGCTTTTCCAGGGTTGGGTTGGACGTTGCTCTAGTCACTGCTATCAGAGGGTAACTGGCTGCCTCCCTTCACTCCCAGGGGTGCTTCTCTGCCTTCTTCTCTCCTGACTCCTGCAGGGCTGAGCACTTTCCCTGCTAGGAAGAGACAGGAGCATACTCGCCGGGATGGAATTGGCTCAGCACTCTAGCTAACACTGAGCACTTCCAATTCTGGCCTTCAGCTGCCCAGAAGCAGATTTTTGCTTCTAGTTGGTGTCTGCCACCTTCCATGACCCTACAGTCCTTCGGGCCTGACTTTAGGTCTGGGACAGTACCAGAGGCAAGCATAGGAATGCGATTATATGTGAGTCCAGCGGCAAACCTTTGACTTTGACCCGCCGGCGCGTCGGGGACGGAGCGTGGGGACCGGTCTCTGGGACCTAATCCCCGCGTTGCTAAGACTGTTTGACCTCCAAGGCTGACTGTCCGGAGACCCAAGGAGGGCGCTCTCCACCACCACCTTCACTCCCAAGATCCCGGACTTTACTGGGCCTCAAAGGCCGGTGTCCAGAAGAGAGCTTCCCACCTCGTGCCCCCTACTTTCGCCAAGTCCAGAGAAACTGCGGGGGGGTGAGGGGGGGTGGGGGAGGGGAGAGGGGACTCTGCAGCGCCGGAGGAAAGACAGATTTCATCTGGTTGCTCTAACCCTGGCTTAGTGATCTCAACGCCACCCTCTAAGTGGAGCGGCCAGCTGAGAGGAGGAGGCACTTGCGGGGGGGGGGGGGAGGGGGGCTCTAAGCTTCTTCAAGCTTTCACTCGCCCCCTGAAGACTTTGCGCTGAGCGAGCAGCAGTTGTTGGGAACTGTTTCCAACCGATTCCCAGGAGGGCAAAGCCCAAGGGATGCTCAAGACTGGGAGGGGGCCTCACGACCTCGGCCTCCGGGGATCGCGACAGCTAAAATGCGGGAGGGGTCTCCCTTCGACGACTGATCTCCGCGGATCCCCCTGGCACCAGGCTCACCAGGGCCTGGGAACTGCGCCTGGAGACTTCTCGCAAGCGGGCTGCTCAGTGCCTGGAGACACAGAAGGCCTGGGCTCGGGCTGAGAAAGGGCCCTTCTGCAACTGATGTCGGGGTACAGGGGATGCAGCCCCGAGCCCGGAGAAAAGTGAAAGGCGAGATGACACACACTGAATCCGGGCAAACACCGGAGCCGGGGACGACACTCCGCGCCCGGGGCAGCAGGGAAGAACAAAACCCGCGTCCAAAGGAAATTAAAAACCTGGGGTCGAAGGTGGGGGCTGCTCCTCGCCCCTCACCTCCATTGCCCCCGCCAAGGATTCCGAGTCCCCGACACTGCTCTCTCCGCGAGCTCCTTCTTCCCTCTCCGCTGGGCCGGTGAGCGGCAGCCGCCGGCGCCCCAGCAGCAGCTAGATGTCAGGCGAAGCCCGGAGCGCGGCGCGCGAAGGGAGGGGAGGGGAGGCGGCGGAACGGAGGGGAGGGGTGGGGCGGGGAGCGCGCGCGGGCTCGGCCAGTGCGGGGGGGCGGGGTGGGCGGGCTGAGCCCGGGGACGGCGCGGGAGGGGGGAGGGAAGGGGGGCAGCTGTGGGCAGCGAGCCGGGTTCGGCCGCCAGCACTAAAGATGGAGAGGCGCCGGGGCCTCGCAGGGGAGGGGGCTCGGCGTTGACGTGGGACGCGGCGGAGGCGCCGCAGCCGGTGGTGATTTGCTAACCTCGCAGCAGAGAGGAGTTGAGGGCGATGAGAGCGGGTACTGCGAACTGCCGGGCGATGCCGCCGCTGCCGCCGTGATACCGAGAGCAACAGTTCCCAGCAACACCCTTCCCCGACACAGGCACACCCCCCCCCAAGAGGCACGCACACCCACCCCCAGCGCCCGGCTCGGCAGCGGTGAGTGAGGGGCCCGGGAGGGGCGCACCGCCCAGCCGTAGGCGCGCGCCGGGGCGCCCCGGGGCTGGAGAGGTCCGAGGGGCGCGCTCCCTTCGGCCACTCGGCCGCTGGGCTCGTGCCTTATTTTATTTGGCTTGTTCCTTTCCTGCGGCGGCAGCCGTCGCCACCGCCGGTTGGGGGTCGGCTAGAAGTGGAGCCCCGGCTGTCAGCTTGGGCGCAGCTGCCTCCCCGACCCTTCCGCCCTAGGGCAGGGTCGGGGCGAGAGGTGGGGGGCAGAGCGGTCTGCGGAGGCTGAGGGCGCGAGCGGAGGGTTGGGGAACCGGAGGCTTTGTACGACCAGCGGCCAGCGGAGGAGCGGGGAGCCGGTGGGTGCTCATATGTATGCGGACCGGTGCGCGGGCGCGATAGGGTTGTGGTTTATTTGTGTTTATTCGCCCGCCGGCTGGGAAGCTAGGATCCGAGGAGTGGATCTGGAGGAGGAGGGGAGCAGGACTCGGATTCACTTGGGTTTTCTTTCTCTTTGAAAAACGTGGTGGGCTTTTTTCTGGATTGGACTTGACTCCCCACCCGTTTTGGGGGGGGGGGAGGGGCGGCCGTGGCGGAGTCCCAGAGGGTCTCCTGGGCTCCAGGCCCTCCTCGGCTCTCGGCAGGACCGGCCGTGGCACCGGAGCTCGCTGTGCGCCCAGCCGCGCTCGGTGGGTGCCTCGGCTCTGCACCTGATGCATTCGGGATGCGTTCCCCAACCTGGCGCGCCGGCGGCTCGCTCGCACAGCCTCTCGAACGCTCCCGCATGCGCTCGAAATGCGCACCTTCTCGCCCGCCCGCGGACCCACTGGAACGCACGGACGCGCGGTGCGGCGACTCACTGGCCCGCTCCCCGGGACGCTCGCAGCGTGCCGGGGTTGGGCGCCCTGCCTGTCGCTGCCGGGGGTCACGGCCCTGGGGCGGAGAGGGAGGGCGGGCAGATCCCTTCTCGCCTTTCCTTCCACCACAACTCGCTGTCGGGCTTTTGTGCTTCCCCTTCGCGGCGGGGCGGGTCCGCCTCCTCGCGCTCTCGCCCAGGCGTCCAGCCCGCCCGGACTCTCGCCTTTCGTCCGGGTCTCTTGCTTTTCCTCCTCCTTAACCCGGCTCCTTTTTTTTTTTTTTTCTCCTCCCCTGCCGTCCGGCACCCCGGGAAAAGTTGCTTCCCCAACTTTGCAGAAGTCGCTTCCAAGTCTCCGTGGGGGTGGCTGGGACTGGGGGCGTGTGAGAGCGGGATCGATCCCCAGAGCTCCTGCGGGTTGGCGCCGGCGTTCCCTCGCGCCGCCGCGCTGGGCGCTGCAGCCAGCGCCCGCACAACCGCAGGCGCCGAGCCATGGGTGGGGGTCGGCTGACCGAGAGCACCCCGATTGCTCGCAGAACTTAGGGCGCTTGCTTTGGGGAAGGAATTCGGGTAGCTCAGCTTCCATTCTTTCCATCGCCCGTCCTAGTTCTCCGAAGCCCTTAGGTCTGCAGGAAGGCGCACGGTGGCAAGGCGCCGGTGAGTGGCAGTTCCACTCTTGACGGCCTTACTCCCCACCCCATGGAGGGCAGCAAAAGCGTCTTTACTAGCCGTCTTGTTAACCCTTTCTGCGTGAGATTTCTGGCTCCGGAGCCAATAGGGCTCCTTTTGGGGGCGGAGGCAAACAGCGTTTGAAGAGCCAGGGAGAGCCTGTGCTGTGCTTCCAGTTGGTTTCACTGCAGTGTTGGCCTCGGCAAGGCATAGACTGAGGGACACCTGGATCTGGGTGAGGTCTTTCTAACACTTTAAGCCGGTTAGGGAGTCCCAGAGCCCTGTTACTGACCCAAAAGGAGGCTTTGGGAGAGGCCTTTGTCTCCCAGCCTGCGCTCTTTCCATACTGGTAGTAACTCACATAGTAGATGGTGGTGCCAGAATCACTTCTGGTGCCTTCATGCAGCGTCCAGCATCAGTTGGTGTTCTGGGCACAGGACCTGGGAGTCTCTGGACACACTTGGAGTTCACGTGCTTTGCACGTGCACTCCTGGCTATAGGGGTGCACATTTCCTATGATCTCTCTCTCTCTAGGTCTTTCGTGACCCATTTTCCTACGTTTTGTAGATCCTCTCGTCCACTCGGCACCTGTAGGCAGGAGGTAGGTGCGGCATCTCTTATGAGTATGTGAACAGGCACAGTGCAGGTTTCGGATTGCGTCTACAGTAGCTCTGAGGCACCTACGGGTGGAAGTAAGCCAGGCTAGTGTGGGGGGTGTGTGTGTGTGTGTGTGTGTGTGTGTGTGTGTGTGTTCCTGTTGTTGCCTAAGGAGGGGGTCAGGGTGGAGGTGTGTCTATCCCTTGCAGCCCTGAGAAGAGAGGAAGGGCAGAGGCCTAGGAGGCATTGGCTGGCCGTGAGATGGGCTAGCAGAGAGCCCTTGCTTGCAGATTTGTGGGGGCTGGGACTATAGGCTGCCGGCTCTGGGTGGGCCTGTCCGTGTTCCTCCCGCTGCCACAGTGAGGCAGGATTTAGAAAAACTTTGTTTAGAAGATGAGGTTTACTGCACAGGGGGTTCAGAGTAAGATTGGTCACTTTAGTTGGCCGAAGGAAGGGGTCACCCTCTGCACTGGGCACTTCCTCCTAATGCACATTGCCCACGTGCAGGAGCCCCTCGTTCTCCCATGCAAAGCAAGCCCAGGACTCCTAGGACTTCGTCTCAGCTCATCTAACAGATGTCACAGAGCAGCGAATGAAGCAGATGCTGTGGCAGAACCTGGTCTTTACCCTCTTCGTACCCGGGCTTGTAAAGGCAGATGTGCAGAGTTCTAGGAAGCTTCCTCCCCTTATTTCCGTTAAATTCACCAAGGCTGTCTCAAGGTGGGGGGGGGTGCTTATGGGGGTTCTGTGTTGAGTTGTTACTTTGAAGGACGCTAACTAATCTGTGTTTCGTTCTCTGGTTTCTTTTCTCATCCCTCCACCCGCCCCGTCCCCTCCAGCCCTCTCGGTTGGCCCAGGAAACCCACCCAGCCCCGTCACGCAGAGCCAGGAAGGAAAGAGAGCCTCATGCCTGAGCCGAGAGGAGCACCATGGATCTGACAAAGATGGGCATGATCCAGCTGCAGAACCCCAGCCACCCCACGGGGCTCCTGTGCAAGGCCAACCAGATGCGTCTGGCCGGGACGCTGTGCGATGTGGTCATCATGGTGGACAGCCAGGAGTTCCATGCCCACCGGACCGTGCTGGCCTGCACCAGCAAGATGTTTGAGATCCTCTTCCACCGCAACAGCCAGCACTATACTCTGGACTTCCTCTCGCCAAAGACCTTCCAGCAGATTCTGGAGTATGCGTACACGGCCACACTGCAAGCCAAGGCGGAGGACCTGGATGACCTACTGTATGCAGCCGAGATCCTAGAGATCGAGTACCTGGAGGAGCAGTGCCTGAAGATCCTGGAGACCATCCAGGCCTCAGACGACAATGATACGGAGGCCACCATGGCGGACGGCGCGGCCGAGGAGGAGGAGGACCGCAAAGCTCGGTACCTCAAGAACATCTTCATCTCAAAGCATTCCAGCGAGGGGAGTGGGTACGCCAGTGTGGCTGCTCAGAGCCTCCCTGGACCCATGGTGGACCAGAGCCCTTCCGTCTCCAGCTCATTTGGTCTCTCGGCCATGAGTCCCACCAAGGCTGCGGTGGACAGTTTGATGACCATAGGACAGTCTCTCCTGCAGGGAACTCTTCAGCCTCCCGTAGGGCCTGAGGAGCCAGCTCTGGCCGGGGGTGGCAGGCACGGTGGGGTGGCCGAGGTGAAGACGGAGATGATGCAGGTGGATGAGGTGCCCGGCCAGGACAGCCCTGGGGCCACCGAGTCCAGCATGGTGGGCGCGGTCGGGGACAAGGTTGAGGAGAGGAGCAAAGAAGGGCCCGGGACCCCAACTCGCAGCAGCGTCATCACCAGCGCTCGGGAGCTGCATTATGGGCGCGAGGAGAGCGCCGAGCAGCTGCCGCCCCCGGTCGAGGCTGCCCAGGGCCCCCCCAGCCGACCGGAGCACCCTGCGCCCCCAGCCGAGAAACATCTGGGCATCTATTCTGTGTTGCCCAACCACAAGGCCGACGCCGTGCTGAGCATGCCGTCTTCAGTGACTTCTGGCCTCCACGTGCAGCCTGCCCTGGCCGTGTCCATGGACTTCAGCACCTACGGGGGGCTGCTGCCCCAGGGCTTCATCCAGAGGGAGCTGTTCAGCAAGCTGGGGGAGCTGGCTGTGGGCATGAAGTCGGAGAGCCGGACCATCGGGGAGCAGTGCAGTGTGTGTGGGGTGGAGCTTCCTGACAACGAGGCCGTGGAACAGCACAGGTAGGGCCCTCTGTAGCCCCGTAGCCCGCAGTCCAGCCCCAGGCTTCTGGCTCCCGACACCCTGCCTTTGTGCCTTCGTGCCCAGCTACTCCCTAGCCCTGGGGCCTGGCCCCTTGTCCTCCGTGCTCTTTGTGAAAAGACACTTAGTTTCTAAGTCCTGGGGGGGTGGGGGGAGGGGAGGGGAGGGGAGGGCACAGTCTCAAATGTGGTGAGAGGGGCCTTGGGTGTTTCCTAAGTGTTGGGGAACTCACCGGCCCAGACTCTTACCAGGCTCTTTCTTCTCCTTTTGCTTCCGGGCTCCTTTTTGATTTTTCTCCTGTTGGGTCTGGTCCCCTTTGCCTGGAGTGACTGATAAACTGGAGGAAGAGGAGAAGTGGGATTGGGGGAGAAGGTCTCCCGTGACCTGGATCTGGCCACGTTGCTGGGTTTCAGGCACTTAGGTCCCCAGGTCCCCAGACTATGGTCCCCACAGCTCCCGAGTGTGGGGAGGGCACGGGGGCGGGGGCTGGATGCTACGTAAACCATGTGAGCCATGCCTGGTGAACGTTTCTCACCAGGGATGTTGTTTCCTTTCCCTGCTCATTCTCTGCCCTTTGCCAGCACATTTAGAGGGAGTTGATTTAAATTCAAGAGGGAAGGATGGGTATGAGAGTCTTGGTTTTGCAGCCAGCCGTCTTACTCTTATCCCATCTCTGCTCACATTGAATGGAATGCGACTTCAGGCTAGCATTGGCTCCCCTCTGGCTCCTGTCACTTTCTCTATGAAATGACCATACGTTGAGCTTTTATGACCTGCCTGGTTCAATACTAAATGCTTTACGTGGAGTCCCATTTTTGTTACAGCAGTCCCCTGAGGTGGGGATGTTCTTCTTTCATGTAGGAGGATGCTAAGACCTTTTCCCAGAGTCACACAGAGTAAGAGACAGGGTTGGATTCGAATTCAGGTCTTAGCCTCCTTGTACTTTGCTGCCTCTTGGAGTCACTCCGTGCTGAAGAGGGTATTGTCTACAGAACACAGGGTTTTGAGAACTGCTCATGAGTAGAGTAAACATGGGCAGGATCAGTAGTGGGTTTGGTTTTCACTTGCACCTGCTGTGGTGAATCTATCCATCATTTTATCCTCTGGTCCCTGGGTCAGGTGAATGGTGTCAGGAAATCCAGTTTGGTGGTCATCCATGGTAACATTTCCTACACACCCTCTTGCCGGCTGTTTGGCTGATCTGGGGTGGGTTCTTGAGCAACCGTCTTCCTCCACCCGTTCGTTCCTTGTTGCTCTGTTGCCCGCTCAGGTACGGGAGGGCATGTGAGTGAGAGGGTGTGGGGGCCGGGCAGGCACCTGGGGGTCAGCGATTACCCGACACCAGCCGGAACCTGCTCCCACGCCTCTGCTTGATCCGTGGCTCTGAGACCTACCTTGTGGAAAGTGCCGCTGAACCAACCGTAGCCGAGTTTTTCCGGTGGGTGCGAAACATAACCGCCGCTGAGTGTATCTTCTCGATGTTTGCACCACCCAGAAATAGACAGAGGATGTGTTAGTGTCTGCTCAAACTTTCCTAGAGAGGAAACCCCCCTCCCCAAACTTGACCAGATAGATTTCTCATCTTCTCCGGATGTCGATTATTTCAGATAGGTGCGATGAGAAACGGGGTCTGGTGGAAAGTTCTTTTGGGTCTGGCTCTCCTCTGGTCCTGATGGCGTCTTTTTCTGGGAGGGCCACAGAAGATCCCACTCTCCCAGGAGGTCCGTCCAGGCTCCCATTCTGTGGGACCCTCTGTCCTCTTGGGGAGAGGCGGAGGCCTGGCTGTGGACCTAGCCGCGTCTCGCCGGGAGAGCGTGGGATAGTTATGTAACCTTTCCGAGTTTTGTTTTATTGTTAAAAATGGAGGTGGTCTGCACAGCGTGGGGCTGAATTGACGAAGGAACATCTAGAAATCCCCAGAGAGCAGTGAGTGACACTGTGTGCTGGTGACGGACCGACCTGCTGGTCCCCCATCTTGTTCAGGTCTCCACATTGCCTCCCTTGGCTTCTAGAATTCTAGAGTGTAGTATCCACAGCGCTGCCTTCCACTGGGGCTGTGCTGGCCGCAAGGCGGTGCAGAGAATGTCCCTGTCCCTGGGAACTTATGACGGCGAGGCACTGGTCCAGGGATCCTCAGCTGTGGGCTGCTGACACGGCAAATGGGCTTTTGACTGAGGGTGGAAAGGAAGTTGGTGCAGCCTGAGAACCTAGAGCTGAGGACAGTGCCCCGGGTGGAAAGCTGTGAGGACTGAAGAAAGCGGGAAGGGGAGAAAATGTTCCTGCGTCTTCTAGGCCCTTGCTCCCCCTAGCCGCCCGTTGGCTCCTGATGAGATGTACTTTGGGGGAGGCTTTTCCTCTCTCCCTCCAAGCTCCTGGGTGCGGGTGCTACTTTCCTGTTTCTCACAACCACTAGTACAAACAAAAGGACGAGACACAACAATCGGAGGGGGAGGTTTGGTTGGGAGGCTGTGCAATTGACTGGAAACATAGCAGTGATGAACGTGACAAAGTAGCAAGCGACAGGTTTTATTTTATTTTACTTTTAAGCCAAAGACTAAAGTGTTGCTGAAGGTTGAGTACCCAGCAGTTAACTGTTGCCTGTATGCTGCCGTCGTCGTCGTCGTGAAGGGCATGGAGAGGCAGGAGGTGGGGTGGGCTGGGAAGTGGTGCAGGAGGGAGAGAGCCTGGTGTGAATCCTGCCACTAGGGTCCCTCCGTCCCAGGCTGATGAGAGAGAGCCTGTTGGTGCGACTCGCGCAGACAGAACAGCGAAGTCGTAGTCCCTGCGGTGGGTCCCTGCGCAGGCAGTATCCTCTGTAGTCACAGGCTGATGGAGACACTGGACAAAGACACTCCTTCCATAAATTAAACGGGGCTTACTTACCTGGAGGATCCAGAAGGGCAGCACGCCCAAAGACCAGCAGCATTCTCTGGGCAGATGCAGGAGAAAGGTCTGGATACTACAACCTCCTCCACTGTGCTCACATCACAGGGGATGGTATCTGAGGGAGGCAGGGTCACAGCGCGCTTCTGGAAGATTGGGATTGGCCTGCCCTCTATGTTCATCTCTCTCCTTTCTCTCTCTGTCTCTGAAGGGCTGGAGCTGTTCTGCGTGAAGGCTTATCTGGATCTGATGTAGGCATCAGCTCACCTGGGCCAGGTGCACCTACTCTTTCTCAGAGTTCTGTACCCGTGTTGATAAGATTACAGGGGGCAGTGTGGTTGACTTAGGTGTGAACCCAGGCTTCATTCGTAGCCCTCAGCCTCCCCAGGCTCCCACAGCCTTCTCTGAATATGTTTCTGAATCGAGTGCTGCAGAATCAGAGTGCAGGGTCTGGTTTGCCAGGGGCCTCTGGACCTTCTACAGCAGACCCTTAGACCAGCTAGAGGGGATCTCTTGCACGTGCACAGAAGGAAGTCCAGCCTGGGTCTCGAAGAGATGCTCAGGAAACACAAGAAGTGATCTCAGCCAGCTCCCTGGACTTGTGTGTGCAGCCCTTCCCGGAGGCTTCTTGGGGCCAGATCTAGGGTGCCTGAGCCACATAGTTGAGATGACAGATTTGGCCTGGCTCTTTGCCTCGGTCTGTCTCAGGTGACCAATTGTTCTGTTTTCAGTGGTTGACCATGTGGAGGGCCAGCAGCTGTTGACCTTGGTTTCGGCCACTTTGGGGAGTTTAGCGGTTGCCTTTAACTCTTGGTCGCCTTTCATCCTTCTGCCGGTGCTTCAGGCACCTCTGAGGTCACACCAAACTCTGCTGGTGACGCAGCCGTAATACTAACCGTGTCGTTTATCAGCTGTAGCACTTCCTTCTTTGCAAAGCACTTTTAATGATTTTCTCAGCCCCACAGCCTCCCCTAAGTGGGTACAGGTCCGTCATTCCATATCTGTGAATGTAAAGTCAGAGAAGCCCTGAAAGCTGAAAGGTTTTGTGCAACTCATTTAGTGGCAAAACCTGATCTGAACTGATGTGAGGCTATATTTATCCCACCTACTTTGAATATTCATATGTTTTGCTGCAAAAATATTAATGTGTTTGATTACAGAGTGCTTCCCTAGACTCCTCTGGGACTGGCGAATACCATAGGACCCGTAGTACCTTTCTGAAATCTGAACAGTTTGGATTTCTGAAGCACCCAAGGGTTTTGGGTTATCTAGTGGGACTGTGGACCATTTTCAGCCCCAACTTGCAGACGAGGAAACTGAGCTTTGGAGCCAGTAAGTGACTTGGCCAAGGTCACGAAGCTATAAATGGATAGAGTCAGGAGCCCAACTGGCCTTCTGATTCCCAGTCCTGGGTACTTTGCGCCAGGCCATATAAGCACATGGGCATTGCCGTTCTGGGTCAGATCCATCTGACCTAGTCTCTGGGTGCCAACACCATCCCGAAGATACCACCGTTGGAGGCTGTGGCCATCTTCCTTGACATCGATCCTAAAGGTCAGGCAGAGCCCAACTTCTCTGAGTAGCTATTTATGGTTGTTCTGTCATTCACAGATTTGCCCCAATCCTTTCCGAATCCATTTCTATTTCCAGGAAGTGGCCTTTTGGGGGATGATGAATGACTTAGCGATTATAACCTCCTGTACTCCTGGAGGATTTCCTTTGGAGAAGTCGTTAGCTGTGAAGTTCGGAGGATGGCAGGAGCCTTCGTGGCGTTGTGTGGGGCTGGGGCGTGGACCGGGCCTCTAGCCTCTGTTCCACGGGTTTTGGCCGTGAGACCACTGTTGGTCTCTCTCTCATCTGGAGGCTCATCCCTTGGTTTGTAGAACTAGGTGCTTGGATGAGCTCTTTCTGGATTGTTGAGTTCTGCCCCTTCCGTGCGTACTCACTCACATTCTCGTGAAGTCCTTTTGGCTGATTGAATTTTGCTCTGTTTTGGAATCTGGGCTGGCAGTCAGCCAGCTGAAATAGGCGGGGGTCTCTTTGATTTGATTCTGTCCGCCCTTTGTTTTTTAAAACTTTTACTCGCGTAGGGTTGTGGAGTCGTCTGGGATCTAGATGGCACTCTGGGAAATTTTGAAGACGATTTCTTCTGTTTTATTTCCAGTGGAGGCAAGTGACTGCGTCTTTCGTCTCCGTGCGAAAAGTCCCATTTACGTTTGCTGTCACTGTTGGATGGAGCTGCTAATTGCTGGAGGGAGAGGAAGAGTGTTCAGCTCAGCCACACGTTTTCCTTCTGCTTGTTCTAGGAACTCTATTTATGAATCTTTAAAATAGTGATTATCCTAAACTGTTAAAATCAAACTCCATTCACAACTCTTTCCTTTCTTGCTAATTCAGGAGGCAAACGTTTCCAATCAGTTTTAATTTTTTTTTTTTAAATAAATGACTTTTAAACCAGTCTATCTGAAAGCCCAAGGGTGAGAGCTAAGAATCTTGATAAATGAATGCAGGTGTGCCTCAGTGTGCCTGTTGGAGGGTTCCAGAACATTCCTCAATAACAGAAGGTGTTCTCAGGTTCTGTTTCAGCGGCATTAGGTGGAAGCTGTGACTCAATGGCAGTTATTTTGGTAGAAAGAAAAATTGACCATAGCAACCCCACTGCCTTACCCTCTGATGTTTTACTCACGGTGAATGTGCGTTTTGAGCAAATCAGACTTATCTGGGCCAGAATCCTGATTTTACCGCTCACCAGCTGTGTGACCGTGGTGATGTTACCTAACCTCTCTGTGCCTATTTGTTCCCTGGTAAGAGGGGAATAATGACAGAACCTGTCCACTGGGTTGTTACAAGGATTAATCAGCAAATACACGTCAAATGCAAGGAACAGTAGCACGAAGTGAGTGTTCCCTACGTGTTTGCTGTTGTGTTTTATTGCTGTTGTTGTGAAACGGGGCACACAGGCAGTGCAGGGTAGGAACTGTGTTTGTGTTGGGCCAGGTCCTGTTTTCCCCCTGAGGCGTTTGATAAAAACTGCGGCTCAGACACCATGTGGGGCTGACGACCGTGAGCACGTGCATCCCCCCCCCCCCCCCCAGAAGCTGATCTCCTTGTACCCTGGTGGCCAGGGTACTCTTTGTCCCATTGACCTGAAGCCTGATGAGTCATTCCAGTTCTCATTTAAATTTAGCTGGGCAGCACTCCACCGGCCTCAGTTCCAATTGCCAGGCAGGCTCACCCAGTACCCGAGAGCCCGTGCATGTGGCCCGCCGAGCACATCGCTGTGGTCGAGGCACAGACAAGGAGCACAGGCCCCACTTTACTGAGGGAAGGCTGGGCTTGCGGTGGCCGGGCCTTCCAGAGCTCCTCCCTGACCCCACTGCCAGTGCAGGATGCTTCTG
The DNA here is from genome assembly GCF_027475565.1 of Acinonyx jubatus. Taxonomy (NCBI): domain Eukaryota; kingdom Metazoa; phylum Chordata; class Mammalia; order Carnivora; family Felidae; genus Acinonyx; species Acinonyx jubatus. Next base: position 101,379,163 of record NC_069390.1, on the reverse strand, counting down.
ATGGTGGGTTTGGCAAACGGCATTTTCGGGGCTTGGTACTTACCAGGTTCTGTGCTCAGAGCATTCAGAGGCAGACTCTCACGTGCTCTGGCTGCCTTGTAAAGGGGACATTAGTTGTGAATTCCCTGATGGGCAGAGGGAAGCACGAGAGGTCAATGGATGTGTCCATGGTGGGGCCAGGGCTTGTGCTCAGGGCTTTGAGCTTCACTGTTCTTCCTATAATGTCCTGCTTGGACCGGCAGCCCCTGATGGAATCAGAAGGGAAGGAGGGATCAGGAAGGACCGGTTCTGTGTTTCCTGCCGTCGGTGACCAGGGGCCTCATTGCTCGGTCCCCTCTGGTGGCTCGCAAGGAGGAAAGTAGCGAGGGCGCTGTTTGCTTCAGAGGGTTCAGGTCTTCGGGGGTCGGGGCCACACAAGTGCGAGGACAACTTCATCCTGCATCATCTCTTACCGACCCAGAGAGACCAGCTTCTGGTGATGGGGGCCCTTTATGCTGACTCAAAAAACAGAAAATGGGAGAGAAAAAGAAACCCACTTACAAAAATAAAAATTCCATGCTGTTAATTTCATGCCAGCATAATCAGAAATTCCCCTTTCTACTGTTTCCCCTGAAAAGCCCCAGTGTCCTTATTATGCTGGCTCAGTCTGGAAAAACTATGGTTGGGTTTTGCCTACGTGAGGGTTATCTCTGCAGCTGTGCAAGCAGGGGACTCGGTACTTTATTGTCAGTATGGAAACTTCGGCTGGAAACTCGCCAGAACCTGCTCGATTCTAAATTTCTAGCTGGCTGTCGACTCTGACCTCAAGACTCCCATTTCCTTCGGCAGGAATGGATTGTGTCCAGCTTTGCAGTAGGAGGAACCCAAGTTAGCTAGGAGGAAGGACTTCCCGAAAGAGTGGGGGCATCCCTGGTCACAGAAATTTTGATGAAGAGGAGAAGTTGTGGGCCAGTTAGAATTGTTTCTTAGACTTCTCCCCACTTTTGGGCCATTTACTATTGTTAGTAATTAAAAGAAAATGTTTTAAATGTTTATTTATCTACTTTTGAGAGGGGGCGAGGGGGCAGGGAGAGAGGGAGAGAGAATCCCAAGCAGGCTTTGTGCTGTCTGTGCAGATCCTGACACAAGGCTCGGTCTCGTGAACCCTGAGATCATGGCCCGAGCTGAAATCCAGAGTTGGATGCTTAACCGACTGAGACACCCAGGTGCCTCTGGCCATTTTTTATTTTTAAGTTATTATTCCTTTATTCTAAGTCTATTTATTTATTTAAGTAATCTCTGTACCCAACACGGGCCTCAAACTCATGACCCCGAGATCAAGAGTTGCACGCTCGCTTTTCTGACTGAGCCAGCCAGGTGCCCCTTTTGGGCCGTTTCGATTCCGCAGAAATCATAAGTAAGGACTGGGTGTTACACGTACACGGGTCACCACCACCAGGCGTGTCAAGAGCAAGACAGACACACTGCCAGACCGCCGTGTTTGTAGGGGACAAGGTGTGACGTCAGGTGGACGTGGGTGTGGAGGTTGGTGCTCCCTTGTGAATTTGGACAGATGAAGTCACCTGTCCAAATCATCAGGCTCTTCTCCTCTGAAGTGAGCTCAGTCCTTTACCTCCCAGTGCGGTTTTAAACATGTTAAACGAGGTACCAGGTAACATAAAGCACGCAGCAGGGCCTCCCATGTGGGGCTGCCTCCCTGCTTCCCGCTTCTTTTGTGACCCCAGCCTGACAAGGGGGCCGCTCTCTCGCTGAGCCCCCTGCCACCCTGGCCCAGTGTCTGCTTCTAAGTGGATTAGCTGAGGGTTGTGATCTTAATGCCATTAAACGTGTTGGCACGACTCTCTTTGCCATAGTGAGAAGCAGATGTGGCTGACCCTAACGGCCCTCGGTGATCCGTCAGGCCTGGAGTGCGGGGCGTGGGGAACATTATTAGTGTTAATTTGGGGGAGTCTTTTATGGTAGTTGGGGGAAATGCGGAGGGATTGTTTGAAACGTATTTATTTTAGCCGTTGAGCAGGTTAGATGCTGTCGGGGTCTACTGTGGCTCAGCCCTCCCCTCTCCCCAACCCTTTCTTGAAATAAGGCCCCTCCCCAACCCCGAAGGCCGGGCCTGATTACTTCCAGAGTTGGAGAGACAACTTAGCAGGCTCTTGTTTCTTGCCGATGTACCTTATTAGTAGCACCTGGCATCATAACCCACTAATGGGAACCAGCACTCTCCTCCTGCGTGGCCAGTGACAAGTAGCCCTGTCAGCCGGAGCTCGCCGTGCGAGGAAGTTCCTATTAGCTTTATGGTCAGGAGAACTTGTCCTGTTCAGGAAATGAATGTTGCCGCTAAAGGTCCGCGGCCCTGACCCTGGCTGCGTAACCTGTGCGGGCCGGGGAGACCCTGCTCAGGATGCTTGGGATTTCAGCCCCTCTCTGGTTCTTGTCATATGTAAAGAGGGAATCATTGTGGTATGTTGCAGCCTTGAACTTTTGATTTATTCAGTGAGGACGACTTAACCGTTTCCATGCCTGGATGGCTGTGCAGTGTCAGAGCTGAGCGTGTGCCTCTGTGGGTGTGTGGAGCCTGGGGGTGGGTGGAGGAGAGACCCCCATGCACGGCTGTGCCCGGGAGGGGGGATTTCAGGGGACGATGATTGGCTGGCTTTTGCACTGCTGTAGTGTCAGAAGTTTCTGGAACTGTTGGCTGCAGACTGGGCAGCTGGGAAGGAGGCGTTGGGTCTGCGGTTGAACCTGGGTTTGAATTTATCCTCTGCCTCCTAGAAGCTCTGTGGCTCCGGCGAGATACCTAACCACCCGCTTCCTCATATCTGAGAGGAAGTTCTAATGTGGACTTCATCGTGCTGTCCTGATCTTACCCATGGACGGTTCATTCGGGACATATACAGCCCTGGGGCGGCACGGTCTGTGGCCGGCGTTGAAAGGATGTGCCTCTTTCTTTCTCCCTCATTGTCATGTTATTTAAAAAAATTTTTTTAATGTTTATTTTTGAGAGTGAGGGAGACAGAGCACGAGCAGGGGAGGGGCAGAGAGGGAGAGAGAGGGAGACACAGAGTCTGAAGCAGGCTCCAGACTCTGAGCTGTCTGCACAGAGCCCGATGCTGGGCTTGAACCCATGAACTGTGAGATCATGACCTGAGCTGAAGTCGGACGCTCAACCGACTGAGCCACCCACGTGCCCCTGTAATATTGTTTTTAAAAAAGTTGGAAAGGAGGGCCTGTCTCACCTACGGAGACTTCCTTCCTCATCACAGCCTTGGAATCAAAGAAAAATTACCTAGTTGTTCCTTCTTCTGCGTGCGAGTAACGTTTGTAAATGTGATGTTTGTGGAGAAGAGCAGGGTTTGACCCGGTTCCCGAGGGAAGTTTTGGCCTGCCTCTTTGAGAGGAGATGTTTGTGAGCCGTCTGGCAAATGGATGTGTTACTTCTGCCTTGGCCTCTGCTGCTGCTTTAGAGGACCCTGGTGACAGAGGAGTGAACCGGCCCAGGGATGATGGGCCTGTGGCGGGGAAGCGGTTGGAGATGATGCCTGCTTTTGGAAGTTTAAAGCAAATCTGTCCCATCTGTCTCTGGCATCATGGACAGTCGCTCCAGGGAAAATAAATTCTTCTCCAGTTGGCGGGCTGGGTGCAGAGAGAAAGGACGGGGAGTGGTCAGCGCATCGAGGCAGCTGATGCTGGGCGGGAGGGGGGGGGGAGAGTTTGGAGACGGGGCGCTGGCCCATTTCGGAGTGTACGTGCCCATGGGAGGCAAGTTCTCTCCTCCATCCTCTGCATGGAAAACCGTGCACGTCTCACGTGTCAAATAAATAGAGGCTCCTGCCCCTCCTGGAGCAGGTGAAGGCTGCTTGGAAGGTGTTTTCACGGAGTAGGGATGGGAAGTGCTCAATGCAGAAGTGAAATCGTGACGGTTGTCCCCTAAATGCTCTGCTAAATTAAGGATTTGCTAACATTTGCGAGTCTACCTCCCTGCACACCCCCACCCCCGGTCCCCTTGGCAGAAGGGATAAAGATGGGACCTAAAAACAATGTGAAACGCTGCTAAATTGAGCGCCTCTAAAAACATTTTCCTTCCCTTGAAGTTGAGTGCGCAGAGCCAGGGCTGGACTCGTGAGCGCTGCAGACCCATTTAGGGCCCGCGTGCCTGGCCTCTTTCCTCAATCTCCAGCACGATGGTTTTCACTCCCCCTCCCTCCCCTTCCTCCCTTCATAATTATCCACTCTTCTACTTTGTTGTGTCCTGACAGGTACAAGAGTGGGTTTTGTTTTTGTGAGCTGGGTAGCTGCTAAACACTCCCCAACAGCCACGTTCGACGGCTTGGGGGTAGCTGGTGTGGGCCAAACCTTGGCATCCCCTGTTGGAAAAGTGAAAAATATTTCTGTTTGCAGTTAATTTTAGTGGCAAGCAGATCATGTTAACTGGATGTAATTGCTTCCAGATATGGCCGAGGGTTTTGTGTGTTGAGATGAAGGGTCTGGTAAGTGCTCACTTCCTGTGTAAATTAGGCTATTCCATTCAGTCTTTCATTCTGGCCAGCCCTGGATTCTGTCATTCTCCCAGTTCCCCCTCCCCAGCCTGCAGCCTGGTGTGAGAAGCAGATTGCCCTGTCCCTCTCAATGCGATTCTGTTGTCACTCGGAGCCACTCACCTCTGGGGTCTTGATGTGAGTTTGCCCTTAAAATAATGGGAAGGGTTTCAGAAGATGCCCCCTGGACCTGCTTGTTGCCAGGGAGAGACAGATCTGCAGAGCCACAGGGAGGGAGTGTCTCCTGATTGTGTGGATTATGTCTCAGAGCCCAGAACTCCCGGTTTTCCATGCATTTTTTTTCCCCTCCACCCTCTGACTCCACTCCCACCTTGGAGAATACGATTCTCTCCCTTTCTGAACAAAGCTCGTTCCAGGGGGTCTGAAGTCCTGGAGAAATGAAGTGTCTGGGGCAGGAAGAAGAAGCCTGCGGTCACAGACAGGAGATCTGTTAGACACGAAGTCGCTGCTCGTCTTTGCAGAGCAGGCTCGACCTACACACACGGCACACCTGCCCCTCCCTGCCAGAAAGGGAGAGGAGAATCCATCCAGAAAACCTTCTCCAGGACCCTGCGGTTTCTAGCGTTGCACCCGGGGAGAAGTCATGTTCTCCTAAATTCCGATGTTTGTCCTGTGGCCAGTCCCCCATTCCCAGTGCTATTTGCATAAGAGGTTGCTGTTTATCTTCCTGTATCAACTCCACTGATAACCCCTGTGGTCTGTTTAACAATATATGAGGAGTAGATTACTCGATAAATGCCAGTTTTCCCAATAGGCAAAGATAAACTGTCGGGGTCAGGGTGAGGGGTGTGTGTGTTAGGAAGGAGGGACTGGGTGGGGAGCCAGGACCCTCTTTCAGATCGGGATGGAGATGTGTGAAAACACCTGACACGGGAAAACAGGTATCTTCTAAAATGCAGCCGCATGTGTCATGCGGCTTATCAGCTTCCTGCCCTCCCCTACTTTCCTTCTCCTTCATGTGGACATATGCAGAGTCTCTGAGAACATTCCAGTGAGTGGGTTGCCCATGCCCGTGTTAGTACAAGAGGGGAAAGGGGTAGGTGGTTTTTGCTTCTTTGGTTCCTACCCTTTCCTCCCTTAACCCTTTCTTGTTTCGGCAAGCTGTCCCCTGGTAAGCACGCTTTTCCTTGCTGACAGGGTAAATCTGAAATCTTTACTGGGTGGATTTTCCCCACCTGCCCTGCAGTTCCTTCTTCCCGCCAAGGACTCTGTTCTCGAAGAGCCTAGGTGGAAAGCAAACTTCTGACCCCATCACCTAGTCAATAAGCTGTCTGAGAGTCAGACAAAAGAGTTTGGACTGGCTGCTAAAGCCAGGAACCCAGCTGATAGCTTTGTTTTGATGTCCTTGTAATGTTTGCACATCACGGAGGGGGCTGCTTAGAGCAGGGGGTATCTGCTGGGACAGATATACCGGGAGGTTGAAAACAGCTGGCACAAAGTCCGTGCGATGCTGAAGATAGATAGAGCCCAGGAATTGCGAGGCACAGGGTGAGGTTTCCTTACTCAAAGAAGAGGCTGTCCAGGATGTGGCTAGGGGTGGTGTTTGTTAGGGACCGTGTGATGATGGGAGGAGCAGAGGCCTTAGGATGAGGTGTCCTGGGTGAGAACCCAGGCTCCAGAATTCACCCTGTGCCTTGAACAGGTGACTTAGCCTTTCTGAGCTCCCATTTCCTTGTTCTGTACAAAGTGAGATCAACACCTTTTAGGTGGTCGTCTGGATAGACCGTGTAAAGTGTGTAGCACAGTGGAGCTTCTTTGTAAATGGGCGCTGTTATGCTATGAACTAGGCCCTTGAGAAGCCTGCTGTTTTGGCCCAGAGGAGAAACTATGGAGGGAATCCGTGAAATCTTTTGTTTTGGGCACTGCCGAATTGCTGAGAGTCCTCACCCTGTGCCGGCAGCCCGCAGACCAGATAATAAGCTAATGACCTAAGTGAGGTTCTGCTGCTGTTCTAAAGAAGCCTGCAGATCCAGTAGGTGATCACATAATCCTGGGATGTCGCCACAGCCCTAAACACTTTGGAAATCTTCCTTCGGAATCCTTTCCAAGGTCTGTGCCACGTTCTTTTTGCCTTGCCCTTTGGGAGAGTAGATGTGACTTTTGGAAATGGTCAAAATAATTCGATGACAGATCTGGTGAATATTGTGAGTGATGACATTGGATGACTGTGTCTGACTCTGAAGGTAGGTTCTGGAAAGAGTGTGCAGAGAGTGCTTGTCCGCTCCACCCCAGGGTGAACGTCAGCCTCGCTTCTTAAGTGGGAGGTGAACAAGGCCAAGGGGCTAGTGATTTCCAACGGCCGTCACCGTTTGCCTGGGCCTGGGGCGGATTCCTCTTATTGCTGTGGTGTTTCTGCTTTTGTGGTTTGACCTCCTATGAGTTTGGGGTCCCAAGAGGCACTTCTGTCATTAGAAAATGTACCACCGTCAGGATATGTAGCTTGGGGTTAGAAAGAATGCATTGGGTTTTGACACTCTAAGGGAGTAGGCCTTGGAGGCTGGTGGCCTGCATTTGCACCCAATCTCTGTTTCTTGGGAAGGCTCTAGAAGGTTAAAGGGGCTTGTGTATTAAATCCCAGCTTGGCACCTGGCCCATTCTCAGCACGCATGAGTCCCCTTCTCTAACGGTCTTATGTGCCCTGAATACCTGGAGAGTGGAGAGAGGCGTTTTCCTTTCCTCTGCCTGAGGGCCACCCCTGGGATTGTCTGTGGGACGTGGGTCTTCAGTGATCTGGCTGTGCAGAGGCCTGGTGTTCAATCCCTCAGCGTCTCTCTCTCTCTCTCTGCATTATTTATAGTAAACCATATTAGAACAGAGTGTTAAAGAGGAAGGATGAGTCATCCCCATTGAAACCATTGACGACATAAATGAAAGCAAAATGCTTACTATGTGTTTTGCACGGTATTTAAGGCCAGGTTGTGCTAATCTGAACACTCCCCAACTGGATCTGCGAAAAGATACATATGTGGGAAAAAATTCAGGTTTCACTGGAAGTTATTTATTGACAATCCGTTTCCGTAGCTGCTGCTTTCCCCGTTTGTTTACTTCAGGTCCATATGCAAATCGCGGCCGTCATCCATCCTGATGAGGGAGACTGACTGGCTGATTCACTAGCTGAGGTTTCTTTTTTTCTTTTTGAGGGTTGAGGAATAATAGCGTGAGGGGGAATCTTGAGGGTCCCCGTTCATCCTTCTTGCCACCTGTTGAGGAAGGTACTCTTAGCACTCTACCGGCCGTACAGGTGTGGGTGGTCACAGAACGTTAGAGCTAGAAGGGCTCGTAAAGTCATGTATTATCAACATGCTCATTTAGGGCAGAATAAATGGAGGTCCAGAGAGGCTCTGTGATTTGCCCAAGGCCACACAGCAAGCTAGTGGCCAAACCAGGTCTGGAAGCCATGTCTTTCATTCCCTGCCTGCTTTCATTTTGCCTTCACAAATTTGCCTACCACTCTCCACATCTGCTCCCTGCTTCCACCAGGGACGAGGTGAGGAGAGAATCTGACTTGAGAGCAGTTTCAAATCTTTGGATGGGCAGGGTGCTGGGTGGTTTTCGGCACAGTGACTTGTCTTTTACTCATAACCTCTTTGCTGCTCAGCCTGAGTAGATTACTGTACGTGAGTCCTTTAGATTGACAGCGGATGCACTGTGTGAGGGTTTTTTAATTAAGTAATTAATTTATTACAAAAATTTTTTTTAATTTACATCCAAATTAGTTAGCATACAGTGCAGCAATGATTTCAGGAGTAGATTCCTTAATGCCCCTGACCCATTTAGCACATTCCCCCCCCCACAACCCCTCTGGTAACCCTCTGTTTGTTCTCCATATTTATGAGTCTCTTCTGTTTTGTCCCCCTCCCCGTTTTTATATTATTTTTGCTTCCCTTCCCTTATGTTCCATCTGTTTTGTCTCAAAATCCTCATAGGAGTGAGGTCATATGACTTTTGTCTTCCTCTGACTAATTTCGCTTAGCATAATACCCTCCAGTTCCATCCACGTAGTTGCAAATGGCAAGATTTCATTCTTTTGATTGCTGAGTAATACTCCATTGTGTATATATACCACATCTTCTGTATCCATTCATCCATCGATGGACATTTGGGCTCTTACCATACTTTGGCTATCGTTGGTTGTGCTGCTATAAACTTGGGGGTGCCTGTGTCCCTTCGAAACACCACACCTGTATCCCCTGGATAAATACCTAGTAGTGCAATTGCTGGGTCATAGGGTAGTTCTATTTTTAATTTTTTCAGGAACCTCCATACCGTTTTCCATAGTGGCTGCACCAGCTTGCATTCCCACAAACAATGCAAAAGAGATCCTCTTTCTCCGCATCCTCACCAATATCTGTTATTGCCTGACTTGTTCATGTTAGCCATTCTGACAGGTGTGAGGTGGTATCTCCTTGTGGTTTTGATTTGTATTTCCCTGATGATGAGTGATGTGGAGCATGTTTTCATGTGTCGGTTGGCCATCTGGATGTCTTCTTTGGAGAAGCGTCTATTCATGTCTTTTGCCCATTTCTTCACTGGATTATTTGGTTTTTGGGTGTGGAGTTTGATAACTTCTTTATAGATTTTGGATACTAACCCTTTATCTGACAGGTCGTTTGCAAATATCTTCCTGTGTGAGGGGTTTTAAGATACAAAGATTAATAAGACATGGGACTTGCCCTTGAGAAGCAAGGCAATTATAAAATTGGAGTAGAGGCATTAAAATACTTCATTTGTTTAATTTTTTAAAGTTTATTTATTTTGAGAGAGAGAGAGAGAGAGAGAAAGAGCGAGAGAGACAACACAAGAGCCAGAGAGGGGCAGAAAGAGAAAGAGAGAATCCCAAGTATGCTTCACCACCTGCACAGAGCCTGATGCGGGGCTCGAACTCACAAACTGTGAGACCATAACCTGAGCAGAAACCAAGAGTCGGATGCTTAACTGACTGAGCCACCCAGGCGCCCCTGAGGCATTAAAATACTTTAAACATGTGTGTGTGTGTTGATAACTATGATAGAAGGTAGGAAGTGGGAAGATTATATAGATCTATAGAAAAAGCAGAGGAAATTTAGAGATGAAATACCTTCTACCTGGAGGGATTCCCTTTAAAAAAATGTTTTTTAAGTTTATCTTGAGAGAGAGAGAGAGAGATACAGAGGGGCAGAGAGAGAGGGAGTGAGAGAATCCCAAGCATACTCTGTGCTGTCAGCGCAGAGCCACATGCAGGCCTCAAGCCCATGAACCGTGAGGTCATGACCTGAGCCAAAATCAAGAGCCGGAAGCTCCACCAACTGAGCCACCTAAGTGCCCCGGGATTCACTTGTAATTGAGAAAGTCGGTTGAACACTTACTGTGTGCTGGGCACTGGGCAGGGCCCTGGGAGTTCAGTGATGAGCAAGACAGGACCTCTGCCCTTGGGGGCCTTCCTAATGAGGGAGAGATCCTCAGTCCTGTGAGAAGCACTCCGATTCCCCGTAAAGTAACTTCCTTTGGCTGGAACGAGGGCTGTGGTACTGGAAGAGGAGGTTGGGGTCAGGGGCGGGGGACTGCTCTCGCCGCCAGGCCAGGGAGGGGCAAAGGCAGCCCAGCACGGAGAAGCTCAAAGAACACGGGCCGACCTGGGTGCGGACCCTCAGGCTGCCAATTGCAAACCATGTGATCGTGGCCACGCGCCTGAGGCTCTGTGACCCGGGGTGTTCTCACCCCTCGAGTGGGGCTGATGTGCGGGATATTGAGTGGGGTGGCCTGAGGATTGCAGATAATGCACTTAACACATCCTGTGTGGTGCCTGGGACAAGGTAGTTGCTTAGTGAATGTGACTGCCGTTTGGTTTTGGACTTCATGCTGGGGCAGTTGGGAGCCTTTGAAGGCGTTTGAGGAGGAGTGTGACACGGTGAGAGGTCTCTTCGTGGTACCGTCCACCAAAACTGTATTCTGCTGCCCCTGCTCCCTTCCTGCCCTCCGCTATGGGCCAGGAAAGCAGTTCAGGGAGTGATCCACTTGTCCTGTGGTGTCTCACACCTGGCACTCCCCCAGGATTTGATGAAATGACATGAAATGGACCTTTCCCACTACTTCTCGCTGGCTGGAGGGCCTGGGAGAGGGAGGTGGGCGGAGGGGGGCCTTCAGCTGTCACGGTCAGAGGAAGTGACACCGTGAAGCTGGCCGGCCGGACTGTTATCCGTCTCTCTGGCTCTCTTTTAATAGCAACCCGAATGTGTGAAGTCAGGCTAACCGTCCCGGACCCCTCTTGCCTCCCTGATAGCAAGCGGGGAGACAGCTATCTCTCACGGGCCAGTCTCGGCTGTGGTCGTAGCACTACGCAAGGTCTGCAAACCGACGGTGGCACGGGGAGATAAGGGCTGGCGTTGTGTAACGAGGGGCACGGTCTGTTTGCCCGAGCGGCTCCTGGCCCCTGGTTAACTGCTAACCTCAACGGAGCGGCGGCCCTTGCTTGGAAGGGCCGTTCCAGGGCCCCTCGCTGGTTCCAGTGATGCCTTTTTGTGGTTGGATAAAGGAAGCTCATGTAGGCCGCCCACAGTGCAGACACGGGCTTGGGCTACGGGTGTTTGGTTGTTTTGTTTTTCTCTTTGTCTTTCTTAAAAAAAAGAGGAGCTGAAAGGGGGGGGCAGTCTAGCTTGGCGCCTGCCCCGTAACCCAAAACAACATAAAACAAACAGTTCCTAAACCGAAGTTAAAATTCAACAGGCGGTAGAGATGTCCTCCTTCCTTTCTCGACAGCCACCCCCCCCCCCCAGTCCCCTTTGAGGCCAGCTTTAAGAAATTGGGTCTTGGGGACTCTTCGGTCTTGCCTGGAAATTCCTGTCCTGGAACCTTAACACCGCAGCAGCTTTGCTAATATCTCAGCCGGTGGCTGGGTGTAGGAAACAGTGGTGGAAAGAGACTCTGTTTACCTTCTTCCTTCCACCGCCCCCAGATGCTCACTCCCCTTTCAGGACGAATAGGTAAGCCACAGTGCATAGACCCTGCCCTTTAGGGGTGACAGAAAGCAGTGCCCTGACTCCTGGTGTTGCCCTGTCCTGATGGGGGATGGGCCAGAAGGGATTTTTGAGGCCAGCCCCCGTTCTGAGGCCGGCAGGTGCTTCGAGCCACCTCGCCTTCTCCTCAGACCCCCCCCCAGGAGAGGGATACCACTGTTTGCTGAACGGCTAATTCCATTTCCAGAGTGTGCTTAGCATCCCCCGCTAATCCTGCTCCCTAGAGTCACCGAGACTCCGAGCCATAGCCCTCGAGATAGTTGTGAGGTAGCTCCAGGTGTTCCCTGTTTACACCCTGGTTTTCCCTATACCTTGATGTCAGTCCCTCCTACCATTCTCACAGCCCTCTTTCAGATACTTCCAGATTTGTAAGTTTTACATCACTGTTGGATCTGATCACATCAGGGTGATTATATGCCGTGAAAAAACCAGATGGGTCTGACCACTCTGGAGAAGAACCAGACTTTCACCTCCATTGTTCGAGATGTTATGCCTCTATTCATATGTCTTCTGTCTCCCTTCTGTGTTTCTCTGGTGTACTCTTGAAGTCATTTCCCTTGTTGTTGGCTGGCTGCTCCCAGAGATTGCAGGGTTGTTTTTTTTTTTTGGTCGGGGAGGGAATGGGGGGGGGGTGTCAGGAATCTGGAATTGGATGGGAGATGATATCTCTTTGAATATTAGCTTGAATGAATGGTCCTTTGCAGGCCTGCAGGTTGCTCCATGTCCACTGCAGGGGTCTGGCTCAGGCGTGGTCAGGGGAGGTCAGGGGAGAGAAGGTGGCGAGGTAAGAGATTCAGAGATGGTGGCTTATATCGATTTAACTTATCTGACCTGTTAGTCAGAGGCTGCCCTTCCATCCAAGTACCTAACTAACTTAAAGCAACAGAGAAATGTATAGCATTTCTTTCTTTGCATTAATTATGACTGGCAAATTCATCATTTAGAGGAGGGAAGCTTTGGAACAGAAGTCTGTGGCCAGACTTCATGCTTCCCGGGGTGGCAGGTGTTGGTGTTGGGGGGGAGGGTTGCTGGTAGGTGAGTGATGCCAGGGTTGGGAAGGTGGCCGGGAAGCATCACCCCAGAGCCCTGTGCAGCCACACCAGGTCAGATGCCCTTGTCCCAGAGGAGCCCAAGTTAGCAATCCTAGGAACAGGCTTCATCGTTCTGGATCTTCCAGGAACGTTGCTTTCTGGGTTTAAAATGTTTAGACACTGGGTTAGACACTGGGTTAAAGTGTTTAGACTGACTGCTGCTCAGGCACAGTGTCCGGTTAACGAAGGGTTAAACTCTCCATTCCCCTTCCTCCTAAAGCTAGTTACAGATCTGCCCAGGGACAGCCTGCTCTGCCTTCCTGCCTTGGTAAGCAGAGTCTGGAGGGCCTGCTGGAATGATCCATGAGTGAGGAAGCTTGTCTGAATGCCAAACCCCTACCATGATGATTCTGTTCTGAAACTGTGCAGGTGTTGGAAGGTGAACAGCGTGTAATGACCCCCCCCAACCCCCCCACCCCAGGAATTCTTCAGAATTTCCGTTTAGGACAAAACCTCTGATAACTTGCTTTTTTATTTGCTGGTTGATCCTAGAGTGGAGGCTGTGGCCCACAGGGAACAGTACCTTTTTTATCCTGGCCCAGGGCACATACCTCAAACTGAAGGATCAGTGAACTTTGATTTTAGCTTTATGTTATGGACTCTGATATTTTTTTTTCCTGTTCTATGTCTATTTCACTTAAAAATGTGAATCAAGGGGCGCCTGGGTGGCTCAGTCGGTTGAGCGCCTGACTTCGGCTCAGGTCATGATCTCGTGGTTCACGGGTTTGAGCCCCGTGTTGGGCTCTGTGCTCACAGCTCAGAGCCTGGAGCCTGCTTCAGATTCTGTGCCTCCCTGGCTCTGACCCTCCCCAATTCACGCTTTGTCTCTCTCTCTTTCTCCTCAAAAATAAATAAACATTAAAACAAAATTTAAAAAAAATGTTAATCAAGACCCACTACTGGTTTGCCATCCCTAGTTTGAAGCACACCCTGATACAGTGAGAATTTAGCCATGGGTATTCAATTGAAAGAACATTTAGTGAGCACCTACTGCGTGCTAGGTGCTTTGCTAAGTGCTGTTGCGGGGTGGTGCAGAGATATTAATAAATCCCTTTAAGAGCTGATACTGAAACAGAAATGACAAACTTACATGCATTTTGGCTGTGTGTGTGTGTGTGTGTGTGTGTGTGTGTGCGCGTGCGCGTGTTGGTCCTTGTTCTCAATTATTATGTGAGTGGTGTGCTGGGGGAGCACAGGAGGAGAATCGAATGATTCTGATGGAAGCTTCAGGAGGGCTTCATGGAGGAGGTAGCATTTGGCCAGTCCCTGGAGGATGGCTAGGCTTTGGCCAAGTGGAGACAGGAACTCTCTTTTCTAGCTAGGAGGTGAGCCAACTGTGGCCCTGTCTGAGCGGGGGCAGGGAGCCCACACACAGGGTGGTGTGCCTAAGTGGGGGGATGGGCGTGGGAAGGGCTGGGAGACCAGGCAGGGAAAGACCATGGCATCAAAACCAGGTCATGGAGTGCTTCAAATGCCACGCTAGCAATTCTGGGCGTTTGTAAAGCTTTTAGTTGGTTGGAGGTTGGAGAACTGAGATTTTAGTAGAAGACAAACGGGGGAGAGTGTGGAGAGGCAGGGGGCGGTGAGGCTGTGCAGTTGCCCAGAATGCCAGGCTTCTCTGTTGTCATCCGGCCTCTGAAAATTGGGGGGTGGGGGAGTGGGGTAGTCAAGAGCTTTGCAGGCATCTTGGATCGGGTGCTTGCTCTTTTCCTGAAGTTCTTTCCCATGGAACCCTGCTCACAGTCCACACCCCCACTTTGGGGGGAGAGAACGTCCTGCAGAACCCACTGTCCGCGGCATCAGATGGGAACACGTGAGACTTGGTGCACACCTGTCCTGTTTCGCATTTGTGCTCTCCCTTTGCAAACATTAAGGGGCAGTGCAAACTCTGAGGAGCCAGGTGGTTTCCAGGGGAGCCCGATTTGCAATGCAGGTGTTTTCCGTTGTTGGTTTTTGCCACAACCCCCACCCCACCCCACCCCCAACCTGGGCTGTCCCTCCCTTTTTCCTGGTCTTCCTGTCCCTGCCAGCCTTCAAGACCTCCTCAAGTGAGGCTCCTCTGGGAAGTGTGGTCTTGATCTGGGCACCCCGGTGTCGCCTGTCCTGTCTCCTGTGCACCGTTTGATCATGGCTCTGCTGCCTCGTGACTGACCTGTTTGACCTTACGTTTTGTCTCCCCACCTAAACCAGCAGCACAGGTTCTGTGAGGACGGCGATGGTGGTACATCCACCCTCTCTCCCTGTACTTGCTGGTGCCGTGCCGAGCACGTAATAGGTGCTCAGGAAACCGCAGCTAAGTGAGCATTGGCCGCGTGCTGAACACTTGGCTCGCCTCGACACATTGCATCCTCGGGATGCACCCTGGAGGAGGTGGGTACTAGTAAAAGGTGTACTCGGGTGCTTGCAAAATCTCCTCTCCCCAGCTTTGGACTTTAGGTTCGTTTGCCCCGAGGAGCTCCTTACCCCTCCTACCCTGCAATCCTGCAGGGTAACTGCACTGACGTGCTTCTTTCAACGGTCTCTTGTGGTCTCCTGGTTCTCAAAAGCATTGTACCCTCCTGGACTCATGCACTGATCCCCTTGCCCTCCCCTCCCTGTATTTCCTGAAACTCTTTCCCTACAGGCAGCATGGTCCCTGGAGCTCTGCGGGATCCACGTTTGAATGCTGATGTCTCCTCTTGCTGAGCGGTGAACGCTTCTGTCCTCGTGGTCTGTTTCCTCACCTGCAAAATGCTCGTAGTTTCTCTTCCTCGCTGACAGATCGTCAGGGTGTTAGTTGATGCTGAATGTGATCCTCTCATCCCATAATGTGGGTGTTTGCTAAGAAGATATCCTTGCCGTGCCTCCTCTCTCCAGTCTCTTCCTCGGCAGTCTCGTTTCTGGGATCCCCTCTCTTGGGGTGACTTCCAGTCTTCCACCTCTGTTTTTTTGCTTGTTTTTTGGTCTTTTTTGCGTCACACGCCTTCCTTTCTAGCTGCCTCTGTGGACATCAGTTCTGACAGAAATTAGACCTTGGTGTCCTCTGTGGCTCCCACCTTTCCTGTGCCTCTCCGGCCCCATCTCCTCACTCTCACTTAACCAGATGGCTGTCTGTCTCCTAAGCAGCCTTCCTGCAGAGTCCCCACCTCTGGCCTCTGAAGCAGGACTCTGATGATGTTGCTGCCGTGCTCAAAGACCTGCAGTGGCTCTCTAGTACCTCTTCTAGAGAATAGGCTAGAGCGTTCCTAGCTTGGTGTTCAGAGCCGTCACAGATCGTCACAGATCCTGGGTTCCAGCCGCATCTCCGCCCCTCTGCCCTTCTGAGGATGGATCCCCCCCCCCCCCCCAGTCAAGGGCAGGGACCATCTTTTCTGTCTGTGTTACCACCTTTTGGTCCATTATCCGTGCATGGCCGCTCCGTACCTTTTGCTTCTTTCTTTTCTTCTCTTGCCCTTTCCCTCTTCACGCGTCGCGGCAAGCCCAGAGCTTTTAAGCTGCAGTGTGGATGCTCTCTCCTTTCTTGATACATTCCACCCGTTGGAAAGACCGTGTCATCCGTCCTCGGAACTCCCATGCCTGAAGAGGTGTAGGTAAAACCTGATCTTTCATCAGTGCTCCTTCTTTTGACTTCTCCCCCAAGACGCTCTTGAGTGTTTGTGGGCGGGATCTGAGTCCTGTCCGGTAACACGACCATCTGCTTTGTACTCCTTCCTCCCCAGGGTCCTTCGTGGTGCCCAGCACGTGGTAGCTGTTCCGTACATCCCGTTGGCTTCGTGAACTGGAGGTCGTGTGGTGAACAGCGGTGCTTCCGGGATGCAGGGGTGGGCTGAACTTTCTATCTCTGCGGTGTGGCGCTCAAGGGCGCTATGAGCGAAGCTTGTAGCGAGGGGGGAGCAGGACAGCAGGCCCAGGCTCAGGTATTATCAAAGCAGAACTATCTTTCTTTTGGAGCTTTTCTTTTTCAGTCTTTCTTTCTTTCTTTCTTTCTTTCTTTCTTTCTTTCTTTCTTTCTTTCTTTTTTTCTTTTCTTTCTTTCTTTCTTTCTTTCTTTCTTTCTTTCTTTCTTTCTTTTCTTTCTTTTCTTTCTTTTCTTTCTTTCTTTCATCAGTGGAAAATTTGTCCTAATTGGCATCTTTATTACGGCAGGAATAGGCCAGGCAGGCGTGAAGGGCTGGGAGAGTGTGAACACTGTGTGAAGGGAGGTGGCCGGGGGCTGCACACACAATGCCTGATTGTGCAGGCACAGGCATTAATGTCCCACGCCTGTGTTTACCCACCAGGTGACAACGAGCAGGCCAGCCAGGGCCGAGGACCGTGAGCCCCGGCAGCTGGATCCTCTTTCCCCTTCGCTCGCCCTCCGGCGCTGCCGTCTAGGACCCACCCGACTGGGCCACATCCCAGCGAGAAGCAGTCTTTGAGGAAAAGCTGGGGAGCGCTGTGCTGGGCGGAAGGCACGCCTCAAGGGGTGAACACTTCTGATTCCATAGAGGGGCTCTCTGGTGGCCTCACGGAAGCTGCGAGGAGCGAGTCCTGAGGGCAGGGGCCCAGCCAGGGACTCCTCATTGGCCCCTGCTCACTGGTTAGTGCAGTGATCCCACCGCTGTATTTACTTCCACGCCGTCCCTTCAGTAGGATCAAGAGCCCTTTGAGGGCAGAGGCTGTGTCTTTTTCTTTTCTTCATCGCAGTGCCCAACCTGGCAGGTAGCTCAGGCCATGATCTGTGAGGTATTCGGTGTGGAACTCTAGAGGGCTTGGTGGATTCCTAAGACCCAGGGAGGGGATCCGCCCTCTGCAGACTCCTAGAAATAGTCCCCTCTCCTACTTGGGCTTGGGTGGGAGGCAGGAGGCTGCTGGGTTAGCTTGGTGGGAGGCAGAGGGGATGATGATCTGGCTAACAGTCCTGAAGTCCTGTGTTCTGTGCAGGGTTTGTGAACCTGGCACGGGTAGGAGCTGCGTCTGGAGATGAGTGGGGCAGGGCAGCTCCTCCTCTTTTCCTTCCTCCGCACTTTGCAAGGTGCAAATCGCAAGGTATTTGCAACGTAAAGGTGCAGGAGTTCCACAGGCAGCCGGAGGGCAGGTGTGGGTCTGTAGCTCCCACTCGGGGCCTCCCTGGGGCAGCCGGCCAGGCTCGGGGCAGGAAGTGGCTGATTCTGGGTCACTTGGCTGCTCTGGTTTGCTGCTGAGATTGTTCCTGTGATCAAGATCTTAGATCTGGAAGGGGTATTGGGAGGTGATCTCGCTTATCTTGCCCTTTCAGGCAGGAAAGGTGGCATGAATTTCTCTCAAGCCCATCTCTTGGACAGGCAACTGAGGCTCAGGGTGACAAGTGGCTCTTGCAAGTCATTCCGTGTGGCTCCTTATGCTCTTGTCCTCTGTTCCTCGGCAGCTCGTGTTGTGGACGGCTGTGGGAGAGATCCCGTCTTCTGTGGGGTGAGGCCGTTCTCATCACTGAGGTGCCTGAGGCCTGAGAGGGGCAGGAAGACTGTCCGTTATTCCTAGATGCCTTAATGCAGGGGGCCGCTGGGAAGGCAGGGTGGCCTCTTGGATTCTGGGTTTTTCTGAGTTGAGACCTTGGCCTGGCAGGCTTTTGGCACTTGGGGAAGCAAAGTAGGGATGCCTGGCCTAGCCAGAGAGCTGGTCTCCTCTGCGCCAACCCCACATCACAGAAATGCCTGGACTTCTTGGTGGTGACAAGATAGTGCCTGTGTGGTTGAGGGCTCGTCTGGGGCTCGTCCGAGATGTGGGTCAGAACTTCCCGATCTGTGGCTTCCAGGCCCGGGCTTTTTGTCCCTCAATCCTGAGAAACTGATTTTAAAATGTAAAGAAGGACTTGGTTTTCTCGGAGGCCGTGTGGGCCGGCCCTGGGCAGCCACGGAGAGAGTTTCTGCTTTTCCTGCGGGGCCGGGCGTGTGTGCCCTGAGGCTGCCCGCAATAGTAACATCTCCAGCACGTTCTCAGGTCCTTTCTGCCCTTCCCTGCAGCCCTTTTGTCTCTGTGGGAAGTTCAAGAAAACTGTATGCGGCCTTGTTTGTTTCTGCTTCCCGTTTTCTTCTCCCAAGTTCCAGAGTTTGTCCTCCCAACCCCTGCCCTGCCCAGGGTGGTGGTAGCGAAGTCACAGGGGGTGTGATGGTTACAGCTCCTACCTGGCTGCAGAGGCTGAGGCAATGAACTTTTTTTTTTGTTTTTGTTTTTAGTTTTTTAAAAATGTTTGTTTATTTTTGAGAGAGTGTGAGTGGGGGAGGGGCAGAGAGAGGAGGGGAGAGAGGATCTGAAGGGGGCTCTGAGCTGTCAGCACAGAGCCCGACGTGGGGCTCAAACTCACTAACTGTGAGATCGTGACCTGGGCCGGTCGGACGCTTAACCGACTGAGCCACCCAGGCACCCCGGCAATGAATTTTTGATAAAGAATCTTTCACGGTATTGTCACGACATCCCCTGCCACCCCCTCAATGTATTCGGATCGCGAATTCATGTGCACGTCAGGGCTGCGCGTGCCGGCTTCTGTGAATGCTGGTGCGGGTGGCTGCGGTGGTGGCTGAGCCGACCTGGGGGCTTGGCCCGTTTCCTCTGAATCTGTGAGCTTATGTGCTGCTTCTACCCTTCCTCGTGCCTTTTTTTCTTTCTCCACGTCGTCCCTTCTTTATGGTGGTACAGTTCTTGGGTGCTTCTCAGCTCCCCCCCCCACCCCCGGGACAGTATCCGGGGCCTGTGGTCAAGGGTGGACGCCAGCCTCTGGGCCTTCCCTACCCGCCCCTTCTCCATGCTTTTGTCCAGTTGGCCGGACAAAGAGAACGGCCCCGAACGGCCTCCCTCCCCCCACCAAACCAGTCAGGCAGTGGCGTCCGAGATGAGTTTCCTCCGGCCATTTCGCCCAAGTGCTTGAGTGATCCAAAGTCACCGGGACCGGCCAGGCCCCTCCACCTCCTCCTCACTGGCACCCTCAAACCAGCTGGGGCCGCCTCCTTTTGTCTTCCTGCCCCGGGGTGGCCGGTGGGTGCGGGCAGCGGGGCTGAGCAGAGCCTCTGGGGCTCTGTGGACCAGCAGCTCGCTACAGTAGAGTAGGAGGAGGTCTGGGGGCCGGAGGGGCAGGTCAGACAGGCCTCTTTTATTTACAGTCCTCTCTTTCACGGCCCCAGTGAAACAGGAGCCCCGAGAGGCTGTCGTGAAAGGGGACTGTGTTTGTGCATTCAGGCCTTCCAAGGCTTGCTACAAAAGGTGGGGGCGCCCGGAGCACTGAAGGGGCTTTTTGTCATTGACAGTTTGGCTTGGGGTGGAAGAGGGGCCAGAGAGTGGGGGCCGCTGCCAGGACCGCGAACGTGTGCGGGTTTCTGCGGCTCTCAGCTGCTCCTTAAAACTGAGTTTGTGTCTGGGGTCGACGGGGGGGCAGTTGGTCTTGACCGTCTTCTTTTGTTGGAGCAGAGGATTCCTTTCTCCCGAATGTGTCTCCCGATGGTCCAGTGGTCCTCATGTGAGCTATGGTTGGAGGTAGAATAGAGGGGACCCCATCTGCTCCCTCCCTCTCCTCTCTCCCAAGAGCAATTCCATAGGCAGAGACTGGCTTCCTTTGATCTTTATAGCGGCCTTTTCCTGATTCCTCCTCTCCCTGTATAATCTCTCTGAGACTTAGTTTGGCCATCTCTAAAATGGGGGGAGTGATAGCACCTGCCCAATGTATAGGGTTGTTGTAAGGATCAGGTCAGATAACACATGGGATTGTCTTGCACAGAGTTCTTCCCTTGTAAACTGACCAGGTCGTGGTCCCTTTATGAGTCTGAGGAGCCAAACTGGGGACCCCATTTTGTAGTCCTCCAGTCTTCCTTTTACCCTCCTCTGGCTCTTGGGAATCTTCATACTTGGCACCTTCTCGTCTGCATTACATGATAAAGGGAAAGGAAGTTTTCCAGAAGAACATTCAAAGGATTAAGGTTTCAAGCTGTAGAATACATGAAAACGCATACATACCACATACCACACTCAAAAATTGCCCTTTAAAAGCAGATCAGAGGGGCGCCTGGGTGGCTCAGTCGGTTAAGCATCCGACTTCAGCTCAGGTCATGATCTCATGGTTCATGAGTTCAAGCCCCACATCGGGCTGTGTGCTAACAGCTCAGAGCCTAGAGCCTGCTTCAGATTCTATGTCTCCCTCTCTCTCTGCCCCTCCCCTGCTCGCACTCTCTCTTTCTCTCTCAAAAATAAAAATAAACATAAAAAAAAAAAAAAAGCAGATCAGAAACCACCAGTGCCTGCCCCACCTTGGTAAATTCTGATCAGCCCCGGCAGTACATTCTTTGTGGACCCACTCTGAGTGCAGATAGGTGTCCCAAGAGTGTTTTTGCCTCTGCCTTTTTAGTTTTGAGATTTTATTTTCAGAACCAAAAATCAGGGCCACAGATAAGCACTAGCACAAAATGGTTTTGTTCAAGCCCATCCTAGAGAGCCTTGGGCCACTAGACGCCCTGGGTGGTTTGCGCTGTGGAGAAGTGAACAGCTCATGGGTGGGGTTGCCGCCTTCAGCTACCGAGGGGCCGTCTTCCTGTCTGACTTTTGTTCTCTGGCTCCCCCCCCCCCCCCGCCCCCGCTGCTTCCTCCCTCACACTTAATCACTGCTGCTCCCAAGGGGGATCCCCTCTGTCTTCCTTGTTCGTGTTCCAGAGAGGTGGTTGATAAGCAGCAGGACAAGAGGAAGGGAAAGGACACCTGGAAGGAGGTGAATGAAAGGCCTAATGGTAGAGTGTTAGTGGTGGAGTGTTGGTGGGAGACCATGGGCTTGAAATGTAGAATTAGAACCTCAGAAAAACCTCTTTACCATGTACTCAGGCCATTTCTGTGTCCTGTCCCACCAGCAGGAGGGATCTTATTTCTACCACTTAACTCATGTCCATTTTCTAGATGGTTTATTGAAAAGGCATCACACTAGCACTTTGGAACGATACATCATATGCTAGGATTGACTGGTTCTGGATGGTTCTTGTGTCGTCAAGAGGCACATTTCCTTTCTGCATTTGTTCGTTGGGAGTAGTGATGACATCATTGGTTCCGATTGTTAGCCCCTCTCTGGTTCAACTCTTCAATGTAGTACCTTAATGGTATTTTATTTTTGGACTTGTCAGTAGAAGAAAACCAAACCTGTTGGTCCACTAACAGTCTGAGACGTTGGTTCATTTATGCATCAGGATATTGAAAGAAGCTTTGTGGAAAGGTTTCCTCTCCCCCTTAGTGAGAGTGTGGCCTACCCCGTGGATTGCAGTGCTGTGGCTGCTGGTCACCCAGCTTCTGGGGGTCAGTGGGAAACTTGAGCATGTGGACAATAGGAAGGAGGTGTGGTCGCCTCGAGAGAGAGCCATTGCTGCTCAGGAAGTTTCTGTGTGGGCCCCAGCCTGACTGCTAGGAGTCTGTGTGGTGCTTTTGTGTGGATTAGAAAAGGCGCCCCATTCTTGCAGGAGGGTGCAGCTCCTACCAGGACCCGTGACTTGGTGAAGTGGATGGCGCTGGATTTCAAACCTGCTTCCCCTCAGTCAGTGCACAAGGTCCCTGGCGCAAGGGGGCTTCAGTGGTTGGAGGGGTCCTAGAGCACAGGCTGTTTGGATGAACTGCTTTGGGCCATCACCTCACTGAGCGTCTGTGGGGGGAGAGCAAGAGTTGCCAAAGGCCAAGGCCTCCAGGGATCTGTTTCACTGATCCCTTGACCAGCCTGTGTGCCCCCTTAGCCAAGAGCTTCCCGGGCACTGCACCCACAGCACCAGGCTCAATTCTGTAGAAGTGGGTGAGGGCGCCTGTCTGCATGTCTCTCGGCATCCCTAAAGCTGCCAGAAGTGTGAGGTGGGGTTTATGGGATCCTTCTAGCGTGAGTGTCTCTTGGGATCAGGGCCAAGGGAAACAGCATGAAAGGGTAGGAGTGGCAGAGAAGGTGGGCGCACCTGTACACGCTCCATGCTCAGTGTCACTGCATTGTGGGGTTCAGCTTGGGAAAACACAACCTCTCACCAGCCAGTTTCTTCCACGTGGATAGGGAGCAGGGAGAGAGACCAGTTAACAAGGCAGCATTTAGCCCTCTGCAAGAAGATCGGATTCTTTCGCCCCTTTCCTTGGAGCTCAGTTCCCCATGGCTCGGCTGTTTAAAAGCAACCACTAGGCATAGGCCTGCGGGAGACAATATGCCTGAGGTCACTTTAGCCCCAGAACACTTGGGCACTGTGTTGACAAGACTCTAAAGTGCCCACGGTAAGTAGACCAGGGCCTGAGAATAATTTCCATTTAACTAATTATTATTCTTACCGCAACAGATTTGAAATCTATTTAACTTTTCAGGGTCCCATAGCCTTTTAAATGTTTCGAGTGTATTCTCTCTGATAGGTTACCTTTTCTCTCCCTGTAGGCTATAATTAGTGTCCTTTACACCAAATTGGCTTAGAATTGGATGTAGAGAAGATAAGAATCAAATTACCAGTATTTATCTTGTAAATTCCAAAAGATCGACTGAAGACACTGTATTTAAAAAAAAAAAAAAGGGAGTTGGAAAGAAAAGTTTATTCTATGAAAAAGTAAATTTCTCGTGGTCTGAGCATCCCAGGGCCATTTTAATATTAAAGCTGCAAGCTTCTCTTGAAGGAACCTAAAATTGCCTTTTCCTTGTCTCAGTTTTTATTTCCAGAGGAGCTTCTGAAATATGTGCCAGGCTTTGGATGGTGGAGGGCTGATGTGGTCCAGAGTTTCCATTAAAATTTGGAGGTTTTCGGATTATCTGTGATTTCTGATTTTGTGGTACGACATAAACCTGTAAATATGCCTATCTGAAAGATACACATGCAATTTTTTATCTTGGCATTTTAAGTTATTAAGCTTTTGAGGAGATGGGAGAACAGATCTCCGTGACTCCTGCATGCTTGCATGTCTCAAAATATCAGCGTGCTAGTTTCCACGGGCTGTCTGGTCCAGTAAATGCCCAGCAGGTTTAAATAAGGTCTGCTCAAAAAATGTGCTTGTGTTTTTAACACTGTTGGCTCGTAAAGGTGCCAGGAGGTAATGACATGTTAAGATCGTTCATTAAGCTGTTCACCCGCATTGCCTGTACCTGACAACTCCTTCGTTTTCTCTCTCTTTTTTTTTTTAAGTTTATTTTATTTATTTTGAGAGAGAGAGAGAGAGTGAGTGAGTGCAAGCCAGGCAGAGAGAGAATCCCAAGCAGGCTCCATGCTGTCAGTGCAGAGCCTGAGACGGTGCCTCGATCCCATGAACTGTGAGATCATGACCTGAGCTGAAATCAAGAGTTGGACCCTCAACCGACTGTGTCACTCAGGCGCCTCCTGAGTCCTTCTTTTCTAAGGCACACTTCTGGTCCAGACTCTTATCTGTATCAGGTGAGGAAGTGGGGGGTTTTGGCTGCAGCCCCGGCTAGAGGCGGGATAGGGGATGCGTGGCACTTCACGGGCACTTTGGTGACCACATGTATATACACTCTCCATGCGCCTTTCTGCTTCGGCAACGTTGTTGACTAGTTTTCCAGTTCTCATTCTCTCTTTTTTTCTCTTGTGGTTCTGATGAAGGTGTTGGATGCCAAAGCACAAGTGATGGATTTATTTCAAAAACAAAAATGTATTTTGTGGAGTGCCTGGATGGCTCAGTTGCAAGAACGTGTGACTCTTGATCTCAGGGTCATGAGTTTGAGCCCCGTGTTGGGTGTAGAGGTTACTAAAAACAAAACAAAACAAAACTTAAAAAAAAAAGTATTTTGTGAGACTTTCCCTTTCTTTTTAAATTATTAGCGTTTGTTTATTTTTTGAGAGAGAGCGAGAGTGAGGCTCGTGAGTGGGGGAGGGGCAGAGAGAGAGAGAGAGAGAGAGAGAGGGAAACACAGAATTTGAAGTGGTCTCCAGGCTCTGAGCTGTCAGCACAGATCCCGACAAGGGACTCAAGCCCACAAGCGGTGAGATCATGACCTGAGCCGAAGTCAGATGCTTAACCGACTGAGCCACCGGAGCGCCCCAAGCCATTCCCCTTCTGACTATGTATCCAAGAGAATTGAAAGCAGGGATTTAACCAGGTAACTTGCACATCCACGTTCATAGCAGCATTCCTCTAACAGAAAGGTGGAAAACAACCCAGATGCCCATAGGTAGGTGAATGGATCGATAAAAATGTGGTGGATACACAGAATGGAGTATTACTCAGCCTCAAAAAGGAACGAAGTTCTGACAGACTCATGCTACAATGTGGATGAACCTTGAGGACATCATGCTAAGTGAAATAAGTTAGACATTAGTGGATAGGTATTGTCCTGCTTCTGAGAAGCCGGTTCATAGAGACACAGTAGAACAGAGGTAACCAAGGAGCTGAGGGGAGGGGAATGGAGTCCATGTTTTAAGGGCGTTTGGGAGGAGGAAATGGTCCTGTGGGTGGATGGATGGATGCACAATGCTGTGAATATGCTTATTGCCGCTGAACTACACACTTAAATAAGGGCTAAAATCGTGCATTTTATGTTCTGTTTTACCACAGTAAGAAAATGTATTTGATGTTAATTGCCATACCTGGCATTGGAGACAAAATTTCTTGGAAAATACTTAGACCATTATACTACTAAAAATCCTTTGCAGGGGCTCAGCTGGTTGAGCGTCCAACTCTTGACTTTGGCTCAGATCATGGTCTCATGGTTTCGTAGGTTCGAGTTCGGTGTTGGGCTCTGTGTTGAGTGTGGAGCCTGCTTGGGATTCTCTCTCCCTCTCTCTCTCTCTGCCCTTCCCCTGCTCGCACCTTGTCTCTCTCAAAATAAAATAAGAAATTAAAAACAAAAATCCTTTGCTGAGTAAAAACAACCACGTGTTAACCTGTATGCAGTCTTGAGTATCAGCGGTCAACCTAGCCTTCCCGTTCAACCATCATCATGGTTATTTGCTAGGTGAGGTTGTTTCTATCGGATGCCTCCTGTAAGGTGATAGGATTACTGATTGGGGTCCTGTGTTTTTATTACTCCTGTGATTCTAAGTCTCCTCCTTTCTGGCTCTGGAACTTTTTTCTCTAGTTGACCACTTTCCATGGGTGATCCTGAGGAAAATCTTCCACTCTTGATTTTTTTTTCTAACTAAATAATTTTTTAAAAATGTCTGTGGCTTTCCAACACAGGGAGGTTTCAGTGAGGAAGGAAATTCATTCCCAGTTTTCAGAATTCCTGAAACTCCCGGAAGAGGAGTTTTGTGTTTTCCGACTTGGTGCCCATGTGTTTGTCCTCTGGGGCCCTGTAACAGGCGCACATGCAGCCACAGATTCTGTGAGCTTCTGAAGAGCAACTTTTCTGGCCCTTCTTCCCTTCCTCTTAGTTTGGTTTTAATTAATTAAAAATTATTTTGTTATTTTATTTCTTTTTGAGAGAGAGAGAGAGAGACAGACAAAGCGCAAGTAGGGGAAGGGCAGAGAGAAAGGGACGCACAGAATCCGAAGCAGGCTCCAGGCTCTGAGCTGTCAGCACAGAGCCCGACATGGGGCTCGAACTCTCACGGACCGGACCATGAGATCATGCGTGGCCTGGGCTGAAGTCGGATGCTTAACTGACTGAGCCACCCAGGCGCCCCAGTTTGGTTTTAATTTAAATGAAAATTTAAAAACTCCTAAGGAAATTGAAAGGGGAACTCGGTGCCCAAGTCCGTTGGAATTTCAAGAAAAGCACAGAAGTTCTGGAAATGGAAGTTTCCTCTACCCGGTGGTGTCATTGCTGCCAGCAGCCTCGCTCTGTGCTTCTGAGGGTTTGATGGCCAGCATCTGAAGGTACGGGCCATATATATAGTGCCGGGCGTGTGGGCACGTTGGCGCTGATCTGAAAAAGCTTAACTTTGGCATTTCTAGGTTTATTTTAAACCTACAACCTTTAACGCCAGACACAGAGCTGCCTTCCCACTTAATGTAGCCATACATTGATTGCTTTTAATTAGTGTTGGATCTTTTTTGGTGTTTTGCAGCTTGGGATATATAAAAAGTCTGATTTAAATATAAAAAAAAAAAAGAAAAAAAAGAAAACTTGAGACATTGTCACGGGTGCTGCAGAAATCAGCACGGGAGCTTTTGAAATCCTAACCTCCCCGTCCTCTTTATTTTCATCTTGGGTTGGGTGGGCCGAGGACCAAGGGAAAAAGAGTCCCGTTTGACCCACGTCCCGGACGGAGGTAATTTTCTTGCAGTGTTTTGGCAGAAGGGAAACGTCTGTATTTAAAATAACGAGGGTGGCGAGCTGGGTTTCCATCGCGTAAACGATACTTGCTGCAGATCAGTAGTACCATCAGAGGAACGGGCTCTGGGCTCAGGCCGAGAGGGCTGGGGTCGAGCTCTGGGGTTCAGCAGTTAGGCAATGCCAGTGCCCGCTTGTGGTTTCCAGCCCAGAATGCCTCCTGCTTTGCTTGCACGTCGCCACCCCTGGTGGGAGGCCTCCACGCCACTGTCGAGTTCTACAGTAAATATTTCAGACATCCTGGGCCCTGCTCCCCTTTCCCTGCAGTAAATTACATATTAAAGTAGCCTGGTAACTGAGCACCGGTTGCCGTGAGATAAGGGCTAGGAAATCAATATGTTTGCCATGTGGCTGCTTGTTTATGACACCTGCTTCTGGAACAGTTGAGCAATGTTCTGTTTGTTAAGGCTGCATTTCAGAAGCTTGTATCCTCCTAAAACAACCGCGATCTTACTGGGGAGAGAGTAGTGCTACAGCAGATATTGATTGGACTTCTCTAAGTATGGAATTGCACTCTAAACAGTGGTCTCACAGCCTGTGATTCCCCCCTCCCGCCACTGTTGGAAAGAGGGAGGAGGAGGAGGTAGATACTCTGAACATATGTATCATAAATCTATTTTATAACGCCTCCGATGTGGTCAGTTAAAAGGAGGAGTGCGGCTTATAATAAGGAAGTGTAGGTGGTGTTCAGATTTATCTGTTCTTTGTCTACCTGGCTCATACCAGTTTCGTTCTCTCCCAACTCCAGGTCCTCCCCGATAGGTGCTTTTCCAAGAGCAGCAAAGGCAACGAGAAACATAGCTATAGCTGTTGGTAAATAAACATTTTAACCTAAGTCTCCAGGGTGGTTTTATTTTAACGAATGGGTGATAACTGTTGTCTTATGATCCTGCCTGCTGGTGGGTCAATGGGCCTTAGGGGCTGTGCGGTGTCAACTCAGGCCAGTGAAAGAGTGTGTGTGTGTGTGTGTGTGTGTGTGTGTGTGTGTGTGTGTGTTGGAGGGTGAGGGGGCGTATGGGGGAGTCATCTTTGGAGACAGCAGGGAGACCACCTGCTTCATTTGGCCTCCCATTTTGGAAAAGAGCATCCGCGATGCAACTTCTTTCCTTGCCTTCGGGATGCAGTAGAATGAATAAATTTTCAAATGAATTTGGTATTGTGTTGGTGTCCTTGGGGTACCAGGAGCACACGCCCTCCCAGTGTTTTTGCACCTTTCTAGGAATTATTCCGCTGCCTCCACCCCGTCAGTGTTAGTGACTTGCAGTGGACGCACACAGAAACAGTTCTTCTTGCCAAAAAGTGAGTTAAGGGTTTAGGAAGAAACACGAGCCCCCTCGTCGAGCACTCCAGAGGCCGCTGTGTCTGGGCTCCTGCCATGTTGCCCTGTACTGGGGAGACGATCTCTTAATGATGCTAATATATTCGGAGATCTGATTTTCGTTTGTGTGTTTCTAAACCCAGATTGTCAGGTTCTCCTTAATTGCTAGTGGCAAAATGTTACTTTGCTTTCTGTTTTCCATGTGATAGTAAGTGGCTTATCCAGGCATCTCTCCCTGCGCATGTTCAGCCCAGGCAGATGTAAAACTGGCTGGAAGTGGCTGGAAGGAGGGCTTGGTGAGCTGAGTTGTACCAATCCCAGTCCAGGGCAGCTGAAGCTGTGTCTGCATGGCTGATGGAGAGAGTAGTGATAACAGGCATTCAGGGCAAAAATCTGTTTTCTGCCATCCCCCACACCCTATTCTTCAGTAATGCAGTTGACCCTCTGAACAGTACAGAAGTGAGGGGTGCCAACCGCGCCCCCCCCCCCCCCCCCGCTGTGGTCAAAAATCCATATGGACTTTTGACTTCCCAACAACTTAACTCATACCGATTGTTGACCGGAAGCCCACATAAACAGCTGATGAACACATGTTCTGTATGTTACATGTATTACATACTGTGTCCTTATAATCAAGTCAGCTAGAGAAGAGAAAATAGTAAGGAAATCTTAGGGAAGAGAAAATACCTGGGCCATACTGTAAAAAAAAAAAAAATCTGTGTTGTTCAAGGGTCAGCACACAGTAGACATGACAGGTGACCTATTTTGAGGAGGCTAGTCTGTAGGTATTTGATGTATTTTCAGTTTTTGTGGTCCTGGTCTGGCTGGATGACAAAAATGTCTGAGGGGTGCCTCGGTGGCTCAGTAGGTTGAGCGTCTGACTTCGGCTCAGGTCACGATCTCGCATTCGTGAGTTCGAGCCCCGCGTCGGGCTCTGGGCTCACAGCTCAGAGCCTGGAGCCTGCTTCGGATTCTGTGTCTCCCTCTCTCTCTGCCTCTCCCCTGCTTCCTCTCCCTCTGTTTCTCTCTCTTTCAAAAAAAAAAAAAAAAAAAAATTAACAAAAAGGTCTTAAGTTGAGACCGGTTCAGGTATTTCATCCTTCTCGTTGGGAGAGTGTGGTCATACAACAGGGTACGAATTCCAGGGTGTTGGTGAGCTGGCCTCTCTCCTCTTGAGTTTATTCAGCCACAGATGGAAAAGGGTGAAATGGAATTCGGACCTTTCCAGGTATTTTAGTTTTCTGGGAGATTTTTAATCCTCACACAGTGCTGAGAACTGCAGTGACTCTGACCTTTCTGACAGACTTTTGTGAGATAGGGCGAATCTACCTTTACGAAATGATTAACCTTTTATAAGACTGGGATAATTATAAACTTAGGCCAGACAGCGGCTGTCAGATTCCTGGCTTTGAAAGTTCAGGTATTTATTGCTTTCACAAAACTGAAGGCTGGCTTGGGAATCCAGAAGGCCCCCTGGGTTGGCGGGAGCCCCTAGAGGAGTTGTTAATGAGGAGGTGGTCTTGTGAGCTGGCATCTTGGGTCTAGAGGCGCCCGTAGGGCCAGAACATTGCAATCTGGTTTGCTTTTTGTTTGTTTTGGACAGTTACCTCCTCCTGTAAAGGGATTTGGAATATTCATTCATGTAGGACCCATCCCTTTCTGTATTCTCCAGTTCAGCATTGGCGGTCTTTGGGGCCAGACCGGCACGTTTTCCTCCCCTGCTTCATTTGTTTCACTGGTTTTACTTGAGGGATTCGTTGGAAACTTGAGGGCAACATGATATGGTATGGTGGAAAGAACCCGAGTTCTGGAGTCAAGACAGACCTAGGTTGAGAGCTTGGGCACTTTTTATTTTTATTTTTTTAATGTTTATTGGGAGAGACAGAGAGGAGGGGGGAAGGAGCAGAGAGAGAGGGGGAGAGAAAGAACCCCAAGTAGGCTCTGTGCCAACAGTACATAGCCGGATACGGGGCTCAAACTCACAAACCATGGTATCCTGAGGACTTGAGCCGAAATCAGGGGTTGGTTGCTCAACTGACTGAGCCACCCAGGTGTCCCTTGGGCACTTTTTATATTATATGTCCTTAGACCGATCACTTACTGTGCAAATCAGAGGAGAAAAACATACGTAGGTGTCTTTCCTACTATTGTTGTGCCCAATGAATGTCAGCTCCTGTGTGCTCCTTTCTCTTAGGCCAGAGGACCTGCTTGAGTATCTTCGTATTTTTCGTGTCCCTGCACACAGTGGAGATGCATTCAAATATCTGTGGCTCAGTTTTTAGAAAGTTTGTTTATTTTTGAGAGACAATGTGTGTGGGGAAGTGGGGGAGGGGCAGAGAGAGAGGAAGAGAATCCCAAGCAATTTTCCACACTGTCACTTTGGATCCTGACATGGGGCTGGAACTCATGAACCTCGAGATCATTACCTGAGCCGAAATCAAGAGTCAGTTGCTTAACGGACTGAGCCACGCAGGTGCCCCCGTGGCACATTTTTATGTACATCCATCAGGGTGGTGATAAAGGAACTGGTGGCATCCCAGCTGGGTAAGATTTTTAACAATGGTTTTTGGTTTCTCTTCCTTATTTATTAAAAAAATTTTTTTTTCACGTTTATTTATTTTCGAGAGAGAGAGAGAGACAGAGTGCGAGCAGGGGAGGGGCAGATAGAGAGGGAGACAGAATCCGAAGGAGGCTCCAGGCTCTGAGCTGTCAGCACAGAGCCGGTCGTGGGGCTCAAACTCATGAACCGCAAGATCATGACCTGAGCCGAAGTCAGTGATTAACCGACTGAGCCACCCAGGCGCCCTGGTTTCTCTTCCTTATGCAGTCAGGGGCTGCTATTCCTCGATAGAGTCGCATTTTCCCTTGCCTTTTGGCCTCAGCGTCAGGGACCTCCTTTTTTTTCTTTTTTGGTTGGGTGGTCTGTGTCCAGCTCTGTTGTGGGTCTTGCCTGGCATGTTGGGGTTGGCATTGCATACCATCAGTGGTGGCTGGGATGTCCTCCTTCACAGACCTCGGAGGCGCAAGCCTCAGCTGCTTCTCCCTGCAGACTCTCTCTCTGTTGCAATTTCCCTTTCCAGGAAAAAAAAAATCCTTAAAAAGTGCTTTGGGAAAGCTTTCTTTCTCATTGTGGTCGTAAGGCCATGGTGAGCCGTGGGCAGCCAAGTTTGGGTTTGAATCTCCATGGGGTTTGAGGCTGCTGAACTGCTATTCCTAACGTGCTCTTGCCTTTTTATGCATGGACCGTCCTTGGGATCCTTGGTGAATTTTTCACTCTGGGGTTTTTAGGAGAAAGGTTTGTCATTCGTCATCACGCTCCTCATCCATCACAGTTGCAGTAAGAGTGGTGAGAAGGAAAAGGTGGAATCAGTTGTTCAAATTTTTCTTTCTTCTAGGTAAGTAAGTCTCCCCCCCCACCTGGCCCCCATCTTTCTGGAAATGAAACCATTGGGAAACGTTTGGACTGGTGCCTCTGGGATGATCTTGGCATACGTAGGAAGAGGGATGCTTTTTGTTGATAGCCCTGGGGTTGGTCCTGTACCCCTGAGGTGTGGTTTAGCCAGAGGTGAACAGGCATTTAACTATTTATGGGGTGCCTGGAGAATTCTATGGGCAGGAGAGCCTAGGGCAATTCCAGAAAAAAAAAAAAAAGGCCAATCCTGGAGCTTTTCTAGCTGCTTCCTTCTTGGGCTTGAAGGCTTTGCTTCCTGCCATGGATCATAGCCCCCAGTGCCATCCGAGTGTCAGGTGGGGACAGAAGTGTTAGCTGACGTCCTTCCTTGGCATGTGCCGTGTTAACCGATCCGCTCAAATGTGGCTGCCTTTCAGACCATTCTGTCTTGCTCCTCTCAGCTGCTGGGAACATTAAAGGGCCTTATTTGAAGGCAAGCATTACAGTGTCAATGATGCTGAAACAGGAGGCACTGCTTTACTGATGTAAAACGGCGCTTGGTTGCATTGATAATTATTCCTGCTTCAGCCACAACACTATGATTATTGAGGTTAAAATGTAGGGGCGAGAGAGCCTTGAGGTCATCAGGAGCATTGTCCTGCCTTTAGGCCAGGCCCTGTGTGGAAGGAAGGAGGGAGTGGACTGGATTGTGTGGGGAGGGAAATTAAATAATGGTTGGAATGCAGGAGGCAGACCCTCACCCCCAGCCTGAGACAGACCAAAGCACCATTAACTTGGTGATGGGCACAGAGGGTGGGGACTGCCTAGGGGCTGCAGGTTGGCTGAGTATTCTGCTTAAACACACTTCCACCCCATGCCCCCCCCCCCCCCCCCGTCTGTTTTTTAACGTGTGTACCGTCTGGTAGGAACCGAAGAGGTTTGGCTTTTTTTTTTTTTTTTAACTTTGGAACATAAAAGTCTCTACTTGCATTTGTGTTTTGGTAACCACATGTAACAGCGGTGGAATCTTTCTTCCCTTTGCTTTCTCTGAACTTTCCAGAGAGTGGGCCCCTATCTCTCGGGGGATTAACTCCTTGTGGCCCCCATGTCGTTGGTGCACCCCCACCCTGTGTCAGCATCTAACTCTCTGTACACAGGATGTTTTCTGTAGCCCTTATCAGATGGTTTCGGAGATGCAGGGTGGAGATAGAGGTAACGTTTAACCCATCCTGAATTCCTTTCATGAGCTGGGGCCCAAGGTGAGCTCAGCTGCAGAACAGAGGGAGGGCTTGGCTAGAGCCCCTGATGCTGGGCTTCCTATATCAAAGGGAGGCGTGGAGGCCTGCGGTAGGGTGCACAAAGGAGCTTCATTTCGGTGGCTTATTTAACACCCCTCCCTGACACCAGCGTGTGGGTTTAGAGCCCGAGGAATCAAAGAGAAATTGAACAAACGATTCTTTCTTGTGTGTGGGCTCAGTAATCGAATTTGTGGGATATCCACACCAGTTCTCTCCTCCTTCCTTCCCCAGCATTTTGGTCGAGGTGCCGGGTTTGAACACTTGCCGAGTGTGGGTTCTGGAAGGGAGCTGAGGCCAGCTCAGGCGTCTCTGCGGCAGCCCTTTTCCGTAGTGATGCATTTGGATTATGTAGAGGTTTAAACGATCGCGTTTATCCCCGGTTGAACGGGCATGGACAGCTGGGAACTGACCAGGTTCTACTCTTCATTCGGCCCTACTGGGGTTCCTACTTTCAAGGCAGAAAGGATGGAAACAGAATAGGGAGTGGCTTAACACAGCTTTGTGAGTAACTAGCAAACATGTGCCAGCCTGTATGTGGCGCCTGCTACCTGGGCAAGGACATCCAGCACCCCAGATTTGGGCATTTCTTTTTCGGAGGGCCGCCCATCTCTCCTTAGTCTTTTCTTCCCTTCTACCCCCTTTTCTGCAGCAGGAAGGGAAAGGAAAATACCCCAGAACAGCCACGGTCAGCTGTGTCCCCAGGAGGCTCTGTGTGACCAGGGCAGAGGGCGAGCGGGGACAGAAGAGTGGATTGGTGCTGTGTTGTTGTGGTTTGCTGAGAATTCTCCAGATTTCTCTGGCTATGACTGTCAAATTCAGTGAAGGGATGGGCCTTCTGGAAGCCAAGAGGTAGGAGGTCTTGTGGCCTGGGAACCACCAGGCCCGGGCCCTGGGAGCAACTCACCGTGGCATTGGTCCCACCTGCTTCCGAAAGAGAGAACGTCTTTCTAGAGTCTGCATCACTGTGTTTCCATCACCGCTGGAGAACCACCCTGCTGAACAGACATTGACTAATTTTTGCTCTCCTTCCGGCTGACATCAAGGAGAAAGGTCGTGCCTCTTATCATTGAGACATTCTTGTAGGGCACAGAGTAGTCTCAACCACTTTGAGTAACGGGACTGAGTCCATTTGGGCATCAGAAGGGGACTTTGTCATTAGGGTTTTCTCTGAGATCACGGTTGGTTATCATACCGCCAATCATCCTTGCTTTTTTTCTGACCCGTTTTGCCAGGGGAGCTACCGACTTGACCCACAGCCATCCTCCCACCTGGGGAAGACCCGTTTGTAAAAACTTAGACCATCGGTGTTTTGGTGTTTTGGCACCTGCTAGGTGGATACAGCAGTACGTTTAGGAAGTTCCTTCTGACATCTGATCTTTGTCTTGTCGTAATCTGAATATACCCCTCTGATTCTTCCAACAAGCCTGTGAGCTGGGGCTGGCCGGACAGCCCAAAACTCAGAATTAATTCTCTTGGGTGGAACCGTGGGTGTGGCTGTTTTTAGGTGGAGGTGACAAAAAAAGAGGTGTGGTATATGTTTTGGTTTCAGGCTAGCCAGAGAGCTGGCCTCTCTGAGTTCTCTCGTTTGTTTATAAAGTGTGCTTGAATGAGGTTCTTTCCTTCTCCCAGCCTGATAGTCTCCTAGGTAAACTTAGAAGGAAGACAGATACTTCTCAAACTGTCACCGTGGGTGCCATAAAAGAGACATTTGGACAGTGGTGCCGGGAAGATCCTTGTCTTTGCTCCGTGTTAATACGAAGGGATTGGGGTAGCCCTGATCACCAGGGGAAGGCGGTTTTTCTTCATTTAGCTTTTAATTGCTTTCTTTCACTTTTATGTATAAAAGATTGTCCATTTAATTAACTCAAGAATGCAATTTCAAAAACACTAATGCTTTACACATGATGGCTTTTAAAATAAAAGTAGCATTCTAATATTGCATAATGTTTTCCTATTCCCCCCACTCCTCTCCGCCCCCGCCCCCGCCCCCGCCCACCACCCCTCCAGTCTGTATTAACCTTTAGCAGCCAAGCGTTGTTTGGAGGAAAATGCTGGTCTTGATGGTGAGTCTGCCTTGCCTTCTCTTTCCACTCTCCACAGTGATAGGGCAGCCACTCCTTTCTGAAATGTCACTTCCGTGAAGAGGAGGTGGCTTTATTTACCCTCTTTAGGGGTCACGGGGCCTCTGGTCTTGTTGTTCCCTTAAAAATAATTATGGTGGAGGGGCACCTGGGTGACTCAGTCGATTGAACATCCGACTCTTGATTTTAGCTGAGGTCATGATCTCGCGGTTCATGGGATCGAGTCCCGAGTCAGGCTCCGTGCTGATAGCGAGGATCCTGCTTGTGCTTCTCTCTCTCTCTCTCTCTCTCTCTCTCTCTCTCTCTCTCTCTCTCTCTCTCTCTCTCTACCTGTCTATGTCTCTATCTCTCTCTCTCAAAAATAAATAAACAAGCTTAAAAAAAACCCAATATGGTGGGTTGGATGGGAAAAGGGGAAAGAAAATAAAACCCTGGTGCTTAACTCTGGTTTTGTTTGGACATTCGCTAGGAGAAGCCTCCTTGAATTGGCCCCAGGGTTGATGATTTCACCACCTTCCCCTTTTTGACTGAAAAGGAATGCAGCCTACCTTATCGCTACCCACGATGTTGCAAACTCCCCACCTTAGGTGTGTCTGCTTTTCTGCTGGAGGTTCCTCCGATCCCAGAAGTTGGCACTTAACACCAGGCTTCATAGCCCAGTACCCACCAGATGGGTTTTGAAAGTACAGTCCTGTTGACTAGTCTTATCTTCACCAGTTGGGTTTGGGGGGAGGGGCAGGAGTCCACACAGAGGTCCATGCACATCCATCCACATGCTGCTCGGTAAGACAGCTGTTACCTGGTATAGTGATCCCAGCCAACAGGTGGAAGGAGTCCTGAGGGTCTCTTTGATTTTGTAGCTAGGGGGTGGAGCCCTGGAGGGGACAGTGAATTGCCAATAGTTTCTCTGCTTGAATGAGACCCACTTACCTGTTCTCCTCATGCCTTCTTGGATTTTCTCTGCTGGATAATGACCTGGGCCCTGGAAGGGACCTCAAGAGTCACGTGACTCACTCACTTGCCTCAAAGTCTGCTTGTGTTGTCTTCGTTGTCTGGCTCTGGTGACGTCCAGAGAAGAGCTTTATGGACCTTGTAACACGCGCTGTAAAACACTTTGCGTTTGGATCTAATTTCACTCTCAGATGAACCCTGTTTCCTCCTGCTCTGGCCTCCTTGGCGACGAAACGCTTGGTTGTTTGGAGTGAACAGACCCAGTAGCTGTGCCAAGGGCTTCTCTGTGTGGTGGTGCAGGTCACTTTTCAAAGGGCTCCTCACTCCGCAGGCGTTTCTTGTCCAAAGGACATGAGTTTTCAGCCTCTCACGGTGATGGTGAAAATTTTCCGCCCCTGAAAAACAATTGTGTTCTTTCTAAAAAAATTTTTTGATGTTTATTTATTTTTTGAGAGAGAGAGAGAGTGAGCGAGCAGGGGAGGGGCACAGAGAGAGAAAGAGAGGGAGACACAGAATCCGAAGCAGGCTTCAGTCTCCGAGCTGTCCGCACAGATCCCAGGTGTGGGGCTTGAACCCACAAACTGCAAGATCATGACTTGAGCTGAAATTGGACACTTAACCCACTGAGCCAGCCAGATGCCCCAACAATTGTGTTCTTTATTAGAAGTGACCAAAAAATCGTTTCTCTCCCTGCGCCTGGGTGTGGAACCCTTTCTCTCAACCCTGTGATGTGGACGTATGCACGTGCATCGTGGGGCAATTCTATACTCTTGATTCCGTAATATGTTGGTAAAAATGACCTTGGGGATAGATGTTTGTCCAGGAGGAGCAGAGCTAGGTGGAGAGAGCTGGGGACCATGTGCAGTACAACAGGGTTTTTGTTTTTGTTTTCTGTCCTGGTTGGGGAGATTTTCAAATTAACCTGGTGTGACTAGAGAACATAGTGGAAGATTTGGGACTAGGTTTTGTTTTGTTGTGTAAGTCTGCCTTGTAATGGGATCCCTTTCTCCCCCTCCCACTTTCATTATTATTACTGTTGGCTTGTACTTAGGAAGCATTCATTGTAGAAGACTCTGGGAGGGTTTGCTGCCGGGGACCATACGGCTTTATCATTCATTAATTCCTAGGTTCATTCATCGCGCTACTTAAACTTCTGTGTGTAAGACAGCAGTCCAGATGGCCTTTTGGTGCCAGAGTTAGCGCAGAGACCCCAGGCCCTGACAAAAGAGGGCACAGAGAGCAGCTGAGTGTACAAAATATTTGCAGCCATTAGAAAGTGGCTCACGAGCTAGAACACCTACCATCTCCAGGATCTTAGGAACCTTTTTTCTGGTCCTTTTCCTTTTTAGAAGAAGCCCAGTGTGAATCAGCGAGCCGACTTCTGTGTTTGCAGGAGCAGTCATGGTATCTTAGTTTTAGAGTGGGATTGGTTTCCATGTGCTTCTTTGTGGGTCTCCTCAGTCATAGCTGTCTGCTTCCTCGTTCTGGAAGGAGTTCTCTTTAACATCACAGTGAAACTTTGAGCTGGTCTCCCTCCTTCTTTCTGCCTCTCCTTCCCTCTCCTTCCCTCTCTCCCTTCCCCACTCAACTCTCTATAAGACACCCAAGCTATTGGGAAATTGCCCATAGGGGTTGAGTAGGGTAGATGGTGGTGGTGACTGATGTCCTTAGGTGTCAGGGAGCTCCTGTGGGTTGACCACCTGTGGTGGGGCAGGCTCAGCATTGTTACATATTACCTCATTCAGTGCCCACAGTGGGCCTTTGGCATCCTGGTGTTACAGATGAGAAACCTCATTTGTACACCAGAGAAATTCAAAGAGGTTGTGTAGTTAGCCCATGCTTTTAAGTTGGGTAACTGGGAAATCAAACCCAAGTTTAGCCTGTGTTCTTGCCTTTGTGGATTTTCTCTGTTGGTATTGGGATAGACTGGTTTTAATGTTGGTGGGTAGACAAGGGCACCTGACCAGAGTGGCTTCACCAAACTATAATTAGCTTCTTCAGTGGGCCAGTCTCGTTTTGGGGCTGGGGCTTGGACACATTTGTTGTCCTGACCCAAGGCTTCATGGAGGGGAAGCCATGGGAGGGAGTCAGAGGAGGAAGGGGAGAGTGTGGGGCATGTCCCCATTATTGGGATGTCTGTTTCTTCTTCCAGTGGAACTCACTTTGGCCTTTCAGTAGCTCTCCATTTAAGTGTGGCAGTGTCTAAGGAACTTTGTCTCAGTGCTGAACTGGCCTTTTGGAAAGTCCTGGTTCCCCAGAAGTACTAACTGGTCTGTGCTGAGTAAGATCGGTTCTTTGTGCTTTGAGGTATGACATCTTTGGCTTAGCCTGAAAATATTTGCAGCTTTCCCTGGCATCCTCGACCCTTGAAACCACTCCCTGTCCCTCAAACCCTGGTGCTGCACACTCTTGCAGAGACCTGGAGGTTGCTAGAGTTCCCCAAGGCCAGAGTTGGGAGCACAGAGAGGCCCAGATGTTTTGCATAGTTTTTTCCATTGCCCTGATCAGGAATGTGTTCCCTCAGGATGGGTTATGGCCTGGAAGTGAGCCTAATGTAAACATCCTAGCAGCAGCCAGTCCCCTTAATCGAATAGAAATGGTTTGGGGATAAGCAGACTAAGGGGTGGGGGGAGGGAAGGGAGGAAAGCGGGGGAGGGGTGAGATCAAGCCTTTGAATTTGGAGAGAAGACTGTCCTGGGGGTGTTCTTCCAGTGGGTTCCCTGGCAGATGCGGGGCAGGAGCTGGCTGTGCGGAGTTGGTGAAGTACAGACAGGGCTGACTCTCTCCGGGGGCTTGGTTCTGGAAGGCAGCGCGATATGTGGAAGGAAAGCATAGGCTTTGTGGTTCAGTGGAACAGCTGGGCAGAGCAGTGAGGGAAAAGGAGGTGTGCTAGAAGAGCCAGGACTGGGAGGAGGGAGCGGGAGGGGGCCACGTGAGGACTTCTGGAGGGAGCCTAGCCATTAGGTACTTTAAAGACCTCCAACATCATCTGAAAAATCGCACTGCTCTGAAATGCTGTGTTTTGAGGGCACCAGACTCCCAGAGAAAGGGGAACGAAGAGCGTGGGAGAGCGGTGTGTGCACATGTGAGCTGCAGGGTGCGTAGGGCTCTTGGGGGGCACCTTCGGTGTGTACCCCCTCCCCATTTTCCTCTTCTTTGAGGGGCTCAGGCTTTCTGGGAGATTTGGGGTACTTTACCTAGATGCAAAGCTGGGCGAATGGGGACAAAGCAGTCTTCTGTAGCACAGACTCCCCCAAAGTGGTAATCTGGGGTTACCCGGAGAGGTTGGTGTTGCCGACCTGACCTCCGCGTAGGGGGGTCTGGGCACACTCTAGGTAAGACCACAGCAGCTGCCCTTGCCCGGCTCGTAAACCTTGAGGCCCTTTGTGTGAGCTCTCTTGAAAGAGCTGGTAGAGATGCCAAGGCTGGAAAGCTGGTTTTGCTGGTCCAGGGTCTAGGAGTGAGGGTCCTGCATCGGGGGAGAGCCTGGGAACAGGGACGCGGCAGAAACCTTCCTCTTACTCTCACACCTTTGGAGTCTCGGTGCTCGAGTGTGCCAAGGAGAGGGAGGATGTAAACAATTTAGTTTGCCTTCAGGATGCAGGATCTAATCTAAACATGATTAAGCTGATTTGATTTTATAGATTGGAATTTCTAAGTGATAGAAACTGATGAGGTTAATGTGAAATATTTACTTAATAAAAAGCCTCATTACCTGATGCTAAAGGGGAAGGGGAAGAAAAGATTCTCGGTAACGGGTCTGATCTTTTGGAAATGAAGTTGGGTTAAAGTTTTCTTGGTAAAAACTGAATTCTGTGATCTTGTTTTTACACATGCTGTGCTTAAATATTAACACCAATTGAGCAAATTGCCTTTTAACTGCCTTTATTTGCTTTCATTAACAGTATAATTTAAAAGCTCAAGAATTTGCATGGAACCTGTTGTGCATTTGGGGGGGGGGCTATTCAATAAATTAATTAATCGTGAGAACATTATCTTTAAGGAAGGTCATGAAACACGAACGTGGTTTCTGAAGAGCAGTGACATGTTTTTGCTATTTCTTAGGGACTTGATGTACTTTTGGCTTAGAGATCTGAGCGTGTGTGTGTGTGTGTGTGTGTGTGTGTGTGTGTGTGTGCCTGTATGTGTAATAACTTGGCTGGATCAAGAAAAATTTTAATGACTGGACATGTTTTAAGTTAAGTTGAGTGAACCTAATTACACTGTAGTTTCCAGAGAGCTGAAGGCAATACCATTGGTATTTAAGCATTAGTTTCAAAATTAAAACCAACCTGTATAATTGGCTGTGCTCCTGAAATTGTTTGTCTCTTGCCCTCCGTCTCTGAACACCCCCTCCCTTTCTCTCCGTCTTGCACTTGCACATGGACAGGGAGAGGGCGTGACCGGCCAGCGCTGCTGACCGCGAGATTGTCCTTCCCGTGCGTAACATTAACTGCATTGTCCTTTCATGAGATTACTCTGAATGTGTGAGAAATTTCCAGAATGATTTCACCGAAATCAGTTGCTTCCTTCTCTACAGATGTTTTTGTGGTTTAGGACCTCAGCCAAGGCAAACGTTATGAATGAGATACAGAGACCACCGCGTCCCGTGAAGGGCTGAAAATTCCTTTGGGAGTTATTTTACGCGAGCTTTTCTGACACTTTTGTTTTGACAGAGCTTCATCTTTGCATTCTCCTTCATCTGTCTCCCTCATCTGGTGCTGTTGGTTTGTGATGGGAGGTTCTCCTCATTCATTTAATCTGTAGTCTAGTTTTTCAGGGTCCACAGATGCCAGAACGCTGAATTTATTTATCTCTGGTGTTTCGTTGGCTACTGTTGAGACACGTTTCGCCTCTTCCCTTTTTACCCTAACTCTGTTCTTTTTTGAGACTCTTAGACCCACTTCAGGAAAGAAAGAACTTCTTTCTTGCGAGCACTTGTCAGATGTGTTTTCTTGGGTGCATGTATGTGGAAATACACATTTTGAATAATACATGATTTTGAAAAGTTATATACAAAACCCCAAAGTATATACAAGAAAAGATGGAAACAAACTTGGCTACTTCAAATATTTGGAACATTTTGCATGTTTTTCTACTGGGTCGTAGTCTTTTCCTTATACATGTATTAATTCTCTTTTTATCCTCGTCAGAAATCTTAATCTTTGCTCTGTTGAAGAAATAACAGATGTTGTCAAGGATATGGAGAAAAGGGAACCCTCTTGCACTGTTGGTGGGAATGCAAACTGGTGCAGCCGCTCTGGAAAACAGTGTGGAGGTGCCTCACATTTCCAAATAGAATTACCCCACCAGCCAGTAATTCCACTACTGGGTATTTACCCAAAGAAAATGGAAACACTGATTGGGAAAGACTTAGGGAGCCCTGTGTTTATTGCAGCAATATTGACAATAGCCAAGAGAGGGAAGTAGTCCGTGGGTCCATCCACGGATGAATGGGTAAAGAAGATGTAGTGTGTATACACACACACACACACACACACACACACACACACACACACACACCATCCTGGAATATTACTCAGCCATAAAAGAGAATGAGCTCTTGCCATTTACCACAACATGATGGGTCTAGGGAGTATAATGCTAGGTGAAAGAAGTCAGAGAAAGATACCATATGATTTCACTCCTATGTGGAATTTAAGAAGTAAAATAAATGAGCAAAGAAAAAGACAAACCAGATTATTTTTTTAAATGTTTATTTATTGTGAGACAGGGAGCAAGCAGGAGTGGGGGAGGGGCAGAGAGAGAGAGAGAGAGAGAGAGAGAGAGAGAGAAAATCTCAAGCGGGCTCTGCACTATCAGTACAGAGCCCCACGCAGAGCTCTATCCCACAAACTGTGAGATCATGACCCGAGCCAAAATCAAGAATCTTAACTGACTGAGCCACCCAGGCTCCTCAAAAACAAGATTCCTTAAAAAAAAATTTTTTTTTTAAATGTATGTTTATTCTTAAGAGAGAGAGAGACAGATAGAAAGAGCAGAAGCCGGGGAGGGGCAGAGAGAGAGGGAGAGACAGAATCCAAAGCAGGCTCCAGGCTCCGAGCTGTCAGCACAGTGCCCGATGTGGGGCTCGAACTCACAAACTGTGAGATCATGACCTGAGCCAAAGTCGGACGCTTAACCGCTTGAGCCATTCAGGTGTCCCCCCCCCGAAAAACCGGATTCTTAAGTATAGAGAACAAACTGGTGGCTGCCAGAGGGGAGGTGAGGGGGTGTGTGTGGTTGAAATAGGTAAATGCGATGAAAAGTACATTCACTGTGGTGAGCACTGAGTAGTGTATAGAATTGTTGAGGGGCGCCTGGGTGGCTCAGTCAGTTAAGCGCCTGCCTTTGGCTCAGGACATGATCTCACAGTTCGTGGGTTCGAGCCCCACGTTGGGCCCTGTGCTGACAGCTGGAAGCCTGGAGCCTGCTTCAGATTCTGTGTCTCCCTTTCTCTCTGCCCCTCCCCCACTTGCATGCTTTCTGTCTCTATCAAAAATAAACATTAGTAAAATTCTTACATAGTATTGTTGGATCATTATAGTGTACAATTGTATAATTAACAATTATACAATTATAATTAACAATTACAAGTAATAATTACAATTATAATTATACAAATATAATTAACATTATACTTGAATTAAAAAATAAGTTAAAAAGTTTCAAGAAAAAAATGCAAAAAAAAATCCGTTATCTATTGAACGCACAGCGGATACTTCTCCTGGTGGATAATTTGTGCTGTAGTTCTGACTGTGGTTCCTTTTAGCGTACAACATCTTAATAGTTTATTTCACTTAAAGATGTCACAGTGACGTCTGTAGAATGGATAGTATAAAGCCTTTGATGGTCACATTTCGGAATTTGCATTTGAGGAGAATATGCAGATACTGAGAAAGAGAGGCGGTCTGATGGAGGGAAATGGGGAGGGGAGAGGAAGAGAAGAGAGAATGAACTGTGTTAAAAGGTTGATTTTTCTCTGTCGAGAAGTCCACTCAGGACCCCCTTCTGTCTATGGCGAACACTGTTGTGGTACTTTTAGCACAAACTTGCAGCGCAAAGCTTTCCCTGTTCTGAAGACACTCTTCCTAAGAGCTGACTCTCCAAAGAAGGCAGCCTTACCCCATCCTTTCTACTAGTCTTACCCAGTCTTTAAGGCTTACTTGAAATGAAAACTCTGTAAAACCATCTGTTTCCATATACTCCGTCTTTACCTCTCAGAGTCCCTACTGCTTCCTGACGTGGCAGAAATACTTCTGTATATCTCCTCTTCCTTCTTAGAGTTTCACTGGAGAGTAGAGACCCTGTCATTCTGTTTCACTTACTTGAATTCTGCACTGTCTTAGCAGTTTGTGAATAATAATGATTTATGAATCAGTGATCTACCAAACAGATCAACTCTCATCCATTCCTTTTTCCTATACACCCTCTTAGACTGGTCCATCCTTCAGAAGAGGTGTTGGGGGGCCTCAAGGTCCAACATTGCATGTTTTTTACATAAATATGGTTGAGGTATCGACTCAGATGGTGACTAGGGTTTTGGGAAGAAGAGAGGGGAGAGAACTAAGGAAGAAGGAATTCCAGAGCTCCTAGCATTGATCTCTGGATATTCCCAATTGAAAATGCATCCAATCATGTGCTTTTCCCAGGCAGAGGTGAGTTTGTGGTAGCTTATCCAACAGATGTTTATCGAGTATCTGACAAGTAAGTGTTTTGCTTTGAGTGAGATGGTGTAGGACAAATAGTCATGATCTTTGCCCTTGTGACGTAGTTCTTAGTTTGGGATTTGCTCAGGAAAGCAGGTTAAAACAATACAGACCTTCTGTAAATGACCCTTCCGTGTTATCCCTCCTTCTATTTTGATCAGCTGTTCTCTGTTTCCTTTACTTAAATGCAGCTGGCTGGGGTTATCTTTTTTTTTTTAATGTTTGTTTATTTTGTGTTTGTGTGTGAGAGAGAGGGCATGTGCACTTGTGCATACACAAGCGGGGGGGGGGGGGGGGGCAGAGAGAGAGGGAGAGAGAGAATCCCAAGCAGGCTCTGTGCTGTCAGCCCAAAGCCTGACTCAGGGCTCAGTCCCACACACTGTGAAATCATGACCTGAGTAGAAATCAAGAGTCAGACACTCAACCAACCTAGCCACCCAGGCACCTGGGTTTGTCTTTTTCAAAATCAAATCTGTTGATTAGGACAGCCATAAATTAGCTGTCTAGTCATCCAATGGGTCTTTCACTGAAACCTGGCTCTCATTCTTGTATTTGCACGTTCATTTATTCATTCAACAAAAAGTTGTTAAATCAATATTGACTAGATTAGTCAACTTTTAAGTACATGAAGCACCTAAGCTTCCGCTCTTTTTCTGTTAGAAAACGGATCTATTAGTAGATGTAATGGAGGGTGGGGATAAAGTTGTTACGGAAGTCTCATCCCATGGGCTCTTCTAACCTCCAGGTGGTGGGGTGATTCAGTAGAAATAGTGCTATTTCTGTCTTCATGACATATTTTCAGGAAATAAGTGGAGATACTACGGTTCTTCTCTTAAGTGCCTGAAGAACCTGGTAGTCTAATTGGAGATGATGTCTGGAGAATATATCTGTCCCTCATACTTGGTGCAATGTCTGCCAGAAAGTAGGGGACCAGTAAATGTTTGTTGGAAAGCAGAATAACGGATGAAGACTTGAAGTAGGAAATCAAAGAGATAAGTTACTTTGGGACGAGGGATGGGAGGGAAATCTGACTAGGGAGGGACACACAGGGGGCTTTAGTGTATATGGTTGGTTTTTAT
The DNA here is from genome assembly GCF_027475565.1 of Acinonyx jubatus. Taxonomy (NCBI): domain Eukaryota; kingdom Metazoa; phylum Chordata; class Mammalia; order Carnivora; family Felidae; genus Acinonyx; species Acinonyx jubatus. Next base: position 101,334,506 of record NC_069390.1, on the reverse strand, counting down.
GCCAAGCTCTAGACCTTTGCATGTCCGAAATATTAAAAAATTTCTCACGGGCACCTGGGTGGCTCAGTCGGTTAAGTGTCCTGACTGTTGATTTCGGCTCAGGTCGTGATCTCACAGTTTGCAAGTTTAAGCCCTGCATCGGGCTCTGGGCTGACGGCACGGAGCCTGCTTAGGATTCTGTCTCTCCTTTGCTTTGCCCCTCCCTCACTCCCTCCCTCTCGCTCTCAAAATAAATAAATAATTTAAAAAGACATAACAAATTTCTCACTGCTCTTGGAACTGCTTGGTCTGTGTCCTTGCTGCTGAGCTCCAGCCTTAGTGCTGTTAGAGGGACCATAGTTAAGTTGTTGTGTCTGTTAAAAAAAAAAAAAAAAGGTTGCTTCTGTTCTTACTAGAGTTCTTTTCCAGGAACAGAACATACATTATTTTTCAGCACATGGGATGGAAACCCCGGGGGGAAGTTAAGGTGTTCTCTGAATGTTCTGGTCCTGAGCTGATTTTCACAGGAGTCCTATGGAGCAGCCCATGTTGTCGGGACTACATGGGCCCAGTAATGAAGATCTCAGGGGCAGAGATTTCTCCCTTCCCTTCCCCCTCCTCCCTGCTCTCTCCCTTCCTCACTCCTTTTCCTTCTTTCGTTGTGGGGGAGGTAGGAGCAGGTTGTGTGAGGATAGAATATTGCTGCAAAGCCGCAGATCCCTTTAATTGGTCTACCCTCACCTGAGGAGCCGAAGCCTTCTTTGTATTACTGTCTCCGGGAAATACCTTGTAGAGAAAGGAACCATAGCTTTTGTATGTGAATGTGACCTGAGCGGGGAGAGTGTGTGTCCTTTAGCACAGTTTAACGTGATGGGGGGGGGGGTGTCTGTCTCCTCTCCAGGGGTCAAAGGTGAGACAGACCTTTGTTGGTGTTGTTTTCTTCCTCCTCTTTTTCTTCTTTTTTTAAAACTCCCTTGTTATCTCAACTTCCAAACATCAAGCTTTGATGTCCATTGTTGGGACTTCAAGAGGACTCTTAGCACATCGGCAGGTGTTGGTTTTAGTGAGAAGGCGAGAGTCTGCATTCTTCTAGGGGAGAGCCGGGGGTCCCACGCATTCCTTCCTGGGAGCGGGGGGCTCCTCCTGGGAGGTAGGAGCAGGAGGGCACCTGGCCGGGGCCTGCCAGGCCCCGGCGCCTCTTGCGACGGGGCAGCGGGTGCGCGCGGCAGGACTTTCTCCCCTTCCTTTTAAAGCCTGTCTGAGGGGATCTGTCTTCCTTCAGAGGGCTGAAGAGAGGCTGTCTAACAGGCGAGTATTAAGCTTTCATTAATCAAAGACACTTCCACTGCCCCTTTACAGAAACACGACCGCTTTGGCTGTCCTCTGCTGACAGCCCGCTAATTTATCTTTCCTGGGGAGCGGGAGGGGGGAAGGACCCAGAGGCGGGGTGTCCGCGGAAGGGACCGCCACGCCGGCCCCTCGCGGGCACATGTGTGTTGACGTGCTGCTCCCATGTTTTTGTTCAGAGCCATGGGCTGCAGGCCGCGTCTGCTGCCCTCCCTGCCGGCTCCTCAGGGGGTCAGAACCACCGGAAGCAGGCGCTGGAGATGGGTTTCCATGGTCCTTTTTTTTTTTTTTTTTGGCCAAGAAAACGTCCACTTCCGGCTCCCAGCCCCCAGGTTTGCTACAATTGGTGGCAGAAAGTGTTGGAAGAAAGAAGTAGTGTGCTTAAGTGTGCTTCATGGACGCTGTAGGTGAAGTGGGGGGTGATGAACATCTGGGAGCCGCTGACCTGAAATGGTCTAGTCTCCTTTTCAGCTTGGTGGAACTTCTCCTCATTCTCAGGTTGGAATCTGACCTTCTGTAACCCTCTGCTCAGAAGATAGATATTTGGGCATTTGGAAGCCTCTCAGGCCTCCTAAGTAGGTGATTGAGCATTGTGTGTGTGTGTGTGTGTGTGTGTGTGTGTGTGTGTGTGTGTGTGTGTTTTAATGGTAGGTCTCCAGTGTGGAGTAGCTTTGAACTCACTTTATTCAATTCATCAAATATTTACTGAATACCTACTAGATGTGTTTGGCTCTGTTGGAGAAGTAATGGCGAAGCATACTCCTTTTCCTAGCCCTTAATTTGGGGTTCGAACTAGTACTCAAAAGGCTGTAATAAAAGGTAGAGTAAAACCCGTTCCCTACAACTGTTAATTAGAAAATGCATCAGAGGCTCCAGGAAAGGCATGAACACATCTGATTCCCTCATTCAACAAGCATTTATTGAGTCCCACTATATACCAGGCAAGGGGGGTACAGAAATCCGAAGACGTGGTCCTCGTCCCCAGGCATCTTATCTTATCTGCTAGTGGGGGACGGATAGGCAACACGTTATTGTTTTGGCACAAGGTGTAGAAGGAAGGATGCATACAGGACCGCGGGAAGGTGACGTCTCAGCAGGGTTTGGAAAGATGAGAGCGGAAGATCCCCGATGAGACCAGCGAAAGGCATTCCAGGTAGAAGAAACGGCATGTACGAAGGCCCAGGGAGGAAGGAGCAGAGGGCGGCCATTTGGTTTCACCGGAGCTTGAGATGTGTTAGAAAGTAGGTAGAGGTGTTGGTTGGAGGTGATGTTGAGCCTGTTATGAAGGTCTTGCTTGCTCAGCAGAAGGGCCTACATTTCATTTTGTGAGATGTTGAAAGATTTTATCAGGGGAGTGAAATAACAGGAAGTGTGTTTTAGAGAGAGCATTCTGAGGGGCACCTGGCTGGTTCAGTTGGAGGAGCGTGGGACTCTTGCTCTCAGGGTCATGAGTTCGAGCCCCACATTGGGTGTAGAGATTACTTAAAACTAAAAAAAAAAAAAAAAAAAAAAAAAAGTCCCTGAGTGTGGCACTGAAGTCAAAGAGGTCGAGTTAGCCTGGAATGAGGGCCCCGCTTCTGGAACCTGTCCTGTGGTTGAGGGGAGAGAGAATGCAGGCTGAATCATGGCGGCAGAAAAGGAGGTGGAATGGGAAGGGTAGGGTAGGGTGAGTGGATGGGTCTCATTGATTGGAAGGGAGGGTCACAAAGAGGGAGAGTTGAGAGAGTCCTGGGTTTTTGCTTGAGGAAATGGTCGATAGTGGGAATATAAAAGAACTTCTGGGTGGAAGAATGGTTGTTTGTATTTTGGACGTGCTGTTTGAGGAGGTCTCATAAAAATTCTGTCACAGGTAGTCTATGTTTGCAATGGATCTTGAAGGAAAAAAACTTTGATAAGCAGAAGTCTGTGTACTAATTCAGTTGTGTTCTTTGACTTTTGATGATAGAGTGTATAAGTGTCAGAAGTATCTTAATTCCGTGACAGAAAACAGTATTTTTGGAGTCCCCTGAATAACGAGAAGTGTTTTCATCAAAGACCTTTATTCGTGTATGTGCTGACATCTGGAGAGTAGAGATAGAGATTTTCCTTAGGTCTGGGTTCCCAAGCCATGAGCTTTTTGCTCGCTCCTAATTAATCCTTTGTAGTTGGTGACTGATGAAATCACGCTCTATGAAATTTTCATCCTTGGTTGCATAGACACAACTGACTTTATCACAGGACCCCAGGTGTGTGTCTGGAATTAGTGTGTTGAATCAAATATATACTTGATTGCTTTATAAAATCTCCAGGATCTGGGGGAAAGAGGCTAGGGTTTCGTGGGGAGAATTTTTATGTTTATTTTTGTAGTCTTGACTCATTCTCAAATGTGTCTCATGGTGCCTTAGAATTTGGAGAGCATGTGGTTATTGTCCCTGAGGAAACCTAGGCTCTAAGAGGTGAGGTGAACAGAACCTTGGCTTCCTGCTTCATGGCCCTTGCGGAACAAGGAGAACAGAATCAGTCTCGAGTGAGGGGTTAGGGAGAGAATAATATTTCTAGTATGAGGAGGTGGGGCATGTGTCTGTGATGAGACAGTGTCCTAGCTTTCATGTTTTACTTCTCTCGAGGTGATGGACCCTGGAGCAGAGCAGCAAAGGGTTAGGGTATATACCCATCGCTCAGACAGTTACTTGGACTTCAGGTGACATTCCGGGTTGACCTTTTTTTTTTAATAGATAATTTTTTTAATGTTTATTTATTCATTTTGAGAAAGAGAGAGGGAGGGGGAAAGGTGGAGAGTCCCAAGCAGGCTTTGTGCTGTCAATGAGCCACACTCATTGTGTGTGTTAGAGCCACACTTGGGGCTCGAACCCATAAACTGTGAGCTCATGACCTGAGCTGAAATCAAGAGTTGAAGCTTAACCTACTGAGCCACCCAGGCACCCCCTAGGTTGACCTTTGTGATGAAGAATTCAGGGGATGGTGTATGTAAGTGAGAGAGAGAGACAGACAGAATGATCGTTCTCCACGACTCCATCTTCCCCTTTGGGAACCCTGGACTCACCTGTAGGATTTCCTATGAAAGATCCCTACTTAGGACCCGCTAATTCTGCATCCACTGCCTTTTTGTAATGAGTTCTATTTCCATTTCTTTTTGTATTTTTTAAAGTTTATTTATTTATTTTGAGAGACAGAGAGAGAGTGCATGTGAGCCAGGGGACGGGTAGAGACAGAGAATCCCAAGCAGGCTCCTTGTTGTCAGTGTGGAGCCTGATGCGGGGCTCGAACCCACGGACCACGAGATCATGACCTGAGCTGAAATCAAGAGTCAAAGCTTAACCGACTGAGCCACACAGGCGCCCCTGTACCCACTGCTCTCCTGAATGGCACCCGGGCCCCATGGGTCTGTGTACTGAGGGGGAGTGTGGGTTTTAGCAATGACCAGTATACATTCTTCTCGTGAACGTTTGTGTTAGGTCAGTCCTGTGTTCGGTGCTTTAAAAGCCACGTCTTACTGCATCCTCACGACAGGCGTGCGGTGAGTATGGTAAAATCAGAGGACAGATAATAAACCAAAGCCCAGAGTGGTGTAGCACCTCCCCCAGCGTCACACAGCTAGGAGGTGGCGAAGCTGGGACCTGGCCTGGGACACGGCAGCTGCTTCCAGGGCCGTGGGGTGCTGCTGGCGAGGACGGCTCTTCTCACGGTGGGCTGTTCACCCTGGAGCCAGAGGCACCTCTTCAGAGGAGGGATCTCTGGGAAGGAAGATGGCAGAGTCTTCTCTGATGGTCACAAGAGGGGCAGAGTCCTGTGGGCACGGCTGTGGGTCTCGTCTGGGGGCAGAGGAATGAGCTGGTGGCCCCTGGGCGCTCCTGCCGGAGCAGAGGTGCCCCCCCCCCCCCCAGCCGTCTGGTCTGAGGCCAGCTAGAGTCTTTCCCCAGCCGCCCTAGGCCCCTCCGGCCTGTTTCCCAGGTTCTCTCGGGACAGCGGAGCCAGCACCTCTAGGCAGGGATGGGGATGTGGCTGGAACAAGATGCAGGGCACAGGCTCTGCCTTCCCCTGGACTTCAGCTGGGCTCCCTCCAGCCTCCTCCCATCTTCCTTCCCTCTGCCATTTTCTCTTCCTTGGTCTGCTCAGCATCCCACCCTTTAAAACCGAATTCTCTTTCTATCTGTAACTGCTCTGATACGGGAGAGAGTTTCTCTTTGGATTGGCCCATTTATCTCAGCTCCTCTCCCTCTTGCTGCCAGCTCCATACTCCCCCAACGCCCTCCTGGGAACCCTGAGTTTGAGTTCCCCCATGCCCCTTCTCTGCAGCACCTGGGATGCCTTGCTTGTTTGGTGGCTTTGGTGTGTGAGGGGCCAAGCCAGGGCCTTCCCTGGGACCTGAGGGCCTTTGCCAGGGTCTGTGCTTACGGTGATGGTGGTTGGCCTGGAGTAGAGGTGAAATGGTAGGAGGTGAGCGAGAAGAATGAGAATGGGAAGGGCCAGGTGGACCTTCTGCTTTCTGTCTCCTCCCTCACCTCCCAATCTTCTGCTCTCCAGGTCTTCAGAACTCTTCTTTCCCTCTTTTCTCCAAGGTGGCACCTGCTGTGACAGGGCCTTGTTGGCGAGCCAGTCTCCGTAGTTTAATGGCTAGAAAAGAAAGCGCAGGGCCAGTCAGGGTGCTCAGTTGCATTCCTGGGTCTTGTCAAGTCCTGCTGACCCATGTCCAGAGAAACCTTGGGATCGTCCCGACTCTTAGGTACAGAATGTCTTTCTGATCCCCCTTCCCTGGTAAGAAGCTCTCACTCTGAGGGCCGAGTGCTGGGAATTGTTCAAGCAATTCTCCCAGATTAAAGGCACCTGATTTGTAGCGTTTACTGATTCGCGTGACGTCACTGCTCCCACCACGGCTGACTTGAGGCTGCCAATGTGAAGCCGCTGAAGGCGGAGTCTGGTTGCGAGCTGGCCGGGGAGCACCCTAGCTCCTGAGTGGGAGCACTGCAGCCCCGGCACCCCTCATCAGGCCCCAGAACAGAAGTCTGACCCGTGGTTGGGCTTCCTGTGAGATGAGAAGGTTATTTCCTCACCAAATCGAAACATGAAATCCATGGCTCTGTTCTTCGTCTCTGCTGTCCCCGAGTCTGGTTCTTGATTCTGGCTAGCGCCATGGGCATTTCATAAAAATACTGTGGACGTTGCTGCCATTAGTTGAATACTTTTGTATATTATCTCATTTAATAATGGCAGTAGTCCCATGAAATAAGGGCTATTGCTGTCTCCATTTTATAGATGAGGAAGGAGACACAGAATGGGTAATAGCCACAATTTGAAACCACGGCCATCTGATCCCAGATACCAAAGCTTCACCCCCTCTATTACTCTGCCAGTTTTATAGCATTTCACAGATGTCTCCACATTGCGACTCTGCTCCCAAGGGAGGGACCTCTAGCATAACTTGCGCTCCGGTTGGCAACTCTTCGCTTTGGATTGTCAAGATAGATTCTCCGAGATGCGAGGTGTCATGACCTCGTCTTAGGTCAGTTTAGTTGCAAGGTCCTGGCTGTCCTCTAAGACACTCCCTGAGCCCCAGGCCCACAGATTTCACAGAGAACTGAGATGGCTGCATTCTTCCTAGACACTGGGTTTGCCTGTTCCAAAAATGGTGATTTCTATAGCAACCATTTATTCTAGCAGATGTGTGCCTGGTATGGTTGGCAGAGGGTGGGATCAGAAATGGAAACGGCCTTTTATTCTTCACTTGCTGAACGCATCCCTGCTATGCGAGGCACATAAGAGAGAAAAAACATGGTGTCCTTAGAATCTGTGCAAAATCTATGGCCTGGCATAGAGGTAACTGTTACTTAAGAGTGATTTTTGTCTGGAGCTCGATTTGGGCTGTATTCTGTTTCTGGTTCTTGGAGGAGCATAATTCGGCGTGTACTGGTTGGTTCAGTGTGGTGGATGGTTGTCCTTTTGGTTTCTGTAGAATGTGAACACTTAACCATTGGGGTAGGGCAGCTAAATAAACACGGAGAAGGACACTGTGTTGACTTCTAAGGGTCTCAAAGTCCCCATTCACATATATCACTTAGGGCTCTTTTGATTGTAGGTAAAACAAAACAAAACCCGCAAAAACCCCCCAATTTGTGCTGGCTTAAACCAAACAAGAGGATTTGTTGTCGTGACCAGGGAGTGTTCGGTGGAGCCCAAGGGCACAGATATGGCCCCACGTTTGAAGGCAGGTGAACGGAACTAAAACCGAGTTGTCAGAAACTCGGGCAGTGTTCTCTTTCTTTTAGTCATCCTTGCTTTAGTCGGTACATCTAGTTTCATTTTTATCTCTCTGCAGACCAGAGCAGGTCTAAAAATGACAGTCCCAGAACACTCCCAGGGTTACGGGTGACAAGGCCTAATTGAATTTTCCCTGTCTGTATCCCAGGTTGTAGAAGAGAGGGAATCTGTCTGATGTAGTTTGGGTGGGTGTCTGCCTTTGGCTAGTCACTCGCTGAAGGCTCTGTGGGGAGGGCTGTTTGCTTGGGGTGCCATAGCAAACACCACAGGCTGGTGGCTTCAGCAATCAGATTCCTTTTTCTCACAGCTCGGGGGGTTGGAAAGGCCAAGAGCAGGGTCCAGCATGGTCAGAATGTGGTGAGGGCTCTCTTCCTTTCTTGCAAATGGCTGCCTTCTCACTGTGTCCTCATGTGGCAGAGAGTGGGGAGAGAGAGGGAGTGAGAGAGAGACATAGAAAATGAGAGTAGGCAACCTTTATGGTGTTTCTTCTCATAAAGACACTAATCTTTTCCAGTCAGGGTCCTATCCTTATGACCTCATTGAACCTTAATTATCTCTTGATAGGTCCTATCTCTAAATAAAGTCACATGGGCAGTCAGGGCTTTGACCTGCGAATTTGGGGGATACACGGTACAGTCACACACAAGAGCAGTTATGTAGTACCACACGGCTGCCGGGATCTTCCGCTGGGCCTGTGGATTGGAAAGAGGCTTACTGCGTCCCCCAGAAGGAGACTGCTGTAGATGGGAAGGCCGAACACAATGCCAAGACGATGCTGATGCCAGATGAGACTCTGAACCTCATTGTCAGTGTACTACATTGGGGGTGAGTGGCTTCATACATCTATAAATGTGTGTGTGTGTGTGTGTGTGTGTGTGTGTGTGTGTGTGTGTAAAACTAGAGAGGACTTTTTTGGAGAAGGAATGAAGGAATGTGTGAGGGTGGCCTTGGGTCCTGTTGGCTGTTAAACACACATTGGTGTGAGCTGCTCTCCACACTGGTGCACGTGTGGATTTGAAATGAAGCATGAGGGGCGCCTGGGTGGCACAGTCGGTTGAGCGTCCGACTTCAACCAGGTCACGATCTCGCGGTCCATGAGTTCGAGCCCCGCGTCAGGCTCTGGGCTGATGGCTCAGAGCCTGGAGCCTGTTTCCGATTCTGTGTCTCCCTCTCTCTCTGCCCCTCCCCCATTCATGCTCTGTCTCTCTCTGTCCCAAAAATAAATAAAAAAAAAAAAAGTTGAAAAAAACATTAAAAAAAAAAAAAGAAATGAAGCATGAATTCCATTTCTTATGCTCATGGGTTCTCTGTCCTGAGGAATCGTCAAGAGTGAGCTAGATGTACAGTTGGCCCGTCTCTTAGCTCTTCCGTCCAGAGGAAATAAGGCTCTTGTTGACGGTGGCCTTAAAATAGGGTTTTTAATAATATAAAAAGAGGCGGCATGAGGCCAGGCGCTCCCATGATCTGTGGCTACATGACTGTCGGGCACCGGGCCGGTGTAGAGAGTCTTTCGTGGTGTGTGTCCGCGAGCCGGTGGGATATATGCTACTACAGAGACCGGATGATGAATATATTTTTAAACTTGGAACCGATGAACCACTTATTATTTCTGAATTAAGAATCAAAACCTATGAATAATCTCAACAGGGTTTCAGCAGATGTATTCTGCTCTTAAGGTCACTTTGCTTTGGGGAGATGGTTGGGGGTGACGGGGAGCAAAGTCCAGTTTGATTCTGTGACTTGTAGGGCATCTGTGTCATGTTTGCTCAATTTACCAGCCACCGTGGGTGTTAGGCGAGGCACATCGCCGCGGGGTCAGGGTAGCTCGTGGAAGCAAACAGCCTTCTTTATTTTTTAATACATCAGTGTCACCCGTGCTTTACAGCAGAGGCTGTGAGAGGAAGATGGGCTCTGGTGGCCACGTCTTCATGACGGCGGTGACAGAAAAGGCAGAGCCAGCCGCAGACTTCTCAGGTCTGTCCCAAATGCCTCTCCTACCCTCCCCTGCCCCTCTGTGTCTCCCCCTCCATCTCGGCCCCCAGCCTTCTACTAAACAAGGTCCGGAACTGAGGTGTTCTGGAATGCCACCTTTGCTAAGCTGTGGGATTAGGGCCGGTCATTTGGATAGGGGACTGTGGGACAGGAAAAAATACCCAAACATTAACCCTTTGGTCCCATAGCCCCGAGAGGCCTCAGCATTCCGGCCATTGGCAGATTGGCGTCTCCTGGCCACATCCCTGAAACCTGAGCTTTGTGCACCAGAAGGAGACAGTTAAGCCAAGCCAGGCTGATGAAAATCTCTGTCCTTAATGACTCTGCCCGCACACCTGTTCCAACCTCTCACTCACTCGTTGTGGGTCTTGGACACAGGTGTTGAATGATTACTGAGCGCGGACTGTGGTTTGGGGCCGTGGAGGAAGAGGGTTCAAGGGCAAGACGGAGTCGGCCTGTTGCCCTCAGGGAGCTTGCATGTGACCAGGACGTGGCCATCCACATGCTCGCCCAGCCCTCAGGGAGCAGCCATGCGGGCGAGGGCAGGAGGCCACTACCCCTGACTCGTTTCTCTGTGTCAGGCACAGATCTCCATCTTCTCGTTTTCCTTTAAAACCTCGTTGCAGTTAAAAATGCACACGCGTGCGCGCGCGCGCGCGCACACACACACACACACACACACACACACACACAAAACAGCAACACATACGCTCATTTTAAGAAGTGAAGCAATAAAGGGGCACCTGGGTCACTTAAGCGTCTGACTTCAGCTCAGGTCATGATCTCATATTTCCTGGGTTCGAGCTCTACGTCTGGCTCTGTGCTGACAGCTCGGAGCCTGGAGCATGCTTCAGATTCTGTGTCTCCCTCTCTCTGTGCCCCTCCCCTTCTTGTGCTCGCTCTCTTTCTCAAAAATAAATAAACATTTTTTAAAAATGAAGCAATACAGAGATATATAAAGAGTTAGTATTACTCACCCCCCCCATTTCAACCCCCTCTAAGGAAATTAATATGGGTTTTGTTTTTATGAATTAATTTCATCTTCTAGAAGAGCTTCAAGAATATTCTGGAGAAATCTCACATCACCTTTACCAATTTAGGGTTTACCAATTTTTAACATTTTGCCCACTGGGTGTCTTTCCTGATCTAATATAACCACACAGCAGCGTTTTGTTGTAGGAGGTAGGTAGTATTATCCAATTCTGTTTTTAAAGTTTATTTATTGTTTATTTTGAGAGAGAGAGGGAGAGAGAGAGAAAGAGACTGGGGACAGAGAGAGGGGGATAGAATCCCAAACGCACAGTGTGGAGCCTGAGGTGGGGCTCAAACCCATGAACCATGAGATCATGACCTGAGCCAAAATCAAGAGCTGGATGCTCAGCTGACTGAGCCACCCAGGCGCCCCTGTCCACTTCGATTTTATTTTATTTATTTAATTTTTTTAATGTTTATTTTTTGAGAGAGAGAGGGAGGGAGAGAATGAGCAGGGAAGGGGCAGAGAGAGAAAGAGAGACACACAGAATCTAAGGCAGGCTCCAGGCTCTGAGCTGTCAGCACAGAGCCCTACATGGGGCTTGAACTCTGGAACTGTGAGATCATGGCCTGAGCTGAAGTCGGAGGCTTAACCGTCTGAGCCACCCAGGCACCGCTGTCCATTTCCATTTTAGATGTGAGGATCCCTGGCCCAAAGTTGTTGAGCAATGTGCCCAAGGTCGCATAACTCTGAAAAGGCACTGCCAGGGTTCCCACACGATTCCCCTATGACTTCACTTTTATTTTCATTTCTGTTTTCCTCCCAGGACTTCCTTTTCAGTCAAGACTGCAGAAGGCTCATCCTTTTTCACAAGGAGGAGATGGGGACAAGGAGGAAAGTGGAAGATGGAAATCCTCCTCTCCTTGTCCTTCCAGACCAGTGACCTCTCCCCTCCCCCACCTTGCTTTTTCCTTGGGGACAGGCGGGCTGGCAGGTGGGGGGCCAGGGTGTGGCTTGTCGTAGGAGTGGCACTTCCTTTAGACCCATTTTGCTTTGGATAGCACAATGAGGTCTCGTGGGGTCGGACACAACCCCCATCAAGGAAGTTCGGTCCTCAAATGCACCTGTTTTTCCACGAAGAGGCCACAGAGAACACCCACCCACCCCAGGGGCCCCTCTCATGGAGGGGGGAAGTTACCATGGCCTTTTGGCCAGATTTGGGTTTGTACATTCCTGCTCTTGGAGCTGCTGTGTCCACCTTGCAAAAGGAGAGGCCTGGAGTGTGTGGGTGTCCTGCCCTTGGGTATACTCACGGCCTCTGCCCCTGCTGAATGTGTGCTCCTGGATGGAAGGGCCGGAGCAAGCCATGCTCAGAGGTTCTGCCATTCGAAGGATCTTTCTGGCTCTGAACCTTTCCCTTCTGTGCTCTGTCACTGGAATCCATCCCTTCTGCCCAGGCACGGACAATGCTTTCATCTAATGCCAGCTCTGCCTCATCTGCTCTTAAAACGAGGTGAATCTGCTGCTTGTACTGAAATATCTAGACGGGAGCCACAAAACAGGAGCCCCGTGATCCCCTTCTCCCTGTTTCATTATCTGTGCGGAGTTTTCCTGGCTGCACCTTCTGGCCTCGTTTCTCCCTCCGGGAACATGACCACTTACTGGGGTGGTAGGGGCCCTTGGTGTGACACGAGCCTGGGCTTGGTCCCATCCCCTTAGAGACCTAGGCTGCAGGGACAGCAGTGATGTGAGAGCTGGGGCAGTGCTCAGACATACTACCTCTTGAGGAAGGTTCTGAGAGCTGATAACCCAGACTGGCATAAACCAGAGTGAGACCCTGTGTGTGTTCCTGACCGGAGCCAGAGAGCTCGGTCTTGGGAGGGGCTGACCTGAGTATCTGCTCTACAGAGTCACACGTACTTGGGGACTAGCTGTGGCATTCCCTCATTGCTCCTGTGTCATAGCCTCATTTCCCCCTGCAGATCAGAAGCATCCTGAAGGCCAAGGCCTGTCCTTTCTTTTCCGTTGAACAGAGGCAGGGAATGCTGGCTCCTGGATCCCACTTTGGGTGTGCTCTCTGGCTCCTGGCTCAGGGCTGCACTGCCTTTTCTTACCTGCTCCCTTCCCTGTCCCTCCCCTGCCCAAGGACTTCAGGCCACACCCTTGGCTCACAGAGCCTGGTGATAGAAGTGTCCTGAGGGACAGTTTCTATCTCAGGATGAAGGTGGGAGGGGAAATATGTGCATATTTTAAAAGCCCCTTCTTGTGTAAAATGCCTTCTTGTTGTATCCTCTCCTGAAAGTCCCTGCCCTTGATGGTTCTCTTACACAGCAGCCCGTAGATCAAGGGGTTCTCAAAGTGACCTGTGATCCACCTGTACCGGACTCCCACAGGGTACAGGTGAAAATCCCTCGGCCCGCGAGTGTGGCTGCAATCAGAACCTTGGAGCGGGAACAGAAATTTGTATTAAATAAGCTCCCAGATCATTCTGATGCGCACTGAAATTAGAGAACCACTGTAATGCTATGAACCCCCTTGGTCCTGCTCCCACGAGCACGCGTGCGCACGCACACACACACACCCCCCCCCTTGTGAAAAGGCTGCTTCTGCTGTGAGAAGGCTCTGCCTCACAGGTGTGGCAGGCAGATCCTGAGTATGGGGGTACACGGGTTCCGTATTAGGACTGGTGTTGGAGGTCAGTGTGGGGAAGGATAGCAGGGGCATCTCAGAATGGGGTTCCCGTGGGACTGCTGGGGAGGCAGAGGGGCTCGGGGTGGGGCCTGCTCCATCGCTGGCAAAGCCTAAAGCTGCCGCCCGCGTGGCTAGCCCGTGGCGGTGCACAGCTCCGACTCTCTCATCAGATGGCACTTCTGCTCCCTTGGCTTCGGGAGGGGTTATGTGATTAATCGTGTGCCCTCGAGGGCTCAGCTCAGCACGTGCCTTCAGACAGGGCTGCAGAATCTCCAAACGTCTCCTCTCAGAGGCCTGGAGGCTGGCGCTGTGTGCAGGGTAGGCCTCGAGACTGCATCCCTGGGACGTGAGGCCAGTTAATCAGGATCTGGTGGGAGGGAACAGGCCTCGGAGTCAGGCCTGCCCTGGTCTAGGCCTTCTAGGTTAGTTGATAGGACTTTAGGAAATCTCTCTCCCACTCTGGGAGCTCAGTCTTCCTGGCCACTGGCTTTAGTGCAGCGTCTACAACCGCAAGGAGGAGCGAGAAGCCATTAGAGCCGCGTGACCTCCTTAGGAAGGCCTGGGGGGATCCCAAGGTGTTAGTGATTTGGGGACGGAATGCACCTGAGTGACCCAGTGTCCACTCACCTGCATGCCTGCCCCAAGCTGGCACTGACACCCAGAAGCACCTCTGGGTGGGGGGACCCCTCCCCGGCTGTGGAGGGGCAGTCAGCAACATGGGCTATTCTTACTTTTTCTGGGGCAGCTCCCCAGGCGTTTCTGCGGAGGCTGAGCCACGGTTCCGGAGAAGAGGGATGCCCTCCACATGGGCACGGGGTGGGGGTGGGGGGGTGAAGATCTCAGCCTCAGGAATCAGTCGGTTCCAGGTTTGAATCCTGACTCCAGCACTTTTCAGCTCTAGAGTCTTGGGCAAATAGCTTAAACATCTGGCCCTTAGTTTTCTCACCTGCAAAATGGGCAATAAGAGTAGCCCCCAGGATGTGTTTTGAGGATTTGGTGCCTTTTATTAAACCTTTCCTAGCACCTGGCCCACAGTGAGCACTACGTGAGGTCTGGAAGTGGTGGTCATCCTGCGTGTGTTAGGAAAGGCTCTTGCTTGTGCAGAGTGGAGCTCAGGCCCGCAATGGTAGAGCAGCATCTGGTTTGGGGTTCTGGCCGGTGCACCGCTTGGCTGATTTGTAAGGGGCCCAAGTTGGTGCAGTCAGTTCACCTTCCTTGGAAGTGGGCACATGTGCCTGGCATCTGCCCCCTCATTGCCATGTGTCCTACCCAAGTTCCCTTCTTTCGGGCGCTGGAGCAGCCCAAGGGAGGCTGACGCCCAACACCGGGGTGAAATAGTCTTCAGGCACCTGGAGCCCTGGAGCAGGAAGGGAAGGGACAGGGTGGCAGGCCCCGGAGTGGGGACCGGGTGGGCGATGTGGGGAGCCGGGTCCCAGCCTGCATCCAGGTGCCTTGAAGCTTGGTTTTGGCCTCGGGTCTGGATGGGAGGGGGCGCGGTGTGGCGCGGGGGCCCGTTTGGACCGGCTCCATACAGTTCGCTCTTTAGCTCCAGGGGCTACTTCTCTCTTCTTTGCTTTGAAAAGAGTCAGCAAAATCCTTATTTCCATAAGCATTTTTTTCTGGCTGTAAAAAGCTGAATCCCAAACCTGTTATTATAGCTGTTCATGCTATTTTAATCTGCTCTGTTTAGAGGTAAGAGGGTAGCAATGACTCTGCAATTACGGAGTACATTTGATCCAAGGCATAGCTACCCGAGCCGGTGGAGGGCCCTCAGAGTGGGATGGTGTCGTGTGTGGCAAATCACTTTCGAATTTACTAAAAATATGCCCCTTTGCAGCCATGCAGATATCATTATAATTTTCCTCCCTGAGGCTTGTTGCAGTTCCCGTTTGCTTCCTGCTGTAGGCTGGCTCCCAGCACGCGCCCCCTGGTCCCCCTGCCCGTGTCCCTTTCCTTCTTTTGTCCTGGTCCTCCTGGTAGCCAGATTCTCTCCGGTTTCTCTCACCCTCGGCCCCACCCACCTTTATCTCCTCCCCCCCGCCCCCCACACCCCTCTTCATTTTCTTGCTCAAATATTTTATATTCTCCTGACCGGCATGCCAGTGAAACCGTTTTTCATTTGCCACGGTCAGAAGAAAAATACTTCGAATTCTGAATCTACCAACTATCTCACATTTAAACAAGCTGGCAAGCTGGACGGATGCTGTGCCTCCCCCCCCCCCCCCACAGTAATTGTCACATCCCCAGGCTCCCTTCTCTATCTCTGCTCCTGTTTCATTCACTTTTCTATTTGCAGCCAGCACAGAACCCGGGCTTCTCCCCCTCCCGCCCTCCTGCAGACTGCTTTCTATCTAGTGACCTTGGCTTCCCCGAGTACCGCACTGTAAATGAAATGTGGCATTGCCACATGTATCTTGATAAAATATATCAGTGGATGAATTGATTTTCATATTGATTTCCTTGGACGAGCAGGGTGTGTGTGGAAATCCAGAGCCTCTTAATGATAGTCCTAGAGAGGCAGGATGCCTGGGGAAGAGTGGGCTTTGTTTTTCTTTCACTTAGGAAAAGTTTCTGCTTGTTAGCTTGAGAGAGAGGCCTCTTGGCTTTGTCGGTTCACCCGCCTTCGGGGAGGAAAGAGCAAATGTCACCCGGGGTGTAACCTGACCCCAGACAGGGCTGTGCTGTCCCAGTGACTGCGTGGGTCTTTGGGGGGAGCCTGCATCTGGATACCCCCAGCTGCTTTGTCCTTGGAGAGAGCAGAGGAAATCTCAAGCCCTATTGGAGGCCCAGCAGCATGGGGGCAGTGGGGGTGGGGGTGGGGTCCTGGATGGGGAGACGTGTCTGCACGTGACCTTCATACCATCCACCTGGCCATTTTCCACATTTGTTTGTCAGGTCAGCTGAGATGTGGTGCTTGTGAATCCAGGACTTGTGCTGTGACCCAGGGGAGCCACAGGGATGTGCTTGACCAGGTGTAATTCGTAGGCGTCCACATCAGTGGACGGGCGTGTGTCTGTCTGCACGTGTGCTTGCAAGCACAGGCGTATGAGGATCCGTATGGGCCGTGGGCGTGGGTTGAGTGTGGACGCGGGTGGACGGTAATCTCCAGGCTGGCCGTGGCTTTTATTAGCAAGCTCCGGGCAAGCGAAAGGACAGTATCCAGTGAGGTGATCAAAACTTCATTTTCTCTCCTCTGCAATTGCTTTCCCAATTCCCCTCTCCCAACTGCTCCTAAATAAAATAGATGCTTTCAGCATCTATTCGATCCAAGAAGCGAGCTGATAGTTGAATCTTTTTATGAGGCTAAATAAGCATGGCTTAAGGTGATACCGTGGGTGTATGTGTATGCTCACGTAATAAAACACGGTTAACTGGAATACTGGGGATGGAGCGATGGTAGTTCATTACGTCTTCTGGCTAACTAAGGCTTAACTGGAAAATCCTTTTGGTTATGAGCTCTGCGACAATGCCTTGAAAAACAGAACAGTACATTTTCCTGCTTTTGTGAGTACCACACGGTGAAGTCACTGAATCCTTTGACATTTTGTGATCTTCCGGCGCACGACAGCTGGTATTTTGGTTATCCCTTATGATTGTGCGGGTCACGTGGAAGGTGTAGAACTAGCATGAATTAATGTGTACCCTAAAAAGGGGGGTTGTTAACCGGGGCCAGTTTTGTCCCCCAGAGCACGCTTGGCAATCTATGGAGACATTTTTGGTTGTCACAACTGAGGGAGACCTCGGACAATTTGCTTGACCCTCCTCGATGAGCCTTGTAGTGACAACAGCCCCCACCCTGACCCCCTGGGCAGGCTTGTAGTGAGTGGAGGCCACGGATGCTTCTACAACTTCCTACAACGATCAGGGCAGGCCCCCTCCACCCTGCCCCCACGACAAATAATTACTTGGTCTAAAATGACACAAGTGCCAAGATTGAGAAACCCTAATTTAGGACATATCTTGAAAAATTTTCGGAAAAAACAATTGTTACTAAATTCTTACACACAAAATATTTTGTTTTCGCTGATCTGGTTTTCCATAAGAGTCAGGTGCTGGAAATGTTCTGAATAATTGAAGCTTCTAATTCATTGACATTTATTGTTCCACAGAACAAACAGGGAAACCTGCCAGTTTGCAGATAGGCAGGCCTGTCCCCAGATGTCTCGCCAGTGAATGCCCAGATTCATTGAATCATTTAGGACCATTAAAAACCATTAGGGCCACACTAGCTTTAAATGGAACTAAGCAGAATAAAGAATCCCGGAGGGGCCATAATTTACCCTTTTCTCTTTGTCTTTGTAACCCAGACTGAATTCTCAGAGACTTCCAGCAGAACTTTCTGGTGATACAAGGTTTATTCCACTGACTGCGGTGTGGGTCAGAGACAATCTGGCACTGACATACTTAAAATATGTAGACATGTTCATTGGTTTTTGAATGGCCCCAAGTGAACCTTTGGCGGAATCCATCTGGTTTTGGTGTGATGGGTATACCCAAGGGCGGGGCGGGGGGGTGATTTTGCACACATTGCTACATCTTTGACTCACTTTCTTTGGAGACATTGTTGGAAGTGAATGAATTCACATACTATGACAGTCTTTTAAGGAGAATCTAACTGGTTTTGGAGAGTTGGGAAGACGGAAGAGCCCCTTTTGTTAGAGTGAAGAAAAAGCCTTTACTGTGAACTTAACCTCAACTGAAACTTCAGCGTCAGATATTCTGGGAGGCCTATGTGTCTATGTGTCTGGTGAGTGCGTGTGAGTAGTTAGAGAACATTCAACGCTTGGTTTAATGTGCAATTTACCAATCCATGGTCACCTCTGGCAGGAGTTCATTATTTCATATCAACTGAAAAGGAAAAAGCTGTCCCTGCAAGGCTGACTGATGTTCCACATCAGTCACAGAGGGTGGAGCCAGGCAGCCAAAGCATGGCTCACCTCTCAAGTTGCCTTGCAGTGTGTATCTGTAGGGGCGGCCGCAGGGAGAGCCCTGGAGGTGGACTCAGACAGCTTAGGTCCTCTGGTTGTGCTGCCTTCTAGCTGTGTGACCTTGAACAAGTTGCTTAACGTCCCTGACCCTTGTAGTGACCACAGCCCCGCCCCCTCCCCCCCCCCCCCGACCCCCTGTGCAGGCCCTTTTTTGGGACCAATGATGGGAAAATGTTCTGTAAACTGCACAGAGTGGAGTACGGATCCGGCGCACTGGACGTGGTTCCATCGTTAAGGGCAATACCGTTTGTAAACCAGGTTTCTAGCGCATCCCGAGCGTTGTTTGTGAGAGGAACCCGAGCTTCTCCGCATGCACTTTTTTGAGAACTGGTGTCACGATCACTCCATCTGCTGTTTTGTAGCTGAAATGCTGAGTGGAGTCGTGGGTGTACCTGGGGTCTTTCTCCTTACAGTGCAGACTCTGAGGTGGGGGCTAGATGTATCTCCCCTCCTTTGACTTAGATGGAAGTGTATTTATAGCCTGGTATAAATACAATCAGAAGGTTCCTCTAAAACTCTGTTATTACTGCAGTACAAAGTTAGAAATGCTTGAGGTTTTGGCTTCTTGGCTCTGCCGTGCAGCAATGAATATTTTATGGGAAAGGAAATACTTCGTGTCTGACTCTTTTTATAGTACAGCTACTCACAGGGCTGGTAACCTTCCAGATCTCTCCCAAATCAAAACCATTGCCTGTCCATCTCTCTGCTCCCTTCTTCGCAAATCCATTGGTCCTCTGCCTTGCCGAGGTGTCCGTGTTCTCTTGGTGAATGGAGCCATTTATGAAATGTATGGGGTACGCTTTCCAGTCCTAATTAAGGCCTTAAAACAGGGGAGCTGGCCGCCTACCAGGTTCCCACCCCTCCTGGCACCTCATGGTGCTGGTCAGCCCCGGTCTGACAGGCATGCTGACAGGATGCCCTCTAGGTTCTCCACTTGAGGGTCTCCACCTGCGTTTTCTGCCATGCTTACTTTGCTGGGTGCCCACTATCCTTGGAATTAAAAAGGAATAGGTGAATTTGAGGTCCCATGGAGCCCAAGGCACTTTTCCCTCTGAAGGCCTAACCCTGAGTGGCCATATTGACGAGATCTCCCTGTCAGGCCCTCTTACTGTGGTCCCTTCAGTGACCCCACAAGTAAGGCCGAAGGGGGGGCCTCAATGGTCTTGGCCTTGGCTTGCTGCTAGGTACAGGATCTTATGTAGAGAAAATGGGTCTCCTGCCGGGTCGTCGTCTGTGGAAATGGCTCCTCGGGCAGCATGAGGCCCTCCTGGCATGGTGTTCAGCAAGGTTGGCCTGACGGTCGTCAGAAACCTGTGAGGACTATGGCAGTAGGACATATTGGGTTTATGGCAAGATGATGCTATCAAAGAACACTGGACTTCACGTACCCAGCCCACGTGGCTCTTCGGAGGCCCTCACAGGCTGCCCACATACTTCAGACTCCTATGGATGTGGGCTCAGTGGCCTGGGACTGTTGGGGACAGGCTGGTAGGCGAGAAATGTGGCTTCTCTGAGACACACAGGAACAAGCTGGTTGTGCCTTGGCGCTGGCTCAGGCCAGTTTTTTTCTTAGCAAGGACGGAAAATGCTTCGTGTCCTCTGAATATGGGCTCCGCACTTACTTCATGGGACTCTGGGAGCTCAACAGTTTCACTCTATTTGCCCTCTGCTGTTTTCTGCCCTTGCTGTTGCTCTCAGTGCCAGAATGGTACAGGGACAAAGTGATTTGCAAGCTGCGGGTGGCTTTGGTTTGATCTCCTAACTCTGGTTGTGTTACCGCCAAAGAGACCTGTGTTTCCTCACTACGGCTTTGTATTGAGTCTTGGCTCAGTCTCTTTCCTTCTTCTTTTCCTACTTCTTGGTCTTCAGATCTGTGGTGGCACGAGGCAGAGTGGGGAGTAGAAGACTTTGGGTCTTGTAGGCCTGTGGGCTCAGTGGTGTCTACAGTGGTGAAGGTGAGGAAAGAAGTGTTTATTATTTTTATTTTTTTTTTAGTTTATTTATTTATTTTGAGAGAGAGACAGAGCGAGCGCACACACGCGAGCTGGGGAGGGGCAGAGAGCAGGAGAGACAGAACCCCAAGCAGCCTCCATGTTGTCAGCATAGAGCCCAACGTGGGGCTCAAACCCACAAACTACAAGATCATGACCCGAGGCAAGATCGAGAGCCAGACGCTTAACCAGCTGAGCCGCCCAGGTGCCCCTATGTATTATTTTTAATAAATGGGAATGGGATCAGCCACTGGCCTTCTGGAGAAATCAAGTACAGCCTTTGATACCCAGAACTGACTCTACAGTTAGGGTATTGGACAGTTGACATTTAGGGTTCCTGTGACCACCAAGTTGATGGGTGGGGTATAGGCAAGGCTTAAAGGATTGAAAATCCTCAACGTGTTGTAAAAGCTCCACTCGTATGTTAACTCACCTTCCTCATCTGTGAAGTCAACAATGAACATTGATAAAAGAAATGTAACCAGAGAGAGAAGAAAGAGGGAAGATTTTTATTTATTCATTTATTTTTAAATAAAAAAATAAAAAAAATTCTTTTTAATGTTTATTTATTTTTGAGACAGAGAGAGACAGAGCATGAACGGGAGGGTCAGAGAGAGGGAGACACGGAATCTGAAGCAGGCTCCAGGCTCTGAGCTGTCAGCACAGAGCCTGACGTGGGCTTGAACTCACGGACTGTGAGATCATGACCTGAGACAAAGTCAGATGCTTAACCAACTGAGCCACCTAGGCGCCCCTAAATAAAAAAAAAATTTTAATTTTTTTTTAAGTTTATTTATTTATTTTGAGAGAGAAACAGAGCACAAGCATGTGCATGGTCAGAGAGAGAATTCCAAGCAGGCTCTGCACCATCAACACAGAGCCTGATGCGGGGCTCGAACCCACAAACGATGAGATCGTGACCTGAGCCAAAACCAAGAGTCAGATGCTTAACTGACTGAGCCGCTTGGGTGCTCCAAGAGGGAAGATTTTTATTAAGTGTCTGTGATCTAATAGACACTGGCATGTGCTTTAAATAAATGCCTTTCAATTGAATTCCAAAGCCAGGATTCAGCAATTTAGTTGTTTTGGGACCTGGATAATCCATAGATGGGATTATTGGTCCCAGGAGTAGATAAGCCACCAGTATTGTCTCCTTCAGTGTCTAGAGCTGTGCCAGATCCCATGCAAGATCCAAGGACATAGGTGCTATAATTTCTTCTCTTAGGGATTGAGAGCACATATCTTCCACACATGTGCCTGTGCACACACATGTGTATACACAGAGGTGGATACAGCCAGCGGGTCATGCGTGCTGTGTATTCTAGTGCTCCAGAAATTCACAGAGCACTGTCACTGGGATATCAAGACGGTGATGGGAGACCCTGCCTCCTTAGCGAAGCCTTGTGAGCTGCCATGATGGAAAGTGTGGACAGCCTCAGGGCATCAGGCAGAAGATTAGAATAAAAACCTGCTCCTAAAGATGTATGGTTAGTGAGTATGGTAGACAGGATAGTGCCCTCCCCCCACCAAGATGTCCATATGCCAATCCCTGGAGCCCGTGAATGTGTTAGTTTATTGGCAAAAAGGAAGTAAGGTTGCCAGTGAGCTGGCTTGAAAGTAGGGGAATCATCCTTGATTATTCCAGGTGGGTCCAGAGTAGTCACTGTACCCACAAAGGCTTTTAAATGCAGAAGAGGGGGGCCGGAGAGTCAGCGTCAGAATCCAAGAAGCTGGGAGGACAGAAGTTGAGAACCAGAGATGGCAGCCTGGGAGAAACTCAGCCTGAGGTCCGTGGCTTTGAGGATGGATGAATGAAGGCCAAGAATGAGAGCAACTTCTGGAAGCTCTCCTAGACCCTCCCTCGGGCACGTGGGTGTGCCGGCACCTTGACTTTAGCCCAGGGAGACCGATTTTAAACTTCTTGCCTACCGGAACTGTGAGCTTATATGTTTGTGTTGTCGTAAGCTGCAAAATTTATGGTAATTTGTTACAGCAGCTACGAGAAACTAATATGGCAAGGTGGGAGAAGACTGAAGGGCTGGTCCTCGGGACCAATGGGTGCCAGCGCACTTCTCTCTGCTGTTCTCATCAGCTCTAGCAGCAGTAAGCGACCTTTCTCCCCTCTCCCAGGGAAGCCAAGCGGGACTGGCTCTTATCCTGCCCAGCTTCTTGTGCAGCTCAGAGGAAATCACCCCTCCCTACCCTGTACCTCAGGTTTTTCTTCTGGGATGGCCCCCCTCTGCAGAGCGTGAATCCGCTTTGTGGGTTTGGAACGTCATGGTGGGGCTCTGGCTAAATAAGGGAGGTAGGTTGCATGGAATGCAGTTGAAATCTTTTGCCTTGGGGGACAGCCATAGGATTGGAGCCTGACGGGAGTGATGTCTGGGGTTCTGATGTTGTTCCCTGCCTTCCTTTGCTCAGGTCCTTCTTTTAATGAACCGGTCTTCCTTGTATGAACAACCTGGTGGAAGTTTTAAAAATAAGTAGATTCTCCCAGGAAGGGCTAAAAATAGCATTATCCTTCTGTCTTGGTGTTTTGTGGAAGTTATTTACCATTGTTTGGAGGGTAAGGGTGCTCCGTGTAGGGCCACCCAAGAACAGCTGTAGAAATGGGGTCTCTTGTCCCCCTAAAGGGGAAGGGCTCATGAGCTCATAGATCACAGATCTTTGGTCATCAGAGTCAGAAAGACCATCCTCATTTGACAGATGGGGAAACAGACTTCGGGAACTCGTGTGGCCTGTGGAAGATCTCACGAGTTCATGACTGTCTGAGAGCTTTTCTCCCTACTGGCTTTGGGATGGTCTAAGATTCTTGTCTTTCTCGTATTGTCAGCTTGGGGGCTGTGGGTGAATTGTGTGGTAGTTACAGAGCTCAGCTTCCCACTGTTAGAGATGAATGAAGCGAATCATCAGGTAGAATATTGCCCATTGAAAGGTTTGGTTTGGGGGGTTTTACTCCCCTTCACGGAACCTGGGAAAAGCGTCTCCTGAAGTTGACTTTGTCTTGGGTGTCTTAGTTTTATTTTTAACATTCCAGTGTAGATTCAACTGAAGGGCATCAGTCTCCTCGGAGGTCGGGCCAGTGTGTCTCTGGGCTTTTGGACAGCTCTTAACTGTCCTCTTTCTCCTCCCCAGATCTCCACAATTGCCCCATGTCCCGTGTGACATTTCTTCTCTGGAAGTCTTTACAAATATTCTAGCTGGTCTGTCTGTAATGCTTGAATACGTTTATTCCTGGATGCATAGAAGGCCCAGGGACCTCCCAGACCTTCTGCTTCTTAGAAGGTTAAACTATTATGGAGACAAATACTGCATCTGTATCTTTTCTTATTCCTTATGTGCAGGGGTGACCTTTGGGGTACATTGTTCAGGAGACCAACCATTATCTACCATTTGAAGTCTGCTGCTCTCATCTCGCTACCGAAAGAGAAATGAAACCTCATTGTCATGATGAAGGTCACAGCCACCAGCCTGTTAAAGAAGCCCTTGAGTCCCACTCCCTGCTCCCTTCCTCCCCGTTGTCCTGTCCTCTTCTAGATGCAGGTGTCTTGGGAAGGAAAGGGAGCGTGAGTAAGTAAGAAAAGTGAGCAGGCTGCCCATAGAACTTTCCATGTCTCAGCCTCACTGGAGACAGAATTTGGCCACACGGGTATACCCAAGTTACACGATATGGATGTTTATATGGCAAATAAGTATTTACATGACTAGATCTGAGGATTTCCAGGCCATGACACATCTGGATCCTTCTAGCCCAGTAGAAAGAGACTTGGAGGCTTCTGGCAAGACAGTTAACACGTGAGTTAGATTGTGTCTTCTGGAAGGGCTACAAAGTACTCTGTCCGCTCTGTTATAGTTCATCTCATTAAGGTTGACCAGGTTCTTGTCTTTGGGCAGAGAGGAGAAGGATGGGGTCTGTGGAGGAAACAGTGTGTATCAGTGCTGATGGAGAACTAGTCCATTGGAAGTAGGGGGCTTTCTGAGACCATGATGGTGGGTCCCTCCTCCTCCACTGAATGGTGCAGAGTTGGGGGAAGGTCCTGCCTGGCTGCTCTCAGCACATTCTGCTGTTCTGGTGATGAGTGTGGCCAGTCCCACGCTCTGCATTGGTGAGAGGTAGGCAGGAGATGGCTTGGGTGAGCACTGCTCTCCTGGGCAGCTGGTGGCTCAGTAGGTTAGACATCTGATGCTTGTTTTGGGCTCAGGTCATGATCTCACAGCTTGTGAGATTGAGCCCCACGTTGGGCTCTGCACTGAGAGCGCAGAGCCTGCTTGGGATTCTCTCTTTCCCTCTCTCTCTGGCCCTTCCCTGCTCATGCTCTCTCTCTCTCTCTCTCTCTTAAATAAACTTAAAAAAAAAAAGAAAGAAAAGAAAAGGCAGCGAGGAAGGAAGTGGCCTCTGGGTGGCTTGGGGAGTGGCCTGTCAGGACTGGGAGGTATTGATAGGCCCACCTTTGGTCCTCTCTTTCCCAGATGAAATGAAAAGCAGGTGGCATGGGAGAGCAGGGGACAACTCTTCGGGCCATTGGAGTTTAACCGGGGGGTAGGGGGGAGGTTCCATGTTAGAGGAAAGCCAGCCATGTGATTGAAGAGTGTGTAGGCTTAGTGTTTCTAGCTTGATGGGCTTAGGGTTTTGTGATGGAGCAGGAGAGGTCGTAAGAGCTGCAGGAGGGATACATGGGAGTTTGCTGTCCCAGACATCAACAAGCCTCGGACGGAGAAGGGGCTATTTTCTGCTTTGTTGCTAGGAGCCCACATTAGAAACTTCTAGCATCTTCATCTGACGTTTAGCCCTGCGTCTCCCCCGTTCCCCTCGTCTGTTATTGGCTGGCACTGGTTTTTCATCTTTTACATGCATACGTGTTGGGTTTCCTACTAAGTTTTAAGGTCCTTGAGGGTACAGCCTATGTATTGCATTTCTTTGCACCTTTCCGCAGTGGCTAACACCATGCCTTGCATTTAGTAGGCAATAAATATTTGTCAGCTCGAATGAATGGAACTGTGGCTCCCTGTTTCCTTCCTCTTAGGGTAGCTCCTTGCTCATATCCCCACCGTCTTCTTCCTTACCTGTCTCCTCTGCCCAGTTTTCTGTCTCATATAGACGTGGAGCCAACCTCCTCCTCCTCCAGAGGCGTTTCTGTGAGGACTTATAAGATGAAAAGCATGGGGTGCAAGTGGACATGTGAGAATGAAGGGTCCCTAGAACATGCAGGCCGCACGTCTGCGGCTGCAGGACCCTTCTTCCAGGCTGTTCCTTTGATCTGTGGACCTTCCAGTGCTCACTGGTCAAGCTGGTCCTCTGAGAGGAAGGGTGAAGGGGCCTCCCTGTGACCCCTCGGCACCCCACAGTTTTTTTTAATCACCCTTCCTGGCCCTCTCCGAGGGTCCTCCATGAGCCGGCTCTGCCTCCTTGGTCGGTCTGACTGCTTCAGCTTTGTTTGGAAATCGGAAGCCTCATTTTACTATAACGGTTCCTGAAAGATTTTCTAAGTGAAACTTGCACATTTCGTCTGCTCCCCGACTTTTCAGATATTAAACAAATCTCTCTAAGAGATTTCCCCCGTTTTTCCTCCCCCCTGCATCTTTTTCCTCAGAGACCAGCCGTTCGCTCAGCCAGATGGTGAGAGAAGGGGTGTGTGGTGGCCACATGGCCTGCTCGTCCGCGTGTGTGAAGTAGGGGATTCTCAGAGAGGGTGCCGCTTTCTGGCCGGCGCTTTCTTGCTTTGTTGGCATTCAGCAACGGAGCAAGACAGAGCACCCTGGCAAGTGACCAGACACAGAGTGGGTGGCAGGAAGGCTCCGTCACCCTGCTATCCCTGCGTGGAATCCACTTGTCTGTGAATGGGAGGCTGTGGGGGAAGTCAGGGAGTGTCTGGCCGGCGTCCCAGGCCAGATGTTCTTCAGTGCCATATGTCATGACCGGAAGGGTGGGCCTCGCGGGCTTCTGGAGCACGCCTGACCTCTGCTCTGGAACCACCGCTGTCCTTACGGCCCCCCTCCCCCCTCTGTCAGGGACCTGGGATGGCTCTCTCTGTGCCTGCTCTGCACCCGACCTGCTCCCATCCTAGCGCTAACTCCTAACTGGGCTAAACTCCTTTCACGGACTCCTCAACATCCAGCTCGCCTCCCGCTCACCTGTCCCTGGCTTGCCCCCTCCTCCCCCACCTTGTACAGGAACAATGCTTTTCTAGTGCCCGTTTCACCCTCATCTGAAGTGTCTTCTCTTCTCTGCCTGCATGATCCTTGGTGTCTCCTTTTTTTTTTTTTTTTTTTTAGTTTTTATTAAAATGCTTTATTTATTTTTTTAGAAAGAGAGGGAGAGAGTGGGGAAGGGCCAGAGAGAGAAGGAGAGAGAGAGAATCCCAAGCAGACTCCACGCCATGAGCGCAGAGCCCGACACGGGCCTCGAACCCACGAGCCGTGAGATCGTGCGTGACCTGAGCCGAAATCACGAGTCGGACGCGTGACCGACTGAGCCACCCAGGTGCCCTGATCGTTGGTGTCTTCTGAGCCCAGCCTAGAGCCCACCTGCTCAGGGAGGCCTCTGGGATGTCGATTCCCATGGACTCTGCATGTGGCGACTGTAGTCAGGACCTACCACTTGGCGCGTGGGCTCAGAACGGGTTTGTGTTCTGTTGTGTATTGTCTTCTCTCTTTAGGCGGTAAGTTTTCGGGGGCAGATTATGGTCTCGTGCTGCTGTGGTATCACGCACCATGCCAAGCAAACACCGAACTGATTCTCAGCCTGTCCAGGCTCATGAGAGAG
Organism: Acinonyx jubatus; assembly: GCF_027475565.1. Lineage (NCBI taxonomy): Eukaryota > Metazoa > Chordata > Mammalia > Carnivora > Felidae > Acinonyx > Acinonyx jubatus. Next base: position 101,307,527 of record NC_069390.1, on the reverse strand, counting down.
AAAGGGGACCTGCATGTTCTTGCCCCCCTCCAGCCGTGTTGCGTGGGTGACCAGCTCAGGGCGACAGAGGGAAAGAAGTAACACCGCGGCTCCCCTCCCCACGCATCCCTTTTTCCGTCTGCATCCTGATGAGTAGATGTTGGCCTCTTGAATCGGGTGGACGTTGCGGACGGGTTTCAGACAGAGGCAGCAGCTCGTTTGAGTTCCTTCCGTGGTAGCTTGTACTCCACGGAGCCAGGCACGGGTGCCGGTCAGGTGATGCAGGCAGTTTGTTCCGATTTCTCTTCCTGGACCTTCTGGGGGGGAGGGGGGGGCGGGGCACAGAGGTATCTTACAGGTGCATGGCAGGGATGTTGGCATTTTGCTTTCGAAGGCTGACCCGGCTACTATCTTTGGAGGTCTCCTCATTCTCGATGTGGAATTTGTACACTTTCCTCGGTCCCTCCTTTTCCACAGTCCTTGCCCATCGGAGCCTTCCTTTCCCAGCCGGCCCCTCTGTTCCAAGGAGCGTGTTTTGGCAGCTGCTTGAGGACTGCAATGAAGTCTGCCTGTGTCTTAGGACTCTGCATAACCAGACCGCTGTGTGGTCCCTGCAGGCTCATCCCTGCACACTTCTCCACCTGACCGCTGTGGATGACGGGGCCGGGCTCCCACGGGCTGGTCCAGCACGACTGGTTCATATTGGCAGGGCTTGGCTCCTGTGGTGCACCCATCACATGGAGATCTCCCTCATCCAAGGCCTTTCCGTTTTCACTATTCCCTGACATGGGTAGATAGAGCCCTTCAGAGCCCGCAAAGCCCACCTCCCCCTACCCCCCCCCCCAACTCCAAGGGACCCGCCCAGTCTCACGTGTCCTCAGGCCGCCTCCAGCCACACCCCCCACTGCTGATTTGCTCTCTTCTGTGCACTCACACTTGCCCGCTTGGTGACGTTTTGGCACATGCCTACATTCTGCTTTCAGGATTCTTTCTTTGTCTCTTTCTCACCAGCCTGGTTGTGAACTGGCCAGGCAGCGAGAGGGTTTATCTTTCTTCTTCAGCCTTATACTAGCTAACATTTGTTTAAAACACTATGTTCTTAAGGCTGTGCTCACTCTTTTGTGTGCACAATGTCATTTTTTTGCCTTCTGAGGTAACAATTTATTACCCCCCCTTGACAGATGAGAAAACTGAGGCTTATAGAGCCCCAGTGTCTTAAAGCTACTATGTTGGTAGACCTGGAATTTGTAGTCAGGATCGGCATCAGAATCCGAGTTGTTAAACGTCTGTGCTCTGTGAACTTGGTTTATGTTAGGCTCTGCCTCTTACAAGTTCTATGACTCCTGGCAGCCTATTTATTTCTTTGTGCCTCAGTTTCTTCTTTTTCTAATTTTTTTAACGTTTATTTTATTTTTGAGAGAGAGAGAGAGACAGAGACAGTGTGAGGAGAGGAAGGGCAGAGAGAGAAGGAGACACAGAATCTGAAACAGGCTCCAGGGTCTGAGCTGTCAGCACAGAGCCCGACGCGGCGCTTGAACTCATGAACCGTGAGATCATGACCTGAGCCGAAGTTGAATGCTTAACTGACTGAGCCACCCAGGTGCCCCAGTTTCTTCTTTAAAAAAAAAAAATTTTTATTCTGAATGGCCCAATTAGCTTAGAGGAATATATTTCTCCCTTCCCTTCCCTTCCCCCTTCCCCCTTCCCCCTTCCCCCTTCCCCCTTCCCCCTTCCCCCTTCCCTCTTCCCCCTTCCCCCTTCCCCCTTCCCCCTTCCCTTCTTTTTTAGAGAGACAGTGTGTGTGGGCCAGGGAGAGGGGCAGAGAGAAAGAGAGAGAGAATCTCAAGCAGACTCCACGCTCAGCACAGAGCCCAACATGGGGCTTGATCCATGGGATCATAACCTGAGCCGAAATCAAGAGTTGCATGCTTAGTCAACTGAGCCACCCAGGGTGCCGATGCCTCAGTTTCTAGCTCCACAAAACAAAATAAAAACAAAGGCTTCCTAGGGTTGTTCTGAGGATTGGATGAAATGATGCATAAAAATGCACAGAATAGTGCTTCAGCTAGGTCTAGGATTCTTCTAATTCTTTTGCATTGATCAGTGTCATTTTAATTTTGTCATTGGCATTACTGTTATCACTTCTCGTGTCTCTGGAATCATGTTAGCACCTAAGACAATGTTACGCACGTGGCTTGTGTCCAGGAAGTGCTCGGTTAATGAACGAGAAGGCGCTCGGGCATCCAGAGCCGACTTGGTGACAACCCTCGGTGTGATGTTGTCTTTGTGGCAGCTCTCATTGTGAGGTTGCCTTGGCCAGGGTTCCGTGTTGGCAGGTTCTCACGGTGGCGGCTGGGGGATGAGGCGATGTGGGGCGTGGTGTATCAGTAGTCGAGAACCTTCCTGTGGCCTAAAAACTTTTTTCCTTCCTGCCCCTTCCCCGGTAGCTCTGAGCCCTGCCAAGCCTGTGCACAAGCCTTGAAATGACAAAGTACCCTTTAGTTAATTGCACAACGGATTGCCTAGAGTTAAAAGTTCTGATTTATATGACTATAGCTCTAACTGCTCAATAACACAGGCCTGTAATCTACTTTCATTTCAAACAGAACGGTGATTTATAGGGCAGCATGCCGCTTTAGCTCAGAAATGAGGTGTTCAACATATGCTCTGTTGACATAAATTTGGAATTTATCGCTGTTGTCAAAACTGCCTGTTGGACAAAGGTGGGTATTAAGGCAATAAATGACTCAGAATAGTTTTCTGTCACATTTCCTAACCATTGTATTCAGTCTATTTGAGGGAAAAATATATACTTAAAAGTAATCAAATGTCCAGAATCCATGCATCTTGTTTTGAATGGCGAGAATGGAAGATGCGGGAGGGATGGAAGGGCATGAGGGCGTGGGGGTGGGGTGGCGTGGATGGCGGGGAGGGGGGGTGTTGGTGAGGAGAAAGCTTTTCATGAAGTTACGGCCCATTTTAAAAAGATTCCACTTTGCTTCCTCTCCCCCATCCCCATTAGGAGGTGGGCTTTCCTTTCTCATTTACGAAGAGGGGGAGGAAAATGAAAGCTCATTAAATAAAAATAGTAAAGGACATTTTTATGTGTGGGCTTAAAGCCAGTGATGTCGGGGAGGAGTTAGTGAGTGGCGCTGTGAGGGAGGCAGAGCAGGACTTGGTTTATGGGGAAATAAAGCCCCTGGCTGGTGTTGGTTCTGTGCTGCCTCTGTGAGCCTGGGCTCGCCTCCACCTTCCCTCCGCGGGCTCCTGTGGCCACATGCACTCCTGGCTGGCCGAGGAAGGTGAGGAACGGTGGGGTGCCGGGCTGCACGCAGGATGCTGTCTGCACAGGTCCTGACTGATTCATGACCCGCACTGTGGCCAGGACGCACGTCCCCACCCACTCACCCAAAACATGTCGTGAGCACCCACCGATGCTGTGCCTTTGCTGGGCTTGACGATGTAGAGGGATGAGGCAAAGCTCTGCCTTCGGGTGCTTTTGCATCTAGTCCAAGAGACAGACACGCAAGCAGGTGCAGCCCGAGTGCCGTTGGTGTGGCAGTAGACACGCGTCAAAGGTTAGGGGTAATGTGGAGCAGCTTTGGGGGCGGAGGGACCACGGGGGCTCCCTCAGGATGACACTGGCTCCCCTGCCTGGCGAAATGTCTCTTTGTGGTGATCAGGGCTCTGCAGGGAAAATACAGGCAAAAAAAAAATGCACTAGCGACAAGCCTTGAAAGAAAGATGTACAGTGTCGTGGTCAGGTGATTACCGACAAGCACGTCAGGCTGGATTTTCTGTGTGAGAAGAGCGAGACCAGAGTCCCTGTGCATGGAGCTTCCCACCCGTATGATGAGTGTGCATCAGTCCCACGCCGTGGGCTGGCCGTAGCATCCTCTGAGCCCGGGACACCAGGCGGGCAGTATGGAAGATCCGGCAAGTGTGATCGGGGTCAGATTCGGGAACCTCTCTTCTGCATCCTGTTGTAAGACAACGTAGCATGCGGAGTGCTGCTGGTAAGCGTGTGTCTCGGCGAGATGGAAAGGACACAGTCGCATCCAGAGAGCCGACCGCACCTTGGCCGTCGTCGGGCCTGGGGTGCTTGGTGTTCAGCATTTCCAGCACCCTGGGCTCAGCTCTGCAGGCTCTCAAGGCAGGAGCCCGAGGAGCCTCCTGCTACCCCCCATGACAACAAGGCCCAGCAGGGGAGAGGATGCGTATCTGTTGCTTTTATTTTATTTTGCCTTTTATCTCCATGCCCACACGCTTGGAGCGTCTCGGCATTGATAAATGTGTGCTCTCACACATACACATGCACACCGTCCCCCTTTCTCTTGCCTGCGTGCATGCCACACACACACACACACACACACACACACACACACACACACACACAGTCCCTCCCTCACACACTGGGTCCGGACACCAATTGTAAGCCTTCTCTGTGTGGCTCACCCTCCCTTTGCCACCAAACCCTGTCCTTTTCACACAAAGCTCCCTGTTGGGAAAACTCATAATTTTTACACCACACAGTCTTGACTGGCCATTGCTGGAATTACTGTCTCTTTGAAGTGCTTTCTGCTGGGGCATTTACAGGCCGTTTTAATTACCTGCAGCTTGCCAGGGGCCTTGCTCTGTCCCAGGCTTTGTTTGTTTGTTCTTTGCAAGGAGTCTGTGCAGAAAGGAATACGGCTGCCTTCTCTTGACAAAGAAAGGCAAGGGGGAAAGAGAAGTTTGGGGAGCCCTTAGCAGAACTTGTCCCTGAAGCCCTCTCCAGGACACCCTGCCCCCCTCCAGCAAGCTCAGGAAGAGAAGCCAGCCCTTGCTCTTGGCTTGCCCATGTTCTCAGTCGTTTCCAGCACTGTGGGTCTCCCTGCTGGATTTGCCTGCGATATTTTTGTTTGTGTGTGTGTTTTGGTTTTAAGTATTATTAAATACATTTCCAAGCTTCCTGTCACAGACAACAGGGCTGTCAAATAAAGCTCCCCTCACTGCCGACCAAATCAAAGTCAGCTGCCGTTGAGCTGGGATCCTGCTCCTGTTTTTTCATCTAAATGTGTTTAAGGAGCGTGTGTTATTAAATTTTTGAGCCTGGACATGGGGTGTGGAGGGTCGGGGTTGAAATCACATGGGAAGGCAGAAGGTAGTACCCGCTTTGGGCTGTCTGGTGTTTTCCTTTCCTTGTCTTAATTCATTCGATTCTCTCTCTGGAATGAGCTAAATATAAATAGCCTTCTTTGGGATTTCTGTTAAACACAAGTGTGGCATGTCACGTCTGCAGACGAAGATGCTAGTTTACCAGAGGAGCCTTGGAAGTTTATCCGCTTCCCGGCTGGCTTCTACAGCAGAAGGAATCCTCATTCATTTATTCATTTAGTCCAAAAATGCACTGAGAAATCGGAACCCTGGTACATTGCCGAGGGGAATGTAAAATTGTGCAGCCGCCTTAGAAAACGGTCTGGCAGTTAAAACGTTAAAAACATAGCGGTACCGGATGACCCAACAGTTCCACTCCTAGGCATATACCCACGAGAAGTGAAAGTGAAAGCCCATGTCCAAAGATAAAACTTGTGAGCCAATATTCTTGGCCACGTTATTCATAGCAGCCAAAAGTCAGGAACAACCCAGTGTCTGCTGACTGACGAACGGGTCAATGACATGTGGTATGTCTATACAATGGAGTATTATCTTGCCATAAAGAGGAAGGAAGCACTGATAAATGTTACTACATGGATGAATCTTGAAAACATCACGCTAAGTGAATTCTTGCAGACGTAAAAGGCCAGCCGCACACCGTATGCTTCCATTTGTATGAAATGTTCATAATAAGCAAATCCATGGAGTAAGATAGTAGATTAGGGGTTGCCAGAGACTGGGGGGTTAGTGAGGGGAAATGGGGAGTGACTGCTAATAGGTACAGGGTTTCTTTTGGGGGTGATGAGATCTTCCGGAAGTAGACAGAGGTGATGGTCGCACGGCTCAGTGAATGGCCTAAAACCCCCCAAATGGTATATTTTAAAAGAGTGGATCTTACGGCATGTGGATGGTATCTCAGCAAAGCCGTTTCTTTAAAACAAATGCATTGAATGCCTGCTCTGTACCAAAGCAGCCTGGCACTGTGCCAGACAGTGAGGACGGAGCAGACAGTGGTCTCTGTCCAGGTGGCGTGCCGTCCAGGAGAGGCGAGGAACCCTCGTAGGAAACCCACTATGTTAACTGTAAGTTGTGCCAAGTGCTGGAAAGGGAACCAGTCAAGTGCAGTAATGCAGAGTAGTGTTGATGTATAACCCACCTTGACGGAGCACCGTTCAAGTGCAGTCTTACTTTTCCAGAGCTGGGCACACACAGTAGGCTATTAACAGACGGAGTGTAAAATAGTAAGCATCAAGGAATGAGGGCGGTGTACCTTCCCTGAGGTCTTCTCGGTAGGAGGTTATAAAGTTGCCCCGAGACTCAGCCTGTCTGTGGACCCTGGGTGTCATCATTTGGCTTCTGTTTTCCTAGCGGCTCCTTTCTTCTTGCTTTCCTCTGATTAGGGTCCTGTGAATCCTGGGTGTGCTCTTAGTGCCTCCTTTCCTGCTGATGGTTTTCCTGTGCCTTTTGCCGGGGGGCTCTGGGAGAACATTCTGGGTGGGATGGATAGACCCTCTGCAGGTGGGCAAATGTGAATGTAGATCCCGAGGTGAGAAGTCTAGAGACTTCCACCTGCTCCCATGGGAGAGGAGAGTAAGTCACTTGGCCTCCGTTTCCTCATCCACAAAATGGGGGTGGCACTTTCTTCCCCAGTCACAGGATGGTTGAGATGACCCTCAGCATCCCTTTCGAAGTCAGATGCGATCTATAAATGCATTAGCATTATTCTTAGAAAACCTCAGTTAACTAGATTTCTTTTTTACATTTTTCTGGAAGAAAAAAACAATCAGCAAAAGAGGTGGATATCTATTTTTTTTTTTTTTTACCTTTTCCTTCATTAAAATGACAGTAATTTCCACAGTGTGCCTTGGTGTCCCTACAGGTTCATCTGCCCAATCTCTTATCTTGTGTTCATAACTGATGTTGAGAAAGATGGCTCTAACGGCTTAGAATCCTCATAGAGAAGTAATTTAATTTTCAGTGTACTAAAGCAGAAAGAATGAGGCAATATACATTAAGGAGGTTTTCAGAGGGCTTTAATTCGAAGGGAACTTTCTTAGGCCCTTAATAAACCTCAGTTAATTTCCACAGTCTCTGAGGATCTGTGGCTGGTGTGTGGGGTTTGAAGGTAGCATCTTGGCTTCGTGGCCGAAGTGAGAGTGTGTAAAAATGAGCCTCGATTACCAGGAAACAGCGCTGCCTCCCCACACCCAGGAAACACAGGAAGATAAAGGAGGAATTTGTAGCTTTTCAAAAACAGTTTTCTGAGAAATTGTCTCTTCGTGCTGGTTAAGATGGAAGCCTCTTATGGGTGTGAGGGGGAAAAAACCAAAATGCCTGCTCATCTGTAACCATAGTTCATTTCCCTTATAGGGCTTTTTAGGGTCTGGAGAGAATATTTGGGATTTATTTTTGTTTTCTTTGGGCTGACGTCACCAAGCATGCATCCTGGTGCTCTGTTTTGGGTTTGGAAAAAGCTCTAAGAAGCTATAAATCTTAAGGCATTTTACTATTTTTCCTCTTCCCTTTTCAAAAAGCACAACTTTCCTGGTTTCTTTAAAAAAAAAAAAAGGAGAAAGAAAGAAAACTACAAAAGTGTGTATTGATTCCTTTCCCTCAGATCTTAACTGCCCAAGCTGTAATACCTTGCTTACACGTGCCAGGTTTTTGTGCAGTTTTGCAACATCTCCTTAATCCAGTGAGCATAAATAGAACATTTCAATCATATTTGGCTACTAGGAACTTCACAGATAAGCACGCTAAGACCTTGTTGAAAGAGACTGTATGAGATTGTGTGTGATAAGATCATCCTGTAGCCCGGCGCCCAAATGAAAAACTTTTGTTCTTGGTGAAATTTGTTGATGGAGATATTTCAAATAAATGACTTACAAGGACTCGGTCTTCTAAAACAAAGGCCCCGTTGCGTAACAGCCTGAAGCCCAGGCCTCCCGGTGCTCAGTGGCCACGAAGACCCTTCAAGGAGCATTTGCTGCACGGAGATTAGCGTGCCCCTTTGTCATTTCTGACATGGTATTTTAACACCCACACGGGCAGCCTTATCGGAGAGCCCTGTACTTGGTGTGGTTATGGCCGTGGGGAATGCCATTGTCCTTTCCCCTGTTTTCAAGGCTCAGGACCGCTCCTTCCACTTTTTAGTCAGCTCTATGCGTGATGCATGGTCTTCTTCTAAGAACCCCACGGAGGCCTTCTCTTTCGGACAATAGAGACAGCTGTTCTTGTACGGATATGTGTGTATGTTGGAAGTGTTTTGTGTCTCTCTTTTTTTAACCTCTATGTTTTTCTTTTTGCATTCTCCTTCATGTTGGTTTGTTCATTCATTTAGCAAAAATGCACTGAGTCCTTCCTCTGTTCTGGGCTCAATGATGGAGGCTGAGGGGATGAATCAGGGATGGAACCTTCATGAAGGTGGTTGTAATTTGGTGAGCATAGGCCCCTGTCGGCCCCACAGCCTTTCAGTGTCATCAGCCCGATTGGAAAGGACCTAAGAAATCATCTAACTCAACCCTTGTATTATTGCAGAGGGCGTAGGGTGGAACCTCCAGAGGGTAAGTGGTTCGACCAAGGTCATTTGATGGTTACCAGCAGAGCTGGAGTGAACACTGGGTCTCCTGCCCACCCCCTCCCCCAGAACAGTGTTTTAGCCAATGTGTTACACTTTTATTCTAGATCCTTGAGAAGACGTGCCTTCTTTGCTATTCTCTCCCTCTCCCTTTAAAAGGCCCCAAAGCAACCAAATGGCCACCATTTTCCAGAGCTCCCCTGATCCGGGTTCCCAGGAGAGGGGTGTGCTCTGTGGGTCCTGTCAGCCCTTATCTTGTGGCACGGAAGGCGTTAACTAACCCTCTGTTAGTTCTTGGTTGTTTTTTTTTTTAATCTGTTGTTTGAAATCCTTGCCTTTTATTGGTATATTTACTTTATGGCATACATAAAGAGCTATATTAAAAAATAAATTGTGTTGTAAAAGCATTCGGTAATGTTTATTAATATTGACTAGTCAGGGAGCAAGGAACTCTATCGCTACAAGGATAATTTGTGGTAATACCAGCTCCCCATTCACAGCTTGTCAAATGACTGTCTAATCTCAACATTAAAAAAAAAAAGTGGGTAAAAGGATAATTTCCTTTATGCCTTGAGAAAATGAAAGTGACCCACTCCCCCACCAAGATTAGAACTAATCTTTCTCCCCCACCCCCACCCTGGGCAATCCAGGCCCCTTCTGTGATCCCAGGCAGTCCCAGGGCTGGGTTTCAGTGGCCAGGTATCCTTTTGTCTCAGGCTGGTTGGCAACTGCTCACCTAGCAGTAGCTTCTCTCATAGCTCTGGTTGTCTGCACCTGTGCTGAGGGTTTAGGCACAGAAATAGACACCTATTCCTTGTCCTCAAAGAGCTTCTAGCTTTGAAGAACTTCTACATGGCTTGTTCCTAAGGAGAATGATACTGGATGTGACTAATGACCCGTTCGGACTAGAATGTGTCACTGATGGTAGCCGTAAGAAACCTCCCCTTGGGACAAGATGATGTCACCCTTAGAAGGTAGGGAACATTCCTTGAGTATTCCAGTTGTCCTGGTTTAGGGTAGATGCCTTCAGTAGAGCAAGCTCTTTTCAGAGTACCCCTTCCCCACAGAAAGACATGTGTAGAAAGTTCAGGAGATTGAACTGAATATGGAAACACCTTGAAATCTCCCTGGAAGTTGCTCTGGGGAGTAAATTCCTGATAAGTTTTCATTCATGTCTTCTAAAAATTGGAGCCCAGAACCCAAGAATGGTCTTCCTCTTGCCATTTGAATAAAAGGTCAGTGGACATTGGAGGTGTGTTTCGAACTTATGAGTCTTAAGAGAAAGGAATAAGCCCATTGCCGAAGTATATAAGCTCTTTCCTCTACCCTCTCTTGGTTCTGTTTCTTGTTGGAGAGGTGAGCAAGGCCAGGGTGGAGTTCTCTGACCATGGGGCTTGGGAATCATTTGTTGCTTTTGAGACTGAGAGTCTTGGCAGAGCTCTGTGAAGGGACCTGCCTCATCTCATGGCCACATGGGGCACAAGGCAGCATGCCATTGCCAGCTGGTCAGGTCCTGCTCAGGGAGAGGAAGAAGAAGGCGGTTTGGTGGTGGCTAGGTTCCCATGGTAAGAAGAGAACCTTGGAGAATATTGGTTTCCATGTGGGCAGCAGGCTTTGAGAGAAGAGCGTCATTTGGGATCTGACTCTCAGAATCTCCTGTCTTGTCCTTGCCTGTTTTGAGTACCCCTTAGAAGCACTGCATAGGTCAAGTTGATGGTCATGGGATCAGAAAGCAAAAGCCCCAGGCTTTAGGGTGGCTTCTGCATGTGGAACAGCTCAGACCAAGAAGGGGGTGAATTGTTGGAAGGACCATGAAGGCCCCACTGGCCGGAGCCACATGTTGTTCAGGGTATGGGGTCCCTTAAGCTGAGAACAAGAAAAACGTGACCTTAATAAAGTCCTTATAAGATGGATTCCCCACTTTATTTTTCAAAGATGGGCAGTTCCCTCCCACTCACTTTCCCCATGGACAGACTCAAGTTCTCATTGTCAGTTCCTGTGGCCCTTGGCTCTGTGGCATACAGACGGGCTGAAATCTTCCTGCAGAGAGTAGACACAGAAGGTGCTCTTAGGGAGCACTGTTATGGTCAGCTGGGTCTGGAGGGGAGGATGGAGTACGGCATGGGTCTCTCTTTGCTGCCACTCATTCTGCTCTTACGTTCTAGGTACACTGGGGAGATGAAGGCTCATCTTGAGAATGATGGGTTGGTCTGAAGCTCAGGCTTCGTGTGGCTGTGAAATAGCATTGGCCTTCCTTGTGCAGACTTCAGGAGCCACAGGACAAGAGTTCAGCACTGGGTTGGAGGTGTCCATGAAGTTCTTGTGCTTGGAATACTGTTAAAGATGAGAGGAGGGATGCCTCGAGCCTACCTTAGATGGAGGAGCTTCTTTAGCAGCAATGAGCAAATCCCTTCGAAAACTAGACCCTACGTGGGGCGCCTGGGTGGCTCAGCCGGTTGAACGTCCAACTTTAGCTCATGATCTCACCGAGATGATGACTTTAGGTCATGATCTCACTGCTCGTAAGTCCAAGCCCCACGTTGGGTTCTGTGCTGAAGCTCAGAGCCTGGAGCCTGCTTCAGATTCTGTCTCTGTCTCTCTATACCTCCCTGCTTGCTGTCTCTGTCTCTCTCTCTCAAATATGAAATAAAAAACATCAAGAAAATTTAAAAAAATAAAACTAGACCCCTTGAAGAAGAGGGAAAATCAACATGGCGTCTGCTGTTATGTAGTTTATAGCCCAGAGCAGACAAAATCTATGACTTGTCAGACTTCCAGTAGCACAGAGACGGCTCAATGTATCTTGCTAGCTTGACTTGACTGGCGAGGGTTGTGTGGTTGAGAATCAGTGAGAAGGAATGAGTCTTTCTCTCTAGTTACTTGTTAAAAGATTCAGATTTGCTTAGCTCTAATTTCTCATAATGATTCAGCTCTCTTGAGAAAATAGCTAGAAACCTGCCAAAGGTTAATTTTTTCTTTGTCTTTTTGGACATAATTGAAAATCTGTTCCATTCAAGATGGTTTGCCCAGTGGGCCAATTGTGGGCCGTGCTGGGACAGCACTACCGCTTGGCGGGAGTAGGTGGGGAGGGCGTGGCGGGGACTTGAAGCATGAGTGGGGATGGATCCTCCAGCAAGCATGGAACAGAAGTGTTGGGGCCATGCTGAAACTGGGTTACTCTGAAAATGGCGTTCAGCAACGGGACTGCTTCTCAAAGAAGGGAGCGTGAAACCAAGGGACTTATGCAGACAGGCACAAAGATGTCCCCACCTGTCCTTCCTTCCTGTGCTGTAGTGGAGGCTGGTGACCTCAGATGGCCATGAGCAGTTAGACCTTGCGAAAAGACAAGACCAGACTGGGAAAACATGCGTGTGTGGTGAGGAAGAGGGAGGTGGACAGAATTTCCATTTTCATCAAAATCACTTGCATAGTATAGTGGTAGTGGCGGGGGGCAGGGCAGGGGTTGTGGTCTGCAGAGTGAGAGACCATGGGTTCATACAAATTGCACTTTTGCTCAGAAGCCAGCTGGAATTCTATTTCCTCCTTGGTCATTCTGCAGGCTGTATAGAGAGTCTGCTGGTAGCCAAGTCTCTTGAAGGCACTCAGATTCTTCTCTGCCATTTCCTTTTTCTATGGGTTGGAAGGGTTCACCTTTCCATTCCGCATCCTTCCCTTGGGGCTCTGAACAGTAACGAAAGATAGGAGCAAACCAGTGCTGGGCTTCACTCAACTCCTAGGGCTATAAAGTGCTTCCTTGTTCTCTTCTGAACTTAGTGTGCTTTGCCCTTGTCTCTCTGGCAGTGGGGCAGGACTTTTGTCCTTGTACTTCGTGTGGATCACATGGATGCCACACTCACCTCTGGTAACCTGTGTGGGACGCTGAGTTAGTGGGTCAGGTACAGGGCAGTGTCCTTACCCCAAGGATCAGACAAGATAGGACATCTGTGTCTCTGAAGGCTGAGAAATGCGTGGCAGCAGAATGGTTCCAAAGAAAGGCTGCTGATGGGTTCCAGAAGTTTCTTTCACTGAAAAATAGACCACAAGTGAGTAAAGGAAGAAACTCAGGTTGTCTGGATTAGAAGGTTTTAAAATGAGTATCGATTTTAGGGTTGGGTGTCGATTTTTGTTTAGGCTATCCTAGCCTGGCTGCCTAGGTGTCATGGGACATCACACAGTGGAATGTGGTTCAGAGAGAATAATAATAATAATGCCCTTTAGGGAAATTCCTTGGAAACTAGGCAAAATGATAGGAAGAAGATCTTTTTAATAACGTTTGTTTATTTTGAGAGAGAGTGCGCGCGCATGTGAGCACTCTCTTGCCTGCAAGCGAGAGAGGGGCAGAGAGAGAGAGAGAGAGAGAGAGAGAGAGAGAGAGAGAGAGGGAGAGAGCGTCCCAAGCAGGCTCCCTGCTGTCAGCGCAGAGCCTGACGTGGGGCTTGATCTCATGAACCATGAGATCGTGACCTGAGCCAAAATCAAGAGTCAGACTCTTTTTTTTTTTTCAACGTTTTTTATTTTTTTATTTTTGGGACAGAGAGAGACAGAGCATGAACGGGGGAGGGGCAGAGAGAGAGGGAGACACAGAATCGGAAACAGGCTCCAGGCTCTGAGCCATCAGCCCAGAGCCCCACGCGGGGCTCGAACTCACGGACCGCGAGATCGTGACCTGGCTGAAGTCGGATGCTTAACCGATTGCGCCACCCAGGCACCCCCAAGAGTCAGACTCTTAACCGACTGAGCCATCCAGGCACCCCATGAGTAAGAGTTTTGACTGTTCAAATTTAGGTTCCGTAAGGGATCAAAGCCTTAGAAGTCCCCCATATCACTTCCAGGTGAAAAAGATGCAGAGAGGTTGTTAACAGCATGATTTGTCCAAGGTTATAAAGCAAGTTAATGGCCGAGTAAGGCTGAGGAGCCAGGTCTTCTGACTGCTGGCCCCGCAGCCTTCCCTGTACCTTGCTATCTCTCCAGCAAAGGGCAAGAGTCTACCGCCTTTCACACCAGGCTAGTCCAGTGGCCCAAGAAAGCCACTTTCACTGATTGCCAGGCAAATCCATTCACATCCAGAAAGAAGGCAGTGGGGTTACCCAGAAAGTATTCCTCGGGGTCAGAGATTTGGTCTGGAGCCTGCAGGGAGAAGAGGTGGGTTGGGATGCTTACCCTGGTTGATGGCTGCTGATACTGGAAGATTGGTCACTCCAGGGTCCTTTTGGGAAACCTGTCTAAATAGGTGCTGGTCCTCCGCTTAGCTGCTCCCTGAGAGGTGGGCACTCCTGGAAGGTAAGAAATCGCGAGTGAAGAAAAAGATGGAAATAGATGGGATGGAAACCCATGCCCTGCCCTCCACCACACATGACCGTGGATGCGTGCAAGAGGTTCACCGGCCGAACCATTTGTGAATTGAGTTTTTGCTGCTCCACAGAACATGTCTTAGGAAAGCAAACATTTGCCATGCCTGGGTGAGTGGCAGGAATACTGTCTATCATGTGTTTACACGCACACATACACACTCAGTTGCCTGGGCATGTGTTTAAAAACATGGTTTGCCCAGAACGCTATTAGGACATGTCCCAGTGTCCAGCATTGTGAAATCTATTTGGAGTTAAGAATGTTCAGTTAAAATGTTCTGTACGGTTACTATTTCCCAATTGGGTTGGATCAGCCATGGCCAGGAGTAAGATAATATGGGGGTGGGGCGCACTACAGTATCAGGGATGAGGGTGTGTGTGTGTGTGTGTGTGTGTGATTGAGAAATTATTTGTTGCTTTTGGCAAGGAAGTAAAGGGAAAGCGAGCAAACAAAACAGCCTGATTGAGAAAGAGTTCTGTGAAGGGGGCTGGGCGTGGACATGGCGTGCCATCCTCAAGCCACCGTGGCCCATAGACTGTGGCACTCAGGAGGCTCACCTGGGGGCCTGCGTGGTTTCGACTTACCCTGAGTTCTCGTTAGGGGATTGGAAGGTGGTGGCGGCGGATGGCTCGGTGTAGTGGTCGTGATCTGGGCTCCGAGGCTCAGATCCGGGTGCTGCTGACTTGGGCGTGTAACACTTCCCCTCCACACCCGCGGTCTTGTGTGTACCAGCAGCTCTCCAGCCTTTTACCGTGATCCTCGCCCGTCATCGTCTGATTGCAATGGGTTGTCGACTCCAAGGGGACTTTGTATGCTCTACTCTCTGCCCTACTGCCATCAGCTCGTGCCTCTGGCTGCCGTTCCCTGCTCTGTTCTGTAGGGCAAGAAGGCACAGAGATGGGGGCGGAGGTGGATCCCGGATCTGGCAGTGGCAAGTAAGGGCCTGAGAACAGGAGTGTGGGTGGGAAGAAAGTCAGTGTTCAGGCCAGATGGCCCACACGCCAGCCAGCAGCTCAGATCCTTGCCGGCCTACAGCACATAGACCTTCTTCCCACCGCTCAGCTCTTTGCTACCCGCCTGCTCCCCTGCATCTTACCCGACTCGGCTGCCGGCCTCTGACAGAGCAGAGGGGCTTGGGGCGAAAGGTCCAGCTCGGGATCGGAGCTCTGTTGCAGGCTGGGCCTCTGGGCAGTTGTTACCGGGACCTCTGTCTTCTTGGGGGTGGTCCTGTGTGTCAGGCCCGACTCACAGAATTGCAGTGTTGGTAAAATGAGATGAAGTGTGTGACAGCACCTGGAAAACCAAATGACCGTTACCATCCGCACCATTCTGCATTTGTAGGGTGATGTTACCCAGTTTCTTGAAATCTTCCTGTCAGGGCTCAAACTCTGGTCAAAACAGAAGGAAGACATCTTCTAAGCCGGGCCTTAGGGGAAGGGCATGCGTGTTAGAGACACATACGTGCGGCTCTGAGAACATCTGGATGCCCCAAGAGAGAAGCGGCTTTATTGTGTCCATAAAGGCACCGATTCATTAATAAGCTTATTCGGAGCCTACTATGTGTCAGTCGCTGTCGTGGGAGCTGGGGATGGGAGAGAGAAAGGGCACACGTGCTACCCCTTCGGAGTCTGACGGTGTCGTGGGGGAGCTCGGCACATGCACAACTGCAGCGCAGTGGGGGACATGACCTGACCGAGGGGAGCAGAGGCCCGGTGGCCTCCGAGGACGCCCAGTGCTAGTTTGACAGGGAGCGTTATGTCTGACTGACTGTCCCGTGCTTCTTCCTTCTCACCCTGAAATCGGATCTGATTTCTTTCCCCCCTTGGTCTGCGTACCAGTGGGTAAAGCAGCAGGAAGTGCCCTGTTCTCTAGCTCTTGGACAAGACCAGGAATAGATTCTTCCTTGGCAGCGGTCCCTGGGAAGAGGGGTGCGTTCGGCCATCTGAGCATGTGGGGATGTCTCCATCAGTGCCCATCTGTAGCCCCCATGCCTTCCACCTCCCCTCCCTCCTGCCCACCTACTGGAGGGATGTCCGCAGAGCCCCCAGGTGAGGGTGGGCCTGCCTCCTGTCCAGCCAGAGCAGCCGCAACCTATTTTTTCCTCTCCCTACAGGAAGCTGCACAGTGGGATGAAGACGTACGGGTGTGAACTCTGCGGAAAGCGGTTCCTGGATAGTTTGCGACTAAGAATGCACTTACTGGCTCATTCAGGTAGGCGATGCTGCCCTGACTGGCCCATTTGAGCCCAGGCAACTGCCCCTGCCCTCACTCAGAGCCCGGATGTCCCCACTGCCAGCCGGGGCTTGTGGTCCACCGTGTTTCGTGGATGCTCTCTCCAGGTTCATGGAGCAGAGAGTTCATCCTAACGGTGTGACCGTCCACACAAACCCATCCTCGTGCTCTCTTGGGTTTCCTAGGGCTTTGTTAGCCCCCAGTGCCCTGTGTGTGATCTCCCTTCCAAAGCAGACGACAGTTGCATTAGCACAACAGTTGTGGCATTCGGTTCTCAGTGTCTCATGAATCTGACTGTTGGGGTCATGTTAATACGGGAGCCTTTAATTGAACAGGTTAGGAACACAGAGCTAGTTACCTTGTGCTGTCTTTTGCAAGGTAGTTTTACCCAGTTCCAGCGGGGTTGGCTGCGTGGCTGCGGGGGGTTTTGCCCATGTTTGGGACAAAGCTGCTCTGTTCCCCGAAGCACGGGAAATGGAGTGGTACCTGACATGCAGCGTGCCCAGCTCTCCTTGGCGGAGGGAAGGATACACCGGGTCTGATGGTGCTGCTCTGAGGCCAGCGGGGTGTCCGGGTTCAGCTGCAGAGGCCTTCAGACTTCCCTGTCAGGGCCAGTGCTCTCTTCTTCTGATTCCCATGCCTTTCAACCTTAGGGTCACATTTTGGGGGAGAGGTGAGGCCATCTTCTTACTGTCACGTGTGGATGTCTTTGTCCCACACTGCGCCCAGCACTAGCCCTCCAGCATTTGTGAAGTGAGCACGGGCTTTGGGATTAGGCACACGTTCAAACCTCATCTGTAATATGTGCTTTCTGACCTGGGGTGGATCTGTCTTCTGAACCCCGTTTTGTGCATCTGTAAAGGGCAGGTGTTGCCTAACTTGTGTCCTTTTTTTAAAGAAACTGTGGGACAGAATGTAGGTTAAAAGCGTGTGTCGTACACGCCCTGGCGTATATGTGGTGTGTCGGAAATGGCGATTTTCCATCTCACCTTCCTTTTCCCCCACGTTGCCCCTGGAGCATGTTCCCATCACCTTACCCCAGAAGCTTCTGGTCTGGCTGGCTGTTTGCAGTCTGTCTTCCCGTGGCTCGCACGGTCATGTCAATGCTGTTGGGTGCTTTTTATGCTTCAGTCACCACAGTCTGGCTGCAGAGCCCGTGTGGCTCGGTGCTGCATGGGATGCTCTCTCCCTGGCCCTCACGGCCTCTCCTCAAGTGCCCCAAACCCTTCCAGATCCAGGCACTGTGCCACGCCAGGTGGCTGTCTGTCTCAGCACGCGCTCTCTGTCCGTACATCTTCGTGTGTTCCGTTCTTCTCTCGGCGGGGTCGCCCACCCTCACCCCTTGTTCCACTGAACCGTTTGTCCTGCCCACCCATCCCACATTGGCCTGGAGTCCTGAGTCCATATACCCTTGTGTCCAGCAGCTGCTCGGGACTCATGGACTCCTTTTGTCCTGTTTTTATAAATTGCACCCTGTATCTTTTCGCTTCCCTTCAGTTTGGTAGGTTGTTTAGGGTTCAGTGTGGGGTTTCAAAGCTGTCTGCCAACCGGCTTGGCCACCCCCCAAGTGCCAAGAGTGTGGGTCTTCTGTTTTATGTGCTTCCTGGTGCAGGCCCCTGTGTGGTCTCCAACAGTGAGGTGCTGGACACTTCCACGCGGGTAACACACTTTTCAGCCTGTGGTTAAAGCTTCCTCGCCCACTCCGGAACTTGGCCCAGCAAGCATCCTTCCTCCTTGCCCCTTCCTTGAGTCCAGCACGCTAGCCAGACCCGTCTGTTGGTTTGCTCCCTGTGCATACTGACACAGCTTGCTTTCTGGGCTCCGTGGCTTTGTCCACCCCCTTCCCTCTGCTTGAATAACCCTTCCCCGGGCCTTGCCGGATCTTCTGAGGTCCCTTAGCAATGCCATCCTCCACACTTCCCCACCTTCAGCCAGGAGCAGTCCTGCCTGCTTCTGGGTGTCCGCGTTTCTTTATCTGAAGCTCTCTGGGCACAGTCTTTCTTCTTTGTACTGTGGTTGTTTAGGGACCTGCCTTATCTCCCTCCCCTCCTTGGGAGTCCGGGGTAGAAATTTGGAAACTTGCCTCCTGCCCACGTTATCGTGGGCAAAAAACATAAGCTTTTGGAGCCTCTGTATCCTCATCTGTAAGATGAGAGCGCTTGACTCTACCTTGGAGAAATTGTGAGGCTCACCTCAGACCCTGAGCACTAGGCCTGACCCGTGATAGGCTCTCTGTAAATGGAGTTTCCCTCTCCCTTTGTTCTTCTGCTGGGCTGTAAGCTACTGGGGATGGGGTGTCCCCGTTATGTACAGCACATTGCTAGGCACGTTAGTGGAGTCAGTAGATGGTGGTCAGATGAGTGAGTGTGGCCTGGGAGGGCTAAGACTGTGTCAGGGGAGCTCCAGTCTCCTGCTGGCTCCCTCCTACAAGACGAACGGTTTAGACTGTGACCCAGAGGTTCACTGGGGGGCAGCCGGGAGCCCGCCGACCCATATCGGCTGAATGTGAGCAAGCTAGTCTCTGCAGCATTGGTGGCTCTAGTGGGAGCAGCAGAGAGAAGAGGCACTGCTTATGCACTTGCTGGTGGGCCCAGAGCCCCCAGTTCAGACAATATGAGTGGCTTTGCACCACCCTCTCCGGAGCCAGCCACCGCCTAGGGATGTGCTCTCCTGTCCTGCCTGAGATGCCACTTTGGGCTCCCGTGGTCTCCTCCGGATGTCCTGGCAGCTTTGGGAGCTGGGTCCTGTCTCCCTAGGCTTTCTTCTCCATTCATATCTTACTCGACACAGAGTCTGATTGTGCAAAATGACTTGTCTCTCTGAAACCCACTTGCCAGTGTCCTTGGAAGAGAGGATTTGGCGGGGGGAGGGGGGAGGGTCATAGTGCTTTCATTCACCTTTGCAGACAGCTCCTTGCCTGCTAAGATATTTCTGTTCTCTGCTGCTCCTTTCCGTGTCGTTCTCCCGTGTACCTGTCGCCCCTGTGTTGGGATGTCTTGAAAATAAAATAGCAACACGAGCTGAGAGGGAGGCTGGACCACTTCCTGAATCATTCACGCCCCCTGTGAAGCAGTGAAGGCCCCAGAGGAGGGGTGTGGAGGGCCGGGCAGCAGTGCCGGGTCTCCTGTTGGATTCTAGGGGCCGAGGGAGGTGGGGTTTTACACGTTCTGACTCCTCTCTCCGTTGCACGATCACAGAACTCTGTTGACGGTTTAGAGGACTCGACATGTTTCTTGCTGCCGGGCTTTGCAGGCTCCCTGCTGGGAGCCGTCAGCAGGCTCGGGCCCCTGAGCGTGTGCCGTGCAGACCCACTTTACAGACCGTCCCCGAGGGTTGGGGCCGCACTGCAGAGCCTAGCAGAACAATAGATGCTCCAGGACCTCGGGGACCATTCCAAGGGGCAGGCCGTGGAGAAGCAAGTCTGGGATCTGGGTGCGGGTCCCGGTGCCCCCGCCTTCCCCTGAATGTGGTTGCTGCCCTCGGACCAGGCACATTCCTGCTGTTTTCTTGTGCTCGGCCGAGCTTGAACGGTGCTCCTCCTGGCTCACTTCCTTGCTGGGCGCGCTGGCTGCCCCCACCCCCTCTTGGCTAGCGTGGCCTGTGTTTGTTATTGTAGTTCTGGCACCCGGCCAGGCCTGGCTGCGAGCCAGCCTTGTGGGTACAGTGGGTACAGTGAGTGCTGAGCCAAGTTTGTCATCATATGCGATTAATTTTTTTTTTTTTTTCTAATCTGGTAGGGGTGGGGTGAAGGAGGACGCAAGACAGGAGCTGCTCCGATGCTTGAGAACAGGCCGCGCAGATTTCTGCGGAGATGTTATTTATGAAAGAACGAAACGCTCTGGCTGGCTCTTCATTCTCAGCTCTTGGTCCTTCTCACGTTGTCTTCCTCTCCTCTGCATTTCTCTATCTGAGGAAATCAGCCTGTAGGAGACCGACAACATGAGGTTTTATTTTCAGTGACTGGAATACTAAATTTACACTCCTAAATCAGTTTTCATTGTGTTGAAATCGACAATTTGTTTAATTAGAAGTTTGCCCTGTAGGAGGCCCTTCTTGGAGACACTTCTTTCTTTCTCTTCCCCCCCCCCTCTTTTTTTTTTTCTTCCTTTTTTAAGACCCTAAATGGTAGTAGTGAACGTTCAGTTTAATTGAAGTTTTTATTTCTATTTGAGTGCGTTAACTAATCAAGTGTTTATGAGATATACCTGATGATAACGATAAGTTTAAATTAACAAATAACCTAACTCATTAACTAATGAGGATAGATCTGGCCACACCCTGCGTTCCCAGAGGTGCGTTTGGGATGGGGACAGTTTGGGGAAAAAAACAAGGCCTGGTGGGAGGAGTGACCACCTTGGATGCTTTGCAAGCCTGTTCCTCCTGGGCTCGCTCTGACAGCTCCCTTCCCACCCTTTGCTGTGGGGATCGGCGACCTGCTGTCTCCTTGCCACTCCTTGCTGTCACTGAAGAGGTGATTCCTGGCTCTGGGATGTGCACGCAGAGACCGCAGACCCAGGCAGTGGCTCGGGTTGGTTCTGGGATTTGCTGGTGTAAGGTTTCCCATTAGGTAGGATTTCCCACGGCTTGGCTGCAGTACTGGTGGATTGTAAGTGAGCACACCCAGAACTCCTTGCTCCTGTTTTTGACTTGACTGCAGGCTGTTGAGGGGTTTGCAGGTTTCTGTGGCCTGCCCCTGTCCTGGGAGCGTCATTCGTTTTTGCAGCCAGTGGACATTGACTAAGCACCACTGCAGAGAGCTTTACAGCATCCCTGCCCTCAAGGAGCTTACGCCCAGTAGGAGAGATGTTTGACTGAAATGACCAAAGAAGGTGTTGGACACAAAGAGTCAGGGAGAATTCTAGGAGGAACTTGCAGGAGGAGAGTGTCCTTTCCAGAGGGTGGTAGAACTTAACATGACCGGTGGGAATAATGGAATTTTGAAAGGAATCGGTAGGGGAGACCCAAGCCACCACGATGACATGCAGTGTAGCCGGGGTGGGGGGGGGGGGGAGAGGGCAGGCTCTGGAAGGGAGGGATGAGGTGAGATTGTGGGGGCCTTGAGTAGCAAAACAATGTGCACTTTACCTGTAGCACTGGAGAGCCACTGGAAGGTTGAATAAGGGAGTGACACTTTTTTTTTTTCCTGGAAAGAAAGGACTGTGGGCTTTTTGATGTAGACTAGCCTGGAGTATAGGATTTATAAGACCCCTTGGAGAAATGGCATGCCTGACAATCTTGGGGTGTGGTTGGAAGGTAGATAGGCCCGTGCCTCTAGTCCCGATTGAGGGTGGCCTTTCTTTGGGAGTCCAGTCCTGCCAGCGATCAGTAGGTCCCCTGTTCTCCATCCTCCTGCTCTTTTCTGGGCACCATGAGCCATGGCTGTTGAGAAATCTCCCCTGATACCAGTCTCTTCCCCATCGTCGGAGCCACTGGGAAGGAATATGGTCTTTGGCTGATGGATTTTCTGATTCCAGCAGCAGCATGGGGGTGGCCAGGGCATATCATCAGGGGCCTGGGTCATCCGTCTGGCAGAAAAAGGGCTGGAAGGGTTGGGACCAGAAACCAGATTGGTTCTCTCATGCTTTCCCATGTCCTGGTCCAATGGAACGGGGAAAAAAATTACAGATGTCAAAGACCTGTGGATTGTATTTGTTCCTTTTTTTTTTTTCTTTTCGGAACACTGAGCTTTGGGGTTCAGGGTCTTCCCAGAGACAGGGCAAGTGGGGAGGGGGGAGCCTGGCGGCTGGATGGTTCCCTGTGGTGGCAACGTATGGTCCCCAGGCTGAGGATTGGAGAGGCGTCTTAGGGTTTAAAGGTGGCCTCTCAGGACTTGCTGTCTCTGTCACCTCTCTCTTGCCAGATAGGTATCCGCTAAGAGCAAGAGATTGGGTGTTATCCAGACAGGTCTGAGCTGTGGTCCGCTCATCCCCTCTCTGCCTGCTCTCAAGTGAATGTCGTGGTCTGTTCGTCAGAGTAGCTTTCTGCCACCGGGGTAAACCAGAAACTTCCTCAGGTCCTGTATCGCCCTCGGCACGCCTTCAGAAGCAGGCACCATGGAGGTTGGGGTTAAGAGCACAGAGAGGGTCAGACAGAAGAGGCTCAGAAGCCCACTGTCTTCCCTTCGGTGGGTGGTGGTGACGGGGTGCAGAATGAGGGGAAGAGGGAAGAAAGCAGCCACTCTCCCCGGCTCTGTCTTGAACACACTGCGCTCCCCCCCCCGCCCCCCCCCCGCTCTGAATTTGGCCTGCTTCCCGAACTTTTTCCCAGAGTGGTGTCGTCACTGGCCTGCCGGCAGGTCTGGATGTTCTGCCAGCATTCCAGAGAGTTTATGATCGCTTGCAGATGTGCCTCCAAGAACACACTGTACCCAAAGCAGAAATTAATGCAGGCTTGACTGCTGTCCAAGCCCATACACGGGAGAGAGGAAAAAGAAAACAAAAACTGTTTAATGCTGTTTATAAATTATACACTGGCTGATGAAAAATACATTTCTCCCCCCCCCTGCCCCCTTCCTCACCGCCCCCCCCACCCCCTCCCCTTCTCCCTCTTTGCCTCAAGAGCCTTAAACTGAGACCAGAAGAATATGGTTTTGCTTTTTAGCTCCTGTTTTGGCTAGGATCCGAAACCCAGCTGCTGATTCACAGCCAGAGTATTTTTCCCCTTTACCTGATGAAATATACTGATTTTTCCAGCCCAGATGGGGTGCTTTTGGATTTGTTGCCTCTGTTTTTTTTTTTTACTTTTTTTTTTTTTTTTTTTCTGGCTAGGGATTTTGTTTACAGCAAGTGGCAGGTCCTGTAACAGCACTGGGTATGATGCTGGCCCCCGGGGCAGGTAAAGCCCCAGGTCTGTCCACCCTGGTGCTGCGGGGTATGTGTGCTCTGAAGATTGTATGTCAGGCCAGCCGAGCAGAGGAAGTTCGCCAAGTTCAATGCAGGTCATTGTATTAAACAGCGTTCTTCCACTTCTCTTGCCCCCGTGCACCTACAGCCCCTGGGTGAAGAAGGGTTCACATGTTCCTCCCCCCAAATACACACGTCTCTCTCTCCATATGGTGCCTTAGCAGGGGTTTGGGAAGCTCGTTGCCTCTACCCCTCTGGATCCCAGCCTCTCTCCCCCTACGCTCTGGTCCCCCGTCCCAATTTATTCTATAAATTCGCTTCCACATTATGTCTATCCATTTACATGGCTTTTGTGTTTTTTTAATACTGCTAATGTTTATCATTTGCCCAACAGGCTCGACAGATTTTGCTTCCTGTCGAGCACTGAGGCTTTAGAGCCCCCTCGTTGCTAAGTAGCAGTCTCCCTGTACTGTAATGGGCTGATTTTGTATTCCGTTCAGCGCGGTATCTTATTTTTGTATGCAAGACAAAGTGTTTTGATGGGGGACGATTGCGGCAGTGTCTGGAGGCTGTTTGGAGTTTTATGGGCTGTACAGTACACTGTGTGCTCTCCGAACAGAACACAGGCTGTTGAATTTTGGATTGGATTTGTCATTTTTCCCCCCTCAGAGAGGAGCTTGTCAGATAGAACATTACTTTAAGGGTGGAGGAAAGAAAGTAGAAATTATGTAATAACCTTCTCTCTCTTTCTCTGCGTCCCTCCCTCTCTCTCTCTCTCTCTCTCTCTCTGTGTTTATTTCTGATTTTTTCAACCCCAAAGTACGGTGGTTTCTCCCCCCACGCACCCCCTCCCAACACCGTAAGATTTTGTAGAGCTGGGTGATGATATTCTTATGGGGAAATGAATGCCCCCAGAGACATGGATGCCAGGACATCTGTCTGTCTGCTGTTTATTCTTACATTCTCTCCTTTTCTCTCCCTGGCTCCTTCTGTCCTCCCTAAGTTCTGGGCTGTTTGGCTGGCCCTTGCTTTGGTATGAGGATGAGTAGATCATGGGGTTGTAGGTAGGGTAGGATGCTGGTGTAGGCTCCATCCCAAGGCAATGCCATTTTCCTAGTTCCAGGGCCCTTTCACCTGCCTTTTGCTTCCCAGACGCACCCCCTGCCAGGATTCTGGGGCGGTCGGTCATCCAGGGCTCTCCTCCGTGGCCCTCACATCCCACCCCCCAGCTGCTATGCCTGGGCCCAGTTTGCGGGGTGGGGGGATGTCCTTCTTAGCGCCCTCTTCTGGGCTCTCTGTGGTGGCAGGAGGCTATTTTTCAGGGTGGCTCTTCTCTCCTTCCATTATTTCCCCCGTCTCCTCTCACACCATCTCTTTGTCTCTGTCCTGGCATCCGCGTCGACCTCAGCCCTGTCCTGATGCTCTTCTGTATGTTCTTTCTCCTTTCTTAGATCTTCATCTGTCTTTGTCTCCGTCCGTCTTGGTTGATCTTCTGTGTCTCTCTCCTACTCCTCAAAGCTTTTTAGCTTGGAAGTTGGACGGGGTTGGGGTGGGGGAACAGAATGGCCCTCTGGCCCAGAAGGCCTGGGGAGGACTCCTGAGTGCCCGGAGGGTGCTCCCAGAGCCTGGACCCTTGTGTGCTCCTGCCCTTGCCTCTCGGGGACCAGCATGGATCTTCTCTGGCTTCGCTTCTGCTTTTCCTGGGTCCCTGGATGTGTCTTCAACCTGAGCCGAGCATGGACGCATGGATGCACGGGGTTAGGTTTTGCAAGGTCCGTATTGGACTTTGCTGCGGAAAAAGCCCATCTTGCTGCCGCTGTGCTCACCGAGGTCTGTACCAGCCACCTGAGTGCAGTGCCCGCTGGGCGCCATGTGGTTTGTGCATCCTCACGTGCCCATGACCTGGCATAGTGCCTGGCATATAGAAGCATTTTGATAAGGAATCGTGGAGTAAGTGAATCCCCAGTTACTACGGCGATTGTGTTCCTGGGGCAGACCTAGGTTTGCTGGGGCCTGAGGCTTACACAATTTGGGGAGCCATCTCTCGGGAGAAGATTATGAATTTTAAGTGTTAGAACACTTGCGTCCGGAATGGGCTGGGGCAAGGGAGGGGCCTGTGACTTTTCAGCTTTATTTGAATGTACGTGCTGCTGTAAAGTGAGCACCCAGCTTTATTCACTTCAGGGAGGACTGGCTTCTTTGATCTGCTGTGAGGAGCTGCTGGTGGAGGGTCCCACCGTGGGAGGGCGTGAGTAGCGAGATTCAAAGCTAAGGACAGGATCTGCTCAGTTCTGGGGTCCCCCGAAATGTGGCAGCTGTGGTCACAGGCCTCAGGTTTGCGTTTCACAAGGATGAAACAGCTCCTCCTGCCTTTGGTAAACTGCCTCTGGTCACAGTGGACCTAGAAGCGTCTTTGTATTTCACGCTCTCTTCTCCCTGAGGCTGGTTGGTGGGGACAGACACTGTGTCCCACTCACCCAGTGCCACCAGGGAGATCAGTATGCATGGTAGCATCCTGGCCTCCAAGCCAACCTTCAGTGACTGTCCGTGAAATGACATGACAACAGCCCTTTTCCTCGGTGCCCGGTCTGCTTCGGTGTCTGCCTTTGGTTCTCCTGCCAGGCAGAGCACTGGTTCTCTTATGGGTGTGTGTGTGTGTGTGTGTGTGTGTGTGTGTGTGTGTGTGTTGTTTGTCTTGGAAGGGGTCATGAGGGTGATGGGCCCTGGAGGTGATGGCAAGTGTACATAAAGGTCTGGGAGTCCATTCGTTGGAACTTCCAGACACCCCAGTTAATTATGGCCCTGGAGAAAGCATAGCTGGTCGGTTCTTTGGGAAGAACACTATTTACTCCATGGAGGCTATGCAAAAGCTACAGTTAGGTTCCCAGAAATGAGGGGCAGCTCTGTGTGTGTGTGTGTGCGCACGTGCGCGTGCATGCGTCCATGTGCATGTATGAGAAAAAAAGAGATGGAGAAGAAACGTTTACATGAAATACTCAAAATTGTTCCTTTGCTGTAATGGCCCCGCACAGACCATTACCTTGCAGATTTAAAAACTAAATGAGCTCATCATATCTAGTGACTTCCACCGACATTCATGCTTGATTGCAAAGCCTGCGTTACCTTTGAATTTCAACTTCATTGTTTGTTATGAATTCCCGAATGTGGGCGGTGTGTTTCCCCCTCTTGGATTCAACCGGGAGCATGATTTGATTTTGTGTGGTGGACGCGGGAATGTTTCTCAACAGGACCCCACTGAAGAACCTTTTCATTAAAAAAAAAAAAAAAAGCCTCGTGACCTCTAGGGCTGAATCTGGAGTTTCTGAGGAATCCAGTGTGCTGAGGCGGGACGTGGGTTGACTTTGGAGGGGGCTGACGTTTTGCATTTTTTAATCTAATAATTTGAGTTTCATGTGAATGATTCTGCGTGCCGTGCGATACTCTGCGTTTTCTTAACTGCCTCTTCCACTTTGGGTAAAGGAAAGGAGGGAAGAAGTACCAGCAGCAGCATTCTGTGGGCAGAGGAAGAAAACAAGAGAATGGGGCAGAGAACGGGCTAAATTTAAAATTGTAATTGGCTGACTTCCACTGGCTTGCGGGTGTTTTAATGACTCATAATAACTTCATTTAAAACCAGCTGAGCAGAAAATAGATTGGAGAGGAGCCTCGGGCCATTATGGATTTGTTTTTTTTGACAAGCTCGGTTTTGAGCAGCCAGGAAGGCTCTCAGAGAGGGCTTGGCTGTGTTCTCTCTCTCTCTCTTTCTCTCTCTCTGTCTCTCTCTCTCCCTCTCTCTCCCTCTCTCTGGGCTGGTGGTCTGCCCAGGAGAGATTGTATAGAAACCAGGGCTGTTTTTTTTTCACCCCCCACTTTTTTTTTTAAACTGATTAAAAATAGATGCCTTGAGGTATTATTTTAGCATCAGTAGGATTTTTTTTTTTACTTTTGATGTGGTAAATGGAACATAAATAAAATTGTTTTTGAAATTACTGAATTAATTAGGTAGTAAAGCGACTACAATGCATAAATTTCTTTGCTGGTCTCCCTGATCCATATTTGGGGGGGCATCCCCCTCTTTTCCCCCATCCCCTCCTTCTCTCCCCCCGCCCCCCATCCAGCCCCACCTCCCACCGGCCCGGTGTGGACCCTCCCTTTGAGTGGCAAGCTGCTTTTATCATCCTGGCAACAGCTAAATGATTTTTTTTAAAAAAAGATCTGTAGGATTTTGACACGGTTAGTTCTGTCCAGCTACCCAGTCAGCTCGAGGAAGCACGAGTTTTGGGAATTGCCAGAAAAGGCTCTAACCTGCCTCTAGTCCTTTTAAATAGATCCTGCCGGCTTCCCGTGCTAGGAATGGTGCCAGCCGGCGAATGCTCCATTTCTCTTCTATTTTCAAAGTCAGCCGGCTCAGCCATAGGATGTGTCTGTCTGGGCAGGACAAGAGGCACCTCCCCCCCCCCCATCTGATTGCTCATAGCCATTTATCTACCCCCTCTTATGGCACCTGTCACCTTCTTTGTGTCAGGGCTATTTATTTGCTTGTCCTTTTTTTGCCTGCTAGACTCTGAGCTTCTCACAACATGTGATTTATTTCCATGTCCCCCGTACTACCTAGCAGAGTAACCTGCATTGTGGTTATAACTCAGCCGTTTTTTGAATAAACTAACGGGTGAGTGGGTGAGTGGGTGGATAGGCGTCTGGTAGGGAATGGCCCGGAAAGCCCCTCCTTCTTCCCTCCAGGCCTGGGACTCAGCAGTCTGGATGACAAGACCAGGAGTGGAAGACCTTATTGGTAGCCTGCTCCGTTGTATCCCCACGGTCAAACACCGTAATGGGCTCTCAGTAAATATCTGTTCGATAAATGAATGGCTCAGGGCGGTAGGGACGAGGGAGGGGAGAACAGGCACTTTATATGTATTGAATGTCTCCTGTGTTCCAGGCACGGTGCTTGGCACTCTGTATGTCTGAATCCAGGTATCCCACGTTGACTTTGGAGGGTAGATATGTGATTCCATTTTGCAGGTGAGGACGTGAAGGCTTACAAAGAGCCCAAGTCACTTGCGGCAGGTCCGACGGCTGGGAGGTGGCAGAACTGGGTTGGGAGCCAGGGCCTCTGCCCCCGACACTCCTGCTTTTCTTGTACATCATTCTGCTGTACCTGTTCCAGCTTTCTGTCCTGTTTGTGGGGACAGCCATATCTCAAGAGACTGTGGAGCTGAGCTGGGGAGAACCTGGAAGGCCCTGTCCCTAGGGATTCCTCCCCCTCCCCCAACTGCCTCATAGGGCTGGGGGCAGGGTCGTTCCGTGAGCACTGCTACAGGCCCTCCCACCCAGGCGAGAGCTTGCTCCTGTCATTTTCCCAACACTGCCCCACGCAGAGAAGAGGGACAGGACCAAAGAGCTGCCCGTGGCTCCTCTGCTGGGAGCTGTGCTCCTGGGAGCGGCCCTCTGGGATGATGAGTCAGGAGTGAAAGGGTCAGCTGACCGGTGCCGCATCCCAGAAATGTCAGAGCTGTGACTACTTGGGCTGCCCCTAGCCCCCACAGACTTCCAGTGTCTTGCATTGGGCCCGGTCAGGGAGACTGTGGCCTCCCTCAGCTTTCGGATTCTGTCTAGTGTAACTGGACCACTTGGCATGAAGCTCCTTGTATCTTTTCTCCAACACCCTCATCTTCCCTAGCACGACTGTGGATGCCGGAGCCTTCTCCGGGGACCACAGGGTCAACCAAATGGGAGCCAGGTGCTGATGAAGGCTGGGCAGCAGAGAAGCCCCTGCGACGATTCTGGGTTCTTTTGGGTGGAAGTCATTCATGAATGGGTTCATTAGGTAGCACTTAGCTGCTGAAGGCCCGTGGCACGCGGACCATGTCGGAAGAGGCAGAGGGGCTGAAGCCAGGGTTCCTGCAGGGGCTGTCAGTCTGGCTGAGGGGACGAGGTGAGCCCTTGGCAGGCCTGGGTGTGCTCATTGTCCCCACAAGGGGACAGACAAGAGGGAGAAACTCCCAAAGACCAGGGTGATGAGGAATGGCTTCAGGAGGGAGGGCTGTGGGATTTCGAGCACTTGCTGGAATTGTCCAGATGGTGCTTCATGGTGGGTGAGGGGGCCTGTGTTTCTGGGCAAGACAAAGCAAGAACTTCTGTGAGTCACAGTCAGCCAGGCAGGGGTGCCTCTCCCACCAGCCAGGCAGGGGTGCCTCTCCCTCTTCCTTGTCCTCCTCCTCCTCCTCTTCTTCCTCCCCTTCTTCCTCCTCTGTCCACCTGGTCTTGAGGAGGTTTAGAGTTTCTAGTACTTGAGAATCCTCAGAGTTCTAAGGATGTTACGACTGTCCTTGGCTGCAGGTTGAGAAATCTTGCATTGAAAATGATAAGCTGGCACATCAGGTGTTCCTGCCATGTTGAGGTATCCACAAAACAAACACAAATGTGCAAATGAGGTTCAGATCCGACACAGATCCACAGTATTCTGTATTTCTCACCAAGTCTAGCGGAACCCCAAACCAGGCTGTGAGTGTCTGGGGCTCCACCAAGCCCAGGTTGAGAACACATAGCAGCCCAGAAGGGCTGTGCTTTCAGCAGAAGCTTGCCTGCCCTGGAGGGAAGTGGAGGAACATGGAGGGCCAGCGCCCCAGCCCTCTGTACCTTGTGTGAAGGTGGAGGGGGTTCTCCCCACAGATGGGAAACCAGTGGGAGAGAGAGAGAGGTGGGTGCTCTGTATTTAGGTTCTCCTTTCTTTGGAACCTCTCCAGGATTCAACCTGGCAGAGAGGTTTCTTCTAGGCCTTTCCTCTGTAGTTAACATGTTCCCTCCTCCTTCCCCTCCCCCCAACCCAAACCATGCCATTATGATCGAAAGTCTTTCACTTGCTAGGAAAAGGAGGTGGGGGGGAAGTAAGTTCTAAACTTTCCATTAAGTAGTTGGGATAAGATGTCTTCTGGGGTAGTTGGATTAAACCCCGACAGTTCTCTCACTGACTATTAGAAGCTAATTGAGCACCAGGAGCTCATTGGCGGCTGCAATGAGCATTTTGTTGGGGTAATTATGCAAGGCCACAATCGTTCTCCGTAACAAGGTAACTCCAGGTAAGGAGAGAACTCCCTGAAACTTTAGATTTGCTGGAGTCTTCCTCATTTGCCTTCACTAACATAAGCCAAGGACAGACAAAGGCCCAAAGACCAGATCTTTGAGGAGGCTGCTATCCATTCGGGATTTCTGCCTGCATGGCCTGGATCTCATGGTCCCTTTGTCATGGCCTGATGGGAACAAGCCAGTACATGGGGGACAGCCCTGCTGGGCCAGTTTTGCATCGATTGAGATATTGGGGGTCTAGAGTCAGACGCTCTGAAATGTAGTAAGGGACAGATGGCAGGCTTTGGAAGTCTGGGAACAGCTGACCAGATGCAAGAGAGTCACAGGCCAGTGTCTTTATCAGTGACCTGTGTTCTGAGAACAAGGCCTGACTGCACGTAAGAATCCCTGAATCTCTCTTTCTCTCTTTCTCTTTCTCTCTCTCTCTCTTTCTCTCTCTCTGTGTGTGTGTGTGTGTATGTGTGTCATGGGTGGGTGAGGTGTGGGCCTGCATAAATGGGGCCAATACAGCAACTCCTGGGGGTCTTTCTTATTCCAGAGGATTCTTTATGATGGAATGCTCCTACATATGCTGCCTTCCCAGCACCCAGAACCTTCATCAGGAGGTAGGAGCCCGAAGCTGCCATCCAGAAGTCCTGGGCTAAGTGGGTCAGGAGTGGGACCTCTCAGTGCCCTTTGACAGGGGTGCTGGGGCCTGGCCAAGCTGAATGTGTCCTCTGGGTGGCCCTGCTGAGCCTCTGGCCTGCTGCTTCCATTAGCACGGAATCATGCCCCTCAGAGGACAGCGTGTAACCATGTTTCCTGGGGCGGGGGGACAGGAAGAGTTGCTGTCACCAGAGTACTCCATCTTTCTGACACACGGGCCCCGTATGGCTTTCTTCCCTCACTCCTGAGCCCCACACAGCCTAGAAATCTACTCTGGAACATCCTCAGGACTGGTTTTTGAAAACTATATGTATATAAATATATACTTAATTTAAAAAAATCTATAGGTATTCTGTTTTCTTCTATTCTCCATCTCCTCTGTTAGTTTTCAAAGGCTCTGCCTGCCCTGTCTCTGGCCCGGATCACCTTCTTCCTCTATCTCACAGCTATAAAAGCTGGTCACAGGCAGAGGCTGGCTGCAGCAAGGCAGGAATGTGGTATTTGGTTAAATTGTAAAATTAGCTAGGGGAGTTAATGAGGCATCCCGCCTCTGCCTTCTGAAGAGCAAGAAGTTTATAAAGGGGCTCTGAGCACCTTGCCTATGAAGGGGAGAGAGGGAGGAAGGGAGGAAGGAGGGGCTGGCTGGGAAGGCGGAAGAGCCTCCTCAGGTGAGTTTGCAGGCCTAGGACCCAGCTGGAGGGTCCCGAGAGGTCGTGTGGCCCCTCAGAGCTTCTGCTTTTGAGACAGCTTCGTCAGCCAGTTTGAGTCCACGGGGTTCCTTACCACGCCTTGTCCACGGACCTCCCAAGGTCGCACGCAACCGGCTGTGACTTTCCTTTCTGGCGTCACATTCCCTTTTTGTCGTGTGCAAGGCTGCAGAGACCAGGACTGAACCCTTTGACTCAGGAGGTGCCCACCGCAGAATGGAGACGGTCAGAGGCCGTGACAGTGGCATCTAACATTTACTCAGGGCCGACGGGCCAAGCATTTCACCTCATGATCTCGCTCCCTCCCTACCAACCCCTCCGAGGTTGGAGCCGTTAGGATTCCATTTGATGAGGAGGACACGGAGTTGACTTGCTCAAGAGCACCCCTCGATTAAGAGGCCGAGTTGGGCTGTAAACACAGGCTGGCCTGTCCCCATAGCCACACATCTTAACCTCTGAGGCCAAGGTGTTGGCGTTCCTTTTCCAGGCAGTCCACCTCCCCCCAGCCCCTACTTCACAAGGGACAGATTGTGCGCTGGCGAGCGTCACCCCAAAGCTTTGGAAATCACGGTCTCAAAGGTGTGTGCGGAAGGTTGCCAACAGTCTCTTTTCTGCGCGCAGCGAATTCTCAGGTCCTCTAATTACACCAAACAGACCTGCCTGTTTTCCAGCAGCAGTCCGAGGTCAACTTAGTGGTCCGATTCGCCTTAATAACGCTCGACACGGGAAGGAGCCAGCCCACCTGCATCTTTTGTGTGAGGTCAGCCAGAAGAGGCGAGCCGCATTTTGTTGTTTGGGGTCAGGCGGGGGCGGGGTGGGGTGGTGGTTCATGCTAAGAATGGGCACGAAAGTGTGACAGGCCATATTTCTGTTTGGAAAAGTGTGGAGTCTGAAGGCTTCTGAATTTTGAGCCTGCAGACGTCAGTGCCGGAATTGTAATGTAACACCTCAATTATGGTGCAGGGGGTAAGAAAGAAAGACTCGGAAACCTGCAAGCTTCTTTAGATCCACAGCCTGGGCCTCAATTACGGGTTCAGAAACACCAAAGGCAAGCCAATGAGTGTCATTTTTAACCAGTTTGAACATTTTACTACTTCCTAACATCAGAAGCACCCGGGCTGGAGAGCCAGCTTCTTGTCCTCAATAAAGTGATTAAGCTGAATGGGTGTTGGGGGGTATTATTAGGCTGAGAAGGGCTAAAAATAGAACTGCTCTGTTTTCTGAAAGCCACAGCAGGCCCTGGAGAGCCTGGCAGCCACGACGTGCCACCGAGGGGCCTGCAAAAGGGCGAGGGAGGGTGGCAGTCCCCTGGGCTCGGCCTGAGATGGGGCGGTGGGTGTTGTGACGGTCGAGCCAGGTGACGGGCCTCCTTCCCAGCTGTCATCAGGAAGAGAGTAACAGTGGGAGCTGTGCTTGGTTGTTTCTGCCTTGGTCTTTGCTGGTGTGTGTGTGTGTGTGTGTGTGTGTGTGTGTGTGTGTGTGTGTGTGACTGTGAATGAATTTATAGCAACTGATAACTCTGGAGTCTAGAATGGACACCTCAGCCTAAAATTTACATATTTAGCCCCAAATGAATTGGATTTATTTGCTGTTCTTGGGGGAAGGGGTCCCCTTTGGGCAGTGAATAAAGGGCAGGTTATAAGGGGCACTTGCAAAGAGGGTGGGGAAAGGGGGAGACCCTTGGATCCAAGAGTGAGCATCTGTTCTGTAAAGCCTTGCCTAGCTGGCTAGGCTGTCCACGAAGGGGGGGTGGGGGATGGAAAGACTTTTTGGTTAAGTGAAGGTCAACCAAGAAAAACTTGGTCTATTTCAGTCTCTGTAGTTTGCTGTCATTCATCAGTGTGAGAGTCCATTTTTCTACTTGGAAGACAATTGATTTTTTTGTTTTGTTTTTTAAAGTTCATTTATTTTGAGAGAGAAAGAGTGCCCAAGCAGGGGAGGGGCAGAGAGAGGGAGAGAGAGCATCCCAAGCCTGTCGTGGGGCTTGATCTCACAGACTGTGAGATCAGGAACTGAGCTGAGATCAAGAGTTGGACACTTAACTGACTGAGCCCCCCAGGTGCCCCTGTTGTTTTTTTTTTTTTATGATAGACTATCTTGTTTGCTTAGAAATCAAATGGAGAATGCCAACGAACATCAGTCTGGAAGGATATTTCTAATCGGGGTTTTATTGTAAGTCATTCCTGAGGGTCAGTTGTACCTTTTCTCCTGTAGAGCCCTACAAGTTTTCATGGCCTTGACCTTGTCTCTCCCCGTAGCAGCATCAGGTGGCAGGGTGGGGCTGTTTTACAGATGGAGAAATGGTGGGCAGGTAATCAGGCTTCTAAAATATACCCACGTGCTCACCAGAGCCAGATCTAGACCCTGGTGCTTCTGGCTCCCCGTCCGATGGACCGTAATGCCACATCTCTGCACCAAGAAGGAGTTGTTAGCAGGGCAAATGCTCAGTGGAGAGCATTGGACTGCAGGAGGCTGGCCTCAGAGCTTGTGGGAAAGACCCCGCCAGCTCCAGGGTGTGGAGGATGACAGAGGACTGGAGCTCCTTCCTTTGGGATCTTTTTCTCCTGCCCTTAATATGAACACTTTAGTCTTTAACCCTTGATATTGTCAAAGCCCTCTAGTTAGGTGGGCTGTCCGTGCTGCCACCCTGATTTTGTTTCTTTTTCTTTGATGCTCACTGGCTGTGAGACCTTGGCTAAGCAAACCAAGCTTTTCTTTTTTTTTTAAGTTTATTTCTTTATTTTGAGAAAGAGAACATGGCGGGGGGGGGGGGCAGAGAGAGAGGGAGAGAGAGAGAATTCCAAGCAGGCTTTGCACTGCCAGAGCAGAGCCTGACCCAGGGGTTGAACCCACGAACCTGCAAGATCATGACCTGAGCCAAAACCAAGAGTGGATGCTCAACTGACTGAGCCCTGCAGGCGCCCTCTGAACTAAGTTTTTCATACTTCAGTTTTCACGTCTGTAAAACAGGGATAAATCTTAGAACTGATGGGAGACTTGAATAGTATGTGGCACGTTAAGCAGTTAGTATGGTGCTTATTCCACAATGTTCGATTGATGTCAGTTCCTTGTATTCTTGTTGTTCCCGTCAGTGCTACAGCATTATTACTCCTCACTGCAGGGCGGCCCTTGTGGGACCCCTAGGGCCCCGGGAGGGGAAGGGTTGGGGTGCTGTCGCCCAGAGCCAGTTCTGTTGCTAGGCGCCTTCATGTGCATCTCGCCTCACTTAAACCTCTCGACTCCCTGTGGTCCTATTGCCGAGTGAGTGGTGCCCTCTGGAGTTGTGTGGCCTCGAGGTCCTGCTTACAGGGTGGGAGGGGTGCATCAGTGCCTCCCTGGCAGGTGAGGACACCGTGGCTCCCACAGGTTAGTGGGAGGACCAGAATGCAGTTGGGGCCAGGGGAGGCTGCCTTGGCTTCCCTCTGAAGGTAACTCAAGTGAGCGTTGAATCAGAGTGAGTGTCTGGGAATGTTGGGAGCCGGGGTGATGGCAGACCTCCACTTGAAATTTTGTGGGCAGACCGGGC
Source organism: Acinonyx jubatus (assembly GCF_027475565.1). Taxonomy (NCBI): domain Eukaryota; kingdom Metazoa; phylum Chordata; class Mammalia; order Carnivora; family Felidae; genus Acinonyx; species Acinonyx jubatus. Next base: position 101,272,448 of record NC_069390.1, on the reverse strand, counting down.
TTTGATCTTGGCCATTGCCCTTGGAGTGGCCTGGTTTTGCTTTTCTCCATTGTCCAGACAGTCCTCCTGACTCTTTCCCCAGGAGGCGTAGCGGGGGAGGGGCCCCATGCCAGATTTTGGGTGAAGGCCTGTGACGAGGGACTCTGAAGGTGCTTCAGCAGAAAGGAGCACGGTAATTGAGGTTGAGAGGAGGAGGCCAGAGGGTCAGGCAACCGACAGAGCTTTGAAGCTGCTGGATGCCGGTAGAAACCCGTCTTTACATTCTGAACCTCTCACCTGAGAACACCCATGTTAGGTCTGGCAGGGGGAAGGCAGTTGTTGGTATCCAAAGGTTGAGGGAATATCCCATAAAATCATGGCAGAAATCCCCACTGACCTTTTTACCTAGTCTCTCACAAATGCCAAGACTGTGGTGTTATCTTTCTTAAACAAAAAGCCGAGCACCTGAAAGCCTTGGTGTTCCCTGGGACCCAGGGGTCAGCCTTCCCCTTGGCCTCATTGGCTTGGCCCGGCTCTGTCTGGCTAATGATTCTCCCAGTGTCTGGACTGTCTGTTCCACTCTGCCTCCCTGATAGAGCAAGGTATTTCCTTGACAAGGAATCCCCTGACTGAACCGGAGAACGCAGCCCCAGCTCAATTTAGCCAGCACCTCCCCATTGCAAAGGGTTGTAAGCATAGGAGCTCGCTTTTACAGCCACCGCGGGCTCTCTTTGCCATGTGCTTCCGGATTCTTCTCCCACAAGAGCCGTTCATCTTTTCTTTACCCTTAGAGGTGTCCCAATTTAAAACTTGTCATTTACAGATGGAGAGATTAAGTGGCTCCCCCAGGGCTATACATCTCAGGCAGGGGGCAGTTGGGGCTCTGAATCCATTTCTTATTGTGGCGCTTCATGAGAGCTGGGGTGCTCTTGGCCAGCAGTGCCCCCCTTGAGCCCATTATCCACCTGCCTCATCCAAGGATGCCCCCCTGTCGTCCCAAACATGGGAGTACCATGTGTGGGAGATCCCCAGGGAATGCAAGGTGTCCTCTCTCCTAGGGCATTCATTATAGGCAGACCTTCCCCCAGGAACTGTGGGGCTGGAATATTATGGGCTGAAGTTCTAGAAGGCTCGGGCCAGAGGCTGGCCTTCTAGAGCTCCACAACTTGATAAAGTGGAACTTTATCCATAACTATTCAGGCACCTGCTGCATACCACTTGTTTCATAGGGCTAATAGCCCCATTTTATTTTATTTATTTATTTTTTAATGTTGATTTTTGAGAGAGAGAGAGAGAGAGAGAGAGAGACAGACAGACAGAGAGACAGAGCATGAGCAGCGGAGGGACGGAGAGAGAGGGAGAGACAGAATCCAAAGCAGGCTCCAGGCTCGGAGGTGTCAGCACAGAGCCTAATGTGGGACTTGAACCCACAAACCATGGAATTATGACTTGAGCTGAAGTCAGACGCTTAACCAACTGAGCCACCCAGATGCCCCAATAATCCCACCTTAAAGAGGGAAGCGAGGGTACAGAGTTGGTCCCAGGACCCTATCGCCAGCGAGGAGAACTCCACAGCAGGTCTGGCCACTTGCTGCCGGAGGCTTCACCTCGGGGAGCTGTCTGCTTGGCATAGCATGTCTGGAAGAAGTCCATTCTGTCAGAGTGGGGGCTGACATTCTCATAACGAGAGAGGCTTTTGTGTCATTGCATTGATCACCACCATACCTTGATTAGCCAGTCATGGAAGTTGCCTGGGGAAGAAATGGGTTAAAGGCAGCGCTAAGGGGAACCCCCAAATCAATACTCCTACTTAGACTTCAGGAGAGTTGCGTGTTGTTTTCACAGTGACAGGTTTATCCTCCCACTTGTATTTTATTTAAAATAATTCACCTTAAATAGGTTTGCACTCATTCCAGTAGGAGGATGAGAGTCAAAACTTGGCCGTGAGTATTGAGGGCCGACTGGAAAGGTGCCATTTCTTTGACCTTCTCCCAGGGAGGTGTGGTTGGGCCCTGCCTTTATTTCCACATTGTTGGTTTGTAGAGGGGATTGTTGGACATGCACAATCGACAGTGCCCACTGCCTTCTTTTATCTTCCTCTTCCCAGAGAAGGTCTGATCAAGACTTGTCCAGAGTAGGAGCTTTTTCTCCCTTTGTTAAGGTAATTTTTTAAAATTCAAACACATGTTTTTTGAGAGAAAAAGCAAGTGCATGAGCAAGAGAGGAGCAGGGGGAGAGGGAGAGAGAAGGACACCCAGCGTGGAGCCCTCCGGAGGCTCAGTCTCACAACCATGAAATCGTGACCTGAGCTGAAGTCAAGAGTCGGACACAACCTACTGAGCCACCCATGTGTCCCCTCCCTTTTTTTGTTCTTTGTATTTTGGCTCAGAGGCCTAAGAATACTTTGAATGTTATGATATGTTTAGTGCATACATCGGATGTGTGCGTGGAGCCCACACATTGACAGTGGGGGAGAAAGTAATGGCAGTAGTGAGGATGTTAATGACAGCTCACATTGATTGAGCAGCTCCTGTGGGTCAGGCATGGTGTTGCAGACTTTACGTATACTGTTTAAATTAATTGTCACTCAACCCTGTGAGGCGGCTGATCTGTGCCTGTTTTATAGGTGAAGAAATAGGCACAGAGAGGAGAATCAGCTTGCCCAGGGTGGTGGCTAGAAGTGATAGAACCAGGACTTGCTCCTGGTTTGCTTGACCCCCAAGCAAGGGTTCTTGACTTGTCTGGGGCACAGCTGTATACTGAGCATACGTGCTTGTACTGGCTAGGGGCTGTGTTACTAAGCCTGTTGGGTTCCTGCTGGTGCTGAAAGTGGTGACAGAGGAGCAAGGCCCTCTGAGAACTGAGTCGCAGGGATAAGGGACAAGGTGGACCTATTCTCTCTGTGGGACATGAGCTCAGGACCGACCGTAGGATCCTGGTGGCAGCCAAGGGCACCAGCGCACCACGGGGACCTCCTGATAGCATGAGGTTTATGGGGTAGGGTAAGAAACGCTCTCTCAGACTAGAGAGGCCTCATCATTTCCTTTTGACCCGTTCCACGGTCTCCTCTGAGTGGACATTTAGTCACATGTAGGGGATCCAGCCATGGAGCATGTTATTGATGGGGAAATTGACTTCTAGGGATCTGAACACCTGCCTGTTGTGGGCCCCGATTATTCTCCATCTCTGTTGCACAGCTTGCACACTGCCTGGTGGCTTCCTCAGTCCTGCCTTTGATTGGGGCCCGCACTCGTAGTCCATTCACCCCGCTGTCCTGTAGTGGATGCCCTTCTCCCACCTCCTTGTCGGGTAGACCAGCCCTCGGACCATATCCCGAGTCAGTCGGTAGGGGCTGGACGTCTTCTGATCAGTCCACATCTGCCCCCCACTGCTTCCCCTTTCCCCTCTTGCCCGAATGAGTGCCCCTTACAGAGATTCTGGTTCTGGATCAGTTTTTGTTTTCTTGATAAAGGAGAAATGGTGAGCGAGAAAGAGAGCAGGCAAGCTCGCCTTCCAGCTCCTCTCCGGGAGAGAACTCATCTCCCTGAGCAAAAGAACACGCAGTGCTGGCCTTTGGAATTGGCAGCCAGAGTACTGTTCTCTGTCTGATAAGAGGTACTGTAAATAAAACTGTCCACCATGGCCCGCTGTAAAATGCCCCGTGTCTGTACTCATTGTTCTGACAGCTTATGCTTTTTTTGGGTCTGCTGTTTTGGTACACTCTGTACTTCCTTATGTAAGCAGGCATGCATATCTCATCAGAACATTCAAGATGTTTATTTTAAAATCTCAAGGAATTAAAAGAAAAAGGACACACTACTCAACGTTAGATGCTGGCAAATGTTAAGTGTTTTTTCAGCAGTTTCCCCCACCCCCTCCCCGCCTTCTTATTAGCATGGAGGGGTGGGGGGGGGAGAGGGAGGGATTTTGAATTTTTTTTTCTTCTTTCATTGGCTTCTGCCCTGTTGACTTCAGAGAGACACCAGCCCACATCGGACTGTGCTCAGCCTTGCTTGTCTACCCTCCTTCCTGGATGCTTGGGACCCCCAACCCTGTTTCTGGTTGGGAAGGGGGGGTGGCGTCCAAGGTGGTGGTGGGGGGAGGACAGCTGTGGGGAGCCTGTCGAGCGAGCTTCTGCGGGATTTCTGCGCTGTTGTCATTGGAATGCTAGGCGTTTATAGAAATCTTTGTGGTTTTGAAAGTGCTTTCCTGGCCGTGTCTCCTTCGATTCCTTCGAGTCGGGATGATCCGTAGCACTGAGTGAAAGTGGCCCCGACACAGGGACGCCTTAGACCATCTCCAGCCTCCTTGAGGGCCGTGGTGACTGCCTCCTTTCTTTTCACCGAGCCTGAACCTGCTTTGAACCCTCCTCCTTCCAATAGCCCCGGTCTGACCTCCTGGAGGTGTCGAGAAGTCAGGGAGAGATGGGACAGGGCAGGAGTCTGGGATATTCTGGATATTCTGAGTGGTCAGGTACTCTTGCTCCCCCAGTATAACACATAAGGCACCCTTGAGCCCTCACCTGCAGGATCCCTGGGAGACTGGCAGGGCAAGGATGTCTATCTGTCTGTCTGTCTGTCTCTCTTTACCACTGAATCTCAGATAAGTGCTCTGCCTGGGCTGTGGGTGGGGGCCACACAAATTTCTGCCAGCTGGTTGAGGGTCCACTCTGGCCATCAGAGGCCTCCTCAGGCAGGAGACTCTGAGCGTCCTGGGAGAGGGGTTGCTTCTCTTCTTGCGGGGGTCTGAGTCCTGGGCAGCCGGTGGGTAACAAAGGGCTGATGGGGAGGAGATCGTGATCCAGGGCAAGCAGAGAGCCCACTCCCAACCTTTCCTTTCTCTGCTCCCAACTGCCTGAGTGCCAGCCAAGACCATGTCCTTGAGTTTTAAAAAGGGGCAGTAGAGAACCTAGAGTGTGTGGAATAAGGACTCTGCCACCCCCTAGGGGACAGCCTGGCAGTGCCCTGAATGGCCACTGCCCTCTTCCCTGGCCAGTTCTGTGCCTGGAAGCCGCAGGAGAGTTTCTGCATTTATCAAGCCTTTAGGACCGCAGCTGCAGGGCAGGTAAAGAGCAGGGGACTGGGATTGCGCAGGGAAGAGACATACTGCAGCCCTGCTCGCACGGAGCTTACGGTCTGCTGGGGAGGAACGAGAAGAGCTGGGCAGCCCAGGACGCTTGAATCGGGCTCCTGGGGCTCACGCGGGGAGGATTTAAGAGCCAGGTTGGTGAATAGCTGCCCGTACTGACATGTTGGTCCTTTGACAGATTTTCCTGGTCCCCTCAACAAGACAACCACTCACCTTTAAATTAGAGGGATGAGGTTGTGTGTGTGAGTGTGTGTGTGTGTGTGTGTGTGTGAGAGAGAGAGAGAGAGAGAGAGAGAAAGCGAGTGAGCAAGAGGTCAGAGTGAAATGTCTTTATAAATGTGAGACTTCACTTTACACAAGATAAATGGCCTCCAAATAACTGTACATTGAACTTCAGTAAAATCAATCATATTTTGCACAGAGGAGTTCTTTATAGGAATCGTAACCCTGGGCTGACTGGTGGTGATGATGGCTACTCCTTGCTGGGTGTGTGGATCCCCTGGATAGAGGTCCAAGCCCTTCTCCCACCTTGCCAATTCCTCTGAGGGACTTATTCTTCCCATTTTACAGAGGAGGTGACAGACCCACTGAGACCTGGCAACTTTCTGGGGTCAGGGTCGCAGCTCATGACTGGCCTGGCTGGGATTTGAACTCTGATCCGTCTGACCAGAATCCTGAGCTCTTAAGCACGCTCTCCTGCCCACTGAGGTATAAATAACATCAGTGAGCTCCTGTGTCCCGCAGAGTGCTTGGTGATTGACAAAGGAGTGTGTGTTCACTAATGTCCATCTTCCCCTTTGACCCTCTCAGCAGCAGGTACGGCCATCTTTGTTTCACAGCTCGGAAGGAGGGCCACTCTGGTGGCCGGGCTGGCCTGGGACCCAGTTCTCCCCACTCCAAGTGGCGCTGTTCACTCAGCTCTGTAATCGCTAGGGAGGATGGCAATGGTCCAGCCCACTGTATCTTCTGGCTGTTCCCTCTCTGCTGTAAATTCCCGTCCCTGCGGTCCACCCCCTTGCTCCCCAGCTCCCCCTCTATCTGCACTGACTCCATTCCAACCCGCTGGCCTCCTCACTCCTCCTCTGTCTGGAATGGGCTTCCATAGACAGGGCTGTTTCTTCTTTCCCCTTTCAGCTTTGCGCTCAGAGGCCAGCTCATCAGAGAGCTCTTCCCTGCCTACCCCATATAAAATGGTGGCCCCTGGCCCTCTGGGTCCCAATTCACTTCATTTGTGTCTCTTTTTATCACTACCTAGTTTGTATTTACTGGGTTTTTAAAAATGTGCCTTTCCTTCTAGAATGTAAGCTCTCTGAGGACAGGGATTTTGTCTCTTTTGTTCATTTGCTGTAATCCACTTTGGGGCATATTCTTACTGGACATGCAAAAAGCATCCCTGTGCATAGGAAAGATACGACGAGGTGTGGTCATCCCTGAGCTGTGACGTGCTGTTCTTCCCACTCCAGGAGGAGCCCCAGGAAATTTTGTGGGGGATAAATGCTGATCTATCCACGTGTACCCATTGTGTTCAACTGGCATGACCTCCTTCCTTACCCCCATCCCTCCCTCGCATTGATGCTTTATAAATGTATTAGGGGCTGAATGATGTCACCGTAATGCGTTTTGGGAATAACCATGTGGTTTATACACACTTGAATTGCTTTGAATGCAAACCTGACATCATACTGAAGGCAGCAACGAACAACATATGCACAGTAAACAGGCAGAGACTGTCTTATTGATTAACAGATGAGGCCTCTATTATTGATCAAAGCTTGGCGAGGAAATTTATCACTTTTAATTTCAGGGCTGCCAAATATTTCTGCCTCTGAGCCAGCCATTACAGAGACAATTTAAAGGCACATGCCTCCTTGGGAAGAGGGGGGTTCTGCCTCTCTCTGCTGGGCTCCTGTGCCCTGGAACTGCCTATCTTTGCTGCGGGGCTCGCCCTGGGGAGTTGGGGAGAGTCTCAGTGGGGGAGGGGGAGTACTAGGGCTTATATGAATGGGGCCTGACGTGGGAGCCAACCTTTGTGGTGTCCATGTGTGCTGAGGGTTCTGACCAGTCTGGGTGGGTCAGACTCTGCACTGACGAGGCCAGGGGACTTTCACCTACTCGGCTCGACTTTGTGACTTCAGCAAGGCAGGGGTGGAGAGGGGAAGCTCTGAGGGCAACCAGATGTGGTCAGGCTTGGGCCAAGCCGGCAACCTTGACTAGATCACATGTGCTAATCTGTTTTTATCTTCATCTTGAACTTGTCTGATGGCACACATCCGGCCCTTTATTTCCTACCTGGCCTCCTTCCTTTCTCTCTGCTTCTCAGTCATTAAAACAGATGCTGCGATGGCCTTATTGATGGCTGTTTTCTAAGAACCCTCCGTACCACATCCCTTCAAGGTGGCGGCATAGAGGTTCCTCACCTGGTTGCAGGGCTCCTGCACGAGGCTGAGCTCCCAGGGCTTTCCAGCCCCTGCTTTCCTCCTTGGGCCTCCCCATCATCTTTCTTCTTTAGGGAGTCGTGAGAACTGTTTAGAACCAAAGGAAGAAATGCAGTTACAGTCTGATCCCTTACAAATCACAGAAAATCATTGCTGGCTAATGATTCAGGACTGGAGAGAGTTCCTCATTTCTAGAAGGCTGTGGCTTCCTCTACCCCCCTCTGGTCCACTGTGCTCTTTGAGGTCCTGGCTGCATTTCCAGAATAAATGGATGAAAAGTGGTCCTGGCTGCCACCTGAGTGATCACACATTGTGAGTGTCTTTCCACTGAGTTTCTTCGAAAGCTCTTTCTTAAAGCTTTAGAAGCCACGTGCAGGTCCTTGGCCCAAGGATACCCAGCAGCTTGAAGAGATACCTGGAAGTGATCAAGACCTCCCGGTCTCCAGGAAAAACTCAACTCGAGACACCTAATACAAATGGCAGTATTTGTATTGAAAGCTCTTTTTAAAAAAAAACAAAACAAAACAAAAACATTTTTTAAATGTTTTTATTTATTTTTGAGACAAAGAGAGAGCATGAGCAGGGGAGGGGCAGAGAGAGAGGGAGACACAGAATCTGAAGCAGGCTACAGGCTAGGAGCTGTCAGCACAGAGCCTGGTGTGGGGCTCGAACTCACTGCAAGATCATGACCTGTGCTGAAGCCGGATGCTTAACTGACTGAGCCACCCAGGTGCCCCTGTATTGAGGGCTGTTAAGGAAAAGTGACTCCATATCTTCCCTAAGGGCATTTTATCATTCATTTATTCAGTCAACTCATATTTATTGAGCACCTAGTAGAGGGTAAATTTTGCTCATCAGTAGACAAGGTCAGTGTCCTCACAGGGTTTGCCTTCTACCTTTCCTTCTACCCTTCACTGGCAAGAACTGTTTATTGCTGTTTAATTTAAGCCTATACTGGTGCAAATTATATTCTTAGTACTGTTCCTTATAGTACGTGCTATTACTCTAAGGCGGAGGTTTTTAAAACTTGTTAAAAAGTAGTGGAACCATTTTTCCAGCTAGAATTTTATGCAAAACTTTGATGTATAAACGGGATGTATTGGAATTTTATCGTTTTCAGTTGGGGGGAGGAAGCCCATACCTCCCCTTCTTATCCATGAAGCATCTTTTCAGAGGGAGCCCTAGAGTACAGAGATTAAGAGCAGAGGGTCTGAAGTCAAGCTGCCTGGGTTTGAATCCACTTCTGGTTCCCACTGAGCGACACTGGTCAAGCTACTTAACCTCTTGGAGGTTTGCTTTTCTCATCTGCTGAACGGAGTAATAACAGTATGATCTTTTTTTTTTTTTTTTAATTTATTTTGAGATAGGGAGAGCACAACTAGGGGAAGGGCTGAGAGGGAGGGAGAAAGAGAGAATCCCAAGCAGGCTCTGCACTGTCTGTGCAGAGCCCGATGCAAGCCTTGAACTCACGAACCGTGAGATCACGACCTGAGCCAAAGTCGGAAGCATGACCCACTGAGTCACCCAGGTACTCCAGCAGTTTGGACTTTTAAAAGCCGGCAGGATCAAAGGAGATGATACAGCATGCATCGTGCCTGCTGCATGGTAAAGCCTCAGGAAATCTGAGATGGTTGGAAAGCAGCACTAGTTTTCTACTACGAATATGTGTAAGAAGTTCTGCCTCTTACAAGACTAATATAAAAGTAACACACAGGCACACTCAAGGCAGTGCTCAGATGCGTAGAAAGGAGCACGGTGTGGGGCCTCTTGGAGAGGGCAGGGCAGAGCCCGTGTGCTCTGTGCGTGCACAACCCGTCTTGAGAATGGAACGGGGCAGCAACAGACAGAACTGGGACCCAGCTGTGCTCAAACTCAGGGAGGGACGAGCGGCTCCCGTCAGGGCTGGTGAAGACGATGTCCGTGGAGCTGGGTGGCTAACCGCTCGGGCCTCGAGGTGACGTGGAGGAATTCAGAATCAGTGTAAATTTTGAGCCCTGTAGAACTTCTCGGGCAACGAGTATGAAGGAAACAAGTAGCCTTTTAAGGCACGGGTATCTGTGGGGTGAATCAGAGGACATCTGGTGGTGGGGCAGCCATCCTTGAGTGTGCCAGTGTTCTGGGCACCACCTGGCAAGGGCCTGGGTAGGGGCAGTGACAGTACACATCGGAAGAGATGCACCTGGAAGGTATTTTTTAAGGAGGGATAGATACATGTCCCCCCTTTTTAATATTTATTTTTGAGAGACAGAGGGAGAGCATGAGCCGGGGAGGGGCAGAGAGAGAGGGAGATACAGAACCCCAAGCAGGCTCTAGGCTCTGAGCTGTTGACACGGAGCTCGCACTCATGAACTGCGAGGTCACGGCCTGAGCCGAAGTCAGACGCTTAACTGACCGAGCCACCCAGGCGCCCCTCGAAGATACTTTGAATGAAAGCTGCCTAGGCTTGTGGCAGGTGCCCTGTGGCTGAATAAGATATTAGAGCCTTGAAGACCGTGAGCGACTGGGAAAAAATCCCGTTTGTCTTGATCCTGTGGCCTTGGCTCTCTGAGCCTCGTAAAAATAATAGTTCTACAGAAGTTGATCAATTTGAATCGCACTGAATTGATTTTGTTTATTCCACAAATATGTCCAGTAATAGGGTCCCCCCCTGGGTGTCAGGAAGATACGGCTGTGTGTGGAGTGACACAGTCCCTCCCTTGGGAAGCTTAGAGTGTGGCAGGAGACAGGGACGGGTCCGCAGGCATTTAGAAGAGCGCATGGTGAGCCGTCGATCTGGAACATACAGGGTGCTGCCGGAGCGTAAGGAGGGGCTACGTCATCAGGGCGCAGGGGAAGAGGTTATGGACGCTGGTGCATATACTTGGTGCTAAACTGGGGTGGGAGTGAGCGACCAGAAGGTCAGACACAGGAGGAGCGGGAGGATGGGTGAGGCCTGTCAGTGAGGGAGAGCCTGGCTCCTCCAGGAACCAGACTGGCCGAGTGGACCGGAGACCAGGGAGCGAGAGTGAGGGAGAGGGAGAGAGATGAAGCAGGGAAGATGAGCGAATCAGGAAGTGCTTTGTGTGTCTTGGTGAGGAGGTTAGATTTTATCCTGAAGACACAGGGGAGTCGTTCAGGGATTTTTGGGTGGTCAGGTGCAGGGGGTGGTTGGGACAGACAGTCTAGTTTGGGACATACTGAGTTAGGGGCTATTCAAGTAGAGGTATGTCAGCATTTCCTACCTTCCCATAAGGTGTAACCTAAGCAAGGGGGCCCATTTCCCCTCGTATTCTTTTTTTTTAATGTTTGTTTATTTCTGAGATGGGGGGAGGGGCAGAGAGAGAGAGAGAGAGAGAGAGAGAGAGAGAGAGAGAATGTCAAGCAGGGTCTATCCTGTTTAGCTCAGCGCCCAACGCGGGGCTCGAACTCACAAACTATGAGATCATGACCTGAGCCGAAATCAAGAGTCAGACGCTTAACTGACTAAGCCACCCAGGCGCCCCCCCCCCCTTGTATTCTTTAGCCCTCTCTGTTCCTCACTTGGAGTCAGCCCCCGCCAGAATCTGCCTGCTTCTTGGGACATGTCATCTGGACCCCATCTCTGCTTGTGTTGGTTATTCTGATTTTGTTCCCTCTTCTCTCTGCGAGACCCCTGGATGGCAACATCTGGAGCTCAGTTGGGGGTTTGGTCACAACCTGGAGGAGGGGCTGGGCTGGCTGCCAGGGCCAAGGACTGTCCCTGCCTTGATCTCCGCAGGTGTCCAGCCACCTTCCCTAGTGTCTTTCTGCACGATTCTGGCCCAGGACCCCTTCCCCACAAATGGAATATCACTCTCATGGTAACGTCTCCCCTTTGTTCCAGCGGGTGCCAAAGCCTTTGTCTGTGACCAGTGCGGAGCCCAGTTTTCGAAGGAGGATGCCCTGGAGACCCACAGGCAGACCCATACTGGTGAGTTGACAGCTTCCCATCCTGCGGCTCCTCCAATGTGCCAGCACACGGATACCAAGGGACTTGGCGACACCCTCTTTCAGCAAATGTGACCTCCATTCCTGTCCTGGGGAGCTGTGGGTGGGGATGGCTTGTGCCACAGTCAGCTACTCCCGTGTGTGGGGCCAGTTGGCAGGAATGTCCAAGTGTGACCTTGCCCTGTAAGAACAGCAGCCCTGGATGAGGCCCACTGTCTCTGCGTCTAACAGGCCACTGACGTCCCGTCTTCACAGAGCCCTCTAGCACATTCTTGTTGAAGTCTTAGAAGGTCCGTGATGTTACCTAGCATCCCCTTCCCTTGGTGAATGTTCGGGAAACCTCTCGCACTCCATCTGTATACCTCTGAAACCCTCAGTGGCCACGGGGGGCTGGTCTGCCATCTGTGAGTCGAGTCATTGTCTAAAAGAAAGCAGTGTGTACATATGACGTGTTCGAACCATTTAGCCGATGATGTCACTGTATTTGTTGTCAGAGCACTGATTGCATGGCATCAGTGCCCCTCACCACCGCCGTACTCCGTCTTCTTTGCTGTAGCTCAGTGCTGTACTTGACCTCACCTGGCCCGTCTTTCCGTAACTCTGTAAAGCAGGAGGCTACTCCCGTGTCATGGATGAGGACCCTGCGGCTCAAAGGAGGGTCAGTGACTTGCCCAAGTTAATAGTGGGGCCAGGAGTGTTGCAGCTTGGACAGCCTGGGTTTGTCCTTGGCTCTGACCTTCCTGTCTGTGAGATCATGGGTCTGTTATTTGAGTTTTTTTTTCATGCATGTTTATTTTTCACAGAGAGAGAGAGAGAGAGGGAGAGACAGACTGTGCATGAGCAGGGCAGGGGCAGAGAGAGAGGGAGACACAGAACTTGAAGCAGGCTCCAGGCTCCATGCTGTCAGCACAGACCCCACTATGAGGCTCGAACTCACAAACTGTGAGATCATGACCTGAGCCTGAAGTCAGACGCTCAACCAACTGAGCCACCCAGGTGCCCTGATGAGTCCATTATTTAAACTCTCTTACTGTGGTCATCTCATCTGTTAAAAAAGTGGAGTCATGATAGTACCTACCTCCACAGCAGAGCATTGTCGTGGGGATGAAGTAAAATACTTTATTTGAAGTGCTTTGCAGAGTGTTTGGCTCATAGTAAGCATTTATTAAATAGGGGTAAATAAATGTATTTAAAATGTAGTAAATATTTATTGATTTCCCACCAGGTGCCTGGCATGCTTGTTGCATTTAAGGTATAGTGACATCCAAGACAGATAGCATTCCTGTCCCCTCGTGGCACTGAGATTCTAATAGGGAAACAGTTTAGGCAAATAAGTGTATAATATAATGTCAGATGATAGTAAGTGTTAGTAAGAAAATAAAGCAGGATAAGGGGAAAGAGTGTGATAGGGAGAAAAGTGGTATTTTATATTAAATAGCTTGTCTTCTCTGAGAAGGTGACATCTGAGCAGAGTCCTGATGTGAGGGAGTGAGCCACTCAGAGGGAACAGGTGCTTGCCGAAGCCCTGAGGCTGGGCCAAACCTGACCAGCTCGAGGACCAGCATGAGGAGCAGGGGGCAGGGGAGAGGTGGCAGGGGGTGAGGTGCAGAGAGGGTTGGCACAGGAGGTCATAAATCAGGTGGGTCTCTCAACCCTAGTAAGGAATTTAGATTTTATTCTGCACATGCTAAAAGTCCACTGGAGGGAGATAAAACATTTGCAAATCACATACCTCATGAAGGACTTACAGTTAGAAAATATAAAGTCCACTTACAACTCAATAATAAAAATACAAATAATGGGCAGAAGATCAGCATGGACATTTCTCCAAAAACAGACAAAGAGTCCATGAGCGCATGAAAAGATGCTCGGTGCCATTAGGCCATTGTAAGGGAAATACAAATCGAAGTGACAACGAAGTAGTTTTTTATACTTGGCAGGATGTGGCTGCGGTACAAAATGTAGGCAGTAGGAAGTGTTGGCGAGGACGTGGCGAAATCAGAACCCTTATACAGTACTGGTCAGCAGGTGAAATGATGCAGCCGCACTGGACAGCCGTCTGGCACTTCCTCCAAAGGTTAAATACAGAGTTACCATTTACATAGCAGTTCTTCTCCGAGGTGTCTATCAAGACACCTGAAAACCTATGTCTTCACAAAAACTTGCACGTGACTTTATAGATGCGTTATTCGTAATAGCCAAAAGGTAGAGATAACCCAGTGTCCGCGGATGGATGGATAGACAAAATGTCGTTTATGTGCAGAATGGGGTTTTATTCGGCTCTAAAAAGGGATGGGGTACTGATCACACTCTGCAACGTAGATGAACCTCACAAACGTGATGCTCAGTGACAGGAGCCAGTCACAGAAGGCTGCGTGTTGTGTGGTTTCATTGATAGGAAACAGCTAGAATGGGCAAATCTATAGGCAGAAAATAAATTAGCAGGTGCCAGAGGCTGGGCGAGTTGAGGAGACCTGGGGAATGACTGCTAATGGGCATGGGGTTTCCTTTTGGAGTGATGTCATTGTTCTAAAATTGATGGTGATGGTGGTGGCACAATTTGGAATGTATTGAAAAGTACCGAACTGCACAGTTTATTTTTATATTTATTTGAAGATTTTTATTTTTAAGTAATTTCTGTACCCAACGTGGAGCTTGAACTTACAACCCCGAGCTCAAGAGTTGCTCTACCGACTGAGCCAGAGGGCTCCCCGAACTGTATAGTTGAAATGCGTGAATTATGCGTTATATGAAATATATAAATGATACCTCAGTAAATCATGGCACCCTACATGCACCACACACAAATGCATGTGCATAGACATTTGTAGAAAAAAGGAAATAATGGTCCCTTGGAGGGTTTTGAGTGGGAGAGTGGCATGACTTGATTTATGTGTTTAAAAGTACACTCTGGCTCCTGTGTTGGGAATTGACCACGGTAGTTGCTGTAGTGAACTACTCTAACACTAGATTAAAGCAACAAAGTGTTATGATCTCTGACGATTCTGTGAGTTGACTGGGCTCAGCTGGGTGGTTTTCACTTGGGGTCTCTCACGAGATTGCAGTCAGGCGCTGTCTGGGTCTGGGGTCATCTCAGGGCTCGACGGGGCTGGACGTCCGGATGGCTACCTCGCTCACGTCTGTGACTCTCAGTGCTCTGCCATGTGGCCTTCCTCTATGGCAGAGTGGCCTGGACTTCTCACATGACAGCTCAGGGCCTCAGGAGTCTGGAAACGTAAGCTGTCAGCTCTGTTAAAAGCCGGGCTAGAGACGTCTAGCATCGCTTCTGCCATGTTTTATTGGTCAAAGCAGCCCCAGACTGAAGGGTGGGAGACTCGACTCCCCTTCTCTAGGGGTAGTGACAAACACATACTGAGTGTTGTATGGCAGTCATCTTGGGAGACTGACTGCCAGGCTACCGCAGGGGACTAGCATGGAAGAAAGAAGTCTTTCCTGGTCTGCTGCTGGTACCATTACTTTCAGCAATATTTCCTCGTCCTGTGATCTCACAGAATCTGCCTTTCCTGAGTGGAAAACATGGTCTCGGTCTGTTCCGCCCTGGCCCGTGACGACTAGAAGAGTGCTTTCTAGGTGAGCATCTCCCTGGCTTGGTTATGGAAAAGGTGACTTGGCCAGGTGACTTTGACCAGGGTTCCAGACCTGGTTATCTTGAAAGCCAGGGGAAGACCCAGGTGTCCCCAGGTCCCAGCCAGCTTCTTAATGCTGGACCACATGAAGTGGAGAATCTCGCTCTGAGAATTCTGATCTGGGGCCTGTGGAGACTGAGTGGTGAGCCAGCTTTCCCAAACAGCTTAATCTGTCCACACAGATTAAATCAGCAGCAGGGAGCAAGCCACCTCTCAGCTGGGATCAGAGGAGGTGGCTGAGTCCCTGAGGGGTGAGCAGATGGGGGAGGTTATTTGCAAACAGGCCTCATGCACTTATTGAGCACCTTGTGTGTGCCTGGCACCCACTGCGGATATAGCAGTGATCATTACAGACGTGATTTCTATTTTTTTTCAACCCATTTTATGGAAATATAATTCACATACCATACAGCTCACCTGTTACAAGTATACAGTTTAATGATTTTTGGTATATTACACCATTTTTAGAATCGTGGCAAAATATCTATCACATAGAACATGCCATTTAATAATCATTTTTAAGCATACAGTTCAGTGGCGTGAATGCCATTTCAACCTATTTTTTTAGAATCTGGGTTGATGCGGCTTTGAAAGTTGGGAGCTGTCTTAGGTCCAATGCTTTTCTAGGATTTATTAAATTAAGTGAGTGAGGGTTTGAAAGTGGCCAACACCTTCCAGAAAAGGATATTTGTTTCAGTGGTTGGAAAGAGCCTGGAGTTTGAGTCTGAAGCCTGGGACGGGGCTCTGACTCTGCTCTCTGGGAGGTGGTTGACCTTGACTTGTTCCTCATCCTTTCTTCCCTAGAGGTCACCTCCCCCGAAAAAGGAAAATAGTGTGATCCTAACTATGGCAGAGGCGGTCCCGGCCCATCCAGCCTCACTTCCACTTTTTCTCCAGGTTGAGTCAGTGGAGCTCTTGAAAGGGGTGAGAAATGGGAAAATGAATCCAAATGAGGGATGACAGATGAAGGTGGGTGCTTCCGGAAAGGCTCCCCGCCCCCGCCCCGGCCTGGGCGTGAGCTGTGGGCCAGCTCCCCCGGTTGGCTGGGAGCACTGGGACACTTGCTGGTGCAGGCTGGCAGGCTGGGCTGCCTTATCCTTTGGCAAGGAGGTGACTCTTTTGACACCTGGCGGAGCTCATTTATAGTTGTGTTGCCTGCGGAACCCAGGTCGCTCCCTGGCCTCCCCTCAGAATCCCTGAAGGAACACAGCTTGAAATCTGTCTTCCGTTTCTGTTGTAAGAAAGGGGGCCCACGAGGTAGAGAGAGGCCTAAGTATAAGGAACACTGACAGTAACACTGAAGTTGCTGGATTGAGAGCAGCTGACTGCGGTGCCAGGTGCCATTGGAGAGCCACCAGGAGAGCAGAGAGAGTTCTGAAGAGGGAGAGGAGCCGCGGAGACCCTGGGGAGAAGGAAAACCATGGCATTGCTGCTTTGTGTTTCTGATACCTTAGTTGATAAAATCCGTTTCTGTCTCATACCCAGTTGATAGATGAGAAAGTGGAGGCCTAGAAGCCACCTGCTAGGAAGTGGAGAGCTGGCACTTGACCCAACTCCAACGCCACTGCTCTTTCTACTGCCCCCCCAGCTGCCTCCACAGTGACTTAACTGTTGTCCGCGAGTGGGTGGCTGCACAGTTAGGCAGTGCCTGTTCAGAGATCATTTTGCTCAGGGCCCTGTCTGGGCAGAGCTCTTTTGGATCCCTGTGACCCATTTAACTAAGAATCCTCAACACCCTGATTCCCCCTCTCTCCCTCCTGGGATGGGATAGAACTTCCCTGAAACGAATCGCTTCTAGGAGTGCCATGCCCAGGGCCGCCATGTTGGGGACTGACAGCTAACCTGTAGCAATGCATCAGATGGGTGATCATGGTGTCTTTGTGGGGTGGGGTGGGGGCTTGAATCTGAAAAATGAATTTTGTAGAAGGTAGTTTTCATTCCATTTTAGCCAAATGAATGGCATTTTCCCATTCCACCCTTTTGACCCCACTTACCCTGGCTTCTCTCCTGGGTGTGTGTGACTTCTCCTACATCCCTTGCCCTGACATCTTGGTGGGCTCAAGCTGGTGCTCTGGGAGGCCTGCTTACGGTTGGGCTGGGCTCGGGCTTTGTTGTCAGACTTTGGTTTTCTGTTTTGGTACAACGAAGACTTTGAGGAGATAAACAGAGATCACTTTACACCTTTTATATTATGACAAATACATATTGCAAAACACTGCTGCTTCCAAAATGTTTGGGTTGCAGAATGGCGAGGAATTAACAGCTACGCGCCTCCCCGAGATGCCTGTTCTTCATTTACACGTCAGATTTTTTTTTTTTTAACTGTTCGGTAAAATAAAAAGTGAGGAAACACGCACACACACATGCATGTACACACGTCCTTGCGCACCCAGCGCACCGCATAGCTTCTATATCGGGAATGTCTTAAATTAGTAAGGAGTTCTTTAAGTCCAGATAAACTGATAAATACCATTAATGGCTTAATTTATACTCTGGGTTTGAAATTTGACACACGGACACTATCTTGGCTCAGGAAACACAAGTGGTTTTGTGCCAGAGGTTTTAATGACCGATCAGTAATATAAATTGCTGCATCACTGAACAGAAATAGCTTCTCCGTGTCATTTGATCTGGAAACTTCTCCGGCCAGGCAGCAGTTAATAAATTTAAAAATAATTACCCTCTTTATTCAAAGTCAAACTAATTAGGAGTGGGTTTTACAAATCATAATGTTGTTCAAGCCACTGTACATCCCCATTTGGGACCTGAACAGGCCTGGGGGCAACAGACGGGATCGGGTAGCATTAATTAGAGGGCAGGGGAGGTACCTTGGCTGCTGAGCCGAAGGCGAGGGGGTTGGGATGGTCGGAGCATGCCCTGCGTGGGAAGGAAGTGGTCTCAGTGAAAGGCCTTGGGGGTGACCTATAGGAACTTTCAGCCTTTTCATTCGTATGTGGGGAACTCAGGGCAGCCGCCTGGCTATGCCCTGAGCAAGACGGGGCCAGGGCCTATCTGTGGAGGTCAGGCCAGAGAGACTGTGAGAACCCAAGGAACAGGAAAGGTGGACTGGATGTCCATGGCTGCTTGGGGAAGTGGAAAGGATGACCTCTTCGAGGACTTTTACTCATGAGGCAAGTTTGGGCGCTGATAGCGTACTTGGGTTTGTCTTACAGACTTTAGGGAAGAAGGTGCCCCTTTAGGGCCTGAAGCCAAGAGTCTGAAGTTCAGAGTATTCTATGCACAGTGACCCCCAGAACTTGGGATCTGGTGTCTAGATTCCAATCCTCGCGCCATCCATCACGGCCCAGTTTTATGATCTTGGACAAGTTGCTTAACTTCTGTAAGCTTCAGTTTCTTCCTTCATAACACAAGGGCAATGATGGTGTCTGTCATATACACTGTATGGTGGGGATTTGATAATCCGTGCAAAGCACTCAGCACAGGCCTTGCATAGAGACAGTCTCAGGAAATGGTGGTACTGGTTACGGTCACCGCATCATCAGGATCTTCATCAGAGGCCTCGGAGGGCACCTGTTCCCCACACTGGGTAGGTGAGAAGGGAGGGGCCGTGTTGGTGGCAGTGGCAGTGGAGGAATAGCAGCAGCATATAGCTGCCTTCCCGGGGTGGAGGTGGGATCTTCCGGGCTCATGCGGGCTTGTCTTCTGGCCAGGAGGACACTTCCAGTGTACCCAGAGAGCCAACAGCCACTGGAACTAAGAGCAGTTGGGAGAGGCGAGGGCAGAGTGGAGTTCTCTATGTTGAACAGTCCCACAGAGCAGATTTGGTAGGCCTTAGTTACGGCCGTGGTACCGGGTGAATGCTCAAAGCTGCCCAGGGCAACCGCTGCTACCAGTATCTAAACAGATGACACCGAAGTCTAGGCCAGACAAGTGCCGAGCTGGGGATAGCACCAAGCAGATACTTGACCCTCCAGGAGCACCAGGAGCATGCCCTGCCACTTTTTGGAGGAGACCTCCTTGGTTGGTACCCTTGAAGGCTCAAGAACCTTAAGCCTCCTGCTAGTCTCCTGGCCTATGTCTGTTACCATCACAAGCCTGGGAATTCCGGATCCTTGCCTTCTTCAAGTAAGACTTTCTGTGTCATCCCACCTTAGGCTCTCCCAGTTGCTTGGTGAGGAAACGAGACAGACACAAGATGGCTAAAGTCGTTGCCAAGATTGGGAATTCTGGGGCTAGGAAGTTTAAGGGATGCCTTGGAGGCCCAGGACATTGGGTTGAACCAGACCTCTACACTTGCCCCAAACACATGCAGCTCTCTCATCAGCCCCCAACGTGCCCCACCAGGTCTGCGTGGTTAGTGACTTGAGTTTGCTGCAAACCAGAGGAGACTATGAAGCTGGTTGGTCTCATCATTCCTTCATTGACTTATTCCTTAAGTTGTAAAGTGCCTACTATGTGCAGGCGGCTTTATGGACCCAATGCCTGATGGTGAACTTGGTCCTTGTTTTCCCTGAAGATTACAGTGTCGTGAAGTACATGAACCAATAAAATCCATTTGCTTTGTGTGCAGATAATACAATAGCTCTACTCTATTGGATATTTTGGAGTTCTACTTTTATTAAGTGTTCACAGCAGTCCCGATACCTACGCTTTTTTCTTACCTGTTCTTCGCTAGAGAAAACTTAGACCCAGAAAGATTAAGGAAGACCAGTCCAGGGTGCAGCTAGAATGTGGGCCTGGGCTTCTGCACCTTGAAGCCCATGTTTCAGGGCTGTCTTTCCCTCTCCCAACAGGACTGTACATCGAACCTCATGTACAGACCAGCGGTCAACTCTGCCTGTTCAGCAGCCTATGAAATCAGGGTTCAGAAGCCCATATTTGTAAAAGAGGGTCAGTTACGAACAAAGAAGCCCACCTAGAATTAGAACCCACGAGTTCTTCCACTCCAAACTTCTCTTTACTCTGACTACAAAGTAAGGGCTTTCTTTTGCTGGCCTAGAAAAAGTTGCTCCGTTTCCACATTCCTGGGTCACTGAGGAAGCCACTGGGGCAGATGCAAATGTTGACATGCTGGTTCTCATTGTCTTGGCATTGGCTGCAAGAGGGTCCTGCGGCCTAGAAACCGCTAACCTACCTGGTAGCCGAGAGCAGCCATGCCAAGGGATCTGCTGTCCCCTGAAAGTAGAGAGAGCAGGTGCTGGAGAGAGAGCCCTGCCCCAGAGTCCTGTCCTTGTCATTGTGAAGGAGTTAGGAGGCATCTTGCGGTAGCTCTGGAGGGAGGAGGCAGTGAGGACACACGCATGCACACTCCAGCTGGGTGACCGCCCGCTCCCCTTCGAAGGACCGTCCGCTCCCCTTCGAGCTGCACCCCCACCTCCGTGTTATAAGCTACCTGCTTACACTGGCCCCTTTCTTTTTTTTTTTCTTTAAATTTTTTTAAATTTTTTTTAACGTTTATTTATTTTTGAGACCGAGAGAGACAGAGCATGAATGCGGGAGGGTCAGAGAGAGAGGGAGACACAGAATCCGAAACAGGCTCCAGGCTCTGAGCTGTCAGCACAGAGCCCGACGCGGGGCTTGAACTCACGGATGTGAGATCATGACCTGGGCCGAAGTTGGACGCTCAACCGACTGAGCCACCCAGGCGCCCCTCACTGGCCCCTTTCTGATTCCTCATATGTTAATGGTGCTTGGAAAAAGGTACAGGGACAGTGTCTGGCTCTGAACTTCAGAGCAGAAAATGAAGTCCTTATCTGGAGGACATTCTGCAGTGAGTGAGCATGCAGGGGACAGCCGGGGTAGCAGGCGGGGCAGAGGATTTAAAAGGGCGAGCAGCCACATTCCGTCCCTCAGGATGGCTGCCCGCCTTGCCCCTCTCCTGCCCCAGATCTGGCACCGGGGCAGCGCTGGGCACTGAGGAGCCGAGTCAGGGATGCTGGCTCCTGTCCCACAGCAGTCGGAAAACCAGCAACGGATCTGGCTCCTCCTCCTAAGGGCAGCCGGCACGCCAGGTGCCGGCCTTGGTGGGGGAGGGGGCAGCGGGAGAAGGGCCCCATGAGGGCAAACAACTTCATCTACCTAAAACTTTACGTGCACAAAAAGGCAGAGTGAGCCTCAAACCCCTGCCTGAGCTGGAGGGCAACGGGGAAGGACGGGGCAGGAGGTCATCGGAGGAACACGTGGATTCCATGCAAGTTGGCCCGACCTCCCCATTGAAAGCATAATAGCATTTGACTTTTATAAATATCAGGGGTGATCTGTATAGCATTTCACGTGGTGTGCCAAGGAATTGAACATGAGAAAGCCCAGGCTCGGGAACGGCCACAGAACGTCACAGGCACTTTGAGAGGGAGAATCATATGCTGCTGTTTGTACAGTCGGTGCACCAGCATAGACTTACTCTTGACCTCATTTCATGCTGTTACTATAAAGGCATGTTTGATGCCTAATATAGTTTTATTTTCCAAGCACAGGGCTCTGGGCTTTGTTGGAGTTTCTTGCTGTGGAGTATAGGGAAGGAGAACTCAGCTGTCGCCCGCTGGTCCAGATAAGCCATCCTTCACCCTAGTGGTTCTTGGGCCCCTCTGGCCACTTTCTGGCGGGGCCCCGATGCTTTATAAGAAAATTAATAAATATAAGTTATATTTTTTATTTATTAATTTTATAAGTATATTTTTAATAATATATTAAAGATGAATATATATATATTAAGGTTTATTTATTTTGAGAGAGACAGAAAGAGCAAGCAGGGGAGGGACAGAGAAAGAAGGAGACAGAATCCCAAGCTGGCTGCACGCTGTCAGCACAGAGACTGACATGGGTCTTGAACCCACAAACTGTGAGGTCATGATCTCGGCTGAAGCCAAGAGTTGGACACAAACTGAGCCACCCAGGCGCCCTAATAAACTTTATATTTTAGAGCAATTTTAGGTTTCCAGCAAAACTTAGTGGAAAGTACCAAGAGTTCCCATATGCCTTCTGCCCCCACATATGTACAGCCTCCCCCATTATCAGCGTTCCCTGCCAGAGTGGGACATTTGTTAGAACCCATGACCCTTACACTGGCATGCTGTGAGCACCCAAGGCCTACAGTTTACATCAGAGTTCATTCTAGCTGTTGCGTGACCCATGGGTTTGGACAAATGTATGGCAACGTGAACCTACCAGGGTTGCATCGTATGGAATAATTTCACCGCCCTCGGAATCCTCCACACTCTGTCCATCCGTGAACAGTACTTGAAGGGGGTTGGTGGTATTTGGTTGTCTCAAGGTTGGGGAGGAAAGTTCACCCAGGGCAGATCTGGGTTGGAAAAGGTTGAAGCTCATGCATTCAGTAGATACACATCTTGAGTGTGTGCTTTGTGCCAGACATTTATGCTGGCCCCTGGCACAGGGATACAGCAGCCAGTGGGACTCATAGGGTCCCTTCACCTACCTCCCACTGTCACAGAATGATGGTGACTGTCATTCGCGTTGAGGGTAGTAGCGTACTATATGGAAGTGACGATGAGTTACAAGATGGGAACTGAGTTCCTGTCCTGACTCTGTCACAGACTTGCTTTGTGACACGGGACACATTGGTTTGTTTCTCTTCCTGTCTCAAATATTGGGTGTGTGAATTGGGCAAGAAAAATTGCTGTTTGGGGGATCCTGTGGTTCCAAGCACAGCCTAAGACATTGCCCTTGATAGCCATTTTTCTCAACCTTAGTTTTTACGTTTGTAAGGTATGAGTAAGTAATACATGGCTGTTGTAAGGACTGAGTAAAATACTACATGTAACGGGTTGAGCCTGGTGCCTGGAAAGTTGCACACGCCTTCAGTGGTGGCTTCTCACTATGATGAGTTTTAGATGTCTACAGGTTCTGTCCCTCACCAGAAGACATGGATTTCTTTCATTTTTTTAGAGTCTTAATAAAAATTTAAGTGTATGCTGTGTCTGAAAAAGGGATTAAAGATAAGGCTCTTTTGCCTTTTACTGGTTTTTATTCATTTTTAAATTTTATTTTTACTTAAGAGAGCAAGCGAGAGAGCATGAGTGGGAGAGCGGCAGAGAGCGGGGGAGAGAGGGAATCCCAAGCAGGCTGAGCTTGGGTCTTGAACCCACAGACTGTGAGATCGTGACCTGAGACGAAACCAGGAGTCGGACGCTCACCCGACTGAGCCACCTAGGTCCCCCAAAGCTCTTTTGCCTTTTAAAAATGATTCCAGAAATTTAAAGGGGGATGAGAGAATTTGGTATTTGAGGACCGCTGCTTAGAGCTTGGACTGCGCCCAGCACCTCTGCTTGTTGTTGTAGACGGTCTAACCTAGTGTATCATCATCACAGCAGGACCAGCAGGCGGGCTCACTGCCTGCATCACAGATGAGGAGCCCAGGCTCAGGAGGTTGAAATAGTATGTCCCGTGCAGCAGAAGGGGTAGGATTCAAGTCAAGGGGCCCTGGAGGTGAGTCTGATGGGCTTCTGGGACTCCTGTAGTCCCACCGTTCAGAGCAGCTCCGTCCCACTCCGTGTTGAGTCCCCACGTTCAGCCTCAGCCCCCACTCTGACTCTGGTCCCCCTCCCCTGTCTGCGTTCCCATTCTTGGTCCCTCATGTTTCTCCTTGATCCCTTGGGACTCCTCTCCCGGGCCCCACCCTTTCCTCTGTGATTGCTCTCCTGTCTCCCTCCTGACACCACCGCTGCCCGATGACCGAAAGGAGTTAATAAAAACCGATGTGTAACTGAAACTTGAAAAGCCATAAATCGCCTTGTTTTTTCTAGGATGTTGGTAGCATTTTGATTTAATAGTTGGACAAACACAAGGGCCTATTTTATTCAGAGTTTACAGGCCTCAAGGCTGTTATTCCTCCAAATTTAATAGCATTGAAATTGCAGGGTTTGCTATAATTTGCCTATCGCTTTCTGCTCCACCATTGATGTTTATTGTCAGCGGGATGGAATCTCAATCCGACTCACTTAGATAACATGTCTGTTAAACATTTAGATAATTGTACCATCATTAACTTGTCACATTATTTTAGAGATTCAAAACAGAAGCAGGGTAAGTAGAGGTAGTGGAGGTGGGGGAGGAGGAGGAGGAGGAGAGGAAGGGGAAAGCTCTCCTGAGTTAAATGATCAGGAGACGAGAGTTGATTTTACACCCTTGACATTTCACCGGGGGTGTGTAAGTGAAGGAGGGGTGTCCTGCTGAGCCAGGTTGCCTCTCGCCCGGGCCAGCCAAGCCCTGGGACCGTGCAGCACATGCTCAGAGACCCACAGTATTTGTTTCATCTCCAGCTTTGGCCTCCAACGTACTAAAGATCAATTTTTGAGCTTCCCTTAGGGATGCTGATTACAACATCATATGTAATTACAGAGCATTGAGAATAACCTAAATGTCCAAAGGTAAGGAGTCTCTTAATTATGGGACCTGACGTGGAAGGATGCCTGTGATGTTTTGTGTGATAGAAGCTGGATAGAGAAAACAGGTTGTGTAGTGTGATGCCATTTACTACCGAGCGTAGCGGCCATCCTGGAAGACTGTGTAAGGCTCTATCTATTTAGCAGTGTCTTTAGAGAATTGGGCTACAGAGCAAAGAAGGTTTTACTTCCTGCTTCATCTGTTTCTGAATAATAATTATTATTTATAGCCATGTATCATTTATAAACATCTAAAAACTAAGATCCAGGGGCGCCTGGGTGGCTCAGTCGGTTAAGTGTCCGACTCTTGGTCTCGGTTCAGGTCATGATCTCATGATGGTTCGTGAGATTGAGCCCTGCGTAGGGCTCCATGCTGACAGCGCAGAACCTGCTTGGGTTTCTGTCTCCCTCTCTCTATCTCTCCCCTTCCCCTCCTCGTGCGCTCTCTCTCTCAAAGAAATAAATAAATTTGAAAACAAACAAACAAAAAACCCAACTCAGGTCACATTGTAAGTAAGAAAAAAGCACCTTTAAAAAGGAGGACTTCTTAAAAGGCTGTGTGTCTGAGTGAATGGAATTTAAGAGAGAAGTAGGACATGAGCGTCTCAGCCACACTGGCAGGTGCCTCGGTTTCCCATCTCAGTTCACAACTGCTGTCTTCTTCACCAAGGGCCTTGACAGAGGAAGTAGGTAGCAAGAGAGAGTTTCATTACACCTAAGTGACAACTGTCGTCACATCCAGAGGGGTGACTGAGGCCGGGGATAAATGGGAGATTCTGGGAGCAGCGAGATGCCAACAGTAATGGGGCACGAGCTTGGCATCTAAAACCACCCCCCTAGAAATTCTGAGGTGCATGCCTCCTGATCCTGCACGGGTGACAGGTGGGACTGTGGTTCTAACTGTCTGGTTTTGGACCCGTTATGTCCCACACCCCCAGGGCCTGCTCCATGACTTGGGCAGGAAGACTCACTCTTGCCTCTCGTGACTGCACACATCTGGTGACACAGTGGAATGGGGGAAATGTGCGGATCAGAAAACAAGGGCTAGTGTTTTCCTGGTTGTACTGTAAATAATGCAGCTATTTGGGGGTGGGAGGGATAAACAATGTAAATATTTTATAGACTGTAGGGTAAATAATATATATATTTAGAAAACAGCTTAAATATTTTATATGCTCTAGCACAGATTTCTCCTGAGGGGATGGACTGGGCTGGGGAAGCCCGTGGGTGAGGAAGGGACTCTGGTGGCTGGGGGTGGACACACAGAGGACTTGCAGTATGAGTGAGACTGGGCAGCGACAAGGACAGGCTGCTATCAGATAATGGCAACCCGAGTAGGTGGAAATCTCAGATTTTTTAAAAAACCATGCTTTAAAGGGGCACCTGGTGGCTCAGTCAGTTAAACATCCGACTTTGGCTCAGGTCATGATCTCATGGATCAGGAGTTTGAGCTCTGTGTCGGGCTCTGTGCTGACAGTGCAGGGCCCAGTTCAGATCCTCTGTCCCTTTCGCTCTCTGCCCCTTCCCCACTTGTGCACACACTTTCTCTCTCTCTCTCTCTCTCTCTTTCTCTCTCTCTCTCACAAATAAATAAATAAACCATCCTTTAAATATCCTTGATGCTCTGTCTTTTCTTCCTCGTCTCTTTAATGTGAGGAAGAGACCTCATAACAAATTTATTTTTAAGAAGCAGCTTCCAGCCCAAGACACTTGAAAACATACATGCATGCAAAAACGTGTACATGAATGTTCACAGCAGCATTATTCACAGTGACCAAAAAACAGAGACGACCCAGAGGTCCCTCAACCGATAGCCACACACAGTGTGGTGTAGCCTTGCCGTGGAGTATCATTCAGCCATGAAAAGGAATGGGGTGCTAGTAACATGCTCTATGTAACGTGCATGAGTGTGGAAACCAACGTGAAAGAAGCCAGGCACAGAGGCTGTATGTTGTATGGCTCCATTTATGCAAAGGGTTCGAAAGATGCAAATCAGTACCAATCTGTAGAGACAGAGCAGATTAGTAGCTGCCCACGGTTGCCATGGTTGGGAATGCCATCTCATGGCTATGGAGTTTCTTTTTGGGTGATGAAGATGTTGTGGAATTGATAGTGTTGGAGATGGTTGTATAGCTTTGCAAATACATTCAGAACCATTGAAGTTTTTATTTTAAAAGGTAGTACTTTAGGGTTTGTGAGTTATGTGTCAACTAAAACAAAAAGGGACTCTTCAGGTATGTTGTGGGTTTGCACAGACTCAGCCCGGTCCCTTCGACCTGCTGCATCACAGGGCTTTCTAGATTGGTAGCAGTGTGCATCGCAGTGACCATTCAGACAGTCCCTGTGTTAACATAAGGTGCCAAGGGGCCCCAGCCCTCCTGGCCTCAGAGGAACCTCCTCCCTTCCCCATTCTTCCATCTTCAGAATTGGGCAGGTAGGAGGAGAGAATCTGGTCCAGACCCTCCCTGGAAGAAGGATGTGAATCTGACATCGGCCGTCTGGGACACCAGGGAGCTGCCTTCTGGGTAGATTTCTAGAACAGCTAGTCTTTACCTTACCAGGGAGGAGGTACTCTTGCCCAGGGCAGGTCATGATTGATGTGGACCCAGGGAGCCTGTTTTAAGAAAAGAGTCATATAAGTAATATGTGTTCAGTGTGGGGAAATTAGAAAATACATGTAAACAAAAACACCCCCATCTTTTTGTTTTAAACAAAAACAGGGCGATAGGATGCACGGCAGGGTGCTTTTTAATCTATTACTTGCCTGCCAACAGACCTGTGTTGTGGTGATCATTTTAGCGGTCTTCTAGTACTCTCCCCTACGCCCATTCATTTTTCCCGTAAGTTGCGATGGGCCTTGCTTGTGCACCAGGACACCCCTTTTGCCTTCCATGCTTTGGTTGGGGGCCAGGCCCCACATCTGAAGGACCTTCCAGGGACCACAGGCAGTAGTGACTAACGGAGAAGCAGAGAATTGTCACCTCTTACCTATCGCTCCTTCTGTCAGCAAGATAAACTGGGCTGGCCAGGCACGTTTGCAGCAGCTGTGTGCCTGACCATTCCAGGCCACAGCTTGAGATGCTGGGAACATAGCCAGTCCTCACATTTGTTCTTCTTAAAAGCTGTGTTTCCCTTTGGTTTTCTCCAGCCTTGCAAATGGCCACTCGCCCTGGGCAGGATCTGGGCAGGTAATTTACCTCCTCTGCTCGCCTAATGAATGGCACTGCCCACGGCCTGGGCAGACCAAGGAAAATAGAGGCATCGATTTATTTGCCAAGTTAAAACCCAGAGTCAAGTAGCAAGTTAAGCATCTCCATATGTTAAGTGTCCCAGGGCCAACTAGGGAAGATGTCCTACAGGAGCAGGGCCCCAGACAGGTGTTAGGAAAAGGCTATTCTGTTGGAATTTCCTCCTGTGAACATTAGGAAAAGTTACTTAGCAGCGGGATTGCAGGTTTGGGTCAGACAAAATGTTCCCTGCCCCCACTAGGAGAAGATCCATTACAGATTGGAAATGACTTTGTCTCTAAGTGCTCATTGTCAGAGGGGATACACATTCCCCTCAACCAAACAAATATAAAATGCTTCCAGCCTCTGCCTTGGATTTTCTATTACTGTTTCACAGGACTCCAGAGAGTTTTAAGATAGCAATTTGATTAAGCTTATGGGGAAGATCCCATCAGATAACATTCTTTTTCTGCAGGTAGAGATAATGTGTTCAAGTATTAAGTATGTTTTAAAGGTAATTATCTTTTCCATATTCATTTTAGTTACAGGAATTGAAAAGGGGGAGACTTTGCATCTGAAAGCTGCCCCCTTGGGCCCTGGAGTCGCTCTGACTTCTCTCCTCTGGGAAACACACTTGAGGTTTTTGACAAATGAATGAGCACCAGGTGTTTTTCTATTCCGAATTGACTTGGGATACCTATCTCCAGAGAGGTGGTCCAGAAGGCGGGGTGTTGGCCCCTGCCCTCGTCAACCTGCCTAGCTTGGATTCTCCTTCTAGGATGCTTCTGGGCTCCCCATCTTAGGTTCCTGGGTGCCACGAAGAGGCAGGTCTGGCTTCTACTCAGAGAGAGGACTTGGCCCCGTCCAGCGGTGCATCCTGGTGCCCCATCCCCCACCTTGCAGGAGCAGAGCATTTCCATGTACTAGGCCCTGTGTTGGGATGTGTTCATTTTGGGAGAGGCCATTTTGAGGTCTAGGATTCAAACATCTGTAGACTCCTAGACCTCAGCACTAGAGCGAGGGGCCTTGCAGAGGTCGGTCCTGAGCCTCAGAGAGCTTCCGTGATTTGCCTAGTATCACACAGCAAGTGAGAGACATTGTGGGGCAGACCCCCGGAATCCTGGTCTTGGTCCAGTCCTCCTGTCCTCCAGGATACTCACAACTCTGCCATCTCCGAAAAATAATACTCTCCGCCCTTCTCTGGAAATCTCCAAAGTAGGAGATTCTGTCCCATACGGCCTTGCTTGGCAATCTGATGCTCTGCAGTCCCTCGATCTCCTTCTGCCTACCAGCTGTGCTGTTCCAAGCACTCTGTAAATTTTGGCACATTAAAAAATCAGGCCCGAGTCCTGCCTTCAGAAAGCTAACCGCCAGGGAGGGACCTACAACTGTCGAAAGAGGCACTAGCAATAGGAGGTGATTGAACATGACACGCGCTGTGTGGTGTTAGGTGGTGATTGTAGCATCTTGGATTCCTTTGATCGCTGTGGCCCCAAACCCATACTTTTACACACAACGTTTCTTCCAGTTACGGCTCAGCCTCAAAGTTGTGTGGGCCACAGCTTGTTGGTCTGCAGGCAGCTGACTCTGGGAAAGGACCCCTGGTGACAGGTTTGTCATTTGAGACCCCAGGTTGCTGGCATGCCGTACCCCGTTGTCTCAGGCCCAGGTGACAGTGGAGGGGTGTGTGCCACGTTGGAGGATCCAGGCCGGGTTGGGTACTCGGACTCGTACGCTGCATCCTAAGTGAGGATGCTCTAGCATCTAAAATGCATACCCAGGGTGCCTGGGTTAAAGCATCCAACCCTTGATTTCGGCTCAGGTCATGATCTCAGGGTTCGTAAGATTGAGCTCCATGTTGGTCTCTGCACCGACAGTGTGGAGCCTGCTTGGGATTCTCTCTCTGCCCCTCCCTCCCTCATGTACAGTCTGCCCCCCCCTCACCAAATAAATATATAAAAGCATTAATAAGAAGCACTATTAAAAAAACAACAACAAAATAAAATGCATACCCGATGTTGCCTCTCAGCCTTTTCCTCAAAAGATCCTTACCATCTTACCCCAGCTACACACGACCATCGTTTGGAGAAGCGTTTTAAAAAATATATACCAAGCAAGGGCTCACGCCCCAAATCTGTTGAATCAGAAGCTTCAGCATGGGGCCCAGACATGGATGTGTCTTCCAGCCTTCAGGAGATTAACATGTATAGCCAGGGCTGAGAACTTCTGGATGGGGTGAGGTCAGACTGCATTTTGTGATGTAGAAAGTGCCTCCCGATGAGAGCACTGGGCCTCTCGTTCCGCCATCCCCTGCGGTGGGCCACACTCTCCTGCTGTTTTTCTCTTCCAGATACCTCACCCTCACTCCCACATGCTCATGTACCTTGTTCTCCTGGCATATTTCTTGTCAGCCCAGTCGTGTCTGGTATAGACTGGATATTTCCAAGTCATGGTTTGAAGCCCTGATCTCCAGTGCTATGGTATTTGGAGGTGGGGCCTTTGGAAGAGACTGGGGCTCCCTGTCTTTCCACCGTGAGAGGACACAGCTGGAGAAGGTGGCCGTCTGTAAGCCAGGAAGAGGAGGGCCTCACCAAGCACCCAGCCACAATGCTACCGTGATCTCAGACTTTCAGCCTCCAGGACTGTGAGGATAAATTTCTGTCGTTTAAGCCCCCCTGTCACGGTATTTTGTTATAGCTGCCAGAGCAGACTAAGACTGTGTCCTTCTCTGCCACACCCTTGCCCCATCTAAGCAGGGGAAAGAGTTTCCTCCTTTTGGTCATCTGTACGTGGACTTGGTCCTTTTGCTGCTCTGCGTGTTAGAGGTGACGTCAGGCATCCTGAGTCCCCGCCCGTGTGCTGTGTCAGAACAGGCGCTCACGCTTTTATTTGTTGTGTGGTCAGCTTGGTAAGGGAGCTTCCTGGTGAGAAATAGGAGAGGGGAATCTATCCTTGTCTGAATTCAAATTTTTTTGACTCTTCATTTCCCGGCTCTATGTCCTCAGAGAAGTCAACTTTTGCAAGGCTCAGGTTGCTTTTCTGAAAAATGAGAGCCCTATATACTTGCCCTGTGTACCTCAGAGGTGGATGTGAAGACCAGAATGATCTTTTTGGAAGATACGGGTGAGAAGCGCAATTTATATTTCAGGCATTGTTATAATTGTGACATCTCTCGATGCCCTCGGGGTCTCTGGCTTTGGGGTACCCCTCAGGTGCCCCAGTTTGTGCCTTCCACACCACCGCCCATCCCAGCTCATCCACACACGTTCCTTCCCTTGGCTTCTTCTGTTGCACCTGCCATGCCCTCCCCTGCACGAACAGGGAGTGCTGTGTGGAATCAAGCCCCCTACTATTCTAATACAGCCAGCCTTGGATTGTGGGTGACTTGTTCTGTGAGTATGTTCCACAGGATGAGCAAACATTTCTAATAAATTTTAATTTGATAAACGAGGGATGCCTTGCAGTACAAGTAGTACGTGAGGCCGAACGTCACATGATCACAACTGAGCCAGTGGTTCTTGAAATTCCCTTTGATATACGAGTGCTTTGGATTACAAGCATGTTTCCGGAATGAATTATGCTCACAGACCAAGGTTTCACTGGTACATTTTGATTTATGGAGAAAATAATGAGGGAGGCAGCTTTGGTCCATTCAGTAATTAAGGATTCAGTGTCACGTGGTGGGTGGAAACCAGGAGGTGCGGTCCCGTAGGTTTTTTGATGGAACATGATCCAACTGGGTCAGTGAGAAAGATCCCACATACAAGCCATCCCTGATCCATAACCTCTAATGTGGGGAGAGTCTGAGAAGGAGGAGACTCCCTGGACTCTGTCGTCCCTTCCTCATTCATTAGCTGTGGTTTGAACACCAACCAGGGACATCGGTGCCAGCATCCAAAGGTAGCGTGCCTCGCCTGCCTGCTGGGAGCTTGCAGACAAGAGCAGGACTGCGACAGAGGCGACAGAGGCGTGCCCTCACAGCGTGCAAGAACAGCAGGTGCCGGCCATACCCTGATGGGGGCAGTGGGCAGGGAAGGCTTGGAGGCAGGAAGAGATACTCACACTGAATATTCTTCTCACCCTTGTCTCTCCTGCTTTAGGGTAAACTTGTTTTGTGGGGGGTGACGAGTGATTTGCTCACCATGCCTAGTAGAATAAACCTTTGTGCGTATGCATGGGTATGGAGGCCGTTCCTAATCCCCTTCCTTTCTTGGTCTCCTGTTTCTAAGGCTAGTGGTGTCTGGGATTTGCAGAGGGAGGAAGGATATAAAAGGGCAAGACAGGAGACCCCAGTGCCTGGATTCAGAGCCTCTGCATTCCGGAGACCCCCCAGAGGCCCCTCTCCCTGGACCCTTCAGCTCGAGAAAGCCATTGTGCTCTGTCCTGGCCTCTGACCCCGAGGCTCTGGGAAGCAGCAGGTTGTTGACACTTGGACAATCATTTCTTGCAAGGCGACTGCCTCCCTTGGGAGCTCCCCTCTCTGCCTTGGGGTGGTGACTGTTCCCCCAACCAGGGAGGGGGGCGGTGAAGGAGGAGGGAAATCAGCTCTCCGTCAGACTGGGAGGCAAGGAGGGGGCTCCTGAATTTGAGCCCCCTCCCACCGCTTCCCCCTCCACTTCCCAGTCAGCTCCATAGTTCTCTCCTCTCTCACCTGCCGGCTCACAGGTGCCCACCCCCTCCCCAGGGTTGAGCTTCAGGAAAATCAATCCAGGAGGTGTGTTTCTGGCCTTCTGCCCTTTTATTGGGGGTCTCCTGTGTGTCGAGGAGACTCCGTGTCTTCATGAAGGGTGCCTGTTTGTCCGTCTCCCGCGGTCTCAGGAACAAAGAATATTCCTAGTCCTGGGCTGCCACTTAACCAGGAGTGAGGCTTTGGGCACGTCACTTGCCCTTTCCGAAGTTAATTTTCCTCATTGGTAGAATGGGTTCCAAAACCCCCCACGTAACCTGCTAGGGCTTCTGTGTAGCTCACATACAAGCACACGTTTGCACGCACTTTGGATTCCGTGAAGCAGATGTCGTACGGTTTGGTAATTACGGTTTCCGTTAAAGCCAAGGCTGGCGTTGTGTTGGTGTGATTCTTCCGGTTTCTGAGTGTGAGGCTCCCAAGCATTTTCTCCTCCTTTTTCCTTTCTAGAGCATTTCGGTGGAGTGGGGCCATTTTTAAGTGCCACTTTGCAGCCTTTTTTACCTCAGTTTCCACCAACAGTAACTCCACGCGTGCAGCCAGGAGCTGAGATGCTCTGGCCAGGGGAGAGCAAGGACGTGTCTCCAGCAGCCAGCCATCCCCATTCACTGGGCTTGGACGGTACCATTTCTCCAGCAAGGAGAAAAAGCCCTCTTGCTAAGCTGCAGAAAAATCTCCCTTGTGCTTGAATTCTGGAAGAGACGGATTAGTGTGGCCATATTTAACCTTTGACCCTGACACAAAGGCATTATCAAAATTAGTTACCGAGAGGCTCCGTCGTCGTCCTCCTCCCTGCCCCCATGTCCCTGTTTGCAGGGGCTGGTTTAGGAGCTTGGTGTAAATTCCTTCCAAGCGAGAGCGACCGTTCAAAATGTTGTTGCCGTAGAGACGCCGGGCCTGGCGCTCTCTGCTAGAGCGCTCGGGGTCCAAGGTGGCATGAAGGCCAGAGATGGGAGTCTTGCACTACGGTGGGGGTCAGAATTTGTGAGCTGGGTTTAAACTTCTTTCTCCTCTGAAACCAGCCTGGTTCTTGGCCACCTGGGAAATTTGACTCTGTTCAGGTGATACGTTGATATTTAGACCCACATCCATCAGAACTTTCTTGAATGCCTCTTCTACGCGGCCGCTATATGACCTAAAGATACTGGTTGATCTGAAGGGTTAATTTCCTCTTCATCTTCCTCTTCAAGACAGAAATCCATAGACTCGGGGAACACGGTGGGGGTATATCTGGACCAGAGTCATTTCACCGAGCTTTACGTCCTGTGCTCTGTACCGTTTAGTCATTGTTGCCTCGGGCAAATTATTTGAACGCTGAGCCCCCTCATCCGTAAAATGGGCATAGCAATAATAGTGCTGACCTCCTAGCGCTATTTTTTTTGAGGATAGGTAGGGTACTCATGAAGTGCTCAGAATGGTTTGTGGCCCTCAGGAAGCGTTCAGCAACTACCTGCTGCTGTTAACCCCTGTCATCGGCATCATCCTTATTGGTCCTTCACCCCCTCCCCGGGTCCTGGCCGGCTCCTGCCACCACACCCCCTCGCTAGTCCCCGGCACATGGGGGCTTTATGGGCACCCTGCCCCACTTCCCCTCCTTCAGCTCTCTAGCTCTCCTCTGCAGTCATGTTAGAGTCCCCTCTTGGGTCAGCGTGGGGGCGGGGGAGGATTGGCCTCGTGTCATACCAGAAGTCCAGCTTGCAGCGGGGGCGTAGTGGGGAAAAGCTCTTTATAAGCTCGCAATGAAAGCTGTGGAGCGAGATGGTCAAAGATCTGGCTGGGCCTGGCTCAGGATTATGGCCGGCCCCATGGAATGCCGAGGGGGCCTCTTTTAAGAAGCCAGTGTCTATTTACAGTGTATCTCTCATAAACCCCAACGCTGGGGCGAGGGCAGGGGGACTCGCCCTCCTGGCATGTGATTGATTATCTGGTATTTATGCCATTGAGGACTTGTCAGCGGTTCGGGGTCAAAGGGTCATCTCATGTGTCTTGCAGCCCATCCACCTCCTTTTGTACAGTGCGGACCGGGCGAGCTGTGCACAAAACGGCTTTTTCTTTACCTTGGGAAAAGGGGGAGGGGGTGTGGGGGGGGGGGAGTGTCAATGAAATTTTTTTTTCCAGCCTTTTCTGAATAGTGTCCTTTTAATTCTAAAGAACTTTTAATTAAAAGTAGCAGGAAAATTCATCTTGAGAAGGTTTAACTTACCTTAACAGATACTTTTGTGTCCCGAGAAGCTGGGAGTGACTTTCAAAAAAAAAGAAAGTAAGGGAGGGTTTTTGTTGAGTCTCTCCCCCTCCCTAGCATCTTCAAAGTCCCCTGGCGCGTTCCCCTGCACTCACCGAGTGTGGCCCCCGCTTGGGAAGCAGGAAGAAGATGTTAACATGGCCAAGAAATTGAGAAAGGGTCTGCACTCCCTCTGGTCCAGCTTTGCCCTGTTCTGGGCGAAGAAACTGAGTCCCTGCAGATAGAAAGCCTTGCCCAGAGTCACGCAGCTAGTCGGTTCCAGAGTCCGGTACAGGGATCCGTTCTTCTGACCGCCCCCCCCCCCGCCCGCCCCCCACAGCTGTTCTTTTTTAGCACAGCCCGTCATTCCCCAAAGTTTAGGACACCAAGCGAGCACAAGCATGATACTGCTGTTGTTGCTTTTAAATCCTGCATATCTGAGACTTAAGAGTCACTCGTGAAGGACCTCCCTGCCTGGAAACAGGCAGTCTGTGCTCTCGCGTCCTATGGGAATTGCTCTGTGTCCCATTCCTAAAAACCTGCAGGGAAAGAGGCTCCGTGTCCTCTGCTTGATAGAAAATCAAGGCACTCTTCCTCCAAATTCTTGTCACTGTGGCCATCTGGATGTCCTTCAGAACAGGTGACTCAATTTCATCCTGCCATAGCTCAGGAGTGGCCTGAGTGGGAGCTGTCCCTCTGTCCCCCCATACGCCCACAGGGGACCTTGCCGAGCTGGGACAGGAGGGCACCTCACTGTGTTCTACGCTGTGACCTCGCTGCTACAGGGAATCCTTCACCCTCTGAAATCTCAGCCAGGCCCCTCACCTGGTCACCGCCCAGGATACTCCAGTGAGACCTTGGTGGGACACTGCCCATGGCTGTCGGCTCATCGAACGATGGTGGAAACCCAGGCAGAGAGATTATTTGCCTAGAGTTAGTTATTTGTGGGAGTCGTGGGAAACTCCCATTCCCCATATTCCTCGTTTTGTCTTGCTCGCCCCCCCCCCCTTTAAAAAATGCAATACAAAGAATCGTCTTTCCAAAGAATAGCTTTAGAAATCCTAATTCCTTTCTATTCCCTCCATTCCCATTCAAGTTAAATTAGTGAATGCTAATTTGGACTGATGGGGCACCACTGTGAGGAAGGTACTAAAATGGTATAAGATCTGATTCTTGCTCACGAGAAGAGAATCCAGCATTAGCGGGGTTCTGGAGAATTCGCTGAGTGCCGTGTGCCATGTGTACAACTTTTTAAGGTGAACATTCTTTTTTTCCAGGATGAGGAAGATGAGAACAGCTTTTCCTGGGGATATATATCTGATAGCCATTATAGCTGATATTTACTGAACATTTGCTTTGTGCTACGTAGTATTAATCTCGAGTCCACATAAAATCTCTGTGAGGTACATATTGTTACTACTCTGGTTTCACAAAGGACAAAATAGGCACGGAGGAGTTAAGTAACTTGCCTGAGGTCACACAACCGTAGTAAGTGGCTGAAGTTCACGGTTAACCGGCTTTATCACTCTGCCTCTGTAGGTTTCAGAGCTAGGTTGGAACTCAGAGCTTGCTTGCTTTCTTTCTTTTTTTCTTTCTTTCATTCAGTTTAGTTATTTATTTTGAGAGACAGAGAGATAGAGCAAGCAGAGGAGGGACAGAGAGAGAGAGAGAGAGAATCCCAAGCAGTCTCTGCGCTTTTAGCACAGAGCCCGATGTGGGAGTTGAACCCACAAACTGTAAGATCACGACCCACGCCGAGATTAAGAGCCTGATGCTTAACCGGCTGAGCCACCCAGGTGCCCCTGGAACTCAGAGCTTTCTGATGCCAGTGCTCATGTGGTCTTTTCCCACTATCCTAATGTGAATTTGCTGGGAGGCATTAGATCTGGACATATATAAATCAGCCAGAGACCAGCAGAGGGTCACTGTGTGATCAGATGACAGCCTCGGTGGTGCATGGAGAGGAATTCAGAGGACAGACATGCTAATGAGGACACTACTGAGTCCCATCTCTGGAATCCCATAGTAAAGGCACAGTGCTTTATTCTCTCTATCCTTAGTACATGACCCAGAGCCTGAGACACATTAGCATTCCATAAAAGCTGGTTCAACTTCTAGGAAAGATTTAATGGGGGAGGTGGGACTAAACCGAATTTACCTTTTAGGACAGTGATGTTGAGACCTTGCTTTTATTGTGTGCTGACCAGGTGCCAAAGTACTGTGCTAGATGTATTATTTATGCTGCACTTAACCCTTTACAACAGTACTATGGCCGTTATTATCTCGACGCCCAAGAGACTCTCTGTGTCTTGCCCAGGGACTTGAAGCCTTTTTTTTTCTTCCTGATTTCAAAATCCATTTCCTTTCCTTCTTAAAAAAAAAACAAAACAACAAAAACGTTTTGGAGTTCATGTTTGAGAGGCAGAAGGAGGGAGAGGGGGAGGGAGAGAGAGAAAGAAAGCGAAAGCATGAGCTGGGGAGGAGCAGAGAACAGGAGGGAGATACAGAATCCAAAGCAGGCTGTAGGCTCCTAACTGTCAGCACAGAGCCTGACGTGGGGCTTGACCACACAAACCGTAAGATCATGACCTGAGCCAAAGTCAGAAGCTCAACAACAGAGCCACCCAGGCGTCCCTCCATTTCCTTCCCTAACACAGAGGCAAAGTCACAAGCGAAGGGGAGAAGGCAGAAGTTAGGACTGTAGACGCCCAGTTGGCCCAGGGACCTGGAATACTAACGGGGAGGAGCAAATCCACTTTTTTTTTTTTTTTTTTGCTTGTGGTTGGGAGTTATCTCTTTGATATAAGGATTTCTGGATCTGTGAACTTAACTGTGTCCAGTTAATTGAATTTATAATTCAGCACCAAAATGCTGAAAAGAATGGTCTTTTATGTCCCTTAATGAGTGCTATAAAAACAAGTGGTGAATCTAATTTTATGAATGACCCTTTATGACTTACCTGATAACTAGTAGTTGTTCAACACAAAGGACTCATAACTCAGCATGGACTGAAGCTGGCTGCCTACAGTAAAAGGGCTTGTTTTAAAGTTGCCATCTTGCTCTTGGTGAGTGGCCCTGGGATTCAGTTTTTCCCTTCTCCACTCGCCCCTTCTGGTAGAGGACCAGACTCATTCTGGGGGACTGTGGAGAAGGGTCACCTGGCCCATCAGCTCACGGTGATCAAAAACTCACACCTCTTGGAGTCGAGTCTTACCAAGAAGAGGAATGGAAAAATACGGCTTATTCTAACCTCTCTCGGGTGTAGGATATCAACTCCACCCAGGCATTGCCAGCTGTGCTGGGGAAGAGACTAGAAACAGAGACAGAAAGATGCACAAGGGATGTAAGAAAGAACTCCTTTTATCTTTACCCTACAACAAGAGGCAATGGGCTTTAAAAAAAGGTCAAAAATGGTGGAAGGTGAAGAGAAGCCTAGGTCAGATGTTAGAAAGAACTTCCCGAGTTGAAAAGACATTTTCAAGAAAGACCGGGGAACCTCCATCTCTAGAGGTGCTTCTGTTGAGTATGTGCACATACGTGTGCCTTTAGCTTTTTACAGGTTTTTGGTCATTTTTATATTTAAAAGGTGATTACAGATCCTATTAATAATAGATGTTGGCCATGCAGTCCAAGCATCATCCATGAATATGGTTTAAGAAAGGTCGGTTACTTCCATCTGGGAAGCCAGAGGCAGGGGCCTAGACTCAGTGGCCAATACCTGCCCATGGTGCCAACCCAGAAGTGGGACACCCTTTGGCATAGGGAAGCCCTTGAACATAGCAGCCAGGATGGGGGTGTGGGAGTATAGATGAAGGATGGCCAAGAGGATGCTGTGGTTTCCACTTGTTATTACTTTTCCTGCTTTATCTCAGGCCCTGGGGCGCTGAGCAAACCTTTCCAGGGGGCTGCTAAGCTGTGAAGAGAACACTCCCCTACCTTTCCTTCATACGCATTGCACCTGTAAAGCCTGAAGCCTTGGTATCTTGGGTGGGTGGGGAGCACCACAGAAATGTCTCTGATCTGGGTGCTCAGTACTTTCTAACAGGGGTGGTGGGCTGGAACATTTATTGCCCATGATTTGAGTCTTGCCTCAGCTGGCCTTGTGCCCAGACTGGCCGGTGGACCTTCCTCTCCCTTGTCCCACCCTCACCAAGCTGATGAATTGCTGTTAGGGCCTCTGACGTGGCTGTGATCTTTGGTCAGAAGGAAGCTGGGTGACAAGGACAGGGAGAAGCACGGCTGATGACCTTTTGCAGGGAAATGCCCACCCATCTGGTCTGGAGAAA
Source organism: Acinonyx jubatus (assembly GCF_027475565.1). NCBI lineage: Eukaryota > Metazoa > Chordata > Mammalia > Carnivora > Felidae > Acinonyx > Acinonyx jubatus. The sequence goes on along the minus strand of NC_069390.1, from coordinate 101,233,574 downwards.
CCTGTATGGGCCCCCACAGAAGCCTGACAAAACTTGATTCTGTCAGCCCGCACACGTCTACACTGAAGGACAGCCTATAGTACACATGCGTTCTTCGACTTAGGAAGGGCTGGTGACATAGGGAAGTAGGAAGCACCCCCTTCCCCTCCCCCACCAACTCTGGATTCTCCCTGAGCTGGCCCATCACTAAATGACCCCCACTCGTGTTATTTTCAGAGGAAATAACTGGCCGTTCATTCATTCATTCATTCAACATTCATTGCATGACTACCGTGTGCTCAAACACTGGGGATACCAGGGTGAATAAATCCTGCTGTCTCGATGGGGGAACACGGGTGGGAAGGGAGACGCATAAGCGGGTAATTATAATGTACAGTGCTGGGTGCAGTGGTGGAGATGTCTGCACACGAGGAAGGTACTGTGGGGGCTTCTAGGGGGAGGACACAGTGGATTCCCGGGGGACGGGAAAGACTTCCTAGAGAAGAAGACCTCATAAGGTTTTAAGGAAGTAGGACTCTGCCAGAGAGGCCGAACCATGTGTGTTTGGACACAGTGGTGGTATGGCTTAAGCATCCTGTCCGAGATGGTGCAGAGGGTGTTGGAGGTTGGCAAGCAAGCCGGGACCACAGAGGTCTTGCTGGGCCGTCTTACGGAGCCTGGGTTTTATCCATCAATGACAGGGAGTCTTGGGAAGCCTTTACAAGGAATTTGGGTCACCAGGTCCGATCAGTGTATGGTGGGCCAGTGTGGTGGTTGTGTGGGGAGCAGATGTGAGGCAGATGAGCCACGTCTAGGAGCCCCCTGTAGGATCCCGCTGAGGGACACTGGTGGCTTGGGTGAGGCGGTGCCTTTCTGGGATGAGAAGGAAGGGACACGCATAGGAAGTACGTAGGTAACAAAAAGCTGGATCGGGACATGTGGGGAAGGAAGACAAGAGGCCTTGGGATCGCAGCCAACCATCTAGCGTGGGTGACAGAGTGGATGTTAGTGGGGACACCTGAGACAGAGCTCCAGGAAGGGGAGCTGGTTTGGGAGCAGAAGCGGTGGGTTTTAGGTTTGGACACGTTGAGGGTGTCTGTGGAACGTCAAGGAATGTGTGGAGTTACGGGGTTTGCATTCAGAAGGGAAGTCCGGGGGCGCCTGGGTGGCTTGGTTGGCTAAGCGCCCGACTTCGGCTCAGGTCATGATCTCACGGTCCGTGGGTTCGAGCCCCGCGTTGGGCTCTGTGCTGGCAGCTCAGAGCCTGGAGCCTGTTTTAGATTCTGTGTCTCCCTCTGTCTGTGACCCTCCCTCCTTCATGCTCTGTCTCTCTGTGTCTCAAAAATAAATAAACGTTAAAAAAAAAAAAAAAAAAAAAGAAGGGAAGTCCGGGCTACAGGTGTGGTGATTAGCCTCGGAGTGGTCACTGACACCACGAGACTAGAGTTCACCCGGGACCGATGGGGTGGGCTGGAAGCACCGGGGGCAGAACACTGGGGGCCAAAGGCCCTGTTCTGCGGAGAAGGGCCTCAGCCCCGGCCACCTCCTCAGGCTCCACAGACAGGAGCACAGGGCCTTGGGTGTGGAAGGCTTTCCCTCTGGAGGAACCTGCAGACGTGGCCTGGGGCCAGCATTCCCACAGACAGATGCTGCTCTGCGGGCCGGGAGTCACTGTGCTGGCCCAGCTCCTGGCCTGGTGTGGGAGGCAAGAGGCTGGTGGGCCGAGTGGGCAGTCTCAGAACCGTTGGGCATTACGGGGTTAGGGTCCACCCTCCTGCTTCTGAGAGGGTGGCAGTCAGTCCTCCGTGCGGTTCTGGGTAAGTTCTTCGAGAAGGACCTGCACTGCTGCACAGACCTCCCCGGAAACCCGGTGCAGGTGCATCGTTTCTGCTGGCCCATCGCCCCGCACTCCACCCCTTTGCTCGTGTACCTCTTTTCTGAGGCTTACTATGCTTGGTTCGGTCTCGTTTTCTAGAGGGAACGTCAGTGCCCTGATTGCTTCCAAAGGAAGCAGAGAGCATTTGGGTTTTACTTCCCCTAAAGCCCCTTTTCCCACTTGCCCTCTCCCACACACACCCCCAGTGACAGTTCATTCGGGATGTGTGTCCCACTCTTCTCTACGCCCTCCTCCCCTGGCTTGGCACTTTGGGACCAGCTGCCAGAGTGATTGACATAAAGCCAATCTATAAATAAAGTCTTTTTCTTTTCTTATAAAGACTTTGTGGTGGAGTTTGCCTTCAAGGTCAAGGCCAGACCTTTCTAAATAAACACATATCAAAGGATCATTAGCAAAGCAGCACTGTTAAATTGAGATATTAACTTCTGTCAACTGCTTGTTTCTTTTTTGTTCTGTAACTCATGACTGCAGTAGGTTTTTATTATTTTGTCCTTAGGCAGTAGCATCTGGCTTCTGTAGAGACTGTAAAAATTAAAAAGCAACACAAATCATTGCGAGAGAAAAGCAGTAAATTCAATGATAAGAATTTAAAATTAAAATGTTTCTGTGCTTTTATATTCTGCAGAACATGAAATGAATGAGTTTGCTGCCTGTTGCCATAAACCTAACCCAGCTAATCGTCCGCTTGACTTTTTTTTTTTTTTTTTACCCCTGTCTCCTTCGCGCATCACCATCAATTCTGTCTTGGCACCAGGCGAGGCGGAAAGTGAAAGCCATGTGCACGTGCGTGTGTGTGCGCGCATTGTGCACGTGTGAGCGTGTGCTGGTGAGTGTGGAGTGGGGTTCGGGCAGGATGGCACATGCTTGGAGACCCACCTTATTTGCATGGAGAAGACCACAACATCGGGGTCATCCGGTGAGAGCCAGGGTGGGGAAGGGACGGGGAGGGAGCAGCACATCCCCGTGGATCTGTATTCTCTTTTCTCTTGATTCTTCCTAGTTAAGCACCAGAAACCAAAACACAACAACCCAACGGCCACAAAACCCACAGGTCACACACATACACAGCAACTTGTAGCATCCAAGTGAAATGATAAAAAGCAATTTCCCGGGCGCAGGTGTAAGATGATGGATTAGTGTCTGAGCTGGTCCTGGCTCCTTCCCATCCCAGACGGACCCAGTCTTTGGGCAGAGCGCCGGGGATGAAGCAGCATCTTAAACCCGTTACTCGGGCCAGAAGAGTCAGGGCTTCTGTATTGGGGTCATTCGGGGCTGGCTGGAGCTAGCTGTGTGCTAGGCTGTGAGGGAGAAAAAGTACACGATCCTTCTCCCCTGCTCCTGGGGGGGACTGAGAAAGTAGTCCCGGGTGAAGCAGCTAGCGGACAGCTGGAGGAGGCGTCACAGACAGCAGCACCGGGCAGCGCGTGGTTATTAGAGTGCCATGGGGCCCGTTCACGGACAGCTTTTAGGATGTGAGTTGCCTTGAGCTAATTTTTGAGTCCATCTGGCTTGGATCCTGGATGCCTTGGGCAGCCCGGGGAAGCGTTGTTGGGGGAGTTTATCCCCCTGTCCAAAAGGGGCTGTGGGGGGCAGGGGAGTGCTGGAGGGGGTGCAGGTCCCTTCTCGTACAGCCTGTCCCGGTCTGACTGCTGGACCCACAGGCGTGAAGGCAGAGCTCTTTGTCCCAGACGAACTTCTCTAGCCTCAGGAGAGGTGAGAAAAGAGAGCCAGTCCTTGGCCTCCGTCAAAGGGAGTGAAGGAGAGTGAAGATTAGGGACGGAGGGGTCGAGTTAAGAGGGTATGACTAATACGGCCGGTCATTCACATAGGAGAGCACATTGTTCTCTGCGCCCAGATGGTCCTTGGAATAAATCAGCTCAGGCAGAAGCAGACTTCCAGTACAAGCAAGTTTGGGCAGCGGCTTGCCTGCTCTTCTGAAATGACATAACCCAGGTCCCGGCCCTGAATGGCAGCCATTCACATCTCTGCCGTGGGTGCCGGAGTGGGAGCGTGCGTGCGCACACACTCGTGTCCGTGTGCATGTGTGAATTCGTCTTTTCAGAGCCTCTGACAGAAGAGCGTATGGCTTTCTGTTGTGAGAGGCAGATGCAGGGAGACTTCTAACTCGAAGCCCGATCCCTTCTCACCTTCAGATTCCAGCCTTGAGAGTTTCATAAACTGAGCCTTAAGTTTGTCTCCTTCAGTAGAGGGGACGCTCTTTGAGGCCAGGGACTGCGTCTGTCTGAGGCGTCAGCGCATCCCAGGCCCCGTGTAGCACAGCGGCCGGTTCACTCGGCCGGTGCCGAGTCCTATAAGTGGGAGGAAAGAAAGCTCTAGCAGCATTCTTACCTTGCTCTGTTGCCTCGTCATAACCACCCGTTAATTAATCAAGCTAACAATTAATTAGTACATAAGTAAATCACTCCATAATCCTGCTCTTTGTCACATGGCTCCCATCCAGGGATGGGTGTGAGGACTGAGATGGGATAGGGATACCCGCCACAGCAATCACTGAGAAAGTTCTAGAAGGTGCAGGACCTTGTCATACACATTGTCCAGGTAGACGTCTTCCCAGTTTGCGTGGCTGAAGATTTGCAGGGGTGCGTAGGACACAGAGTGTATGTGAGCACCACTGTGCCTTGGGACAGCTTTTTTAGCACCGATGCCCACACGAAACAGAAGGACCGATTCCCTCACCTTGCTTGTTCTGGAGTCTCCGTCCCAAGGCTGCACTGTTTCCTCCTCCTCCAGAGAATCCATTTAGGCTCCTTAGGAGTGAGGGGAGGCAATAAGCACACAGCAGCCTCACTGAGTAAATAACAATAATCAAACAGATACTCCCTGGAGAGAGTTTCCTTTCTATGAAGATGTTAATTAATACGAGCGCCCTGGCCGCGCGTTCAGAGTCAGCTTTTCTGTGCCGACCGCGCACCACTGCTCACCCAGCCCCGACTGAATTGTAACTTTGGGGTCTTCGTCCTTTGGCGAGTGAGCCTCTTTGGGGGGATCCTGCCGGTTGAGAGTTACGTAAGTTGCTTTGTCTGAAATTTAGCTCCGATTAAATGGCAGCAGAGGTAGGTGCAGGTGCCTTATGCCTGGATGCGCGGAAGTAGAGACCTTGCAGGGACCACTCTGCCTTCCTCTAAGGCCATCCTGATTTCCACCACCCTCACTGGGTTTAGAAGAGCCGCAGCCCACAGGCTGCCAGGGTCGTCGTTGGGAGATGTTGCGGTTTGCTGTGGGGAGATGGTGGTGGTTTTCTCTCATCCATTTCCCAAGTGCTTTATTCTCCCGGCCCCTCAGATGAAGAGGTGGCCTTTAGTATTCTCCTACTGTGTGCTGTTACTAGGAAACTGCAGTTGTCTCCCAATAGACCACTGTTTTAGAAAAAACACCTGCATCTGAGTGCCACAGGGAGGAGGAAGGGAGGGGAAGGCGGGTTGGGGTGGGTGGCCCGGGAAGTGTTCGGAGAACGGAGGGGCCAAGGATGGATAGGGGGTTGGTAAGGGCCGAGGAAAGTGGCTTTGACCATGAGATGTTCCCTGCATGGAGAGAACGCTCGTGAAACAAGCCAGGCCTGGGTGAGGGCTGGTGGGGAAACGTTCTTGACATAGACGTCTTTGGCAGGATAGGGTCTGTCTTTCTTGCTTTCGCCATTGATTCCGGAGGCTTGGAGAATTCCACAGTGCTTCCATCTGAGGTCAAAGGGGAACGTTTTAAAGATTGCTCACTCCTTTCAGTGAATTTGGCCAAAATCTTCGAAACCCACAGTGACTGACCTGAATGAGCAGAAAGTGCCATCAAGGAAATAGTGAGGAAAGACGCATAGACAGTTGAGTAAACACTGCTCATCTCTCTCATTTTTAGGGGTTCTTTGAACTTGAGAGGTGGGGAATCAGGAAGTACGAGTGAGCACGATGTCTGGACAAAAGGAGGGACCTGATCCGGGCAGGGCCAAGGCACTTTTGCCTGGGAGCTAGTGAGTCCTGGGGCCACCTGTGCCGTCCCATTTGTTCACAAGGACACCTGCACTCACCACTGACAAGTTATCCCTCCCTAGAGCCACAAGGACTGGGGTTTCGGGCCAGAGCCCAGAGTAACAGTGAACCCAAGTCTGAAATATTAATGGCTTGGGCTCAAGAAATCATAATCTACCAAGGACAGTGGGCCAAGCCCACAGAGGTATTCATAGGTGATGTTTGTTTTTTGAAGTTTACTTATTTACTTTGAGACAGAGAGAGAGAAAGAGAAAGAGAGCAGGGAAGGGACTGAGAGAGAGAGAAGGAGAAAGAGTCCCAAGCAAGCTCCATGCTGTCGGTGAAGAACCCGATGTGGGGCTCAAACTCACGAACCGTGAGATCATGACCTGAGTCGAAATCAAGAGTCGGATGCCTAACCAACGGAACCACCCAGGTGCCCCCATAGGTGACATTTTAATGTATTCATTTATTTGCCTATTTATCTATTCAGTAAATAGTTATCAAGCACCCATTATGTATCTAATAGTATATTATGTCCTGAGAACACAGTGATGAGCAAAACAGAATCCCTGTGCTCATGAAGCTCATGCCTTATAGGGGGACAGATGAGTAAGTACACAAGTCATAGACAGGATAAATACTGTTATGGTGGAGGTGTAAGATGTCATAAGGGCACACATGAAGGCCCCCAACCAGGGAGGTGTCATCAAAGTTATTAAGTAAAGGAAATCAAGCAAATGGGGGAGAAAGGGAAGAATGCCAGGCTGGGGTCAGCGTGGGTTAATGTCCAGAGCTGGGAGAGAATCCGGCAAGTTCACGGAACTGAAAACAGGGTGGGGGAAAAGGGTAAAGACCAGAAACTGTAGAGGTGAGTGGGCGTGAAATGGGAGGGTCCCGAAAACCACTTTAAGTAGCTCTGCCTTTTTCCTGAGGGCAATAGGGAGCCATTAAAAGATCTTAGAGGAGTAACCTCAGATTATGTTTCAGAAAAACGATTGACACTACACGGTTGTGAATAGGTAGGAGGCAGGAGATTAGTTAGGACGCTGTTGCCATAATCTAGCCAAGAAAGTAGGGTAGCTTCAGCCCGTGTCGTTGCATTGGGGTGGATAAGAAGTGGGAAAATCAAGACATTTAGAAGGCGGAGGAAATACGGTAATTGGTTTGTTGTGAGAAGTGAGAGAGGGAAAAAAAACAAAGATGGTGGCCCCTTTTCTTGCTCCGGTGGTTGGGTGATGGTGGTTGAGCTCTTTACTGAAACGGAGAATGGAAGAGGAGAGCAGAACATTTTTGTTGTCGCTGTCATTCAGATAATGAACAGTTTTAATATTGCAGCAGTGACATGTCCAGTGGGAAACTTTCTGGGAGGTATTTGGATATATAGTTATGTTGGGAACTCAGAAGACAGAGACTCTCTGGACATGTATATTTGGGAGTCATCAGCATGTAAAAGGATCTTTGAAGAGAGGTTATAAAGCCAGAGTGTACAGGAAGAGAAGAAAGCTTAAAACACAATCCGGAGGAATCCCCATGTTCTGCCTCTCCAGAACAGTTGAAACCCACATAGAGATTGAAAAGGGATCGCTGGAAGGAATAGGAAGGAGCCCAGGAGAGTGTGGCGTTGAGGAAGAGGTTTCAGAGAGGAAAAAGTGGTCATCAATCTTAATGCTGCTGAGAAGTCCCCTGAGGAGAAGACGAGAAAACGTCTGTTGAATTTAGTGACACATGGGGGTCACTGGTTATGAGAAGCGAACGGTTTTGGTCTTGGTGGGACAGTGGAAGCACGGACATCATGATGGGTGGAGGGGTTAGTGAGCCTTGGGAAGTAGAGGCAGTCCATGTAGGCAGCCCTAGGAGTGGAGCAGGGAGGAGGTAACCGAGCCAAGGTTGGGTTTGACAGGGTGGGAACGATGCAGGGATAACGGGCAGGGGAGTTCAGGACTTGGCAAAGAGGCAGCTGGTAATTGAACCACGGGCCTGGAAGGTTGGACTGAATGGCGACAGAAGTGAGGACAGGAAGGGCTGCCAGGGATGCACAGAGATCAAGTGGATGGGAGAACTTGGAGGGTGGGAAGGAGGTTTAAAGTGAACGCTTTCGAGGAAAAGCTCTGGTTGGTGATGGAAGGCCTGGAATGTTCTTTGTAAGCTCCTCCAGCTGTGATTCGGTTCATGGTACCTAGGCTACAACACCACCGTCCACTTTCTCACGTACCTGTCTCTCCATGACCCTCACCCCGTCCCCTGGGTCAACGTTCTAAGCAGCGCCCATGTCTCGGTTCCACCTGGCACTGTGGTAGGCACCTGTCGTGTATTATCCTCAGTCCTCCTAGCATCCTTGAACTTGGGTATTAGCACTCTAATACAGATGAAGGAACCAAGACCCAGAGCTAGTAGGACATGCATATGAATGTATGGCTGGTAAATAAATGGCAGAGACAGGATTTGAACCCAGGTTTCACCTGACTCCAAAGTCCGGGCTTTTTGCAGAGCGCCTCTTAGACTGTAAGCATCTTGGTGGCAAGCAGTATCTCAGGATTACAGCCTTGGGATTTGACGCCTGCATAGAATGGGAACTCAAAAAAGGCCAGGTACAGGCGCGAGTGAGAAAATGCCTGAGGGGTGTCCAAAGTGGCTTTCCATACTGTGTCCCGAGGGGAGTAAAAGTAACACCACCTGAAGAGAGAAGTGAGGACTTGCAGAAAGCAGGAGAACAGGATGGGAGGATTTGGTGACCCAGCAGTGCTAGTGTTCGAGAGAGGAGTCTCTTCGGGCCACTTTGTTTACGACCGGGGTGCTGGACACCTGGCCGTGGCATGAGCGTCAGCCATAAAGTTTCCCGTGTGTCCTGGGGCCCTCCTCAGGCCCCAGTCATGCCAGGGAGTGGCCCAGAAACTCCGGAGGAGGAACTGAAAGGGGAGGTACCTAGGAAACAAAATTTACACGGAGGAAAGAAGAACCCCAAACCACTGACATTGAACTTTGCGTTTCCTTTTTAGAATCCGAGCTGGAGTGTCTCTCCAGACCTTTCTTCAGATGCCACCGGTGCACGTACGGGCACGTGTGTGGTGTGGGGAAGGACTAGGTTGCCCACCCGTTGTCCGGGGAACACACACACCATCTAACAGGGCCTTGAGGCCCAGGCACGCACCTGCTGGACGCTCCGCCTCCTCTCCCTGGGATAGATGTAGTGAGTCAGGAACACAGCCTACTTACAGGGTGGCTGGTTCCAGATTTGGGGGAAGTGGGAAAGTCTGGTGGACGGTGTTTTGTTTTTCCTTGTGACCATAATCAAATTCCTCCCCCTCCCTCCCTGAATGGCCAAAAGGAGCATCTCCTCCCCCCAGGCTTTCAGAGCCACTGCAGCTGGCCGCCTGATGCCACATAGGAGCCTCCTCCTCAGGCCTCCGTGGCTCCTTCTCCTTGTGTGTTCAGCCAGCCTATAAATTCACCTTGCTCGTTTCCTCCTTGGGTGGCAGGCCATGAGGCCTAGTGGGCCAGTGTGGGGTCATCCCTGAGGACCGCATGCAAGTCTTGGGGCCTGAGGGCGGTGCCCTGTCACGTCAGACATGCTACTGCCACAGTCCATCCCCAACCTGTGCGCGTGCGCCACCCGCTGTCTGTCTCGGAGGGCTGCACACTGGAGGATGTGTGTGAGCAGTAGCTAGAGGAGAGCAGATGGAACCCCCTCCGACTGTAGGAGCTTTAAAGGATCACAGAGCCTATCCTCTTTATATCAGGGATGAGATTGTGGTCCAGAGAGACCAAATTCATTTGTTTAATCCCACATCCACCCATTCGTTCTTCCCTGTATCCAGTAAATACTCATGAAACACTTGTCAGGCCCAAGAGGTAACAGCAGTGTGTGAGAGAAAGGAGGCCCCTGCTCTCAGGTGGCTTTCATTCTGATGGGGAGAGGGAGACAGTAACCCTTGAACTTGAAGCCACTCGCCCAAGGCTGGTTGGTGTCAGAGCTGAGAAGTCTGGACCTCCGGCGGGGTCCTTTCCAAGGAACCACACGTGGCCACTCCCTGCTTCCCAGGAGCCATTCCGGCCTATTCTTCACAGCAGATGGAGATGTGGAGGAGGTGAAGGAGGGGCAAAACTGAGTTTTTGTCTGGATACATCTGAGCAGCAGAGGGCTGTACTCCTGTACAAGTAACTTTTGACTGGTCGAGACCAAGGATTCTTTTTATTTTGGCAAAATACGTATATAACATAGGCTTTGCCATTTTAAGTGTTTTTAAGCCTACGGTTCAGTGGCGTTAAGTACGTTCCCAGCGCTGTGCAACCTTCACCGCCATCCATCCACAGAGCTGTTTCATCCTCCCAAACTGAAGCTCTGTGCTATGGGGCCCCAGGGAAGTCTGATGAAATCCATGCATCAAGTAAAATATCTGAGATTATAAATGGAAACTTCAAACACAGATATAAAAAATATTTTTAAAAAATCATTTGTAATACGTATGTGTGGTTCTTTGTTGTCCTGTTAAGCTCAGGCACTGGTTGAACGTCCACTGTATTTTTGCAAGAGCGGTTTGCATGAATGTTTGGCTGCAAATGCAACACTTCTCACGTGGTGTGGGTACGCAAATATCTGCCCTGTCCACGACCAAGCCGCACGTACGGCTAATGCAGCCGGGGTTGTTTTGCTTTTATTCCCCGTTGAAGGAGCTGCCGAATTTCAGGTAGAGGTTGGTGAAAATAGAGATACAATTTTTTTTCTTCTCCAAGTTCACCAGCCTCCTGAATTCTGTCCCTGGACGGCTTGGGGGCTTTGTGGGCTCTAGGTTAGGGAGCCCTGCCAAGACAGAGTTTGTCTAGTCTTCTCTGCCTATAAGGGCAGTGCACCGGGCCGGGGGCATGCCGATGGGCTAGGACATGGTGACAGAAACCCTCCCTGTGCATGCGCCTTGGAGGGAGGGAAGGCAGGAGCGTCACAGGAACCCGGCCAACGGGGAAAAGGTGCCCCCCGTTCTCCCAGAGCCGCCAGCCTGCTGTCTGAGGTGGGCGGGGCCGGTGCCCCCTGGAAGTGTGCCTTCTGGCAGCTTCCCCGCCCCCCCTTCCACCCCCTTGTCCAAAGGCTCAATGCAGAAGGGAGCCATATGGTCCTTTGTGGGCACATTTTCCCTAGTACAGTATCGTCCTGGTGTGAATGCAGGGCCTGGCTCGCCAGTGTCAGCTGTCCCTACCCTGTGGCCCCCTCCCCCTCCCCCCGCAGCCAGCCCCAAGAGTAGGAGGTTGTGGGGGACAAGCTCACCGAGTCGGGGAGCTCTGCAGAGTCGGGGTGAGTGAGGCGTCTTTCGGTAACACCCACACACACACTCACATAGAAAACTGTTGAAGTGAAGTCAAATGTCTCAAAGTCAGATCCCTTTTTAGTATGAATTTGCTGTGTCTCATTCTGAGCACTAATTCCAATTTAATTGCAAGTGGCCTGAAGCCTCTTCAATAGGAGTAACAAATGGTTTGATTTTGTAAACTTCATCAGACTGCATTTTAAATGCGACACAGTAGCCCAACTCGAATGCCAATGAAGCACTGGAGTAGCTCTCTGTTTACTAATTATCCGTTTTTACTCCAAGCCACGCTGGCTGGCTTGTCTGATTAAATCGGATTTGTGGGATAGAGAACAGCTAGCAGAGTTTTCTCTATAGTAAACGAGATTGAAACTATGGGCCGCCTGGCTGCACACTGTAAATTATATTTCCTTTTAAAGGGGACGTGTCTCTTTTATTTCTCTGTCGCCCCTCCTGCATATTAAACTTTACGGTACAGAAACGGACCCGGCTCATCCTCTGGAGCCAGCTCGCTTCTGTGACTTTCCACGTTGCTCTCCGAAGACCCGGAAAGGAAACGGGTAGCGACATCCCCTGCTTCTCCACCCGACTCCGTTTCCTTCTTTCAGTCCTTTCTTTTCTCCCTTTTATCCAGGGGGCGAGTTTTCTTTATCCCATTATTCTAAAAGGTACCTGAGATGATGTGGATTCTTAGAATCCATTTTTGAGTAGCCTAAACAAGGGTTCTAGCGAGAGAAAATTTACCGGGACCCAACCCAGAGGGTTTTTAGCATTTCGGAAAGACGTGAGTGTTGGGTAGTATCATGCTCGGGTGGGCAGGGGTGGGAGTGAATCGGTGGGGACGGAAGGGAGGTCAGTTTCTGAACAGTTGCCTCTGTTCATTTGGTTCACTCCGGAATGACACCCTTTCCTCTGAGCAGAATGAAATGAAGATCACCTGGTTCCTCTCTGTGATGCAACAGAGAAAGCCATGGCACAGGTGCGAAAGGGCTAGATGTCAGTGGACCAGTGCCCATGGGTGAAGTGCAGGTTGAGGGAGCTGGTGGGTCCGCCCTTCACTCCCTGGGACCTGGGGTCTGGCCTGGAGCTGCTGGGTCCTTTTAATTGTTTATTCCTCTCTGTCTAGGAAAGCCACCTCCACCCTCCATCCTTCCTGGGAAATTCTCTGTGTCTCTGTCTCCATAAAACGAAGGCAGGGCAGCCTTGAATAAGGTGTAATCAGGCTGTGCTTAAACTCTGCCGTTGCTAAGACTTTAATTCCAAGAGCTTGACCTGTCCTGCCCTCACTCTTGGTATCTACCTTTGTGCGGGAGCTTTTTATATTTTAATTTGCTTCTGAATGTCCTGCAAAATTAACGGTGTACGCACTCTTCCCTTTTTGGCCATTGTGTGCGGTACAGTATGGGAAGCCTGGCTGTGCCTCTGATAGCCTGGTTACCGTGGGAATGAATGGCTACCACAGTCTCAGGCTCCCAGCCCTCCTTTTAATTGTTGACAGTAAAAAGCGTTTAAATGCTGCTTAATTTGTAATCATCTTCTGGGGGGGAAAGGAGAAGAACCATTAAAATGTCAGTAAAATGAATACGTCCTTCTCTCTCTCTCTTTCTCTCTCTTTTTTTTTTTTTTGGTTGGGTTTTGTTTATTTATATGCGGTTGCTTTTTCTTTTCATTGCCTGATGTTTGTCAGATATTGAAATGGCCCTGAAACAATCAACATTTCACTTTATTTTGAATATCTGTCCCCCCTCCAACCCCTGCTCTCCTCCCCAACCCCTCCTGTCTCTCTGGGTCTTTGTCTGGCCTCTGACTGTCTCTCCTTGTCTGTCCCTCCCTGCCTTTCTCTCTGGACCTCCTCCTACATCCACCTCACTGTCTGTGAAATACATCGGGGTTTGCAGGTCTTTAAATAAGACCCAAGCTGAGTTGCTTTTTCCCAGAGACCCCTCTTCTGGGCCCTGGCTCCTCCCCTGGGGGCCTCAAGATGACTTGGGGGATGCTCGGAACCAGAGAGATTGAGTCTCTATAGAAAATGTCTTGTCCACTTGATGAACAGAAGAGATAAACAAGACCTGGTAAGAACTTACTACACAAATAAGGATATCGGGTCTCATCTTCAGGCAGAACCGCCGTACCCCCTCCTGAAGCTCTGGACCCGACCCACTGCTCGGAATTGCAGTGCCTGGGGCCCCCGGGTGGCTCAGTCGGTTAAGCGTCCTACTCTTGATTTCCGCTCAGGTCGTGATCTCGGGGTCCGTGAGTTTGAGGTCTGCATCGGGCTCCGTACTCTCAGTGCTTGGGATTCTCTCTCTTTCCCTCTCTCTCTGCCCCTAATCACCCCTCACCTGTCTGTCTCTGAAAGTAAATAAATAAACTTAAAAAGAAATTGCAGTACCTGCCATGTGGGGGCACAGGGCCCTAGGGAAATGAGACCACTGGCTTCAGAGAGTCTGGTTCTCTTGCTCACCATCTCCGAGGGTCACTCTTTGGCTTTTTATCACAGCAGTGTGGGGGGCATGGGAGAGAAAGCTTTGCTCCCCCCTCTCTCATCTCATCGGCCAAACCATCGCCTAGTACAGAGGCTTGGAGGTATCTTCAGACCCAGCGACTCCAGAATTGCCCTTCTGATCGTATGGCCAGTTTTGGAAGGAACTAAGCAGGTAATTGCTGGTCACTTGAGAGAAAGGACCTAGCACGTTCTTTCAAGTCTTGCTTTCCTCATCTTCCTAAAATCCCCTAAAATTCCCTATCTCACAGGGCTTGAGAAGGACTTAGGGGTGATAGACCTAGATTGGCCCCTAGTGATCCATGTGGGTCTTTTCTTTGCCTCACCTGGTGACTGTCCCTCTGTGAGCCTAAGACGGTGGTTTCTAGTGAAGCCTTGAGATTCTCTTTAACTAAAAGAAGGCTTTCTAACCAGACTCTGAGGGAGAAATGCCTTCACCACATCTCAGTGGAAGAAGGATCTTTCAGTCTTCCAGCATGCTCTCCCATAGGCCCAGAATAATTGACTGTTGCAGTAGGAGGGAAAGTTTTCAAGGGTCATTTATTATCACCTTCATTTTTCTAGTGAGGAAACGGAGACCCAGAGATGTCTAGTAACCTACTCAGGAGTGCACAGTGACTTAGTCACTGAGCCAGGATTGGAAGACAGGCCTTCTGGCTGAAGACCTCAGTGCTTTCCATTCTTCACCCTCTTCAGTTGGTGAAAAGTCCTAGGAAAGGGTAGGGCAGGAGGACAATGGCAGGATAATTAGCCTGTCCTGTCCTTTCCCACATCACACACTTCAGGGGCTCTTTTCCCAGAAGCCACCAGGACCAGCGGAGTTAGAGACTGGTGATCCTAGCTTCTTACAGTCCAGCTCATGCCATCTACGGAGAGCTGAGGGCACAGAGCGGAATGCATGCCAGATGGATTGCAGGAGGAACCCACTGGAGCTTTCTGTGTGCTACCCACCTACCCCAGGGGTGCCAAGTCCGGAGCCTTTGGGAACCCCGAGGGTCGACCACTGCCTGTCTATCCTGTAGAAGGGCAGTGTAGAGGAATCGAGGAAGGCAGCTCTCTGTATCTCGGGAGGAGAGGCTGCACCCGGGTCCCTCAAGGAAGCACTCTGTTCACCTGCTCGGTCCATCTCCCCTGTCCGTCTCCTCTCAGACTGGCCCCGTCTCAGAGGCAGCTCTCCTCTCCCAGATGGGCAGGACCTGGGAGAAGCTTCTGATCCCCGGGGCTGGGCGACTGCAGGCTGCCCCTTCCCTCTCAGGGCTGTTGAAGTTGGTCCAATTTTTCAATCGTGGGCCAATTAGTTTCACAAATGGGGGCCCCCGTGGTGCCAGGGCACATTTGTTCCGGGCCTGCGCACTGGCCGGGCCCCATTGTCCTGCCTCCCGCCCCCGTGTGGGCCCATTGTCCTCGCCCCCAGCAGGGGCTGCTTACCGCTGATTTATACGGGCAGGCGTCCTGCGGGCTCCAGGCTGCACCGCCACAGCTGGCGGAGGTGCTTAAGGCCGCGGACCCTGCGACCTTTGCCCCAGTCCTGCTGTCATTTTGAAAGTTACAGACCGGAGGGCTGCATACCTCTCCGGATTTACTTCCCACCCCAGCCCACCCCCTATTCTGTCTCTCCCTCCCTCTCTCTCTCTCTCTCTCTCTCTCTCTCTCTCTCTTCCTTTCCTTCTTCCTCTTCTTCTTACTCTTGTGGTGGAAATTTGGATTCACTCTGGAATGTCTGAAAGGGTTCAGGTACATGACTAGGAAGTGGCTGCAGGTATAGGTGGGAAGAGGAGAGAGGTGCCTGGTGTGGAGGTCGCTGCTGCTTCCCCTGGTGTGGCTTTTAATCCTGGGTTCTGTTCCCTACTTCCGCATCAGATGCTGGGGTGGGGGGAATGAAGGAGGAGGTTCCCATCAGTTTGACGTAGTGCAGTTGAGTTTGCCCTTGGTGCCTTTCCTGCTAGGGGCCATACACCCTGGGAAGCGTAGCCCGCCATGAGGGCGCGCCAGTGGGGAGGCGGTCATGTAACCGGGCAGCACAGCCCAGCCCAGCCCAGCACAGACCGGATCTCATTGTAACCTGTTGACTCTGTTGCAAACCAGACTCCCACTTTTCCTCCTCCGTTTTGCTTCCTTTCCTAACTCTTCCACCCCTTTTTCTCGTCCCCCTCCTCCAGTTTCTCCTCCTCTCCGGCTCGTTTGTTGGAGTGATTGACAAAATTAGTAAATCCATTCATGTTACTTTTATTGTGCGGGTCTCAATAAATCCCCTGTGTCCGGGGTGCACCTTAATGAGCTAGTGAGCTGACAAATTTGTTTACTGTAGCTGGAGGTGCCGAGTAATGAAATGCACTTGTGTCTGCAGCTCACTGCTAAACAAATACACGGCTTTCTGGGAGCCAGCATTGCTAGCTGCTGCCTCAGGACGCGGCCACATTCCCCCAGAGACCGCAAGGGTGTGCGCGCGCACGTGTGCAGGGGTGTGTGCTTTGAGAAATGTAATCGCTCACCCGTCCCCGGCTCAGTTTTAAAACAAATTTGAATCAGCTGTTCTGGCTCCTCCCCTTTCTGGTTATTCATTGAGAACTCTCTGTTCCTTGGACTGATGCTATGAAGCCATAACCGTCCCCCTTTCCTTTGTGGAAATGGAAGGTTATAGAGACCGCTTTCCAGGATTCAGGAAAGGGAAAAGGGGTGGGGAGGGCTGGATAAGCAGACTGGAATTGACCAGAAGACTAGATGCTAAGGTTTTTAGCTCTTGGCTTGGTTTGAGAAGATGTAACTGAACAGATGATCAAAGGTGTCCCAGCGGCAGGTGACTCTATATGTCGGAGACAAGCATCCGTGCACAGACTTGCAGTTCATCTGGTTTGAGGTGGGCCTTCCAAGATGTTTTCTTAGCCTCCTCTACCTGTTGTGGCAGGGAGACCGACAGCAGTGAAGGAAACAGTGGGGCTGGTCTCCCACGCTCGGAAGCTGTCTTTCTTGGAGTCGTTGGTCTGACACTGTCTCGGGCTGGGTGGACCGCGCTCTCACTGTGCTCACAGCTAGCCTCCTGAAGAAGCCTGGGAATTCCGGAGCTCCACGCACATGATCCTGCAACACGTGCCTGAGAGAAGAGATAGCAAGGGAGCTCTTGACACTTTCTCCAGTAGATCCCTTGAAAAGGAGCCAAACCCTAAATGATGGTACAGGGGGAGCCAAAAGGGAGGCGCTCCTGCTGATATCATGGCTGGACATTTATTTCCTTTCCGTGTGCTCTGTGTCCCTGCCCCCTCCACACCTGTAGCCTTCTCCATCCTCTTGAGATGCAGACAGAGTCTTCCCGCCTTCGGTGTGAGTCAGCCTTGGACCGCTCGTCTCCGTCTTTTTCTTGCGCACAGTGGATGATGCAGTTCTGCTTTACCAACGAAGGGGATGGGGGGAGGAGGGAGAAAGCTGAGGAGCGGGGAGAGGCGGCAGTCTCATCAATAGCTTTGATGTGTGGCTACTGGGGCTGCCCGTGACTGGCAGTGGCATCCGGGAGGTCAGAGGAAGTATAGAAAGACATGTCTGATGGATTTGGGGGTCAGACGGGGGGGGGGCGGGGGGGGGGGGGCGGGGGGGAGGGTAGGAGACGGTTTCAGTTTAAACCAAGGTTTTCACAGCCCCGAAAGTTGACATTTTCTTCCTCTGGGGACAAAAAAAAACCTGTTGGCGGTTGCAGGGGAAGCATCTCTTTCTTGGCTTGCTTAGGTGGGGTTGGACATGACAAGCCCATCCGTGGTGCGTGTGCACGCACATACGCACACAGAGTGCACACAGTCCAGCACATTCACACATGGCAGTCATAGCTAGCTTACCAAAAAAAGCCAGAGTATATTTAGATCCCTTTGCTCTTTTGATTAAGAAACTGCTTATGCTAGAGATAATAAGAGCCTTGTTCCAAGAAGGTGTCGCACCTGAACATCTCCTCCAGCTGTGTACCCCTCTGATCCTGTTCCTTCCTTTCTATTAAAGAGCTAATTGGTATGTAAATGGCACAGGTGTAAACATGAGGGTTTTTGTGGCTCATAATTTCAGACCCAGTCATCACCTGGGTGAAATAAATATCCTGGGTCTATGTCACCCCTCCTGCCTCCTGTTCCACCCTGGCCTTGGCTTTCTCCCATTTTTTGGCTATAATTAAACTGGTTTTAAATTGAGAGTCTGTGAGTCGTATGTGCCCTGCAGCCCACATGGGCTCTGCTACCCTTGGGGGTGGAGGATGGCTGAGGTGTGGGTCACCGTCTCCAGAGACAGAAGTGAGGCAAAAGGAAGCCCAGATGTTTGCACGGGCTCTGCCCACATTACCCGGAACCATGCTTTTCATTCAGGAGGTTATTTCGTTCCATACCCTCCTCTTATCTCCAGTTATAAGCCGTTTCAGGCAGACATCCTTGGAACACAGCCCAAGACTGAGCTCCAGTCAGTCTTCAGAAGAGCAGAGGAGGTACTGTTCTTTGACCTGATAAATTATTTCCTTGGACCAAGGCTAATTTATGTATCCGATTTACATCAAAATTTACAGATTGATAGGAAACAATACATTTTGTAGAATTTACATACTCAGAAAGATTTGTCATTTGCCTCATCACAGCCCTGGGACGTTGGTGTTGGAAAAGGCAGGTGAGTTAGGAATGCCGTTTCCTAGAGGAAGAAATGAGGCCAAGGGCAGCGGCTGCTTGGCCCAGGGTCACAAAGCCAGGAAGGCAGTGCCTCTGGGCCAGAACGGAGGTCTCTTTCACTGCACTGGTGGTCTCAGTCTTTGCTTCTGAGCAACAGAGCTCAGACACAGAGTGAGAACTGGGGAGTCCTGTCCAGCCCACCAGACAGACACGAGAGGCCCCAACAAGATCAGATGGCTGTGGGTCACTCAGTATCACTGATTGCCAAGGAGAGTCTCCCTGGAAGTGCTCAGGAATGGCTTCATTTGGTCTGAGCTTGCTTCAGCTCTCGGATCTGGCTGTCTGCACTGGGACTGCCCCTACCCCCCGCCCCCTCTGCCCTTTGCGGTTTGTCTCCCAGCTCCTTACTTACTCTTTTATGCACCATGCAGTTAGTGAGTGCCTGCTCTGTGCTGGGCCCTGCGCTCTGTGTCGGGGAACACAGAGATGAAGCGAACAGCTCCTGCTTTAGAGGGTTTACAATCTCTTAGGCAGAACTGAGTGTCAAAAATAAATGCATCAGAGGCTTTTCTGTGCTGTAGTCATGAAGGCTTAGAGGAAGAAGATGTTCTTGGCCCTGAGTCCTAAATGGTGTAACTCATCCAGGATGCCTTCTCTAGAGTGCACTCCTGGAAGCAGCCGCCCTGAGTCAATGGAACAATGTAGGCTCGTATGTTGTATGGGGCTGCGGTGATCCCTAAGCAGCTCACTTGCTGCAGGAGGATGCCCAGGCTAAGGGGGGGACGTGGAGGCTGGAATCCAGCCTCTTTGCTCGTGAGAGCTGTGCACCCAAGGTGACCGTCTGTGTCTGCCCAGAGGAAGGGGCATGACTTTCTAAGTCAGACAGGGGCGTCGTCCGGGCCGGTAGTGGCTCTGGCTACCACTTTATCGTTCTGCAACTCTCACGAGTATCTCGTTCGTCACCATCTCAGCAACTACAGGCGGTGTGGCAAAGGATGAGCACAGCCCGGTCCAGAGAAGTTCAGTGACATGCTCAGGATCACAGAGCAAGCGAGTGGCAGACCAAGACCTCTGTGCTGCTTTTGTCTTCCTTCAGTATGATTACTGAAGATTTTCTGCCAACAGTGGAGCCTCCTCCTGTCTCCCCAGTGTGGTCTCGGGCACGAAGTCTCTCTGTAGCGTCAAAAAGAGCACCAGAGTATGTCTGGAGCTCAGGCGTTGAAAGGAGCCGAGTGTTTTAACACTGCCCGGCCCTCTTGCCCGGCCCTCTTGCCCGGCTGCACACCTCACTGCAGCTAATGAATTTGCTAATACAATTTTCTAGATAATTTTATTTCCATAGTCCCACGTTTTAATGTGTTTCCAAAAGCTAGCATTTATTTGCTTAATCTCCCAGTGTAATAGAATCTGCCTTGACTCATCATACATGCGAACAATCAGCTAGGCAGAAACTACAGCAAATTGTTTAATAACTCAAATCTAGTCTCTAGATTTTTAGCTTGCATGCACCACTGGCTTCTCTTGTGTCTCCTCCACTTCTCCCCCCGCCACCTTTTCCTTTTTGCTTTTTAAACATTTTTCCATCTCCTCAGCTGTTGGTTTCCAAACAGAAGGAAGGGGAGAGTGGATATGGGGCCTCTGAGGCCCCTTCTCTTCATCTCTGCACCGAGGCCGGTGTGTCAGTGGCCAAGGAGACCCCTGAGACTCGTGAGATGTTCCAGGAAGGGGAGTGGGACCTTTGCAGGGACATTGCAGCCTTTCCTTCCCGCGTGGTGATTATGTAACTTGAAACCTGGCACAGAGCTGACCATCCGGGACTGTAGGTATACCATGTTTCCCACCTCCAGCCCGGACCTCAGTTCTCTCCCCCTCCTCCTGTCCTCATAGCCCGTACCCGAGTCTCGTCCCCACCCACCTCCAGTGCTGTCAAAAAAGCCATCCGCTCTCTGCCTGCTTCCGATCACTTGCTGCTGCTCTTGGTCCCCACGTGACCCTGCGGGCGTTGTCCTCGCATGCAGGTTGGGTCATGCCAGCACCCCTGTGCTTTCCTGGCATCGCATAGCCTGTAGCATGAAGTGTGATCTGTCCCACCTGGCGATGTGGCCCCGGTGGTCTGACCCTCCACTAATGTCCCCTGCTTGTGTCCGTCCTCAGCGTCTGTCCTGTGTCTGCCTGCTCCGAGATTTTCTTGAGGTGTTTCCTTGCTTATCCTGGCCCCTGGACCCCTCCTCCGGCTCCTTGGCTGCTTCATGCTCTTGATTTCTCAAAGCCAAAGTTTTCATGGGGTCACCCTGTCTTGTCCCCTGGTGGGTCATCGACCTGCCTGGGAACTAGTCTGGGTCCCTATTTGTGTGCTTGAACTCAGCATCCCCCTGGTCACTTAGCACAGTGCCTACACTTAGTGACGTTCATGGAGTGTGCTGGCCGGACACGAAGAGGGTCCAGGCCATCCTGAGAAGTATGGATGGCCTAGTGGGGGCAGCTTTGAGGAGCCTGCGGAAGACCAAGAGGGCAGAGAGCTGCGGTATCCCCAGTCAGTCCTGCTGGGTGTACCACCAGCCCTTGGAACTCTTAGGCTTGGGGTATCCTACTGGGACTGTCACGGTCCCTCTGACCCAGGCACCTTCCACAGCCGGGGATTTCAGGGGATGCTGAAGGAGCACTGTGGGCCGCTGAAGGGCTTAACTGGCCCAGGAGGCCTGCCCCAGCTGACCAGTTTAAGGCAGCTGTTTGACATCTGGCTTAATCGGGGCCGGTGCTCGGGGCCCTTGGGATGAATCAGCCAGGGCAGCTGTCTCACTGCACACATTGCAGATGGACTGCCCCCATGGGCATGTTCACCTGCTGGACAGACACCGGCCGCTCACTGTCCCACAGACCACCCCCTCAGGCAGGTGGAGCCGAGCACCCCGGCACCTCCTGGGGTTCTTGCTGGCCCTCGGAGTTGGGAGGCTTCAGAGGGCTGTACCTTGTGACTCCGCTTGCAGTCCCCTCCCGCTGGCCACGGCGGTCTCACTGTTGCCAGAGTGGGCCCTGCAGGCCCTGGGGCCCCTGGACCAAGCTGGGTTAGTGCTGGTGTGCTGGCATCATCACTGTGCCCCTTCCAGGAGAGGCCTGGACAGATTGCACACCCAGAAGAAGATAGGGGCCTGGCCCCGTGCTTTCTAAAGTCAGACAGACCTTGGGCATTTTCAGATCCCAGCTCTGCCCCTTCGGACTGTGTGACCTTAGGCAGGTTATTTAACCGCTCTGTTTTTCCATTCGTAAAAAAGAGGGAGGAGGATGCCTGCCTAGTGGGGTTGGTTGCAAGTTTCAACGAGATGGCGGCACAGGTAAGCAGCGGCACAACACCTGTATTCTTCCTTTCCCTTGTGCGCCCTGAGGCCGGGAGCGAAACCGCGCTCCTGCTTTGTGCCCGGCCTTCCCTGGACCTGGATGCAGGCAGCGACTGCTGGCAGGATGGAGCATGGCTCCAGCTGCCCAGGCCTCTGAGCATCTGCAGGGGTGGCTGTGAAGGGAGGGGAAGGTCTGGCCTTCCCACTAGTTCATCTTAAACCCAGCCACGAATGGGACTGAGGCAGCGAGAGTGGACCACCGCTTTGCTGTCTCCATTGGGCGACCCGGGAGGCAGCAAGGTCCTCATGCTGTCCTTCTCTTCACCCCACTACCTATGTGAAGCTCCTTGATTCCACACAGAATAGGCAGAGCTCTGCCCTTCCTCCCCCTCTGGGCTGGGTTGACAGATGCTAGGCCTGTCCACCCTTCCCACTTACTTGCATCCTTCACACAGGGCAGGGCGATGAAGGGCTGAGCACAGGTTATATCAGCCAGATGCCACCAAGAGGGGAGAGATGAGTTTCCCAGGGGAGCTGACACGCTGAGGGAAACAGGATCCAAAATGTCGGGCAATGAGCCACCAGTTAGGACTCAGATGGTGGGTGTAGATGCTTCCTCATGGGCTGCTGTACCCAGAATGGCTGTGGTTCCAGAACAGGTTGATCAGAAAGCGGGCTGATAATAGAAAATGGCAGCCTGTTTGTGTAGGGTACCATAATTCACCTGTGCTTCTGATGAGTGCAGGGAATGACCAGACAGAGTGAAATGGAAATCTCATGGCACTCATTAGCTTAAAGCCCTTTGACAATTGCCCGTTGGTCTTGGGTCGCAGCCTAAACATCTTCACGTGGTTTTCGAGACCCCACATGACCTGGCCCTGCCTGCTGGTTTGGCCTTCCCCTCCACTGTCTCCCCGTCTCTCCAGCTGTGTTGTTCTTCTCTCTGATCCTCCGATCAACTACGTTTCTTTCCAGAGTGTTCAGGGATGCTCTCTCCCGGGTGCGGGGTGACATCTACAACGGCAGCAGAGACTTTGTCCAGTTTTCCATGGTTATATCCCCAGTGCCCAAAAGAGAGTGCCCTTATAGAAGGTACTAGAATAATATTTGTTGAATGAATGGACTCTTAAGTGAAAGGAAGAGAGAGCTGGTTAAAAGAATAGGGTCTGTTGGGGTGCCTGGGTGGCTCAGTCAGTTAAGCTCAGCTTCAGCTCACGTCATGATCTTGTGGTTCTTGGGTTCGAGCCCTGCATCCGGCTCTGTGCTGACAGCTCAGAGCCTGGAGCCTGCTTCAGATTCTGTGTCTACCTATTTCTCTGACTCTGCCCTGCTCACACTCTGTTTCTATCTCTCTCTCAAAAATAAATAAACATTAAAAAAAAATTAAAAGAAAAGAATAGAGTCTGTGGCTAGCCTCCGGAGAGGATTCAGACCCAGGCAGCCGGCGTTCGAACGGCGTGTCTGCAGCTTCTGAACTCTGGGGGAGCTTTGGACAAGTTGCTCAGTCTGTCTGTGTGCCTCATTTACCTTATCTGAAAGGTGAGGTGGTAGAGATGGGATTTTAAAGCACTTATGTTCGAGCAATGGCTTGGGTGCATACCGTCTTCGTTAACGGTGATTCCTCACAGAGGCCACCCTGACTTCCCAGTACCCTGCCTTTGACACAGCACTACACGCGGCCGCTGACGCACATTTATTGTTGCAACACATCCGATCCTCTCTTTCTCCTCTCTCTTTAGGTTCCGTGAGGGTGAGCGGTAAGTTGATGTTGTCCACCATTGCAGTGGCACAATGGGTGCTCCATCAACGCTGGGTGTGCCTTTGGGTTTGCCCCTGAGCTTGGGGGATTGGAGGCACTGGTCCTGGCCCTGGCTCTTGCTCTCTCGTCTGGACCTGGACGAGTAAAGAATGGCCTTGCGCTCCGCCCCCCTGAGGCTCTCCCCGCTCCTCTTTCCCACAGGCACAGACATGGCTGTCTTCTGTCTGCTGTGCGGGAAGCGTTTCCAGGCTCAGAGTGCGCTCCAGCAGCACATGGAGGTCCACGCGGGCGTGCGCAGCTACACCTGCAGCGAGTGCAACCGCACCTTCCCCAGCCACACCGCCCTCAAACGTCACCTGCGCTCGCACACAGGTAGGCCCGTGCAGGTGGCGGGTGGATGGTCAGGCTCTCTGGGAACCCGTGTCTGGATTTACCTCCAAAAACGTGGAGTGGAGATGTGAGGTCGAGTCGGCCCTCCGCCCTTCTTGGTTCGAGGTGGGCGTGCGGGCGCTTCCGCGGTGCAGGTACGTGTTCGTGGTTCTCCCCATCCCACCCTGGGGGTCTGTGGGTCCCAGTCTCTGTGTGTTCCACACAGCAGGTGCTCGTTAGAGATGCAGGCTCTTGGGTCCCACCTTCGGAAACTTTGACTTAGCGGATGTGGGTGGGATCCGAGACTCCGCGTCCTTGATATATATTCTCAAAAGACTCTGAGGCAGGTGGACCCAAAACCTATTTCGGGAAAAAAAACTACCTGTTTGGTCTCAACCATCTGCCACAGCCTCCACCCCACGACCATTCGCTCCTGAAGTCCCCCTTGGGCTCCTAAGGGAATGTTGCAGAAGTGGTCCTGCTGGCTGTACAATAACAGAAGCAAATTTTCTATCCTTAGCCCTTAACCTTGCTTAGGGGAGATGATGAGGGTTTATGAACAATGAGCCAGAGGACGGGAGAGGAAGGTGGTTGTGAGTCAGGGGGCTGGGCCCTGTGCCCCACCCTCTAGATGGACCCTGAGGGCCGAGGGGCATATCGATCCCCTAGCAAGGTAATGGGTGACTTAAATTCATTCCTTTCTCTGTGACAAAATTGGGTCTTTACTGACTGTACATGGAGAAAGGAGTGTCCCTCTCTGTGTCTGCATGTGTCTCTGCTTGTGCGTGCTCTGTCCTGGGTTTGGAGTGGGAGTGGGGGACAGGGTGGGCTGGGGACAGGGTGGACCCGGGAGACAGAGAGGCACACTCCATATCGGGGTGTATAACGGGGTGTTTGCTCATGTCTGTTGGAGGGGGTAGAAAAAGTTGTGTGCCTCAAGACAGGAAATGGTAGGACCCTCTCTCTCCTCATTCTTGGGTCTTGTCACAGCTCTGGGATTAAGTACACAGGCCAGGCCTCTCGTGGGTGGCGGGCTTTGCGAAATGAGGAAGGGGCTTTACTTATCCTGGACCGAGCAGGCCTGTCCTGCCAGTGGTGTGCATCTTCATCAAGGAGCTCCCCGCTCCCCCCAACCCCGCTCATGCTTTTTGATGCCATTCACATCAGGGGAGCATATTGCCTTCACATCACTTGATTTGCTTAGAACTATTCAGACTCGCTGGCATAGGACAAGGAGAGGTCCCATAAGGTAGGTTCCCAACAAGAAGGGCTCAGGAGGAGGGAATATCAATGAGGATTTTCTCTAGTGACTGTATAAGTATCCCCTGTGGTATAGGCACCAGCCTGTCCACACCTCCCCCACTGGGTCCCCAAGTTCAACCTTAATGAACTAAGTGGCCAGTTACCTTTCAACCACTTTGAAGCATGCTGCCGGGTCGAACCAGTGTGGGCTTCATGGGACTTGAATGGTCCCAGCCCTGTGAAGTCCACCCAGGATGTGCCCTGCTCTTCCCTTCTGGGAGTGCAGACGTCAGAATATCACCTGCCCCTGTGTCAGTCATGCACAGATCTGTGGGGAGGGGCTATTCCAGACATAGTTTGGGAGAAGCAACTTGCTTGATCTAGGAAATAGAGCACGTGTGCTACCCACGCACACATATACACACCCATCGATTTTCACCCCGGCGAGGCCCTGTGCACACAAGCCGTATGTATACAGGCCGAGCACACCCCCACACACAATGCCTCATTAATATTCCGTTGTTCTTGGCCCCGTTGCTGCTGGGGCCGGGTGTTTAGCATCGGCAGCTGTGTTTTGTAGGTTAGTCCAGCCGCGCTCTTGGCATTGATGGATCCCTGATTCACACGGCTCATCATATAATAAACTCTCAGCTGTGCTAAAGGGAGGGGCCAGAGGAGGCGCTGGGATGGGGCCGGGCCGGTGCCAGGGAAACCACCAGGTGAGGACAGGCCGCTGGGGTCACAGATGCACTGGGCAGGCCAGAGGGGCTCTAATTAGTCTCGTTTGTCCTGCACTTAATGTCAAGCTCATTAAAGAGGGTACAGAGTTAATCAACGTGCCACAAATTGGATTTTGAGTTCTGCAGCCAGTTTTGTGTACATTTTGGCCACAGTGACACCATTAAGTCTCAGGGTGAGGGTTTTAGGCCAGGTGCTTGCCATGCTTCAAAGTGCATGTGTGTGCGTGTGTCTTTTTTTTTTTTTTCCCCCTCCGAGTTCCTCTTTACTCCTTTCCCTGGGCTGACTCTGGAGATTTCCTATTCAAACTCATTTAACATGTGATCCACTTCATAATTAAATTCATAAAAATCTGATCAAACAAACCTCTCTGCCTTAACCCTTTGTTTTTTGAACTCTCAGGGCCCCCCTCTGGAGGGGAAGGGCACAGGCGGTGGCTCTCTGCCCCCCGCCTCCCCCGGCCGGATGGCTGCCGATGTACGTTTTAATTACCGGGCTCTCGCTGAAGTCTCACGTGGCCCTTGCTTTATTTATTTATTTATATCTTAATGAGGATACTGAATCCTTGATTAAAGTCGTTACCGTTGCCAATTCGGCAAGGAGGGGAAGTCGGATGTCAGACGGTGGGGGGTGGCTGTGTGTGCAGGCGTCTGCACGGGGAGAGGGGCACACGGGCACAGGCCCGCACAGACTGACCCTCAGCCCCACAGACACGCGCCTAATTAGGACCAGCGTGTGCACGGACCTCCGCTCCCTTTGGGTTTGGTGGGGCTGGCGGTCAGGGCCCGGGTGGTCTGCACAAGCCTGGCAGCCAGAGGGCAGGCAGGTGCCGAGAACCCCAGGATTCAGTCCGGCCCCGGATCTGCACGTACCTCTGAGCCAGGGCTGGGCCCCGTAGGTCGGGAGGAATTCGTGTCGAGGGACGGCTCTGCTATTGCGCCTTCTCCTGTCCGACGCCTCGTGGGAGCGCTCCCACCCTACCCCTCCGTGACTTCTTGTGGGGAGAGAGCCTGCAGTGAGCAGACCCCAGCATCCACTCCCCACAGAGCCCTAAAAACCCTTCAGAACCATCAGAAGAGATGAGAATTTATGTGGGCACAGGGGCCTGCGTTGGAGAGGGGGGAGGTTGGGTTGGCGGCCTGAGGAGGAGAGAGACAAGAGAGTAAAATATCATTTTAAAGAGGAAGTGAAGGCACAGGCATGCGAGTCTATAACGAGGAGGACAATTTATGCCCAGGCACGAGTGCGGTTTGACATGGGGATAATGAAAAAACGTAGGTCATTGTGGATGACTTAAACCTTCAGCAGCTGAAGAAAATGTATGAAATGCAGAGGACATTACACGGTTGGCAGGCTCGCGCATCTGCAGAGGGACAAGTGAAATACAGTGGGCCATTCTTTACCATAAACTGTGGTTGTTGGAGATGCAGCCCAGAGAAATTGTAATTACAGTGACAAGACGAATCAGCGATATTTAAATATTCATGAACAAAGTCTGGGGTGATCAATCTATCTTTATTGTCTGTGCCTTCACTCCTGTAATAAATAAGTAGCTGAAGTCCTCACCTTTCAGCCCCCGAAGCCCCCGCGTTGGGTGGTTCAAAGAAAGTGATGGTGGATCCCCACACCCCGGCTTCTCACCCTTCGGAGGACTGAGGAGTGGGAAGCACAGGAAGGGAGGCTGATTGGGCACTGATTCCAGGCCATGGACGACAGCTCTCCCCGCTGGGTGGAGGGAGCCGGTAACAACTTCATCTACCCCCCAGTTCCCGAGCGCCTGCTCTGGGCGTCCCAGTGCTACGTGCCGAGGCAACGGGGATGCATGAGACCCCCTTCTTACCCTGGAGGGGCTTCCACTCTAGAGGCACCGAGGGCATGACAGGAGACACACGGTACAGCGTGTCACTTAGCGGTCTGATGAGTATCGCGTGTCCACACTCTGGGAACGAGATCTGAATCCCGACTCAGCTGCTTACAAGCTGTTTGACCTTAGAGACCATCTATCTCTCAGCCTCTCGTTCTTCTCCTCTGTACAGTGAGAATCCTGTGTTTCTTGCTAAAATGACAAAATGCTAGACATTTCTTCTCTTTTGGGACAGAAGAAAGAGAGTGACTCAATTTGCCTGGAGGGCGGGGGGTGGCTACAGGGAATCTTCCACACCACGGTGATGTGTGAGCCGGGCTTTGAAGGATGACTAGGAGTTTGCTGGGCAGAAACGAAGAAATCAAGCAGAGAGCATAGCTGCTGAAACTAAGGAGGAGGGAGAGAGCAGAAAGCATTTGGACGGGGTGGGGGGTGGGCAGTGTGATCTAGTTGTTTCTCAGATTGGAGGGGTTTTTTTGAGGAGGGGGGAGTCAGTCAGGCTAACATGGCTTTTGCCCCTGACCTACAGGAAAGGAAGAGAAGGGAGCCTGAGGAGCTGGGGGACAAGGTTTCAAAGCCCACAGGTCTGCTTTCCCTTTGTGGGGGCCTGCTTTCTGGGGATTGCTGTTCATCCCTGAACCAAATGGGCTCTCTCTTCCTGAGACTGGCCCTTGACCCATGGGCAACCGAGGGGCCACAGTAAAGTATGGACCTCTGTGAACACACTGTTCACATTGGGAGCTGGAGGGGGGGGGGGGCCGGGTCTTTCCATGGTCTTTGGAGAATGGGGGTGAATGCAGGCAGTCTCCTCTTCCTGGTGTACTGAATGTGGCTTGTGGTCTCCTAAAGAGGGGGAGAGGCAAGGCCTTGATCCAGCCCCTTGTCCCCACAGGCGACCATCCCTACGAGTGTGAGTTCTGTGGCAGCTGCTTCCGGGACGAGAGCACGCTCAAGAGCCACAAACGCATCCACACGGGCGAGAAACCCTATGAGTGCAATGGCTGTGGCAAGAAGTTCAGCCTCAAGCACCAGCTGGAGACGCACTATAGGGTGCATACAGGTACTGAAGACCGGTGAGGGCACCTGAGCTGGGGCAGGGACCTGGGTGAGGGGTAAGGGGCAGGTGGCTCTCCAGGGCAGCCCGGGCGAGGATGGTCCAAGACTTACCCCAAGACTGGAACGTGACTCTGGTGAAGGTTAGCACGATGGCCCAGGTGCCACCGCCCGGGGTCAAGGCCGAGGCAGACATTGCTAATTGATCATGGCACGCTTTCCAGGGGCCCAGACTGGCCTTCCAGGCAGCCATGCCAACGGCTTGCAGTTTGTGCGTCCTGATTTGGGGTCAAGTTGGCCTGCTTACTGAAAAGTAGAAGCTGGGATGGTTTCTTGTTACTGGGGGTTAGAGTAAGAACTGGGGGGTGGGCACGGAGTCTGGTTAGGATGAGAGCTGAGACACTGTTGGGTTGAGTTCTTCTCAGAGATCAGAGGGGCAGGTGTATTTACTAACCCCTCTTCATGTATAACGTTGTAGCATTTCACAGGGCTTTCACATTCCTTTTTATGCAAGAGAAATGTGATCAGAGGGTGGGGTCTGAGGACAGAACGAGTAGACATGGCCATGGTGTCCAGA
Source organism: Acinonyx jubatus (assembly GCF_027475565.1). Lineage (NCBI taxonomy): Eukaryota > Metazoa > Chordata > Mammalia > Carnivora > Felidae > Acinonyx > Acinonyx jubatus. Next base: position 101,204,353 of record NC_069390.1, on the reverse strand, counting down.
ATTGCCAGATTCGGGGCAGTGGAAGGCTGGAGCTGGCCTGCAGTGGCCCGTGAAAGCCCATCTTGCCCATCTCTTCCCAAGTGCAGTGACATCACCTCAGTTGCTTAAAAGCAGCCGGGGTCAGAGTAGTCCCAACATGGCCATGGGCGACTGCTACAGAATCGGGCCTTTTTGGAGAGCCAGTTGTTAACTGCTTCCCAGCAGCACATTGCAGGTTGGGGGGACGGTGGGTATTCAGAAGGACCTCCCATGAGGATATGAGGCGTAGTGGAAGCTAGTGGAATCTGGTAAACTTGAAGCCTCCTCTGATCAGGGGAAGCAGCCGTCTTGACCAGAAGACGGTGGGGAGAGGTGACTGAGGGGTGACTGAGGACAGGTTGTGCTGGCCGAGGGGAGAGTATGCTTCCATGGGAGGTGGGGGGATAAAGGAGGCAACAAGGAGAGGATGTGTGGTGTCATAGCTGTGTGTTCTTGCCTCCAGCCTGGGCCATAAGGAAAGCCTCAGGTGGGGTGCTTGCTGCTGACAGCTAGAGTCCCTCCCGGTATTTTCCAGAGCCCTGGGGCTTCCTTAGCCCCCTGCTGGGGATGTGACCTGGCGAGCCGATCATTAAATGCATTGGTGGTGACTATTGTAAATAGCAGGTCGATAGTTAGATCACTTTGGCTGTTCATTACTTCATTATTTGCTGGGGCCTCTGCACAGAGGAGTATTGATAGCGAGATGGCTGGCCAGTTAATTACTGTATCGAAACAAGGTTCCCTCACACCCTCTGCTCAGCTCCAGGGGACTCTTAACTGGGAGGAAGCTGGGCAGCAGCTAGGGTGTGGCAGGACACTCCCAGGCTCTCTGTCCCTCACTGCTCTCTAGCCTCCCTGGGAAGGCAGGGTCCAGGGCACCTGCTTGTAGCCTTAGAGGAGTAGGCATCCCAAATGGAACACATTTGAAGGAAAGGATTCCCTCATTTTCATCCCCCTCCTCCCTACCAGCTGTAGCCTCAAAACGACTCTATCCCCATGTTCCCCTAGAAGGAATATCCCGAAGGACTTTCAGGGCCTCACTGTCCCTTCTCTAGACCCCCATATCCTTTCTTCGGAAGGTAAGATTCTGGGCCTTTGGGAGGGTTACATAGAATGAGGCAGGGCTAAGGGTGTGCTTGGCTAAGAGGGCAGCCCCTTGCTACGTGTGGCTGCTGAAATGAGGAACCACGGAGTCCCTCTGAGCCACTGAGCATGTAGTTCCAGAGGCACTAGCCACGCTTCAGGTGCTCAGTAGCTCTCTGTGGCTAATGGCTACCATATTGGATGGTGTATCCACGCTTCAGGTGCTGAGTAGTTCCGTGTGGCCAGGGGCAACCATACTGGATGGTGCCTCCGTGCTTCAGGTGCTCAGTAGCTCTTTGTGGCCAGTGGCTACTGTATTGGATGGTGCATCTGTCATCGTGGAAAGTTCTAGTGGGAGGTGCTAAACTAGAGGGGCCCAAGTCTCCAGAGAGCCTGGGGGTGGAGCGAGGGCCCAGAGCAGCCCTGGCGAGACCCTCACAGCCCTCTCCCTGTGTCCTGGCTCTCTCCTGCCCTCCCCCCACAGGTGAGAAGCCCTTTGAGTGTAAGCTGTGCCACCAGCGCTCCCGGGACTACTCGGCCATGATTAAGCACCTGCGCACGCACAACGGCGCCTCCCCCTACCAGTGCACCATCTGCACGGAATACTGCCCCAGCCTCTCCTCTATGCAGAAGCACATGAAGGGCCACAAGCCCGAGGAGATCCCGCCCGACTGGAGGATAGAGAAGACTTACCTCTACCTGTGCTACGTGTGAGGCAAGACGGCGGCAGTGGCGGGGGAGCGGGCAGCCGGGAGAGAAGAGTTAGGGCAGGATGAAGTCGAGGAAGGACTGTGGAAAAAAAAGAAAGAAAAAGACAAAAAAAAAAAAAAAGGAAATAGAAAAAAAGAAAAAAAGAGAGAGAAGAAAAAGGAAACCTGATAGCTGTCTGGCCTCGGACTCTCTCTGGGGCTCCAAGTGACCTGGATACCCCGCCACCACCCCTCTCTGGCGGCCTCTGTCCCTCCTCCCTGGCTGGAGGTTGGCTTCATTTTCTTGGGTTGGGGTGAGCATGGTTTGTTTAGCTCACTTGGTGGTATATTTTTCTCTTCCCTCCACCCAGACCCTCCTTTTGCATCCAGAAGTGGAGGCTAGGGAGGGGGTGAGGGGTGCTGTGGTCAGAGCCAAACAATCTTTGCCTGTCGCCCTCAGAGGGAGGGGGCCCGCAGGTGGTGGGGCTGGGTTGGGTCACAGTCACTAGTCGATGGTCACATGGCAGCTCTGGGGGCAGAGTAGAGTGGGAGGGGCTCTCCTTCCCTCCCACCACTCAGTTCATTTGTTGCCCCCCACCCTCCAGCTCTGCCACTTGGGGTGTCCCCTCAAGGTGTTCAGCAGCCTCATGGCTCTTGCCCGTCCCCCAGCTCCTTGCTCCCTGCCTCCAAGAGGCCCCTCCCAAGTGCAGGGGTGCCCAGCCCCTCATGCATCAGGCAGCGCCTTCCCTCCTGGCTTAGCTCCCTAGCTGGGAAGCTGCATTGGACTCCACAGCCCCCTCACCCCACCCTCCGCTTTCTGAGAACACAAAATAAATGGAGTACCCCACCCTAGTCAAGCCCTGTCATGAGCGAGGTTCCTGCTGAGCTGCTTTCGCTTCCAAAATGGGAAAACATAACTAACCCTATACCGTCCCACCAAGCAAACCAACACCAATCCCTACCACCCCTATTTCAGGCCCTAGGAGAAGGCGTCCGTGAAAGGGCTCATTGTCCGAGGGAAGGATGTGCCCAGATGTGTCCTACACCTGGAGAAGGGGACGCCCTACCCAGGGATTGGGCTAGCTGGTTGGGGGTGGGGACCCCAGCCCTGGTCCAGAGAGCAGCACAGAGTTCCTGGCTCTCAGGGCAACCCCCCCCTCCCCCCAGCAAGTTCCCAGGGAGGAGGAAGGAGAGGAGGAAGAGGAGTAGAAAGCGCTTTGGCCCTTATGTAAATGTTTTGCTTCTTTTCTGTGTCCCCTGTTCCCCTGTTAGCACATTGTACTTGAATTACCTCAGTTTTTTGTGACCTCATGAGCTTTTTTAACCCCTGTATCTCTTTTTTGGTTGGGGGTTGGAGGAATGGGGAGGACGTTCTTTTCTGTTTCTTGTATAAATTAATAGTTGGTTTAGTAGACTTCAGCTGGCCACGGCCCTTTGCCATCCCAGCTGGACAGAGCTGGACGGAAGGAGTGGAGTACTCAGGATCAGGACGTGAGAGCCCGGGGTCAGCAGAAGGTGGGCGAAAGGGAGGGTGTGTCAGGGGCACTCTGGAGTCACCGTTGGCTCTGCCCAGGGCCTCCCAGAGTCCTCTGTACCCAGCAAGGGTTCAGCCTAAAACACTCTGGAGAAGATCCTACCTTTCTTAGAATTTGCTGGGTCCTTTGGGCCTGGGGGCCTGTATTATTCAGATCCCTGCAACCGTGTGGCCCCGCCTCTGTGTGCGTTATCATTGCCAAAATGGGTCTCTTTTGCAGGGCTGGCGTGGGGATGAGCCGGCCTCTGTTTTGTTGCGTTAGGGTGGGGGTGTTGTTTTTCTAAAAGCTACCTCTTATGTTCCTCCAGTTCTTTTGTTCCCTTGCTGCCTCCCTTTCTGCTGCTCTGTTTCCCTCCTTCCCCCCAACCTCCTCCCCCTGAATTTTGGAAAGCACGTTTGCAATATTTGGTTCGCTTTGGGATGGGCCCTCCGTTTCATCTCATGCTTTATTTGTAAGAGTTGTGTTTGTTTGTTTGTTTTCTTTTTTTTCCTTTCCTTTCTCTCTCTGAGAAAGTTGTGGCTGCGTTTTTATCTTAGGGTTTTAAAAGTGGTTTTGGGGAAGTGGTTTTGGGGAGAAGGGTTGTGAGGGCTCTAGGGAAGTCGGAGGGATGGGTGCTGCTGTGACCACCCCCCTGTCCCTCGGCCCCGTCCCTCCTGCTCTCCCCTGCAATCCTGCCCACCAAATTTGAAGGCCTTAAAAATTGTGTGTGGGGGGGATCGGAACTTGGGGGGACCGTGTCACTAGACTGTCGGTCGGGGATGGTCAGGTAGGGAGGATGCTCTTTTGCAGTTGTAATAATGACTTAGTGCTTTGGAAAGGACAAAAAAAGTTGAACTATGTGACTAGAGCAGTTGTCGTGTTGATAATGTGAAAAGAGGCAAATCATCTGGGGGAGGGGCGGTCTGTAAGAAATGTTTATGCACTATGCTTCCTCCCCCAGCCTGGGAAGAAGGGGGTCTGTAACCCCCCGAAAACAATATTTTAACAGCAAGATCTCTTGCAACTTCGGTGGGGAAGGAAAAAAAAAAAAAAAGAAACTATTCCATAGACGTAGCTGACACCTCTCACTCGCCCCCACCCTTCCCACGCAGCCTGGGTCTCCTGCCCTGTTCATAAAAGCTGAGAGGGTTGAGCTAATATTTACAAATTGTAATATTTTTGTAATGTTTGTTAGTTCCTTCGTCAGTTCTACAGGACCTTGCCCTTTTTTCCTTTTGTAATGTGAATAGGAAAGAAAAAAGACAAAAAAAAAAAAAAAAATCCACCACCGCCACCACCAAAATACCCCTCTGTGTGTGCGTGTGCGCGCGTGTGCTTTTTGTGTGTGGTTGTGTGTTCAGTCACGCAGTATTGTTGTAATCTGGTGTTGCAGCATCGGATGGTACTAAGTGAGCACCTGTCTGCCCCCCACCGTCCCTGAGGGACCCTAGCAGGGAAATGAGGACAGAGGGTCAGGATGGGTGGTTTCTGAAGGATACTGAATGGGAGACCCCCGTGTTGGCTTTGCTCTCCCCTCCTCCCCGACGAAGCCTCGACACCCGGATAGAGTCCATCATGCCTCTTTGCTAGGTTCCTACTCACAAAGATGAAGTAATTCTGACCTTGCCAAGGCCTTCTTTGCCAGGCCTAAGGGCCAAGGCGAAGGTCGAAAATTATCTGGAGTCTTCAGATGTGTCTGAATAAAGGGGGCTGGGGAGACTAGGAGGGCAGAGGGTACTGTCTCCCCGGGTGAGAGCTGAGTGTTACTTCCCTCTCCTTTCTGCCATCTGGCCCCTTGGCCACCTGCTGCCTTTAGCTGTGTTACCGCTGACGACCCTCCCTGCCACTGCCTTACCCAGCATTAGCGAAACTTCTCCAGCCGGGAAAGTCCGAGCTGCTTAATGGTCCCTTTCTAGTGTTCAGCTCCTACAGGCGTGTCCCTTAATGCTTTTGGTGACATTTACCCATCACGTGCTCTTTCCCTATTCACTCCTTCACTCATTCAAAGCATTAAAATCCTATGTGTATATAGGATAGACAAATATATAGATATATATATATATAGCAAGAGAGAGATATAAAATAGTAAATATCATTGCTGCTTTGGGCTGCTTTGGGAGGAGGCCACGGATATGGGGAAGGTAGATCTGGGGTGCAGGGGTGGGTAGGGAGGCTGGGGACCCCAGTGATTCAGTACAATCCAGGGATGCAATGCGGGCTTGTTTAGTCTTTGTGCCTGAACGTTTCTCCATGTGTAGAAAAAAAACACAATATTTGCTGCAATTTTTCACAAGTGTATGGTACCTTTCTGGATGCTGTTGGTACGGCCGGCTGCAGGGGTGAGCAGTGGTGGGGCAGCCTTTGGACTGTCCAGTGAGGGTGGCGGGCAGGACAAGATTTGTGGAGAGTCCCCTGCAAGTCCAGTAAGAGTGAAAGCTGGGGCACCACGTGTTAGAAAAGCAGAGAAAGATCAGACTCTGTTCATTTTTCCTGGGCCTCTGTCCTATCTTTTTCCCTCTTCCATCTGGTTTCCTCCTTCCTGGAGCTTCATGGCAGCACTTCCTTGGACGTTTCAGTAGGAGGGAAGAAAGCCAGACTGACCCTGCTCCGTGGCGCTCATGGGTGGAGGAGAAGGCAGAGCCAGCCGGGAGAGGGTGCAAGAGAGACCAGGGAGGTTGGGTCAGGGGAAGAGGGTGGGGAGAGAGGGGTGCGGGCCTCGCAGGCCTGTCGGCTGCCGGCCCTGCCTTCCTGGGTCCTTGACGGCCCACTTTGCAGACAGGGTACCAGCCTCCTGGTGTGTGTCATAGAATTTGTTCACGTAGTGTTATGCATGATCTTTGTGAGGTTACAAAGCCGTGGTGGTGCACCATGACATCCAACCCATATATATAAAGATAAATATATATATATATGTATGTAAATTATAGCACTGGGGGCCCCCGCTGCCCTGCTGGACCAAGCAAAACTAAGCCTTTTGGTTTGGGTATTATGTTTCGTTTTGTTACTTGTTTGTTTTTGTGGCTTGTCTTCTGTGGTGACAGCACAAGTGCCAGTCCTATTGCTCTGTATTACAGAATTCGTGTTTTTAATTAATTGACGTTCTAGTTCATGTCTACCTCAGCACCTCCTCTTAGCCTAATTTTAGGAGGCTGCCCAATTTTGTTTCTTCAATTTTACCGGTTACTTTTTTTTTTTTTTTTTTGTACAAATCTCTCTCTCCCCGCCCTCCCTCCCCCTCCCCCTTCCCCCCTCCCCCCTTGCCCCTGCCCAGCCCCAGCCCTGCTTGCCAGTCCCTCTGTGGTCTAGTCCCCATGTCACCCAATGTCAGTGCGGTCCTGGTCGCAGCTTTCCGCATCTGCCTTCGTTCCGTGTAGATTGATGCGTTTCTTTGTAATTTCAGTGTTTCTGACAAGATTTAAAAAGGAAAAAAAAAAAAAAAAGAAAAAAAATGAATTTACTGCTGCAGGTTTTTTTTCTCTCTCCATGTGTCACTAAGTGAAGTTTGTGCCTTCTATAGCAAAGAGAATATTTTTTACATCCTACTAACAGTAGATTTTTTTGTAGTGAACATTTTTTGTATTTTTATTTATAAGTCTCATAAGAAAAATAGCAATGTTCAGTTGTATACCTTGAATCTGCAGTTAGAAGAGAATAAAGTTAATTCAGTTGTCTCTGGCTTGAAGTGTCCCCTTTTTAAAAAAAAAAAAAAAAGAAGAAAGCTGCTTTGTTTTTTCTGACGTTTCTGGGGTGGGTAACGCTGGAGGAACTGAGATTTCTGGCTGGGGATGGGGGAAGAGAAAGTTCTGGTGTATTTCTGCGGCCTTTTATGCCATATTTTCCAAGGCACATGCCCACTTTGCAATGTATTTTTCTAACACTTTTTCTTTTAAAGATAGCATTAAATACACTATCGTTTGATCCTGGGAACAATGTCTGGAGTCAACACCATAGACGTTCACGCAGTAGCTCAGATCAGTTACTGCTGTGAGCTCTGGGAATTCAGTGGGGACAGGACGGAACCCCTGTCCTCGAGGAGCAGACATCCCAGTGAGCCACAGAGCCGGAACCCTCTTGCTTGTGTTAACCAGCTCAGGATCACGCAGCTGCTGAGGAGCCAAGCTGGAACCCGCATCCGGGTCTCCTGATGCCGAATCAAGGTTTGCTTTTTCCCAGGACTCCACAGGCAGGGCCCCCTCCTGTCTGGTCTTCGTTAGAGACGTTGTCAACTTCTCCCTGTCATTTCTCAAGAAGCTTCCACGCAGTTTAAGTTTCCTGGGTGTGTGGCAGCCATGCGGCGTGGAGGGAGGAGATGGGAACAGGGGAGCAGGTGGGAGCTGGGGTGCGGACCCAACATCCCCACTGACAGAATAAGGCATTCGCACAAAACTCCCATGGGGACAACTGCCTCTTGGGTCCTCTCCCTATCCCCGGGCCCAGGTTTCTCCTCCAGGTTTTTCTTCCTTCCTCTGCCTGGGGATGGCAGCATTGCCCCGGTTGTCTAGAGTGGTTAGATCAGCCTCACCAAATCCTAGGTGCCCTGGTTCAGCACCTCTGCTGGAGGTGGTCCTACCTGTCTGGCTCCATCCAAAATAATCTGTTCCTACTGGGGGGACACAGAGTCCCCACATGGGGTATGAAACTAGGGCCAAGCCTCAGGGGCCACCTGACCCCCTCCACACACTGCACCCTGCCCGGAAGGCTTGGCTCTTTGCCCCACCTGCCTGCTCTGGGCCTGGACTGGGAGGGGCGCCTTTCAACTCTGCGAGGCCCAAGGGCTGCATTACCCGGTTGCCAGCAGAGAACCACCTGGAAGCACACTTACCTGGGACGACCCGATGACCCCGGAGGAGGAAGGGACCCCGTAGGGCAAGCTGCGCCCCTTTACCACTTGGCTCTCTGCTTCTCTCCTTGTTTCTCTGCTCTGCCCTTCCGTCATTCTCTCCCATCGTCTCTCTATACTCCTCTAACCTTGTCTTCTCGCATTATTTATTTTTTTTTTGAGGTTTCTCCTGGCTTTTTGTCTCTCTGTCCCAAGTTCTTTTTCCTCTCCCCACATTGCTCATCTTGGAAAACAGCCCTTGGCCAAAAATATATTTGGTTTGATTTTGAGCGTCTGTGGGCCGCGCCCCCCCCCCCCCGACCCCGTTCCTCCGCGTGCGTCCCTTTCTTCTCTGGGTCCCCTCTCTGAGGTCCCCCAGGCCTCCCGCCCCTCCCCCACGTCCCTCCCCCTCGGGCCTCAGCTTTCTCTTGACAGATGGGAGGGCAACGAGCACTCCCTCTTTAAAACAACATTTAATGCCGTTTTCTGTTCTTGGACATCAAAGCTGGGGCTTAGGCGCTGCGCTGGGGTCGCTGTGGTGTGGGCTCTGGGGGAGAGGAGGTAAGTGAATAGGGCTGGGCTGAATGGGCTTTGTGTGGCCGCTGGGGTCTGCCTGCTTTACATGCTCTTTGACCCAGATATGATCTCATGGAGAGAAAGGGGCCCTGGCCCGGCCAGCCTGAGAACGCTCTGGGGCCTGACTCAGTCCCCACCCTCCCGCCCCTGCCAGCCTGGCCCCGCTGCCCTCTGCCCTGGCCTGCAGCAGCGGGCCGCCTCCTCCAGGACGGCGCTGGCCATGGGGCGCTCTGCTGGGGTCAGGAGAGGGGCCAGGCAGCCCAGGGAGGGGCTGCGTCCCTCCCGAATGTGTTTCCAAGTCCACGAGGTGGGAGCCCCCGACGCACAGGCAGCGTCCCTGCCCGGCTGAGGCCGCTCCTGTTTGGGTGGGCACTTGGGTCACATCATCGCCGCCTTTAACAGCTGTCTTTGCAGCTCTGAGGGGCTGTTCTCCCCCCGCTTAAGGTGGGAGAGTGGAGGCCCAGAGCCGGGGAGGCTTGCTGAAGACTCAGGCACGTTGTGGCAGGTGAGAAGAGGCAGATGGCAGGCCAAGTGCGAAGCCGTCTGTGTCCAGCTCTCCCCACCCGGCTGCCTGGGGAGCCCCTGGCTCCGCCCACCAGGAAGGGGAGAGGGCAGAGGAGGACGGACCCCAGGTGCTCTGCCTCCCTCTGCTCCTTCCTCTGTGCTGATGTGTGGCAGCCCGGAGGGATTTTCCAAAAATGCAGAGAGCATCCTGTCACTCCTGTGATTAAAGTCCCTGGTGGGGACTCTTAGGGTGGAATTCAGACTCCTTAACAAGGCTTAACAGACCCTCAGTGAGCCCCTGTGCTCACCACCCCAGCCCTGTCTCGGGATGACCCCCACATTCTGCGGCTGCCCTCTACTCTCTGCTCCAGATGCCTGGACCACAGGTGGTTCCTGGAAGACACTAAGCTGCGTTCCCCTCTGGGCCTTTGCACATGCTGTTTCCTCTTCGGGAACTGTACTGCCACACGTCCCCCTCCCTTCAGTCTGGCTCTCTCATTGTCTCATTGTCAACGTCTCTGCTGAAACCCTACCAATTCAGGAAGCCTTCCCTGGTCCCACTCTATGGGACCATTTGTCATAGCACACTTGAATCACCTGCTTGCTTTTTTTTTTTTTTTTTTAAGTGTTATTTTGAGAGCGAGCGAGCAGGGGAGGGACAGAAAGAGGGCCAGAGAGAGAATCCCAAGCAGGCTCCGTGTTGTCAGCACAGAGTGCTGGGCTCGAACTTATGTACTGTGACATCGTGACCTAAGCTGAAACCCAGAGTCGGAGGCTTAATTGAGCCACCCAGGTACCCCTATAATCACCCACTTGATTTACTGTCACCGTGAACCCAATGTTAAGTTCCTTGCAGGTCGGAATTGTGTGTTGTGTGTGTATGTCTTCATGTTCCTGGAGCCCGACACTGGCTGGCACGCGGTAGGCATCCGTTTGGAGAAACTGATTAAAGCAGGAAGGGAGGAGAGAGGCAATTAGCATCTGGGGCTGAGGTTGCAGCTGCCAGGGTCCGGTAAAACCGGACAAGTACGTGCACAGCGTGTGCCCACGCGGGCACCTCCATGTACGTGCCCGCCTGCCATGGGCCGCATAGATGCTTCAGCAGAGACGCTCCTGCTTCCTCTCACAGCCGCCCATGCCTGTTCGTGGAGACGCCTGAACTGTTTGCCGTGTGCCGTGTGCCGTGTGCATGTCCCCGGCACAGGACAGCGGCACCTCACAGGCAGAGAGCTGCCTGGGCATCGTTGGGTGTGTGTGCACGGAGACACCTGTTCCCTGGCCAAGATGGAGGGTGGGGGGGGGTGGGCATCCCCCGGCTCTTTCTTGCCGTGGTGCTGGGTCCAGCCCCGCTATCTGCACTCCCAGCCCCTGCCCGCTGCGGGCTGGAGGGAGGGCGGGCTCCTCTCTGGGCTGTGTTCTCTGCTCTCCGGGGGTGCCTCCGTGAAAGTGAACTCACTCATTTAAACCTGACTCTGCCGCCCTGCCACCCCCTGCAGTGCTAATTACCCTGTAGTTCTAAACTGATGGCTCTACACTAAGCTTAAGCCCTCCTTTATTTATTTACTGACTACATTAATAGCAAAGCCGCTGCTTTTGGCCGCTCCCGACTGTATGCCGGCTGGCTGCACCCTGTTGCCCTGCATCCCCTCGGGGAGGCGGGGTGCAGAGACGCAGCCTGGCACGGAGCCCCCAAATCTGCCACCCTCACGGCGTCCCCGGGGGCCAGACGACAGCGAGAACAGCTGTCTTTGTCCAGACGCATTCCCAGGCCCAAGGGAGGGGGCTCCTTCTCTGGGTCTGACTCCTGTATAGGGACCAGGACACATGACAGCCCAGCTTTCCCTGCAGAGGGATCTTCCATTTATGGGCCTCTCAGGAGCTTCCCTCGGGCTTTCACAACTCCCACGAGGCGCTGAGCCCTGGCTGCATTGAGCAAATGGGTAAACTGAGGCTGTGACTACCGCTGTGGGTGGTGAAGGTGGGGCTTGAAGCCAAGATTTGTCATTCCAGCAGACTTGCTCTTACCCCTCCAGCATGCTGCCTGTCCAGATGCCCCCCCCCAACTCCTAGCCCCCTCCTCGGGTCTGACATTTCCCTTTTAGGTGATGTTCTCCTGGCTTCCCCTGCTTGCCACGCGGAAGGCCCATTGAATCAAAACTGCTGTCTCCCAGCCTTTTCTGCCTCATTCACCTGCTTGCCCAGAATTTGTTGGAAACATGGGCACTAGAGCCTTTCTTTCATTCTTAGCAGCCTCTCCCAGGGGCAGACCTAAGCCACACCCCCCCCCCCCCAGCTCCCTCCAGGACTCACACGAGGCAATTCTGGGGGGGGCACAGACCAGCGGTGGGCTTCCATGGGGTAACGTCTGCCTGTTCTCTTGTTCTGGGGACAGCCGTGCCCGGGGCCGAGCTGGCTAGCACAGCCCGTGGCTCTGCGTGCCCTCCAGTCCCATGAGGCAGATCTGAGCCCTGGCCTTGGGGCATGGCAGTGTTCTGAAGACCAGATGGGCCCCATCAGGGTGCAGCATATGGACCCGTGGAATTGAGCACCCAGGTTCGACTTTGTCTTGAAATAGCAAGGTGGCTGCTGTGCTGGACCCCCCTCTAAGGAAGAGGGCAGTGGGGGTCTGGCAGAAAGAACATGGGGTTCGGCGTCAAGAGGCCCTGGGTCTGAGGCCAGCTCTGCCATTCACTGTTTGACCTTGACTGCAATTCATCACGGCTCTAAGGTCCATTTTGTCCATAAAGTGGGGTACAGTAATGTGTGCCCCTGCTACCCTCAGGACAGTCGTCAGCTGGAAGAAGCCACGTGAATGAGCTTTCTAAAAACCATGGTGCTATAAAAATGAAAGTTATAACTGGAGGTGGGGGCCGACTCAGGGCTGGCATGGGAGGGAGCTGTTGGCCTAGATAGTCTTTTCCAGGGCAGGAGCCCCCATAGCCAGGACTCAGGAGCCAGGGCGCCTGGAGCGGAGGCAGCCTCTCCTGGCATTGCTGGGACTCTGTCGCCCCCTAGTGGGTACTGGCTGCAGGCACTTGTGACGCTTCAGAGGGTTTGGAAAGGGGCTGGGAAGGGGTGTCCTAAGGGGCTTTGGGTCTTCGGGCCCCCTGCTATACCAAGTTGGGCTGGATAAAGGGAGAATGTGGCCCAGACTCACATCAGAGAAAGAATGTTTTAACTACTTGGGAGGAAGTTCAAGTGGACTTTCCAGAAGTTCTCCTGAGTCCATTTTTCAATCCTGACCCTTTTTCTCCTACCTTTCCCCCCCCCCCCCCCCCCCCGCACTGACCAATTGGTCACGCCCATTCCTACTCCTCCCATCCCCTAGAGGCTGGATTGGAAGCTGCCCTCAGTCCAAACCCCCGGCATCCATGGAATCTCATCTTACACTGAGGGAAGGTCAGTCTCCATCGGAAACCAGCTCCTCCAAGGCTTTGCTACTGGGAGAAGCAGGCGGGCCAGGGAAGGATTGCACCAGAGCTGAGTGCCCAGATCTGGGTCACCGAGGGCCTGAGAGGTGACAGACAGCAGGAAGGTGTCTCTTGGCACCTCTGGCGATCAAACGGATGCAACTAAATGTTTTGTAAGACCTTTCCCAGCAGTAGATTTCTGACTCTATGACTTTACAACTGTAAAAACCCTCAGAGCAAAGGACACATCTGGCTCCACATCACAGCTTAGCACTTCTTTGAAAAGCAGCATTTTCACTAGGCATTTCTCCCTCCACCTAGCTGTGGTTTTGGCTTAAGTGAGCTTCTAGTGACACTAGGTGGTGACCACAGGGAAATGCATGCATGAAGGTTAGTCTCATCAAGGTAAGGATTTTCCCTAATAAATCCCTATTTGGGAAGGGAGGGAGTCACAGAACGGCGGGAGTGGGTAGAGAGTGTGTGTGTTTGGCGGGGGGGAGGGGGTTGGACTTCACTGGTTGGCCTGATTAATATTCACCTTATTCTCAGAAATCTCTTGCCAATTAGCATTCCTCCTTAACACTCTGTCCCAAGCAGCAGCACTTGACCTTTCCCTTAATTCCCTACAGCACAACCAGCACAGCCGAGACCAGGCTGGAATATTTAAATTAGATTTCTTGGAAGTCTCAAAGACGACAAAAGAAAATAAGCACCAAGAGTAACATAACATTAGCCCAGGTTTCTGCCTGCCTGCCTTCAGGAGACTGGGACCATCTTTAATTCCTGCCACGGAGAAGCCCAGCAAAGACAGACCCAGAGAGGGGAAGAGTCCTATCGAAGGTCAACTCCTCCCCTTGGGCTCTGGGTCTCATCCTGTCAGTCTGTCCAAGTCTGCACCCTCTTTCCCCTTCTCTCTGCTGCACCCATTTCTCCCTCTCAACCAGATTATTCCCATCAGTTTACAAGCATCTCCCAGTTTAACAAGCCCTTCCCCTTTGGTCGCCATCCAAACCCAGTCCTTCAAACAGCAACATTCTAGACAGAGCTGTATACAGACACCCTCTTCTTCATTTTTCTTACAGTTTTTGATCTGAGTTTTTCTCTGTTACTCCATGGACACTGTCTTCTTAAGCTCATCAGTGGCTCTGTCTTACGAAATACAATGACTCCTTGTCTGTCTTTATCCTACTTGCTCTCTCAGCTTTTTTTTTTTTTAATTTTTTTTTTCAACGTTTATTTATTTTTGGGACAGAGAGAGACAGAGCATGAACGGGGGAGGGGCAGAGAGAGAGGGAGACACAGAATCAGAAACAGGCTCCAGGCTCTGAACTATCAGCCCAGAGCCCCACGCGGGGCTCGAACTCACGGACCGCGAGATCGTGACCTGGCTGAAGTCGGACGCTTAACCGACTGCGCCACCCAGGCGCCCCGCTCTCTCAGCTTTCTACGCAACGGGCTTCTTTTGGAAACACTCTCCTGGGTTTTCCTCTGCCCCACCAGCTGCTGTTTCTCAGTCTCATTGGCTAGCTCCTTCCTCTTGCCCTGCTGGAACTCAGGATATCCTATTCGGCTATCTCTGAAGGCTTCCTCGAGCCCCTTACCTGGTCTATCTACTTCCATCGCTTTTGGAATGTGCTAATGACTCCCCAGTGTTTATCTCCAGTCTTGAGTTTTCCACTGAGTTTTCTACATCTTGTGGCTCTGTTTTCCCTGGAGGCCTTGTCATCTTACTCATCTATCCAGTAGGAGAGGAGAGAGAGTTTGAAGAGGGCTTGCTGGCTTTTTAAAAGCCTTTTCCCAGAAACGTGTACGTATATGGATCTTTCCTGCTCTCACCCCACTGGATTGCACGCAATCATGTGGCCACACCCAGCTCAAGGGAGACTGGAAAACATGGCCCAGTTCTGTCCAGAGGACAGACAGATTGGTTTTCAGGGAAGAGGAAGCACTTTCTGCCATAATCTAGCCGTCACCAAATAGCTGTTTACCCTCCTCTTCCCACTCAGAGAACATACTCATCCCCAAAGAGAAACAGTGGAAAATCCCATCCTGTCATTTGCATCTGTTTCAAAATTCCGGATCTCTGCCGTTCTTACTGTCAGCTCTGTGAACTCAGAGCTGTATAGTCTTATGTCTATCTGTATAGGTTTATGGCTAAAATCAATGACAACAGTCCATCCTGTGTGATGTCAAACAACTCAGTGAACTGTGCTTTCTGTGGCCATAGGTTTTCTCTCCTTCCCCTGGTATAAAGACTGTATTTCCCTTGCCGTTTGGGGTGGCCAGGTGACTGAGGTCCAGAAATCCTGTGTGAACAGGAGTCGTCTGTGCCGTTGTTATACAGAGGCTTTTGTTTTTTTAAGTTTGTTTATTTTGAGAGAGACCATGTGGGGGGAGGGGCCAGAGAGGGAGAGAGAGAAAGAGGATCCCAAGCAGGCTCCCCACAGTCAGTACAGTGCAGAGTCTGATGCGGGGCTCAAACCCATGAAACGTTGAGATCATGACCTGAGCTGAAATCGAGAGTCGGACGCTAAGCTGACTGAGCCACCCAGGTGCCCCTGGACAGAGTCTCTTAAGGGGCAGGACACCTTGCATTAGATTCCTGAGGCTGGCATGAGACATTACTGCAACTTGGTGGCTTAAGCCAACAGAAGTTTATCCTCCCACAGTTGTGGAAACCAGAAGCCTGAAACCAAGATGGCGGTAGGGACTCATTCTCTCTGAAGACTCTAGGGGAGAATTTTTTCTGGCCTCTTCCAGCTCCCGGTGGTTCGTGTATTCTCTGGCTTGTTCGGCACCTCTGCCTCTGTCTTCACATGGCCTTCCTTCCTGGAGGTGTCTCTGAGTGGTTTACTGTCTCAGTGGATTTAGGGCCCACCCTCAGCTTCGTCCTCACTTACGTCACACATGCAAAGACCTCCTTTCCATGTAAGGTCATGTTCTTTTTTGTAGTTTTTTGAAGTGTATTGATTTATTGTGAGAGAGAGAGTATGTTAGCAGGGGAGGGGCAGAGAGAGTGGGAGAGAGAGAATCCCAAGCAGGCTCTGCACTATCAGCACAGAGCCGGGTGCGTGGCTCTGTCCCATGAACCGTGAGATCGTGACCTGAGCTGAAATTGAGCTGGACGCTTGACCAACTGAGCCACCCAGGCACCCCTAAGTAAGGTCACATTTTGAGGTTAGAGTGGACGTGAATTTTTGGGAGACAGTGTCCAATCCCCTTGCCCCCCTTTACAGCAAAAAGCCCTTTGGCAATGGGAAGAATGGAGCCCACACAAGTCCCTGGTCCAGAGCTGTTGGAGCCCTGGTACCCCGGCACCTGTAAAGATCTGTTGCCCTGGTAATGGAAAAAGTTCTTTACTTAGACCTTGGATCTCCTGTCTTGGAAAAGTGCCCTTGTCACTGGCTGAAGTTCCTGGCTCCAGCCTGTGGGAGAGCATTTCTTGACAGTTATCTGCCCTGGCCACATCCAATTTGTCCTTGAACTTGGGGGCCCCCTTGGGACTGCAGTTTCACCACCAGCCTGATTCCCACTTGTATAAATTTGGGGGACTGAGTATGGTTTTAAGCTCCCACAGTTCACGGCTTTATTAGGCTGAGATCATGGATATTTGGCAACTCAGTTTCTTTAAGAACAGGCTTCAGACCTTCACTTCCAGTCTATTCCTCAAGCTGGTAACCACACCTAAAGTTCCTCCTTAGACATAGCTGTCAAACATGCTTTTATTATTGCTATTCTTATTATTAATTATTTTCTCCCTCAAATCTGAGCCTCCTTGTCAGCTTCCTGTTGGCTACCTTGCGGCCATCTTTTTCTTTAAGTGTTTATTTATTTATTTGAGAGAGAGAAAGGGAGGGAGAGAGCACATGAGCAGGGGAGGGGCAGAGAGAGAGGGAGAGAGAGAAAATCCCAAGCAGGCTCTGTGCTGCCAGCAGAGAGCCCGATGTGGGGCTTGAACCCATAAACTTGTGAGATCATGACCTGAGCCGAGATCACGAGTCAGAAGGTTAACGGACTGAGCCACCCAGGCACCCCTGAAAAGGCAATACTCTTTTATTTAAAAAGAAGAAAATTGTTTTTAATGTTTATTTATTTTTGAGAGAGAGAGACAGAGTGAAGGTGGGGGAGGAGCAGAGAGAGAGGGAGACACAGAATCCGAAGCAGGTTCCAGACTGTGAGCTGTCAGCACAGAGCCCGACGCGGGGCTCGAACTCACGAACCGTGAGATCACGACCTGAGCTGAAGTCGGATGCTTAACTGACTGAGCCACATAGGTGCCCCAAGGCAACACTCTTAATTTGGTGTTTGCCACAGAACCAAATCCCTTTATAAGAGAATTTTAAATAAATGAGCCTTTATTGCCTAAAGCCTCGTCCAGGCTTATTTCCTGTAATTTAGTGCGCAGAAGCAGTGAGCTTGCTTCTATCCAAGAAAACACAGATTTCTGGATTTCCCCTACTATCCTTCATTTCTTCTTGGAAACTTGCCATTTTTTCCGGAACTCATCCCTTGACGAGAATATCCTGCTACAAAGCTGGACAGCAACCAACATACACTAACCTCTGCTTCTTCCTCACTCCATGCTTGGAATACACTTGGTCTGCCTTCCAGGCTATTGCAGGCAAGAATTTCCCCAAATGTCTTCTGCTTGCCTAGCAAGGGGCCTCCACTTTCTCTCGCCAAGCTCTCCCTACTGCTGGTGAAGGTCCCGAATAATCTATGTCTGTTTGACTGATCTGCTTTGGCTTTCCTTCTATCACTACCCAGCCTCACCGTCTTCCATCTTCCCTCAGACAGGACAGACCTTTGCAGGTGATACTCCCTCTGCTGAGAGCCCCTCTGTTCCTTCAGTCTTTGCCTGGCTGCCTCCTTCTCGTGTAATGCAGGTCTCAGCTCAAATGTTGCCTGTTAATGGGGTCTTCCCTGACCATTCCATCTCAAGGTTGATTTTCGTCACATTTATCACCATCTGACATTCTCTTCTTTTATTTGTTTACTCATCCTGGTCCGCGTCCCTGTTTTTCCTCCAGGGAACCTCTGTCCAGGGTCCCGTTGGTCTCTGCCACCGCACCTCTGCTGTTCAGGAAGGCGCTTGCCACACTGTTGTTATGAGAACAAATGCCAGTGCTTCCATAACACCATGTGCCAGACACAATTTTCGTTCTTTGTTGAAAACTTGTTTTACTGAGAAGTTTCAGCGATACACAAAAGTAGGGTAATACTGAACCTCTCATAAAAACTGTCTCCCAGATCCAACACTATCAGGCTTTTACCATGCTTGCGTCGTCTGTCCTTCTTGGTTTCCTTTCTTTTTCTCTTCTTTGTTTCTGCTCAAGTATTTTAAAGAAAATCCCAGTCATCATGCCATTCCCCACGCTACTTACTTCAATGTATGCATTCTTTTTGAAGTTTGCTTATTTTGAGATAGAGCTCGAGCAGGGGAGGGGCAGAGAGACAGGAAGCCACACTGCCAGGCAGAGCCTCATGGGGGGCTTGAACTCACGAAGCACGAGATCATGACCTGAGCCGAAATTAAGAGTCGGACACTTAACTGACTGAGCCTCCCAGGCGCCCCCAATGTCTACATTTTTTAAATGAATTTTTCTTGTATTAGTTTAATGGCATTCATATACCTTCAAAAATTAGCAGTGATTCCTTAGTATCATCACTCGGTCCATATTCAGATTTCCCTGATTGCCTCAAAAATAACTTTTTAGAGTTGATCTGTTTGTATTAGGAGCCGAGCTAGGCCCACATACTGCATCTGTTTGTTTTTCCTCTCAGCTGCAACCCCGCCCATGTTGTTGACTTGTTACGAAAAGGAGTAATTACAGTTGACCCTGGTACAACACGGGTTTGAACTTCACGGGTCCACTTATACATGACTGTTTTCAATAACTACAGAACAGTGCTGTAAATATATTTTCCCTTCCTTATGATTCTCTTCATAACATTTTTTTCTCCAGCTTGCTTCATTGTAAGAACACGGTATATTATACACATAACATATAAAATATGGGTTATGAACGGACTGTTTACATTAACAGTAAGGCTTCTGGTCAACAGTAGGCTGTATCAGTAGGTAAGTTTCGGGGGGAGTCAAAGGTTATACACGGATTTTATGGCTCTATCGTCGTTTACGGGCTCTGACTTCTGCCAGTCTCCAATTTGCTGTTAAAGCCACCAGTGATTTCCTCACTTCAGAAATGGTATTTTCAGTCTAGAATTTCTTTACAAAACAGAAGTTTCACTTCTCTGTTGAGATTCCCTGTTTGCTGTTCATTAAGACTGTATTTTTTTTTTTAACTCCTTGAACACATTCTTTATAACCGCCTTAAAGTCCTGGTCTGCTAATTTCATCATGCAGATGATCTCAGAGTCTGTTTCCATGGGTACCTTTTATTTTTATGGGTAACATTTTCCTGGTTCTCGGAACATCTGGGAAGTTTTTATTGTAGGCTAAATATTGTGGGTGATCTATTGGAAAGAGTCTGGATTATGTTGTTTTCCTTTAAAGAGTGTTGTGTGTGGTTTTGGCAGGCAATTAATCTATTGGAGGTATTCCTTGCTCCAGTCAAGGGGTTTGTTAGGGTAAATCAAAAGTAGCCTTTATTCTAGGGCACGATCCTTCTTCCCGAAGCAAAACATTTCTGGTATGGCAGCTGAATGGGGCAACAAGAGAATCTCTCTACTCTGCTGAAACGATGGCTCCCAGCACTCTGTGACCGATAGTGTTACCATTCTGTACTCAAGTCCTCGGCAGCCAGTCTCTTGCGAAGTCTCCATCTGTGCCTGTGCAGCCCAGTTCTCGACATAAACTGACAGGGAGCCTCTGGTATGGGTTAAATTGTGTCACCCCACCCCCCACGAAAGATACATTGAAGTTCAATCCCCCAAGACTCTAGGATGTGACTTTGTTTGGAAATGGGGTTTTCACAGAAGTAGTTAAATTAAAATGAAGTCATTAGGGTGGGTCTTAATCCAGTATAACCAGTGTCCTTCTAAAAAGGGGAAATTGGACCCAGAGAGAAAGCCACATGAAGGTGAAGGGAGAGATCAAGGTGATATACCTACAAGCCAAGGGATGTCAAAGATTGACGGTGACCACCAGCCCCCAGGGGAGAGGCATGGAACAGATTCTCATTCACAGCCCTCAAAACAGACTAACGCTGCTGGACGCCTTGATCTCAGACTTCCAGCCTCCAGAACTATGAGAGAGTAAGTTTCTGTTGTTTAAGCCGCCCAGTTTGTGGTATTTTGTTATAGCAACCCTAGCAAAAGAATGCACATGGACTTTGGGCCCCCCACGCACGTGACTCCCTCCTCCCTGGCTCCAGCCCTCCTCCCTGGCGCCAGCCCCACACATTCCACGGGCTCTAGAAGCTCCAGATCTTGGCCTTCTCAGCTCAGCAGGACTGCCGGACTCTTTTTGGATTCTACTGTCTCAGGAGAGTGTCCCCAGGCAGAGAGCTGGTAAAGCTCGGGCTCACTTCCTGTGATAGCAGTTCTGTGCTGCCTGTTGTCCCATCCCTGAAAACAGCAGGGTCACACATTTGGTCCAGTTTGGTAGTTTTTATGGTGAAAGGCAATTCCAGTATTTGTTACTCTGGCATGGCCAGAAGTGAAATTGCTGTTCTAAATTCTTGGAGTTATTTACTTTGAGTAAGTTATGTATTTGAACTCATTTACTCCTCTCAACACCGCTGCGAGCTAGGTCATTAATGTCATGAATTCCAGATTTAAAAAGGGGGCGGGGCAAAAAAAGGTTAAATCACTCGTCCAAGGATATACCCTATAAATGGTGGAGTTAGATTTTGAAACTAGGCAGTTTAGCTGCAGAGTCCGTGCTCTTCAATATTAACCTGTTATCTTACGTAACAGGTGCACGATGAATGTGTTTTGAATGAATGAGTAGAGAGACGGCTGTCTCTTCTACTTTGTTGCCCATTCACCTTACATATTTCACCTGCCCTGGAGGTGCCCTCCCAACATTACATCAGCCTTGTGTCTTCATTTCTCCCCTACCCAGACTTTTGAGATTTTCTGGAGAAAAATCACACTGAACTCCTACCAAGACCAAACTCCTACCAAGTTATCTGGGCCTTTGAAAATACCTAATACTTCTGTCTTGTCATCATCTTTGCCTCCTGTGGACTGTGGGTTCTGCCTCGAATCTCACACGTGTGTACTTCCCTTCTCATTTTCAGGAAAAACACAATTTCCAGCTGTGAACTCTCAGATTCCCACTCATTTCTCTAAATTCGACTTGCATTGGCACCTATCCTTGCCTTTTGCTCGGCTGTCAAAATATTTAGTGTTGCTCTCTCTCTCTCTCTGGCTGAGGCATATCCACGTGTGGCTGCTGCCTGGTGTCCTCCCTTCCCCAGTCAAGCATTTGGAAGTGTCGCTTACTACCCTGTGTTCCTACCTGCCCTCTCACCTCCAACTCCCTCCCTCCCTCCAGTCTGGCTTCTGTACTCCTTACCAGTCCATTTATTCATGTTGGCTTTTCTTTTTATTCATTTTATCCTTATGCTTTCTTTAAATGTATTTGTTATCCTTTTAACTCCTGGATGTGGATCCCTAATTTATTAATTTTTTTTCGATTCATTAATCTAACTACTTAAGATCATGAATTTCCCCCTGCTGTGTGTCTTACAGCTTTTCATTTGTGGGACTGTTTTCTATATATATTTAAAAATTCTTGTTTTCCTTTTCTCATTGATCCAAGGGTGTTTAAGAGAAAATTTAAAAATTTCTGTGTGGTAGAGGGGTGCCTGAGGGGCTCAATCAATTAAGTGTTCGACTCTTGGTTTCAGTTCAGGTCATGATCTCACAGTTCGTGGGTTTGAGCCCTGTATCGAGCTCCACGCTGGCAGTGAAGGGCCTGCTTGGGATTCTGTCTCCCTCCCTCCCCTCCTCCACTCACACTGTCTCTCTAAACAAACAAACAAACAAACAAACCTAAAAAAATTTCTGGGGTTGTCTAGGTGGCTCAGTTGGTTGAGCGTCCAACTCTTGGTTTCGGCTCAGGTCATGATCTTAACGGTTTCATGGGTTTGTGTCTCACATCAGGCTCTGCCCTGACAGTGTGGACCCTGCTTGGGATTCTCTGTCTCCCTCTCTCTCTGTCTCTCTCAAAATAAATAAATAAACTTAAAAACAAAATGAAAAATAGGTGTTCCTTGGTGGCTCAGTTGAATGAGTGGCCAACTCTTGGTTTAAGCTCAGGTCATGGTTTTGCAGTTCATGAGTTTGAGCCCCACATGAGGCTCTTCCCTGACAGTGTGGAGCCTGCATGGAGTTCTCTCTCTCTCTGCCCCTCCCATGCTCATGCTCTCTCTCTCAAAATAAATAAACTAAAAAAAATGTTGTAAATAATAAATAAATAAATTATTTTTCTGTGTGGTAGAGTATCTTTTTTTCTTCTTCTTCTGGTTTTGTAATGAATATCTGTTTTGTTGCATTTTGATCAGAGTATTTTATTGTATATTATTTCTACTTTGGGGAAGTTTTCTAATTACTCTGTTGTTTTATACACAGTAAATTCCTGAATATTCCATGGACAGCTTTAACAAAAGGTATTTACTTTCTGTTTTCAGACTATAGAGCTCAACATATAAATCAACCAAATTTGTGTTATTAATTCCATTTTAATATCTCCTCTATCCTTCTTTGTTGAAGAAAATGTGAACATACGAAGCCTGTGGCCCTTTCCCTGAGTATGGGCTAGGAAGGGTCAAAACCCCAGACTCTCAATATGGTACCAGAGCAGAAGAAATGTTACTGTGGTTGCTTCACAGCCCAGAGCATCCTGCGGGAGTGGGAGAGTGATTTCCCTTGTTTCTGAGTGGGAAATGGAAATAGGGCATGGGGAGAGACAGAGGCCTGGAGGTTACCGAAAGGGGATGTTGCAACCCTTGTTAATCAGTAATCTAAGACGGGGTTATGCAATGGAATCTTAGTAGATGCCAGCAGTGTGGACAAATGCCAGCTTCCCCTGCCTGGCGCCACATAAATTCCCCGCTTCCTGGCCTGGTGAAGGAAGACTCTGATTGATTGAGATGTAACGTCTGCCACGATCTGAATGGGACTCAAAGAAGAAATTCAGTTCAGCCATAGAATAAGTAATTTTTGCACATTCATTCCACATCGGCAGCTCCAGCTCAGATCTCTCTGTGCAGTCCAGACTTAGATCCGGGTCAGCTTAGGTTTTTCAGCCTCAAGCCGAAACTAAACCCATCTCTGTTCATCATCTTGTCCTCTTCACCCCTCAACTAAAACCTGCTCTTCTTGTCTTCTCTACTTTCTAAATATTGTCCGCATCCAACAAGTTGTCTGGGGCAGAAACCGGCTGTTGTGG
The DNA here is from genome assembly GCF_027475565.1 of Acinonyx jubatus. NCBI lineage: Eukaryota > Metazoa > Chordata > Mammalia > Carnivora > Felidae > Acinonyx > Acinonyx jubatus. The sequence goes on along the minus strand of NC_069390.1, from coordinate 101,181,377 downwards.
GAGTGGGTGTAATTCAGAAAACGCTAAAGATTGGGGCACCTGGGTGGCTCAGTCGGTTAAGCATCAGGTCACGATCTCCAGGTCCATGAGTTCGAGCCCCACGTCGGGCTCTGTGCTGACAGCTCAGAGCCTGGAGCCTGCTTCGGATCCTGTGTCTCCCTCTCTCTCTGCCCCTCCCCTCCTTATGCTCTGTCTCTCACTCACTCTCTCAAAAATAAATATTTTAAAACATTAAAAAAAAAAGAAAACGCTGAAGATCAAAAACCAACTAAGATGTATCTATCCTATTAACAGCCAGAGATACTGGCGGTTCACAGGAGAGTAGTTTAAAAACTGGACATGCTTTTAAAATCGTTTGCAAAGCCGCTGTAGAAGAGGATCCGATACAGTGGAGCAGGAGAGCCTAGAAATCCTGCTGCACCAGCCAAATCCACTGAAAAGCCTGGGGACCGGGGTGGGGGAAAGGGCAGGTCCACTCCTTGCAGAGGGAGCTGGAGAACAGGAGGGGAGTTGCCAAGTGTGGCAAAGGCAAATGGCTGAAGGGAGGAGGGCTCGGGGAGCGCTCTTCATTGGCTGTTCTGGTCTTTCCCCGAGTATTTGAGGACTGGCGGAGTGACTGTCTGAACTCCATTAAGAAGGCCCCAGAGCATCAGGCTGCCTGCTCCTTCCTGGACAAAACTCAGGATTCTCTATGGCTCTTCAGGAATCCACAGCGCTGGATTTCTACCAGACGTATTTTGAACCCATGGTCTACCTGGACTACTTCAAGATGGGCCAGAGCCCTGTGGGTGATGATTGCCTCTACTTCCTGCTAAAACACTACAACGCCATTTTTAAATCAGGTGCTAGTTTCCTTGAACCCTGGAGGAGGTTTGTGGGGGGAAGGGTGGCGATGCAAATTTTAAATCAGATGCTCATCTTCTTCAACCCTAGGGCAAGTTTCAGGATGGGGGTAGAGGTGGGAGAGGGGGAAGGGTGGCCAGACAATTGACTGGAACTTTCGACCTGGATGGAGAGTTTGTAGAACTGCTCTATGGGACCAGGTTAGATGTACTTGATGTGCGGTACATGGCGGGATGCCCTAAACCTTTCTGAGGTCTCTGGGACAAGATTTTCTCCTCCCATGAAGTTGAGGAGCTGCGACCTTTCATGGTCCTGTGTGGTCCTATCTTCTAGCAAAAGGAGTCCCTGGCAAAAGAAGCTACACGGGGCATCAGAAAGTGTAGGAAGCCTCTTTCCAAGTTCAGTGTGGGAAGCGTTCACTCTTTTGTGTGATTGCCGCTGTGGCTCGTGAGAACATCGTGGGTGGGTGGCTCTCAGATTTGCCCCTAGGGGAGGAAAGGTGCTCGGCAGCCCGAACTATTAAAATCAAATACTGGGCATCTTTTCATGGTTCACATGAGAAGGAAACATAACCCAATAGATAGAATTTCCCCAATTAACAATCTCCTGTTCTCACATTTTCTGAAATCTTTGATGCTTGCTCAATTTACCTGCCACTATAGCCTCCAGGTAACACAAATGAAGGGGAAACAAACAAAATGTAGCAGCGGAATCCAGGAGCAAAGGGGCAGGCTCAGTTCAGTAGCAGGTCAGGATCCGTCAGTCCAGCTGGGTTTCTGTCCTTGCTGCCTTGTTGTTTATCTCGGAAGCCCCTTGCCATATTCCAAATGCTGCTGCCATTTTGTGTTAACCCAGTCTCTCCCTGGCTAGAGAGAAGGGGAGGCCGAGGACTCTGCCGGCAGGTCTGTATTCCCCTTTTAGTCCTCACACTGCTAGGAGAGTGTCTGGGAATGCAGGCGGTGCTCAATGAATGTTTGCTGATTGATCTTTGGAATGTTATAGATGGTCTCGGGGTCCTAGGACCCTTCAGCGAAGAGTGCTTGGAATGTGGAAGCCAGTGTCCTTGGAAATGTGACCAGATTTCTTCTCTGAACACTTATTTACAGTGCTAAATTGGCCGTGGAAATGACAAAGCTGCTTCTCTAGTAATTGTCCCCCCTACACACCCCGAACAGGCTCTCCTTCTGCTCACTCTCCCCTCCTGCCACACTCCGCATGCTCAGTGCTGGCACTGTGTGACGTAGCGCCTAAGGCTGTCCGGGCAGGCAAAATCCCTAACGCTGGAGTTTACAGTCCCCGATGGTCGACTCCCCGCAGCCTCTCCAAGTGGGAAGGAGAGCGGAGCCTTTGGGAAGGCCCTCAGAGCTGTGGTTTGGCGCTGACGGCTTAGAATGTGTCTGTTCTAAAACAGGTGGGCTGAAAGGAAAGCTCCTGATTGACATTGGCTCCGGGCCCAGCATTTACCAGCTCCTCTCCGCCTGCGAGTCTTTTGAGGAGATAATCGCCACTGACTACACGGACAAGAACCGCCTGGAGCTGGAAAAGTGGCTGAAGAAGATTCCAGGGGCGTTCGACTGGTCCCCAGTGGTGAAATATGTGTGTGAGCTTGAGGGGGACAGGTAAGGGGTTTGTTGTTTGCTTTGGGGTTGCCACGATGCGAGCTGCACTTAGCTCTCCGAATCAAGAATTTATCATGGGCCTCGTGTGGAAATGGCGAGGCAGGTGGAGACTAAGAAGGAAGGAAGTTAGTGGGGTTCCAAGAAGAAGAAAGGAGGAAGAGTGTGACAGGAATCCAATAAAGACCAAAAAGAGGGAACAGAAACAGATGGCTATAGACAGACCCAGAGCCAAAAGGGAACTGTCACGAGTGCCTACCCAGAATGCCAAGGCATGACCCCAGGCCGATGTGGATGGGGCAGGGTGGCAGCCAGCCGGTGTTTGAGGGCAGACAGCCGTTCTGATTGGCAGGTGGCCCTGCTGTTCCAATTACAACCTCCAGGTGGCTCCAGACTTGGGGAATCTTTCTGTAGATGGCAGGGGCCGGGCCTAGAATTAAGACCCATCTTGCACAAGCGAACAGAATCTACTTACCTTGGATCATTTCAGGGCACCAGGAAGGTCCACCATGGCACCTCCACTCCCCAAATACCACTCTCCCCAGTTAGGTAGGACGGTTGCAGATGTACATTGGATTCTTATTCCTTTTGCTTAAGACTGCGACTTTTTAAAAATACGGAACTGGAAAGGGTAAACCTTTAAGTGCTTGTCCCCGTGCATACCTCAGTATGAATGAGCCCCGTGTGCTGAGAACAGGTGTAGGTAAGAAGAGAACGTATGAGGCGATGAGGAGGTCGAGTGGGGCGGCCAAGAGACACCGGGAGACCCTGGGGGACCCAGCAAAGTCGGCCAAGCTCGCGTTGTAGCTTTGCTCAGCTGATTTCAGGCTGGCTTTCCATTTCTGGTTGTACTTACCCGGGTCGTGTTAAACACGGACCGAGTGGAGACAGAATAGGCCAAGCACCAGGCATACGTTGCTCAGCGAGGGCCCACGGGTGGAAAGAGCAGCGACCTCGGGGTCAGGGTTTGCAGGTCCTCGGCTTTGACTTTATGCACAGCTGGCTTCACAACCGTGCCCCTCTCTGGGACACTGTAAGACTGGTGACTTGATATTCCGGGAGTCTGTGTGGAAGGCAGAGAATGGCGGGAGTGACGTACGCCTCTCACACGATGAGCCTGACCCAGCTGGCCGCTCTTCCCTCTTCCCTCCGCTCAGAGACAGGTGGGCTGACAAGGAGGAGCGGCTAAGGAGAACCGTGACCCAGGTGCTCAAGTGTGACGTGAATAAAGAACAGCCCCTGGAGCCTGCAGTCCTGCCCCTGGCGGACTGCGTCCTTTCCTCCCTGTGCCTTGAGGCTGCCTGCCTCACCCAGGAGGCCTTCCGGGCTGCCCTGCGCCACATCAGGACCCTGCTCCGGCCCAGGGGCCATCTGGTGCTGGGCGGGGGCTTTGACACCACCTTCTACATGGTGGGGGCGAAGAAGTTCCCCTGCCTTCCCCTGAAGGAGAAATTCGTGTGTGAGGCTCTGCAGAAGTCCGGCTTCACCATCGAGAAGCTGGAGACGGCTCCGCGGGCAGCTGAGACCATGTCGGATGAGCAGTCAGACTACACCGCGATGTTCGTCGTCGTGGCCCAGAGAAATGACTGACGTATTGGACTTGGAAGGGGGGTGAGCATGCAGGGGTCATTCGGCTACCCCATTTCCTTCCCTTGGCTTTATTTAGAACTCTTCCTTGCCAGCAAATGCTTTTAGAGTCTTATTATACGTGATTGCCAGATAATTAGGGATGTTCCTCTCAAACAGAGAGGTTCATAGTATACTCCACTAACGTCCCGGGGTTGGGGAAGAATTGGGCCAGAAAATAAAGCTTGGCCTCCCCTAGTTTTGAGGGCACCTTGGGGTTGCATGGGAGCGAAGAGGGTAGAGTCCCCCGTGCCCTCCTCCTTGAGGCATCTGGGGACGGCTCGCCTTCTGAGCTCATTCATCATTTGCATCTTCACCCCTGCTGATGACACCACCGCCCCGTCCCACAAAATGAAAGGAACGCGGGCTTTGGCACAAGAAAACGTGGGTTTTGGTACTTGGCTCTTGTGATGATAGGTAGGTCATTCGTATCTCACAGCCTCAGTTTCCCCATCTCTGAAATGCAAATAATAAGACCCCTCCCCAGGCTTCCTGTGACACCCCAAATATATAACATGAACACACCTGCTAAACAGCTACGTGTGCGATGGCGTATGTGTTTTCACTGACCTTGCATGTGCAGGTAATAAGCAGTTTTTTTTTTAAATTTTTTTAACGTTTATTTATTTTTGAGACAGAGAGAGACAGAGCATGAACAGGGGAGGGTCAGAGAGAGGGAGACACAGAACCTGAAACAGGCTCCAGGCTCTGAGCTGTCAGCACAGAGCCTGACACGGGGCTCGAACTCACGGACCGCGAGATCATGACCTGAGCCGAAGTCGGCCGCTTAACCGACCGAGCCACCCAGGTGCCCCGGTAATAAGCAGTTCTAAAGGGAGCTGGAGGCGTTGCTCTCTTTTGTCCGGTGCGACCCACCTAAGCCAGTTGCAGACGGGCACGGGGCCCTTGGGGAAGACTCTTGAAGGAAGTAGCAGCAGATCCGGGAGATGGGAGGGGTGAGCGGGAGGAAGCCAGGAGAAAGAACGGGGCGGGAATAGTCTGTGGAGAGCAGGAATTGTCAGTAGCAGTAGCATGTGCCAAGACCCAGAGGGGAAAGAACATGCTGTGTTTGCTGAACTTCAGCAGGAAAAACTGACACCTGGGTACAAAATTTGGGGCCCTGCCCCTGGAGATCTCTGATAAAACACCTTGGGCACTGGCATGGTAGAGCAGACCAGCGTTTCAAGTGGGCAGAGAATTTGCCAAAGCAGTGACGGTTGGCAGGGGTTGGGAGATGGGTAAGCAAGTGATTTGTTCATCCAACAAATATTTGTTGAGTGCCTACGAAACACCGGGCACCCTGCTAGGTGTGTCAGAAACTTTGCCCAGGGCTGGTCCTCGCAGTAAACACAGTTTTGCCATGTCTAAGCCCTTGATCACATTCTACCCCATGTCTGTGTATCTATGTATATTCTTGTGTGTATATGTAGGTACGGGTGTGTGTGTGTGTGTGTGTGTGTGTGTGTGCCGATGATGGTCGTAGCGGGTGGGTCAGATCCATTCCATGGTGTCACCACATGAGTGATAGGAGAAACAGACTCTCCAAGGCTAGGATCAGATCAGGAGTTAGCTACTAAAAGCTGGCAGTAGATGCACCCAGAGGCTGAGTGTTCGCACCTCCTCCAAGGAGACCCTCCAGGGGCACACTGGAGCGTGCAGCCAGAAAGCTGGGCTGGGCTGGAAAACATAAAGCAAAGAGCAAGGTGGGTGGGCATATGGGGAGGGTGTCCAGGCACAGGTGGTCTCAGTGGGACCGACTTGCCCAATGCTCTACCTCACTGCATCAAGTGTGGGCACGCATCCCGGGGTGTGTTTCCCTGGGGTCCTGGGGTCCTGGTGTCAGTTCCACGGGCAGTCACCTCAGGGAGCTATTGACTCCCTTACGTGATATTCAAGTTACCCCTTAAACTTTGTGGGCTGTGAGTGAGCATTGTGTTTGGCTTCCTGGGAGGTAGAGAGATACCAATATGTGCAAGACGTGGCTCGTGGCCTGGAAAGTACGGAAAGGGTTTACGATTCACTGGAGTAACAAGAGACACGCTTTTGTTAAGTTGACACTGAGTAGGCCTGGGACTCTACTGCAAGGCAGGCTTTGTTTGGGAGAGGGCTGGTGATGGGAACCATGCCACTGGACAGGATTCATTCTTGCTCAGGGACTGAGGAAGGTGTCAGGGAGTAAGTGGTAGCCAAGATGAGTTTTAAGAGAGGGTGCTGGTTGGAAAAGTGCTCCCACTGGAAGAAATACTACTGCTAAAAAACATGGCCTTGGGAAGATACCAGGTAAATGATGTGAAGTTTTCTTTGCCTGGAGGGCGGGATCCCTATGAGAGAACGCTGGGGGACAAGGAAGGATAGGAAGGTAGCTCAGGGCATTGGACTCTCCAGGGGGTAATCAGAGTTCATCAATAAATACTCATTTAGAACCTGCCATTTGTCAGGCCCTAAGAAAACAAATATGTTTTATATGTGAAAACAAATAGGACACAATTCTTGCCCTTGTTGGGCTCATTCACAGATGGTATGACAGCAGTGTTAAGAGGGGAGGGCACACAGAAGGTCATTCTTAATCTGGGGGAGATAAGGGAGGCATCACAAAGAGGCAATATTTCTTCTTAAAGTTTTATTTATTTATTTTGAGTGAGAGTACAAGTGGGAGAGGGGCAGAGGGAGAGGGAGAGAGAATCCCAAGCAGGCTCCACGCTGTGAGTGCAGAGCCCGATGTGGGGCTCAGTCCCACAAATCGTGAGGTCATGACGTCAACCGAAATCAGGAGTCGGGTGCTCAACCGACTGAGCCACCCAGGCACACCACAAAGGGGTAATGTTTATTTTTATTTATTTAGTTTTTAATTTTACTTTTTTCAATTTACATCCGAATTAGTTAGCATCTAGTGCAACAATGATTTCAGGAGTAGATTCCTTAGTGCCTCTCACTCATTTAGCCCATCCTCCCTCCCACACCCCCTCCAGTAACCAAGAGGTAATGTTTAAAGCGAGTCTTGAACTCACAGTGAGTACCTGATCGCCAGGCAAACAGAAGGTGGGGTGGAGGTAGGCTGGGGTGTTGAAAGCATTTCTGATGGAAGAAGCAGCCTGGCCAAGGTGGGAGCTTTGGGGGGCGGGGACATCAGTCATGTTTGGGGAACCTCAGTCAGGAAACACAGAATAAGTGGCCATTATATTCCTGTCCCTGTTTTGTCTTCTGAGGATATGGTGAATGAGTCCAGCAAGGCCCTGCCCTCATTCGACTTTGGAGAAGGGAAGGCAGACAATAAAGGAATAGACAAAAAAAAAAAAAAAAGTGAGCCCTAAGAAGGAAATCAGCAGGGAGGTACTGTGGAGAGTAACCGGGGCAGAGGGGGTGGGAGAAGGGCTCAGACAGTTGCTGGGATGGACAGACCTAGACTGAGGTCTGGCACAGCTGGACAGGGCTATGAGGGCAGGGCACCTAGGGGAGGTGCCAAGCCCAGCAGTGTCCCTCTCTCTACAACAGAGCTCCCCAAAGCTGCAGGGGAGGACACCTCTGGACGCAGAATCTACAGGCAGAAGGGAGCTGCCCTCCTACCTGTTCCCATCCTGTCTGCAAGCCTCCCCTGGAGAAACCCCCTTTACAATGTTCAAGCCCCCCCCCCCTTACTTTGCCTTCCAGAGGAGGATCCCAGGCACTCAGACCTCCAGGGGAAAGAGCAGGCAGTGAGGGGGATGGCTGGCACACCCCTGGAAGACGAGGCAGGCCGTCCACCTGACCATGTGTCTCTGTGAGTGTGTCCTTCAGGGGAAGGAGGCAGGACAGCAAGATGGCTCCCTGGGGACCAGTCCTAAACCTGTTTTGGATTATTTCCCTTGTCCTTCACTCTCCGGACACAAGGGGGCAGTGGAGCCTTGAGCTTGGCGGACTGCAAGGTCCATGGGGCAGAGGACAGTCTTCCCTCAACCTTGTTTGCCTGAGGCCTGCTCTCCTGTTCAACCTGACCTCTGAATGTGGGAATCAGGAAGGGGAGGGCCACGGCCCGGCCAGACGACCCTGATTTTCACTGACCTTCACTCAACCATATATAGGATGAATGCCCCCCTCCCCTTCCACAACAGAAACTAAAGCCCAGGTCCTTGTGCTGAAGGATCAGCCCATTAGTAGCTTGGACAAAGAGCAAGGGAGAGGCGCCCTAGCTGGCTGCTGGAGTGGAATTCTTCTGGGCCCTCTCTGTTGTAGTGAAAATCTCCCCAAATTTCATGAGGCAGGGCAGGAGGGTCAAGTGCAGTGGATAGGGCCCAGCAAGTCCTTCAGATCCACTCGACAGCTATTAATGCCAATGCATGTGTCAGGTCTCATGCTGGTGCTAAGGAAACAAAGGAGAATTGGCTTCAGCTCTTCCAAAAAGTTCACAGTTAGGTGGGCAAATGGCCACTGCCACACGGAGTGGTTTGTTCCGCACAAGAGTAGGACAGGTACTGGGGAACACAGAGGAGGTGCGTTAACCTAGATGTGGGGTGGGGCGAGGGAGGTCACAGAAGGCTTCCTGGAAGCAATACCCAGGTTGAGTCTTAAGGATAGGAGGGTTTAGCCAAGCAAAGGGCTTTTTTAGGCAAGGGGAAAACATGAGCAAGAGATCAAAGTCAAGAAACAACACGGGAGGGAGATTAAAAGACATTCCAGTGTGTCTGAAAAATTTCCAACGCAACACCCTTTAAGGTTGCAACCATTTTAATGGCACACGCTCTGTGGTCTGGCTGTCGCCCAACTCTCCAGCCAGTAGAAAGGGCTTTCTGAACAGTTTTGTACATTCAGACAGAAGCTTCAGAGAATTGAGTTTTTCCAGGCTAGGACCTATAGGATTGTGAGAAACTGTATGCTGGGGGAAAGACTTGATAGCAGGGCAATTAGTTTGGGGGTGGGCTTTTTCCTTTGGGACTTTCTACTACATGTTGCCTTAACAAGTGACGAGGTGCATTTAAGAGGAATTCAGAGGTTAAGCCTGTAAGCAAATAACAAACGCAATTTCAAAAACAAAAACCATAAGGCTACGTACTGCTTAACTAGGTTACGTAAAAATTAGATTGCTGATTGATGATAGACCCGTAGCCAAAGTGATCAGGCAGACAGACTGGAAGAAATCTTTGCAATGGATAAAACCAACACCTTCTAGAGTATACAAAAAACAGCCTAGTCAAAATATACAAATTTGGACTAGGAGGAAGTCCAAAGAAAAAAAGGAGTGAGGGTGTGATTAGGAAATTTGTAGAAGAGGAATCTCCAAAGTTAGCAAACATTTTGTGGCAGGTTGTGTAACTCTTCACTGATTTCTGTGTCTTCTCTTCTCTGGCACACGGCAAGACTCCATTTCTTGGGTCCTTTGCCTCAGGCTGTGGCACTGGGTTCTGGCCCTAGGAATGTGAACGCATCTCATGCCTACTCCAAGGGCTGGATGCAGAGAATCCAGTGGAGACCTCTGGCACCTAGGAAATGAGACAGCCGCACTGTAGAAGTCTGACCGCCTGGAGCTGTATCCCTCCCCGGACTCCCTCCACACTGGACTGTGAAGTGAACAGAGATGTATCAGCATTTACTTTGTGAAGCCACTGAGATGTGTGGGTTGTTACATCAATGAACTTACCTCACCGATGTGCACACTTAGATGAGCTCCAATTGGTTAGAGAAAGGTGAAATTTAAAAAATTATAAGGGCACCTGCCTGGCTCAGTGGTAGAGCATGTGACTCGATCTCAGGGTGGTGCGTTCAAGCCCCACATTAGGCATGGAGCCTACTTAAAAAAAATTGTGTAACTTCACGTATTTTCATTGGATTTGCAAAAACTGGTAAGGTAGATCATTTCAAGAATTTTGGTAGGGGTTAGAGGTGTGTATGGGTGTGTTGGTGATTACAGGAACTCCCATGTACTGCTGCTGGGGATGTAGACTGGTATAGGCTTGTCGGGGGGGGGGGACCCTGGTGGTTCTCACTAAAATTAAATATTTAATTGGCTTGTGACTCAGCATTTCTACTCCCGGGAATATACCCTGTGGAAATTCCCACACAGGTCTGCACAGAGGAGACCTGGGCATCTACAGAAACGTTGTGTGGGGGAGTTAGAGGCAATCTGGGTGTCCATCCCTGGGGGAGTAGATATGTAAATGGGGGGATTCAAGTCACGGAGTGGCAAGAAGGTATGGCCCACATGTCCACATAGCCACGTGCACGGGCCTTAAGGGCATAGTGAAAACGATGTAAATGAAGATATATACATACAAAACAACAGTACCTATTTCACGGAAATACACATAATGAAAAGAACACGCACTAAACCTCTTAGAAAATCCTCGGGAGGGTGGGAGATGCGTGGGGAGCAAGAAGATAGGATCGAACGGAGGGATCCCCTCCCCCTACACACGTTCTTTTCCGAAGCTTTCTAACAAGAGACTGAAGACTGACAGTCACAGCTTTTTACTTCCTAGACTGGGTTTCCTTTACTGAGTCGGATTCCCATGAGGCTGTGACATCTCTCCTCAACTTTTTTTGAAAACCGCACGGTCAGCCATCACTGCTAATTTTCCAGTTTCCTAAGCATTCCCTTTCAATCGCCTGACCTCATGGTTTCTCAAAAACAAAACAGGAGACAGGTACAAGAACAGGAGAATTACAACATCAAGCCTTAGTCTAGCTTTTTTACACAAGAACTAAGACTAGCTGCTTTTTCACATCTGTATTAAACACAGAGGAAAAGAGTGACATACATTAACCTGGCAGGACAGGTGTTTCAAATATATGTATTATACCGCGAATGGTAATTAGCAGGAAACAAGGGGGGGGGGGAAATCAGTGGAAACGGAGAAGATAGACCTAAATCAGATGGTAGCAATTATGGTGAGTGCATGACAAAGGGACATCACACCACAGGGAAGCAAAGCAGAATCATCTGTATAGCCCAGAAGCCACCCCAGTTCTCAGCTTTTGCCAGGTGGGTGTTGTAGAAGCCCTGCCACGATTTTCAGCCTCATGAACTTGGTCATTACTGACGGCCACCTGCTGCGGCCAAGCCGCTGGTCCCCGGCTTTGCCAAAGGCCCCCAAATGCCATCCCGCTGCAGTTCACAAACCATGCCATGGGGGTGAGTTGGGGCTGGGCACCTCTTTGCTGGATTATAGAACTGGGCCCAGCTGAGGCTCAGGAATCTCCTTCTCTTCCCTCAACCACACCCACCCCGGCTCTCTCTTTTCTCCTCCAAGAAGAGCTCGCATCCTGTGTCCTTCCTCTCCTTCCCTGCTCTGGCATCCTTCTCAAAGCTTCCTGCAACCCAGGCAATGGATTCAGTGGCCAGTTTAAAATCTGGAGACTCGGGGCACCTGGGTGGCTCAGTCAAGCGTCTGATGGCAGCTCATGATCTCACTGTTCGTGGGTTCAAGCCCTGCGTCATTCTCTGTGCTGACAGCTCAGAGCCTTGAAGCCTGCTTCGGATTCTGTGTCTCCCCCTCTCTCTGTCCCTCTCCCACTTGTACTCTGTCTCTGAAAAATAAATCAGCATAAAAAAGAAATCCGGAAATCGTGGGTATAGATAAGTAGAGAACTAAACTTTTTGGCCGAACCAGTAGCTGTGTGGCTTTAGGTTGAAAACCCAAAGCTCCGTGAGAGGATGCGCTGTTAGAACCCTAAGAAATGCACACACAGGACCCCCTCGCGTTCTGATGGGACAGCCTCCTTTCTTGCCCACGGGGAGCTATGACTCTAAGAAGAGAGGGGAACAGAGAGGTGATAGACTCAAGGAAAGGGCTCCCCGCCTCCCTGCAATTAAGGCTCAGATGAATCATCCCTGGACTCACCATCCGTATTCATTAAAACCTAAAGCAGACCCTGTGGGGCCGCATCAAATTTGATGAGTTATCATTTTGCTTGTAATTTTGTTTATTATTAATTACCAAGCACATGAAAGGCTCCAAATTGCTGGTTCCTCTGACTCTGGGAGTTGCTCAGTTTGGCTCTGCCTTGGATTCCAATCTCAGGCCTCACACCTGGCCTCAGGTCTGGTCTGAGCAGAGACCGAGGAAGAGGCTCAGCGCAGGCCCGTGTCTACAGCAGGAGCAAACCCCTGCCCCGCGCTGGCAGCAGAAGCAGGCTCCTAATTGCTGCGGTGTACCTGGGCGTGCGGCTCGCTCTTGGAGATAAGCAGAAGCCAGGGAGAGTAAAAGGAGAGATCACTGCCTACGGGAGTCTGAATCATTTCTGGAGCATCCTGGGCCTCTGATCTAAAGTAGGCCTTGATGTCTGAAGCACAGACTTTTTCCGGTGTTGGAGAAGGGAAGCTTGAGTGGTAGTTTCTGTTATGTTCCCCACCATTCTTGCCCCGTTTTTGTTGAACCAGTCATTTATCCTTCGGTGCCCTTGAATGCTGTAACCCCATTGGGTGAAATTGAGTAAAAGGAGCCTCTCGGGGCACGCCTCAGAGAGGAAACCTGGGGCCACCCAAATGACCAAGGATTCTTCATCTCTACATCTGTGCACATGTCAAAAGCAGTCCTGCATCTGGATATGCAGGATGTTTTTTTGTTGTTGTTTTTTTATCATGAGCTTGATCATATATAGCAATGCTCATAAAACATTTGCATATAGTCTGAAGATTAATATGAAATGAACACCAGGTAACTGCCCCCCAAGTTGAGAAATAGAACAGTGAAGGGTCTTAGTAGCACCCCCTTCTTCCCCTCCAGAGCCAACCAGCGTCCTGACGTCTAAGGTAATGATTGTTTTTCTCTATAGTCTGCCATTCCTTTATGCATCACTAGATAAGCTTGTTTACTTTTGCCTGTTTTGAGCTTTATATCATTGGAATAAAAATGTGTATCTTCTTGTTTCTCTCCCTCTCCGTCTTTGGAGAACCATCCACGTTGATACCTGTAGCTATAACTGGTGCAGCTCCATCGCTGTATACTCAGATTTATTTATTCTACTGTTGCTGGACATTTAGGTTGTTTCTAGCTGGGGGCTACTTCAAACAATGCTGCTAAGAACAGTCACGTGCCTGTGCCAGGTTTGCTCTAGGTATGACCCTGGGTGTGCAATTGCTGGAGATGGGGTATGCCCAACTCAAGTCTCCTAGTTCGTGCCAGCCTGTTTTCCAGAATGGTGCACCGGCTTATTTGCCCACTAGAAATACATGACAATATCTGTGCTCAAGGTCCTTGGTGCTGGCAGACGTTATTTTTGCCAATCTGATGGCTCTGTAGTAGTATCTCATTGTGACTTCACTTGCATTTCGTTGATGAGATTAAGCATCTTTTCATAGGGTTCTTATAAAGGGTCTGTTCATGTTTTCTGGGTTGTTCTTTATTTTCATTTTGATTCACAGAAGTTCTTTATAAATTCTGGATCCTGGTCCTTTGTCAGTTTTATGAGTTGTGAGAACTTTTCCCACTCTGTGGTATGTCTCTTTACTCTCTTAATGTGTCTTTGGTTGAACAGATGGTCTTAATTGTAATATACTCAAACTTGAAAAATCTCAAATTTCTGATGGATAGTTTTTTGTATCTGGTTTAAGAAATCCTTCTCTACCCCTAAGGTCATGAAGATATTCTTCTACATTACCTTCTAAATCCTCAGAGACTTACCCTTCGTCTATGGTTTTTAATCCACCTGAATTGATTTTTGTGTCTAGTGTGCAAAGAAGGTCCTATTCCATCTTCTCCCCTATGGATACTCAGTTACCCTGGCACTATTTACTGAAGAGTCTATCTTTCCCCCCACTGATCTGGGATATCACCTCCGCTGTATATCAAGGGTTGATAAAGTTATGGGTCTGTTTATGGGCTCTCTACTATTTCATTAGCCTATTTGTCAGTCCTTACACCGATACCACACGGTCTTCATTACTATAGCTTTATAATAAGTATTATGTCTGGTAAAGCCAGCCCTCCTACCTTGTTTTTCTTCTTCAAGAGTAGCTACTCTTGGCCCTTGCCACTGTCAAATAAATTTTAGAGCTGGCTTGTCAAGTTCCAACAAAAACCTATTGGGATTTTAATTGAGATTTTACCGAGTCCATAAATCAATTTGGAGAGAAATGACATCTTTACAATGTTGAGTCCTTCAATCCATGAAGTGGTCTATTTCTCCATTTATTTAGGTCATCTTTAATGTCTTTTCATAAAATTTTATAATTTTCTCCATTAATGTCTTGTACATATTTTGTTGGATTTATTCCTAGGTACTTCTCATTTTTTAATGCCATTGTGCATGAAGTCTGTTTTAAATTTCATTTTATAACTCTTGCTGGTTAAAAATGAATTTAATTTTTTATATTCACTTCATATCCAGAAATTTTGCTAGACTTTTATATTCTAGTAGTTTCTTTGTAGATTATTTTAAATTTTTTCTATATATTATCTTATCTGTTTTTAATAATAATTTTAACTTTTTCATTTCCAATGCTTCTACCTTTTATTTATCTTTCTTACCTCCGGTGCTGTCCAAGACCCCTTGTAAAATGTTGAATAACATTGGTAATCGTTAAGATAGAAGAAATAAAACTTGGCAATTGTTAGCGTTCTCACCTCGGTCCTCAGGTCAGAGGGAAAGCTTTTAAAAGTGTCATCATGAAGTACGATGTTTGTTGAAGTTTTTGTAGGTAATCCTTTTCACATGAAGGAAGTTCCATCCTACTCTCCATTTGCCAAGTGGTTTTTATTGTTACTGTTGTGAATGAATGTGGATTTTGAGCTCCCCCCACCTCCATATATCTATTGAATGATCAGAAGGCCTTTCTCCTTAAATATGTAAATATGATGATTTACATTAACTGATTTTATTAAATTTATTTCTTTATTTTGAGAGAAAGTATGAGTGGGGGAGGGGCAAAAAGTTGAGGGAGAGACAGAATTTCAAGCAGCCTCCACCCAATCAGCACAGAGCCTACTGTGGGGCTGGATCTCACAAACTGTGAGATCATGACCTGAGTCGAAACCAAGAGTTTGACATTTAACCAACTGAGCCACCTAGGCGCCCTTACATTAATTGATTTTTGAATGTTAAATTGCCTTGTACTCCAGCAATTAACCCGCTTGGTCATAGTGTAACGACTAAATGAATAGGCTGTCCCGTCAGACTGTTGTAGGTCTGAACCCCAGCTATACAGCTACCTAGCAGTGTGGCCTGGGCAGGGTACTTAACCTCTCTGTGCCTTATACGCTGAAATGGGGATAATAGTACCTAACTCACAGAACTATTGTAAGGTTTAGTAACACGTCCAAAATGCTTAAACCGGTGTCTACGCCAAGTAAGCACCATGTAAGTGTTTGCTATTTTATGGACTAGACAAGAATTTGTTTAGGATTTTTGTATTTGTGTTCATGAGTGATTTTTAGCTTGTAATTTTTCTTTCTCATAAATAACCTTGGCATTATGGTTTTGCTCAACTTATAAAATTAGTTGAGGGGTGTTTTCTCATTTTCTATCCTCTGAAAGAGTTTGGGTAAAAATAAAATGACCGATTCCTTGAATATATGCTAGAACTCGCTTGTGAAGCCATCTGCCTGGAGGGTTTCATGCAGGAACAATGTTCGACTTAAGTTCTTTGATGGTTACAGGTCAGTTCAGGCTTTGCATGTGTTGTACGTTTACTTGGGAACGTCTCCATTAAATATTCGGTATATTGGCATAAAGGTATTCACGGTAACTAATAGCCGTCTTTGCAAGGTCTGTACCATATGCCATGAAGTTTCCACTTTCATTCTTGACATTGGGTGTATGTGCCTTTTCCTTTGTTTTTTTTTCCCCCTTGATCATTAAAAACAGAAATTTGCTAATTATATTTGTCTTTTCAGAGAGCCGATTTTTGAGCCTTGCTGATCTTCCCAATTGTATTTTAGCTTTTTATTTCATTAGTTTCTTCTCTATGATATTATTTTCTTTCCACACCCCCATTTACGCTACTGGTATGTACATTTGAGGGTTAGGGTTCCCCCTTAAATACTCTTTTGGCTTCAACCCACGGATTTTGATATGTGGTACTTCCATTACTACTGAGTTCAAACTATTTTATAATTTTCACTCTGATTGCTTTTTGGGGGCCACAGGTTCTTTATTGGTACGTTTCTTAACTTACAAACAAATCAGGGTATTCTAGTTATCTTTTTGGTTTTTTGACTTTTAACTTAAACACGTTGGTCAAAAATATACTCCGTTTCATTTCAGTCCTTTGAAATATGTGGAGACTTGCTTTGTAAGCTAGTGTAGGGTAATTTCTAATGTGCTTTGTATTGTTAAAACACGTGTGTAGGTGTTGGGTGAAATATTTTATATGCATCCATTAAGTCTAGTCGAGGAATCCTGCTACTCACGTATTACATATTTTTACTGATGTTTTTATCTATCTTTAACTCTCCATTGATTGCCTTCTTATTTTATGCTTTATATTTGTCCTGACAAGTCTATGTTGTTGTTGTTGTTGTTTTTCCCTCTCTCTCTTAGTTCTTGCCTCCTTCTGAATTTTTTTTTTTTTTTGTCATTCCATTTCCTCTCCTCTACTAATCTGATTGTGTTATTTTTGTGGTGCTTAAGATTGCAGTGTAGGTATTTTACTTTGGATCTCCCAAAGCACTGGTGAGGGCATGGGAAAGTGAGACAAAGAAAGAAAGGAAGGCAATCAGGCCCCATTCATGAACCAGTTCCTGCTGTGGGCAACTGGGGCTCACTTCCGCTGTGGACCTCTGCAAGAGTTCATAGAACCTGTTTGGGCATTCTCATCCCAGGACCGAGGAAGCCGGTATAATCATTCAGCAACTCTCCTTTGTCACTGGGTGAGGGACTGAGGGCTGCTGCCCAGCTTTTCTCACCTGCTTTATGTAGGGGCCAAACATACTCCTACAACTGGAGACAATTCTCAGGCTCGGGAAGTATGGGCAGTGTATAATCTTCTGCCTGGAATTACAATATGCATAATCTACTTAGCAAAGCCTGACTAACGTCTTACCCTCAGCAAGGTCTTACCCTTCCTGGATCCAGATCCAGATCCAGATCCAGATCCAGAATACTTCAACCCCATGTATTTACCCTCCCCTGAAATTTATAGGCTATTGATATTGTGTATTTTAGTTCCATCTTGCTTGTTTTTAACCACATATGACATTATTTTTTATACATCCATTAGAATTACCCACAAGTTCGTGTCCTTACTTGTTCTTCATTCTTTTTTTCATCTCAGACCTTGATCGTTTGCACACTAGTATTGCAGAACTATTTTCTCATGAGGTCATGACCTGAGGTAATGAAGCAAATGTTTTATCAACTGACCTCATGGGAAGAGCAGCTACCAGTAGACCAAGTTCCCAGGCTAGATGGCAGTGATGTGCTTTCTTGAGTCCTTTCATCTCTCCTTCCTTCCTTCCTTCCTTCCTTCCTTCCTTCCTTCCTTCCATCCTTCCTTCCTTCCTTTTTTCCTTCCTTCCTTCCTTACTTTCCACTCTCCCTGCCTCTCTTCCTCCCTTTCTATTTCCTTCGTGCTCTTTGTTCCTTCCAGAGGCTATTGATTTTGGAACTTTGTCTTCACTACATTTTGCCCCCATGAGAGGATTGCCTTTCCAAGCCAATACCCAAGGCATTTTAAATTTCTTTGCTCACTGAAGCCTGTTAGAATCACCGTGGAATCTAGTTCCAGTGGGAAGGCCAGTGGACCAGCAGATGTGCCCTTCGATACCCATGAGGGTACTGTTGCAACTCTACTCAAGGACTGGTCCCATTTCACCATTGGGATGTTGAATTGCTTCTGAATTCATATCCAAAAGGAAACTAAGACTTCTGGAGACTCCAAATAATCAGGATAAAGAAGGAAGCATTTCATTTATGCATCTTTCTTAGACACGGGATACGGGGTTCTCGTTTTTTTCATAGCAACTACTAAGGAAAGGATTTGGAGGTTTTAGTTTAATTGCTTCTAAGAAAAATTCCATAGTGGGCCATTTAGAAGGAAAAAGGAAAAATTAAGTTTGGGATAATGAAATAAACCACACGCTTAAATTTTTGTTTGAACTGTTCAGTGTCTGATTTAAAAATCTGGCCTTTGTTTTATATGATTACACAGTTTGTTTTCATAGAGTATATGTTAATCCTAAAAAAGAAAAGAAGATTTTCCTTCCAGAAAAGCTTCCAGAGGCTGTTGATTTTGGAACGACATCTTCACCACGTGTGTATTTGTATATTTGTACGTTCATAATTTTAACAGACATTCATGGAACAGTGGTCAGCAGGCCAACACGGAGGCGGGTTTCTATCTGTAGTAAAATTTGATTCTGACCATCCATCTTGGCAGCTTCTGAAAAGGGTAGGAAAAAAATTAATGACGGGACGAGGGGGCGAGGGGTACTACCGTATCAAGGCCACATATAAGCTACATAACCACTATTTTTAAATTTCCCTGTTAAACAGACTCATGGGTGGAAAAAGGGACATTTCCCAAGGTAAGGACTCAGTGTAAGGGAAACTATGAATTACGTTTCTCAAAACCTTGAACAGGGAACACTGAACAGAATAGATACTATTGAAGAAAACCCCAAAACATGTCACTTTGGCATTTGATTATTTTGAATTAAAGGCGTTTAAAAAACAGTAGGTATAGGAAGGTTGCTCTGATCCTGCTTTTTCTTCCTGTAAGCAGGAGATGAAAGTCCCATATGAAAGGTACCCTCTCTGTACCAGGAGGAAGGAAGACATTCTTATCACCAGAGACAGGAAATTTGGGTCTGAGAAATCTGTACAAACCTTGTTAAGCCAATCTTTACTTTCTTAGTTACTTATTTATCACTTACTACCCCTAGGCCAAACCCCTTTGTCTTGTCAATTCTTCACAAATTGATTGTTTCCTTGTCAAAAGATATATAAAAGCTTCTCACTCTGGCCACATCTTGAGGTCTTCATTCTCTTGTGAAGTCTCCCACGTAAAATATTGCTAAGATTCACATTCATTTCTCCTATTAATCTGTCTCATGTCAGTTTAATTCTTAGGCCCAGCCAGAGATCCCAAGATGGGAAAAGAGAATTTTTCTCTTCTCCTATATTATTATCCCTATTGAAACTGAGGCTTCAGAATCTCAAAACTTAGTTTTTCTAACTGCCATTGTCATACAAACCGTTGTTGGCAAATCAGGATGGCAATTTGTGTCTTTTGACTTTGAGTTCTGGATGCTCCCTGGTGGTTGTACTCCACTACCAGGGTGGTTGGGGGAAGCAGGAAATAATCAGCATTGCAGCAGCCGTGCCTCTGATCCACTCACAAGGATACCTCGTGTTGATTCTACGTCCTTCCAGTCTGTGATCTGACTTTTGAAGGTCCAACAGTTACATAATCTGAGACAACTTGTCTGTTCCATCTAAGTCTTTATAATGGGCAGTCTTAATATCACACATACCTCTTTTGCTACCCCAACACTTACTGAGAAGCATCGATGACTGACCCATACTGGACCAGACAGGTTCCCTTTCTAAGGTCTGTGGATTTGGACCATGCAGACCTAGTTAGCCAGCTGTGAGGAGATGGGTTAGAAGATTCTGTAAGGTCAGGCGCAGAGACCACCATTTGGAACAGTCAGAATGGAGCAGTGTGTAGTAGATGAGCAAAAGAAGCCAGTTTGTGGAGAATCAAGACCCTATACCTCCAACGAGGACAAAAAGAAAGAGAGAAGGAGGGAGAGAAAGACAAAGAGGGAGATAGAAATTAGCTGCCTAATGATTCTTTCGGTTGGTGAGACCCAGTGAGATACCCTGCAATGTGTTTCCATTATTTTTTTTAATGTTTATTTTTGAGAGAGAGTGAGAGAGACAGAGTGCAAGCAAGGGAGGGGCAGGGAGAATTGGGGACACAGAACCTGAAGCAGGCTCCAGGTTCTCAGCTGTCAGCACGGAGCCTGATGTGGGGCTCAAACTCATGAACCATGAGATCGCGACTTGAGCCAAAGTCAGACGCTTAACTGACTGAGCCACACAGGTGCCCCAGTGTGTTTCCATTATATTCTATTAATAATTCCTTTCTTCCTTTAGCTTCTTTGAGTGAGTTTCTCTGCTTTGTAGCCAGATGGTCCCTTACTAAGTCATCACTCATGGAATATAGGGCACTCATTGAGATTGCATTTGCTGCAACATGATAAGAGTCAACTCATCAACCAGTGTTTTGAAACCTACTATGTAGATGTGATAGGCAGGGGACCACAAAGAGAACTGAGCCATAGTCCTTGATCTAAAGGAGCTGGTAGCTTAGTGTATCATTCATGTAAAAAATTAGTTTTGGGAGAAGGATTGACACAGACAAAACCAGGAACAAATACATGACATGACAAAGTCAAGGGCTTGGCTGGGTGAGAGAATTCTAAGGGCAATGCGAGCTTCAGAAAAGGAAATATAAGGCATTCTTATACATTTCATTTCACTTTGAAAGAACATCAGGATTTCAATGGATTGAAATGAGTGGGGAGGCTTAGGGAGGAAGTAGTTGCCAGCTGCTGAAAACTGGTAGCTTTGGGACTCTGCAGATGTACAGGGAGGGGAGGGAGGGATGTGAGAGCATGAGGAGAGGATCACAGGATTGTGGCTTGACTAGACATTGGAGGAAGCCTCACCCCATTTTTAAAATTACTTTTACCATCTTTCCAAATTTCCTCTGAGATTCCTTCTTTAGCCAACATTTCTTAGCCCTTAAAGACATTTCCTAATCCTCCTCTTTCCCCTCTTTGCTTTCTTTAAGACTGTTTAATTCAAACCATTCTTTGTGGCTCTTTTTTGGGAAAATCATTACAAGAAGAACTGATGGTGCTCTGGGGACATGACACACCTCTCTAGCCTTAGTGGTTCTTCTCTGAGTCAAATGATTTCCCCGATGAGCCCAGATGCTTTCTCCTGCAGTTGAACTTCACCCCTTGGCCGAGAATTGCATACAGCTCATGGCCCTCCCCTTCCCACACCCACTTCTCCTAGGTTCCCTTACCCAAAAATTTCATCACTTCCCAGAACAGCCAGAACATTCTTGGATGTTTCTGCCAGTTAGTGTTTAACCAAATAGCAGTCTCTAAGGGGTAGGTTGGACTAACAGAAGGATTGAAGCCTGAGACTTAAAAAGACAACTTCTGCAGGGTGAGTCCCTGAGTCCTGGAGGAGAGGGAGAAAGAGAGAGCCAGAGTGGACACAGGAGCAAAACACAATGGAATCGACCTTCACCTCCAAGGATACTTATCTGAGACATTTTAACCCTCGGGATTACCTAGAAAAATATTACAACTTTGGGTCAAGACACTCTGCAGAAAATGAGATTCTTAGGCATCTTTTGAAAAATCTTTTCAAGATATTCTGCCTCGGTAAGTGTGTGTGTTATCCCTATGTCTCCCCACCGAAATGTGAGTCATATAAATAGAATCTCAGGGCACTGCTGGGTTGGTGTCTAGACATTGCAATGTGACAGCCCTTTTGGCATCACTCATTTATTTAACAAGGATTAAAACTAATGTTGATAGGGATAGCTTACCATTTACAAAGTGCTTTTTTATGTGTTGTCTCATTTGGTTGTGCCAAATGGAAACCAAAAGACAGGCGTTCTGTCCTTGATTCTACATCAATTCTCTAGGTGACCAGAGCCAGCCATTGAACCATGATGGGCCACTTAAGAAATGGAGATTCTAATACTTATTCTGTTCCTAACTCAAAGGAATGTTGCACACGTGCATGAGATAAAGACCTCCCAATACGTGAAGAATTGGATGCTTTTTAGAGAGAGACATGAAAAGTCAATTTTATTTTAATTGAACTTTCAACTCCCTTCTCCCCAAAACCAAAGTCAAAACCAAAAACAAAATTTTAACTTTCCCCAAGTATTTCTTAATAGTTTTTATATTCTCTGTGTAGCAGTCTATCTGGATTAAAGGTCTGTACATCAGATGTCAATCTTTTCTTCTCCTACACCTAAAAATATTCCAGCGACATGCTTCCAGCTTGGATTGGATAATGGAAAATGCAATCATGTAAAAAAAAGAAAAAAACCTTTGAGGGAAGAGGAGTGAGTAGAGAGATGGTCTGTCTTTGCGACTTTCTAGCACAGTCCCAGTGAAAACAGTGCATACCGGCTCTGTCCACTGTCATATGAGGCCTCATCCCCTTTCCTTGTTCCCTTCTCTAAACCAGATGGTGTGAAGGGGGACCTCCTGATCGACATTGGCTCTGGCCCTACCATCTACCAGCTCCTCTCTGCTTGTGAATCCTTCAAGGAGATCGTTGTCACCGACTACACTGAGCAGAACCTGCAGGAGCTGCAGAAATGGCTAAAGAAGGAACCAGGGGCCTTTGACTGGTCCCCAGTGGTAACCTACGTGTGCGAGCTCGAAGGGAACAGGTAGAGAAACCAGGGTCTGCTTCCGGGCTTTCTGATGGTCCTTGAGTGACAGTTCAGTTTTCTGAACCAAGAATTATCTTTAGAGCCCAAGTTAAAAAGCAAAGGGAACAGGGAGAGGTCAAAGAGAAATCCAGATGGAGAAGAGGTAGAGAGAGAGAATGAGATAGAGGGACGTGTGCGTGTGCACGCGTGCCCACCAGAACAGCAGAAGGCACAGAAGAGAATTGAAGAAATGGCCACTGAGCCAAGAGGAGACAAAATCTTCCCAGACCAGTGTGGGGGCACAGCATGCAAGTCAGGTACCATGAGACAACGACATTTATCCAAGTTCAACAAAGAGGGGAAACTGTCTCCTCAACCAGCAGCTTTTGGGTGTTCCCCAGTGCCATCCTGCTGCTAACTACCCAAGTGCTTAGGGATCTGCTGTGAGGGTGGCTAATGCTGACACCACCAGAGACAACTAAAAGCTGCCTCGGTTTTTAAACTGGGATTAGCAGCATAAAGGAAGTATCTGAAAAGAATGTGTTCCTCTCCATCCACAAAAATCAGAGCTTTACATACTCACGACTAATGATCAACCTCTTAGCCGACTCTGTCTACAAGTCAGTTTATGTGGACAAGTCTTATTTAAATGATTAATTTCTCTCCACATGAGAAGTTGTCAATGGCTTACTAGCCAGAAGGGTGAGGTCTGCATTTCATTTTGTCTTTCCCTTGTCCTGATGTACCTCCGTCCTCTGGCAATGGTCCTGCAGTGGCTCAGCCCAGTTCCGCTGTCCCGCCCACCTGACTATTTGCTGTTATAAGCATGTTGCTGAAGCCCCACAGGCTTCTTCGCAAACTGTCTAAAAAGACCACTTTAGTATTCCTCCCAGGATCCTACTAGACCTGTCCACTACTTCTTATATGCTCAGTTATCTTTACATTTCTTTTTTTCCTCCTGCTCTTACTGTATGTTTTTGTGCATTTCCCCTTGTCTTTCCACACCTTCTTGCCCATGATTTAATTTTTACATAACTCCCTTCCTTCCCCAATCCACTTCTTCCTGTATTTGCACCCCCACCCTTGCTCATGTACTGCACACTTTGTGTGTTGCACAGCACATCATCCTCTGTCCTTCCTGTTCTTGGCTTTTCATTCACGATGGGAAAGCACACATATTTTTAATTAACATATCCCATTCTTTGGTCAGGAAAGGGCTCTGATTTCCCAGCAAGACAATCTCCCTCAAGAAACAGGTGCTAACACTTTTTGGTTCTTGGTTAAAGGAACTAGTGTTTGTTCATTCAGTGAACCCATATTGGGCATGTAGGATGTGCCACACAGTTCTAGCTACTGGGATAGACTGGTGGGCAAGATGGAGGAAGTCCTGTGTCTCCTAGACCTTATATCAGAGAAGGCAGGCACGTGTCAGATCACTTAGGGCTTTGAGGGCAGGCTAAAGATCCTGTACTTCAAGTGTGATGAGAAGGCATTAGAGGTGTAACCCGGAAAGTGATGTGACCCCATTTACATTTACAAAGATCTCTGGCTGTTGTGTGGAGAATGGCTGTGTTTAGAGGAGAATGAGAGATGCAGAAAGGAGACACTTTAATCCACGTAAGAGATGATGATGACTTGGACTAATGGATTGGTTGGTGATGGAGAGAGGAAGATGATTTTAAGATGAATTTTTGAGACAGAATGGATAAGAGTTGGTAATGATTGGTCATGGGGAATGATGAGAGGTAAGTATCAGGTATGACTCTGAAGTTTCTGAACTTGAGAAACAGGAGTGAAGTAATATTCTGGAATTCCAGGGATAAATTTAAAATCATGTGGTCTTAACATGTCCCCAGGGGTATGCCTACCTCCATACTCTTCCTCTGGAGTTATGGTCAACTCATGTTTCTATATGTGCGCTTAAATTTTCTTCCTCTTCACTCTACCAAATTTATTTATTCCTGAATCAGGTTCTCTTCTGAAACTAACTCTATAGTCTGCTTCTACTTCTTTAATCCTTTCATTTTTTTAATGCTGTGCTGAATTCAAGCTTAGTAGGAATATTCTATACTTTGTTTTCTTACATATTGTTACTACACTAACTGATAGTGTGGATTGTCGGATATAAGTTATCAAGGTGATTCACTGATAATACAATTCCTTAGACTATAGTGATATAAATGAACTGGGAGTTTTCTATTGTGTTTCCCAGTTAATGTTTTTGCTGCATGTAGAGTCACTAAACTTCCACTGGGTCTTTTATCCTTTTTACCAGGGAAAGTAAGTATTGAAATCAGAGGGTATAAATCCTCTAACTCTGTTATTTTTCAAAATTATTTTGGCAATTTTTGTATATATTTGTATAATATATATATTTAATTGAAGTATAATTAACATACAGTCTTATGTTAATTTCAGGTGCACAATATAGTGATTCAGTTACTTAGTGCTCATCATGATAAGTGTACTCTTAATCCCCCTCACCTTTTTCCCCTACCCCTCTCCCACCATTGTCCTGACAACCACTAGTTTGTTCTCTGTATTTAAGAGTCTATTTATTTTATTTGTCTTCTTTTTTCTTTGTTTTGTTTCTTAAATTCCACATATGGTGGAATTTTAAAAACATGGAATTGTTATGGTATTTGTCTTTCTCTGTCTGACTTATTTCACCTAGCATTATACCTTCTGGGTCCATCCATGTTGTTGGAAATGGCAAGGTGATCTCATTTTTTATGGCTGAGTGATATTCTATTGGATACACACACACACACACACACACACACCCCACATATCATTACCTGTTCATCTATGGATGGATACTTGGGTTGCTTCTATTTCTTGGCTATTGTAAATAATGCTGCAATAAACATGGGGATGTGTACATCTTTTCAAATTAGTGCTTTTGCTTTCTTTGGATAAATACTCAGTAGTAGAATTAATGGATCTTATGGTGATTCTATTTTTAATTTTTTAGAGGTACCTCCATACTGTTTTCCACAGTGGCTGCACCAACAATGCATGAGCCTTCCTTTTCTCCACATTCTCACCAACACTTGTTATTTCTTATATTTTTTATTTTAGCTGTTCTGACAGGTGTGAGGTGGTATCTCGGTGTGGTTTTGATTTGCATTTCCCTGATGATGAGTGATGTTGAACATCTTTTCATGTGTCTGTTGGCCATTTGTATATCTGCTTAGGAAAAATATCTATTCAGGTCCTCTGCCCATTTTAACTGGATTATTTGTTTCTTTGGTGTCAGGTTGTATAAGTTCTTTATAAATTTTGGATATTAACCCCTTAACAGATATATCATTTGCAAATAACTTCTCCCATTCAGTAGTCTGCCTTGTTGTCTGGTTGAGGATTTCCTTCACTGTGCAAAAGCATTTTTAGTGCCATTACATTTTGATATAAATTTTAGAATAAACTTGTCAATCTCTTCCAAAAAGGCTGCTGAGATTTTGATTGTGATCTTTGAACTTACATTTCACTTTAGGAGAATGGACATAAGGAATCTGCAGTCCATAAACATGGTTTATCACTTTATTTATTTATTTATTTATTTATTTATTTATTTAAAAAAATTTTTTTAACATCTATTTTTGAGAGACAGAGTGAGACAGAGCACGAGTGGGGGAGGGGCAGCGGTGGGGGGAACACAGAATCTGAAGCTGGCTCCAGGCTCTGTAGGCTCTGAGCTGTCAGCACAGAGCCTGACACAGGGCTCAAACTCACAGACCGCAAGATCATGACTTGAGCCGAAGTCGGCCGCCCAACCGAATGAGCCACACAGGCGCCCCTATTTATTAGGACTTCTTTAATTTCAGTAATGTTTTGTAGTTCTCATATCCTATATATATTATGTTAAAAAATTCCTGTGTTTTGGGCACCTGTATGGCTCAGTCATTTGAGTGCCCAACTCTTAATTTCAGCTCAGGTCAAGATCTCATTGTTCCTGGGTTCCAGCCCCACATTGGGTTCTGTGTTGACAGCGTGGAGCCCTCTTGGTTCTCTCTCTCTACACCTCCCCAGCTTGCATGCACATGCTCTCACCTCTCTCTCTTTCAAAATAAATAACTAAGCATTAAAAAAATCTTGTTTTATGTTTTTTTAATGTTATTGTTAATTTGCCAGTATATACTTTGCTTAATTGAACACTATTGTGTCTTAAATACTTGCACTAAAAAGTGCACTGCAAGGCCAGAGAATTTTACAATCATTTTTTCTTTACAATACATTCTGTAGTATGTTTGCCCTCTTTATGAAGCGAATTATCAACTCACTGATTAATGTCCCCTTACGCATTTCTGTAGATGCAAAAATTATGATTTTGTGATTACAGTAATAAAATGATATTCCTTGTGAAAAAATATAAAATATCAAAATTTCCTAGTATATTGAAGTACAATTGCATTTTATATACTGACCTTGTGTCCTGAAGTCCTGCTGACTTCATTAATTAAGTTTAGCCTTTTCTATGTATACTCTTATATCATCTGCAAATAAAAATAGTTTTACTTCTTTTCCAGCTCTATGCCTTTTATTTATTTTTCTGGTCTACTACACTGGCTAGGACTTCCAAAACAATATTGAATAGAAAGGTTGGAAGTCGACCTATGTACCTTTTTGCATATCATAAGGAAAAATGTCTACTTTTAGTGTCCACATTAAGTATAATATTAGTTAGATTTTTCAGATATTCTTTATCTGACTAAATTTCTTTACATTTCAATTTCTTGGGAGTTTTAACTCAAATGTTGAACTTTGTCAATTTTTTTCGGAATTCATTGAGATGGCCATATGACTTTTCTTCTTTATTCCGAAAATGTGAATTATACTGGAAGATTTTTGACTGTTTAAATCTAACTGGAATACACCCATTGGTCATGAGGTAGTATCTTTTTTAGGTATGACTGGATGTGATTTGCTAATATGTTGGTAGGGATTTTTGCATCTACAAATATGATCGATATTGAGCCGTAATATTCTTTTCTAGAAATATGCCCGGCAGATTTTGATATCAGCATGATGCTGGATTCATGTAAGCTGAGGATATTTCTTCCTCCTCTATTTTTTGAAGGAGTTTGTGTATAATTAGTATTATTTCTTCCTTAAATGATTGATAGAATTCACTAGCAAAGCTACCTGTACCTGAAGGGTTGTTTCATGTGTATGATGTTTTTAAAATTAAGAATAATGTTTTTCACTGGCTATTTGGATTTTCCATTTCTTCTTTGTCTGTTTTGATAAATAGTATCTTTCAAGGAATTTAGCCTATTCATCTTGGTTGTCAATTTTATTGTCATAAGTTTTTTAACAATATGTCTTTATTACTCTTAAAATTTTCTTGATGTTTATTTTTGAGAGAGAGAGACAGAGATGTTTTTGAGACACACACACACACACGCACACACACATACACACACAGGGTACAAGTGGGGGAGGAGCACAGAGAGAGGGAGACACAAAATGTGAAGCAGGCTCCAGGCTCTGAGCTATCAGCACAAAGCCTGACACAAGGCTTGAAGTCACCAACCAGTGAGATCATGACCTGAGCCTAAATTGAGATGTTAAACCAGCCAAGCGCCCGTCTTTATTACTCTTTTAATGTCTGTAGGATCTACCATGATCTTCTTTCTTTCATTCTTGATATTGGCAATTTGTCTTTTAAAAAATACCTTGATCAATCTTGCTAGAGATTGATTGATGTTATTAATCTTTTCAAAGAACCAACTTTTGGTTTTGTTGATTTTTTTCTATTGTCCTTCCATTTTCAGTCGTGTTGATTTCTGCTCTTTTTTTCCCTTATTTTCTCTCTTCCATTTACTTTAGTTTTTATATACTCTTCTTTTTCCTTCTTCTTAAGATAGAAGCTTAGATCACTGATTTCACATATTTCTTTCTTCTAACGTAGCCATTTACAGCTCTAAATTTCCTTCAAGATTGTTCTAGTTGCTGCTCATGATTTGTGATATGTCATATTTTTATTATTATCCACTTTGGCATATTTTCTGATTTCCTTTGTGATTTCTTCTTTGACCGTGAGTTATTTAGAATTGTGTTGCTTAATTTCCAAACATTTCAAGATTTTCTAGACATTGTTGTTGGCTTCTACTTAAATTTTGTTGTAGTCAGAGATTTATTTTATGGTCAGCATGGGGTCTATTTTGGTGAATAATCTATGTGCTTTCTACACTAAAAAGAATGTATATCATCCTGTTGTAAGTTATAGTTTCATAAATATCAATTAGGTCAGGTAGATCGATAATATTTTTCAGATTTTTCTACAGGATTTTTTGTTTATCAATTACTGAGAGAAAGGTATTAAAAATCTCAAACTATGATTGTGGGTTTATCTCTTGTTCCCCATCATTATGTCAACATTTGCTTCACATAGCTTGAAGTCTTGTACTCTGTCTGCATATATTTTTAGGATTGTTATGTCTTCTTGATTTATTGATCATTTTGTCATTAAGAAATATCTCCCTTTACTGTCAGTAATACACTTTGTCTTGAAGTCTACTCTGATATTAATATGACCACATTAGCCTTCTTATGCTTGGTGTTTGCATGGAGTGTTAGCCTCTAAGAGGGTTCCCAGTAATCTTCACCTCAAATATTCATCTCTTCTTTAATTGCTTTCCCTTGGGTGTCCATCGGATTTAGTGACTAGATGCTTACAAGTATAATCTAACAGAGTATTGGCATATCAATTCTGAGAGATTAAGTAACCAAAAGACCATGACTTCCTTATTGGGTGTTCCCTCTCACTTGCTTGTCTGGAGGGAGTTGGAAGCAAATTTTCCCCCAGTCAAACCTTCAGGTGAGACTGAAGACATAGCCAACACTCTGCCTCATAAGGTACTCAGCTAATTGGTACCGAGATATCCGACCCACAGAAACTGTGAGATAAATGTTTGTCTTTTTAAATTGCTATGTTTTGGGGTAATTTATAATGCAGCAATAGATAACTAATAGACATGGTATATCTTTTCCACCCTTTTGTTTTCAATCTGTCTGTGTTTTTATACTTAAAATGTTTTTCTTGCCAGTAGTATGTAGTAGGCCCTGCTTTTCAACCCAGTGTGATGATTTCTGTCCTTTAGCTGGATTCTTTATTTCACTTACATTTAAGGTAATTACTGGTATTGTATGGTTGAGTCTCAGTCAAACATCCTGGTATGTATTTTTTATTTGTCCCATCTGTTTTGTTATTCATTTGTGCCTTTGTTCCTGCTTCTCCTTGGTGAATGGAATAATGTTTGGTATTCCAATTAGTATAAATATGAACATTTTTAGTATTCCTTTTTATCTTCCATTATTGGCTTTTTTTCTGTTGACCTGTTTTGTGTTTTGTGTGAGTGTATTCGTGTGTGTGCATGTGTAATTTTTCCAGAAATTACAGTACATATTTTTTAATTTTTTAAAAAACTTTTTAATGTTTGTTTATGTTTGAGACAGAGAGACAGAGCACAAGCAGCGGAGGGGCAGAGAGAGAGGGAGACACAGAATTGGAAGCAGGCTCCAGGCTCTGAGCTGTCATCACAGAGTCCCACACGGGGCTCGAACTCACTAACCAGTGAGATCATGACCTGAGCTGAAACTAGACGCTTAATCGACTGAGCCACCCAGGCGCCCCTATATTTTTAACATTTTACCTCACGAGCCATGTAAGACATTACCACAGTGTAATTCCTACATCCACTCTTGCCCCTGCACTAGTCCTAGATTTTACTTTATTTCTAGGATAATACTATGATACTTTGTTACTATTTTTGCTTTAAAAAGTCAGTAGTGCTTTTATTTATTTTATTTTATTTTACTTTTTATTGTGGCTAAAGAAACACATACCATAAAATTTAGCATCTGGACTATTTTTTTAATGTTTATTTATTATTTTTGACAGAGAGAGAGAGAGAGAGAGAGAGAGAGAGAGAGAGAGATAACACAGGCTTGTGAGCAGAGGAGAGGTAGAGAGAGAGGGAGACAGAGGATCCAAAGTGGGCCCTGTACTGACAACAGAGAGCCCTGTGCGGGGCTCAAACTCACGAACCACACGATCATGACCTGAGCCAAAGTCGGATGCTTAGCTGACTAAGTCACCCAGGCACCCCTGAACTATTTTTAAGTAGACAGTTCAGTAGTTTAAGTATATGCACACTAGTCAGTAGTATTTTAAACAAACGTATATAAAGTCTTTGATGTTTACCCACATATCTGTCTGCATAGTCTTCCTCATTTCTTTCTACAGATCTAGGCTTCTATCTGGCATCATTTCCCTTCACCTGAAGAACTTTTTTTTAGTATCTCTTAAAATGCAGGTCTTCTGGAAACAAATTCAGCTTGTTAAGGCCAGGTAAGAATCAGTAATTTTTTTTTGTTCCTCGTTATATGAGGAATTTAACATTTTTTGATACCCAAAGTCCTTCTGGCATCTATCTCCCCAGTGTTTGTTGTTAAAATTGGCGATTTTAAATCCAAATATAGTAATTTAAAGCATTATTTTATTTTTAAAAAAAAATTTTTAATGTTTATTTTTGAGAGAGAGAAAGCGAGAGAGAGCGAGAGAGAGCAGGGGAGGGGCAGAGCGAGAGGGAGACACAG
Organism: Acinonyx jubatus; assembly: GCF_027475565.1. Taxonomy (NCBI): domain Eukaryota; kingdom Metazoa; phylum Chordata; class Mammalia; order Carnivora; family Felidae; genus Acinonyx; species Acinonyx jubatus. The sequence goes on along the minus strand of NC_069390.1, from coordinate 101,150,360 downwards.
AATCCAAAGCAGGCTCCAGGCTCCGAGCTGTCAGCACAGAGCAATGTAGGGATTGAACCCATGAGCCATGAGATCATGACCTCCGTCAACGTCAGATGCTTAACCAACTGAGCCACCCAGGCACCCCTAAAGTCTTATTTTCATATTTCCTTTCAAGGATCAATTTGGATATTTGCTATCAGTCTGTAATCATATTTGCAGTTATATGAACATTTAGTTTTATTTTATGTTCATTTAATGTGATTTTTCTAGTTTTTAAGTTTTTAATTCTGATGCATCTTTTAGTCTGTAGAATAGGTCTTCAAATAGTGTTTTTGAGAAGCACACGTAAGTGACATTTTCTAAGTCTGTGTGTGTCGGGAATATATTTGTGTAGCCTTTATAAGTGAACAACAAGGCAAAACTGTTTAATGTTGCTAAATATTTCCCTATTTTTTCCTGGCAAGAAGCTGAGAGAGACTACTTTCAAATGCCATTTTAATCCTAGAAACTCCTTACTTAGAATTTTATGCTAGCGATAGTCTTCAAACTAAAGATACATTCTTCAAAATAAATCTAATTTCCAACTTCTTTTTTTTTTTTCTATCGGCTTTGTGATTCCACAGAATGAACTGGTGCTAACTAGAAAAAAAAAAAAAGCTAACCCATAGCTCTGAGGATTCGGACAATATTTCCAAATTATTCAGTAAATACGGAATTTCCCAGGATTTATAGAATTTCAGGGAAAGTTTATAAAAGAGTTTTCAGTCAGTCAGACAATACACCTTTCCGAAGTCCAAATCATATGTCGAGAAGGCTTTTAAAACTTTCTTCTCAATTTCCCTAGCTATCATAAGCCTTTCCATCTCATTCAGAAGTGAAGCCTTAAAATCTAGCAGGATACTAAAAGCATTGCTTATCTCCTGCCAGAATCGTCAGCTCCTAACAATTGGCTCTTGAGAAAGTGTCCCTTCCCAGTCGCTGTTCGAGGAAGGAACTATATTTTTGGCAGGAAAATTCTGCATTCTTGCTCTTATCCTTGTGCCAGATCCTGTGGCTTCAACTATTTTGAGAATGATAGCGATCCCATTCAACGTATGTCTTTCTTGCATCTTCAAGTACCTCTATCAGCTCACAACCTATTTCCTTTGAGATTATTTCTTCTTTATCTGAAGCTATTTCTTGCGCTGAGTGCTGCCGAAGACAATTTGAGCTGTCTCCTGGTCCTCTGCCTTTGGAGTGTGACTCATACTTTTAGAATACCACTCCTCTTTAAAACCTTCGGAAAAGTTGTGAGCCATCGGTACCAAATTCTGGCTTCGCATTATTTATTTATCAGGTCAGAGAGTCAAATGCTAAGGTAGAAATGACTACTCAAGCCTGTTTTACCTTAAAAGATCTTAAAAAACGGCCCTCATTAACCTCTGGCCCCTACAGCTTGGAGCACATTGCCTGCCTTGTGGTCCTCAGGCTAAGCAGTTTCCATAGCGCCTGGGAGCCTAGTAGGAATGCAGGCTCTCGGGCCTGGCTCCCTCCCTACAGAACCAGAATCTGCATTTTAATAAGATCTGCAGGGCGTTGTATGCATTTTACAGTTTGAGAAATACTGGCGTCTATATTTTCATGTGTTGTAAAAGATTGATGTTCCTTCTCAGAATCGGCATCTCCACGGTCATGGTGATCGTTTCAGCGATCCCTAGGAAAAGTTTCTCCCTTTTAAAAGCATCCCTTTCTCTTAGATGTTCTCCCTGCATTCTTCCCCTGGGGAAATGAACAGGACAGACTGAGGAAATGTCACCTGGCCATTTCCTTCAAACTGTAAACATTTCTACTCATGTGTCTGAAAGTGCCCAAAATAGAGCTACAGTCTTCCCAGGTTTGCTCCGCTTCTGCATGCTTCCCGCCCTGGGTGTTGCCATCATATAATTAATTAAAGAAGCCAGGAGCCTGGAAGCCATTCTTGCCTTCTTCCTCTCAGTCATGGTCTATGATCAGCACCAAGTTCTGTCCATTTTGGTTTTTTCAGTAGGTCTCACGCCCAGTGCGGGGCCCAGCAAGGCTTGAACTCAGACCCTGAGATTAAGACCCGAGTTGAGATCAAGATTTGGACGCTCAACCGACTGAGTCACCCCAGTGACCCAAATTCTGTCCATTTTACTTCTGAGTTTCTCTCAAACCAGTGTATATTTTCCAATATTTTCTCTCCAGGCTATTTTCCTGGTCCAAGACACCATCCTCTCCCTCCTAAGTGGCCTTCCACCTCCACTCTCGTCCCAAAGCGATCACCTTCAAATGTAGACCTGGTGGCACAATTTCGTAACTTCCCACAGCTTTTAGGGTAAAAAGCAAAGTTCTTAACCTGGTCCCCAAAACCTCGTCTCGTCTGGCACCTGCTAAACCCCGTTGCCTCACTTCCTACCACGCTGTGCTTTGTTTTCTGAGGCCAGCCTCATCAGCCTTCTCTCCGTGTTTCCTCCCACCATCTGGCCTTTGCACATGCTGTTGCCCCTGGCTGGAACATCTCCCCTTTCCTACTCCCCTTGGCCTGGTGAACTCTTATGTATTTACCTCCTGCACCTCTGCTTACCTGACTCCATTTTGGAGGAGATCTCCTTGATACTCCAGACCAAGTCAAGCTCCCAACATTCCTCTGTCGGCCCTCTGCTTCCTAGTATTAATTTGTCATTTTTGTGGATAAGCATTGGATAAGTTCTTTCTCCCCACCGCCCCTCTGCCCCAGCCTGGGATCCCCAAGAGGATAGGATCCATTTCTCATTTGTTCTATCTTGGGTCCCCATCGCCCGCCCCTTTCCTGTCACATCAAATAGGTTATAAAAAACAAAAAGTCAAACAAATGACTGCATGTATTTTGTTTTTCAGCCTCTCCCTCCTGAAATGTCTGTCTTTCCCCTGAGTCAGCGATTGCCTGTGCCAGAGGCTTACCAATGATTATCCCTGGCTCACACGATTCTTATATTGATATCCAAGTGTGTGAAGCTTTTTATATCCTTTATACATTCTGCTGGTTCTCCCTCAGGAGGGCCTGCTGGAACCTCTGGGTATGGGGCTTGGGGGAGGCGGTGAGTGTCATTGAAAGATCTCATCCCGGGGCTTTGGTCCGCCACCTGCCTTGCAGAGATGGGGCAGGAGGAACCTCTGTAAACCTCGAGGTAATTTCTTGGAGTGCAGGAATACATTCTCACAAAGTGCTCTTCCCAGGAGTCCTACTCTTTATCCCCTCTGTCCCCAGCTTCGGTGGACTGCATATTTACAGAAGAAACAGCTGCCCTTTTTTGCATAGTGATTCATTTGAAAGGGTAGATCTTTGGAACCACAGAAATGGCCACACTGCTGTTAGCTGCCTGTAGAACTGCCTAACACTTTTCTGGTGTGTGTTTATTCCTTACCCCTGGAGCTGGACGTGAAGCTGAGCGGTAATTGCCTGTGTCTCCAGGCGAGTCCATTTCCCTGGTGCCGAGAAGCCCTGAGATGTAATCTGTACACAGCTACCTTGGCAGCCGAGTTCACTGTGTTTGCTCGATGCCCAAAGACGAGCAGGTCTCCACAACAGTGGGTGTTTCCAGCCAACTTGCCTCTCAAATTGGCACATTCTCCATGAGCTTTCTAGACTTCACAGTGTATCTTCCAGTTTGGGAACAATTTCCATCGTAAATTGACTGGCAGGTACTCGTTCTGTGGTAACTTGTATCTTTCAAATAGTTTCATAGACAACAGGGCCCAGAGGTCCACCTGCTTCTGACAGAATCACGTAAACACACATGCCCGTGGTGTTCCGAATATGAAGGATCATCTCTAAACACATTCAAACCTGCCACGTTGCCACTTCTTCAGCTTTTTGTATACACCCAGGCTATCCATATGTGCAGATAGGTTGTTTGAATGTTTCTCTTCTAGATTCATGTTACCTAGTCAAATCTGTGTTTCACACAGATTTCCATAAGGTTGAATTGTTATCTTTTCTGCTTAAAAAGTTCGGCCACACCATCCCCGTTCTATCAGGCTGAATGGCAGCTTTGTAATGGATTTCCCTGCTTTTAGAATGACTGACCTTCCCTGTTTGCCCGGACTGAGAAGGGTTCCCAGGATATGGGATCTTCAGTGGGAAAACAGGGAAAGTCCAGACCAACCGGGACAAACTGGTTACCCTACTACCATTTCTACCCTTGATAGGGGAGTAGGTAGACCCAACCAGAGGTAATTATTCCCTGTGTAGACCAGTCTATTGTCTGGCAGGACTTCCCTCAAACCAATACCTTGCTATGTTACTTCTCTCTCTCTCTCTCTCTCTCTTTAGCATAACAGCTTTTCTGAGATAAAAGTGGCATAAGACCCACCCATCTAAAGTATGATAGTTCTTAGTATCTTCACGTAGTTGTGCAATCTTTACGCCGGTTTTAGAACATTTCCATCAGTTCCCAAACAAACCCTGTGCCTACTGGCAGTCATTCTCACGTCTTGGATCCTCTCAATTGCTGGAAACCACTGGTCCGCTTTTGGTCTCTAGAGCTTTGCCTTTTCTGGACATTTCATGTAAATGGAATCACATAATAGGTGGCCTTTTGTGTCTTGTTTCTTTCACTTAGTGTAGTGTTTTCAAGGTTCTCCCACGTTGTCGCATGAATCAGCGCTTCATTCCTTTTTACGACTGAGTATTATTCTACTGCGTGGGTATACCACAATTAATCCCTTCGTAAGTTGATGGGCTTTTAGGTTGTCTCCATCTTTTGGCTGTTACGAACAAAGTGATGCTGAAAAACCTTCACAAAATAATACTATATTGAATTACTACTATCAGGGGTTTTGTTTTCTGGTTTATTCTCCATTAGTTTTTCAAATGTTTGCTGATAGATTTTAATTTTTTTAGTGTTTATTTATTTTTGAGAGACAGAGAGAGACAGAGCATGAGCGGGGGAGGGGTAGAGAGAGGGGGAGACACAGAATCTAAAGCAGGCCCCAGGCTCTGAGCTGTCAGCACAGAGCCGATGCGGGGCTCGAACTCATGAGCCAGGAGATTATGATGTGAGCCAAAGTCAGATGCTTAGCCAACTGATCCACCCAGGTGCCCTGTATTTATTGATTAACTTTATGATACGTGAATGAATGACAAATTGCAGTTTGAAAAATATTGGTGTAATTGACTTCATCTGGCCCCAACTCCCATTTTCAGTCATTTATTTTACATTTGTTTTTTTAAAACCTCTGTGATGTGGCAGGAAAGAGGCAGGCAATGGGGATCCAAGATGGAACGAATGAGAAACGGATCCTATCCTCTTGGGGATTCCAGTACAGGGAGGAAGGGGGTGGGGAGAAAGAATTAATCCAATGATCATCCACAACGCTATGTGTTCATCTTTTGAGGAACTTCCAGAACTTTCTCCAAAGTAGCTGGACCATTTTGCATTCTCACCAGCTGTGTGTGGAGGTTCCTGTTTCCCCACATCCTTGCCAGCACTTGTTATTTTCTGGTTTTTTTAGTACAGCTATCTTAGTGGATGTGAAGTGCTATCTCATGGTTTGATGTGCGTTTTTCTGATGGCCAAAAATGTTGAGAATTTTTTTCATAGGCTTATTGCTAAACTTAGGAAAATTATGATATAGGATGTCTATAAATAGCTGAGTATATGCATGGGGCTTAGGATTTTAACTAAATATTTAAATAGGAGGTCCACAACCAATTGATATTATCTCAGATCTTTCCATGTGGAGGTAAATCTTTATTTGATTTGGTAACTTGGTAAAGTTTTATTTGAACCACTGACCCGAAGTGGTCCCGAAGTACGTCCCTCTCTCACCTGCTCTGATGTTGGGCCTTCCTCTGTGGTCTCCGTCAAGAAGAGGCTGTCTTCTCCTGCAGCAAATGGACTGTGTGTTTCCTGAATGTAAGGCTAGATTTGCACCCCTGGGGCTCTGTTGACTAATTTCCTCAAAGCACTAGATACACACTCATCGCTCCTACCATTTGGGCTCTGTGGCCTTCTGGGCACTTTAAACGCTCATTCTTGCTTTTCTCTTACCCCTCTGATTTTCTGCTACTTCTTTCTCCTTTTCTTTTTTCTCCAGTTTCTCCTGTGCGCTCTACATGTTTATTTAATTCGGATCCTCTGTCCGCCTGTTCCTTCATGCCTCCCCTAACAAATTCCGAAAGGATCCCAGACACTCTATTTCATCTCCAGCTCTCCCCTTCTCTGCCTCTTTCGTGAACTAGTTTTCTCTCCGGAAACACCACTGATTTTGCAGAAAAGGAAAGTATTCTGAGCAAAGCTACCAAGAAAATGAGCCCTTTCATAAAACACACTCTCTGCGTTATGTTTTGTGGTTGGAGAATGGCAACTTTTCTTTCTAGAGGGGCCCTGGCCGCCATTGTTTGGTGCTTATCAACAGTTTCTCTAAATGTCTGTGGATGACCCCACGCCCCAGCCTGATCAGCAGCTACGCAGAAAACCGTTTCCACATTTTAAAGCCATTATTACCTGATATGTATCGGTCGAATGACCACCATGTTGCAGTTTGGCAGAAGAGGCCAGTGTAATAATGAATACACAAACAGATAAATAAGTAATAATAATAATAATAACAATAACAGTAATAAAGGAGCCAGGCACTATCCTAAGCAGTGGAGGAAGAATAATTTCTTGGAGACAGTCCATGGTCGAAGCGGGCAGCTAGGTACTTCTGTTATCGTTTCCATATTATTACTCACGTTATAAAGAGATTTAATCCAGCACAGGGTAACGTAGTCACATTAATATGCCAAAGCATCCTTCATTTTTCTTCTTCCTCCATTTTTCCATCAGGGATGGCCCCAAGGATATAACATTTGGGACAATACTGCCATTTTCAGCCCTGATTGCAGAGATCCGGGGTTATCATGAGTATAGGGTAGCAAGTGGTATCTGTTGGTTTGTGTATTTCAGAATCAAGGAGCTGGAGAAGGAGGAGAAGTTGAGGCGTGTGGTCACACAGGTGCTCAAGTGCGACGTGACCCAGAGCCGGCCACTGGGCAGCGTCCCCCTGCCCCTAGCCGACTGCCTGCTCAGCACGCTGTGCCTGGATGCCGCCTGCCCAGACCTCCCTGCCTACTGCACAGCTCTCCGGAACCTCAGCAGCCTGCTAAAGCCGGGGGGGTTCCTGGTGGTGGTGGATGCCCTGAAGAGCAGCTACTACATGATCGGCGAGCAGAAGTTCTCCAGCCTCTGCCTGGGCCGGGAGGCAATAGAAGCTGCCGTGAGAGAGGCTGGCTTCTCAGTTGAGCAGTTTGAGGTGATCTCTCGAAGGTATTCTTCCACCATGTGCGACAACGAAGGGCTTTTCTCCCTGGTGGGGCGGAAGCTGAGCAAATCTGTATGACTCCCATGATTGAAAATAAAGCAGTTAACTTCTTGGTTCTAACTTCCTGGTCACTGTGCTGAGCTGAATCTAACGGCAGGGGCTCTCCGGCTCGTGTAGGATGGGATGGGCACAGTCAGTGGAGGAACAACTGGTTGACCACTACTCCGTGCTTCCTTTGTGTGTCCGAAGACGAGCAACCAGCACACCCAGTCTTCACTGCCCATGATTAGAAAAGAAGACCTCATTTTCCTTAAGCATCCTAGTCATGGCGGCCCACACTCAACACACGCCAACAGAGCAGTGTCTGCGGTGATTGGCTTTCTTTCCTAGGGCTCCACTGCTTCCTTCTCTCTCAGGAACATGCTTCTCATGTTCCTCGACAGCCACCTTCTCTGGGGACCCCATCCTCTGCTGGGGTCCACTGGTGCCACCACCGCCTCTGGGGTCAGAGAACAGCCATCCCTTTTGCTCCTGGGTCCCCCATATAAGGCAGGCCCTTCTCATGCTTCCTTTAAGACACTAGGCCAAGGCTGTGACTTCTACCTGAAGGCGAGTTTAGGAGTTAGCACGAGAGATAACAGGTACTGTCTTATAACTGCTATAAGAAACAGGTATCTTCAGCGCTCACATCCTTACAGGGTTCTGGAAGGTAGCCTGTTGGCATAACTCTTGGGCGGGCACCTACTTGGAGTTAGGCTTACCTGCCTACGGTGTATCTACCTCCTTTGGTTCCTAGGCCCCATCCCTTCACCCCGGTGCTCTAAAACAGAGGTAGACAAACTATGGCCCATGAGCCAAACCCAGCCTGCTGCCTGTCTTGTGAGGTTTTATTGGAACACAGCCAGGCCCGTTCATTTATGTCTTGTCTATGGTTGTTTTCATGCTATAATGGCAAAGTTGAGTAATTGTGACAGCAACCAGAGGTGTGGCCTGCAAAGCCTAAAATATCTGGTATCTGGATATTTACAGAGGAGGTTTGCCTACCCCTTTCCTAGAGAGAGGAGTGTCCTCCCTCGAGCCTGAGACCCATCTCTCCGGTCTGTTTCTCATCCCTAGATTTCCCTCTTCCCAGGAATGCTGACAGCGGACATCGCTGCTTCCCACAAGCGAGAGTCCTTCCCTCCCATCCCCCCACCTGCAATGACAATCAGTCCGAGCACGAGAGCCAATTATCAGCACGTGTTTGTTCATTTGGTTGCGTAGGCCGATCATGTCACAACACAGTATCAGTCCATTTTGGGGATGTTTACAATTGTTCAATCTCGTAGGACATTCACATTTGCAATTTCTAGAGATTCCATCCTGAAGGGCACGAACAGGCCAACCCAGGCTGCATGGAGGAAGCCAAGTCCATCCCTGTTCCTGTAAGCGGGTGGGATGACCAGGCCTGTGCCTCCTTTCTGCGAGAACACACTTAACTCCCCAGGAGCCACCAGGGCCCCAAAGAAGCAACAAAGTTTGTGGAGACTGGGGCCCTGTCCATCCCAAGTGCCATGTACCTCCCTAGCCTGGAACAAAGGTCACAGCTTCTGAAACTTTCGGCATTTGGGTCACCTCCCCAAAGGACCAGTCCTTACTCACATTTGCATAACTGGATTGCCTGGTTTAAATGGATGCTGTGTGATCTCTTTTAAAAGCAAGCTTTCAAATAATAGGGCTTTTATCTATGAGAATTTGGGTAAAGGGGGAAATCTGAGACCACACTGGCAACAGTTTTATAAAGCACAGCCCCTTAGTGGACAATCTTCTCTGATTTTTACCTCGAAGGTTCCATTTATTACATGGTATTTTAACTTTATTTTTCTGTTTCCCCACTGCACTGTGAGACTCTTGGGTTTACATTTAGATTGGCCAGACATGGTCTAGACCCCAGCAGTGAGTGGTGGATGTAAGAACTCCGTTCTTGGGAATTTATGTTTTAAAGCTGTTTAAAACACTGTTTATTTATTTTTGAGAGAGAGAGAGACAGAGACAGAGACAGAGTGCAAGCAAGGGAGGGGCAGAGAGAGAGGGAGACACAGAATCTGAAGCAGGTTCCAGGCTCTGAGCTGTCAGCACAGAGCCCGGCGTGGGGTTCCAACTTGCGAACCAGAGATCGTGACCTGAGCCGTAGCTGGACGCTTAACTGACTGAGCCACCCAGGCACCCCAGGGAGTTTGTGTGTTAGAAGAGAAAGTGGGGGATAAGGAAAGAAATCAATAAATAAGATAGTTCCTGATTGCAATAGAGCTATGAAGGACATAGTACAGTGGAATGGAATGGAGGCTGTGTAAGTGACAGAATAGCTGACTAAAAATGGTCCAAAGAGTAGGGGTTTATTGGTATCACTAATAAGAAATTCACATCTATCTTTCCACTTGCCTTTGCCTGTGAGTAGGGTTTTCATGTGAGGAGATCTTTCTCAGAAGCCCCCAGCAGGTTTCTGACAGCTTATTGACCCAGATGAGTAACACGTCCACCTCTAGACCAATCACAGATAGAAAGAGAACAAACATAGGCACATGCTTGGTGATTTGCTAAGCGAATTCTTAGGTGACAGCAAGCAAGCAAGCAAGAAAACCCACCGGATTTGATGAATGAGCCAACATCTCTGGCATCACAGCAATCCTTTTTTCTTTCTTTCAACTACAAAGATCATCCTGTTTTCACATTCTGGTTCTGCCAGCAAGTAGCTGTTTCTCCCTGGGCAAGTGACATAACCTCTCTGTGCTTTGGTTTCCTCAACTGTAAACTGAGATTCAAGTAGAATTTCTTGTCGTGAGAAAAAAAATGGAATTGCTACATCTAACGGACCTAGAATAATGCTTAGCAGTTGGTAAACACATCATATTTATTGTTAGTGATAATCATACTCTTCATCTTTTTTTAAGTTTGTTTGTTTGTATTTTAAGTTCATTTTCTTCATTTTGAGAGATCGAGAGAGGGCACAAGCAGGGGCAGAGAGAGAAGGAGAGAGAGAATCCCAAGCAGGCTCTGCCCTGTCAGCGCAGAGCCCAATGCTGGGTTCAAACATGCACACCGAAGATCATGACCTGAGCTGAAACCAAGAGTTAGACACCTAACTGACTGAGCCACCCAGGCCTCCCTATTTATTTATTTTTGAGAGAGAGAGAGAAAGAGGGAGAGAGAGAGGGAGAGAGAATCTTAAGCAGGCTCCACGCTCAGTACAGAGCCCAACACGGGGCTCTATCCCATGACGGTGGGGCCATGACCTGAGCCAAAATCAAGAGACGGATGCCCAGGGTCGCCTGGGTGGCTTAGTCCCTTAAGCGTCCAACTTCGGCTCAGGTCATGGTCTCACGGTCAGTGGGTTGGAGCCCCGCCTCGGGCTCTGTGCTGACAGCTCAGAGCCTGGAGCCTGTTTCAGATTTGGTGTCTCCCTCTCTCTCTCTCTCTCTGTCTCTGCCCCTCCCCTGCTTGCACTCTGTCTCTCTCTCTCTCAAAAATTAATTAACATTAAAAGAAAAAAAAGAGTTGGATGCCCAATTGACTGAGCCACTCGGGCGCCCCAATTGTAGTCTTCATCTTTCAAACTACTTGCCAAAACTACAGAGCAAAGGTGTCCTGAATCACTACGTAGGAGAGAGAATTGACATCGTCCTGGGCTGCAGGCACGCAGGCTCTTTTCCGGCACCGCCTGCCAGAGGAGCTCTGATAATAGTTTCTGTGTCACTTGCCAGTTCCTTTCTCATCGAAGCCATACATTTACTTACTATTGATTTAGAACCAGGCAGTGGGAATGCAGATGGAAGCCCCAGTGTCAGCCGGCTCACGGCAGTAACACCCCAAGTGCTTCCAGACACTCCCCAACCGGCAGCGGTGGTCCACACCAGAATCCGCCCCGGGCAGCCTCTCCTGCTTGGGCTCTGCTGCTGCTGGTGCACATCCCTGGCCTCGGAACGCTGGCGAAGGGATGACATCGTCTGTCTGGAAAAGGAAGCTGCCCTTTGGGTGACTCAGAGCCAGGCTGGTTTCCTCGCACTGACATAGGGGACACTTTCCGTCTATACCAGAGGTGGGCAAACTTGGCCTGCAAAGGGCCAAATAGTACATACTCGATCTACAAATAGTACATGCGATCGCGGTCTCAATCCCAACTACCCAGATCTATAGTTGTAGCAAAAGCAGGCATGGCCAATATGCAAATTAATGGGCGCGGCTGTGTTCCAATAAATCATGATTTATAAAAACAGGTGGATGGGTGGATTTGGCCTGAAGGTTGTAGTTTACTCATTCCTGATCTAGAACCCCGAAGTAGCCTGGTTTGTGCCCAAAGTTTTATAACGTTCTAGTAGTTTCTTTTTTTTTTCTTTTTTTCTTTTTAATTTTTTTTTTAACGTTTATTTATTTTTGAGACAGAGAGAGACAGAGCATGAACGAGGGAAGGGCATAGAGAGAGGGAGACACAGAATCGGAAGCAGGCTCCAGGCTCTGAGCCATCAGCCCAGAACTCGACGCGGGGCTCGAACTCACGGACCGTGAGATAGTGACCTGAGCTGAAGTCGGACGCTTAACCGACTGAGCCACCCAGGCGCCCCACTTTTTTTTTCTTAGTGTTTATTTATTTTTGAGAGGGAGACAGAGCGTGAGTGGGGGAGAGGCAGAGAGCGAGAGACGCACAGAAAGTGAAGCAGGCTCCAGGCTCTGAGCTGTCAGCACATAGCCCAATGCGGGGCTTGAACCCATGAACTGTGAGATCATGACCTGAGCCGAAGTCGGATGCTTAACTGACTGGGCCACCCAGGGGTCCCCACATTCCAGTAGTTTCTAACATTCAGTCCTACTAATAGGAGCTCAAACCCAGGCCACGGGGCTGAAAAGGGAATTGGAAGAACATTGTTTTCTCCCTATTTGGCCCGTGCTCATTACTCTCTTCCCTGTGGCATCCCTGGGTCAGAACCCCTCCCTCCTCCCCTCCTATCTGAAGCCATCCTGTAGGCGCAGACAGAACCCTGGAGTTGGGGCCAGATGAACTCAATTATACCAAAATTTTTCAAGCTGCAGATTGTCATTCATTTGTGTGTCATAAAATGAATCAATGAACATTTGAAAAAATAATAAAGAATAAACCAGAAAACAAAATCCCAGATAGTAGCAATTGAGTATAGTATGATTTTGTGAAGTTTCTTCGAGTTTGTAAAGCAATCACGTATGTACATATAACCGTAAGTATTTGTTACTGGATTAGGGTATTTGTTACTGTAGGTTGTGATCAGAAACGTCTGGAAGCTCCTGGGACTCCTCTCTGGAGGCCAACACTTGTGTTCCATACAGAGAGATGAAACATATGACCTCTGTTCTTATAGAAATGTGAGTCACGGGGGAAATTGAGGTGAAACGGTGAAAATCATTGCAGTAGGAGCTCTGAGATGAGTAAGCACAGGGTGCTTTGGACGGGGGATGTCAGGAAAGGTGGCATTTGCTCTGGGTCTTGCCGGCCGAACAGGGGTGTGTTTGGCAGACAGAAAGCGAAAGGCAAGCTGAGGAACACTGCGTACGAAGCCATGACATGACTCCCTGCTATCACGATCCTCATAGGTTTGTTCTCCAAGTGAAGTCAGGACCTAAGCAAACATTTGGCTGCTGGGTTTTGTTTGCTTTCCCTGAAATCAAACAGACCAACCAAGTCAGTAACAAACACTGAGTTGGGGTCACTCTGGTGCTAACTTATAAATCTCTTTGACCACTGACCCAGCACAAGTGTTTTCGGTCCACTTTCTGGGAAGCGTTCAACAGTCTCCCCCTGAGCCAACTTTTATGATGCAGGAAGACGCAAGTCTGTGTGTAATGTCCTGGTCAATGACCGGGGAAGAGAAAGCTATTAAAAAGGTTGTTCACCCATTTGGTGTCATGAAGCCTGACCAGCCCAGCCTTTGTAATTCCCATCATCTGGCTGTCAGACTAATAAGAGGAGGTGCCCATGATATGACTTACAGGGCTGATCTTTTAAAAAAAATTTTTTTTAACGTTTATTTATTTTTGAGACAGGGAGAGACAGCATGAACGGGGGAGGGTCAGAGAGAGAGGGAGACACAGAATCCGAAGCAGGCTCCAGGCTCTGAGTGCTCAGCACAGAGCCTGACGTGGGGCTCGAACGCACGGACCGCGAGATCATGACCTGAGCTGAAGTCGGATGCTTAACCGACTGAGCCACCCAGGCGCCCCCAGGGCTGATCTTTAAAAGCTGTGACTGTCCTGTCTAATTTTAGCCTCAGCCACACGGAGAATACAAGGGGACCATTACATCTTATGGAACTTAGGCAGAGGTGGAACAGCTCAGAGCTGGGACACAGAGAACCTGTGTGAATCTTAGCTTATCACTTGATTGCTGTGAAAGCATCATTCCACCTTTCTTGGGCTCAGGGCCCTTGTGTACAATAGGGGTGATAATCGTTTCTCAGGGCTGTTGAGAGCAAATGAGATACCTGCGAAGGCACTTTGTAATCTGTTAAGGGATATATAGCTACCAGATTAACTTTGATACCCCTGCTAGGAAAGCTGCTGAGCCACATGTTGCTAAGTTCATTAAGATTCCCTTCATGGAATCAGTAAGGATGGCCTTCAAAGGCTCTTTAAAAAGCTCTTCAAAAGCTCTTCATCACGTCATAGAGAGGCTCCAGCTATGACTGGGGAAACCTGTCTCGAGCATGCATCGTATCGAAGTCAGCACCACGGGCACCTCGAATCCAGAGCCTTGTTCATAGCTGTTCCTTCATTCAGGAGACATTCATCGTGTCCCTGTTACGTGCCATGCATTGGGTTTGGGTGCCGTGGATGTTATGCTGAAGGTCACACAGACTCTGGCATCGTGGGACTTACATCCCTTTGAAGGACACCAGAAAGTAACCCACTCTCACAGAACCTTAGGATAAGTGCTAGATATTCCGGGTCTTTAAGGAAGTCTGTCACAAAGAAAAACAGCACCGTGAGCAAAATCACTGAAGCTTTCTACTTGACGTTTTCTAGTGGGAACAGTGAGTTGGTTTTCCGGAACCTCTCCACCATTGTCTCTTCTCTCTTGTTAGGCAAGTTTTGCCCTGAATGGAGATGTTTCCTGGGCTGTACGGCCGCCAGCAGAGGGCGCACGTGGCTCTTTTTGGAGACCCTCGTTTCTGAATTTGCAAGGAATTTAAATTGAGTTAAACCTTCCAAAACAGGAAACCTCTCCACAGTTATTTCCTTTTGTGTGCTCCACTTATGAGGCTGCCGGGGAAAGGGGAAGGGAGAAGTCAACCTATTTTTCTTTAACAAAAAAATATGTATAATTATTTTTATAGATACATACATGTAAAACTTTCCTTTTTAGGCCTATACACAACATACAAATTTTAATAAAACCATACAGAGGCTTTGGGCGAGATTAGCATAAGAAATGTTAAATATTAGATTATGCAGTTAACTCACCATCACCTTCTATTTCCTGTTTATTAAAAAAAAGGAAAAAGAAGTTTTTTGTGCTTTTTCAAAACCCAGCTTTTTTTTTTAAATTTTAATATTTAAAAGTGAAGAAATCTTTCTATAATTGCTGGCCAAACCGCAATACTTAAAACTTTAATTTTTAGGTGAGTAGTGTCTGATGAATTCAGGGGACCAGTTAGAGTTGAATTTCAAACCCTCCCCAAATAATTGGGAGTTAATATTGCCTTTGTTCCGACCTCAGGAAATAGTTTCTTCCCTGGTTGGTTATTATAGAGATCTTTCTCTATTTAGAGAAAAGCTCCCCAACCCCCCCCCCCCCCCCCCCCCGCAAAAAGCATTATTGCTTCTATCTGGCCTAGGGCTCGGGAGAGGGCTGCAGGGTGGTTAAAAATCTGCCTAGGGGCTGCGGGGAGAGGCTCTGGCAGAAGCCCCCACGCCAGGGGGTGCAGAAGGGCCCCTCAAAAGCCGTGGGCTCCGGAGACTGCTAGGGGGCAGGAGGGTGAGTCTCTGGAAGAGGCGCTGCGCAGCCCGGCCCCCGGAGCTCAGGCAGGTGCACCCCATCTTCTTGATGAGGTTCACCTGCTCCTCTAGGACTCGGTCCTCCGGCAAGACCCAGACCCCGAGTGTGTGTGGGCGGGGCCCAGGGCTTGCAGATCTAGAAGAGCCTGCTTCAGGGTTTTCTCCTGGGCGGGGTGGGGGAGGCTTCCACTGAGCTCAGGGTTTTGCCCTGTCAGTCTTGGGAGGCTTCTGCTCG
The DNA here is from genome assembly GCF_027475565.1 of Acinonyx jubatus. Classification (NCBI taxonomy): domain Eukaryota; kingdom Metazoa; phylum Chordata; class Mammalia; order Carnivora; family Felidae; genus Acinonyx; species Acinonyx jubatus. Next base: position 101,134,858 of record NC_069390.1, on the reverse strand, counting down.
TCCTGGAAGAGGGCACAGCCGCGGTGCGGGGTTGGCATCAAGGGGCTCTCAGTGCCTTGGCGCTGGTCCTCTGCCCACTGGCGGAAGAAATGCCACATCGTCGCGGTGCGAATAGAAGCCCAGAGAGAGGTAGGGAAGGAGGCCCGCAAGATGCAGGTTGGCCAGGCAGCTGGCCACGGCCTCCACGTGGGTGGAATCGTTCTGCAAATCTGGGAGCTCGTGGCTGGTCGGCAATAGGGGCGAAGCTCAAAAGCCGGTGTTGGCTGGTCCCAGAGGCAGGGGGCGTGAAGGTGGCGGAGAAGGCTGCTACTATGGAGGAGGTTGCAGGGTGATCGGGGGCTGGAAGAAGGCGCCTCCCTGGGTGTGTTCCATCCAAACACTGTTGCAGCAAGACTCACATTCAGGGGACCGCTGGGCGCAGTGACCAGAGAAGAGTTTTCAAACATTTAAAAAAGGAGAGGAGATGGGAACTGTCAAAGGTAAGATTTCTCTTCAGAAAGATCAATGGTACTGGGACCAACTCACTTTGAAGCCGAAGGCAGGGTGACTGGTATTTTCCTTAAGAGCAGGGACAGTGAGTGCCCATGCGCCATAAGAAGAAGATGTTTCCAGGAGGAGGGTATTTCTGTCTCCTTCTCATGGCCCTATAGTATTAGTTAAATGCCATGGAAATTCCACTCACTTGATGGGACCCTGACCCTCATGGCATTTGTAATCTTCCTTGTGAGTTCAGGTTTACAAAAGTGAAAGTCAAAACGTCCTATTTTAGGGGGGACAAAATTAAGACGGTGACCAGGGGCAAGGAACTTCCTCTTCCCGTGCCGGTGTCTCTGCTGTAAAGTGAGAGGCTGAATTAAGTAGCTGTGAGGTCCAGCATTGGATGATTCCTGGATCAGAGAATAATACTTATTAAAATAGAGTTCTAACACAGTGCCACCTACATTTATCCCATTCTTCAAGGCTCAAGGGAAGTTGGCTCAAAACTCTGTCCTTCACACAATCCATGATTCCTCCAGGGGGGCCTTGGGGGGCGGTGACTTAGGTTTCTTCAGGTGACCCCTGAGTCTGTGTTCCTGCTGGCACTGAGTCCCAGTTTGCGAATCATCTTACTTTGAGCATGTGCTGATCTTTCTCTGTCCACATGATGCTCTGACCACACTCCTGATCCCTTCATTCTCTGGAATCCCATGGCACTTAACATATATGAATAACAGACTTTGCTGAGGCTTGGAGGCAATGGAAGGAGTTCACATGGTGGGATGGTGGCAGCTTAAAATATGGGCACCCTTGCCTTTAACCTTATGGGGACTTTCTCAGTGACTCACTTTCTCTAGCTGCCTCTCATTAGGTGGTTTTGCTGTCCCTTCTCTGGTCTCCAGTCCCCTCCTCCCTGGCTTCTTGCCTCCCCTTCCAAATATCTGGACCCAGCTCTTCATTTCACTTGGCTGCTTCAGGTCTAGACCTCACCCTTGTGGCTTCACTTCCTTCACAACTTCAGGGTGTTTTCCTTAAAAGAAACTTTAGTGCCCATATTTAGAATTAGAAAATTTGCCCTCTTGGCTTCATCAGGGGCTTGTTCTGTGAGCTTCCTAGCCTCCAAAGCAAAGAGGGAAAACGTCAGTTACAAGGTTCACTGTGCTTGTCACTTCCAAACAGGCCAGCTGTTGTTCAGCATAAGGACAACATTTTCTGGCCCGAAAACTCTCCCGCTGTTCATGATAATGGGACAATAATGTATATGTCACCCGCTGTGGGAAACAAAAGCAGAAAGAAACGTAGATAAAATTAAATTTCCTTATAATCTGAAGCCTGTAGACATATACTTCAGACAGGCCAAGAATGACATTCTTCCAGAAACTCCCAACTCTCTTAATGCTTTCCTAGAGGGAAAAAGAACCTTAGCTGTACAATAGCTAGGCCTCCAGGATCCTAAGAGTCTTCTTTCGCATATGAAAATCTTTTGGGAAAATTCCCCTTATCCTTTCTTCCTCCAACTCCCAAGTATACAACCAGTCACTCCTCACAATCCCAGTCCAGCTCACAGGTCTTGTCCCTGTGCTTTAATAAAACCACATTTTTGCACCAAAGATGTCTCAGGAATTCTTTCTTGGCCGTCAGATCTGAACCCCAGCACTCCAAACGACATCAACTCTCACCCCCCTGCCTCTATTGTGGTGCACTCTGTGAGAAGTAAGGGAGATGATTCATTTTCAGAAATACCAAGTAAAAAGCAGTGCTGTTTACTTTAATGGTAGGTTTACAATCTTTTGGAAATGCATACAAACTCCCCCCTCCCCCAGTGGAGTCCCAAATCCTTAGACACTTCACTTCCTGGTTCTTCCTCCCCTCTGTGTTTGCCGACTTAGTTTTGCAGGCTTTGCAACCAGCATGTGCCAAAGAATAAAGGGAGGGGGGACTGAAAGTCTCTGCATCACCTCAGGGAATGTACATGTGTTGCAATTAGACTGCTTTTTGCCTTACATGGGCATAGGTGACTTCTGGTAAGGCCGTAACCTCTGTAGTACTCAGCCAATGAGGAACCAGGGGAGGGACTTACCTCTGTAGTGCTCAGCCAATGAGCAACCAGGGGAGGGACTTGCACACTAGGAGATAAATTGTCTGCTGAAACTGCCCAGAGCGTGCCTCTCCATCAGACACTGGCTCTTCTAAGAACGTTGATTAAAGCCTTGCTTCACTGTGCTCAGAGTCTCTCTGTCCCTCCATTGACTGGATTGATGGACTTATTTCTAACAAATTGCAACTTCATTTTTTCCAAATTTAAACCCTTAGAAGGCTATTATTAATTCCTGTACCCCAGAAAGTATTTATTGAATGCCAGGGACAGTTCTAAGTGCTGGATAGAGAGGAACATAGGTCAGACCTGGTGCCTGAACTCCCAAAGCTTACAGTCAAGTGGGCATGGGCAAGTGGGGAGTCAGCTTTAATATGTCATGTGGTATAGATGGGAAAGCAGAAGAGAATCTAGAGAAGTCTTGAAAGGTTGGCAAGGGCTTCCTGGAGGAGGTTATGTGTAAGATGAGGCTTAAAGGGGAAATAAGATTTATCCGAGCAGAGGGGAGGGAAACAAGTTCCTGGCAGAGAGAAGAGCAGCACAAAATGCCTGGAGATGAGAGGGATACTACACAGGGTGAGTGACTGTAGTTAACTCTGCAGCGCCCCACCCAGACCCCTCAAGACCCCTCTGGGTCACAGCCCAGCGCCCAGCTGCTATGAGTGTTGGCTGCAGCTAGGAGCTCACAGCTGCTCCCTTCTCAGGAGAATTGCCCTCCATTAATTACATGTTCCCAAACCCCTGACTTGGGCTCTGCTTCTAGGGAGACTGAGCTAAGACAGTGACAAAGAGAAAATTGTTGAGACTGAAATCTTTATATGCACTCGGTTCAAATTTGAGCCCCACCTGTTAGCAGGCTAAGGCTTCACTGACTTAAGTTACTAGGGCTTTCAATAAAAATTCACATGTGATATATCCATTTATATTTCTGATTGTTAGATCACAGTTAATAAAACTTAGGCCTGTACCTGAATTTGTTCTAAAGGATGCCAAGATCCAGAAAATCATGACCTTTGGGTGAAACCTCTCTGAGCCTTAGTCTTTTTGAAAAGTGGGAATAATCATGCCCTCTGCTTTATCAGGGTAAACTAGACTAAAACACACCTCAAAGATATCTAATGTCCTTTGACCTGGGGTATGAGAACAGGAATGCCCCTGGATCACAACCACCAACTCTGGCAATGGACACTCCTCTCACCAGGTGAAAACAGTCTGCTTTCTGATTATGACTCCATCTCTTAGGAGTCTGAATACTGTGAATGAATGACCAGAGCGGCCATGGACACAGTGACAAATTAAGCTTCAGAGCCTGGAAGACCACACACTGAAGTAAGATAAGTTAACTGGAGACTAACCTGAAAGTGTTCCATGTTTTCCTCTCTCCTCTTAGCCCCTAGATATCAGGGTGAATGACCTACCATAGTGGAACAGGATGGCAGCTGGACATCGAAGGGTGAGTAGAAAGAATTCTACCAAACCCCACTATGAATCAAAGAAGCAGAACACTTCCCCACCACTGCAATGTGTTTTTTCCTTTCTTGCTCCCAGGCAATAAATATAATCCATGAATTAAAGATAATTAGTGTCCTTCTAGAGAATACAACTGTAATTATAGACATTTAAGTGCACTTAGTGCATTGGAGAAGAATCAATTGTTGCACAGTTCACAGAGGGTCCTGGTGGCTGGGGGGCAAATTCTGTACTCTCAATGACTCGATAATCATTAGAATGTGGGGTTTAAGAAAGCTTGGATCCTGGGGGACTGTGCAATCCCCATAGAACAGAATGGAACCTTCAACCTTCAATGTGATGAAAAACCTCCAATTCATAGATTAGGTGAGCTGGAGGCCAAAGTCCCCTGAGTAAATCTTTTCTTTCCCTGCCTTTGGGCTCACAGGCACCTTTAGGGTACCAGGTACTAGGTACCAGGAATACAGATAGTAAATCTAACCCTGTGGTCCTGCCTGCTCAGAGCTTATGGCCTATTTGGCAAGGATGGACCATAAATCAAGTCAAGCAATGCAGTGTGAAAAGCATCCCGTAGGAACGTGCTTGGGTATGGTTCCCTGAGAAAGTGACTTTTAATCTGAGACTGGAGGGCGGGGAGGGTAAGCAAAGCATGTGTTGCAGGCATAGGGCTGGTGTGAGGGGCCACCATATTCCAGACCAAATGCAGCCAAGACCTAAGGCAGTAGAAAGCATGGCTCACTGAGGAACTGAGATGCCTTGCCTATGGCTGGTGTACAGGGTTGAAGTGCAAAAGTGGTAAGAGAGGCTCTGAGAAGCGGGCCGAGTCAGACAGGCTGGAGGCATCTGTATTTAATTCCGGTGAGAGACCCTCGAAGCTGTTAGTGAGGGAATAACAAAACCTGGTCTTGAGAAACATCGATTCCACTGCCCTTCAACGTTTCCAGGGAAGGAAATGTCATAGCTTCTTTGGGTGACTTAGTCTACTTTGCAACTACAAGACAACGTTTGATTTTACCTAAGCCTTTTGCACAATGGCTGCACTAGGTCACTCTATACTTCTGCCTGAGATCCTTTGGTGATCCTCCAGTTGCTCATGGATTAATTCCAGACCCCTCAGCGTGGCATCTGGGGTCTTTCTCAATGGCCCCACCTAGCTCTGCCCCCACTCTCAGCCCCCATCCATGCCTTCCTGGCTCTGGATATGTTCGGTCGTTCCTTGTTAAATGAAAGAATGATGGGTTGCCTTTGGACTTCTAGCTCAGTAGTTCACAGATTTGCCTCCAGGCCCTCGAGCCTTGAGTGTGTTGGCTCACCTCCCTCAATCGCACTAGCCCTCTGATCCACCAGGAAGCTCTCAGTTTTCCTTTGCCAAACCAGCTCAAGTCCCTCCTCTGAGAAGCTTCTTCCCTTGGCACAGCTGACTTATCCTCCTCTGGGTTCTCTGGGCTCTTTGTACCTACAGTTGATTCTTGTTATTCTTGGTGATTCTTGGTTATTCTTGGTGGTTGCAGTCTATACGGTCATCTAGTCATCGCAAACGCTGAGCGAATGCTGAGCCATTGCTCCTGGGGGAAACACATGGTTAGTGTCTTGAAAGCCTCTAGTCCCAACATCTATATCAACTGATCAATACGCAACCTGGTTTTATGAGTGTTTCTATTTAAAGACACCTTATTTAATATACATTGCTGATTCATACATTGAACTCATGGCCAACAGCGCTGTAACTCGTGCCCAAACGAAGCTTATGTAACATGTATTTTCCCCGTAAGGCACATCATAAGCTCTTTGCTTAGTGACAATAGACTTCAGCACTTTAGCACTATGCTGTGGGACCATTTTAAACGGTGAAATCACCAACAAAAGCACAAAATTGCAAAAAACACAGCACTAAATAGACCATGAAAGGGACACTCAAAGTAGGATCGCTGAACTAAGACAGAGTATTGGCTTGTTCAGCCTCAGCTAGGAATGTGTATGTCGGGCACCTCAAATGTGTCACTACTTTGTGCATGTCCAAGAATGATCCCTAGAACACTGCAAATATTGATATTGGGGTTATAAATACATCTTAGCGAATAGGCAGATCCGCAAATACAGATTCTGTGAATAATGAGAACTGACTGTGTTTTTATTATGGCATTTGTTACTCTGAGTTGCAGTTTGTAATTTATGTGTCTGTTTCTTCCGCTGGTGTCCGTGACCACACTGTGAGTGCCTCAGGTGCTTAGTGTGCAGTCAAAAATCATGACGACAAAACAGGGAGGTCTTTCTGTGAGGTGTTACAGTTGCATCTTCGCACAAGAATTCTCTGAATGGTGTACTATTATCATTCGCGCTTAACAGGTGGGAAAACCGAGACTTGGTGGATTGTAATTCTTGCCCGGGGTAACATCGTCAGTAGTGTCGGAGGCAGGCTTTGCACACAGAGCTCTCTGACTCGACAGCCCGCGTGCTTCATTGGTGGACTATCCTGCCTGTGAATTCAAGCCCTGGGAGAGAAATGTTTGGAAAGGAAATAGAGGACCTTCAGCAGAATCAGCCAGTGGGCCTCAGAGAATGTCAGGAGACCCCAGTGGAGACAGGGAGGGAGGAGCAGTGGGGCTGATGGCAGGAGCGCTAGGTGTGGCCACAACTGAATTCGCTCACTGGCTGGAGAGGCACACGGCCAAGACTATTATTGTCTGAAAGGAAGGGTTTTCTGCTCTGGGGGGACACAAGAAAGGTTTGTAGTCGGTTGTGGCAGGTGAGTTGTCCGAACTCTTTGCCCGAAGGCAGTGGCATAGGCACTGCAGGACCTGGGTGGGGACCAAGGCTGGCACCCAGACAGCAAAGTTTGGGGCCCAGAGGGGGCATGACCCTGGGACATGAGAGTCTTTTAGTAGCAGCCCAGCACCGGGTCATGTGAGAAGGGGTAAGGTCATGCTTTGACGACCCAGGATCTAGAAGGCCACGTGTAGCAGGAGGGAAGCCCCCCCCCCCCCAGGGAAGACGCCTTAGTAATCATCCCCCACACTCTCTGGGGTCCGAGTTGGGCCTCGGACCAGGCCAGAGCCCTGGCTATCGACTCCTCTGCCGTTATCCACTGACCCTTGAGGAACGGGCCGTTGGGCTGGATATAAAAAGAAGTGTCACCTTGGGGACAGGGACAGCGTGACTCCTCCCGCCAAAGGGGAGCTGAGACTCAAAGCCCTATTTGTGGCCTAGACGTTCTGATTCTGAACATAAGTTCACTCCATTCCCCAAGACACTGTCCCCATTCACAATATGAGCTGCTTACAATCTTCCTTTGAGTCCTTCCAGTGGTCACAGGAGATGAGGGGAGCCAGCTTGGAATGTTTGTGGCTGGAAGGAGGCTCTGGAATGTCTCCGGTGAGAGCAATTTCCACACCTCAGAGCAAGTTGTCAGATCTTTTCAGGAATGGAAAGGCCGGGATCTCTAGAGATTTCTTCCTGCCGGAGAGAATGCTTGTCATTTATCTCTGTCCCCCCCACCCCCCCCGCCATGTCAGATGAATAGAGGACCCTCCTTTCCCTCACAGGCCACCTTCCTGGGCCTCTCTGATGAGTTCATCCCATGGAAGAACCCAGGCCCGCTTCCCCTCTCCCCACTCCCAGTGCTTCTAAAGTAACTGACCCTCTCTGAGAACCACCGCCCCACTCCCCCCTCATTCTGAGGGGGCACCTGAGAATAGTGACAGCCACAGCCTGGCTCTGCCGGTGACTTTTTCACCTTTAACAGATTCTCCCTTGACTATACTTTCTATTATTCAGACCAATCTAATTTCTCCAAGGCCTTGGCCTATGGACTTGGGGTCATTTGTACAGCAAGAATGGATCTGGTCAAAATGACAAAGCAGATGAAATTTGTCTCCATTAATCCCACACCACCCAGCTCTCTTCCTTCTCTAGAAACTTGCTGCTCACGAGAGGCTGCTAACTGCCTCTTCTCTGTCTCTCACGCAGCAACAGGCTCCTTTGACTGTGATGGGCACTGCTTCCTTGGGACTTCCACGGTGAGGAAAGAGTGTATGAATATGTAACCCAAGTAAAACTTGGGGCCAAGCTCTACCAATGTCATCTGAAAACAAAAACAAAAACAAAAACAAAAACACCTGAGTCCAGAAGCATTGAAAAGTAACTCAGGTCTGGGGCGCCTGTCGGTTAAGCGTCTGACTTTGGCTCAGGTCATGATCTCATGGGGCGTGGGTTCCAGACCCGAGAGGGGCTCTGTGCTGACAGCTCAGAGCCTGGAGCCAGCTTTGGGTTCTGTGTCTCCCTCTCTCTCTGCCCCTCCCCCATTCATGGTCTGTCTCTCTCTCACAAAAATAAACATTAAAAAAAAAAAAAAACTAACATAGGTCTTCTGTGAGGCCTCCTAGAAATTCTCTTTTTGAAACTCTTTCCGCAGCCCTACAGCAATTTCCTCCTCTTTCCTCCTTTGTCTCCCCTGAGCTTTTCTGCCCTGAGCACTTGGCTGTCACACCCCACGGATACCCATTTTTTCTGCTTCCTGGACATTCTTCCCTCTGCAGCCCCAGGCTCTGCCCATTTTCTGGGCCTCTTCAGTTTGACATTTTGACCCGTTCCCCCACTCGTCACAACAAAAGCCTGGCAGTACAGTTACAGAAGGAAGAGTTCTGAGGTGGTGAAGAAGGCACTGTCACAAATAAGGGGACTGGATCACAGCAGTGCTGTTACCTGGCTCAGACACACTGCTCTCGTGTGGATGCTGGGAAATGCAGGATGTGTGGTCCCAGTCAACGTCCACGGCTGCTTTGAGTGGCGCTGGCCTTTCAGGTAGGTGAGTGGGCCAGGGATATTTTAGGAAAACCTTCTACTGTTCTTAAAATCATCCCAGAAGCACGTTCTTTCTAAGGCTTCCAGCTATTTTGCAAATGCGTTAGTTCAGAATCGGGCTCCTGACTACTGTTCTGGTATTACCTCTAGCTACCTGCCCACATGTTTCCTTTACTTGAACCTTTCCTGATTACTAGCATCTTTTTTATTTTTATTTCTTTCCAAAGTTTATTTTGAGAGAGAGAGCGAGAGAGCATGATCAGGGGAGGGGCAGAGAGAGAGAGAGAGAGAGAGAGAGAGAATCCCAAACAGGCTCCACAGTTATAGTGAACCGTGAGATCAGGACCCAAGCTGAAATCAAGAGGCAGACGCTTAACCAACTGAGCCACCCAGGTGCCCCTAACATCTTTAAAAAAATTTTTTAAATTATTCTTATTATTTTTTAAAAGTTTATTTACTTATTTTGAGAGAGAGAGAGGGCACGCCCATGTGTGGACATGAGTGGGGGAGGGGCAGAAGTGGGGGGAGAGAGAGAAAATACCAAGCAGCCTCCTCCCTGCCAGTGCAGAGCCTGACTTGGGGCTCAAACTCACAAACCATGAGATCATGACCTGAGCTGAAATCAAGACTTGGACGCTTAGCCAACTGAGCCACCCAGGTGCCCCTGAATGTATTGTGCCATTTTCTGTCCAAATGCCCTCATGCCCACTCTTCTCTGTAGTGTGCCCCGTATAGTAACTGCCAATGACTTCTCTCATTTCCCACTAGATTATAAAATCCCAGTTCCTTACAAGGACCTGACAGGTAATGGGCTCTTGATGTTTCTTATATGGATGAACGAATGAATGAAGAATTATAAAAAGATTACAGTGTATTTCTAAGCTGTGGTCAACAAGTTTTAAAATCATTATTGTGAAAATTACTACTGCAAATATACCAGTACACGGAATGACTTCTTGTATTCTAAGGATTTATTTCTGTATTTCTGGCACACTCTCAGTTGATCATCTATTGTAGTATTTTCTCTTCCCCATGTGAACAACTCTTGCTACCTGGAACACATATGTTTCATATTCTACGTATGTTGGAGCTTCTTGGTCTCTTCTCTATACCTTTATTTTCATTTTTTCCATGTATTTATCTGGTGTTATTGTAGTCAAGGTGATTTGCTGCATATCCAGGCCAGGCTATGCTGTGCTGTACAACAAACAAACTCAGAAAGCAGATCAAAGATTTATTTCTTGGGTTGCCTACATAGTCCTGTCGGTTAAGCACCTCTCAACTTTGGCTCACGTCATGATCCCACAGTTCACAAGACCGATCCCCGTCTCAGGCTCCACGTTGGTGGCATGGAGCCTGTTTGGGATTCTCTCTCTGTCCTTCCCCCACTTGTGCTGTCTCTTTCTCACAAAAGAAATAAATAAAACTTAAAAAGATCTATTTCTTGCCTGTGTCACAGTTTGAGGCAGGTTGGGGGGGGGGGTGGTTCTTTTGACAGGTGTCCTCCAATGTATGACCTATATCTTGTGATGTCACCACCATCACAACAATTATCCGGGATGTTTTGTGGCCAGGCCTGGGAGTGATAAAGTTTCTTTTCACTCCTGTTCCAGTGACATGGCCCTGATGTCACAGCAAGGGCATCTGGGAAATACAGTTTTCTTATGTGCCCAGGTACAGGAAAGGGTCTCGGTGAGAATCTAGCCAGTCTCTCTTTGCCAATATACGGATTTCATTTTACATTAACTAGTCTCTTGATCACACCTACTCAGTTTTTTTCAGTTTTTAATTTTTCTGTAATTTTTGGTTCATATTCATATATGCCCTTTCCAACTTAATAACCTGTTCTCATTGTAAGCATGCTATTTCTTTATCTCTTTAAGGATCCTAAACTAACTTGTTTTAAACACCTTGGTGAGTGGTACCATTATGTCTATCCTTAGATGTGATTTGTCCTATTTCTTGGGTCTGCTAGCCAGCTCTCGTTGTTATGTGTGTCATTATGTGCTCTGTAATTTTTGTATGAAAGCTGATTGTGCATGGGAATTTTGTTCTCATGCTTGCTCCTCCCTATTTAATGATTTCATTGATGGCTCAGTCTGGTCCTCTGAGATGCACACAGTTGGACATTTGGTCCATTGTATATCATATGTCTACTTGATCCAATATTTGACCGTTTCCATATAGCACCATTTTGGATGCCATACATAGGCCCAATATTCCTGTTTTTCTTTAAAAAAATTTTAGTGCTTATTTTTGAGAGAGATAGAGCGTGAGTGGGGAAGGGGCAGAGAGCAAAAGGGAGACACAGAATCTGAAATAGGCTCCAGGCTCTGAGCTGTCAGCACAGAGCCTGATGTGAGGCTCAAACTCAGGAACGGTGAGATCGTGACCCGAGCCAAAGTCGGACGCTTAACCAACTGAGCCACCCAGGTGCCCCAGGCTCAATTCCTGTTTCTACACAGGAATCACTGCTTCCTGTCATCCCAACCGGAACAGTTCTAAAAATTTAGTTGGAACTGTCTTATTTTCAGTTCACCAGTAGATGGCTTTGGTGTGGCCCCAGGCTTCCGGCAGGAGGCTAGGTTCTGATTCGCATCCACTTCTGGAATGGTCTTTGGCACTTCCCAGGGAGAGTTCGAAGACCTGGCCTCCACATCTTCTATCTAGCCCATGCTTTGCTTATACTGTGTGGCTTCAGCTCCCACCTACCTTTTTGTAAAGCCTCCTCCTGTCTTCTCAAACAGAATTAAAGGTACGCTCCTTTGTGTCACCCAGCACCTGCTGTGTTATGGTCACTTGTGCATAGCTAGACGGTAAGCACTCTGAGGGCAGAGATTACGCCCTACTTCTTTTGCTGTCCTAGCATGTAACATAATGGTTGCAGATCAAAGGTACTCAATACTGGTGAGACTGAATCTGATATGTTTTAGGGCCTCTCGAGAAACCCAATTTTTGTAACCCAGAAATGAGTCTTCAGTGATAGAACATGATGTTTGTGGAAGATAATTTACAGACATAACCAAAAGGCATGTATTTGGACTCTGTAAATGATGTTCTGATCTGCCTGTTTGTATGCTAACGTGTGTGAGGCCTTTTATTTGCTCTCATTTTGTTCCTTTGAAGATATAATTGCTTCTTGGTTCCATATTTCTCTTGCTCATTACACTGTTCCATACCATTTCATTCTGAAAATAAAACAAAATAGGATATTTAAAATTAATGATGTGGGGCACAGCTTTTTGCTTTCCCTCTACCTCTAGGCAGAATCAGCAAATGGCTTGAACACCAGCCATTCCTTTTATCGGAAGCATCTGGGTTTCATTAGAGTAAGAAAAATGGCTGATTACGAGGGGAGAGGACCCAGACCTCCTTTAGAAAGGATCCCTGGCGTGTTTACCTACTCTTGCCCTCTCTTCCCCCCCACCTGGCAGGCTTGTGGCGGCCACTTCTGCTTCGAAGCAAGCTGAAGAATCATCCTTATTGTTTTTCGAATTTGAAGCGTCCTAGGTAGTAATCTCACTGGCTTCATTTTCAAAGATTAAGAAAATGAGCAGTTTCTGGGATGACACAAGATCTGATGTGGCAGAGCTCTGTATCTTCTACAGACACTATAGCATGAGTGGGGTCTAGTGGTCAGGTTTTCTAAGATATGATAGTAGTCGAAAGATTGCCTTTCCCCACCAGCAGCAGAACAAGGTTACAATAGAATTTATGGAGTTTGAGCCACCATTGCAGGGGATAGAACGTTAGGTTGGGGGTGTTTCAAAGGTAGTAATTATAATAATATTGGTATTTGGTTTTGAGTGTAAACTTCTATACCAGTCTCTTATTTCATTTAAATTTGTGCGTGTTGGAGGAATGTTATTAAAGATCTGTATTCTTATGCTTGGTTTCCTCTTCCTTCCCATTTGGCTGATACAGGAAAATTTGACTTCCAACTCTGGCAGTCATCTTATCCTTGGAAAACTAAAGCAGGAATCCGGCAAACAGTGAGACAGGCTCCCTAAATTCATATGCTTTTTGCAGTACATGTTAACTGTAAATCTGCCGTCACTGACAACGCAACTCAAATTGTGTTGAGAGCACTAGAGGGAAATTACTGGCTCACATGTCTGAAAAGAGTAGAAATAGGAGGCCTCAGTCAAGGCTTTCTCCGGCAACTTGGCGTTGACCCCAAGACCCAGCTGGTTTTTCTTCCTCCTCTTTGCCTTCCAATACATGTATTTCCCCTAGTGGCCACTAGATGGCTGCAAGTAGCTTTGAGGACTAAGTACTGCGTGTTCACATCAGAAGGAAAGAGAATGCCCCTCAAGTCGTTTCTAAGGAAAAGTGAAGTCATTTTCCCTAGAATGTTCTAGGAAATGTGTCTTTGTCTTTGTTGTTGTTGTGTGTGTGTGTCCTTGAGCCGATTAGGTCATATGGCCATCCCTGTTCCAGTCACGGTCATGGGGGAGGGGTGGGACCTACTGATGGCCTTCAATCCGTCCATCCTTGGGACTGAGTGTGCTTCCCTTTAAATATACAGGCTATGCGGGGGGTGGGGGGGGTGCTGGAGGGGGTGGAGGATGGGCACCTGGATGGAAACCAGGGTAGTGAGTCAGTGGGACCTGATGGTATGTGCTCCGAAACAGCATATTCGCTCAGGAGAGAAGCATCTTTACTTTCCCTTCTCTGGTCTTGAGAGGGGAAAAATGGGCTCGGTCCAGATAGGGATGAGGCCCCTGTATTATTAGGGAGGAAAGGCACCATGGAGTAGGCCATGGGGTTGAAGAGACAAACAGGCTCACAGATGTCCTCCCAGCTCACCTGTTCAGAAGACCAGATTGAGAGCAAGACTGCGTGCCTCAGCCAGCCCTCCTTGTCTAGGTTCACTTTGCGATCTCCACAGAGCAGCACCAGTAGGAAGCTGATGAATCGGTGGGCGTCAGGGATTTGGGGCGCTGGCCATCTTCTCACCCTTCAGCATCAGCATCAGCAGACCAAGATTACTACTTACCAGCTGTGTGATAATAACTCAATCATTTAACTTTCCCGTTCCTTCATTTCATCATCTGTAAAATGGGGATAATGGGATCGCAATAACTTCCTTGCCTGTTTTGTGAAGAAAGAGGGGCTGTTTCTGTTCTTTGTTTCATGTTTCAGTCTTGGCCCATAAAAGTGGGACCTCCCAGCCTGATTGCCACCCACTCTGCACTCCTTTCCCAAAAGGAGTTACAGATTTGATATGTGAGTCATGTATCCTTCCTCAAGTTACACCGGAGGGTGGGGGTATGTGTGAAAGTACTAGAGGTCAGGGCTTAGACCGGCACACCTTCTGCATCTTCTTCCTCCCGTTGCTGTGAGGGGGGCCAGCAGGATCTGTCTTGCACACCCAAGCGTCCTTGTAGTGCAATTGGTAAGCAGACCCCTTGTGGGGTCTGGCCAACCCTCCAGCCACAGGTACCCGTGAGAGTGCAGCTCTGAAATTTGGATAGGAGTTTGGAGAGAGGAGACCCCACTCTGACTTGGGCTTAGCCCTCCCAATTCAGCTTTCCTAGACCTTACCTTGGAATAGTGGGCTCTTATCCTGCCAGCTTGAATAACTAGTGACCTTTCCAGATGGCTACTGACCTTTGTGTAATGGGCTCCTCTGGCAGGAACCTTGGACTTGAGGAGTTGCGGGTGAGGAGGAGAGAAGGAAGAAACAGACACTAACCACTGTGTTGTGGAGATGAATTGAAATTGCATATATGAGTCTCTGGGAAATGAAAGCTGAGCACATATTTAAGGTAGTACTAGTCTCCAAACTGATAAGGTGAGGCATGGTGCTCTCTCCTGGGACCTGGCCTTGTGCAGATGTCCGTTCTCTGAGGAACATTCCCATTCCAGACACCGGCACCTGGATGGTTAGCTGCAAGATTTTCTCCTCCAAGATGTGGCTTGAATTAAAGTGTGTTATGGTGTAAGAGGAGTCCACTGCTCGCAGGTTGACCGATGTTCCCGTGTCGGAGGAGGAGTTAGGAGAAAATCCTCTTTTACCTCCTCTCTGAGAAACCCATCTTCTTGCTAAGTCTTTCCTTGCAATCCTTTGAATTTCAGAGTCTCCTGGGACTCTGATCTGGCTACAAAGGGCTCCTCTACCTTGAAAGAGATCTTGTCTTAACTCTGCTCATCCCTTGAGCTACTGCTCACTCTTGTTATTTACTATTACTGTCGAACCACAGAAGGATGTTCATGCCCATGGCTGTACTAAGTTGCTCTCTCTAAGGCCATCAGCGATGGTGTAACTATTGCATTCAAAGTCAGAGGTCTATTCTTGGTTCTCACCTTCCTCGATGTCTTTGTCATTGTTTTTGACCACTTCTTAAAAAATCACGTACTATTTCCATAGCTTATTTTTATTTTTTTTATTATTTTTAAAAAAAATTTTTTTAACATTTTATTTATTTTTGAGACAGGGAGAGACAGAGCATGAACAGGGGAGGGTCAGAGAGAGGGAGACACAGAATCTGAAACAAGCTCCAGGCTCTGAGCTGTCGGCACAGAGCCCGACGCGGGGCTCGAACTCACGGACCGTGAGATCAGGACCTGAGCCGAAGTCGGCCGCTTAACCGACTGAGCCACCCAGCTGCCCCCATAGCTTATTTTTAAAGCCACATCTCCAGTTTCTCCATATTGCAGTTAGTTGCATATCTATCTTTATTATCTCTTCTAGACTTTAACTATATTTATAGTTTTTTATTAAAAAATGGAATTGGAAACAATGTACAAAAAATTCTTTGTTCTTTCATTGAATATCATAGCCAAAGCATATAAGAGTAGAGGTGCAAAAGGCCTAGAGATAGGGTGTATTCCCCATGTTTTACAGATTAGAAAACTAAGGGTTGCTAGACATACCTGAAGAAAAGCAGTGGCCAAGACAACCCAGGTCTGGATCCCAGTCAGCCTTCTCCCTTGGCGGTGGGACCCACAGAAGGATTTATCCACATATGGAGAAAGCACCTGGAGTGTTGGTTACAAATGTAATTGCCAGGACCCACCACATCACTCTCTGGTGATGCAACATATGCATTTGCAACTTGAATAATTACCTAGGTGCCTTTTAAGTATATTAAAATTCAAGAACCACTGCTTTGAAGAGCTTAAGTCATGGAAGATACACAGAGAAAAGCAGCACTGCTACCAACTAGGGCTTTTGAGCTAGGCCGGACCATCACAGACTTTGCCAAGACTAGAAGCTGAATGGGCAGCCAGATCCTTATCGAAGCCAGTTAATACCTTCTGGCCTGGAGAAGCAGTAGGTGCATTTGATCATGTGACTTTCTCCAAGTCATGCGGTTCCTGAGATTGGAGTTATGGGAGAGCAGAGGAAGGAAGAAATAGCCTAAGAAAGTTTTAAGATCGCTGTTAATACCACCCGAGCAACAAGCTCCCCAGCTGCATTAAAAACCACCATTCCTCCTGGTATATAGGCCCTCATACCTAGCAGGGTATAAAATTTGCATGCCTACTACGGTTACTGCCATCTACCGGCTCTGCTGGGCCACGACCTTTCATAGAGCTTTCTTGGGGTATATTGTGTATGTGTGTGTGGTTGCGGGAGGGTGCGGATATTGAAGGGAGAGGTGGAGAAGGGATAGCAGTAAAGTCTGAGCACTCCGGTAAATGAGACGGATGTTTTATGAACTGCTGCTTGTGATATATTAGTGGGTTTGAGATCGATGTAGTGACCCGCATTTTAAAATGGAATGGAAAGGAATGAAATGGAGAACAGAACAGAATAGACCACCATGTATTACCAGTAGTGTGTGTGTGTGTGTGTGTGTGTGTGTGTGTGTGTGTGTGCGTGTGTGTAGTAGATGGGAATATAAAGTTTTAAAGTTTTGATAGTGATCAAAATGGTTGAAAACTGCTGGGCTAGAGCAAAACTGCATTGGTAGACATCTACCTTTGGAGAGTTTACATCCTTAGCTGAAGGTCACTTGATTTCAGGACTCTTGGCTCCAAACCCAGTACTTTCCCCCTAACATTTCAGTGTGGCATAGACGCTTCCTCTGTGTGTAGTCTGCATGTGCTTGCATTCCTAATGAATGAATATTAGGT
The DNA here is from genome assembly GCF_027475565.1 of Acinonyx jubatus. NCBI lineage: Eukaryota > Metazoa > Chordata > Mammalia > Carnivora > Felidae > Acinonyx > Acinonyx jubatus. Next base: position 101,117,931 of record NC_069390.1, on the reverse strand, counting down.
TCCTATAACATTATTTGTTTTACTACTTCCCTACTATTGAGTATTTTGGTAATTTCATTCTTTAGCTATTATAAATAATTCTGCTATAAATATTTTATAATTATAAGTTTGCTCTTCTTATGAATTACTTATATGGGATACATTTTCTGGTGTGATCATTTTTATGGCTCTTTCTAAAACAAAACACAACACAATTTACTCTCGTACCAGCAACCGATTCCCATCCGTCACAGTGGTGCTGAGTTTTATCATTTATCCTTATACATGTTTATCTGATATGTGTTAAATGGCCCCTTATAATTGTTTTCATTTGGATTTCTTTAATTACTTGTGAGGTTTAGTGTTTCAAATGCGGGTTTATGTTGGCTTTCCTGGTGTATGAACCGCCTGTGTGTGTCCCGGGCTATGTCTCCACTGGGAATCTGGTTTGAATGACTCAATACATTATGGACATTAAACTTTAAATATGCAGCCGTATTTATAGCAAACATTTTTTCTTATTCTGTTCCATCTCTTTTTGTCTTGGTTTTGTGGAATTTCATTACTGCACAGTCTTCATTTTTATGTAATTCTACACATCATTATTTTTTTACTTTGAATTTCTCCCGTGTCTTAAATCATAAAGAGGAATAATCTCCTTATCATTGAAAAAAGCGTTCTATTTCCTTTTTTCGTAATATGATTTTTAATTCTTATAGACATACACAACATGAAAAGTCCCTTATTTTTGTGGAACGTGAGGGTATAAGTCAGGAACAGGGTTGTTTTAAGCCTTTTTACTATTCTTCTACATCGGTCGTTCTCAGCAAGTGGTCCCAGACCAGTAGCACCCCACATCACCTAGGAACTTGTTAGCATCATAAATTCTCAGGCCCCATTCCACACCTTCCAAATCAGAAACTCTAGGGGTGGGGTTTCTGAGTGATCTATGTTCAATAAACCCTCCAGGTGATTCTGACACACTGTCAAGTTTGAGAACCACTGTTTGAAATCACTCCTAATGCATTTTGACTTGGGTACAAACTCAGCCACAGTTACAGTCCCTTCCTACTTTTAATTAATTGGTAGTAGAAGCCGTCTGCCTTTACTGAGTAAATTCCCTTGGAGCCCACAGAGCATCCTTTATTTGGTTTATCAAAATGTCTAACTACAGTGTCCCTCCGTCCCCACCCCTTATTAGTATAACCAATTATATGCCATGCTTTCAATTTGCAGTCGTGCTTGTAACCACCCTCCACGCCACACCCTCGTCACTACTTTATCCTCTTCAAGGTTTGTGAAAAGCCATTCTTCCAGTTACCCTCTTGGGTTATTAGCTTTGAGGTATTATGTGTATTTTTATCTTTGCTTATGGAGAATGTCTCAGCTACGCTTTCTGATTATTTCCTGCCCTCCTGGGTCTATGCCTAGTGGCTCCGTTGCTGATCTTTTTCTTTCTCCCGAGGTCAGTTTTGAAGCATCCTTCAATAACAAATATAAGATAGGCAAAATACAACATTCCTAAAGTCTTGAATTTTAAAATATCAGAAGGAAATCTCAGATATTTTCAAGAAGAAAAAAAAGGAAATATCATCGTTACTACCTAGGAATGCCACTGGTACAGGAGGATGTTCTAAAGTCAGAACGTTGATGGTGTCATGGGAAATGATCCAGGTTATGGTCCCAGCTCTTGATACCCACAAAGCGAGTTTTATCCGTTTGTCTGGAGTTGATTAGGCTCTCAAGAAGCTGAACAGTAAGAGTCAAACTGCCAACACTGTTTGGGACACCTTCTAGGACGCTCCTTTCTCTGATCTCTTGCTTCGCTCCTTCTCCCCACCATGAAGGCACGATTTACCTAGTAAACATTCTTTCTGTGCCTTGGCCTAAGCAGATGCCGGTCACCATAATTCAGCTGGTCTCTACAACCCGAAGTGGATGCAGTGGAATAGGAGCCGTATTCCCCAGAACCAGCGCCAGTTCCATCGTCTGATGCAGTGGTGAAGGCCTTGTCCAAAGAGTGGCTGGGAACCAAAAACTACCTTGAGAATATCCACAGTACATCACAGGCATTGACCGGGACAGCCCGATGATGTCTCAAAAGTACCTTGCTGGGCAGAGGGTGTTTGAGAATGTTCAACCAGACTTGGAGCTGTATGTGGGGAAAGTGCACTCCTATTCCATGCTGCTAGCAACCAATGAGGTTAAGCTGGAAACATCTCATGCGTTTTATAGCAACGGCCCGGGCCTCTCATCACCTTCTCCCAACTTGCTGTTATTCCAGTCCCCTCCATGGCAAGGACCCAGACTCCACCCTAGACGTTCCCATCTTAAACCTCTTCAGGTAGAACCTTGCTCAAATGGTCCCTTGAGATGCAACCTACATGAGAAGAGGTGTCACGTGTCTTCCCAGGAAGTTCCAGGGGATGGCAGATATTTACGACACACATCAGCTCTAGAGCCATACCTACATGGGGGCGTGAGAAGATCTACGTGCTCTGTAGTCCCTGGACAGGGTGCAGTAGAGAAAGCCAACTCTGCGGGCAGGTGGCCACCTTTAGTAAGTAATTAGCAGAAGCGAGGACAGGACCGCTGCACACCTAGGTTCTGTTCCTCGTGTCAGTTGTGGAGACTTTGGGATAGTCTTAACTCCCCAAACACTTTAAGATAATTTAAAATAATTTCCCCTTGTCCAAACGGCTACAAATCATAAATATGTATCTCTTTATTTATGCTATTTTATTTATTTTTATTTTTTAAATGTTTATTTTTAAGAGCAAGAGAAAGTGGGGAGGGGCAGAGAGAGAGGGGGGACACAGAATCCGAAACAGGCTCCAGGCTCTGAGCTGACAGCGCAGAGCCTGATGTGGGGCTCGAACTCACCAACTGTGAGATCATGACCTGAACCGAAGTCAGATGCTCGACCGACTGAGCCACTCAGGTGCCCCCAAATCATAAATATTTATAGCCAGGACCTATGATTATGTGGGAAAGTGAAGAAATGGGTCATTTCTTCTTTGAGATAGACAACCCCTGTGGATGGGTTACCTAGGACTTCGGACCTTCTTCAGATCTGAGAGCCCCACAAAGGAAAACTGAGTTAGCTTGTCACTCAGCACTCACTCAGGGAGATAGGTCCAGGTAAGTGGAGCCACCTTAGCACCTGCAAGATGCAGTTCTGAGACAGATACAAAATTGGAGATTTGGGAGCAATAAACGACCCCAAGCATGATAGCCTACTTCTTAACTGGCACCACTGACAGGCCTTCTCTGACCATCTCCCCCCAGATTAGAGACTTAGGCATTGACATGATGTTTCTTATATACCATAGAGTGTCAGTTTATTAACTTAAGGTGGTGGCTGTACTTTTCTAGTGACTGGAAGTGACTTCTTTCCAAGGAGCCCTGTTATGGTACCGAGTAGCTGGCCACCTGTATCAAGGGCCAAAAGGCTGCTTGGTGGTCAGATAATCAGAATTTAGAGATGGGATGGTCTTGAGGGATTTCATTCAGTCTACAAAAGCCTCGTGAAGCGTTCTTACTGTGAAGAAAGAGGAGTGATGGGGAAATCTGGGCTCACTAGGTGTAGCCACTCTCTCCTTTGGAATGTACTGGCTAAGCACTGACATGTTCGTACTATTCAGTTGCCTTCCTTATAAAATTTAAATTCATTATTCTGACCGTGATAAAGCAATTCTAATAATGATGAAATATTAACTGATTTGGATTAATGGTGCTTACATTATTAACAATTTCATTCCATTTGTATTCATGTATCCATTTATTTAGCAAATATTTATTGAGCCGCTTTTATTTATCAGTTACCATCCCTAAGCACTGGGGTTATGGTTGTGGAAAAGATAAGATTTCTGTTCTCATGGAGCTTATATCTTGTCCTCTATAGTTTTCAGGATACATGCTGTTTGCTTTAATTAGATCTGGCTTTTTCTGTCAGGACATCACAGAATGATGTTAGATATCACTCTTTGGGGGTGACTACCCCAAGTTTAAGGTCATCTATACACGGATCACAGTCGTGGAAAGAAATATAGTTTGTTTTGGTAATGGCCACTAATATCTGACATTAACACAGCATTTTCTAGTTAAACTTTTGCCAACTTTTGCGTTGGCAGGAAGCAGCAATCAACAAACAAGAGATTATTAACAACATATAAGCAAATGTGGCAGAATTCATGATCAGGCCGGTTTTGGTTTTTGGTTTTTTTTTTTTTTTTTGGTGGTTTTTTCATTTTTTTAGTGACAGGTGGGAAGCACAGTACTTAATTTCAAGGGAAAGCTCTGAACTTTTAAATGCAATTTGGTGGTGTTTGGAGGTTACTCCCCAAAAATGCTTATTCTTAAAATAACCCCACATCTCACTGGAGGTATTTTATGAACAAGAAAAAAAAAATGATTCCATAATTTCATGCAAGACCCAGTAAGAGTTTTCCTTTAGTACCTGAGTGCTTGTCACATTGGTTAACACAGGCACTCCCTCTGTAATCGTATCTATCATTTCTGCATCATGCTGGAGGCAGCCAAAGTTCGTTCCCTACCCAATAGCATTCCCTCTCTTTCTTGCTAACAGAGCAGTACTTTCTTTGCGTGGTTCCTTTTGAGCCTAGTAGATGAATCATGATTAGCCTACGATCTCATACTCCTTGCCAGCGATTGGTTTAGGCAGCGTGAATGTTTGGTGTAAACTGGCCAATGAGAGACGAGGAGAAATTGACCTGAGAGCTTCTGGGGAGGATTTCTGCACTCCCAAAGGAAATCCAGAAGAAACCAAAATTTTTTTTTTTTTTTTGCCTTTGAATATTATGGGATGAAGATGGGATCCTTGAAGTTTCCGTCTCGCAGCCATGAGGGGACAGACCTGAGGACAAAAAATAAAAACCATACAGAGGGTGACGCAGCATAACAATGGAGGGAACGTGGGTCTTTGGGATTGCTTTGGCCATTGTTTTAACCATCTTGGAACCACTCTCTGATTCCAAGTCTTTGATAGCAAAGCCCTTATAATTTAGGCCAGCTATATCCAAAATAGAAGGAAGACGATAATAGAACATTGATTTCAATTTAACACACAAATTTTTAAAAGCATACTTAAAATCAGTCGATTTACTCAGTTCATTTGTGAGACAGCTCTGTCTCCCACAGGGGCCTTGGGGACAGGACAAGAGAGGGAATTCTAGAAACCAAAATGGTGCTTCCCTCCATTTTTTGGTTTGCTTTCAGCATATTGTGACAGATTACAATTGATTCATGCCCAGTTAAGTGGATTCAAGGATTATATTATCCTAAAGGAATTTTTACATAAGAACATCAAGTTATCCAACTTCTATTAAAAATTTTTTTTAGGTTTATTTATTTTGAGAGAGACAGAGATGGTGCAAGTGGGGGAGGGGCAGGGAGAGAGAGAGAGAGAGAGAGAGAGAAAATCACACCCAGGCTCTGCACTGTCAGCACAGAGCCTGAGGTAGGGCTGGAACCCACAAACTAGTGAGATTGTGACCTGAGCTGAAATCAAGAGTTGGAGGCTTAACCAACTGAGCCACTCAGGCGCCCCAAGTTACCCAACTTTTAAAAAATCTTATTTATTTATTTATTTATTTATTTAAATTTTGAGAGAGACAGCACGAGTCAGGGAAGGGCGGGGGGGTGGTGGGGAGAGAATCCTAAGCAGGCCCCTTGCTGCCAGCACACAGCCCAATGTGGGGCTCGAAACCCCAAAGCCACGAGATCATGAGCTGAGCAGAAACCAAGAAGTCAGATGCTTAACCGACTGAGCCACCCAGGTACCCCTAAAAAATATTTTTAAAGGGAGCTTTTTGGTAGGTCTTGGCCCCATTTGTGAAAAATAAAAACTAAAATTTCAATTAGTTTTCAAGAGTAAAGATTTTCATGAGAGAAGTGTGTAATATATTTATTGTCTGGTTTTACGGTTTAGGTGTGGATTGAAATATGGTATCAGGCTTTAGAAAGCAGAGTCAGTTATGAACTTCTATGAATATTTATGAGGGGATCACTTTCTACTTCAACAGCCCCTAAAATCTAAAAAAAACAAAAAAAAAACAAAAAAAAAACCACTTAAAATGAGACCTCCAAATTGAGTTTTTCAAAAATTTCAAAATATTTTTCAAGTTTTAGAAAGGATAAAGCAGAATGCTCTTAGTTACCAAATCAGCAATGAAATATAATAATTATTTAAAAGATTATTTTTACTTATATCATTAAAAATTATATTTGTGTACATACAGCATATTTACAAAATATACAGAATATATAGGTCTGGTAATGTATATACTTTATATATAAATAAGTATATTTTAAAAATTTTGTTAGTGTTTATTTTGAGAAAGGGAGACATAACACGAGTGGGGGCAGGGCAGAGAGAGGGAGACCCAGAATCTGAAGCAGGCTCTTTCTTTTTTAGAGAGAGAGAGAATGCTCAAGTAGGAGATAGGGGGAGCAGGGGGAAAGTCAAACTGGCTCCATGCTCTGCACAGAGCTCCATGCAGGGCTTGATCCCCTGACCATGGGGCTATGACCTGAGCTGAAATCAAGAGTCAGGGACTCAACCAACTGAGTCACCCAGGCACCCTGATAGCTCATTTTTAAAAGCTAATTTGTTTTCATCACTGAATAATATTCTACTTTCTGGATGTACCACAGTTTGTTTATCTGTCCACCTAATGGAAGACATTTTGGTTGCTTTCAAGTTTGGACAAATATAAACAAAATTGCTTTAAACACTTACGTGCAAGTTTTTGTGCAGACGTATGTTTTCAGCTCTTTGGAAGGAGCACGATTGCTGGATCATATAAGAGTATGTTTAATTTTGTAAGAAATTACCAAATTGTCTCCCAGTGTGGCTGTACCGTTTGCATTCCCACCAGCGAGGGATGAGAGTTCCTGTTGCTCCACACCCTTGTCAGCATTTGGCAGTGTCGGTGTTTTGGATTTTGGCTGTTATAATAGGTGTGTTGTGGTATCCCTTCTTGTTTAATTTGCACTTTCTTAATGAAAGGTTGAGCACCTTTTCATATACTTATTGCCATTTTGTAGATGTTCTTTGGTGAGGTGTCTGTTTAGATCTTTGTCCATTTTATTTTTTATTTAAAAAAAATTTTTTTAACGTTTATTTATTTTTGAGACAGAGAGAGACAGAGCATGAACAGGGGAGGGGCAGAGAGAGAGGGAGACACAGAATCTGAAACAGGCTCCAGGCTCTGAGCTGTCAGCACATAGCCCAACGTGGGGCTCGAACTCATGGACCATGAGATCATGACCTGAGCCGAAGTCGGATGCTTCACCGACCAAGCCACCCAGGCGCCCCAGATCTTTGTCCATTTTAAAATTATTTTCTTATTACTGAGTTTTAGTGGTTCTTTGTATATTTTAGATAACAGTCCTCTATCAGATTTGTGTTTTGAATATATTTCCTCCCAGTCTGAAGTTTGTCTTTCCATTTTCTTAGCAGAGTCTTTCACAGAACACAAGTTTAAAATTAAAAAAAAATTTTTTTAGTATTTATTTATTTTTGAAAGAGAGAGAGAGACAGAGCGCAAGTGGGGAGGGATAGAGAGAGGGGGAGACACAGAATCCAAAGTAGGCTCCAGGTTCTGAGCTGTCAGCACAGAGCCTGACACAGGGCTTGAACCCATAAACCGTAAGATCATGACCTGAGCCAATGTTGGACACTGAACCGACTGAGCCACCCAGGTGCTCCACAAGTTTTAAATTTTAATGAAGCACCACTTAGCAATTTATTTGCATGGACTGTGCTTTTGTTGTTGTATCTAAAGAGTCATTGCCAAACCCAAGATCACCTAGATTTTTTCCTATGGTATCTCCTAGGAGCTTTATAGTTTTGCATTTTACATTTACATCTATAATCCTTTTTGAGTTAAGTCTTGTGAAAGATGTGAGGTCCGTGTTAGAATTTCTTTTTTATTTTTCTGCATGTGGATGTCTGGTTTTTCCAGCACCATTTGTTGAAAAGACTGTCCTTTCTCCATTGTATTACCTTTGCTCCTTTGTCAAAGAGCAGTTGACTATATTCGTATGGGTCTATTTGTGGGTTCTTTATCCTGTTCCATTGATTTATTTGTCTACTCCTTTGCCAATACCATACTGTCTTGATCACTTAGTTTTATAGTAAGCCTTGAAATTGGGTAGTGTCAGTCTTCTGACTATAGTCTTCTCTTTCACTATTGTGTTGGCTGTTGTTTTTTGCCTTTCCGTATAAAATTTAGCATCAATTTGCTGATAGCACACGTACACTCTTTGACATTCACAATGGTTCTGACGCACAGGTATGGGAAATGTCATTTACTTTACCCATTCACTGATGAGCTGCCTGAGCCCTGGGCAGTTAGAGATTTGCCCAATGTCACGCAAAGACTCAAATTCAGGGCTTCTGTTGCCAAGCCCCCCTTGGGTTTTCCTCACTATTGTATGTCTAGATACCAAGATCAATTATGTATATTTACTGGCATCAAAATGAGTTGATTGTCTAGTGCCTACCTGGCCTGTGTGCAAATCAGTCCCCAGTATTTATCAGGGACACAGGTCTACCGCACAGCAGCCTGATTACAAAGCCACCAGCAGTGTGGCACGGCTGGGAGACTGACAGCTTGTGGTATGCAGAGGGCTGGAAGCGAGGAAGCTGGCGGCCTGATGTGCCCAAAATGAGAGTGGTCAAGCTGTTAGGATGCGGCTGCCTGCACCTGCCTTCAGATACCAAACTCGCCTCATGGGGACTATCACCAAAATACTAAGAGACCAAGCAAATTGCCTGCAGTAAGACAGGGCTATCCTTTGATTTAAATCCCTGGCTATTTCACAAGTACATCTCTAAAGCAGAGTGGAGAATTATCCTCTTGTGTCCTATATGACATATGATACACTTCCCAAACCAAGTCTTAAAAAATTGATTTTTCTGTATTTGTTCTTATTAGAAAATAATACAGGTTTTAAATAAGAATTCAAAAGCACGGACAACTCCAAGAAGAAAAACAAAATCACATCTGTTCTTATCACACTGAGATCACTGTATTGCCAGTTTTGGAATTTTCTTCTAGCGTTGGTTCTGTGCATTTATCTAGTGTCTGAAGATTGTTCTCTTTAAATACTTTTAATGTATTGCTTTCCACTGAGCCCCCCATAACTGAATGTATGTGTGTCCAGGTGTTTGGTTATATCTTATCATGGGTGTTTCCTGTGACATTGCATACCGCATATCTCATGAATGTGACTTCCATGCTTGTATTATATCCCATCATCTAACAATTTGCTACTGTTAGAAAATTTGCTGTTACCATTATATTCTCAAAGCACAGCCTTGTGCATATGCATTCCTCTATACCTCTGATTTCAAAATTGTCCTTCTGAAATAAGGACAAGGATGCTTTTTGTCTTAGGAGGCAGGCTTCTTTCTTCCAATGTTTTGTGTCAGTTTTGTCAAAACGTGTGTTTTTAAACACATTAATGCCATATTCTTCCCACTGTGTTCACATCTGAGAACAACGTGAGACACTTATCTTGTCTCTTTTCCATCCTTTTTTTAATCCTTTTGGTTGTTCTTAGCCAGACATAAGTATTTTTCCCCAGTTAAAATAGCAGTGTGGGATAGTGGCCTTTAAAAGGATGTCCTCAAATGAAAGCTAAACCAAAGAACTGTCAAAAAAACACAACCGCATCCAGACCTGTCATTAGTAAGGACCTGCCAGCCAGAATTTGCCAATAGTTTAGATGCTTCTTTGTGTAAGGAATAAATGAGAAGACCCCAAAGCTTTCTCTTCCAGTGCCAAGAAATTGGATTTCCTCATTTTGAAATTTACAAATCTAAATGCAAGAAAATTGTAATTAGATGGGAAAAAACCCAATTCCCCCCCTCTATGTATATTTAAATATATATTTGGGTGAATGCTTTCTTTTTCCAATTTAGTGACACTTTTATGCCCAGTTTATCAAATCTGTGCAGTCAGTTGCACGGACCCATTTAAATCACGTACACTAAGCCAACTATATTTTTATGGCAATATTTAAACAAATCATATGTATATGTATATGTGTATGTATCATGTCATATATACATATAATTATATATACATATATATACACATATATACATACATACACGCACACACACACATCCTGTCTTAGAATCGAGTAGGTGATTGGTTTACCGGTATAATTTGAGTCACCAAAAAGCACACCAACCTCAATATACTTCCCCACAGGCCCAGTTACTCCATACTACTGATTCATAAAAATATAGTCCTTATTACAAGAAAACTACAGGAGCACCTTGGTGGCTCAGTCGGTTGAGCATCCGACTCTTGGTTTCGGCTCAGGTCATAATCCTAGGGTTGTGAGATTGAGCCCTGTGTCTGGCTCCATGCTGAGAGTGGAGCCTGCTTAAGATTCACTCACTCTCTCTCTCTCTCTCTCCCTCTCTCTCCCCCTCTTCCCCCCTTGTGCATAAGTATGCTCTGTCTCTCTCAAATAAATAAAATGAAATAAAAAAAGAAAACTTTAGACTAAAATTCCTCATGCATAAATGCAAAAATGCTAAAAAAAATATTAACACAACAAATCTAGCAATATAAAGCATAATATATAATGACAAAGTGGAGTTCATTCTAGGAATAGAGGTTAGTTTAACATTTGAAATCAATCATTGTGTTCCATCCATCATGCTAACAGAACAAAAGAAAAACACAAATGATTATCTCAGTAGACGAGGAAAAGGCAACTAGCACAATTCAACATCCATTTACGATAAAAATTCCCAGAAAATGGAATAGAAAGGAACTTGATCCATCTGATGAACGGCATCTATGAAAAACCTACAGCTAACATCAAATCAGCCAAACTCTGAGCACTTTGTTGCTAAGGTGGGGACAAGGCCGGGAGGTCTGCACCTACCATTTGTATTCAACATTGTACCAGAGCTCCTAGCCAGTGCAAAAAGACAAGAAGAAGAAAGAAAAGACCCAAATGTTGGAAAGGACAAGGGAAATATTCTCTATTTGCAGGCAACATGATTGTTTATGCAGAAAGACCTAAGGAATGGAAACAAACAAAAAAACTGCTAGAGCTAAAACATAAGTTTAGCCAAGTCTCAACATACAAGGTCACATGGTAAAAAATTAGTTATATTTCTATATTCTAGCAGCAAATAATTGGGAAAATTTTCAATCCATTTATAACAGTGTCAAAAATAAATAAAATATTCAGGAATAAGTTTAATAAAAGACATGCAGAATATCCATGTTGAGAGTGATAAAACACGACTTGGGGAAGATAAAGGAATCCTAAACAATGGAGAGATATATCATGTTCATGGAGCAGAAAGTCAATAGCATTAAGATGTCACTTCTTCCCATACTGATTTATAGAGCCAATGCAGCCTCAGTGATAATACCAGCAGGCTGTTTTTTAAAAACAGAAAATGACAAGTCCACTCTAAAACTTATACGAAAATTCAAGGGATCTAGAATGCCAAAACAATTTTAGAAAAGATGAACAAATCTAGAAGACTTATACCACCTGACTTTAAGCCTTATATAAAACCACAGTACTCCCAGCCAAGCATAGACAAAGAGATCAGGGGAAGAGAGTCCACAAATAGACCTATACTTATAAAGTCTGTTGATTCTAAACAAAGATGTCAAATAAATTCAATGGGAAAAGGCAAGTTTGTTCAGTAAATAGTGCTAGAACCACTGAATATCCATATAGAGTAAAACAAAGAGATTAACTGTGAATTATACCTTACGCTGGACACAAAAATTAAACTGAGGTTGATTATAAACCTAAATACAAGAATTAAAACAGTGATATTTTTAGTAGGAAACACAGGATAATATCTTCATGACCAGAAAGTAAGCATATAGACAGGACACAGAAAGCAATAACCATTAAGGAAAAATATGGGTGACGACAACTTCATCAAACTGAAACAATGATGCTCCTCAAAAAGAGCATCATTTAAGAAAATGAAAAGGCAAGATACAGACTGGGGAATACGTTTTCAGAGGACTTATATCTGGCATACCTACAATGGAATAAAAACAGTGTCAAGCAAGAGAGACAAATACTGTGTGGTCTCACTTACATGTGGTATTTAAAAAAACAAAAATGAAAGAACAAACATCAAACTCCTGGAAAAAGAGAAGAGATTTGTGGTTACTGGAGGCAGGGGGTGGGAATGAGGGGGACTTGGAAGAAGGTGGTCACAAGGCACAAACTTCCAGTTATACGGATAATGTAAGAAAGTCCTGGGGACGGAGTTATAACATGATTTCTACAGTTAACACTCCCACAGAGTGTATCTGAAAGTTGCTAAGAGAGTGTGTCCTAACAGCTCTCGTCACAAGGAAAAAAAAGCATTTTCTTCTCTTTTCTTTTGCATCTATATAAGATGGTGAATACTAATTAAACCTATTGTGGTCATCATTTCATAGTTATCTAAGTCACATCATGATGCTGTACACTTTAGACTTACCCCTGCTGTGTGCTAGTGCTATCTCAATAAAAACTAGGGGAAAAAAGGAGCAAGCAGTCCACTGTTTCTAAATGGGCAAAAGACTACACAGGCATTTTGCAAAGAAAAATACGTGGGCCGATAAACCCATGAAAAAATGCCTAACGTCATTAGTCATTTGGGATTGGCAGATTAAAACCACAATTAGATAATCCTAAATATCTGCTAGAATGGCTTTTAAAGAGATTGACATTACCAAAAGTGGGGAAGAACTGGTGCTCTGACACATTGCTAGTGGGGATAGACAACTACTTAGGAGAAGTTTTGACATATGTGTTTGTATGTGTGTGTGTGTGTGTGTGTGTGTGTGTGTGTGTGTGTACATATATATATATATGCAAAGTTAACTATCATCCATCTATCTATCTATCTTTCTTTCACCCAGCACTCTTTCTCCTATTTATTCAAGAAATATGTGTGTTCAAAATGACTTGTTCAACTTAATTTACAATAGTCATTAAGTGGAAATGACCCAAATGCCCACCAACAGTGAAGGGGTAAATAAATTAGGCTGTGTTCTACAATGGAATCCCAGGTTGTGATAAAAGGAGGTGAGCGGATAAGCACAACAGTGTAGGTGAATCCTATGGGCATTACGCTGAGGCTAAGACACCAGTCACAAAAGGGTCCATATTGTACGGCTCCATTTATATAATATTCTAGAGCAAGCAGAACAAATTTGTCTAAGGAGGAAAAAACATGGCAGTGTTTCTCTGATTTGAGGAGGTCAATGAATGATCGAGAAGAGACATAAGTGGAACATCTGGGGAGACCAAAATCATGATAGAGATGTGGGTTACATAGGCGTATCCTTGTGTCAGAATTGTAAAGTTAAGATTTATACATCCCAAGGTATATAAATTTTACTTTAAAAAAAGAACCGTAAGGAAATCAGTATTTAACTGGGAATATTTGGCAATAAATATACGATAAGAATGGCAAAATGTTAGTAATTGCTGAGGCTGGCTCATGGGTACATGAGGGGTTTTTATACTGCTTTGTTTACACTGGATATGTTCTATACTTCTCATAATAAAAAAAAAATTAGAAGTTTTGAGCCCTTGCTTTCCCAGACTGTAGTGATGTAAGGAGGCTAGCCAAGGGAGTTGAATTATAAAAGCAGTGTTTGGTCTAGTAGTTTGTCCCTGTGTTGGCCAGTCTGTTGACTTCTGGAATACAGTTTTAGGGACCCTACTCACCTCCAGATAAAACTCACATTCTTCAAATATCATCTTTATCGGTATTAAAGGTGGTAATTTGCTTTTCGTCTCCCTCACTCTTCCTTTTTATGTTTTTATTTTTTAAAATTCTAGTTACTTCACATACAGTGTGATATTGGTTTCAGGAGTAGAACCCAGTGATTCATCACTTCCTTACAACACCCGGTGCTCATCCCAACAAGTGCCCTCCTTAATGCCCATCCCCCATTTAGCCCATCCCCCCACCCAATTGCTTCCCTCACTCTTCTTTTCTTTTTTTTTTTCTGGTTTAGAAATTAGTTCGGAGAAAGGAATGCATTTTATTGGGCCTGTTTGGTTCTGTAAGAGTCCTATTACTTCTGCCTGGTGGACTGGCCTTGGTATTGCCCAGGGCACTTCACGTTGTCAATACCATACTTCCTGAGGTGGGGAAGGGATCTCTCCTCAGCAGTGTTGCTTTACTTAGGTTTCCCTAGAGAGTAGCTTTGTTTTCCCATTTGTTTATAGCCCCCTCTGTCAAGAAACTTGAGACCACAAAGGACCTACCTCTGTGAGAAGCTACACAGCCTCATGTTCAAAAGCATCTTTCTCCCTGGCCCCTCGTCCAACCACTATCTGGTTGCCTTCTTACCTCAGGGTGAGTTCTTGGCTCTCCTGGACCCTCTTAGATGCAGACAGTGATCTCTCTCTTTCTCTTTTTTTTTTAATGTTTATTTATTTATTTTTGAGAGAGAAAGAGGGAGAGAGAGAGAGACAGCACAATCAGGGGAGAGACAGAGAGAGAGGGAGACACAGAATCTGAAGCATGCTCCAGGCTCTGAGCTGTCAGCACAGACACAGGGCTTGAACCCAAGAGCTGTGAAATCGTGACCTGAGTCGAAGTTTGTCGCTTAACTGACTGAGCCACCCAGGTGCCCCAAACAATAGTTTCCTTTTGGTTTGGTGTTTAATCCAGGTGTCCTAAGGCCTAACCATCTGTCTCCAGCTCCTCTTGATAATTTCTCCCAGTCTACATTGGGTCCTTATGCAAATAGGCCTTCAAGTGGCCCATCCTGGAATGTCATCATTTCTTAGCTGAATGTATGTATAAGGCTTCCTTTTCCATGATAGAATTACAGCTATATAAGAAACAGAAAGGACTTCTCCCCACCCAATGGACTTTGTCAGAGAGGTTGGAGGACTTGTAAGGATCCACACCAGGAAGGAGCATGTGAAAACTAGGATTTGGATGCCCTAACTCCCCATTCAGAATTAAAAGGCTTATCTACAAAGATGTTTGATTAAAAAGCTTATCTGTGAGGATTTGTTATTTGAAAGAGAGGAAAGAAACTCAATGCAAACTAGTTTAAACCCCAAATGACATTTATTGGAAGGTTAGTGAGTAGTTCACAGAATCTCAAAGAAAGATCTCTGGAATCAAGGACACAATGGACACCCTTGACAGCCTATGTCTCTCCTCTCATGTTACACTTTTCTTTCAGGGGTAGGTCCCCAGAAACTTAAATTTTTTTTTAATGTTTATTTATTTTTGAGAGAGAGAGAGAGAGAGAGACAGACAGACAGACAGACTAACCACGAGCGGGGGAGGGGCAGAGAGAGAGTGAGACACAGAATTGGAAGCTGGCTGCAGGCTCTGAGCTGTCATCACAGAGCCTGACGCAGGGCTCAAACTCAGGAGCTGGAGATCATGACCTGAGCCAAAGTCGGACCCTCACCCAACTGAGCCACCCAGGCGCCCCCACAGAAATTTAATACTAATTATAATGTCCTTGAGATTGCAGATGTGTTTGAAAACTAGAGAGGGTTTACAGTTATTCTTATAAATTCATCAGAATTACTTACATTGCAGTGCGCAGAGTTTTTTCCTTATGAGTATGATCTTTGGAAATTGGCTATGAGAAATCATCATAAAAGATGGCTTCTTGATAATTGTATGTCGTTCCTGATAGCAGTCATTGCGCTGATCTCAATCTGCCTAATGTTGGTTTATCAGATTCCTCCAGGAGACAGCCTCCCTTCCAGCTTTGGATAGACCACCACCCTTGAGTATCACTGCATTTTGTTTACGTACTCACCAGCCAAGAAGCTTACACTGAACTTCACTTTCTGTTGTTCCTAAGACGATTACGACAGGTAGTTTTTCACATACATCCTGTTCCACCAACCTACCTCTTTGGCGTGTGGGGGAAGTTGGGAAGGCGGTCATGCACAGCTTGCTTGACCCCTGTGGGCTGTGTAAGAGTGCTGGAGCCTGGAACATCCCCTTACCTGGAGATAAGGAGACTTACCAGCCTCTGCTGGGCTTACTCTCTCATTTGGGAGAATCTTATCCTGTTCCAGGCTTGATGTGTACTCCTTTGTCCTGCTTAAATGTGCATTTCATATGGCAGTGTGCCAACCCCACATCTGTTCCTGGGGGGAGAAAACGGGGTCCTTTGCTTGCAGCACAGGAGGATGTATACAGATCATCTCTCTGCATTGGCTGTGGGATGAACCCACGTGGGGGACCAGTGCTCACTGTGGAACCCGATCTTGCTCTGTCTCTTCTCTATGTGAATGAACACGTGTGTGAGTCATGTCTTTCTTGGTGACCCCAAAACCTGCAGACCACGTGGCAGGTTGACATCAGGACCGCGGTTCCTGGTGGTGGGCCTCGTTATGCTATTTGCTATCCTCCCCTCAGTGTAACAGCTACCCTGGCGGGGTAACAGGTGTCACTTGCTCAACAGGGTAGCCTGTTGAGAGTGTGTGGGATATGCCTGCCCTCTCTCGAGAAGCACTATCTTTTTTTTTTAAGTTTTAAAAAATGTTTATTTTTGAGAGAGAGAGAGAGAGCACAAGTGGGGGAGAGGCAGAGAGAGAGAGGGAGACCCAGAATCTGAAGCAGGCTCTAGGATCTGAGCTGTCAACACAGAGCCCGACGCAGGGCTCGAACTCATGGACTGCAAGATCATAAACTGAGCCAAAGTCAGACACTTAACTGATCCACCCAGGCGCCCCTTGAGAAGCACTATCTTAAGAACATATTTGTTGTTTTACTCCTTTACCAGTCCTGGCCCATAACAGATGCTCGCACATGTGACCAACTGAATTGGCCTGTAATAAACCCTACCTCTAAGGTCCTATTGTACAGCCCTCAAGAGTCGCAGCCGTGCTCCTAGACTGGTTTCTATGACACCTTCTCTAGGGACAGAGGAGGTTTATCTCAATCCCTGCATCCCCAGGAACCAGGATGGCTCACCCGAGGCTGCTAGCCTCTAGCCTAACCACCACCGATTCTCCTGGAGTTGGAGCCCCTGGACTTCGGAGGTTCCCAAACCCCTCACCTCAACTGCATTTTCTGTGACAAATACGGCTGCGTTTTGTTCGATTTCAGCCAGGTTCTGATCTAGTAGCCCATCCAGAAATTTGGCGTCTGTACTTAGGATGATAATGAAATCAATCAATGACCTGCTTTGGGGGGACAATTCTTACTGGCTTGTCCGGTAAATTAAAATGAGAGGGGCTTGAAACACCTGGGGACAGAACTCCTTAGGGTTTTGTCATGTAGACAGCCAGTTTTGTGTCCGTACACCCCCCATTTCTAACTCAAAGCTGTCTTCCTTCTTCCTACCACACATGCATGACTTCCTCGCCGGAACAAATCACGGAGTCCGTACATAAATGAATTGCACAGGAAGACAAAAAAAAAAATATGCTGTTTTCCCTGCTCGGCGCAGATGTCAGTCAGCATCCAAGCATTCGGAGGATGTGATGGATGTTGCATACACAGAAAAGTATGCTGTTAGTGTATTAGCTAGGGTGACCTATTCTTTTAGGCTCTTCAGAGAAATAAGTATCATTTGCAATGGTTTCAGTCACACGCTCGCTCTGTCGTTTTGTGTAATTAGGGATGGCCGTTTTCTCGAGGGGGGCAGAGATTTGGGCTGGTGTTTCTTTGTCCCCTCCCCTTTGTCCCCACCCCCAGAACAGCTCCATTTCTGTAGCCCTCAGAACACTAATGGCCTTTGGACAGAGTCAGGCACTGAAGCAGAAGGGGCAACATGGAATATGAGGGTAACCAAGCAGGGAGACAGGCCCAGATGACATGTGCAATCAGGTCTGTGGACGGAGGAGAGCTGAGTGACAGAGCTGTTTGCTGAATGTCCTACCTGTCCGTCACCTGGTGTCAGATGCCCCCTTGGATATCGGCCTCTTATTTTTTCCCCCAAGAACAGAGGCCCTACTGACGCGAAAGCTTATGCATTTTGACATGTCAGAAGAGAAAGTGATGAAATAAAAATTTTCCTGCCGCACGGGGTGAAGGGATTTTTAAATGTGTAATTGTTTTGAGCATTTGCCTCTTTCTAGCACTACCCTTTTATCTACTGCTCCTAGAAATGACTTCATTGAGCCGACTCTCCTCTCGCCCCGCCACAGGCTGTTTTCAAAGCCTGAGCCACACGGCTTCGCTTCATTAGCGTCTTTGTTTGTGTACCAGCATCATTGATGATATCAGTTATAGCTCTGGGAGTTTGGTTTGTTCATACATTAGCCGTCATTAGGAACAAACAGCAAACAGCTTTTCTCGGGAGCAAAGCCCATTTCTGCCCTGACAGAGCCTAAGAACTAGAGTTCCTTCTAGGTACTCTTTATGCCTGACACCAGGCTTTCTCTTACACCAGCTCCGTTATATTCTCCTGAGCTGGGGTGATGAATCCTTACACCAGTGGAGAAAAGGTTGTTTATAAGATTCACAAGCAGGATGCTTCTCACTACCAGGACCTAGGAAGTCCCGGACTTAACGTTGTGTGACTCCGATGGATCACGTTGTTACATCGTGGACAATCTTATCTGTGGCATCCTGAGACTAAGTGAAGTCTTGGTTGTCAACATTTCAATTCACCCAGTGAAATTTTTTTTAAGTATGTATTTTAAGAAAGATCTTTGATCTGCTATCTAATCAATGATGGATTGTGACAATGAAAATCAAACCACTCTCTTGCTCACATTTGAGGGCTGTAATTAAGCACAATTCTAAGTAATGATTACTTTCTTGAGGGAATTTCCTGTGGTTTTATTTGAGTGCCGACAGACCAGCTTCTGAGGAGTTTAAGACCTTGGATATGCCATCACTGAGTCAAGCCCTGCACCCCATTTGTTTCCCCAGTCACCTAAAGGTCATCACATTGCCAGGCAATTCATCGATTCCTGAATTGTCAGTCCTTTCTACCAACTAACTCTTATTTGCTTTCTATTTGCTTGATTTCTTAAGCTAAGACCACTGATAAACCAAAAATGGCTCCAAAACAGCAGATTCCATGAAATACACAGAGACATGGCCGCATATCTACTCCCTGTCTTTCCAGTATATCTTTCATCATCTGTAAATGGTGATGGAACACTTTATCTGTGATCTGAACTGTCCTATTAATAAGTGACCAAAAGGATTAGCCATGTTTTTGTAGTCTGATGTCTCCTATACCATAATAATGACAGGAATAAGTCTTCCTTCTGCCAACAGACCACATATGTTTGAACTCTTCCTTCTGTGTGGTCCACGCAGATCACTGTGCCTGGTGTGGAAGAAGTCCTTCGGGAGCACATTCCCAGATCTAGGGGAAAGCCCGATGCCATGCAGAACTCTCTTTGCGATTTACCAGTTGCTGGAGTAGCTCCCTTCCCCATGAAGAAGCTGGTGCTTGGGGACAAGCAACGTTTGCGTTCTCTGTCACAATATCACACCCTGGTGGGTGTGATGTCTGCCACTAATTTGCAGATTTGTCTTTCCCTGCAAGGCTTGATTTTCTGAGGTTATCTGATGCATCCTAGATTTGATGTCGACAATTCAGCTGAGCTACCAGCAGGCAAAGGTGGTCTAGATCAGGACTTAGCAAACTTCTTCTGCAAAGAGGGATAGTAAATATTTTCAGCTTTGTGGGATATATGGTTTCTGTTACAACTACTCAGTTCTGCCATTGTAGCGCAAAAGTGTCTACAGATAATGAGTGTGGCTGTGTTGCAATTAATTTTATTTACAAGAATAGGCAGTGGGCTAAATCTGGCCCCTGGTATACATACAACATGTCAGTCCCCGCTCTATAAGAGTTGTCTCTAAGTTTTTTAATTGTGTATGCTATCCATTAAAACAAAACACTTTTAAGTTTATATCCCCTACAGCATTCATATGAATAGAACTTTAAAAAAAATCAATATAGGGGCATCTGGGTGGCTCAGTCGATTGAGTGCCCAGCTTCAGGTCAGATCATGATCTCAGGGTTCAGAGTTCAAGCCCCATCTGGCTCGATGCTACCAGTGTGGACCTTGCTTCAGATTTTATGTCCTCTCTTGCTGTCCCTCCCCTGCTTGCACTCTCTCTCTCTCTCTCTCAAAATTAAAAATAAACATTAGGGGCGCCTGGGTGGCTCAGTCGATTGAGTGGCCGGCTTCGGCTCAGGTCATGATCTCGCGATCCGTGAGTTCGAGCCCCGCGTAGGACTCTGTGCTGACCACTCAGAGCCTGGAGCCTGCTTCTGATTCTGTGTCTCCCTCTCTCTCTGCTCCTCCCCCACTCATGCTCTGTCTCTCTCTCTCTCTCTCTCTCTCCCTCAAAAATAAATTAAAACATTAAAAAATTTTTTAAAAAAATAAACATTAAAAAATGTGATAGAGATGCTATAATGCTTTCAAGTATAATTTTTATTATAACTTCTTATTATCACTACTTAAGAGTTAAGAAGCAAAAGATTTAAGATTTTTAAGATTTAAGATTTAAAAGTGCAATACATACCATGGTCTAGGTTCCCAGTTAGTGACAGTGGATTTAAACTCCTAATTCAAACAGTCTTCTTGATAATTTCAAAATTTTTTGGCTAACTTGTTAGACCCAACTACATCTTAGTCTCATCTTGTAATGTTGCTGGCAAAGAATTCAAACTATGTCATATTTTAACAGACTCATATTGTTTGCTCTGTACTAGGCACTGTCCTGAGTGTTTAAAAAATATTAACATATTTAATTTTCATAAAAGCCCTGTTGGGTGTGTACTCTCATTACCCCCTTTTCACATGTTTGAAACTGAAACATAGAGAGGTTAGGTAACTTGCTCAAAGCTACGCGATTCTAGGTGGCTGGCCCCAGAATCCTTATTCCTATCTACTGAACTCACCTGCCTCTCCCACTTTCTCCTATGCCCTTCTACTTTTACTACTGCAAGCAAAATTCAGTCTACGCTTTCTTTTCAGGGGTATTTTAAGTTCCTTGTCTATTTAGGGTAAGCAACTTAAGGGAAAACTAGGTAATGTGGTCACTGTTATGGGCTACACACTGAGTTCCCCCAATACAGTCAAGTCCTACCCCCCAGTATGTATAAATGTAAACCTCTTTGGAAATTGGGCCATTGTAGATGTATTTAGTTAAGGAAAGGCCATGCTGGAGTAGGGTGGGTCCTTATTCCAATAGCCTGGGGTCCTTAGAAGAGAAGGGACACAGACACACCGGGAGAAGAGAGCTGGTGGCAATGGAGGTGGAGATTGAAGCGATGAAGCTACCAGCCAAGAGACAGAAGGGCTGCCAACAAGGAAGAGAATCTGGAAGAGGCAAAGAAGGGTCAGAGGCAGCATGACCCTGCTGACATTTTGATTTTGGATTTTAGCCAGCAGAAGTATGAGACAATAAATCTCTGTTGTGTCAAGCCACCTAGCTTGTGGCTTTGTTACGGCAGCCCTAGGAAATGGATACTCTCATCATCTCCGAAACTAATGGAATGTCCCCTTTGTGCACCAGTAACCCAACGTGCCGCTTCTCCGAAGTTCTTTTCTCAAGTAATAGCATTTTAGTTTACAATCTTCTCGATCGTACAAGCTAGAAACTTGAATTTATTACACTCATCTTCACCCTTCACACCATACGAGCCACCAGATTGTGTTAACTCTATCCCCTCCTTCAACTTAACATCTTGGCCATTATATCAACTTCCAGAGCAATTTTTATCTTCACTTTTTTTTTTTTTTTGAGAGACAGAGAGAGAGAGAGAGAGAGAATCCCAAGCGGACTCTGCAATGTCAGCACAGAGCCCCATAAGGGGCTCAATCTCATGAACCATGAGATTATGACCTGAGCTGAAATCAAGGATCAGATACTCTACCCACTGAGCCACTCAGGTGCCCCTCTTCACCTTTCTGGATTTTTAAAATTAATTTATTTATTTTGAGAAAAGCAGAGAGAGTGTGAGTGCACTGTTAGCCCAGAGCCTGGTTTGGGCCTCAAACCCATGAAGCTGTGAGACCATGACCTGAGCCGAAACCAAGAGTCAGACCCTTAACTGACTGAGCCACCCGGGTGCCCCTCCTCTTCCCCTTTCTTATATTTCCAATGAATTCTTATATCTGCTACGATGATCTATCTTATTAAAGAACTTACAGTAACAATAGCTACCCTTTACTGAGAGATTCCCTTGCACCTGGAAGTAGGTTAAGCTCTTTCACATGTATTTGACCTTCACATTAGGTGGTGATGACTATCATCTTCATTTTAGGAATGCAAAAAGTGGTGCCCAAGTTTGCGAGTTTATCACATGTCAGAGCTGGAATTTCGAGGCTTACTCACTCTGCCATTCTCCTTGTAATACGCCACCGCACCTCCTTAAGATGGGAAACACTGGAATGGCACTCAGGCCAAGCCTAAGCTATGTCTCCAGGCTTATTTCCCTGCACCTTCCTCTACAACCCTCTGCCCCAGGCACACCAGGTGACTCATCATTCCCTGGACATGTGGATTCACTTTCCTGCCCTTATGGCTTTGGCTATGCCTTTCGCTCAGTCTAAACATCCAACACTACCCACAGCCCTTTGCCAATGCTAACCTTACCGATGGCTTCTTTCTCCAGCACACGAAGTCAGAATTACCTGTCCCTTCCACTGGATTGCCTGCTTCGGCAATTTACATGCTAGCTATTTACATGTATCTTTCTCCTGTGGTCTCAGTGGCTTCCATTCAAAGACTAGGTCATTTAATTCTGTCATTGTTTTCATCCCATTTTTATAACAGTGCCTAAGTAACTGTTGGTCTGAATGGCTAATAACGGCAGTAGTAATCATAATGGCAATGTTAGCAAGTCTTTGCTAGCCATTAATACTCAACAGTTTCAGGGGTGCCTGGGTGGCTCAGTCGATTGAGCGTTGGACTTTGCCTGAGGTCATGATCTCACCATCTGTGGGTTTAAGCCCTGTGTTGGGCTCCATGCTAACGGCTCAGAGCCTGGAGCCTACTTTAGATTCTGTGTCTCTTTCTCTCTCTCTGCCCTCCCCCACTCGTGTCTGTCTGTCTGTCTCTCTCTCAAAAATAAATAAACATGAAAAAAAATACTCAACAGTTTCAGTCATGTTTGAAAAATACAGTTTTTAAATTAAAAACATTGTAACAGTTTTTCTTTTCCCACAACTGAAATTTCTTAATCTGTTCACCTATTTTGATGGAATATGAGAAGCTTCACTTGAAATACCGATCCATTTCTATCCAGTCTGATGATCTGTGTGATAGATTCATTTATTATGTGGTAACATCAAAATCTGTCCAGTCTTCTGCAGAAATGAAATGCTCCCGAAATTGGGGGGAGGGAGGATGGATATCCAATTTGTTTCCTACTCTGCAGAAGATATTTCCTTCGTTCCTGGATCTTGAAGCAGGTCTGCTCTGTGAGTGATTTTAGGTCATGTCCCAGCTGGTTTGGACCTAACCTAGGACTCAGTTACATTTCATGATTGGGGATCAAACTCAGTTGAAAACAGTTCATGCATCTCACTGCTTCCACTGTCCCGGCAGCTTAATCCCAGCCTTCAATTATGGTGGAGTCTCAGAGAACTGACATAAGATCAAATTCCATGCTTCTGAGCAAGCGGAAGGAACCCAGAGAAGAAAACAGAGAAGAAACTAAATGAGCCCCATGGGAGATCAACCCTGAGTGGACATTCTGGCAAAATGGCAGAATAACTTTCTGCTTAAATAAGAAACTATTTAGAAGTCAGTTACGTGTGAATGATTAACAAAAATTGTTGTCAGTGCGGGTGCCTTCATAAAGAACAGACTGCAGAAAATGATTGGGAAATAATTAAAACAGTATATCGCACAGAGAAATGTTATTCAAAAAGCCTCTCGGGTTCTTTAATTTTTTTCCAGGCGCGAAAAATATCCCTGTTTCTGCCCATAATTTGAAATATCTAGAATGTTGAATTTATCGACAGAAAGTGTACTTACCATCTAATCAGAGAAATCTTAGAGGGAAAAGAGTGCTGTACACATCATAGGTCCCCTAGAGACTCAACTGCTCATAACTCTGCATGAATGGGGGGAAAGTGCCATATTCCCATTAAAGAGCAACACAGTTGGTTAAAGAATGAACAAAAAGCAGCATTTCTTCATTAGTGTCATTGCAGGAAGCTGATGCTCTGAAAGCTGGAGGCCATCAAATGGGATATTGCAGCAATAAAACAGAATGAAAAAATGAAATGCTCCATTCTCTTGTCAATCTCATATGCTTGTCTCTTTCTTGTTAATATACCAGGCGCTACCCTGGTAAGCTAATGCGTATTTCCAGTTTCGTTTTGTGCTTGGTAATTGTGCTATGGGCACTTATTCATTTGACAGAATTTGCTTTAAATGAAGGAAACCGGCAGGTTGGAAGAAAAAAACCCCAATGTTGCCAAATCACCAATTAAGGAAACTGCCAGAGGGCAAACCGGTCCTGAGACTGGTATCTGTAAAGATGATATAATGATATTGAACTGCAAAAGACATTTTGAGGAGCCACTTAATGAAGGACAGAAGAGAGGTGGATTACGGGGCGGCTAAGATCGACGACTGCCAGATTTAAACCACAAAGATAGATACGACAGGGTACAGCCGTTTTTGTCCAAGATTTTGGACCTCTAAACAACAAATATATCCAACTGTGATGCAGTTGACGGGAAGGCTGATTGTTCTTCTGTAAACAGGGGAAAGTTGGACTCATAATCCACTCTCTTTAAAACTCCTTATTCGGAAGGGATGTCACCTTAATCGACAGAAAGGATATGACAATGAAGTCATAATCCTGGCCCACCTTCTTGGACCTCGGTCTAGCGAAGGAATAGACACACAGGCCTATGATGCTTCGAAGGATGAAGCAGAATATTCCTCTTTCTCCACTGAGTTACCCGTCGGCCGCCTATAGGTATCAGGGTGGCCTTTCTGTCTCTATGTTCCTCACTCTTCTTCCCTACAGGAAGTATCCTTGATTTGGTTCCATTTCTCCAATTTCCCCCCAGGACCCAGATCCATCTGGCAGTGGGGGTGGGAGATGTGGAGGGTGGTGAGGGGGCGGGGGGGGGGGGAGGACAGCACTCAATCCTGAATGTCTGGAATTGCTAAGAGGCTTTTCATTCCTTCACATTCATAAAGACAGGTATTTTCTTTGGTTTTGCTACTGTGATTGCTTCTTAAGGATAAACTTCCATGAGTTATTACATGAACCCCATCCTTATCTCTTTCCTCTGTTTTGCTGAAGATCCCCTTCCAAGAAAGGATACAGGAGGAAAAGATGAGGGAAGAAAGCCCCATCTTGCCCTGGAGGACACACATGGAAATCGTGGGGTGAGCCAAGTCCTGAGAAATTACTGAGAACCTGAGGATAATTTCTGATGAATTACTGAGAACCTCTGCTTTGTGTGGTCACCAGTCCAAAGCTCTCATGTCGTTAACTCTGCTCTATACTAACTAGTTCCCTGATATGCAAGAGCTGCCCTAAATCACCTAGCCCTTGCCCTGAAATACCAAAAATATCCGTCCATTATTTCCCTCCCCTGAGAAACCGCTAAGACCGTCAACATGGTACTCCCCTGAATTTTAGGAAGTCTAACTTAGCTTTGCTTGATTGAAAGTTTCTTCTGGTGGCCCTTTTGGGGATTGACAGAACAATTCAATAATTTTCCATAACAACAGATGTCTTGGCTCCTTGGTAATTTCTGTAGTCATGTGGTCTGTGCATAAACACTTCCTTTTTCTTTTAATGTATCTGAGGATAAGACCCAGAAATACAGCAATAGCCATGACTGAAAGGTCATGCATCTTAAAACACTAATAAAGCATTAAAGGAAAGTGTTCATCTGAGCAGTGCCCAGAGACCTGAGGGGGTGGCACTCATATTGTAATAGACGAGTTGAGATTTGGATACAGATAGAAGTGAGGCTTTGTAACCTCACCTGAGTCCCTGGGCTCTATAAGCTAAAGTTCCTCCTAGAAAAAGAGCTTATGTCATGTCAGTGCCTGGGGATCAGATACACACTGAATTGTCTGGCAAACTAGGAGTGGAAGGATGCACTAAGGGAGCCAAACTACAGAGAAGGGCACAAAAGTTCATCGTGAGATGAGAGGACATAGTGAATGAGCATCTGTGTCCAGGGTCAACAGGTATACGCAGCCCTTGGTGCTTGGACCTACCCATGCCCCGTCATCCTGGGGGCACACCACACTCTGGGAAGTATGCACAATGGAAAGAGCCCTCTCACTGGGTTTAGCAACCCCTGGGGCCCAAGAAACCCTGCTGTGGTTGTTCCCCACAGGGAGAGAAACAAAAAAATGTTTCTCTGGCCCCACCCTTGGCAGATCAGAGGGTTGAGGCACAGAAAACTGGAGCAACAGGGGCTGAGTATTGTAACCTCGCAGCGCAGGGACCCACCGAGGGGGTGGGCCTGAAACATGAACATATGGAACCCCTTGCCCCACTTCCAGAGACTCCCAGAAGGGCTTTGGGGCTACAGTTTTACAAGGAACCAGGATTATTTTTAGGAGCTATCCAAACAAGAATGAACAAGATTTCGGTATGAATCTTAAGGAACCCCAAGCTTGAGCCCACAGGTTGATGATGCTTGGAGAGATCCGAGTCATATGGTACAAAATCACTGATTTCCTGGAGGAGTCTTGGTGGGAGGGAGGTGGCCGGGGAGGGGGGGGGGGGGTGGTGGCTGTGCA
This sequence comes from Acinonyx jubatus, assembly GCF_027475565.1. Taxonomy (NCBI): domain Eukaryota; kingdom Metazoa; phylum Chordata; class Mammalia; order Carnivora; family Felidae; genus Acinonyx; species Acinonyx jubatus. Next base: position 101,091,212 of record NC_069390.1, on the reverse strand, counting down.
TGCCAATGCAAGAGATGACTGAACATAACTGTTGCAATCTGGACCTCTTTGCCCACTGAATTCTTAATCTCCATAGACTGATCGTGCTGGGGAAGTAAGCGGTCAAAAGCAAAAGCTGGTCTAGAATAATAGAAGCCAGTGGGACCTGGAATGAGTATAGGAACACACTTGTGGCCGAGATCCACAACCTGAAATGGCCTGTTAAGAGGGTGTTATCACCATGTAGGATTCTCTATGCCTGCACACATCCACTCCCGTGGCCTGGGGTCCCAGGAGGCAGAGCACTTATGACCTCTGTGTCTGCGCCTGAGCGTAGGGAAGAGGAGTGGAACACAGTCTGTGCTATCTTGCATTTACCTCTGTTGGCTCCACACACTGATGTTAATGATCTGTCCCAGGTCTTCCAGGGCGGTGCTCCTTTAAAGGGTCTGCTCTGCCGGCCTGGGAGGATGGTAGGGAAAAGGAAAAGGGCTGAGGAACCATGCCAGCGTTACTGCTCCCATGCTAACCCTCAGCCAGTTGTGTGCCTTTGAGTGAGCCCATTTGTCTCCCTTATGTATCTTCTTCGTCGACTATAGAAAAAGGAACTAATCCCTACACTCTGTGTGACACACTCTGCCCTTCTTCTATAGTCCATGGACATGTAGCAAGACACAGTGCTGACAGGCTGTCCTACCTTTCCCCACCTCCTCTGGTGAAGATGTGACAAAGTTCTCAACAGTGAAGTGTGATGGGAGTGATGGGTCCAGTTCCCAGTGTGGTTTCTTGAGAGCAGACCAGGAGGGGTCATGGGCTTTCCCCTTTCCACTTGCTGCAACCCAGATGGGGTACCCTCTCGAAATTAGAAGAAACAAGATGGAGGGGCATCTGGCTGGCTCTGTGGGTGGAGCACGTGACCCTTGATCTGGGGGTCTTGAGTTCAAGCCTCACGTTGACCATACAGCTTACTTTAAGAAAGAAAGAAAGAAAGAAAGGGAGAAGAAAGAAAAAAAAGAAAAGAAAGTAGATAGGATCCAGGTCCCTGAATAATTGTGGGGAGGACTGCATGCTGAGCCAGTCTGTTTACATTTACATGGGGAGGATATAAAGCATCTGGTGTGAGCTATTGCATTTTGGAGGTTCCAAAGGTTAACCTTATCCAGGTTGGGTATATTTCACCAAACTGTTGGAAGCCAAAGAAAATAGAGGATGTGACATCCCCTTATAAACCAATGTGTCTTACAAGTAGATTATGACTGCCACGTAATTGAATGAGCCATCAGTGGAAGCAACAACTCTGAAAAACTAAACATACTACTGGCAAATGGAATCATCCAGTCTAATATTACTACACTGAGCAAAGGAAGCAAGGGTGATAGACACACATTGCTCTCTGAGCATCAACCCTCTCTTCCTACTAACAGCTCTTCTCTTTGGGGAGTCTTGGGAGGTGGCCTCCCAAGACATGAAGCCTGAGGGGTCACATCCCCTCTCCCCGCTTCTGCATATAACCAACCTAACATGAGGATGGCTGGAGTTCATGTCCATCATGCTTCAGAGTGGCAGAGGTGGACCGGACTGTGCCTGGGGCCTGCCCTTTGCTGCCAAGAACCTTGGCTCATGCCCCAGGCGGCTGTCAGCTCTCCACATCTGAGCTCGCTCACAGACAGAACGTCAGCAATTAAACAATATCTGTCTCCAGAATCTCCCAGTTCCCTTCATTACAGCCCTTCACGAATCCTCTCAACATCCCTGAGAAAGTGGAAAGCAAGTATGTCTTTCCTAACCTGACAGCAAGCAGATGTTTGGGGAAGGAATTAGCTAGCACACAAGAGCCTCCAGGAGCAGAGGAGAACTTGACTCAGGTGCCCTGGGCACCTGCAGCTGACCAGGGCTTCCTGGCCCACCTGCTTCCTATAATATGTGTCCCTTCTGCCCCTGCTGGGCCAAGGTCCTTGGCATTCCCACTGTTGGAGATTAGAGACTCATTCCTTTGTATTTCCCAGGAATTCTCTTCCTTCAAGATGGAAAAAGTCCTGGGGGAGGGGCTCCGTGTTTCTTTATTACCTAAGCTGCTGAGTCACAATGCCGGCTTGGAGCCTCTGGAGGAGGGGCTACCAATGACAAGCCATTTCTTTCCCCACAGTAAAGCCCAGGCATGCTCTTTCCATTTGCCACACTTGGTCCCCAGAGCTGAGGGGGACGCGAGTCAAGAACATTAATTGCATCCCGATTTCTAAAATCCCGTCTGTTTACTGCGATTTAACCTCCCCAGAAACAGAATTTTGCTTCAGGTGCTTTTCTGCTGGTCTCATTTTCCCCATTTTATTGTCTCCTCATTCAGACTTTTCCTGTTGGTCACTGAGCAGTGCAAATGACAGAATCTTTCCCAATAGCCCCAGAAATGTGAGGTGGGGAGAGAAAGAAAGAGTGAGCACCCCTGGATGCAGGAGACAAGCAGGTTTCTGATCTGGACGCTCTCACATCGCAGCCCCCTGCAGAAACGTTGTACATATGCTTTACCTTTGATTCACACACAACCCTCAAACTGACAAGCTTACACCAGACAAGGCATAGTCTGAATGCTTTCGACGCGTTGTTAGAAGCAGAGATCTTTTCCTTTCCCCCCAACTTTCTGACACACTTTTGTTGGCTTCTGATCTTGAAATTCTCCCCCTGCCCTAGGCTCTGATTCTCCCAAAGCCCAGCCTCTCCTCCCAGCCTGTGATCGCCTGACCATTCTTTGAGATGAGTGTCATTTACTTCTTTACAGGGGAAAGGAAGATCTAAGCACTTGTTTCTGACTCCTACTTTCCCTTTATTCTACAGCAAGACAGCAACTGCCTTTGCAAAGGGCTACACTAATCAGACACATGCAGTGGAAGGAGGAATTCTGGGCAGGAATTCTGCCTGGACTAATGACTTCATGACTCAGTTTTCTGCTCTGCAAAATGGAAGTAAAAACCCCTTTCTCTCAGGCTTGGTGAAGCCACCACCTTGGTGCCTCTGGCCAATTTAATGGTCTTTAAGTTTTAGCAAGAACCTTTAGCCTGTGTGATTGATTAACTATACCTGTCTTTGTATATTTAATGATCGTGCCTCGTCTCCTAGAAAGACTAAGAAAGAAACCCTCTGGTACAACCTCCCCCCGGGGCACCAGTACATAACCTCCAAGCACCGAGATAGGGTCTACGGCTGGTACCATTGTGTCTGCATGTAATCAAGAAATGTCACAGATCACTGTGCTCCCGTTTTGCTGATTAACTGCCCTAAAGTTCCTTTAAAAAATCTTTGGAACAGGCAGAAACCTCGAGTTGGTGTTTGGGCAAGAGTCTACCTTCTCCCCAGGCAGATGACCTCCTGAATAAAGCATGTGTTCCTTTCCAATTAAAGCTCATCTCTCGCTCTCTCTCTCTCTCTCTCTATATATATATTTTTAAGTTTATTTATTTATTTCGAGAGACAGAGAGAGAGAGGGAGAAGGAGAGTGCTTGTGCACGCCAGGAGGGGCAGAGGGAGAAGGGAGAGAGAATCTGAAGCACCTTCCTCGATGTCAGCACAGAGCCCTATGTGGAACTCAAACCCATGAACCACAAGATCATGACCTGAGCCAAGATCAAGAGCTGGTCACTTAACCAACTGTATCACCCAGGCTCCCCAACAAGTTTATTTTTTAAAGTATAGAATTGTAGGTGAAATGGGGCTTGATCTCATGGGGCGTGAGATCATGAGCTGAAACCAAGAGTTAGACACTTAGTTGACTGAGCCACCCAAGGTGACCCAAAACTCATGTCTTGATTATTAGCTTGTCCAGTGATAGGTAGCCAGAAGGGGTTTTTTTTGGTAACATTGGGGGTAATAATTAAAGGCATAGCACATGTTAAGCATGGGGCATAAGAGTAATTGGCATTATACCTATTAGCTTCCTTCATTTTCCAGTATCCTGCAGATAAAGAATTTGGGGAGAGTAGTAGCATTCTGACAAATGACACCGTGGCTTCCTGAGGTATGGTCCCAGGCTGCTTCTGTTGCAAAATAAAAAGCAGCACTACATAAGTGATATCACACACACACACACACACACACACACACACACTGCCCCAGCTCTTGGCTGTCATGTGGTGAGACGCTGTAGTCTTAGTGAGATCTCATCACTGAGAACAGAGAAACAGCCTGCTGGTAACGAAGTTACTCCCACACTTATTCAAAACTATAAAATGCAACCTGGAGAAAAGAATAGAATGTGATAATTTATTTGTTTATTTATAACTTTTTACTATTTATGTTTAAGTCTTTTTTTTTTAATGTTCATTTTTGAGAGAGAGAGACACACAAAGAGCATGAGCAGGAGAGGGGCAGAGAGAGAGGGAGACACAGAATCCAAAGCAAGCTCCAGGCTCTGAGCTGTCAGCACAGAGCCTGATAGGGGGCTCGAACCCATGAACTGTGAGATCATGACCTGAGCCAAATCAAGAGTCGGACACTTAACTGACTGAGCCCCCCAGGTACCTATATATTTTAAAAAATATTTTTCTTTTGTTTTAAGTTTGTTTTTGAGAGAGAGAGGAAGTGCGTGTGCGAGCAGCGGGGGAGGAGCAGAAAGAGAGGGAGACACAGAGAATCGCAAGCAGGCTCCCAACCTGGGGCTCGAACTCACGAACCATCAGATCATGACCTGAGCTGAAATCAAGAGTCAGACATTTAATCAACTGAGCCACCCCGGTGCTCCACCCCTCTATGTTTTTGACTAAAGAAGATATTAATGTCAAAAGCAGAGACAAAGTATGAACAGGAGTACATGTGTGAGATAGGATGTATTTTAGTCTATAATCAATACCTTCAAAATATAAATGACAATCTTTTGAAAAAGAACGTTTTATAAATTATTAAAATGAAGTTTTAATTAAGTTTTATCATCCATAGAGTAAAACCTGAAACGGTCATATGTAATTCTAGAGCCATTCCGACTCCCACATCTGTTTGTCATAAAATAGCCTTTGAATTTGATTGCCAGGGAAGGAGCTCTGTGTTCAAAGCAGGAACTCTTACGTGACTCCCAAACTTCTTGAAACTGACTTGCCCAATTTTGCATGCATGAAACTATGTGTTGTTCTTTTTCCAGGTAGATTGTCAGTGTCTTTCAGCAGATTCTCAAAAGGGTCTTTACCCCAGAAAAATTGAAAGCCTGTGATTTGGGGATTATGCACTGCCATGGGATTTCTAAAGCGTCCTGCTACCATGTCTAGGCCGGGCCATCAACTCCACCTGCTCCCATGGTTGCATTCTCGTTTCTGCTCTACTACACGCCCCAGGACCTAGTGACTGAGAGTCCCACTGCACTTCTCTTGTTTCACAGAAGGAGGATGTCACCAAGCCTCCCCAACCCACTGAGCTAACTCCCTCCTCCTGGAAAGACTTCTTCAGATGCCACCAAAGCAGATCAGTAGTTGTCTACCACAAGTGCTGTATTCATCAAAACACTGAGCACTGGTTCCCTTCCAGGCGCTTTTCTACAGTAACAGTTTGTCTCATTTGATCCTCACTACAACTCCACGAGGTAGTCATTTTTATTACCATTTTAGAGAGGAAGCAACTAAGTGGCTATTGGACTACAGATAAGAGGTGATGTGACTTGGGCTAGAGTGACAAAAGCAGACAAAGTCAAAGCAGAGATGAGGTAGGCTAGACTTGGTGTTGACTAGAGGTGGTAGAGAGAAGGTGTTAAAAGATGACTCTCAGTTTCTGATATGAACAACTGGATAGAAAGGGGTGGTAACCAGCCACCAAGATGGCCCCAGCGACTCTTGTGTCCTGGTATTTACACCCTTGTGGACAACTCTTCCACAATGAATCGTGGCTAGCTTGTGTGACCAATCAAATACTGAGAAAGTGCCAGTGTTTGCCTTATGAGGCTGAGTCACAAAAGATAGTACCGCATCCTCCTTGCTCTCTTTTAGGCCACCTGCTCTGGAGGAAGCCAGCCACCATGTCATGAGGACACTCAAGCAGCTCTCTGGATCCCTGTGAAGAGGTCCGTGCAGGGAGGAACTGAGGTTTCCTATCAAGAGACAGCACCAACTTGAAAGCCATAGGAATGAACCGTCCTGGAAGGGGATCTTCCATCCAGCCTCCAGATGACTCCAGCCCTGGTCAACATCTTGACTGCAAATTGTTGAGAGACTTTGAGCCAGAATCAGCCAGCTAAGCTAATGCCAAATTCTTGACCCACAGAATTTCTGAGGTAATATATTTATTGTTGTTTAAAGCCACTAGATTTTGTGGTCATTTTTTCACAGCAGTGGATATGTAATGCAACATTAGGTTTGGGTTTTTTGAAGGAGGGGTAATGAGTTTGGTTTGGGCATGTTTACTTTAAGATGCCACCCAAGTGGAGATACTGAGTATACAGTTGTACATGCATGTCTGAGGCTCAGAAGAAAGCTGGACTGGAGATTTAAATATGGTAGGCCTTAGCATATGGACGGTATTTGAAACCAAGAGTGTGAAAAGGGAAGAGAAGAGAGCAAGAGAGGCTTCTGGGAGGAAGTGATAGCCGAGCTGAAGGTTGACGCATGACCAGCCTGAAGAGGGAACTGAGGATCTGAACTGGGGTGGGGGTGGCGGGGCATTCCCGGGCCTGTAGGAAGTGAGGGTGTCAATACACTCTTGTGGAAAGTGGTATCCATTTGATGTGAGATGGTGTGCATTTCTGAGTATCTCCTGAGTAGATAACAAATGCCATCCCTGGTCTGGTGTTCAAGGATATTGAAACAGAAACCATTTTTGGTCAATAAAAGACACATATACTACAAAAGAGTCTGTTTCCAAGATGGATACGTTAGAATTAGCAACAGCAGGGGCGCCTGGGTGGCTTGGTTGGTTAAGCGTCCGACTTCGGCTCAGGTCATGATCTCACGGTCCGTGAGTTCGAGCCCCGCGTTGGGCTCTGGGCTGATGGCTCAGAGCCTGGAGCCTGCTTCAGATTCTGTGTCTCCCTCCCCTGTTCATGCTCTGTCTCTCTCTGTCTCAAAAATAAATAAACGTTAAAAAATTTTTTTAAAAGAATTAGCAACAACAAAGGAATTGGTAATATGTTCTGTGCCTCCTCAAGCCCTCTTTCACAAAACAAGTGGTTTGAGAAATAGGTAGTCTGCCCAGCTGACTCTTTTATTTCTTCCTGTGTCCTGATTGCCATACTGAGTCTATAGTATAAATAAAGCTTTGATATTAATATATGGAATGATATATAAAAATGGCACCGAAGATACTTGGAAAGATTTCAGATCTGAGTAATATTATAAGACTCACATAGGAAATACAGAAGTAGTAATCAGAAAAAAAAACATGTGTAGATATTTCTAAGTGTTCCCTATTTATTAGATGAGCCCAAATGACAAGGGCTACGTACACACAATCCCTGCATTCAACAGAAGAGAGGAATATGTTTTCTTCTCTGGCACAGATAGGTGAGAAAAGATTATCTCAGCTACCTGACTTCTGAAATTTAATGGATGTATTTATGGAAAAATATTAGAGGTGACTGGTCTTGGTTCAAAAATGCTAAATTTCCTGAACCCGGACTATGTTTTCAAAAATTCAAGATGCATTTAGCAAAGCAAAGAAAAATAAATTCAAGCTGCTAGGTTGGCAGCTGGTCTGGATACAGTATTTTGGTCTGTTTACTCTGTCAGGAAGCCAGTTCCATTTGATTGAATTCCGAAATTAGAATGCATGCACTCTGGAAGATACCAAGCAGTTTCATGCTTTCGCCCGTATGGAAAATGTGATTAAGGAAATGAACTCAACGGCTGTGGCATCCGAAGAGATCAATGCAATAGCTGCATTCAACGAGGCTCAATGGGCTAGACCTTTACGTTATTAAAATGGATGGCTTTAGCATAGAAACTGTGTCCACATCACAGAACTGCCGTATTGCTCTGAACTCGGGCCGAGAATGGAGCCAGGTGGCACTGCCAGCAAATATTATGTCAGCAGCGCAAAATTCAGACCCACTGTCACATCACAGAGCTCAAATTTAGCCAGAAGGAGACGTAATTAAAGAATGTATATGCACAGTCTTCCCACATCGACATACTGGATTATTTTCAAAATTGCTGGCATGTCCACATTTGGCAAGTTCTACAGCTTCCCCACAACAATCTTGAAATTCTCTGTGGGGTGGCAATATCTTTTGCTTTGCCTAAAATGAAGTAGGCTATGAAAATAATTTCTATGTGAAATACGGTCAGAAGCCAGACATAACCAGAGAATCCAGGCCAAAACAAAACAAAACAAAACAAAAACACGCAAAACAAAACCTGTGTATTGTGCTCATATACCAGCTAACTGAGAGAAAGTTAGGATTTTACTGGAAAATACTTGAATTGGCATCTGCGATTGCCAAGTCTTCCCTTTGGCAATGCAAGGCTTGTTAATAAGTTGAAAAAACTGAAATGGCATTGAGGTATTGTCATTGCACCCGTGAAGCGCAGAAGATGTGAAGGGGATGTGATCTAAGAAATGCTGAACCAGAGGACCGTCTAGATAAGGCTTTCTAGAACAGCGGTATGTTGACATGGATGCTGTGTTCCAGGATCTAATCTTCAGGCTTCATATGTCAAGGAACGTTTCGTAAGAGCCTCCAAATGTAATCAGATTGTCTGGGACTCTTTTCATGCTAACCAAACTCAGAAGAAGCGGATACATAAAGCAGAATGCCAATAATCATAGGACTTGGAATGCTCAGGCAAGCTGCTGGTCGACAAGCTAAATATGTGTCTGCTGGGTCAGCTTGGAGCCCAAGCAAGAAGAGCTAACAGATCGTCCCTTGTCACTTTTATCTGGCTACATATCCATCTCTACAGGTTACGTATTGGTGCACATCGGGGCACCGTCTTCCTTTGACAGGAGAAAATCTGGCAAATTCTTACCGATTGGACTGCTTTTTTAGAAATACCACACACGTTCTCCCTTCTGTGAATGCAATCTTTGTTTGATAGGGTTTAAGACAAATGAGTCAGCAGAGCTAATATATTTATTCTTTAATCTAGACTATACATTGTGCCTGGCTGTCACCCTTATATTTCATCCAGATTGCTGTGTTGTGATCTACTAAGAGGACAATGCAAGAATTGATGGGTTTATGTTAAGTAGTTAAAAATATCAACATAACCTAATTGAAGTTGATATGATTAAGGAATAAAGGGAAACAATAGTGGCCCTATTAAAATATTTGATAGATGACTTAAATTTGGGGTGGGGGGGGAGTGTGCGTGTGCAGGAGAGGGGCAGAGGAAGAGAGAGAGAGAATCCCAAGCAGGCTCCAGGCTCAGCACAGACAATGCAGGGCTTGATCGCAGGATCATGACCCGAGCTTAAATCAAGTGTCAGACACTCACTCACCTGACTGAGTCACCCAAGCACCCCGATGGTTTAGATTTTTAAAAAAATGTTTTTTGACAAAAATGAACAATTATTTTGTAAATTCAGAAAAATATGATGAGTGCATATCACAAATCACACAAAATGCCACCAGCCAAAAATAACATTTTGGCAAAATTACTTCTAGCCTTTCTATGCGTATTTTGTTCATATAGGTGAGAGCATAATATATACAATTTTATATCATTTTTGTCCAATAGAATATAAGTGTTATTATAACGCAATATAACACATGTAAATTCCCATGTTATTAAAACTTTATATATGAATGGCTACACAGGATGCCTTCTTTTTTTTTTTTTTTTTTTAATCGGAAGCAGGCTCCAGGCTCTGAGCCATCAGCCCAAAGCCCGACGCGGGGCCATGAGATCGTGACCTGAGCCGAAGTCAGCCGTGTAACCAACTGAGCCATCCAGGCGCCCCAGGATGCCTTCTTTTTTTTTTTTTTAATTTTTTTTCAACGTTTTTTTAAATTTATTTTTGGGACAGAGAGAGACAGAGCATGAACGGGGGAGGGTCAGAGAGAGAGGGAGACACAGAATCGGAAACAGGCTCCAGGCTCTGAGCCATCAGCCCAGAGCCCGATGCGGGGCTCGAACTCACGGACCGCGAGATCGCGACCTGGCTGAAGTCGGACGCTTAACCGACTGCGCCACCCAGGCGCCCCCAGGATGCCTTCTTAAATCAGGGACTGTAAGCTCAAATGGCTTCAGGGGCCTGATGGGTAATTAAAATATGTGAAATGGATGGGTGTTAGACATAGGAGGTGATAGTAACTGAAATATATATCCCATCAAAAAGCGTTCAAATTTAGTTTGTTTATTTATTTATTTATTTATTTATTTTTAACATTTCTTTATTTTTGAGAGACAGAGTATGAGCTGGGGGGGGGGGTTGGGGGGGGCTGGGCAGAGAGAGAAGGAGACACTGAATCCAAAGCAGGCTCCAAGCTTGGAGCTGTCAGCACAGAGCCTACTGCGGGGCTCGAACTCACAAACCTGAGCTGAAGCTGGTCGCTTAAGGGACTGAGCCACCCAGGCACCCCAAAATTTACTTTTATTTTTAAATGTGCTAGCAAAACCAAGTGGCAAACATAAGCAAGCCATGGAACATGTTTAGTATAACGCCATTTATATTGTTTCAAAGCAGGTGAAACAATTCTATGTTACCCTTAGAGATACACTATGGATACATATGCAATGAAAGTAGTTTTTAAAAATAAAGGAGGCAGTGCAAAACACCAAATTCAGGACAGTGATTACTCAGGAAATGGTATGGACACAATGTTATCAAAGTAAGGTCGACAGAAAGGATTTTAATGTGGAGTGATTTATTACTGAAGTTAACTGGGAAGTACACTGAGAGTGGTTGCATTTTACTTACTCTGTTTTGTGCATAGTAAATACTGCACAATGTATCTTTTTAAGATAAAACTGCAACTGTTAGGCAAAGAACCCCACCCCAGCCGCTGGCTGCCCTTTGGCTACCCTAGCACAGTAAGTAGAAGAGCATAGTCACCAAGTGTATGGGCTCTGCAGCCAGGCTACCTGATCAGGTGTGAATCCCCACTCTGCCACTAGATAGTGAAAGAGCGGACCTTCGCTGGCTGACTCCATCTTGTTCTGTGTCCTCCACCTTGAGTGACTATGTCCCTGACATGCCCCCTTTCCGGGAAAATCGCAGAAACCTCAGACCACTGAGACCACTCAGACCTCCCGCTTACCCGTTCACACTTCCTGGCGACTTGCGTAACAGGACTCCAACCCTTCCCCAGCCAATCAGCTGAGGCCACAGCCATTACCTCACCAACTGCCCCTGGACCCCTATAAAACCTTTGTGCTTTTGAAACTCGCTCTCTCTCCCTGGCATCTCACCGCTGCATCAGTGCACGTAGGGGATTGAGCTCGAGCTAGCTCGAATAAAGGCTCTTTGCTTTTGCATCAGACTCAGCTCCCTGGTGGTCTTTGGGGATCACAAATTCCGGGCATAACATTTGGGGGCTCGCCCGGGATCCCCAAGACCCCCGAGGGACCCGCGACCCGGAGAGCCTGACTGGCCACGGTTAGTGTCTGTTCATTCCGTCTTTTCTGTGCGAGCTCATTTCTGAAATTCTGGTAGTGCCCGACGCGGTCTAAGTGGACGCACTGGAGGACCACAGGCCGGGAGTTTCGGAAGACGTTCCGATCCTCCCTTCTGGAGGGACGTGGAATCCCCTCATCAGTTTTGGAGGGACGTAGAATCCCCTCAAAGGTCTGAGACGAGGTAGGTCGCTCCCGCCGGTCGGCGCGAGGCCGTCGTCTAGCTTTCAGTTTTGGTTCCATGGAGTTGGAAGACTTTCTAGGGGCCCTCTGTTTGTCTGTTTCTGTGTTTCTCTGTTTTGTTCTGTGGACTTGCTGGATGGACATTATGGGACAGACTCAGACTACTCCTCTAAGTATTATGATTGAATTAATTTTTCCTCCCCCATATAACCCCCCTAGGATGCTGGAAGAACACCATCCTCCCCCTCCGGGGGAGGCAGATGCTGTTCCGAGAGCGGGAGGCGGAAACGCTCCAGTGGGAAGCCCACCCTTTACCAGACAAAGGGCTCAGAGGGAGCAATCCGCCTCCGCCGCCGACTCCACTATTCTGTCCCTGCAAGCCACCGGAACCCCAGACGCGGAGGGGAATCAGCCCCATCACTATTGGCCTTTCGCCACTAGTGGCCTCTACAATTGGAAAGCTCAGAATCCTAAGTTTTCCGAGAAACCGGCAGGGCTTATTGATTTATTAGACTCTGTTCTTTTTACTCATCAGCTCACGTGGGACGATGGCCAGCAGCTTTTGCAGGTCCTGTTCATGACTGAAGAAAGAGAAAGAATCCTCAATGAGGCCCGAAAACTAGTTCCGGGCGCAGACGGGAATCCCACCACCAACCAGGCTCAGATAGATGCCTCCTTCTCCTTAACTCGGCCCCAGTGGGATTTCAACACGGCAGAAGGTAAGGAGAGGCTCCGGGTCTACCACCAGACTCTAATGGGGGGGTCTCCGAATGGCTGCTAGAAAGCCAACCAATTTGGCCAAGGTAGGAAATGTACAACAGGGAAAAGATGAATCTCCGGCTGCCTTTTTAGAACGGATCATGGAGGCATTCCGTACCTATACCCCCATGGATCCAGAGGCTCTGGAAAGCAAGGCAGCTGTTATCATGGCCTTTGTAAACCAATCGGCCAAAGACATTAGGAGAAAATTACAGAAAATAGATAGACTAGGAGAAAAAAGTCTGCAGGACTTACTGGTGGTAGCCGAAAAGGTATATAATAACCGGGAGCCTCCTGAGGACAAGCAGGCTCGCGCCATGGCGGCTGCCAGCAGTAAGCAGACTCGAGACCTGGCCAGAATACTACTAGCTACCACTGCTAACTTCCCCGAGGAATGAGACCGCTGTCTCCGGCAGGTGGCAGATGATGCAAGAAAAGGTAAAGGAACCACCAAGGGGGGGAAGCAGAGGCTGCAGAAAGATCAGTGTGCATACTGCAAGGAGATAGGGCATTGGGCCCGAGATTGTCCAAAAAGGGCCGGCGGGAAGGGAAGCAAGACTGATCGAGTCAAAGTCCTAGAGCTAGATGAACTAAGTGATTAGGGGAGTCGGGGTTCGGACCCTCTCCCTGAATCCAGGGTAACTCTTAAAGTGGAGGGGACCCCTGTTGACTTCCTCGTCGACACCGGAGCACAACATTCGGTCCTCCGCACCCCACAAGGAAAACTAGCCAGCAAGAAGTCATGGGTACAAGGGGCAACTGGTATGAGCCAGTATTCATGGACTACCCGAAGAACGGTAGATGTGGGGACGGGCCGGGTATCCCACTCCTTTATGGTAATACCAGAATGCCCCTACCCGCTGTTAGGACGAGACTTACTGACCAAGATTGGAGCTCAGATAACTTTCAGACAAGGGGGGGCCTCAGGTCACCGATGGCAAGGGCCACCCCATCCAGGTCCTGACCATGAAACTGGAGGATGAATACCGCCTCCACCAGGAGGCGCTCCCGAGAGAGGATAATATAGACAGATGGCTACAAGAATTCCCCTCGGTTTGGGCAGAGATGGGGGTGGGGGTGGGGATAGGACTAGCCGCTCACAGGACCCCAGGCCTGGTAGAGCTCAAGCCAGGAGAGAGTCCAGTAAGGATCAAACAATACCCCATGTCTCGGGAGGCCCAGGAGGGGATCCAACCACACATCTGGAGACTACGAAGCCTAGGGGTACTAGTTCCTTGCCAGTCTGCCTGGAACACCCCCCTACTGCCAGTCAAAAGGCCTCACACAAATGACTACCGACCGGTACAGGACCTCCGGGAAGTAAATAAGAGGGTCGCGGACGTACACCCAACTGTTCCCAACCCATATACTCTCTTGAGCTCCTTGGCGCCCTCCAGGGTCTGGTATACTGTACTAGATTTAAAGGACGCCTTCTTCAGTCTGCCGCTGGCAACCCAGAGCCAGCCCTTGTTCGCTTTTGAGTGGCATGATCCGGAGAAGGGCTACAGTGGGCAACTCACCTGGACACGGCTACCTCAGGGATTCAAAAATTCACCCACCATCTTCGACGAGGCACTACACGAGGACCTGGGTGAGTACAGAAGGGAGCACCCTGGCCTCACCCTCCTACAGTATGTAGATGACATCCTGATTGCTGCCGACACGGCCAAAGACTGTGAGCGAGGGACCCAGGACCTGCTGGCTACCCTGGGGGCCTTAGGATACCGGGAATCCACGAAGAAGGCTCAGATATGCAGGGAGAGGGTAAGTTACCTGGGATATATCCTGGAGGGCGGACAGCAGTGGTTATCAGATGCCAGAAAAGAAACTGTCCTAAGGATCCTTACTCCCACCTCCCGAAGAGAAGTAAGGGAATTCCTAGGATCAGCCGGCTACTGCCGCCTCTGGGTTCCAGGTTTTGCTGAGATCGCCAGGCCCCTATATGAAGTTACCAAAGAGGGGAAAACATTTAAATGGGCTGAAAAAGAAGAAACTTCCTTTAATCAGTTAAAAAAGGGCCTCCTAAGTGCCCCAGCCCTGGGCCTACCAGACATTACGAAGCCCTTCCACCTCTTTGTAGACGAACATAAGGGAATAGCAAAAGGGGTTCTAACTCAAGCCTTAGGCCCCTGGAACCACCCAGTGGCTTATCTGTCCAAGAAACTAGACCCAGTGGCTGCCAGCTGGCCGTGATGCCCAAGAATTATTGCAGCGACAGCACTCCTAGTCAAGGACGCAGACAAACTGACCCTAGGACAGGAGATCTGGATCATGGCCCCACGCGCCATTGAAGGGGTCCTGAAACAGCCTCCGGATAGATGGATGAGCAACACACATATGACTCATTACCAGAGCCTCCTACTCAACCCTCCACGGGTGTGGTTCCACCCCAGTGCACCCCTCAATCCTGCAACCCTGCTGCCCAACCCTGACCTAGGTGCTCCACTGCATGACTGTGAGGGAATCCTGGAACAAGTACATGGATTCCGGATGGACCTGACCCACCGGCCCCTCCTTGATGCTGAGGCTACTTGGTTCACTGATGGCAGCAGCTTTGTGCGGGACGGACACAGGTATGCGGGTGCAGCGGTGGTCACCAAAACGGACACCGTATGGGCGGAGGCTCTACCCTCCGGAACGTTAGCCCAGCGAGCAGAGCTCATAGCCCTCACCAAGGCGCTAATGTTGGGGGTTAGAAAACGGCTTAACAACTACTGGACTTGGGAGACCCAGTTTTATCAGACCAGCCCAAATAATCCCAGGAGGAGTTAACAGCAGATCAAGAAACTCCCCATGGCCCAGGAGATAAAGGGATGGTGGTATACACCTAACAAGGAGCTCGTGCTGCCAGACTGGCTCGGAGTCTCAATATTAGATCACTTGCATCAGTCTACTCACATGGGGGCCTAAAAATCAAAAGACTTAATCCGACATGCCAGAATGAAGATTCACCAACAGGACACCAAAATAGAGCAAGGTGTATCTGCCTGCAAGACCTGCCAACTCACCAACGCGAGAGCCACATCAAATAAAAAAGGAACCAGGCTCAGAGGCACCAGACCGGGAGCCCAATGGGAAGTCGACTTCACTGAAGTCAAACCAGGAAACTATGGTTATAAATATCTTTTAGTATTTACAGACACCACCTCTGGCTGGGTGGAGGCATACCCAACCAAGCATGAAACGGCTCAGACGGTGGCTAAGAAGCTACTAGAAGACATCTTACCCAGGTATGGTTTTCCTGCCATGGTAGGATCAGACAATGGACCAGCTTTTATCTCGCAGGTAACACAAGCAGTAGCCAAGGCGGTGGGGGCAAACTGGAAATTACATTGTGCTTATAGGCCCCAGAGCTCAGGACAGGTAGAAAGAATGAATAGAACCCTAAAAGAGACCCTTACCAAATTAACCATGGAGACTGGCGGGGACTGGGTGACTCTCCTACCATATGCCCTTTACCGGGTTAGGAACACCCCTTACACCTTGGGTTTTACTCCCTATGAGATCATGTTTGGCAGGCCACCCCCTATTATTCCCAACCTTTGAGCTGAACTTCTTGCTGAGTTTAAAGATCAAGAACTTTTTCTTTCCTTGAAAGGAGGACATTTGGCTGCGCCTCTGTGCCATCTACGAGGCTGGCCCGACCCCGATACCTCATCAGTACAGGCCAGGATACTGGGTCTACGTCAAGAGACACCACTGAGAGACCCTCGATCTGCGCTGGAAGGGACTCTATATCGTGCTGCTGACAATCCCCACCACTCTCAAAGTGGACGGCATCGTGACCTGGGTCCATCACACCCACATTCGGTCAGTGGACCCCTCCTCGATCCGGAAGGACTTCGTCATGCGATGGGCTGTCAATCGGGACCAACACAACCTGCTCAAGCTCAAGCTACAGCGCATTCGACCCACCTAATACTGGTAACTCTCTTAGCTCTGCTTGTCACTGCTCTTGCTGCCGGGAGTCCCCACGACCCCCAAAACATCACCTGGCAGATCATAGACACCAGCTTGGGGACAATACTTAATGAGGCCTCCCAGAGCCACCCCAGGGACACTTGGTTCCCAGAACTCTGTGTAGACCTCCAAACTCTGTTCCCCTTGTCACCATACGCCCCCAGATTCCATGCGCAGGACCAGGAATCCCTTACTTCCTTATCAGAAGTAGTACTCCAAAACAGAAGGGGATTAAACTTATTATTCCTGCAAAAAGGAGGACTATGTGCAGCTCTGGGGGAAGAATGTTGCTTCTATGCTGATCACTCGTGGGTCGTAAAAGAATCTATGGCCCTCATAAGGGAAGGGCTGCAAAAACGAAAGTTAGAACAATCTCAGTCCTGGTAGGAGTCTTTGTTCAACTGGTCTCCCTGGTTAACTACCCTCATCTCGGCCCTTGCCGGACCCCTCACTATCCTGCTCCTACTAGTAACCCTCGGACCCTGTATAATCAACAGACTGGTCCGGTTTGTCGGGGACCGCGTGGGGGCCGTCTAACGGTCCTCCGTGCTCAGTGCGAGCACCTAATAACAGAAGAGGACAAAATAGAAATGCAGCCGGTCCCATGATTGGGTCCGCAAGCTACATGACAAGGGGGAATGAAAGAGCGGACCTACGCCGGCCGACTACATCTTGTTCTGTGTCTTCCACCTTGAGTGACTATGTCCCTGACATGCCCCCTTTCCGGGAAAATCGCAGAAACCTCAGACCACGCCTCCTCCCCTTGAGTAACCTCCCGCTCACCCGTTCAAACTTCCTGATCAAAACATGCCTGGCGACCTGTGTAACAGGACTCCAACCCTTCCCCAGCCAATTGGCTGAGGCCACAGCCATTACCTCACCAACAGCCCCTAGACCCCTATAAAACCTTTGTGCTTTTGAAACTCGCTCTCTCTCCCAGGCATCTCACTGCTGCGTCGGTGCACGTAGGGGACTGAGCTCCAGCTAGCTCGAATAAAGGCTCTTTGCTTTTGCATTGGACTCGGCTCCCTGGTGGTCTTTGGGGATCACGAATTCTGGGCATAACAATAGTTCTGTGCCCTAAATAAGGTTCTCTGCAAACTAAGGCACACAGATCAAATCCAGCCCTTTGCCAATTTTTGCACAGCCCTCCACCTAAGTATGGTTTGTACGTTTTTCAGGGGTAGGAAGAACTGCCCTCCACCACTGTCACTGAACCGTGAATGGCTTAGGAAATTAGCTTTTGCTGCAGGCTTGATGTTTCTCGATGAATTAACTCTAAAGCTATAAGGCAAAATGGCTTGTACACACCAAACTTAACACTGTGGTGAGATGATGTCAACAATTATCTTTGAATCACAAGTGACCTCAAGCTGCTTCATATACTTCCTGTTAAAAAGTTTAGAAGCAAGGTCTCCCTACCCGCACAAACTTGTAGTAGATATATTTTCTGAGTTCAAACTACAGTTCCAGCAGCATCTTTTGGACCTGGATGTGAATGCAAAAAAATTTCCATATTTCAAAATCCATTCTGTGCAATTGAGGAGAGCTTCCACCTTCAAATGGAAGCAATTAATCTGCAACATAATGATACACTAAAAGGCAAATATCAAGAGAAGAATTTAACAGAATTGCGTAAATGCCTTCCAAGCAATGAATATGCTCAATTAAAACCATATACTCACGGGTTGATATCAGTATTTGGCAGTACTGTGAAAAGAAATTTTCAAAGATAAAATATATAAGATCTCACTAAAAATCAACATTAACAGAAGAACATTTCCTACTGATTTTGATGACAGAGAACACTCACTCTGAACTTCAGTAAAGCAAAATGCATCCCACCCCTGGAAAAAGAATTCCATGTTTTTAGTAGTATAAACATCACCAAAAAAAAAAAAAAAGTATCAGCTATTAGATTTTGAAATTCATCAGTACAAATTCTGTGGAAATTTGTTTTCTCTCATTATAGAAGTACCCACAAAATACCCTCAATTGTCCCTTGGTCTGCAAAGTCTGAAATATTTACTACCTGGGTCTTTACACAAAAAGTTTGCCACCTCCTGTCATAGAATGATTATAAGGATTAAATAAAATAATCCTTGTGAATGTGGTTAGTAGCAACCTGGTATACAGTAACCACTCATTTTTTTTTCTTTACTCATCATCTGTTTTGTACGTATAAACTCTTTCCATGTTTTTAAAATTATAAAAAGGGACATTTTAAAGTGCATGAAATATTTATGTGCATAAATATTTGTCTACATCTTGGATTAGGATTTATCTTTAGGTTATATTTCTGGAGGCAGATTGATTCCATATTGAAGCAAAACCTTTAAACAAAGCTTATTTTGTCTTGCCATACTACTCTTACCTGCCCAGCAAACTGGATAATTTTAGACTGAAGGGACTACACTTCCTGCCCTTGCCTTCCTGGAATGCTCCTGGGTTTTGATTCCAAGGAAAGATACTGTATGTGACGTTCATCCATTAATTCCTTTTACAGGCATTCATTAAATATCTAGTCTTTGGATAACAGAGACAAATGGATATAAAAATAAATTTGGATGTGTTTGTCTGCTTTCCCGGAGCTTCAGTGTGGGAGAGCATGTAAGACCTAGGTGATAGCTCTATCTCTGGAGGTAGGTGTGAAGTTTCTCCCCAGATACATGAATGGAGGATGAGGGAGGGGCTCCAAGGAATGGCAAGACCAAAGTGCTGTTAGATGGGGGATAAGCAGTTGCTAGGTAGACAGGACATCAGCTATTCACCACACTTTTCCGGCTCTGTGCATCAGTACAGTCCATGTTTTGCTTAACCTGGTTAAAATGGGTGTGTCCTTTGCAACGTAAAGAAACTTGACCAATCTAGATGGATACACGTTTAACTGGCAGAAAATGAGAAGTACAAACATTTTAGTTAAGGGGACAGGAATAGGCACAGACACAGAGGCAGAAAAGAGCAGCAACCACCAGGGCATATTATGAATAAGAAAGAAGGCTGGCCGTGTAGCGTGTTCAGATTATGGAAGGTCTTAAAGGTCTGTGTAGGGAGTGTGCAATGTTTTTTAAGAGTTGCATTCCTTCAGTTACTCTCAGGTCTTTGCGAAGCTTATTAAGGCAGTATTTTTCTCCTCCAATTTAGAAGAAGTGTATTTTTTTAAAAATTTTTAATGTTTTTATTTATTTTTGAGACAGAGAGAGAGAGAGAGAGAGAGAGAGAGCATGAGCAGGGGAGGGGAAGAGAGAGAGGGAGACACAGAATCCGAAGCAGGCTCCAGGCTCTGAGCTGTCAGCACAGAGCCCGACGTGGGGCTCGAACTCACAGACTGTGAGATCATGACCTGAGCTGAAGTCGGACGCTCAACCGGCTGAGCCACCCAGGCGCCCCTAGAAGAAGTGTATTTTTAAGAAAGGCTGCCTTCACATACTCCAGTGAAGTAATAGCCAAGTAAGTCATTACATTTTTTTCTTTTGTAAATAATCGCATTAAAAAATATATTACATTATTAGCATACTTAAGAGATAATTGCATCTACCTGTATTCCCCAGGGGATGTTCCTAATGCTTTTCCTTAGTAACAACGCCCGTCTTGATCCTCGTAGCTAGGGACTGTGCAGCCTCATGCCTGCCTCCCTCCTCCCACCCCACTCACCAAAGACCATGGCAGGTATCAGTCAGTCATCATATGGAATAAATATGGGGTTGAACCTTATCCAACCATGAGTGGGAAAACCAACCAGTTTGCCTAATAACATTCTGGAAACTTACTAAATTCTGCTACATTACATAAAAATCCATATCTAATACCCAGAGTGGGGAGCCAATGAAAGTTCTTAAGTGAGGCAGCGTATAGAATGATGTTTCTGTAGAATTGAGGCTCCTTATTGCAGTGCCTGGGTGGCTCAGTCTGTTGAGCATCAGACTTTGGCTCAGGTCATGATCTCGTGCAGTTCATGAGTTTGAGCCCCGAGTCGGGCTCTGTACTGACAGCTCAGAGCCTGGAGCCTGCTTCGGATTCTGTCTCCCTCTCTCTCTGCCCCTTCCCCACTCATGCTTTGTCTCTCTCTGTCTCTCAAAAATAAATAAAAACTTTTAAAAATTAAAAAAGAACTGAGGCTCCTCGGGAAGATAGGTAGTATGCAAAAATTTAAAACTTTATGGACAAATAAATTTGAAACACTGGTTAAAATGAAGTTAAACAGCCTTTTTTTTTTTTTGTAAAGGAATTATCAGAATAGTTAACCTGTGATTATACATCATGACTCCCTGACAAAGTGATAAAACATACACCACTCATCAAATTTATTGAATTTTTTTAACGTTTATTTATTTTTGAGACAGAGAGAGACGGAGCATGAATGGGGGAGGGTCAGAGAGAGGGAGACACAGAATTGAAAGCAGGCTCCAGGCTCCGAGCTGTCAGCACAGAGCCTGATGCGGGGCTTGAACTCACCAATCGTGAGATCATGACCTGAGCCGAAGTCGGACGCTTAACCGACTGAGCCACCCAGGCGCACCTATTGATTTTTTTTTAAATTTACATCTAAGTTAGCATATAATGCAATAATGATTTCAGGAGTAGATTCCAGTGACTCATCCCCTATGTATAACACCCAGTACTCATCCCAACAAATGTCTTCCTTAATGCCCCTTACCCATGTAGCCCATCCCACAACCCATAATCCCTCCAGCAACCCTCAGTTTGTTCTCTGTATTTAAGAGTCTCTTCTGTTTTGTCCCCCTCCCTGTTGTTATATTATTTTTGCTTCCATTCCCTTATGTTCATCTGTTCTGTGTCTTAAAGTCCTCATATGAGTGAAGTCACGTGATGTTTGTCTTTGACTGATGAATTCCGCTTAGCGTAATACCCTCTCGTTCCATCCACATAGCTACAAACGGCAAGATTTCATTCTTTCTGCTTGCTGAGTAATACTCCATTGTATATATACACCACATCTTTTTTATCCATTCATCCATCGATGGACACTTGGGCTCTTTCCATACTTTGGCTATTGTTGATGGTGCTGCTATAAACATGGGGGTGCATGTGCCCCTTTGAAAGAGCACACCTGTATCCCTTGGATAAAGGCCTAGTAGTGCAATCGCTGGGTAATAGGGGATCTCTTGTCTTTTTACAATGAAGTATCTTATTATTTCTAGTGGAGGTTTTGTGGAAGACACTTTGGGAAACACTGAAGTAAAAACTGTGTGATCAAAGATATGCTTTAGGCTCATCAGCCTTGAGGCTATATACATTTAGGATGAAGTAGAAAGCCAGAGGCAAAGAAAACAGGTTAAATATCCAGGTAAATAAAATCCATGTGATGAAAGTGATTACAGAAACATACATTGTGAAGATAAAATGGGCAGGACTTTGCTTTTGAACGATCATAGGTAATAAGGACAAGAAATAGGTGGTATGAAGTCATGGGTATTCAGACATACATTTGGTTGATAGGAAAAGGAGAGCACTTTTCATGGAAATTGGTAGACAAAGGTGCACCTTAGCAGCCCCTGGATAGGTTCACTGAAGGAAAGAAAGACAATTTTGCTTGCCAGACAGTTGAGCCTCTCTGACCATCACGAGTTCACTTACTCATCTTTCCTGTAGGACTTTGTTCCCTCCTTGCTTTTCTTTCCAAGTTACCCCTCTTACAGACGCTTATCATGAAAGCTGGATACCGAGGGAAAACAGTCTCCTTGGCCTCCATTTTCTATATCCCTAATCGGCATTCTTTTTAAGAGTTTTAGTGCTGATAGAGGAAGTATACGAATAAGACTCCACTTCAACACATGCTAGTCAGTTACCGAGTATGATATAATAAATATGGGACAATAGAAAACAGGAATTTACACTGGCTTTAAAATTTTTTTTAATGTTTATTTATTTTTGAAAGACAGGGACAGAGCACAAGCAGGGGTGGGGTGGAGAGAAAGGGGACACAGAATCAGAAGCAGGCTCCAGGCTCTGAGCTGTCAGCACAGAGCCGGACGCGGGGCTTGAATTCACGAACCGTGAGATCATGACCTGAGCCGAAGTCGGACGCTCAACCGACTGAGCCACCCAGGCGCCCCGTAATGTTTATTTTTGAGAGAGAGAGAGAGAGAGTGAGAGTGAGAGCGAGCATTATCAGGGGAGGGGCAGAGAGAAAGGGAGAGCCTGCTTCGGATTCTGTGCCTCCCTCGCTGTCTGCCCCTCCCCAACTCGCACTCCGTCTCTCTCAAAAATAAACATTAAAAAACTTTTAACTGGAAATGAGAATAGGATGAGAAGAGAAAAATGAGGTATAATACATAGAATGACCATATTTACTGTGCAAAGCAGAATACCTGAGAATAGAAGAGGGTGCTCTCACTTATGCTGAGGTAACAGGCATAAATACTGTTCCAGGCAGACCGGTTGGACCATCTAACCATAGGAGGGGGTACAGCGCTAAATATGCCTTTAAAGCATATTTCTTAGCTTCAGGAAAACGCTGGGATTTGTAAATGAAGAAACAAAAGCCTGGCATGAAAGTGCACATGAGAAAAGGAACACCCAGAAGGAGTGACTTCATTTGTTGGTTTAGGTGTGGGGTCATCAGGAGTAGGGCTCTGCTTGAATAATGGTGCATATGTGCCAGAGGGGGTGGGGGGTGGGGCGGAAGAAAATAGTGTGGCTTATTGTGTTTTGTCTGACAAGAGGAGAACCTTGTTCACATAAATGTTCCATCATTTTAAATCTGAGCCAACGAAAATCTAAATTCTCCTTAACATCTGCACTACTGTCCAAGTCACACTGTGTTCCTAGAGTCACAAAGACTGTATTATGGAAAGGAGAACCAACATAAACCTCTGTTGATGAGATTATCTAGAAGCAGGGACGAAGTTTTCCCATGAGCAGTCCATGTCATTAAAACTGTTAGTGTACAAAATGAATTTTTAGTCAATAACAGTGGTTAAGTATAGCATGTTGTCATTCTAAAATAGATGCATCTTCCTTTATTTCTTTTCATGTTTATTTATTGATTTTAAGAGAGAGCATGTGCATGAGCAGGGAAGGGGGCAGACAAAGAGGGAGAGAATCCCAAGCAGGCTCCACGCTGTCAGCACACAGCCCTATGCAGGGCTCAAATTCACAAACCGTAATTGTGAGGTCATGACCTGAGCCAATATCAAAAGTCAGACGCTTAACCGACTGAGCCACCTGGGTACCCCAGTAGATGCATTTTCTAAGAGTAAAAACGGGTGGTTAAGTCAGTTCAGCGGTGGGTGGTTCAGTTGGTTAAGCATCTGACTTGGCTCGTCATGATCTTGCGGTTTGCGAGTTCGAGCTTCGTGTCAGGCTCTCTACTGTTGGTTTGGAGCCTGCTTCGGAGCCTCTGTCCCCCTCTCTCTCACAAATAAACATTAAAAAAAAAAGAGTAATACAAAAAGTCCACAAAATCAATACTTATGTAAGTTTTTAAAAAGTCATTATAGAGGCACCTGGTGGCTCAGTCAGTTAAGCGTCCAACTTCAGCTGAGGTCATGATCTCGCGGGTTGTGGGTTCAAGCACCCTGTCAGGCTCTGTGGCTGACAAGGGGCTCCAATCCACAAATTGGGAGATCATGTCGTGAGCCAGACAAAGTTGGACGCTCAACTGACTGAGCCACCCAGGTGCTTTTCCCATTTCCAATTTTAATGTTTATTTTTTAAACATTTTTATGTTTTTTTAAGTTTTTTTTTTTTTTTTTTTTTTTTGAGAGAGGAAGAGAGAGAAGATGGGGGAGGGACAGAGAGAGAGGGAGAGAATCCCAAGCAGGTTCTTCACTGTCAGCAAAGCCCTACACGGGGCTCGAATCCACGAACTGTGAGATCACCACCTGAGCTGAGATCTAGAGTTAGTCGCTTAAACAACTGAGCCACTCAGGTGCCCTGACATGTTTATTTTTTAAAGTACAGTATTATAGGGGCACCTGGGTGGCTCAGTCGGTTAAGCGTCCTACTTCGGCTCAGGTCAAGATCTCACGGACTGTGAGCTCGAGCCCCGCATCGGGCTCTGTGCTGACAGCTCAAAGCTTGGAGCCTGTTTCAGATTCTGTATCTCCCTCTTTCTCTCTCCTCCCCCACTCATGCTCTGTCTCGCTCTTCTCAAAAATAAACGTTAAAAAATAAAAATTAAAAAATTAAAAATAAAAAAAAAGTAAAGTACAGTATTATAGGTTAAGTGGGGATGATCCTAGGAAGACATTTAATCCTGTTTCATACTTGATAGAATTTAGTCTCTATCTGAACTTTTTGGCTGAATTTATCCTACTTTGTGAGGTATTATTTTTCACTATTAGGCATCTGTAAGTTTTATGAAAACCTTCTTACCTTCAGTCTTAATTGTATTATTCTTCCCCAGTCTAAAACTCGTAAAATATAGACTTGGGATTCTTTTCTCCACCATAGATTTTTGTAATGCCCAGTCTAAGGAAGGCACCCGTCATATATTATGAGTTAACTTTTTAGGTATGTAGAAAAGTGTTAGATATACACTATCCTTGGGAGAATTGAGAAATAATTCTTTTGTATTGCATGGTTCAAATGAGGAACCTGGGTTGAACAGCTGCAAGCCTCTATCATTCACTAGCTGTATGATCTTGGAGACTTAACTTCATCTCTTCGTGCCTTGGTTTCTCAGCAATAAGATGAAGTATAATGTCTTTCTGGGCTATTTTGAGAAACAAAGGACATATATAAAGCTCTATCAAAACGGAGACATTATTGATCTTGTTCACCACTTTAGTCTGACTGCCTTGTACAGGTAGCATCGGGCAGAGAGTAAGTTCTCAATAAATATCTGAAAATGACTAAAAGCCCCTAGGACAATGCCTTACACATAGCACTCAATAAAGGGCAGCCATTTTTCCTATGACCTGGTTTCCAGACCTCTCACTGTATTCATCACGCTCTGATTTACCAACATTCTTCTTCAGACATGGTTCTAACAACTCAATACTGTATGGCGTGTGGCAATTTGGCTTTATCTGATCATAATGACAGAGGAGTCCACTGGGAAAAAGCTAGTCTACCTGCTTACATAGAGGTGGCACTTAAAAAGCCCACTGTCTCCCAATATCATCCTTTAAACCTTAGGAAATGGATGATGCAGAGAATAAAAATATCAGAAAATAAGGTGCAATCAACCAGGTAAGAGAAGAACCAGGATAGTACAGTGTAATGGAAAGTCATTGCTACTAGTGTTTATTAAGGCTGCACCGAAGGAAAAGTCCAGTGTGGTGATTACTATTGGTTAGTCTCCCTATCTAGAGCACACTCCTTGATCCCTTTGATGGCCTGACTGTAAAGTTTGTCTACAGTGCTCACCACTAGGAAGATCTTCAAATATTGCTGAACGGTTGAATGAGTGAAGACAAACAAGAACGTTTGAAGAAGATGCTAGAGTGAATAGATGAACAGTTTCTAATAAGGAAACTGTGAGACTAATGGTTTCCATCATCGGATTTGGGGACAACAGACTCAGGTCAAGGAAAGAATGCTAATAAAATCACAAATATAAATGTGAAAACATTCTGGAGCCTTTGGCAAAAACAGAAATGTAAATTGGCTTAATAATTTGAATGGGCAGCAAGGTTTAGGTTCGCTTTTGTTCTTAGTATGATTGAGATTGGAGTTTGTAGACATCCCTGAAGAAAAAGTGGAGGGAGATGGAAAAGGATTAAGGACTAGATAATAGGCTAAGCGTTGGGCCCTACGGAAGGATGAGCCAGGGTGGTAAATAAAAACTAAGCATTTCCTTTCCACCAACAAAAGTAAAGGTAATGGGAATAGTCTGGGGTATAGAGGTAGGCAGTTAGGGAAGCCCCAATCGCAAATCTCAAAGTAGGACAATTGGCGAGGAAGAGGAGAGAAAACTGGCAGAGCAATTTGGATCCTTTGTTGGGATGGAGTGCACAAGGGGAAACAAATGGTTGCTGACCTCTGGGAATGGTGACTCAGCTTTGCGACTAAGAAAAAAAAAATCTCCTCTACCTTCTTCCTGATCTAATCATCCCGGCCGCTTTAAAACCATCGGAATAAAGCAGTAAGTAAAACTTTCCTCCGTATTAAGCCGTTATTAACAGGACTCCTACGTGTTTTTATATTAAAATTTAAATACATCTCTAAAAATAAGACTGCCATGGCACCACGAGAGGATTTGAGAGAGGCCTTGTTTACAAGCGGATCGAGGGCTGACGGGAGGTTTGCATATTAAGCCGAAAGACGGGCTGCGACAACACTCCCAACTGCAATCAGACGCTGCTGCAGCACACTCCTTAAGAGATCCAGTTTGACCGCGGGGGTCGGGTAAGGTGCGAATCTGGCCTGACGGGAGCGGTTCCGCCCATCAGCTTCCCTTCCCAATCTAAAGCGTGGCGGGCTGCGGCCGACCCCAGTCGCCCGACGGCTGTCGGCCCGAACGCTCTGCCGGACGGCCTGACGAGGAGCGGGTCCTGGAAGAACCGCCTCACGCCTGGCAACGAGGAAGCTGTCTCCAGAGACCATCGCCAGGGCTAAGGCAGACGGGTTGAGATCGCCGTGGGAAGCGCGGTAGGCCATCCTGCTCCTTTGATCGCCGGCGGACAGGGACACGTAGTTCAGGGCCATCTTCAAACACTGCCCGCAGTGTTTGTTACGTCCCTCGGTCAAGGTAGGCTCTTGGCGGCTACGCAGATCAGTCCAGCCGGTCTCGAACGCGACCCCCGCCTACAAGGGAAGCCATTAACTCCAGCCGCGTCCGATCGAGGAGCCGCCTTCAACCGGCGCTCTGCTCTCGAGCATGCGCAGCCCGCCCGCGCACGTCGACGCCAGCCGAGAGCGAGCGTGAATGACGTCTACGTCCGTGACGCCCGGGTCGACGAGGGCGTGGGGTTTCCGAGAGTGCGCAGTGAGTGCGGTGGCGGCGACCCTTCGGCCTTTTTAGGGAGGGGGCGGCATTGCGATGGGGGCGGCGGCAGCGGAAGCAGATCGCACGCTCTTTGTGGGCAACCTTGAAACGAAAGTGACCGAGGAGCTCCTTTTCGAGCTTTTCCACCAGGTAAGCGGCCGAGAGCCGGCTCTTCCTTTCGTTTATCCGGCTCTCTTATGGCTCGGCCCAACGGCCAGGCCCGCCTTCTTTTCGAAAGCTGGGTTGTGGGTCCCGGCGCCCGAAGGCTGGGCCGCTTGGGGCCGGAGGTCACTCTGGGAAAGTGACGCGCTCGCGGGGGGTCGCTTTATGGAAAGAGCCCTGGTGAGTTCACGCTGAAGTGACTCATTGGTAGAGTATATTTTAATTGTGTGGTCATTATCTGTTTTCCACGTAAGTGTTTTTTTTTTTAATTGCAGCATTAGAATATTTAAAACAGACTCCTAAATACGCTGTAGAAAAGCAGACTTGTAGTGTTTCTGTGTTAAAATTTGCATTAAAATGTGTTAAAAATTCAGAGTATCCTTTTCTCTCCAGTTCTGTTCTCTTAACAGCTGGTAACGATTGGTTAATCGGTAAAAAAGCGAATTTTTAGTCCGAGAAAACCGGACTAGTCTTGATAAACCGTTACCTGGAGTGAGAAAATGATGGATGTTGGTCGCCCTGTTAAAAAGTCATAAGGTACTCTGAAATGTAAATTGAATGACTGCTTCTAGTTCCTTATGGTCTTCCTTCCCCCACATGAATTAATCAAGTGTTTGGTCGTAGCTATAGGATCTTTAACCGAGGTGGAAATTCTTGTGTGTCCATTTTTTAGACTTTCTGATTACATTTTTGTTGTTTTTCATCTTTGCAAAATTCGAGATTTTTCTTTTCGTCTATAGGCTGGGCCAGTGATAAAAGTGAAAATTCCGAAAGATAAGGATGGTAAACCAAAGCAGTTTGCATTTGTGAATTTCAAACATGAAGTGTCCGTTCCTTATGCGATGAATCTGCTTAATGGAATCAAACTGTTTGGGAGGCCCATCAAAATTCAGTTTAGATCAGGTAACTATTCAGTGTTATTGTTTGGGGAGAGGGTCTTTTTGTTTGTTTGTTTCTCAGTTCTTTGTTTTTAATTTTGTTCAATTTTAAAGAACCTCTTTTTAGATGAAAATACTTCAAACTTTGTGGATAGTAAACTATATATCCCTGGAAATAGGTAACATTGACAACATGGCTTTTGAAAGTGGTCATTTTAAAATTGAGTTGGGGTTAGTGAAGAGAATGTAAACTTGGTTGTTAGAATGACTTGGGTTTGGGTCCTTGCTCTGAAAGGAGCAAGGATTATTTTCTGAAAACACTTTTCCTAGCTGCTTTGTAATTCACACTTACAAATTCACACTTACAAATTTTGATTCTGGATCCTGATGAGGGTGAAATTTTCTGTGTATCCAGTCTCAAAATTTAGTGTGGGGATCAGAATATTATGGCCGGATTGGATATTTATACATTGGATAATACCTTGTTTGGAACCCTTTGTTTTGGAAGTATCTGGTATTGAACACATACGTTTTACTCTGATGAAATTGTAAAGCAGTCTTACTGGAATTTGAGGTTTTCTTTTGTAGCCTCTGACTACATGATTTGGGGTAGGGGAGACATAATTTCAACTTAAGTTTTCTATCAGTAATTTCTCAATTTTTTTTATTTTAGGAAGTAGCCATGCCTCACAGGATGTCAGTGTGTCATATCCCCAGCATCATATTGGAAACTCAAGCCCTACCTCTACATCTCCTAGCAGGTAATATCTTACACCTATTGTTAAAATCATTTGTCAGAAATTTTCCTAGGTAGTGATCCCAAAACGCACAATGAATGATTTGTTTCCTTCTTTAAGCTCCTTCTTCATTCTTCTGCTATATTATTTGTATGTTGACTTATAATTAGGTATAATTAGGTTTCAAGGGGATTATAGACAGACATGTGTATATAGTACCCCTAAAACAGATGCATATGTTAACTATATGTTCATTTGGAAAGACATGCTCACACATATTTTTGTACATAACTGAAAGAAAACTTCTCAGAACATTACTTAGCCCTTATTATTTTCACTATACTCTATTTTCTAATCTATTTCCTTTAAAAAACTTAAATTAGTTTTGACCACCAGTTGGTTGTTAATTGCAGGTTAAAAATAACTGTCTGGAAACAGACTAGTGGACTAAGAGTTTGTAGAATTGGATTCTAGGTGTGCCTCCACCAGTTGCATAATCTTGAGATAGTGTCATTTCTCTGATCCTGTCCTTCCATTTGTCAGGAAAAGCTGAGTTGACTGATGTCTAGAACCTCTTCTAGTTACTAAGGGTTAGAAAAGATCCCGTATTTACATAAATAATTTTATTTGCGCTAGGAAAGCCGATATTTCACCAGGGACAGTTTTTTCCTGGATTATCCACAGAGTTATTCTCTCAGTCATAATGGGCTTCATTTAAGGAAGAGTTAGCAAATATGTGTCAGGTTCTTCAGCTCCTTTGCATTTATGCTCTCGTTTCTCACGGCAGTCTTATGAGGTAGGGATTATTGTTAGTTCTACCTTATATGTGAAGAAAATGAGGATTGGAGGTTAACTTGCTCAAGTGTGAACTGTTCGTAATAGTGGACTGGGATTGAAACCCAGGCATTGTGACGAAGCCTCTAGGATAGGCTGCCTAATGGAGCTTACAAGTCTTCATGAAGACAGGTGTATGTTTTGTGACTACCTGTTTGATAAGTCCTCTAGAGAAAGAGTAGAACATGCTTGGAGAAAAGATCCAGCAAGGAGAGATGATATAAACGAATGAGGAACTAAAAGGGGCCAACGTACCTAGGTCACAATGAATGAGAAATGGAGAGTAACAGATGGTGTTGGTGCAGTAGAAGAGGTGAGACGATATAGGGTCTTTCTTCTAGGCCATAGTTAGAAATTGGGAACGTTATCCTAAAAACTGTCAAAAGATACCAAAATGTTTTCAGTAGGACAATAACGGGAACAGGTTTGTATTTTAACAATTTGTTTGGTTGCTGTGGGAGAACAGATTAGGGGGGACGAGGCTGAAAATAGACCAATGAGGAAACTGTTGGTAGCAAAGTATTGGCATTAGTTGTAAGATAGCAAGGAAGTTCCTGGGATGATGTTGATGGTTTGGATTAGGGCGGTGCCAAGAGCTGGGGCAAAGTGGCTTCGATATGACAAGATGACTAGATAGCAAAGTTGCGAGAAAGAATAGTGTACAAAGGGTGCCATCTTCACATCCTTTCTTGCGAACTGAAATTGTGTTTAAATACTTCTCAGCACATCCGGAACTTGAAGCATCTCAAACCACTTTTGTAGAAGCTTCAAAGGTTTCTCAGGTGGAGGAAAAATGAGTTTTTAGCTCCCTCAGAATTCTCTTTGGGAAAAAATATGCAAGTAAATGACTTGTTTTTAATTTAAGGCTAGAACATACATCGTTTTTATACTCTTATAAGGAAAATTATACTTTTTACCCCTTTAGCATATGGATATACAACTAATTTAAGAAAACCCAAAATGGGGAGTGGCTGGGTGGCTCAGTCAGTCAGTTGAGCGTCTGACTCTTTTGCCTCAGGTTCTAATCCCAGGGTCATGGGATCGAGCCCTGTGTCAGGCTTCACACTGAGCATAGAACCTGCTTGAGATGATATCTCTCCCTCCGTCCCTCCCTGCTCACACACGTGCCCATGCTTGATATTTCTGACTCTCTCTCCCTCAAAAAAAAAACCAAAAAAACACAATGAAAATATCTAAACTATGAGGCAAATCAATTAGTGATAGGATTCTAAATATTTTAAAATAAATTTAAAATACTTTCTAAGTGAGTTTTTCTGTAGAGTAAGCTTCCTTTGTAGGAGGTGGGGAATAAGATATAAGTCCTTGAAATTAATATCCTATTTATGTTACAGAACTCTTAATTCCTTGTTCTCCCGGATCTGTTCCTCTTCCCTGTCTCAGTAAATGTGTGTGTAATTGCTCAAGCCAGAAATCTGCGTTTTTATCCTTAATTTTTCTTTTTCCTTCATCTGTCATATCTAATTAACCAAATCCTTTTCGTTTCAGTTTTCAGCCTAAGCCTTTGTGCTAGTCCCGGGATTGACGTTTTTTTTGTTTTTTTTGTTTTTTTTCCCTATAAAGGCCACATACATGTTTCAGTCGTTGCAGGCCATCGTAACAATACGTAGAAAATACAGACACAAGAGTGTTACAAAAACTGGATTGGCCCATAGGCTATATAGCTTGCTCACCCCTGTGCTCATTCTTCCTGCAGCTGGAATGTTTTGCCTCCAGGTGATCTTGTTACTCAGTTTTCACTTCACATGTCTCCTTTTTAGAAAGGCCGTCCCTGACCAGCGAGCTAACATAGAACTCCTGTCTCTTACCTTACTTGCTTTTTAGTCGACTATTCATAATAACACTTGGAACAAGGTCAATTGTCTTACTTTCTGAGTCCTTCCCCTTATCTATGAGAGCAGATACCTTGTTTTTCTTGTTCATTCCTACCTTTGGGACCTGTGTCTTGCTCATGATTAGTATGTAGTAAATATTTGTTAAATGAATGATTATATGTTGTTTTTCTTTCACAGGCATGAAAGGACTGTGGATAACATCATTCCATCAGCACAGATAATTCAGAGGTCTTTCTCTTCTCCAGAAAATTTTCAGAGACAAGCAGTGGTAGGTTGATTTATCAACTTGACTTGGTAAAAACAAAAAACAAAAAACAAACCAACCAAAAAACAACAAAAAAGCACAGCAAAACACTTAGATTGAAATGTTCAAATAATTCTTAAGTAATGTCCTAGGTTTTCGTTAGACTAGCATGATCTTTGTAGATTGATTACTCATTTTAGTTTTCACTGGGCTGAAGTACATATTTAAAAGATTGAAGATAAATAGAAGGGCTGTGTTTCACATTTGTATTTTTCTTCATGCATTGTTGTGGGGGTGGTGTGTTTAAAAGACAGGAAATTTATTCTCTGATGTTCTTGTAACCTAGGCTGAAGGACTTATTAGCATATGCTTTCTTTGATGCTTGTAACAGCAATTGAATATATTGGAGTCTTCAGACCATCTTCCTCTTGCTTTCCATTTTTTCTGTAATATGAAGCTGTGAGACTAGGCTTAAAATCCTTGATATGTTTTACTGTTCCATCTTTGTGTCCAGTCCTTCATTTTTTCATTTTGTCGTCACGTCTTTTATTTGTTTCTTTTTCTTGAATTCATTTCTTCTTTTTTTCACTGCCCAATCACAAGCATGGCTTATGACCCCTTGACCTTTTGCAGGCCTGCAAAATAAAAATAGAAGAATGAAATAAGGTAAAATTGAGCTCAGTATAAAGAGATGTCCACTTTTATGTACATACCACGTATTTTTCTCATTTTGCTGTAGGCTGTTTTAAAAAAATGATCACTGGCTTATAAGCTATCTGCAGGCAGAATTTGGGGGACCACTGGTCTAGTCAGTTCGTACTTGTCTCCATTTTCTCCTCACTGGTCCATCTTACACACTTGTTTGAAAATTATTGTAACTCTGTTTTGCTTATCTTCCTGGTAATTTGACTTTCCATCTTGTCACATAAAGTCAGAAGTCTCTAGCTTAGTTATTAGGTACTCCAATCATCTGATGCCAATAAAGCTTTTTAGCCTAATTGTCCATTAATCAGTGCTTATGAGGTCTGTAACCTCTCTTAGAGTTACTTGCTCTTCTGCGAACACATTCTGTTTCCTTGTTATCTTTGTGCAATTTCCTTTCCTTGATATACTTCCCCCTTAAAATATTCTATCCATGTTTTTAATACTCAGGTCCTATGCCACCTTCGTGAAGCCTTTCCTAATGATACTGAGCTCTTGACTCTTTATGTGTTCATCAGACAGTGATTTACATTATCATCATTTGTATGACCTCTTCCCTTCTACGTTTTGTTCTTGAGGGCAGGGAGTAGTAGGGGTAGTCGTAGAGGTGGGGGGGAGCGGGTGCCTGGGTGGCTTCGTTGGTTAAGTTTGCGACTTCAGCTCAGGTCATGATCTCTCATTTCGTGAGTTTAAGCCCCTCATTGAACTCTCTGCTGTCAGCACAGAGTCTGCTTTGGATCCTCTGTCTCCCTCTCCCTCTTTCAGAAATAAACGTTTAAAAAAAAATAGTAGTTATGTACAAATATCTTGTAGTTGTCCATTGGCATGAACAAACTTTGACTTGTTTAACCTAAGATCTACCTGGGCAGGTGGATCTACTAAAAATATTTGTAGTTAACATTTCCTTCTTTTTCTTTTAGATGAACAGTATTTTGAGACAGATGTCATATGGTGGGAAATTTGGTTCTCCACATCTGGATCAGTCAGGATTTTCCCCATCAGTTCAGTCACATAATCCTACTTTTAACCAGTCTTCAAGCTCCCAGTGGCGCCAGGAGACGCCATCCTCACAACGTAAAGTCAGACAGAATTCTCATCCCTACATCCTGGACAGACATTATAGCCGTGAACAACGCTACACTGATCATGGGTCTGACCATCATTACAGAGGAGGCAGGGACGACTACTTCCATGAAGATCGGAATCCTGATGGCTGGAGCCACGATTATGAAAACAGAAGAGACAGTAGTAGAGATGGAAAATGGCGTTTGTCTCGACACTAACAAGTATTAAAGGACGATGTTTTTATAGGGTCCTTTTAGGTCCCTTTGGCTGAATTGATCTGGAGGTGTTTTGTTAACTTTACAGAGCAGCTTTACAAGTTGCCACATTTCTTTATAAAATTTTTAAAACCTATAGCTGCAGTCTAATACAGAAATAAGAATTGTGGTTCCAGTTTTATTACATTAATAACCTTTCACCTCAGGGTTTTATGAAGAGGAAAGGGTTTTATGCAAAAGAAAGTGCCACAGTTTCTAATCATTTTAGACAATTAACGAAGGGATGTGTTATATGGATTGGTTGTATTATAAAGCAGATATTTTAATTATCTGTTATCTTTTTGTATTGCAAGAAGTTTGTTGTCAGTGAATCAGATTTTGGTGTATATAATAGAAAACATTCAAGTTTTGATAGTCTGAAATTACTGTCAGTATTTTGTCGATAAAAGAAAGTAATTTCAGTGACTCATTTTACTTAAAACTTATTGCGGTTTTAAGGGGATAAATCATATTTGACTTCTTAGAGAATTTTTAGTGTAAGTTCTGTGACATGCTCATTTGAGTTTTACTCTAATTGAACATAAAATTGTAAATCTGTACATGCTGTCTTATTCTAAAAATTTTTAAATTTACTCATTAAATCATGTTTGATGTATAACTGAAGTTAACTCAGGAAGTTAAATATCTCTAAATGTATTTTTTTACGTTAAAAAAATACAGTGTTAATATAAATCCCCTTTTCAGGAATAACAAAAATGTAAAAGCAGAGGTAAAATGGTAAAATGTTTTACTGAAAGTATTCTTTTTGCAAAAAGAAGGTTCATGAACCGTTTAAGTGCTGCCTCTGTTACTCAAAACTTTAAAAACTTTAACATTTTCAGAGTGCCCAGGACATGTGTACATGGGTATGTTTTATTGTGGAGATTGTACAGATTGCTTTTTTGTTTGAACGTTTGAAACAATTTAAACTTTTTCTGATTTAAAAATTTTTAAATCTTGTTTAACAAAATTGTGTATCAAGATGCTGTTTCCCATTTATTGTAGAACTGGTTTATAAAAAATCATTCCTTGAAAAATTTTGATCCTTTTTAATATTAGTAACCACAGCATTTATACTGTGTTCTTTTTTAATATATTGAAAATCTAAAAAAGAGTGTGTCTTATTTTTTTGACATTACTAACTTTGGAGACCATGTATACAAAGTTAGCAACATACTTTTATTCAGTGATCCCTCGTGTTAACAATGTTGGTTCTTAGAGCATCCTGAAATATTCCTTTTGTACATATTGAAATTAATATTTTAGAATCAGATTTTCAGTGATCTGGATTATAGTTCTTACCCGTTACGAACTGGTCACCCTCCTTAGTCTCTGGGAGTTCACGCACTCTCAGGTCTTCCCTGTGTGTAAATGCATGCCGTTTTTTGGTAAGTGGAACTGTTGACTCCGCATGATTAAAAGTTTGTTTGCTTATACAGTTTAATAGTAGAAGGATTTGTTTGCAGTGAGCTTGTTCTCCAGTATCTTACCTATGTGAATATTTGGTAGCTTATAGAGATTAACAAAGATTAGTACTGCTTTATTGCAAGGTATCTCTGGGTCCGATCCTTTCATATTGATTCATAGGTAATCCTGGTTCAGGGTAATCATTTTTAATGATTTTAATGATGGGGCACAGCCCTTAGGAGGTTCCAGTGGATCTCTTTCACTTCAATCCCACCCAGTTGAAAGTAACCATACTGTACATAAATGTACTGGGTAAAGGGACAGAACGAGATGGTCCCAACAAATTGGGCATAGTTGGGGAGCTCGTTCACCCAGGCTTGAGAGCTACAGTAGAAAGGAAGAGGTGTTTTTGTGGGAGCACGGTTTCTCCCCAAGGGTGTGGCACGAAATACCACTCTGTTCTGTAATGAAGTGTTGGGTAAATGTTCTGTACTGACATGGTGTAACCTTCTCTTAGAGAGTGGCAACACCATAAAGCTTCTGACAAGTCCTGCAGTAAAGAAAGTCTATACTTAGTATTCCAAAATTTTTGACCCTTATTTTACCCTTTTGTACATAACACATACTAATATACTAAGACTTCTAAAGAATCTGACTCCACCCTTCTCTATCAAATCAGTCAATATTTTTGGTACCACTTTCCAGCTCTGTTGTGTAGGCCCATATCCCTCACACCTACTGCCTATCATGCTAGAAGGGGCAATCATCCTCTTCCAGGATTATTGTATCAGCACCCTACTGTAGCAGTTTATGTATTCCAATAGTACCCTGTATTTCACTTGTTGTAGCCTTATACTGTGTTATAATTTTCTTTTTATTTGTATCTCTCTAGAAAGTTCCTTGAAGGCAGAAACCATATCTTACCAGTGAATTCTCAGTATCCAGTACCTGGCATTAAATTACTTGGTAAATTTTTGATGAATGAATGAAAGAATGTTTGTCAGATAATTGAATTAAAAAAGGAGGCTTAATCATAGTAGTAGTTTTTTTTTTTAATAGGTTTCCTAACCATGAACCATCATTGCATCCTGTTATAAAAACTCTGTATTACAATATATTGTGCCTTTAATACACTCTAGAATTCTATTTGCTTTCCAAAAGTGTTAAGGTTTTGATCTGTATTCATGAGGTTTTCTTTTAAAAATTGTTTTATTATGTTGGTTTGGTTTTGGAATTATGGTTCTGCTAGCTTTATAGAAGGAATTGGCAAGCTTATCTTGTTCTATGCCCTGGAAACAAAATTGAAAAATATAGGAATTAACCTGTTTCTTTAAGACTTGTTAAACTCCTTTGTAAAACTCATTTCTTAGAAGTAACTGGTTTTTTCTCCCATTTTTTGTTTTGGTTATCAGTCTATCCGTATTTCCTACTTTCTCAGGAATCAATCTGAATAATTTATACCTTTCTAAAAAAAAACCCATTTTCTCTGTCTTTCCAAATTAATTGACAGTTGTACATGGTATTTCTTACAATTTTTGTTAAATTCTATCTACGGTTATAGTTGTTTTAGTTCCTGACATACTTTACTTTCCCTCCCCCATCGTCATTAGACTCGCTGTGCTGTTATACATTGTGCATTTATTTATGTAAAAGCATGCCACATTGTTTCTGTTTTTGAAACCTTCCCTTTTAAAGAGATCGAAGTAAAAAGTATATACGATTCCGACAGTTAACCATTTCTGGAGCTCTTTGGTCCTCCGTGTACATCCATCTGGTATCTACTTGGAAGTTTTTGGGATATGTCTTGTAGTGCAGCCTTGCTGGTGATGAATTCTTGTAGCTTTTGTGTCTGAAAAAGTATATTTCATCTTTGTGTTTGAAATATCTTTTTGCTGGGTATAGAATTCTAACTTGACAGTTTTTCCCCCCCTTTTGATATTTTAAAAATGTGGCTCCACTGTCCCCCTGCTTGCATTTTTTCCTGTAAGAATACTGCTGGCTAGTACATAATGTGTCATTTTTGTCTAGCTGGTTTTGAGCAATTGGATTATAATGTGCCTTAATACAGTTTTCTTCATGTTCCTTTTGCTTGGAGTTTTTTGACATTCATGGGTCTGCGGGTTTATAATTTCAATCAAAATTGGAAAGTTTTGGCCATTGTTTGAAAAAAAATTTTTGTCCTCACTTTCCTCTTTGGAAATTTCAACTACGCTTAATACGAGACTACTTAATGTTATCCCATAGCTCACTGATGTGTTGTATTTTTTAAATTTTGTTTTCTCTGTGTGTTCATTTAGATAGTTGTATTACTAGGTCCTCAAGACTACTTTTTCCTTTCCCCCCCCCCCTGCAGTGGCTAGTTAGCAATGAATTCCAATATAATCTTCATCTTAGATGTTGTAGTTTTCTCTCTAGAAGTTTGATTGCCTTCGCTTTTCTTCTGATTGGTACTCTGTTTTTTTTTTTTTTTGTCTTCAGCTTCATGAGGTACAATTGACAACATTGTAGTCTATTTAAAGTATAGAGCACGATTTGATACACATTGTGAAAGAGTCCCCCCCAGTGAGTAAATTAACACATGACTTTTGGATCTTTTTTTTTTTTTGTATCTTCACTATCTTTACTTAATTTTTTCAACAATTGGAATAAAGTTACAGTAATTTTTAATGTCCTTGCCTGCTAATTCTAATATTTTTGTCAGTTCTCCGTTGGTTTCTGTTCACTCCCGTTATTGGATGTGTTTTCCTGCTGCTTTTGCACACCCTGCAATTTTGACTGGTTGCTGGGCAGTAGGGATTTTACCTCATTGGATACTTGATAGTTTGTATTTCTGTAAATATTCTTGAGCTTTCTTCCAGAACACACGTAAGTTATTTGTAAACCATTGTAGCCAGGACATGATTTAAGATTTGTTAGGATTTCACAACTATTTAGGATTAACTCCCCCATTACCAAAGCCAAACTCTCGAACACTGTAACAGATGCAAACACTGTAACACATGCTCGTGAATCACGAAATGTTTCAGTCTATCTAGTGGGAACAGATACTATTCCTGGTCCTCTGTGAGTGCTGAGTAGTAGTCCCTCTAATTCTCTGGGGCAATTCTTTTCCCAGCCTTAGATAGTTTCTTCAAACCTGTATGCTGATCTCTACTCTCATGAATACTGGAGGAAACCGGCAGATGTCAGAGTTTTCTCCTGGGCACCTTAACCACGTGCAGTCCTGTGTTCTAGACGTTGTAGCTGCCCGGGTTCCCTGAGACTCTCCTGGAGTTTGCCAGGCTTTGCCTACCCCGCCCCCAACCACACTGCTGCTTGGAAATTGCCTCAAGGCAGCAAGCTGAGGCAATCTTAAGGCTCACCTCATCTGTCTCCTGCTCCTGAGGATTACTGTCCTTTCCACCTGACATCCACTGTTTTGTGTTTTTTTCTTTGTATTGGTTGTTCAGGCAGGAGGGTAAATCCAATCCTTGTTACCCCATCTTGACTGGAGGTGGAAATTAAGTCCTGGGTTTTGACCCGTAGTGTACTCACCATTCTTCATGTTAAATGGTCTGTATTTTCATGTTTGATTTTTCTTTCTAACTTGAGTTATTTAGCTCTTTTTTAAATTTCTAATTGATTTTTTTTCCTTCTATTGTGACTGTGGAGAGAGAACATGACCAATGTGATAAAATAAAATAAAAATAAAATAAAATAAAAAACAAATAGAACAAACTTGTAGAGATAAAACCCGATCACTAGCTGGATGATCACAGGCTTTTTTTTAGGTTTCCTGGCAGTGAGCTAACAGGGCTGACCCACGGCCCAGGCACACCTGTCCCAAGGCTGCGGAGGAGAACTTGGAAGACACACCCATCCTCCTTGGCTGGCCCTTCTGCCTGTGAGTTCCATCCTGCCCTGTGGGACACCCGCCAGGTGTTCGCCTAAAGGTTTCTTTTCCAGTTTTTCTAATGGTTCCATGCATGTGTGAAAAACAATGATTTTCTCTGTTTCAAAACTCTGCCTTGACAAAATTAGCTCTTACCTGACAAAATGTGTAAATCAAAAATGTCAGAATGAGGAGTTATTAAAAAAAAATTAAAATGCGTGCATATTAATTTAATACACATAAGTATACATTCATTTGCCAATCTTTTGATGTGGAGCCAAAGCCCTTTCCTTATATCTAGGTATGCTAATTGGGGGTTAGTGGCTGTTCTTGCATAAATCACTACCAGATTGCATTGCCTATAATTTCCATTTTGAGTTTCCTCATAGTGGAAGGCAGTTGCAGAGAAACTTGTGAAGGATTCAAGTTTTCTGTTTCTCCTCCTTAACAGTTGTCTTGCTCACACTTAATCTCAGCAAGTTCTTATAATGATTTATCCTTCCTGAATCTTTACAAAGTAATTCAACTAGTTTTCTAGAAATTTTTATGTTCCACATTCGTATTTGTATTTTATATTCATCCATATTCTTATTCATCCGTTTATATCATGTTTAGGTTGAGAATTTGCATTAATGAGCACTAAACTTAAGCAGGTTTGGAACAACTTAACTGGAAAGAGGAAGCACGGGTGAACTTCTAGGAGTGGCTGACCAGTCCCTAGGCTGCAGCATGTCAAGGACGCAGACATTTATTACAGAAAGAATAGGGAACACCAGTGAATCCAACAACTCAGTTAAGTGGGATCAAAGCAGAGAAATGTGCTAATTTGGTAGATAAGTTCTGTTAATTCTATGTTTCAAATCCTACATGTTTTTCTCTTCTTGACCTCTTAGTTCTGAAAGAGATGATTCTAATTTATGATGTTCTCTGAGTAATGTATCCTGAAGTGGGTATGTATCCTGAAGCTATTCTAGATACAAGATGAAGCATGACGTTCCTTCACCGTGTACTGTAACTGTTACCAGTGTAAATATCCTCAACCCGTTCTCGTGCTATTAACTTTGGGTTCTCTTCTGGTTCATATTGCTATTTCACACCTCCAATTTTGTTCGTATTAGCCAGCTATGTCTTTGACTATTACTTTTGAATACCTCTATGTCACTTGATTTTAGGCATGCCTCTTACAGTAAGGGATGTTTTGATTTCTTCCTTCTCTACTTCCTTGCATAGGTATGTTTCCAGGATTGATCCCCTTTCTTTCCCCCCACCCCCTTTCTTCTAGGGTAGCATTTAAGAACTCTGGATACACACTGGCATCACCTAGGAGCCTTTCAAAAAAACAACTTAATGCCTAAACTTTACCCCAGAGCCTCAGGGAGGAAGCATGGTGTCAATATTTTTTAAAAGGGTCTGGTATAAAGTCAGGATTGAAAACTGTACTGTCACACTATTTCTGTTCCTGTAGTGTATCCCTGTACATTCTCATCAATCATATTAAAGTTTATAGTTTTTGTTTTTTTTTATCAGACAGGCTGAAACAGTTGTAGCAGTCAAGGTAAAATCAGAGTGATAAAGTATAAGGGACTTGTTGTAGAGATTTAACCTTAAGCAACTGTGATCGCTGGTGGAAAAATCTGTTGCCCTGCATCTGGTGTTGGGCCTGAAGTCACGGTAAGTCAGCCAGATCAGCAGCTGGGAAGAAAAGCTGAACAAGAACAGGAGCAGGGACAAACCAGAGAGTGGTAGAAAACAAACACGGAGCTTGCATCTGTCTCTCGTTACCCTGCCTTAGTTGACTTGGACGATGCCTGCAGGTGTGGCTGGCACTCTCGGCCACAGAACTGCACGTATCTTTGGCCCAGGACTCAGAGAAGTTGGAGGACATGTGGCAGAACCTGGAGGAGCCACAGCCTGGGCGCTGCCCCACGCCAACAAGGTGAGCCAGGAGACCAGCAACAATGTGCATGAGGTACCACGGTACCTGGCACCCTCCTCTAATCTTCTGGAATGTAGAAAATATGGTTGCTGTTTCCTTACAAGGTCCAAGTCTCAAGCAAATTTCCCTTGCGGTCAAAACCGCATTGCAATTCGAACACTCTCTACCTGGACTTAGGCTAAGAGCTTGTTTCTCTAGAGACTGTCCTCACTTCAGACACTAGCGACAAGCTCAGGGATTCCTGGGCCATAACTCCTGACCAATCTGCTACAAGTTCAGGGGTTCCCACTACTCCCTCATGTCTGATAATTCACGAGAGTGACTCACAGGACTCAGCTAAGAGCTATGTTTATGGTTGCGGTTTTATTATAGCAAAAGGATACAAATCAGAATGAGACAAAAGAGGAGACACCTAGGGTGAGGTCTGGAAGGGTCTCAAATAAGGCTTCCGTGTCCTCTCCCCCTGGAGTCAGAACGCATCACCCTCCTTGCACATCATTGTGTGTTACCAGGCAGGAAGCTTATCCAAGCTTTGTGTCCAGAGTTTTTACTGGGGCTTCGTGACAGAGGTAT
Organism: Acinonyx jubatus; assembly: GCF_027475565.1. Lineage (NCBI taxonomy): Eukaryota > Metazoa > Chordata > Mammalia > Carnivora > Felidae > Acinonyx > Acinonyx jubatus. Next base: position 101,049,399 of record NC_069390.1, on the reverse strand, counting down.
GATTGATTGCATCCTTGGCCGTGCGATTGAACTCCGTCTCCAGCCCTCTTCTCCCCCAGGAGTTTGGACTGGTATCAATTTGGCTCAGAGCCTCAACTCCAGTCGCCAGGCTGATCTTTCCAGCATGGCCAGCCCCGATCCTGAGACTATCTAGGGGCCTCCCATGAATATGAAGGATGCTCTTCTCACTTGCGGAATTCCAGGGATGTGGAGAGGCTCTCTCCCAGGGACCAGGAACAGAAGCCAGTTGAAATCTTTACTGTAGAGCACCAACTCTAAATGGAACTAGACAGGGGAGGCTATTCTGGTTGACACAGTGCAAAACCATCACAACAGGAGGATACCTGACCCCCTTGCGCCCCACCAAGAAAACACGTGTGGAACACTTTCCCTTTCCTTGCCACGTCTCTCCTACCATGAGCATACAGACCACCTTCCAAGCTCAATCTCTCGGGTTTTAGTTTCAGACTGCCATTACTGTTTAAACATTTTATCTTCTCTCTAAGGTCATATTTCTCAACTTCTTTATTATGTATTATACTATATTATAGCTTTTTAGAACTACAAAGTTATTTATTATACTATATAATATATTAAATTAGCTTTTTTTACCTTATACTTCTAAAGAAGAAAGCAACATTACTTGGCAAATTTATTTTTTATTTTTATTTAAGAAATTGTTTTTAATGTTTTTATTTATTTCTGGGAGACAGAGAGAGACAAGCATGAGTGGGGAAGGGGCAGAGAGAGAGGGAGACACAGAATCCGAAGCAGGCTCCAGGCTCTGAGATGTCAGCACAGAGCCCGACGCGGGGCTCAGACTCACGAGCCACGAGATCATGACCTGAGCTGAAGTTGGACACTTAACTGACTGAGCCACCCACGTGCCCCTTGCCAAATTTAAAATGATGTGTATTGTATTTGGTTTGGGTCTTGGTATGGGAATAACTTTTTTCAAACAGCTAGCATTTAGTGAGTATTTACTGTGTGCTAAGGGTTGTCAAAAGCTACTTAAGACTGTTTTGCAGAAGAAGGAGTTGAGGCTTACAGAAGTTAATAACATCCCCAAGATTACACAGTGGTGGCGACCTGGTTCATATCCAGTCAGTCTGATTCCAGATGTCAACCTCTTAACTCTTAACTATTCTTCTTCTTCTTCTTCTTCTTCTTCTTCTTCTTCTTCTTCTTCTTCTTCTTTTTTAAATGTTTATTTATTTTTGAAGGAGAGACAGAGTGTGAGCGGGGGAAGGGCAGAGAGCAAGGGGGACACCGAATCCAAAGCAGGCTCTGGGCTCTGAGCTGTCAGCACAGAGCCTGACTAACCCACGAACCATGAGATCACGACCTGAGCTGAAGTCGGACACCCAACTGACTGAGCCACCCAGGTGCCCTCCCCACTCCTTTTTTTTTTGAGAGAGAGAGAGAGAGGGCGCAAGTGAGCAAGGGTCAGACACAGAGCGAGAGAGAGAGAATCCCAAGAGGGGCAGAGAGAGAGAGAGAAGTGGGGCTTACCAGAAGCAGGGCTCAAGCAAGCTCACCCCAAGCGGGGCACGAGGTTACCCAATGTAGGACTCAAACTCATGGACCTGTGAGATCATGACCTGAGCTGAAGTCAGATGCTTCATGACTAAGCCACCCAGGTGCCCCTATGCTTCTTTAGTTATGTGTGACAGCACCAAAGGTAGACCGTATTGCTTTTATGGCTTGATGTTTGGCATGCTTGTATTTTGTGCTTAAAATAAGAAATTACTTATTTTTATAAGTTTGATATTTTTTTCTTTCTGTAAATGATAATAGAGCAGATACCAGGAGTGTAACTGCTTCACAAGACTTATAGTAGTAGATAGTTTTTATTCTCATTTAATGAAAAACTAAACTGGATAGGCTCTTTATTACATTTATCTTGATATTGGTACTTGAAATACAAAGATATACTAGTGTACTACTTAAAATGTTTTTATTAATGTTGCTAATATAACCTGGAGATCTTTTTTAAAATTTTTATTTATTTTTGAGATGGAGAGAGGCAGAGAACAAGTGGGAAAGGAGCAGAGAGAAAGGGGGACAGAGGATCCTAAGCAGGCTCCCCATGGACCGCAGAGAGCCTGAAGTGGGGCTTAAGCCCATGAACCACGAGATCATGACCAGAGCGGAAGGCAGCCGCTTAACCCAATGAGCCACCCAGGCGCCCCTAACGTGGAGATCTTGAATTGTGATTATGTGAATGAAATTTTCATGGATGTGATAAAGAACCTCCTTTGGGAAATTTACAGAATTATTATCATTTTGATGCGCCTTATTAACGTGCTTTATTTCAACATCAATGTGAATTATACTTTCTTTTTAAAAACAAATAATTACAATGTTCCTCAAATGCATTGGTTAGTATTTCTTTGCCTAAAAGAGTCTCAAAAATGTGACTCAATTCCTGTTGGTGAAGGTAAAAACGCATGTATCCCGTTTGTTCTAGTTTTCTACTGCTGTTTAATAAACTACCCTAAAACTCATTGTTAAACCCCAAACATTTGTCCGGGACTCAACAGGGATGCCTCTTCTCTGCTTAGCAACATTGGGGTGACTCAGTTTGGGGCTGAATGATCCCCTTTGAGATTGGATTACTCATACAACTGTCAAGTTGGTGGTGACTATTGGCTGAGACCTCAGCCGGGGTGGTGAGCCGGGTGGTTTCGTTCCTCTCCACACAGGTCTGCTTGGGCATCCTTTCAGCACAGTGACTGCATTCTAGCAGTGAGCATCCCAAGAGAGCAAATACACAGCACTTCATAATCTAGCCCGAGAGTCACTTCTGCTGCATTCTGTTGGTCAAAAAAGTCACAGTGGTCCACCCTGGTTCATGGAGAGGGGACAACGAGAGCCCAATGATCAATGAGAGGAGTTTTAAGATCATACTGTAAGAGAAGAATGGGGGATAGGAACCATGGTTGTGACCATTTTTTAAAAGCTAAATCTACCATCGTATTCTTCCAGGACCTAGATTTGGTAAACAGCACAACTAAACACAACTACTGTTGTTGTTTTCTTCTAGCTATTTCATTTAAAATTTTTCCCACTTAAATGTTTACTCCATTTAGATTTTATTTCGGTGTAAGTTTTGAAGTCAGCAGCCAATTTAAGTTTTTCTTCAGGTATAGCTGCCTAGTCACTAACACAATTTGTTATCAATCCATCTTTCATCACTTATGAGAAATGGTATCGTTACCAGATTCTAACTTTCCCCTTTGTTTTGTCTGTTTCTGGCCTAACAACCTATAAATGTCTGGCTCTTCCTACCCTAGAACCGAATTATTGCAGGACTAGTTTCTTCCACGCCCACCCCACCAGTTGTTTTTCTCCACCCCCCCCCCCCCAAATTTTGCTGGCTCATTCTTGGATGCTTCTTTTTCTTTGTGAACTTTTCTGTATCAACTTAGCTTGTCTAGTTCTAAACCAGTCTGTTGGTATTTCCATCAAAATAGTGATTACTAATTTTAAATCACTCTTACCATGAATGAAACTGGGTATTTTTGGCTTCTTTGTGTCAGCCAATAATATTTCTTCATGAAACGTTCATATTCTTTGGCCATTTTTCTACTAGGGTTTTGATTCTTCTTATTGAACTGTGAACACTCTTCGTATTTGGGGATATCAGAGCTTTGTTTGAAATGTTTCTTGTAAATGTGTTCCCCAATTACAGTAGTCCAATTCTATCTGTGGTTTTTCTTTCTGTGGTTTCAGTTTTCTACAGTCATCGGTGTTCAGAAACCAGACTGTCCTCTCTGATAATGTGTGAGTAGAGCCTAGTGCTACGTCACAGCGCCTCCGGCATTGCCCTCACTTCATGTCTTCATGTAGGGATGTTTTCATCTCACATCATTGCAAGAAGAAAGGTAAGTACAGAAAAATAAGATATTTTGAGGAAGAGAGAGAACATATGCACATAACTTTTATTATAGTATATCATGATTGTTCTATCTTATTAGTTATTATTGTTAACCTCTTACTGTGCCTAAGTTATAAATTAAACTTATCACAGATGTTTTGTGAAAGAAAAAACATAACATATATACGGTTAGGCACTATCTGACATCCACTGGGGTTCTTGGGACATATCTCTTGCAGATAAGTGAGGACTGCTGTGGTTTTGCTTCTGAGGTTTTTTTTAAGTACTGAAATAAATAGTAAATGTGTGTGTGTGTGTGTGTGTGTGCGCACATAAGTGGGCAGAGGGAGTGAAAGCTATCTTTTCTTGAGTGGTTTCTTCTGCTAGTTTGAGATTTATGCATTCTTTGCCTACCCCCAAAACAGCCATAGTTTTTCAGGATTTTTTTGTGACCTTGTTTTTATATTTAAGTGTTTAATCCATTTAAAATTTTTTTCAGCGTATTGTGTGAAATTCTGACCAAACCAGTTTTTTGCTAGTCTACCTTTCCAACACTATTAAAGCAATGCTTTTATTTAACTGTTTTTCAGAGTTCAAAATATAATCAAGAACACATAATTTTTCAAGTTGGAAGAAAAATCCAATTATGATTTTGACTTTAATTGTGTGAAGTCCTACACTAATAACAGCAAGAACTGCTACTCAGGCCTAAATGTGAAATGACTCATTGCTGGAGTATAAGCACATTCAAGTCACAGATTTGACATCCTTTAGTTTCTATTTTAAGAAGATGGCCCTCCCTCCAAATTTGGTGATCTGTAAACTTTATTTAAAAAAAATTTTTTTTTAACTTTTATTTAATTTTGAGACACTGAGAGAGACAGAGCATGAGCAGGGGAGGAACACAGAGAAGAGGGAGACACAGAATCCGAAGCAGGCTCCAGGCTCCAAGCTGTCAGCACGGAGACTGATGCGGGGCTCGAACCCATGGACCGTGAGATCATGACCTGAGCCAAAGTTGGACGCTTAACCGACTGAGCCACCCAGGTGCCCCGAGATCGGTAAACTTTAAATTAAAAATTTTAATTCCTGTTCATAAAGGAATAATTCTATTTAAAAATTTTTTTTTGTGGTGCGATACATTAAATTTGGCACTTTAGCCCTTTTAAAGTGTACAGTTCAGTAACATTTAGTATATTCACACTCGGCAACCGTCACCGTATTTCCAAAACTTCCTTGTCATCCCAAACCCACTCTGTACTCAGTAAGTAGTAACATCCAGCTCTGCTGTCCTTCCCAACACTGCCTGGTCCTGCCACTTTCCCCGCCCCGCTCACCACCACCCCCCCCCCCCCCCGACAATTCAGCCCACAGACATTTGGTCTTTATGAATTTGCCTTTTCTAAATATTTTATATGAGTGAAATAATGCATCATATGTCCCTTTCTGTCTGGCTGATTTCATTTAGCCTAATTAAGGGAATAGTTGTAGGAAGCAGTTGTTGCTATTATTTAATTTTTTAAAATGTCTATTTAGTTTTGAGAGACAGAGAGAGCACAAGTGGGGAGGGGCAGAGAGAGAAGGAGACAGAATCTGAAGCAGGCTTTAGGTTCTGAGCTGTCAGCACAGGGCCCCACGCAGGGCTTGAACTCACGAACCGTTAGATCATGACCTAAGCCGAAGTTGGACACTTAACCAACCGAGACACCCAGGCGCCCCACAGGTATGTCAGAATTTGAATGTAGGTCTCAGACACCCTAGTACCACAGTTATCCCCCTCTGCTACCCTCCCAAGATGAAGTGTTATGGTTTGGAAATAACTGTACAAATGGGGCAAAAAAAAAGGGGGGGGGCATAATTGATTGTTTTTTGTGTCCATAACTTTTACATCCATAACCTTTTCTTCTCATGGAGTTCAAAGGCTACTTTGAGGTCAGCACAGAAACAGATGATAGGAAATGGAAGAGGTCTTCCTATTTGAATAGTTAGGATTAGTCATCAAAGTATTCTCTAAAGTGAAGTGCATATTTCTTACTGCATTTCCTAGGAAGCAAAATAGATACAAAAAATTCCAAGAATGAACGAGTCCTAAGGGGTTTGTAGAGTTTGCTTTTAAAGCAATGCCTACTTTAGCTGTATCAATAATAAGTTTTATAAAATAAAAGGAGAGATGTACAATTGGATGAAACAGAAATAGGTCATTAAAGCTTGGGCTGTGGCACGAGGTGACTAACATCCAAAGGTAAATGATGAGCTCTGAAGAGAGTTTAATTTTATGAACACACTTCTGGTGTATTAGTTTACTCTTAGTTTATTTGCTGTTAATGACAATTTAAAAAGTATAGAAAACCCATTTGACTTAAGCTAATTACTCAATTTTCCCAACAATCACTTTTCTTCCGCATGAAGTTTTCTCGTCTGTGTTGCAAGATTTCTCCCCTTTCAAAATTACATTCTGAGTGCTGTTATGCTCATTTAAAATTTAATGCAAGTGTTTGAGGATGGCACTTAATTTGCTACGTAGAAAGGGAATTATTGCTGTCAGCACTTACGTTTGAAAAATTTTGTCAGGACAATACAATTATTTAAAAAAACTGTTCATTCGAAGAAGGTTTCATTTGTTAAAGTGATCATCCTAAAACTTGTCCCAGCCACTCTGTTTCTGATTGTTCTTCTGGAACCTTGTGCAGACACCCTTTCCTCAGTTTCATTCTTCCCCACCTCTTTCCCTTTATTTCCCAAGCTTCCTGCTATCGGTGGCAATGTGGTTCTTCTTCTCAACAAACTTGTTTGCTCCTAGACTGCTTCTCTTCCATTCTCTCTGAGACACCAAGGAAAACCTTTATTACTCTCTTTGTTAACTTGCAATTCTCTGATTTGTTTCTCAAGTTGCAGCAGAATTTTGTGTTCTAATGGCCAAATACAATGACATCTTTCCGACCTCATCCTGAGTTTGATACCGATGACTTCACTCACACCTTCCTTCAAATTTTTTCTTCCATTATTTTCTGTAATGCTGCATTTTATTTTTCTTCTTCCTTCCTTCCTTTCTTTTTTCTGAGAGAGAGAGAGCAGGGGAGAGGCAGAGAGAGAGGGTGATAGAGGATCTGAAGCGGGATCTGTGCTCACTCTGGGCTCAACATGGGGCTCAAACCCTTGAACCATGAGATCTTGACCTGAGCCAAAGTCTGGCGCTTAGCCACCTGACCCACCCAGGCGCCCCTGTAATGCTGCATTTTCTTGACGCTTTTCCCATTCCTACCATTTTGACCAATGGTTATCTGTCTCTGATTTCCTTTCTTCACTCACATTTGAATATAGGCAATCTCCAAAGCATGTTCTATAGGGGTTAGGGATTGTTTTAGGTTATCAAGAACAGAGGCTCAAAAATAGTGTCGTAACAAAGTAAGGATTTTTCTTTCACCTAACCCAGGTTTCCGGCTAATAGGGAAACTCCCCTAAGTCACCATGCATAGAGACACCAACATCGCTCCTATCTTACCATTTTCATCACTATTCCTGCTCAAGATCACATCATGGTCCAGCACAGATGCTAAGGCTTTGACCACTGCGCCAAAATTCCAGGTATCAGAAAGGGTAAAGAACACTTCCCAGTTAATTCCTATCAAGAAACCTTGTGGAAATCCAATAGTATCATTGGCTAGAACTTAGCCACATGACCATAGCTAGCCACAAGGATGGTAAAGTGCCTGCTAAAACTCAGAGATATGTTATGCATGAAGAAGTGTATTTTTTTCAATGTTTATTTATTTATTTTGAGAGAGAGAATGTGAGCAAGCACACATGCATGCGGGGGAGGGGCAGAGAGAGAGGGAGAGAGAGAATCCCAAGCAGGCTCCACAATCCATGCAGGGCCTGACACCAGGCTTGATCCCACGACCATGAGATCATGATCTGAGCTGAAATCAAGAGTCAAATGCCTACTTGACTTAGCCATCCAAGTGCCCCAAGAGAGAAATGTATTTGATAGTTAATGATTAGTGTCGGCCACAGTCTGTTTTCTCAGATGCTGGCTACGTGACCAGACGTGATCAGTATTTATAAATAGTGAGTGGGGTGGGCCTTTTAAATAATAATAACAATGACTTATTTATCCTATTAAGCACTTGCCACATGCCAGGTATTGTGCTGTCTTTGTGCCTAGTATCTCAAACTCTTAGAATAATTCTTCAAAGGAAGTAGTTAGTGCTCTCAGTGTTTCGAAGATGAGGAAAGGGAGTCTCAGAGAGATTAGAGTCAACTTGTTTAAGGAAATATAGGCAGAAATGAGCTGAGGTAGGGTTTGAATTCAGCTCGTTTGTCTCCAAAGCCTATTGTCTTTTTCATTATACGTGGCCCACACTGAATATTGATGCCCATATTCTTTTGTCCAATAATTCATTAGACTGCAATTCATTAGACTGCTGTAACTGGATGTCATAATTTCCAGTAGCATATACCTTGGACTATTCAAAACTAGAGTTGTCTAAATTTGGTTGCCATGACGATTACTAATCAATTCAAGTTTGTCATCAAGATAGCTGCAGACCACCACGTACATTGGTAGCACAGGGAGGTAGTTAACTCTGAACAAGCTGTGGGTGCCAATGAGGAACCCACAGGAAGGACTCACACTTCACCCTGGGGCCCTCTACCCGAGGAACTCAGGACCTCAGGTCTGCAAAGCCTCAGGCCCCAAGTACCTGTAGGCATGCTAAACAAGCCCACCCCCTGGGACACTGCCTTTGCATGGGGTGGCCCTGTTCCAAATCTTGAAATTTTATTTCATGTTTTCGTGAGAAATAAGACAGGCCAGGTGCAAGAGGCCAGGACTGTTAGGCCTGTGGTACATCCTCCACATGGAAGGGAAGTCAGGAGTGAGAAGAAATACTCCTCTTCATTCCCCATCCCTGCTCCTACCCTGCTTCAGTTTGTTGTTGTTGTTGTTGTTTGGTTTTTTGTTGTGCTCGTGGAGAACTCAAGCAGTGTTGTACCATACCATTATCATACGTACTTTTCATTGAAAGAGCTCTTTTAGAATACGTGCAGCCGCTCTGTTCTCCGTGGACCTTACACACATATCCAGTAGAGACTAAGCCAGGAGACAAATCTAGTACATGATAGCTGCTGTGCTGTCAGAATTACCCTTTCCCTCCTTCTAACTTGGTCAGCTTCTTCTCTGCACTGTGCTCTTTGTTTCTGGCAACTTCTTCCTTTAGTTGATTTCTCTCCTGGGATACTCCTTACTTTTCCAAGAAATGGTCTTCTGATAGGCTTGCCTCACCAGTTTGTTCATTGTATGCCAACACGTTCAAATCCAGCTGATAACTTTTTTTTTTTTTTAATTTAAAGCTTATTTTGAGAGAGAGTGAGCAAGATTGGGGGGAGGGCAGAGAGAGATGGAGAGAGAGAATCTGAAGTAGGTTCCACACTGTCAGCTCAGAGCCCAATGCGGGGCTCGATCCCACGAACTGTGAGATCATGACCTGAGCCAAAATCAAGAGTCAGACGCTTAACCGACTGAGCCATGCAGGTGCCCTGAGAATCTTCTTTATATGCTAACCGGGTTTACAGATTAGGTTTGCATAAACCGAAGACCTTAGGGCTGGCCTGAGCCTATAGGTGCAGTGTTTGGACAACCTGCCACCTTCTTCCCTCCCGTTGCTTCATCTACCCTCTCTGTGTGGATGACTTCCAAGTTCATGTCTCCATCCCTGCACTCTTCCTATCTGCCTGCTGGGTCCCTCCATGTATTGTCCCTCTCAAAGTGAGATTTCAGCCTTTCTAAAACAGAACTCTTACCTGTTCTTCTTGCACTTGGACGCTCCTTTGGGTTTCTCTCTTAGAGACCCATGACTCTAGTTGCTTAGGTCCAAGATACTCTATCTGGAATAGGCTTACCCATAATATTTGTTGTCAAAGTTACCTTCTTTAAAGATCTAATTCAGTTTCCATCCTCCTGTATCTCTTCAGAAAAGATGAATCCCTTTCCCTTATATTCCCATAGTACTTTATAATTCTTTAAGGCATTGGCACAACTCTCTTGTATTAAGTTTTGCATTCTCTGATTTGCTTACAGAAATCAATGAGTACTTATTATATATTAGATATTGTATATGCTTTGGTTTAATCATCATACAACCCAGTTTACAGATGGAAAAATTAAAGCTGTTTCCTTATCTGCAAAATAAAGAACTCTAAACTCAAAATGAATCATCTTATTCTTGGAGCTAAGACTATCTTAATATCTTACATACTTACAGTTTCTGGTATAGTAAATATTATCTTAATAAGCGTGTTTTTACTTTGGTATTCTGGCACAGTATCTGATACACACCAAGTATTTGTGTTTTTTGAGCTGAATTGAGATAAAGTGCGATTCAAATTTCATGAAAGCCTTTATAAAGTGTCCATTTTGTGCAAGGTGCATTTTGAAGATTATGTTTGGCTTTTATTTTTACCTTGTTTTTACCTTTTTCCCCCTTTATTCTGCAGTGATAAAGGGTAAAGACAAAAGATTTATCATCCTTTCGTTCTCCCCAGACCACTGGCAGGAAGTAAACAGCACTTATCTGCAGTTATCAGCAGTGAACCTGATGTCAATACTTCTCAAGACAAGGTTGCATAAGGCAGTGGAAAGGAAGAGATATTATCATCGACGGTTAAGTATTCATGAGGGACCTTCTGCCTGTTTAAAAATATTTTATAAGCTGTTGGACAGTTTACAGGTGTGAACTAGTTTCATTACTTTGGGGACCACTGATTGGTATGGCCACCATTACTCTGTGGCTCCATGCTAGTCCTATGAAAGTACAAAAATAAATGGATTTTGGAAATGAAAGTCTACTTTAACAGGATGGTGATAGAGCATAGCAGATAAAGTTTACTAGAACACAATTTTAACAATGTTACTTTTATGAACCCGCTGCTACAGTTAACAGGAGGAACCAGGGGTCTCTCCTAAGAGGGACTAATAGGAAAGGACATTTTAAAAGACAGGATTTGGGATGATTCTAAAGAGGAACCAGGGGAAGTGGGGATCACCTCTGGATTGATTATCATAGTAATCTTTCCTTATAAAGTGAGAGACCAAAGCAGGCCTGGGGAAGTCCTGGTAAGAAAGCTCAACTTAAAAAATAATATTAACAATAATGTCAGTGTTTACGGTAACCAATGGATGGAAACAACCTAAGGGTCCATCAAGGATAAACAAGATGGTGTGTGTGTGTGTGTGTGTGTGTGTGTGTGTGTGTGTGTAATGCAATATTATTCAGCCTTAGAAAGGAAGAAAATTCTGATGCATGCTATATAACATGGATGAAATTTGAGGACATTATGCTAAGTGAAATAAGCCAAACACAAAAGGACACATACTGTAGGATTCTACTTATATGAGGTACTTAGTGTAGTCAGATTCAGAGAGGCAGAAAGTAGAATGGTGGCTGCTGAGGGCTGGGGGAGGGGGCTGGGGAGGTTGGGAATGGGGAGTTAGTGTTTAAGGGATATGTAGTTTCAGTTTGGGAAGATGAGTAAGTTTTGGAGATGGATGGCAGTAATGGCTGCATAATGATGTGGTTGTATCTAATGCACTGAACTGCATACTTAAAAATGGTTAAAATGGGAAATTTTATGTTTGGCATATTTTATCCCAAGAAGAAAATAAAAGTAAAAAAAACATGTAAAAAAGAAGCAGTGATCTCTCAGTGAGGAGAGTGTTTGTGTGGCCTTGGCCGTGTTCTGTTAGAAACATTGTCATTGATTCTGTTAGAAACCTCATAGTCTGACTACCAGCAGTGTTGAGAAGCTGACTCAGAGCCCTATTCATTTAGAAACTAAAAAGTCAAGATGAATGTGGAATGCTGTGTCTGACAACCTTTTATCTGAATCTCTGCCCCTGGGTTGGAAATTGAGGCAGCTTTTCTGTGTCACGGACTCACATGGCTCAGATTCTTTAAAGTGAGAAGACATGGTCTATTGTCACTAAAATGATTTCACGCAGCAAAGCTTATCATAGTCTATGATATCAGAGAACAAGATTTCTTAGCTCTATAACCTTGTTGTTAGTTAACAAAAGCAGTTTTTATAGGATCCAAATAGAACTGAGAAAGCAAAGTCTCTGAGCAAAATGGTGTGGAAAAGAGAAATAAATTATTGAGTCCACTATGGGATGAGGCTGCCTTCAAATATTAGGGTCCCATGTTCTTATGTCTGTCCTCCTTATTTACATGGTGTGGATTTGTGATTTTGGAGCGTTTGCTTTTGGGATGCTAATCTTTAAGATCACCAATGTAATGATATTGTACACAAAACCCAATAAGCTATTAAGTCTCCTTACATTATAGTGCCAATCACCTAAAATGGGTCTTTCTTGTTATAAAGTAAATTGCTACGAAAACTTAAGTTTCAAAAGTGTCCACACATAATTTTAACTACACATCGTTTTAAAATTAAGGTCATAAATTTTCAGAATATAAGTTCTTAAATCTAAATAGCATTTTCTAATTTGGAATTTCTAAGAAAACTGAACAGTGTTCCGGGGAACTTTGAAAACACAAGTGTTCTGTGAAAGTTTAAAGAAATAATAATACTTTAGAATGATGATAAAAAGCCCAATTGGTAAAAGTTTCTGTACTTCAACTGATTCTACTTTCTATGAATCAAGGTAAAAACTGAGGGGGGGGGGTGGGGAAGGAAGAAATGTAGCCTATCTCTTATAAGGTAGGCTACAAATGAATAAAAAGCTACAGCGAAACAATGTGACTCATCAGGCAATGCATTTATAATATATACACATTGTGCACAACAAAAATCTTTATAAGTATACAATCTGTGCACACAATTTTGTTTCCATATGCCCGAGCAGGTGGGGGGTTGGCTGAACGTGGCATCCAGCACGCTACAGTATCCTTACAGCTCTGATGAGGCAACAAAGTTTCTCTCTCACAAAACCAGCTCACCGGGTACGAATTACTATGCGATGGACCACAAACTCCGTAATTAGTGTCAATATGGCTTTCAGAAAAAAAAAAAAAAAAGGAGAGGGTATAATTCCAGGCTGAGATCGATGTTTGCGACAACATTGCACTCTGCACAACGAATTTGCTACTGTATAGCAAAGCTTTAAGGGATTCCTGCAATTTGACACTACAAGGTGGAAAGGTCCTGTTGGTGACCATCTTTGCTCCTGGAAATGATGGAAACTGTAGCTATGCCCAGAGGAGATAACAGATACTTTGATAAAAACCAAAGCAGATTTCAGACCAGGCAGAGACGTTTTTAGTTCATTTTAATTTGCTGCAGATTCTTTATAAAAGGACAAGATTTAAACTTGGAGGGACTTGTAAGAGTGGAGCAGGACGTCTTCATTAGCACTGATACACCACAGCTGAACTGAAACACGGACCACCTCCCTTCACAAGGAATAAGGAGCGACCCTTTGCCAAGGAAGTCTTATTGAACACCTAATACATGCTAAGTGATCACTGATACAAGATCTCAAGGATTTCTAAAGGATTTGACAGTGGAATTGGCCTTCTGGCCTAAAAATAGCACACCGCCCTGCTGCATTACGTCAACGAGAAAAATACCCTGCGTGGAGGGGCAGGTAGGTAACAAGGTTGGGGGTGGGAGGGGGAGAGGCAAAAAGAGGAAAGATCTATTTGACAAAGTATATGTATAAATAGATAACCTTATCTCCCTTGACCAAACAAAGTAAGAGACTTCTTTCTCAACCAGGCGGTTCGCAACTAATCCAAACTCAGGAAATAACTCTCTGAAACGAATAAACTTAGTTCTGAAAAACATGCGCGTCCAGTAACATCCGAAAACACGTGGCGGGGGTGGGGAGAGCGGTCGGAACACCAGGCGAGACTCCAAATACCATCATCCCATTCGGCAGCTAAGCCGGGCTGCTCACGGCGAGCCGGCGCACTGGATGCTGGGACTTGTGGTTTTCGCTCCTGCGCCTCCCCGCGGGTTTGCGACGTTTAGCGACCATCGCGCCTGCGCCAGCGCCGGCTGAGAGGTTGGGGCCGTGGCGGCTCGTGCCGGGTGATGCTAGGCGGCTCCCTGGGCTCCAGGCTGTTGCGAGGTGTGGGTGGGAGTCGCGGGCAGTTCGGGGCGCGGGGTGTCCGCGAAGGTGGCGCAGCCATGGCGGCAGGGGAGAGCATGGCTCAGCGGATGGTTTGGGTGGACCTGGAGGTGAGTGCGGTCGGCGGGGCGGGGGAGGGGGTGAGGGGAGGCGAGTGGGGTTCGGCGCGGAGACCGAGTAGCTGAGCCTGTCCGCGGACGGCGGAGGGTCTCTGGGTCTCAGGTGTGGCAGGTGAGCGCCGCCGGGCTGCGGGCTGCGCGGGGCAGGTCGGCAGGCTGGACTCCTGCGGGTGTTGGGGACCGTGGTGGACTTGTGGGGTGTCTTTTCAAAAGGGAAGAGTCATCCATATGGCTGCATCCCGCTCCCTCCCCCCGCCCCAACCCCCGAACTCCGCTCGGGTGTGACCTCCCTAACGCTTTGGTCCTTCTGTGCTTAGGGTCACCGGGGTGGGGGGTTGGGGCAGCGGCTGTGCCAGCCTCCACACTCCCCTTCCGCAGCCTTATGGGACCCTGGGTTGTTCGAGCTGGACGGGACTCCGGAGATGACTCAGCCTTACCTCTCATTCCATAAAGGAGAAAACTGAGGCCGAGAGAGAGAGTTCGTCCCATTCAAGGTCATGCTGTTAGGGTCTCACTTGGGACTAGAACCTACTTTTGATCCCTTTAGGTTTTCCAAACCCATGCCGAGGACTCCCCCCTCCGCTGAATCTGAGTTTTCTTATATATGAAATGGGGGGTGGGGGAGTGGTGGTTAATAACCGTGCTTTCTCCATTAGATTGTGGTCAAGATCAAGTGGTGTAATTAATGTGAAAACTTTGTAAGCTGCAGAGATGTAGCGATGTGAGTTGCCTAACTCTTGACCAAATTGAATGGTGTCAGCCCTCAATTTTGCTGACTTTGCATCTGTCCTACAGTAGAACTGGGGTGCCTCACATAAAGTAGGCCCTTGGTAAATATTTATTGAATAAATGACTCATGTTTAGGGCCTGGAGGGCTTGGCCCGGGAAGCATCATTGTCTCTTTTATCCTGGCTATGGGAGATGAATGGACTATGTTTGGGGGGATTCCGGTTAAATAAAATTGGGTGAAATAGAGAGTTGGTTCTGTGTGTGTTACATATTTACTTTTGATTGCAGATGACAGGATTGGACATTGAGAAGGACCAGATTATTGAGATGGCGTGTCTGATAACTGACTCTGATCTCAACATTTTGGCTGAAGTAGGTGATGCTGTGTAATACAGTCATACTATTTGGAGTGTATTGGAAATCTAAATCGTTGTTTCCCCATCTCTTTATGTGAAAAATAGGAAACCTGAGGCCCATATATAGGTTAAGTTCCAAAGTAATATGCTAGGTCATGGTAGGGTTGGTTGTAGAACCAAAGTAGCCTCTCACAACCTATTTAGTTTTCAATATTCCATGCACCAAATGGCAAAGGGAATTGCTCTTGTTTACTGAGACCCTACTGTGCACCACGCACATTTCTAACTGCTTTACGTGTACGTACTCTCAGTCCTCACAGCAACTGCGAGGTAGGAGATTACCCTCATTTTCTAGAGGAGGACGTTTTGGCAGGGATCTTGGGTAATTTGCCCAAGGCCACCTGGCTTGTTATTGGGGGAGCCAGGAGTTTCACCCAGGCATTTGAAGTAAAGAACTTGTAACCAACCAGACAACCAGCTGTTGTCTCATCAGGATTAGTGCCTCATGCCAAACTGTCATCTTTGTATCATCACCTTAATTTTAACTTGAGTCTGTATGTCCACTCTCGGCCTTCTCCACTGGGATGTGTGGTTACCTAGATCTATATTCAGATTTTAGAATTTGGTGATGCAGAATCGGCATATTCTCCTATTGATATATTGGGCATGATTCACATGCTGCTTTTAACCGAAACATTAAGCAAAACAACACACCTGTTGCCCTTTGGCCCCTTGTGAAGCATTTGAGAAGTGTGGGAGAGAGCTTCTGATTGGTAGACGGTGAAATCCTGCTCTTGAATTGGTCCTTGGTCTCATACCGTCAGCAGTTTCAGAGGTAGTAAGAAACTCCAGGAACACAGTAGGGATGCTTGTGGAAAAGGCGGTTCTGTTAAAGTCAGTTCCCGGAGGGTGGTAGTGATGTGCTACTGACATTGGATACATTTCATAAATCTCCAGTAAGACCTCTACTTATCTTGGTAGGTAAGAGACGGGAGAAGGCATTTATAGATGAATTACTACTTGAGTGGAGTACCCGGCACACATCCTGGAGTACCTCTTGATACATCAGCTGGAGGAGAATCATGAGACTTTGTGTTTCTCATCATAACAACTAGCTCTTTTTTTTTTTTTTTTTTAAACTTTATATAAATACAGTTCTGTGTTTTGGGTTTGGTTGTTTTTTTTTTTTTTTTTTTTTGTCACTTGGAATTTACTGCAAATGAATAGTGAAGCGAAGTGTCTTTATTTTGTCAGCCCTCCTTACTCTTGGCTGAAGAAGAGTTTTTCCCTTAGTCTGTTGATATAATGTGAAATACTGACAGTTTAATGGACCAGTTAGTTAATATGTACCCTGGAGGAAATTTGGGTCTGTATTCACACAGCTGCAGATGACCGTGGCATTTGTAAATAGACTCAGTCAGATGAGGATAAGAATGTTAAAAAAAAAAAAAATGCTTATGGACTATTGGCACTTAAGTGTCATTTCTGTGGAAAATACGTTTTATTTTTGTATATGAGTCTGAGGAAGAAGTTTTATGCTGGTAGAGGAAAAAACATCCTATCCTGAAAATTTTTCTGTAGGTAGTGCAGGGTTCTGAGCCGGGACCTAGAATAAGTTATAGAGCCTTAGATTAATAGTTTGCTTTTCCCATCAGAGTTTGTTAGAATTGCTTTTTTGTTTGTTTAATGCTTGTTTTTTTTTTTTAAACAATAGGAGGGTTTTGTGTGTGTGTGTGTGTGTGTTGTGTGTATGTGTTTTAATATATGTAATCAGTGAATTTTTTGCTTCTTGGAGATTGCCTTTACCAGTTTTCTTGTTTGGCTGAAAGTCCTTGTTAGTTGTAAGATGTCTAATAGTCAAATTCTAGCCTTTTCTCTCAGAGATTACAAACTATTTTTACCACTTTAATTGTAATAATACCTTGGATTCATAGAGTACTTTTCTTCCAAAAAGCTTCAGAAACTTTGATAACTATAATTTCTTTTATCCTGTTAAGCAGCCCTTTGAGGGAAGGGGGGCGGTTTGTTATCTC
Organism: Acinonyx jubatus; assembly: GCF_027475565.1. Taxonomy (NCBI): domain Eukaryota; kingdom Metazoa; phylum Chordata; class Mammalia; order Carnivora; family Felidae; genus Acinonyx; species Acinonyx jubatus. The sequence goes on along the minus strand of NC_069390.1, from coordinate 101,032,192 downwards.
CATTGTACAGAGAAACGACGCCCAAAATGACCTGTTTTAATGCCACAAGTGAGGCTTCTGTTTCTGCTGGGACTGTGTCTGAGACACTCAGAAGTTGAATGTTCTGTTAAATGGAGAGGAGAATTAGAGGGCCACGTGTTTTTTTTTTCCCCCAGATGTTACCAGTTACCCTTTTAACTTTTTGATTTAAAAATACCATTAAAATTCAACAGTGTAACTTTATCTAAAGTGTATGTCTAGTCAGCTGTTAGTTTTTTGCCCCGTTCTGCTGCTGCCTCCTACTTCCCAAACTCTGTGTACTTTCTTGATAGTTTGTATGCATATACAAATGTGTGTATTTTTATTTATTTGTTTTTATCCAGCGTAAATGAAATCACATGCACATGCTTGCTGTTGCGCAATTTGCTTCTTTCACTTGGCAGTATAGACACTTTCCAAATTGAACTCCTAATTAAAGGTTGGCAAGCTTTGCCAAAAAAGACTGAATAGTAAATATTTTAGGCTCAGAGTGCCACATACCTGTCACATGTTTGTTGTACAACTCTTCGTGATGTAAAAATCATTCTTAGCTCACTGGTTAAAAAAAAAAAAAAAAAAAAGGAAAGAAAAGAAAAAAGCCAAAGATCAGGGCTGGGTTTGCTGACCTTTGATAGGCAACTACTGTCTTCTTATTAGGCATTTCACTCATCTGAGGCGTGCGTGTGTGTGTACGTGCGTTTGTGTGTGCGTGCGCACGCGTGTGTGCATTCCTTTTCGCCATCATACACAGTACTGGCATGAATGAGGACCACTTAACAGAGATAACAAAGGGCCCTCATCTCTTTCTCTGCTAGCTGTGTGTTTAATCCTCACAAAGTGAGGTTAGACTTTACCTCAGACACCAAGGTTGTCCCTGTTGATTCTGGATGACTAATGGCTTTTCCCATCCACAGGGTCCTAACCTGATTATAAAACAGCCAGATGAGTTACTGGACAGCATGTCAGATTGGTGTAAGGAGCATCATGGGAAGGTAACATTACCAAATAACAGGAGTGCTGCTTTGGGGATCAGTAACGAGCGTGTTGCTCCCACATCTGAATCCTATACCATTGTTGGATGGGATTTTAAAAAGGGTTAGAGGAAGATTGCTTGGCAAGCCTGGGAGACCACTTGCTTGTTTACCTGTCACCTTTGGGACCTGTCGAGATCATCATCTCCTGAATGTTCTCTCTTTTCCTCTCCTGCATTCAGTCTGTCGCGAACGCATTGCGGATTGTCAAGTATTGCTCAAGTCAGTCTTTTGGATAAGGTTAGACGTCAACTCTCAGAAAAGGGGGAATGCTGCTCTCCTGTTCATAGTTGTTTCTTCCCAGAGCTTATATCCTCGGACTCTGAGCACCGTCTTTTCTGACTGTGTGGAAATGCTATTAACAATCAGGAACATAGCCTTTTGGGCCTGGATTCTTTAAGAAAAAAAAAAAAAAAATCAGTGCAAGGATGGCAGTTTCACTTTGAACTTGAGCTTTACGAATAGTCCATCTGTGGTTATATTTGCCCATTTTAGAAGTGAAGTTTCATTTCTGGATGCCTTTGAAAACTGACTTGATGTGTTTCTGGTGGGGGCTGGGGATTCTCTCTTGCAGTCTGGTCTAACCAAGGCAGTGAAGGAGAGTACAATGACATTGCAACAGGCAGAGTATGAATTTCTGTCCTTTGTACGACAGCAGACTCCTCCGGGGCTCTGTCCGCTTGCAGGTAAAATCCGATCCTATGTATATCTCATAGATAGTCTTCCATTGTGGTAGTTCAAGAGACCGCAGTTCCAGAAAGATCCACTAAGACCATCATGCCTTCTACTTACCCTGATTTAGAGTATACATCTTAATTTTGTGTTCTGTTTTCCTTGTGTACGTTATAACACGAGTATTGGAAAAATACCCTGAAACCCAGTGTGAGATCGAGGGTACACGGACTTAATAAAATTTTCCCTCCTATTTTTACTATGGGAAATTTCATATGTGCAGAAAAGTGGGATTTATAATGGTTAACCTTGTGCCATGTATGTTTTGGACATTTGAAAGTAAATTGCAGGCATTCTGAAACCTCATTTCTCAATACTTCATTAAGCATTTCCTTTTTTTTTTTTTTTAACATGAAATTGATGGTCACATTGGTTTCCATACAACACCCAGTGCTCATCCCAACAGGTGCCCTCCTCAATGCCCATCACCCACTTTCCCCTCCCTCCCATCCCCCATCAACTGTCAGTTTATTCTCAGTTAAGTATTTCCTAAGAATAAGGATGTTTTCTTCAGTAGCCACAATGTCATTATCACATTTAAGGTAATTAAAAATAATTCAGTAACATCATTTGATATCTAGTCCACGTGGAAATGTCTAATTGTTTTTGAACCAGGACTCAATCAAGACTCATGCACAAGTTTACCTGTTTCTCCCCGCCCACCCTTCCCCCCTCATCCCCCAACCCGTGTGACATTGACTTTTTAAAGAGACCAGGCCAGTTCTAGGTTTTGAAAGCACTGCCATTGTCAGAGGACAGTTAATGGTCTGTGGAGATGCGTTTGTATTTGTATATGTAAATTGATGTGATAGCTTATGCTTTCCTTGAATTTCATTAAAAAGTTCTGACATTAAGTACTAGAGCATATGTTGTATATGTAATCTCCCTCTAGCTAGTGTCGTTGGTGTCTATTTTAAAGTACGTATTTAAAATTTAGTGTTTTTAATATAAATTACTGTATGGAAACATGAATATGGATATGATTTGTTAAAATTGGAATGTGAATAAAGGTTTATTTACTTAATGTGATTCAGTTAAGTTTTTAGTGTTAGTAGTGTGGGTTTCATGACACGGGAGAAAATTTGCACATCTGGTATGATCCGAAAAAGTAACGAATAGATGTGTGTGTTAAGTATGTGGAGTGGTAGATTTATCCTTTTTTTCCGGAGAGAGGCCATTAATAAATTTACCTTGAGCCTGACTAAGTACTCAGAAATCTGCACTTGTAACCTAATCACATGCCCTCAAACCTGATTTAGAGATTTTGAGATGCTTTTAGGAATTGTTTAAATTAAAAAAAAAAAAATCCTTTCCATTTCAAAAATAGTTAATGAGTTTTTATATCCTGTTGTATATTGCTAGAAATACACAGATGCGGTATGCTTGGTGTCTTTCTAGGAAATTCAGTTCATGCAGATAAGAAGTTTCTTGACAAATACATGCCCCAGTTCATGAAACATCTTCATTATAGAATAATTGATGTGAGCACTGTTAAAGAACTGTGCAGGTAAGGGCTATATTTAGGATCCATTGAATTGCCCCATTTAGCATGTTTTAATTGAGAATTTGTGGAAAGTAATTGAAGAGAACTCTAGAACTTGAGGGTGCCAGGTGGGTGTGCAACATTTTCCCTCGCTCGCTGGGACAGTTCCTTAATTGATTCTGGACTGGTAAGAATTGCGAGGAATGATGCCAGAAATGTTCTGTATAAATTTCGTTAGTTGAGAAAACGTGTTGAGCACCCATCCTGTGCCACGTGTTGGCCTGTGTGCTGGGAACATACAGATGAAAAAAAGCCTTTAAATAGCTTAGAATCTAGTGGGGTGACAGATGTGTAAAGCACACACCCTCCAAATATACTCTATGATGACTCCTGTCGTGGACATGTGCATAGAGAATATCGAGGGCACAAGGGGGAAGGAGCCCTGAAATGTACCGGATTGAGGAATGGGAAGTCGGGGAAAGCTTTGCATAGGAAATAAGTTTTAAGTTGATATTTAAAGAAGAGTGGACGTTTTCTAGGCATCTAGGTGAGGTGGGAAGATTCTTTAGAATGGGCACAAGTATGAAGAAATAGAGGCACAGGAAGATACGGGCAAAATATAGTTGAGGCCTTACAAACAGTTCACTGATGCTGGAGGGCAAAGCATGATGTTTGGCAAAGGTGGGAGGTGAGGCCATTTGCAAAGGGCTTGTATGCCTTGCTGAGATGGTTAACATTGTAAGGGATGGGTTCCTTTAAAAAAGTTCAAGTAGAGAAATGAGTGATAACAATTAGATCATTCTGACTAGAAGGTGGCAAGAAAAGAGGGCGATCAGAAAGGAGGCTTTTCCCTCATCTTGGAGAGAGGAGAATGAGCAAGGGAAATGGCATTTGGGTGGCAGAGAAGGGTACGGAGATAACATACCTGAGAACATCCCTTGGCACGGTATCGAATGAACGAAGGAGTGGGGGAAGGAAGAGCGGTAAAGCAATTCTAGTATTTCTGGTTTGGGCAATTAGGCAGTTGATGGAACTGTTCAAAGATAAAGGGGAAGATAGGAAAAGCCGATTTGGTGGATGGGAGAAGGGAGGCCTTGAGGATAAGCGTGGTTTTATATATGTCGATTAGAAGTGTGATGTCCAGCAGGTGGTTGGCTATCTATGACCAACTGGGGGAGGGCTGAGATGGCGTGAATCTAGGAATCTTACACATTGACGAGCTTGCCTAAAGAGAATATCTAGGGTGAAGTGTGGGTGGAAGAGAGCGTCCCGGGCAAGGAGGCAACTTGATAGTTGACCCAAATGCCTTTTTCCATGTTGATAAATTGCTTGAAGGAGGTAATTATCCAGTATATTTGAGACAGTTTCCTTTGAGAGTTCCGTTTTTGCTGTGTATAGACGCTGGTATCCAGAAGAATATGAATTTGCACCAAAGAAGGCTGCTTCTCACAGGTAAGTTTGGGTCCTTCCAAGAGCTTGGCTGTCTGACAAGCACATAAGTCTCGAACTCCTGACTGCCTACAATAATGTCTGTTCTCTGCTCTTGTTTTCTTGGGGGAAAAATAAAGGTCCACCAGCATAAAGACAACTTTCTTTCGCTAAGATGATCTGGAGCTCTGTTCAGGATTCTGTTATTCCATTCTGAGATATGTAGCATCGTATGTCTTTATTGCAGTTTTAAAACTTTCAGATAGCTTAGTGTGTAGGTATGATGAAACAGTCTATAATCTTTCTAGTAATGAGCAATATTAATATTCCTCCCAGCAAGAGCATGAACTTGTAGCCATTTGAAATTAATTACAACACTTTGTGGACAGTTGTATTAACATAGCCTAACTTTGATACTTTTTAGTTTTTCAGATCCTTTTTTTTATGTCTATAGACTTAGGCCCTGGAACCAAAGAAATTTGAAGATCTTGTTTGTCTAGTGTCCTGTACTTACTGGCTCTTTAAAAAAGTTTTTTTTTGTTGTTGTTGTTTGTTTTTTTTAATTTTGTCATCATTCAGGAGGAACATAAAATTTTGACGGGGGTGTAGCAGGCAGCTTCTAAGGGCAGCACTTGGTTCATTCCTTTATGGAGTCCCCACCATGTGCCACGCCCAGTTTTAGGCAAACAGACCAAATCCCTGCTCTAGAGAGTGTGGCGTTCTAGTGTTTTTTGGGGGGTAGGGATTAAATGGGCTACAGCACAATAATACAGGTTTAGAATACCTTATCTGAAACAGGGTTTGATGTCTTTCAGATTTCAGATTTTTCAAGCTTTACAAAGGTAATAGTGTATCTGTAGTGGTTACTATTATATAACATGCCTAACAAGGTCAGAGGAAGCATCCCCTGATCAAACACATTGATGTTTCTTCAGTGAAACATAGGGATATTCACACCAAATAGCCTAACTACTGAGTATGAATAGCCTTGTATCAAGATTAATCAGGTTTTGCCACATAGTGAGTCATAAAAGTACTTGGGGTTTTAAGATCTTTTATGGACTTAAGTGTTGTGGATAAGATGTTGTATACCTTGATTTAGTCAGAGGCTTTATTTTTGATGGTTTCAGCTGTCCACTGGATATCCAAGACCTGGGAAGAAAGCAGAACTGTTAGGTTAGCCACAATAACCGCCGTGAAACTCCTGCTCTAACGTTTGTGCAGTTTATTCTCTAGAAGAGGCCCTTGGCTTATCATTCAGGGCTTACTGATTGACCTGCACACTGTTCTAATAATCTCGGTTACCCGATTTCTCAGGCTACGACAGACGAGAAACAGCATGTTGGAGGAGAAGAGAGGCTGTTAGATGGATTCAGGCTGCCACTGGTTATAGCACAAATCTCCACCAGAGAGAGAAGTAGATCTTTTATGGTTAGGTGCTGTCTGGTGATCGATGTGCATTATGACTGAGTCACGAGTTATGTTTGAGCATGCCAGTATATATTTGGTGTAGGGATGTCATTAAGTATTGCACAGTGTTTCCCAGACTTTGTTCCATGAGCTGTTAATGAGTGTTCCACAAATGTGGCCGATTCAGTTTTAGAAACACTGTGTATGTAGTACAGCCTCCCTTTGGAAATTCGTGGCACACATGGGTACATGAAATGCTTTGCAAAGAAGTTCAGACAAGGAATACTTGACCTAGATTTTCAACTAAACTTACTTGACCCCAGAGTTCTTTTTTCCCCATGGAACCCCCCACCATTTTCTAGGACAGTTAGGGAGACTTTATCATCGGATATATTTGAGAAAAATGTTTTTAAGCAAACTTATTTTTTGTTAGATGAAGCCCTTAAATTTGCTTTATTGAAATGTTCCTCTTCTTAATGATATCAGATAGTGGCATTTACAGTAATACCTGTTCTTAAGTTCTTTAGTCCATTGCTCATAACCTCCGTGGACATTTCAGTTCAGCGTGATGTGTTTGCTTGTAGGGCACTGGATGACATTAGCGAAAGCATCAAAGAGCTTCAGTTTTACCGCAATAACATCTTCAAGAAGAAAACAGATGAGAAGAAGAGGAAAATTATAGAAAATGGGGAAAATGAGAAGACCGTGAGTTGATGCCAGTTCTCACACTGCCAGCACGTAGTTCTCTGGAAAAGCAGCTGCTGGCGGTTTTGTTTCATTTTGTTTTCTGTTCCTGCTGATTGCTTGGTACAGCGCCTTCTTTCAGTTACCTTGCGTCTCCAGATTGTCCAAACAGACAGCACCTGAAATCTTACTTTTCCCCTAACACTCTGTTTTCATTTATGACACAGCAGCTCCTTTGTAAGTACCGGGTCATGTCCATCCCTTGGTACATATCTGCATTTGCTTTTAGACCATTTCTTTTGTTTAAAATAATAATAATAATAAGAAGAAGAATAAAGCTAGTTCTATTGAAATGCAAACCTTTTTGTACCATCTATTCTTTCATAGTTTGATTACTGGAAAATGGTGGCGTTTTCTAAGTGGTATGGCTAATGTTTCAATTCTCGTAATGACATTAGGGATAGATTAACTCTCTTATGTTAAACAGGAAGTGAACTTGTTCTGTCTTGCTTCATACATCAAGACTAGAATAACTGGAGATAGATCCAGAGAAGCAACTTTCATTGTTACAGTTACCAAACTAACAGAGCTCTGCAATAGCTACTTGTAATGGCGTCCGAGAAATTCAAGTCAGTCGTCCCACAGGGATTCTGTAAGTAATAACTAAGGTTTATTGAACAGATACTGTGTGTAAGGCAATCACTGCTAGTTTTGTGGAACGTCGGGTCCCCTAGGTTTCATGGTCAGTAAGTATTTGAGAAAGGATTTCAGTCTGAATATGTTAACTCTGGATTTGCCTATTTTACAGCACAATGCTAAGGTGAATCCTTAGCCAGAGGCTATATCAGAATCATCTGTCTGTAGAACACAACTCATTCTGACAAACTCCTCTTAAGGCAAGAAATCAGAATTGGGAAAGGCCTACAGATGATTTCTGCCTGACCTAGAGAACCACTGTACTTGAACGACTTTCCATGGCAGACTCAAATTGCATTTCTAAGTCCATTATGGTCATTATGTGAACATAGGTAGCAGCGTGATCCTAATGTGTGAAAGTTGCAGATAAAGAAATCACTAGAATGTAGAACAGAATTATCATAACTTTATTTACCAAGTTGTTTGAGCTTTGCAACAACCTTATGAGTGGCGAAAGCCTTTAGTGTAACTTTTTCCAAATGAATAAGTTAATTCTCAAATTCATAAGTGCAGTTAAGTGTAAGCTGATGAAAACAAGTCTGCTGACTTTTCTGACCAGTGTTCTTTCTGCGGTCTGGAGTAGCATGGGTTTCAGCCTATGTGCCGACTTCAGTGGTTTGGACGACAGGATTGTATGATAGTTGAAGACAGGGTTCTTGAATCAAACTCTGGCTTCAAACCCGAGCTCTGAGACTTACTGAGTGGCTCTGCCAGGTTCATTTCTCTAAGCCTTAATTTTTTTTATTTATAAAATGAGAATGATGGTACCTAACTCAAAGAATAATGTTAGAATGAAATACTTCTCTTATTGTTCTGGGCTCAGTGCTTGGCGTGCAGGGAGCACGCGTGATAGCTAATGCAGAGTGAAGGTGCTGTGATTGATGAGCTATGGTGGTTGGGGGCATTACTGTAAATCGGTATTCACTCAAATGACCTATGACTGACTATATGCTGCTGAAGATCGTTTCACTACCAGTGTGACCTTGCCTCGTCTTCGGGCTTCCAGCTGAAATTTGGCAAGAGAGTCTTTGTCCTTACTCAGCTCTCAGGAACGTTACAGATTCTAGTGCAAGGATGGGTATGTAAACACTGGGCTTGAGCAACGTTCATAGGAAGCAGGTTAATGGTTTGAGCCCTACTGTTTGGCTTTCTTAAGAATTTTAACTCCTGGTGTTCATTTTAAACCTTCCATCACGTAAGTGACCCTGCTCACCGATTTAATCGTCTGTTCTTTATCTCCATAAAGTCGCAGTGTCTCCTCCTAATGGAGCGAGCACACGTTAAGTTTTAGCAAAATAATTGGCAGCCTGGGAGAGGAGCAAATCTGGTCTGCTGCAGGTCTGTATGAAGGCATGATGGTTCAGTGATTTGTTCATTATTTATTAGTCGGCTTTAAAAAAAAGAAGAAGAAGAAGAAATTTAAATTTGTAGTGCTGGTAACTGATTTCACAGGGGATTCCTGAAGCTATGAAGTAATTTCTGTGAAATGAACTGCCATGCAAATTGGTTTAAATATATCTACAGCCTTAAGAATGATCAGTATGTTTGTTGAGCAGAGTTTGCTGCTCCAGTGCTCCTGAGGGCTTTTCATTTGGTGGTTCTTCGGGCTGTGCTATAATTACCCTGCAAGCTATATTCTTAGGATTATTCAGGTATATATCCCCTGCATTAAACTCCTGAGGTGAATGAAATAGTACAGTGGTGATAGTCTCCAGTCAGCATTCCTTGAGTGCTCATGGTACTCTTGCCCTTAGAGTGAGTGTATGGGCAGGAAAGACACCTTTTTTTCCCAGTGGCTTAGCCATAGGAGATAAGAATGCAGCATGAGACACCTGTGCTTCCTCATTTACAAAACAGTAGATCTCTTTATCAATAAACCAGTTAACAAATTCGTAGGGGAAATTGATAGTTTCCTTTGGGAGAAGTGGTGTTCTTAGGTACGTAAGCCTAAAAGAAAAAAAAAGAACAGCTAGTTGTAATGTTCATGTGCAATTTTGTCATTCAATAAATTTTGATATATTGATTGCCTTGTGATAGTGCATGAGAGTCTTAGGTACACTCGGGTGTTTACATCTTGAAAAATTAAGCAGCAGGGACGGTGGAGAATTGATTTTTAGGATAAGCCATTTGTAGCAGATTGATGGAAGCAAAAGCTGTTAATGGATGTCTTTTGATGAGGCAAAAACTAATGCTGTATACTTTGATATGTGCTGTATGTCTGTTGTGAGTATTGAGTTTTGGTTATGTGAACAAAGCCTTTTAATTTTATGTGGCTCCTGATTTATTCCACAGCTGTGGTGGTAATGTAAATGAAGAGTTTCTCCCTAGTTGAGTATTTTGTACTGAGTAGAGGAATACTTGAAATTTTCTAGGAGGACAGATCTTCAGTCTACTCGACACACACAGAAGGGTTACTGTGTATGGATATTTAGCTTGACAGTGGTTTTTTCACAATGTATACATACATACAAAAATACAAAGATGTACCCCTTCAATATATCATTACTGTGTGTCAGAGATCTCAATAAAGTTGCTGATAGGTATATGTTTAAAAGGCTGCCAAAAAGAAGGGATTTATAAATCTCCATTCCGCCAGAATGCAGACAGACAGAAGAGTTGCTTTCATAACTGACTTGTCACGTTGAGTGCATCTGACCTGAGACTTGACTCGGCCTCCAGGATAATTTAATCCGTTTAGTTTTGCTCATGAGTTGTAATACCACTGGTATTCTATGATACAGAAAACAAGAGTCTGTCATTTAGAAATAAGCCCTTGGAAATGGGAAGGTTGGGGAGTGTGGACCAAAAACACGTTCCTGTGCAAATGAAATCCTGCCACCAGCAGCCTGTGGAATCTTTGGGGACCCACGATAAGTTGCACGATTTGGGCTGCATAACAATATGAATGTGCAGTTGACCCTCGAACAACACGGCGCTTGGGGGCGCCAACCCCTGCCCAGCCAAAATCTGCATATAACTCTTTACTGCCCCACAACTTTACTAATAGAATCTCTAGAGGTCACTTTTTGTTGCAGAACTCATGCAGGGATGTTGAGTGCCACACAACATTCTACGTGGATACTCGCAATGCTGGAGCTCACCACGATAGCCAAGATGGCTGCGGAATTACCACAGTAGTACAGTTTTATGCAATTATGATTTAATACCTTCATACAACTATGGATGGTGCTGTGTACAACCTGTAAGTGTGTAGGCGTTGACAATTTTAACTTTTTATAATAGATTTGTATACATTTTGTGGTAGAAAAGGATGAAAACTACGTATATTTTACGCATTTGGGACATAACTTTTTCTTAATTTTTTTCATGTTTGTAGGCTATGCAGTTCACTTGTGAGTTATTTCAAATCGTCGCAAATCTCCAAAAATTGTCCAACGTATTTATTCCAGTATAAGCGGACATGTGTTGTTCAAGAGTCAACTGTACTTAATGTCACTGAACTCTCTACACTTACGGCAAAAATGGTAAATTTTAGGTATATTTTACCACACACACACACACACACACACACACACACACACACACAGATGAGTAACTTGACACAACCCATTTTCAGAATGATTCTGTCTGAGGACGAATGTGTGGATGAAAGCTGGCCTGGAGGAGCTGAGCTTGGGGACGAAGTTGCCCCTCGGGAAGAAGAACTTCTTTCCTGGTTTGGAATGGCAGGAAGTGGACAGTTTAGGGAGCTGCGTTCTCTTAGGTGTGCATCCAGGTGCCATAAGGGATGGCTGTTATAATTTACGGACAAAGGAAATTTGACAAATACTCTTTAGGAGCATCTAGCCCTCTTCCCGCCACGTGAGGTGGCAGAGAGATGCTTCTGCTTCCTGAGTCAGCTGGACGTCCTGTGCATTCACGGAGGCTGCCCTGGCGTCCAGGCCTGTTTTGCTTCTGAGGGAAACCTTTTCCACTTTTCATTCTGCCTCACCAGCTCTCTGCCCTGGGCAATAGGATTCACTGTTAAATTAGAGACTGTATCCAGTAAATACTTTGATTCTCCCTTGGTTGTACTTTGTCTGCCCAGGTCATTCATTTATTTTTCTTGCACACTTGTGTACTATTCTAGGGGTTCTAAACCACTTTATTCTACCTTCTACCTTATTCTGTCCTTAGCGTGCTTTGTGAGATAGGTCGATAGGGTAGCCCCATCGTTTTATGTTCGCATTTAACAACTAGCAGAAAGCAATTTCAGAAGAAAAGTAGGACAAATGTTGGAGACATGGTGAAGGGAATTCCTAGCCATCCCTAGAAGGGAATAGGGGCAAAGGGAGCGCCTGTTAGAACTATGTGTTAAATAGAAGCTTCCAGAAATGTCTGGTTGGCATTACATGTTCCAGGGCCTGCTCATACCAGAAAACCTTGTTTTTTTCCCTCAGACTGTCAGTGTTTGTTTTACACGGTTTTGGTTTTATAAACAGTAAAAATGTTAAGTTGTTCTTAACTCTCTCTAGAGATTGCCAACTTTTATTTTGCCAGATGAGGATGTTAAAAATACCACCTTCTATCCATCATTTCATAAAAGAAAAGTCATTTTAAAACCTAACAAAGGTATGTACTTTCAGGATAAGGGACAGGTACTTTAAGTGGAATACATTTAGCTTTGTGAAAAATCCAATTGTGTCCTTGTTTTCATTGCACTTTAGATTGATTAAAAAACACACCATTTTCATCCTTGGCCTGTATCAGTTCCCAGACTGGAGTTTGGGAATCACTGGTGTATTTATGCATGGGACATCTGTCCAAAGCACTCCTGGAAGAGAGAAGAGAGAAAGAAGGTACATTCTATACTACCCAAATAATTCTTTTTTTTTGACAGCTATTAAGTGAAAGGGATTGAAAGATGGGCAAAAAGACTTGCTGTGGTCTATATTGAGGTGAAGTTGTGGGATGGGTTAATGATCAGAACATCAAAGCAAGGGCTTTGTCCATGTGTTTTATTCTATTCTTGATCTTGTACAGTCTTTCCAGGTGATTCTCAGAATGCTGTGAATTCTTTTGTTATTTGAAACTTTGTTTTTCCAGTTTTGACATTCTGAAATTGTTTTTGTGTGACCTTTAGCTACAAAGTCTTTGATGTTCAGACACTGACTTTCTGCAGACGGGTGGGGACAGGTACGAGTTTTAAAGTTATTTGAGTTTCAGACAAAGCCTCAAAAGTTAAAAAAATAATTTCACTCGAAGTAAATCCCCAATCTAGTTTAAGTTTGAAGAATATAGGTGTTTCCTGTGTTTAACACTAGTTTTTGAGAAAAGTGTGACAACTACTTTTAAATACTGAGCTTCTGAAAGACCCTTGGATATGCAGTGTTACAGATCATTGATAAAAATAGTTCTAAAATTAGGTGGGAGAATGGTCCATGCTTTGGGAGGGGTTTTCTTCTCTGGAAATACACAGCTTCCACTACCTAAATGTGATAGCATACCTCCATAGTTCTAGAGAATTAAATTAGCTCTTACTTAGTTGATAGTGAGAAAATGACAATTTTATGAATAAAAATTTTTTACGTGTTTCAATACATGTGTTGAAGATTCCGATTGTGCTGTTTGTTTCCTTATGAGGTATACTTGCACACAAAGTGTTAGGCTACAGAGTCAGGTATACAACACAGTGACTTCACAACACATTACTTGGTGCTCACTCTAAGCACAGCCACCCTCCGCCCCCACATAATGTCATTACAGTACTTTCCACTATATTCCCTATGCTGTACTTTTCATCCTCCTGCCTTATTTACTATATAACCGGAAGTTTGTACCTCCTAATCCCCTTTATCTGTTTTGCCCATTCTCCTACCCAACTCCCCTCTGACAGCCGTCTGTTTGTTCTCTGTATTTGTCTTAGATTCCACATATAAGTGAAATCATATGGTGTTTGTTTTTCTCTAACCTGTTTCACTCAGCCTAACACACTCTAGTTCCATCCATGTTGTTGCAAATGGCAAGATCTCTTTTTTTATGGCTAAGTAATATTCCGTTGTGGATGTATATACCACATCTTCTTTATCCATCCATCTATCAGTGGACACGTGGGCTGCTTCCATATCTTGGCTATTGCAAACAGTGCTGCAGTAAATATAAGGGTGCATATATCTTTTAAAATTAGTGTTTTCTTTTTTTAGGGGGGGGGATGTTTTCTTTGGGATCCGGTAGAATTACTGGATCATGTAATTATTTTTCCTTTTAATTTTTTGAGGAACCTCTGTACTGTTTTCCACGGTGGTTGTACCAATTTGCATTCTCACCAACCCTGCGCAACTGTTCCCTTTTCTCTACATTCTCACCAACACTTGTTATTTCTTGTCTTTTGTTTGCTAGCCATTCTGACAGGTGTAAGGTGATGTCTCTATGATTTTGGTTTGCATTTCCCTGATGATTAGTGATGTTGATCATCTTTTCGTCTGTCTCTTGGCCATCTGTATGTCTTCTTTGGAAACATGTATGTTGAGGTGCTCTGTTCATGTTTTAATTGGATTGTTTCTTTTTTTGGTGTTGAGTTGTATAAATTCTTGATATATTTTGGATATTAACCCATTAGTGGATATATCATTTGCAAATATCTTCTCCCATTCAGTAGTTTGCCTTTTTGTTTTATTGTTGGTTTCCTTTGCTGTGCAAAAGCTTTTTATTTTGGTGTAGTCCTAATATTTTTTATTTTATTTCACTTGGCTGAGGAGACAGATCCATAAATATGGTGCTAAGGCAAATGTCCAAGAGATGATTGCCCTTGTTTTCTTTTAGTTTTATGGTTTCAGGTCTCCCATTTAGGTCTTTAACTCCTTTTAAGTTTTTTGTGAATTATGGAAGAAAGTGCTCAACTTTCATTCTTTTGTGTGTAAACTGTCCCAGTTTTGCCAATACCAGTTTTTGAAAGGACTGTCTTTTCCCTCTTGTATCTTTTTGCTGTTTATGACCATAGGATTGTGGGTTTATTTCTACGTTCTGTCCTGTTCTGTTCATCTGTTGGTGGTGGTGGGTTTTTGTTTTTTTTTTTTTTTTTTGTGCAGTACTAAACTATTTTGATTATTGTAACTTCGCAGTATATCTTTAAATCTGGGATTGCGCTTCCTTCAGCTTTCTTCTCTTTCAAGATGGCTCTGGCTGTTCAAGATCTGTTGTGGTTTCATACAAATTTTGGGATTATTCTAGTTCTGTGAAAAATGGTATTGGTATTTTGATAGGGATTTCACTGAATCTGTAGATTGCTTTGGGTAATGTGGACATTTTAATGATATTTGTTTCAATCCATGAGCATGGTATATCTTCCCATTTACTTGTTGTCTTCAATTCCTTACATCCATGTCTTGGCGTTTTCAGAGTACAAGTCTTTGACCTTCTTGGTTAAATTTACTCCTAGGGTGTGTGTGCGCGCAATTGTAAATGGGATTGTTTTCTTAATTTCTCTTTCTGTTAGTTCGTTACTAGTATATAGAAATGCAAGAGATTTCTGTATATTAATTTTGTATCTGGCAACTTTACTGAATTTGTTTTGATAGGGTTTTGTTGTTGTTGTTGTTGTTGTTGGGGTCTTTAGGGTTTTCTGTGTGTAATCATGCCATCTGCCCTCAGTGACAATTTTACTTCTTCACTACCAGTTTGGATGCCTTTTATTTTTTCTTGTCTAATTGCTGCAGCTAGGTGTTATAGTACAGTGTTGAATGAAAGTGGGGAGAGCGGACATCCTTGTCTTGTTCCTGATCTTAGAGGAAAAACTTTTAGTTTTTCACCATTGAGTATGATATTAGATGTGGATTTTTCATATGTGGTCTTTGTTGAGTTATATTTTCTCTAAGCCCACTTTGTTGAGAGTTGTTTTTTTTTTTTTTAATCATGAACAGATGTTATATTTTGTCAAAAGCTTTTTCTGCATCTGTTGAAATGGTCATGTGGTTTCTATCCTTCTTCTTGTTAATATGATGTATTACATGGATTTGCAAAATTGAAACCACTCTTACATCCTGGAATAAATCCAGGTTGGTTGTGGTGAATGACCCCTTTAATACATTGTTGAATGTGGTTTGCTGATAACTTGTTGAAGATTTTTGTATCCATGTTCATCAGGGATATTGGCCCACAGTTTTCTTTCTTTTTTTTTTTTTTTTGTCTGGTTTTGGTTATTAGAGTAGTGCTGGCCTCACGAGGATGAATTGCCAAGTTTTTATTCCTCTTCTATTTTTTGGAATAGTTTGAGAAGAATAGGTATTAACTCTTCTTTAGATGTTTTTAGAACTCACCTGTGAAACCATATAAACCTGTACTGTGGTTTGTTGGGAGTTACTGATCACCAATTCCATCTTGTTACTAGCAGTCAGTCTGTGCAGATTTTCTATATCCCTTCTTGATTCAGTTCTGGAAGAGTATATATTTCTAGAAATTGATTTGTCCAATTTGTTGATGTTTAATTTTTTGTAGTACTCTCTTAGAATTCTTTGTGATTCTGTATTTGTATCCACATTTTTTTTTTTTCTTCCTTCCTTTCTGATTTTGAATCCTCTCCTTTTCTTGATGGGACTGGCTACAGGTTTATCCAGTTTGTTTCTCTTTTCAAAAAACTAGCTAGCTCATGGCTTCACTGATTTTTTTTCTAATTTTATTGTCTTTATTTCATTTGTTTCTGCTCTAATCCATATTATTTCTTTCCTTCTGTTGGTTTTATTTCCCCTTTTTCTGGTCCCTAGGTGTGAGGTTAGCTTGTTATTTGAACTTTTTCTTGTTGCTTGAGGTAGGCTTGTATCACGATATATATGCCTCTTAGAACTGCTCTCACTGTCCCAAAGATTTTGGACCATTGTGTTTCTATTTTGTCTTCATGTATTTTTTCATTTTTTTTTTTTTAAATTGCTTCATACCCATTGGTTGTTTAGTATCTTGTTGTTTAACCTCCACGTCTCTGTTTTTTTCTAGTTTTTTTCTTTGTAATTGATTTCTAATTTCATACTATTTTGGTTGGGAAAGATGCTTGATGTGATTTCAATCTTAAATTTATTGAGACTTGTTTTGTGGTCTACCATATGATAAGCCCTGGAGAATGTTTCATGTGGCCTTGAAAGCAGTGTGTATTCTATTTTGATTGGAATGTTCTCTATGTAGCTCTTCTAAGTCCATCTAGTCTGATAAGTTACTCAAAGCCACTGTTGTCTTG
Source organism: Acinonyx jubatus (assembly GCF_027475565.1). Classification (NCBI taxonomy): domain Eukaryota; kingdom Metazoa; phylum Chordata; class Mammalia; order Carnivora; family Felidae; genus Acinonyx; species Acinonyx jubatus. Next base: position 101,015,547 of record NC_069390.1, on the reverse strand, counting down.
TTGATTTTCTGCCTGGATGATCTATACACTGATACAAGTGGGATGTTAAAATTCCATCTTACAGTTGTTTTACTGTCAGTTTCTCCCTTTATGTCTGTTAATTTTTGCTTTATATATTTAGGTGCTTCTGTGTTGGGTGCATAGATATTTATAATTGTTAATTTCTCTTGTTTGATTGACCCTTTTATCACTATGTTCTGCCCTTCTTTCTTTGTATCTTGTTACAGTCTATTTTGTCTGATGTAAGTATTGCTACCTGGTCCCCGCCCCCCCCCCCCCCCCGGCCCCCTTCTATTTGCACGGGATATCTTTTCCCATCCATTCGCTTTCAGAGTCTATGTGTCTGTAGGACTTCAATGAGTCTTTTTTGTGCAGCATATAAATGGGTTATTTTAAAAATCCATGCAGTTATTCTGTGTCTTTTGATTGTAGCATTAAGTCCATTTACATTTAAAGTAATTATTGATAGTTATGAACTTCTTGTCATTTTGTTAATCGTTTTTTGGTTGTTTTTGTAGTTCTTCTCTGTTCCTTTCTTCTTTTACTCTCTTCCTTTGTCGCTTGATGCCTGTCTTTAGTGTTGTGCTTGGATTTGTTTGAATGTATTTTTGCATATCTATTTATAGGTTTTTGTTTTGTGGTTACAACTGGATTCATATATGACGTCCCATATTAGTTTCATGGTTGCTTAAGTTCAAACACATTGTAAAAACACTGAATTTATACTCCCCCCTCCAAGTTTTTTGTGTAGGATGTTATATTTTATATATCTTTATTTTGTGTATTTATTTTGATTGATTTTTGTAGATATAATTGCTTTTCCTACTTTTGTTTTTGAACCTCCACACTGGCTTTGTTTTGTTAGTGGTTAAGATACTCTCTTTACTACATGTTTGCCATTACCCGTGAAATTTTTTTCTTCATAATTTCTTATACTTATGTCCTCCCATGCCCCCCCCCCCCTTTTTTTTCTCATTTAAAAAATGCCCTTTGACTTTACTTGTAAAGCTGGTTTAGTGGTGATGAACTCCTTTAGGTTTTGTCTGGGAAACTCTTGATTTCTCTCTCATTTCTGCATGATAATCTTGCCATATTGAGTATTCTTGGTTGTAGGTTTTTATTTCTCTCAGCACTTCAAGTATTTCATGCCACTCCCACTTGGCCTGCAAAGTTTTTGCTGTAAGATTAGCTGATAAACTTAGGGGAATTCCCTTGTATGTAGCTGTTTTGCTCCTTCTGCTGCTCTTAAGGTTCTCTGTTTTTTAATTTTTACCATTTTATTTATTATGTATCTTACTGCAGACCTCCTCAGCTTCATCTTGTTGGGGATCTCTGTGCTTCCTGGGTTTGGATGTCTGTTTCTTTCCGCAGAATAGGAAAGTTTTAAGCTATTATCTCTTCAAATAAGTTGTCTGCCCCCTTCTCTCTCCTCTTTCTGGGATCCCTATCATGTGAATATTAGTATGCTTGGTGGTTTCACAGAGGTCCTTTAACATGTTCTCAGTTTTTTAAATCATTCTTTTTAAAAATTTTTTTATTTTATTTTTTGATTATTTAAAAAACTATTTAAATTCAAGTTGGCTAACCTACAGTGTAGTATTGGTTTCAGGAGTAGAGCCCAGTGATTCATCTCTTACATATGACACCCAGTGCTCCTCCCAACAAGTGCCCTCCTTAATGCCCATCACCCATTTAGCCCACCCACCTCCCCTCCAGCAACCCTCAGTTCTCTGTATTTGAGAGTCTTTTATGATTTGCCTCCCTCTCAGTTTGTAACTTTTTTCCCCTTTCCTTCTGCCATGGTCTTCTGTTAAATTTCTCAAATTCCACATATGAATGAGAACATGCGATATCTGTCTTTCTCTGACTAATTTCACTTAGCATAATACTCTCCAGTTCCCTCCATGTCCTTGCAAATGGCAAGATTTCATTCTTTTTGATTGCCAAGTAATACTCCATTGTATATATAAACCACATCTTTATCCATTCATCTGTCGATGGACATGTGGGCTTTTTCTGTACTTCGGCTATTGTTGATAGTGCTGCTATAAAAAATTTTTTTTAGTGTTTATTTTTGACAGAGACAGAGTATGAGTGTGGGAGGGGCAGAGAGAGGGAGGGAGACACAGAATCTGAAGCAGGCCTCAGGCTCCAAGCTGTCAGCACAGAGCCCTACACGGGGCTCGAACTCATGGACCATGAGATCATGACCTGAGCTGAAGTTGGATGCTCAACCGACTGAGTCACCCAGGTGCCCTGATAGTGATGCTTTAAATCCTTTTTTGTTCCTGTTGTTCAGCTTGGCTGCTGCTTCTTTACTTTGTCCTCCAGATTCTGATCTGTTTTTCTGCATCCTTTAATCAGCTTTTGATTCCCTCTAGTGCATTTTTCTTTTTAGCTACTGTATTCTTCGGGGTCTGACTGGTTATTTTTTTATATTTTCTCTTTGTTGAACTTCTTACTGAGCTCACTCCTTTCTCAAATCTCTTATTTTTATGACCATTACTTTGAGCTGTTTATCTGGCATAGTGCTTATCTCTGTGATTTTGTGCTGTTTGTTTCATTTGGGACATACTCCTCTGTCTCCTCATTTTGTCTAACTCTGTTTCTGTGTATGAGGCGGGTCAGCTCTGTTCCCCGCTTTTGAAAGTGGGGGCCTTGTGCAGAGGTCCTGCGTTGCTCTGTAGCACAGTGCCCCCTGGTGGCCACCAGGACTGGGCGCCCCACAGTGTCCTCAGTGGGTTGCAAGTTCTGTTTTGGCTGAGACACTATTGTGTGGGCATATTTGTCAGTGGGCTAGCTTTTAGCCCAGTTGACTGCAATGACACACTTCACCAGCTGCGGGCCACACTGTGCGCGAGTTTGCTCTGCAGGCTGTGGGAAGGCCCAGCTGTAGCTGCTGTGGGCTTATTGGTTGCTGGGGCTGGCATTCTGCCTAGCTGCCTGTAGTTAACCTCTGCCACAGTTCAGGCCCACAAATGGCAGGCCTCACCCCCTGCACAGCCAATGGAAGGGCTCACCCACAGGAACTGTGGGCATTCTGGCAGGTTGACTTACCTCTCCCCACTACCACCCCAGGAGTCTCTTTGGAGTGGTGCTCATCCTGGCCAGGGCTGCCTGAAGTGTGGTGGGGCAGGAGCTGCTTTGGAGGGGCACCTGCTGGGGTGGGTGGGTTGGGTGGGGCAGGTCTGCAGGGGAACAGGCTGGGTGAAGGCAAGAAAAATGGCACCCACTGGCACTTTTGTTCCCAGAGAGAGCCCCTGCAGATCTCTGTCCCTCTGGCACACGTTCTAAGCTAGGTTAATAAATCTTCACGTATACCCCAGACGCTTTTCAAAGTGCCGTATCTGCTGTGTCCAGGGCTAAGTTATTTAGTATGCTGGCCCTTTAAGGGTGGGGACTCAGTTTCCTCCCACCTGCTGGGTCTCCTGCAGGTAAGCCCTGCTGGTTTTCACAGCCTGATGTAAGGGAGACTTCACTTCTCAGTGTGGGTCCCCAGGGCTGGAGGTGCCCTGTGTATAGTCTGTCCCCTCTGAGTGCACCAGGGATTTGGTTCCTAACTGTGTCTTCAGCCCTTCTACCGTCTTCTATGTGGCCTTCTCTCTACAACCAGCTGTGGAAGATCTGTTCTGCTAGTCCTCAAGTCACTTTCAGAGTTAGTTGCTGTGGATGTAGTTGTGTCTGTGGGATAAGAGGAGTCTGGTCCCCTCACTCCACCATCTTACCCCAGCCGCCTCAGTACTGAGCATCTTTTAAAAATTGGGGATCTAGCCAAAACTTACATTTCCCTCCCTTCATGGAGTTTATGTTCTAGTGAGCAAGACAGACATTAGATAAATAAATAATTGTGCTGTTAAATAAAAATGTATTGTGGTGAGGACAAAGCATAGTGGGGATTAAGGGGGAGGAAGGGCTCTTTTATTTTACTTTATTTTTTTTTTTAACGTTTGTTTATTTTTGAGACAGAAAGAGACAGAGCATGAACAGGGGAGGTGCAGAGAGAGAGGGAGACACAGACTCTGAAACAGGCTCCAGGCTCTGAGCGGTCAGCACAGAGCCCGACGCGGGGCTCGAACTCACGGACTGCGAGATCGTGACCTGAACCGAAGTCGGCCGCCCAATCGACTGAGCCACCCAGGCGCCCCTATTTTTTTTTATGTTTATTTTTACTTTTGAGAGAGAGCATGGAGGGGAGGGGCAGAGAGAGAGGGAGACAAAATCTGAAGCAGGCTCCAGGCTCAGAAGTCTCAGCACAGAGCCTGACGCAGGGCTTGAACTCATGAGCTGTAAGATCGTGACCTGAGCGGAAGTCAGATGCTTAACCGACTCAGCCACCCAGGTGCCCCTGGGCTCCTTTAAATAAGGCGGCTAGTGCAAGATTGTCTTGATTGCACAACATTTTAGTCTGGTCCAGAAAGTTGAGGGGGAGGCTGTGGGAGGCACAGAGACTATCGCCTTGAGGGTAGTAAGGGGTGTAGTGTATTCTGAAACTGTCAGAAAGTCAGCTTGGATGGAACTCAGTGAGGTGAAAGAGAGGGGAATACTCCAGGTTCTTTTTGTAAGTATTTGCTTAATGAATGAATGAATGAGCATAAGATCTTCATAGCCTCAATTCTGGCAAATCATTACTGCATACCGAATCCCTTATTGCAGGGTGAAAGAAGGTGATCATGAGTGAGATGGGTGTCACTGGGGATGATGGTCAGCTGGTCAACTCAGAGACCCTTGAGTAGTGACTCAGTTGGTACACACATCTGGGCTCCTGAGGGTTATAGGCCCAGAAATCTGATTTCATCAGTGCACCACTAGTCCCTTAAGAAGGAAAGTGTTCTGGTCACACACCCGAGGGACTAATGTGTAATTCTGAACGCTGGTCAGTTTACATTGGGGTCTTTTTTTCTAATAAGCAAGATAACCCTGTTAATGTGTGCTGAGGCATCCCTTTTTCCAGCATCAGGGCATTGGGAAAATGGGTTTGTAATCGGAAGTCCCCCTAAGTAAATTTAGAGAGAAGAAAACTCTAATGTTACAAGTGTTTTCTGCATTTATTATCTTTTTAGGTTTTAGGAAAGGACTGGATTCGTGTGTACTTCCAGGTCACTGGTTTGATTTTACTGGGCTCCTTTTTTCGTTATCTTTTGACAGTCTTTTTTTGTTTGCTTGTTTTGTTTTAATTTTGTGTTTAAAATTTATTTATTTTTGAGAGAGAGACAGAGACAGAGAGTGCAAGCTGGAGAGGAGCAGAGAGAGAGGGTGACACAGAATCGGAAGCAGGCTCCAGGCTCTGAGCTGTCAGCACAGAGCCCGACGCGGGGCTCGAACTCACAAACCACGAGATCATGACCTGAGCCGAAGTCGGACACTTAATGGGCTGAGCCACCCAGGCGCCCCCATCTTTCTTTGTTTTGTATGTATTTTTGTGTTTTGTATGTTAGTTTCTTTCTATGATAGCTGTCTTTTTTCTTTGTGAATCCATGTATGTAGCAGGCTGCTCAGGCCGGTTTAAAAATGTAGTTCTCCCGCCATAAATATTTAAAGCAGATTGTGTCAGAGGTGACACCAAAGCATCTTTGAACAGACTTTTTGCTTTAGTGAGGCCGTCAAAATACCTCTTGGGTTATGATTATAACCAAATACTCTTGTATTTTTTTTTTTCAATGTGAATAAACAATCAGAATACAAAAAGTGAGATGGAGATACCAAGTAATCTGTTTAATAATAATAATTGATTCTCTTGGGGGAAAGTATGTCTCAGCAGAAAGTTATTTTAAAAAATGTTTAATAGAGTGTTTAAGACATCTGCAAAAGTTGAGACTAGAATAATGAGCCCCCAAAGACCTTCAGCCAGCTTGAACAGTTAGGTCTACCCTAGTGTCATTTATACCCCCAAGTAATCTCCCCCATTATTTTGCAGCTAACCCCAAGCAGCATATCATTATTTTTCCTGTAAATATTTCAGTATGTATCTCTCTAAGATAAAGAGTCTAAGAAAATAGAAACAATAACCGTGATAGGATTTTTATCCCCCCCCCAAAAATTGACAATGTCTTCCTAATATCATATAGTAAATACCTATTCTGTATTTCCCATGTATAATTTGCATTTGTATCTGGTAGATTGAATGAAATTTCGGTTTGATTTTCACCATATTTCCTTTTCCATACTTCAAAGGTCACTGGAGCCAGTAACTAAGTGATCCCGCATTAGAGGACAGGAGATGTTAAACCCTTCCTTCTGGCGAAGGGGAGAGAATCCAGAGAGTAATGTGATGTCAGGCAATTTTTTCTTTTTTTCCTGGTTCTCTCCTTCAGGCTGGTAAAGAGTGGAAGATGGAAGGAAGAAGAACTCAGAGCTGACTAGGTATTCCAGGCTGGTAAAGTGTAATGACTTCAATTTTGGGTCTTGTTTTCATGGGTTACGATTCATAAGTTCAGTGACGCTTGTCCTGTGTCTCCTATCCAGCATCAGCAGGTAGCCAAGCAAACTTGAGGGAAGCAGAGCTTGTAAGTTGCAGTGATAAACTGAACCAGTGGCTCTCAGCAGCCGTAGAACAGCAGTCATCGGTGACAAGTGACAACCCAGACATCCAGGCCCCTTGCAGGAATCCTCAGACATTCAGGAGGGACTTGAATTTCCTGTAGTAAAAGGAGAGGTTTGACTTCTTTTCATTAGATCTTACGGAAGAGGACAATTCCAGAAAGCAAGAGTTCTGGGGTTACTTGTGATGCACACAAGGTTTCATAAACCCGTGGGTGCAACATGATGAATCAGTTAGGGATTATGGTGTGAAACAAACTTAATACATAGGCTTCCACTTGCTATAAAGTATCATTGTTTTTAATACAACATACACCCAAATAGGAAAATAGGAACACAACTTTTTTTTTTATGGTTTTTAAGTGTTATTTTAATTTTAGTTAATATACAGTGTTATATGGATTTTAGGTATACAATATAGGGATTCACCAATTCCATACATGATCCAGTGCTCATCACAGGTATACTCCTTAATCCCCATCACCTATTTTAGCCCATTCCCCTGCCCACCTCCTTTCTGGTAACCACCAATCTGTTCTCTATAATTAAGAGGCTGTTTCTTGTTTTGACTCCCTCTTTCTCGGTTGTTTTGTTTTGTTTTGTTTGGCTTGGCTGATTTGTTTCTTAAATTCCGTATGGTGCTTATCTTCCTCTGACTGACTTATTTCACTTAGCATTATACTCTCTAGCACCATCCGTGTTGGTGCAGATGGCAAGCTTTCATTCTTTTTTGTGGCTAAATATTATTCCGCTGTATATGTATACTACCTCTTTCTTATCCATTCATCATTTGATGGACACTTGGGCTGCTTCCATAATTTGGCTATTGTAAATACTACTATAAACATAGGGGCACAGAGGCCTGGGTGGCTCAGTCTGGGAAGCAGCCAACTTTGTCTCCGGTCATGATCTCCTGGTTCTTGATTTTAAGCCCCATGTCGGGCTTTGTGCGGGCAGCTCAGAGCCTGGAGCCTGCTTCGATTTCTGTGTCTCCCTCTCTCTCGGCCCCTACCCCACTTATGCTCTGTGTCTCACAAAGAAACAAAAAAAACCCCAAACAAACAAACAAACAAACCCCATAGAGAGCCACATGTATCTCTTTGAATTCGTGGTTTTTTACCCTTTGGGTGAATACTAAGCAGCTTGATTGCTGGATCTATTTTAAAGGTAGTTCTATTTAAAAATTTTGAGGAACCTCCATACTGTTTTCCACAGTGCCTGCACCCAGTTTGCATTCCCCCAACAGCGGATGAGTATTCCTTTTTCTCCACATCCTTGGCAACACCTGTTGTCTCTTGTCTTGTTGATTTTAGCCTTCTGACAAATGTGAGGTGGTATCTCATTGTAGTTGCGATTTGCATTTCCCTGATGATGGGTGATACTGAGCATCTTATGTGTTTGTTGGCCATCTGTAGGTCCTTGGAGAAACATCTGCTCATGTCTTCTCATTTTTTAGTTGGATTATTTGTTTTTCTGGGTGTTGAGTTTTATAAGTTGTTTATATATTTTGGATACTAATCCTTCATCAGATACGTCTTTTGCAAATATCTTCTCCCATTCCCTAGGTTGCCTTTTAGTTTAGTTGATTATTTCCTTCCCTGCACGGAAACTTTTTATTTTGATGAAGTCCCAATGGTTTATTTTTTCTTTTGTTTTCTTTGCCTCGGGAGACATATCTAATAAGAAACTGCTATAGCCAGTGTCAGAGAGGTTACTGCCTGTGTTCTCCTCTTGTATTTTGATGGTTTCATGCCTCACATTTAGGTCTTCAGTCCATTTTGAATTTATTTTTGTGTACGGTGTAAGAAACTGGTGTAGTTTCATTCTTTTGCCTGTGGCTATCTAGTTTCTCTAATACATTTGTTGAAGCGACTGTCCTTTTCTCATTGAATATTCTTTCCTGCTCTGTCAAAGATTAATTGATCATATAGCTGTGGGTTTATTTCTGGGTTTTCTATTCTGTTCCATTGATCTTTGTGTTTGATCTTTGTGTCACTACCGTCCTGTGTTGATCACTACAGCTTTGTAATATAACTTGAAGTCTGGAATTGTAATATCTCCAGCTTTGCTTTTCTTTTTCAAGGTGGCTTTGGTTACTTGGGGTCTTTTGTGGTTCCATACAAATTTTAGGATTGTTTTTTCTAGCTCTGTGAAAAATGCTGTTGGTATTTTGATAGGGATTGCATTAAATATGTAGATCGCTTTAGGTAGTATAGACATTGTAACAATATTTGTTCTTCAAATTCACAAACATGGGAAAACACAGAACTCTTTATTTGAATGGCCTGCCACTTAGGTTTTTTAAATTAAAATTTTTATTGTTATTTTGTTTACTTTTAGCAGCACTGAACTGCTACCAAAATTGCTAGCTCAAGGCCAAGAATAATAGAATTTTATTAAATTCATAAGTGTCTGCATTCAAAGGCTTATGAGGTTTGATTTTTCTCAGGTTTTTATTAAAGTATTTTTCTCTTCACTTTCCACATTTCCTGAATTGAATTAATTTTACCCCTCAGTCCATTCATGGCACATTATTATTGATTAATGCAAAACGCTTTTTTGTTTTGTGTTAATGCGTTCCCTATCTCTAAGCTACCATATTGAATTCCTTAATCCCTGTTATGTTGAATATATGTTCTTCCATTCTATGTTTTTAATTCTTAATGTGTATGTGCTGCATGTGTGTGTTTTAACTTGGTATAAATGTATTTGGACTTTGGTGACTTTCTTTAGAGTTTTAGAGCCATTATAATGGCTGCAACAGTTTTAGTTATGACCAGAAATAGTCTTACCATCTTCTGAGATCTTTGTCAGTCCTTGGGTTTATACGACTTTATAATTTTTGCCATTTCATGTGCATAATAGTATTTCCTTATTAAATTCGCATTTCTCCGAATATGTGCTTGAGCATGTCTTCGTGTGCGTTGCGGTATTTTCTCCTTTTGTAAGTCGTTTAGTCATATCCGGTGTACGTTTTTCTATGAAATTTACTGTCTTTTTCTCCATGATTTTCATTTCACTTATTTCTTGCCCATTTGCTATCCATGTGTTGACTTTCTTTAAACAGAGACGTTTGATTTTGTTACCGTAATGTCTGTCACTTTTCTTCTTCTTCAAGGTTTGTTCTTGGAGACTATTGTATAATAAATAGTTGTCTACTTCAACACCATGAAGATACACTCTCCTACGTTTCCTTTCATTAACTTTATACCTCAATTTTGCTCTTGATGTTTTGGTTTCTAATAAATTTGGAGTCCGCCTCTGAAGATTAAGTGAGGTAAGGATTCGACCTTACTTTTCCATAGACCCCACTACTTCCCTGTCATTATTTGTTCAGTAATCCATCGTATCTCACTGACTTGTGATAACACTTCTGAACACCAAGTTTCCTATGCAGATGGATTTATTTCTGGGCCTTTTATTCTCTTACATTGGTCTTTGATTCTGTGTTGCTGTTTTCGTTTGTTTTTACTGCAGTTTTATACTATGTCTTGATTTCTTATAAGGTCTTTCGATGGGATGGTGATCATCCTGGGTTTTCTGTGTGGACTATACAGTCAGCTTCAAATAATAACATTACCTTCCCTTTTAATTGCTTTTGCCTTTATTTCTTAAAAAAATTTTTTTTTAATGTTTTATTTATTCTTGAGAGAAAAGAGAGACAGAACATGAGTGAGGGAGGGGCACAGCAAGAGAGGGACACAGAATCCGAAGGAGACTCCAGGCTCTGAGCTGTCAGCACAGAGCCCGACGTGGGGTTCGAACTCATGAAACGTGAGATCATGACCTGAGCTGAAGTCGGATGCTCAACCGACTGAGCCACCCAGGCGCCCCCTTGCCTTTATTTCTTTTTCTTATTACATTGTCAGAATATTCTGTACTATGTTGAACGGTACCTGTGGTAGTGGCATTTTTATCTTGTTATTGACCTTAAAAGAAATACATCAAAAGTTTTTCCATTAATAATGATGTTTGCTCTAGGGCATTAATATACAGCCTTCCAAGAGTTAAAGAAATTCTGTTCTGTCCCTATTTTTTTTTTTTTTTTTTAGGGAAAAATGATAATTACATGTTGAACTGTCTTTCCTATGCCTTCAGAGATAATCATGTGTTTTCTTCGTGATTCCATTGTTCTGGCAAAGTCCATCTATAGGTTTTCCGATATTATATTGTCTTTATACTTATAGAATAAACTCTTAATAAAAAATACTTAATAAAAAAGTATTATTGGAGTTATTTTTCAAACTCCCAGTTGGATTCTGTTAGCTGATATTTTATTTAGTGAGTTTGCTTCTATCTTTGTTAGTAAAATTCGCCCGTACTCTTTTTTTTTTTTTTAATTAAAAAAAATTTTTTTTAATGTTTATTATTGAGAGACAGACACAGAGTGTGAGCCGGGGAGGGAGGGGGTAGCAAGAGGGGGGAGACACAGAATCCAAAGTAGGCTCCAGGCTCCGAGCTGTCAGCACAGAGCCGGACCTGGGGCTCGAACTCACCGAGTGCGAGATCATGACCTGAGCCGAAGTCGGTTGCCCAACTGACTGAGCCACCCAGGTGCCCCGGCCCATATTTTTCTATATTGTCTTTATCAGTTTCCTTTTTTAAGGTTGTACAACCCTGAAAAATGGGCATCTTTCACAGTTTTTCTGATTTTGGATCAGTCAGAGACTTAACTTATTTTGGTGCAACAGAACTCTGTAAAACCATCTGGGAAAAGTTTCTTCAAGAGATACTTTATTTTAGATTACCGTTTCAATTTCTTTTACATTATTGGCATCTGCAGGTTTCTGTTTCATATAGTACTAACTTCGCCATGAATATATTTTGGCTAATCTATATTGTAGGTTTTCAATTTGAGTATATTTGTGTATAGTTTTTCTTACAGTAGAACTTGACTTTTTAAATCTTTACGATAGCTATAGTTTGTCCCTGGAGTTAAGTATGTTCTGTTTAGTTGAATTTTATTATTAACTTGTTGAACAGACTTTCCTGAGGTTGTCTATAATTGTCTTCTTAAAGAAGGAGCTTCTGGTACTATTAATCTTTTTTTTTTCTATGCAATTTTATTGTTTGTTGTTTTATAATAAAGGGCCCTACCCTTTATTATTTTTTCTCTTTTGGTGTCTTTGCATGTATTTTCTTGCTTACATTTTCAGTTATGTTTATTTTTCAACTTCACTTATTTGTATTCAGAGCCATGAATTTTCTTCTAACGTCTCTTAGATCCTATGTAGCACATTGCCCCTAACAACTTCACGATAAACTTTCTTTGCAAGCACTTGATACTTTAAACAAATACTAAAGGGTTGAAATGCTTCAGAGAGTGTTATTTGATAACAATGCAACTAAGCTATAAGTCCATAACTATAGGGTAACTAGAAAAATTTAATATAATTCCAAACAACTCAGATCACAGAAAATTTTAAGTAGGAATTAGGAAACCTCTGGAACTGAAGGTTCATGGAAACACTACAGATGAAAACTTTTAGCTACATAGTACTTTGAGGAAAAAGTATAGCTGCAGATCCTCATTATTATTTTTTTAATGTTTATTTATTTTTGAAGGAGAGATAAACAGTGTGTGAACAGGGGAGGGGCGGAGAGAGACACACCCACAGAATCTAAAGCAGGCTCCAGGCTCTGAGCTGTTCAGCCCATGCAGGGCTTGAACTCCTAAGTGGTTAGATCATGACCTGAGCCCAAGTTGGACGCTTAACCGACTGAGTCACCCATGCGCCCCTGCAGATCCTTATTTTAAAAAAGGTGCTAGGCAAATGGAATAATAAAATTATGAACAAAAGTTAATGGAATAGAAACGAATATTGAGTACTGTGTGTCAAGTGAGCTCAAAGAAATGTAACACTGACAAATGTGTGTTAACTCTGTGCCAGAAGAAAAAAGGCACCTATAAACCAAAGTTGGGGGGGAAAAGGATATAACTAAGGATGCGGGAAGCCTTGAAAATATAAGAAAATATTGTGAACTACATAGAAAGGCCACAGTCCAAGCATCATTTTATACCCATTCAAATGGAAAAATCAAAGGTCTTTTGGCACCAAGTATCTGAGAGGATCTCGGTCAACAGCATCACTTAACACTTTGTGGTGGGAATGTTAGTATAGCCATTTCATGAAGCCGGTTGGCATTATCTCAATAGTTAAACATTTACGTACTTTACCAGCACTCCCATGCCTGGGTGAAGAAACTTGCAAAATATGTACACATACAATAGTTCCTATCAGCTTTATTTGTTAAAGCAAAAACATGGGAACAATCCAAATGCCCACAAAGCAGGGGTATGGATAAGTCAAGTATATTCCCAATGACAATATAGCTATCGAAAGGAGTAAGCTAAATGAGTATGCAAAATTTCTACATAAAATTGAGTGAATAAATAAGTTCCCGAAAGATTAAATGTACTATGATGCTCAGTGTAAAGTAAACAAAAAACACAGTCTCTAAGAATGTACATACACGTACACATATTCCACTTTGGATGAGATGCCTCATCCATCTATGGCTCTGCCCTGTGCAATAGGGATTATTCCTCACGAAATTTTGTTGGATATAAATATAACAAAAGATGCTCTGTCTTACAGCATCCGTGCACAAGATGGGTTTGAACTGCACAGGTCCACTTTACATGGATTTTTTTCCAGTAAATATATTGGAAATTATTTTGGAGATTTGTAACAGTTTGAAAAAAACCTGCAGAGGAAACATGTAGCCTAGAAATACAGAAAAAATTTGAGAAAAAGGTGTGTCATGAATGCATAAAACATAGGTCGCTCTTAGCCTCTTCTAACATTTAGTACCATAAAATATACACAGATCTATTATAAAAAGTTACAATTTATTAAGATCAGTGATACGCTTGGAGACCGTTCATGGTGCTGTTCATAGTTGACCAATGTTAAATGAAAAGCTGAGCATTAAATTATAACATTACCCGTATAGTACATACCGTATTACTGTAGTAACTTTGTAGCCACCTCCTGTTGCTATTTTGGTAAGCTCAAGGACTGCCAGGATCTGCTTAAAAGACCACGTGACGCTAACCACCTCTCTGTAAGCAGTCTGCAGTAAATTGCATATCACGGTAAAAACGGATCTTGGTTCTCGTTTATTTTTCTTCATGTTTCGCACAGTATCGTAAACCTTGACTAACACCGTGGGACTCATGGGACTCTGTATGAGCGATTCTAGCGATGCCGGAAGTGCTCCCAAGAAGCAGAGAATAGTCACAACGTTACAAGGAAAGGTTGAATTGCTGGATATGTACCATAGACTGAGGTTTGCAGCTGTGGTTTCCTGCCATTTCAGGACAAATGAATCTACCATAAGGACCTCTGTAAAAAGAAAAAAAGAAAAGAAAGAGAAAAAAGAGGGAATTTGTGAAGCCATCGTGCAGCCACACAGAAGGCACAACAGCACTGCGCTTTTTGTGAAATACTTTTTGTGTGTCGTACTGAAAAAGGAGCTTTTATGTGGAGGCGGGAATGCTGGAAGAAAAGCATACCTATGGGTCCTAATATGATTTGAGAAAAAGGCAAGTCGTATGCAACTTGAAAGGAACGTGAAGGATGTAAAGCTGAAGAATTTAATGGCAGCAAAGGATGATTTAGGAAGATTACAGGTTTGGCTTAAAAAACCCCAACCGGGGGCTCCTGGGAATCTCAGTCGGTTAAGTGTCCAACTCTTGATTTTGGCTCAGGTCACGATCTCATGGTTGTGAGATTGAGCCCGCATCGGGCTCTGTACAGGCAGCATAGAGCCTACTTGGGACATTCTCTCTCCCTCTATCTCTACTCCTTCCCCATTTGTGCTCTCTCTCACTCGCTGTCTCTCTCGTTCACTCGCTGTCGCGCTCTCTCTCTCTCTCTCTCTCTCTCTCTGGGGTGCCTGGGTGGCTCAGTTTGTTAACTGTCCGACTTTGGCTTAGGTCATGATCTCATGGTTCTTGAGTTCCAACCCCACCATGCACTCTGCACTGACAGTGTGGAGCCTGCTTGGGATGCATTCATTCTCCCTCCCTCCCTCCCCCGCCCTGTCCTGCGAGCTCTTTCTCTTTCTCTCTTTCAAAATAAATAAATAAACTTAAAAAAAAAAATGTCAGGCTAACTGGAGAAGAAGCTTCATCCGACCAAAAGGCAGCAGATGGGTTTCCAGACTTTGTTAAGAAAATCACTGAGGAGAAAAGATACCTGCCTGAACAGGTTTTGAAAAAAAATTTTTTTTTAAACGTTTATTTATTTTTGAGACAGGGAGAGACAGAGCATGAACGGGGGAGGGTCAGAGAGAGAGGGAGACACAGAATCTGAAACAGGCTCCAGGCTCCGAGCAGTCAGCACAGAGCCCGACGTGGGGCTTGAACTCACGGACCGCGAGATCGTGACCTGAGCCGAAGTCGGAGGCTTAAGTGACTGAGCCACCCAGGTGCCCCCTTAACAGGTTTTTAATGCAAATGAAAGTGCCCTGTTCTGGGTGGAAATGCCACAAAGGACATTTATGAGTAGGGAAGAGCGTTGAGCCCCAGGATTTAAGGCAGGAAGGGATAGGTTAATTTTACTGTTTTGTGCAAGTGAAGTTGGGTTTGTGATCAGGATTGCCCTTAACTATAAAGCTGCTAACCCTCCATCCTTAATGGGGAAAAAGATGAACACCAGCTTGTTCAAAAGTCCTGGGCAACAGCAACATTCAGCATTTATTCTGGATTGGTTCCTTCAGTGCACGGTCCCTGAAGTCAGGAAATAACCTTGCCAGTGAGAGACTGCCTTTAAAATCCTTTCAATATTGGACAACGCCTCTGGCCACCCAGAGCCCCATGAGTTTAACAGTGGAGGCGTTGAAGTGGTCTACTTGCCTGCAAACACAATGTCTAATTCAGCCTCTAGATCAGGAGTTTATAAGGACATTTAAGGCTCATTACACATGGTACTTTGTGGAAAGGATGGTTAAGAATGGAAGAGCATTATGAGAGTCTGGAAGCGTTACACCATTGAAGATGCCGTCATTCTTAGAAAACCGTGAAAGCCCTCAAGCCCAAAACGATACATTCTGGCCGGAGAAAACTATCTAGATGTTGTTGCATGACACAGGATTTAAGACAGAGCCACTCAAGGGAGTCATAAAAGAGATTGTGGATATGGCAAAAAGAAAAAAAAAATGCGTGAGTGTGAAAGGTTTCAAGATAATGCATCTTGGAGTCACTTAAGAGCTAATAGCGCACCAGAGGAATTGACAGAAGACGATTGGATGAAGATGAGTGTTTCTCATGCCAGACAGTGAGGAAGAAGATGGAGAAGAAACAGTGCCAGAGACAAGATTGACGTGACACAGTCTGGCAGAAGGGTTCTGATCAAGACTGCTTTTGACTTCTTTTATGACATGGACACTGAAGCTAAAGCCAATGGTGAAAGAGAGATTGGTGCTGATAGAAACATTTTTAAAGAAATTAAAAAAAAAAAAACCCAAAAAACCTCAGAAGCTGTGATGTATTCATGTAAATTTCCATCAGTGTGCCTCCCTCCCCTCTTACCTTCTCCACCTGGTCCCCCCTGCCACCCCAGAGACACCAAGACCATCAGCCACTCCTCCTCTTCCGCCTACTCAATGTGAAGATGGGGGGGGGGGAAGACTTTTATGATGATCCAGTTCCATTTAATGAATAGTAAATCAGCTGTTCATACATCTGTCCTAATAAAGCTATCTGTGTGTGTGTGTGTGTGTGTGTGTGTCTTTGTGTGAACATCTATCCAATAACCATACAGCAAGAACTGTAGGTGTTTTTGTGTCGCCCATCATCATCGTCTAAGTTTTCATTGTGTAGAACATCGTGTGCAAGACACGGACGGCTTGTCTCTACATAGGCATCAGGTGAGTGATACTTAATATAAAATTACTAATGTGTTAGTTTTCTTAGTGTTTTATAACTTTCCTGTCAAAGAGTTACATCCCCATACAGTATGCCTCTCTCATAATTGGAGAAACTGTTTTAGCCTGTCATCACTGGTAAGTGCGTTTTTTTTTTGTTGTTTTTTTTGTTTTTTTGTTTTTTTTTTTAATGCAGCTGTTTCCAATTCTGTATCAGGAATATGGCTGGAATACTCTATTCCATAAAAGTTGTCTAAGGAGTCATTCATTAGTGGATAGACTAGGCTGCCATGGAGTGCTGTTGGTCTACCCTAAAGCAGTCATCTTGCTGCTGCTTTGTTATCAGTGCATGAAATCATTATGCTTGTAAATAAGTATGCATTTCTTTTTCACGTTATCTTTTCAATTTTGATATCTGGTGTTAGTGATACGTGTAACATCTACAGTATAAGACAGTATTGATGTAGATACTGGCAAACGGTTCATCTTGTAAAAAGGTGATAGAAGTTGTTTTTTTTTTTTAAACATTTATTTATTTTTGAGAGACAGAGCCAGAGCACAAGCAGGGGAGGGGCAGACAGACACACACACACACACACAGAATCCCAAGCAGGCTCCAGGCTCTGAGCTGTCAGCACAGAGCCCGACGTGGGGCTCAAACCCACGAACCGTGAGATCATGACATGAGCCAAGGTCAGATGCTTAACCGACTGAGCCACCCAGGCACCCCGGTGATACAAGCTTTTGACACAGTGGTACTGTAAATGTTTTTTTTTTCTTAATTTGCTTTTTTCTCTAGGTTACTTTATTGTAAGAATATAGCATATAACATGCATACAAAGCATATGTTAACGGTTTATGTTATTGATAAGTCTTCTGGTCCACAGTAGGCTATTAGTAGTTAAGTTTTGGGGGAGTCAAGTGTTGTATAAGGATTTTCAACTACTTGGGATGGGGCAGATGCTCATAACCCCACATTGTTGAGTCCACTGTATTTGTGTGTGTGCGTATGTGTGTAAATATATGTGTGTGTGTATATATACGTATGTGTGTGTGTATGTACATATGTGTGTGTGTGTGTATATCTGTAATGCATATATATATGTTGTAAGTTTCAGGAAATACTCTGGGTTGGGGTTATGGAATGGAGGAAGATCACAAAGCTGTATAAAAGATCACAAAGCTGTATAAAAATTTGTGCCTGTTTCCTAGTTTCTTTGTAGAATTCACAGGTATTTACTATATTATTAAGATAAAAGATGGCTTATAAACCACTGGCCTGAATGTTGCGAAGCAAGGGTTCTGAGCTCAGCAAACATTCAAATAGCCAGTAATTTAGCATGTTGATGTACTGAGGGAGAAAAATCATATGATCATCTTGGTAGATGATCACAATCATTTGTTAGAGTCAAAATCTATTTGTGAATAAAACTGGGCATCCAAGAGAATTTGCTTGTTTTTAGTGTAAACACAGTAACTTTGTACGTTTTAATACGTCACTTGGGATACATAAATTATTAGAATTTTCTACATGGCACCTTGATGTCACCAGTGCCATTTGCTTCTTTCTTTTACATGAATGATTAATTCCATAAATATTGATGATGCACTTTTCAGTACGTAAAGATTAACACAAACAACAGCAAAGTGGCCATCCTGGGATGCACTTGGAGGAAGTCTGGATTGAGCTGCAGGACATTTGAAACAAACAGCAAGCAGAAAGTATGAATTCATAGAGGTGGGGAGTAAGAAAAACCCATGCGGTCTTTAGGAGACAGGCCCCCCTGCATGAACAAAATATTTCTTGTTGGATAAATGTGCTTCGGCATAGATTATCCAAGAAAAACGTATCTCAGAATGCAGTGAAGGAATTGTGATGTAGGGAGTAGGGATATATGTAGTGTTTGGAAAAACCATAGAATTTACTTAATCTGGCATATGGTATGCATAGAAAATACTATCATAAACACCAGACATCATCTCCCCGCCCCCCAACCCTGACTACACTCCTTGTTATTATTACCTTGCATTAATGCAGTACACTTGTTATAATTGTTGAGGCAATATTGTTAATATTACTATTGACCAAAGTCTATAGTTTACATTAGGGTTCACTCTTCATGTTGTACATTATTTGTTACTGGCAAATGTATAATGACATATATCCACTGTTACAGTAGCCTACCAAATAGTTACACTGTCTTAAAAATCTGCATTCCACCTGTTCATGCTTTCCTCCCACACTTTCCTGAGCCTGTGGCAGCCACTGATCTTTGTACTGTCTCCATAATGTTGCCTTTTTTGGAATGTCAGGTAGTTGGAATGATACAGCATGCTTCTTCAGGTTTCCTTCTTTCAGTTAGTAATATGCATTTAACTTTCCTTCATATCTTTTCATAGCTTAATAGCTCATTTGTTTTTAGCACAGAGTAACTTTTCATTGTCTGGACGTACTAATTTATTTAGCCATTCACACAGGACATTTTGGTTGCTTCCAAAACATCATTCTTAATATTAGCTGAAAGTTCAAAGATTTCCTGTTGAGAATGGCAGCTTGTCAGGCATGCTCACTGCCAGTTCTGTTGATGATCATACTGGAACTACCCCACATAGTAAAAACTAAAATCATGTTAGGGTGTCGGGAGGTAAGTAATGAAACTTACTATCTATAATGACTTGAGTAAGTTTATATAGAGGCCCAAAGGAATGTACAAAACATTTTCAGGATTAATAGAATTTAACAAGTTGACCAGATTCAGAAGAGAATATCCTAAAACAATTTGCATTTTTATATCAGCAAATATCAGTTAGAAAAGGAAAATTTAAAAACATGTCATTTATAACAGTATAGACAAATATGAAACAGATAGGTATAAATTTAACAAAAGGTTTATAAGAAACTAAGGGAGAAAATGATAAAACTATATTGAAAGAAATTAAGGGATATTTAAATAAGTGGAGAGAGGCACAAAAAAGACTCATACTGTGAATGTCAATTTCCCAAATGTTATTTATAGAATCCCAGTAATCCTAGTAAGAATTCTGACCTTACTATTTTGTGGACCTTTGATGAAATGATTCTCAAATTTATATGGAGTTTCAAAGCCCTACCTATTGGCTTACTCGAGAAGAAGAATGTAAGGTGGGCCCTCTTAAATATAATGACTTATAAATCTAAAGAATTGGGGTGAGTGTGTTACTGTTGCTGGAGTAGACAGAGCAATAGAACAGAATAGAGGATCGAGGAAGAGAACCTCCTATTTCAGGACTCTTGGTATATAACTAGATGGTCTTCAAATTGGTGGAGAATGGGTAGCTTTTTTCCCCCCAATAAATAATTATAACATTAAAATACATATTATTCACAAATGGGACAATTGGGTGCCCATGTTTTAAAAAATGAAATGGGACCCCTACTTCACACCATATACAAATAAGTTCCAGGGAACTATGTCTATATTTTCCAGGTGGGGAAGAATTTTCTAAAGGAGACTACACTCACACATGCAGGCCAAAAGCAAAATAAAGTGCATGCGTGCCCAAAGACACACATATGCATAGCATAACGGAAAAGATTGTTACGTTCAGTTACCTGCAACTGAATTTCCTTTCTTAAAAGCTACCATCAGGACAGTAAAGATGCAAGTCACAAGCTGAGTGAAGATAATTGCAAATCATATAATTGACAAAAACAGATATCCAGTATGTGTGTGTGTGTGTGTGTGTGTGTGTGTGTGTGTGTGTTTCCAGAATAAAGAGACAGAATCTTACTGAAAAGTGGAAAACACAAGAGGAAACCTGAATGTCAGTAAACGTGAAAGTGGTCAACTTCATTATTAGGAAAATCAAATTTAAACCTATAATAAAAAACATTCCTACCAGACTGGCGATATTGTAAAGTCTGATAATTCCTGGGATTAAGAATTTGGCACCATAGGAACTCTCAAAGCACTACTGATGAGGTTGTAAATTGGTTCAACTACTTTGGAGTTGAATTGGTGAATTGGTGAATTGGTAAATTGGTTAATTGGTATCAACTACTTAATAAACTTAAATATGTGCCTATCCTAAGATCCAGTGGTTCTACTTCCAGATATTTAACCCAGAGAAAATCTGGCACATATGCACCAGAAGACAAGTATAAGTATATTCATAGCAGCCCTAAAATGAAAATGACCCATGTATTCATCATCAGTAGAATGTATAATTGTGGTATGTCTGGATGAAACAGTAACAATCTACATACAGCAGGGCGCAGCCAGTGAACTAAAAGACAATGTTAAAATAATCAGGCTACAAAAAGATAAGTGTAATATGATTCCACTTAAGTAAAGGAGTGGCCCAAATTAAGCAGTGTGTTTTTTTAAAAAATGTGTACATAGTTGGAACAATGATGAAGTCAGGGAATCAGGACAGTGGGTTGCTTTTGCAGGGAGGGAGAGGATATCATTGGGAAAGGAACGCTCAGGAAGTCTTTGAGATTTTGGCAATATTTTCTTTATAAAAAAAATGTGGCGTTCACCTAGGTGTTTGCTTTTCAGAAGTGATTATTCTTTGAAAATTATATGTTTTATTTTCACAAAGATATATTAAAAAGAACCACAGGCCCCAAATGCTGTCAGGCCCAGTCACCAAGCTAGGGCTTAAATACCTAACTTAATTGTAGTTTCAACCTCCTCCTGAATGGAGTTTTGACTTGTCAGCCAGGAATGTTCTGGTCCACACCGATCAGGTAATCTGTCCTCTCTGTGTCCCCCAAAGCAAAATGAGGTAATCTACCTATAAAGACTTCCTGCTCTTCCCTCTGAGGGAAAGTGACCTTTCCCTAAAACAATCCTTTCCACTGCTAAAACTTTCTTGTCCCACCTCCCTTCCTATGAAAACCCTCTATTTTATAGAGCTTCCCTGCTCTCCCCTCTACTTGTTGGCTTGGGTGCTCTCAGATTCATGCATCCCTTAAAGGCAGGTCTTCAAATTTACTCAGTTGGATTTTTGTTAATATTTTACAATAAAAATGCAATTAAGGGGTGTCTGGGTGGCTCTGTCAGTTAAGCGTCCAACTTCAGCTCAGGTCATGATCTCATGGTTTGTGGGTTTGAGCCCCACATCAGGCCCTGTGCTTACAGCTCAGAGCCTGGAGCCTGCTTCAGATTC
The DNA here is from genome assembly GCF_027475565.1 of Acinonyx jubatus. Taxonomy (NCBI): domain Eukaryota; kingdom Metazoa; phylum Chordata; class Mammalia; order Carnivora; family Felidae; genus Acinonyx; species Acinonyx jubatus. The sequence continues at coordinate 100,993,983 of NC_069390.1, read as the reverse complement.
TGTGTCTTCCTCTCTGCCTCTTCCTTGTTCATGCTATCTCTCTCTCTCTCTCTCTCTCTCTCTCTCAAAAGATGAATAAAAATGTTTAAAAAATACAATTAAAAAGTTTAAATGTGATAATATGTGAAAACTATAATATGCATGGTGTATATAAAGTATTCTACATTTTATTATTTATTAATATCAAAATGTTTCCTTCTAAATATAGTTGTAGCTACATCTCACAAATTTTTCATGTAGTGCTTTTATGTAGCTTGAAGTCTTTAAAATTCCCTTATAATTTTGTCCTTAAAAATATTATTTAGTAGACTGTATTATAGTTTAGGGGACATAAGATTGTTCAGTCACCCTCCTTCTTTTTCATAATAGTGCTGCCTTGTATTCAGGAAACATGGTCTCTGTGGAGACAGGTTTTTTGTGGTTTTTTTGGCATTTATTTTTGTCCTCTTTTTTTAAATTTTATTTTTTAAATTTACATCCAAATTAGTTAGCATGTAGTGCAACAATGATTTCAGGAGTAGATTCCTTAGTGCCCCTTACCCATTTAGCTCATCCCCTCTCCCATAGCCCCTCCAGTAACCCTCTGTTCTCCATATTTAAGAGTCTCTTATGTTTTGTCCCCCTCCCTGTTTTTATATTATTTTTGCTTCCCTTCCCTTAGATTCATCTGTTCTGTGTCTTAAAGTCCTCATATGAGTGAAGTCATATGATATTTATCTTTCTCTGACCCTTCCCTTAGGTTCATCTGTTCTGTGTCTTAAAGTCCTCATATGAGTGAAGTCATATGATATTTGTCTTTGTCTGACTAATTTCACTTAGCATAATACCCTCCAGTTCCATCCATGTAGTTGCAAATGGCAAGATTTCATTCTTTTTGATTGCCGAGTAATACTCTAGTGTGTGTGTGTGTGTGTGTGTGTGTGTGTGTACTTTATCCATTCATCCGTTGATGGACATTTTTGGCTCTTTCCATACTTTGGCTATTGTCGATAGTACTGCTATAAACATTGGGGTGCATGTGTCCCTTCGAAACAGCACACCTGTATCCCTTGAATAAATGCCTAGTAGTGCAATTGCTGGGTCATAGGGTAGATCTATTTTTAATTTTTTGAGGAACCTCCATACTGTTTTCCAGAGTGGCTGCACCAGCTTGAGGGTTTTTTTTTTTTTTTTTTTTTGGCACTTACTGAATAAGTTTATTTGTAGCTTGAAATAACAAAATGTACTCAGATGAATAAAAATAACTTTATTGAGAGATGCCTGGGTGGCTCAGTCAGTTAACATCTTTGGCTCAGGTCATGATCTCAAGGTTCATGAGTTCAAGCCCGGGTTCTGTGCTGACAGCTTGGAGCCTGAAGCCTGCTTCAGATTCTGTGTTTCCCTCTCTCTGCCCCTCCCTGCTCAGGCTCTGTCTCTGTCTCCCTCTCTCTATCCCTCCCCACCTCATGCTCTTTCTCTCTCTCTCAAAAATAAACAAACATTAAAAAAAATACCTTTATTGAAATTCCTGCGATGAAAATAATCTTGGTATTGCAATTCTGAAATTCTCTACACCATTCCCCCTTTGCCCATTATGGCCTTTTGTTTTTGATAATCAGAGTCTTCTTAGTACTGTAACTATAATGATATTACAGAGTAGACCATCATTTTCTCTTTTTTTTTTAAATTTTTATTTTTTAGTTTACATCTGATTTTCTCTGTTTATACATATTGTTTAGTGTTCGAATACCCTCAGCCACACCCATTCCTTGTTTTGTGTGTGTGTGTGTATGTGTGTGTAGTTACATGAATAAAGTTTAATTTTTTATCCTGTATTCAGTTATCATTCTATGTGAGTTGTTTATGCTCTCTACTAATTTTGTATTGTGGAAACAATGTGTCTTTTAAAATTAACTTAATTAAATTTTTTGGGGGGGTGCCTGGGTGGCTCAGTCGGTTAAGTGTCCGACTTCGGCTCAGGTCATGATCTCATGGTCCATGAGTTCGAGCCCCACGTCGGGCTCTGTGCTGACAGCTTAGAGCCTGGAGCCCATTTCAGATTCTGTGTCTCCCTCTCTCTCTGCCCCTCCCCTGCTCATGCTCTGTGTCTCTCTGTCTCTCGATAATAAGTAAACGTTAAAAAATTTTTTTCTTAATTTTTTTTTTTTTACGTTTATTTTTGAGACAGAGAGAGACAGAGCATGAACAGGGGAGGGGCAGAGAGAGAGGGAGACACAGAATCTGAAGCAGGCTCCAGGCTCGGAGCTGTCAGCACAGAGCTGAACGTGGGGCTCGAACTCCTGGAATGTGAGATCATGAGCTGAAGTTGGATGCTTAACTGACTGAGCCACCCAGGAGCTCCTAAAATTAACTTTTAGAACCTATTTTTTATATTAAGGATGATATCATCCCTTGTTGAAAATTTCCCTCTAAATTTCACATTTTAATTTGAACGTACTCTTTCTTCCTTTTCTTCATCTTCTTTAGAAGCAAATGTCCTCACCTTTTCCTTCTTATTTCACCTACAGTAGTTTAGTCTTTTATTGTGGGGAGAAGATGGTCATTTGGCAGATAATGTAGCCCGGGTTGCAGAATCAAGTTGGAAGTTGAAGTATGTGAGCTCTGATTTTTGACAGTTCCGTAAGTCAATGACTATCACATCTATTCAGACAGCTTCTACATAATAGATAAGTTTACAATAGAGTGACCCCACCGTTATGCATGTCAAGAAAATATAACCTTCTGACTCCTTGACAAAATTTTATCTTAAGTGACTTCATAAATACACTGTGCACACTTTATCAAGCAATCCATGGTATCTCTTCTGTCTATAGTGAAAGCATAACATTGACATTTGTCAAAGGTCAGGGCTTCGGAAATTTAATCTGTGAACTGCTAGTATTTTTATATTGTGGTAGTAAAAATCGCAAGATTTTTTTTTTTAAACACATGTTGTAGTTCCTACCAAGAGTTTCTAAGCACATTGTTTTTGTACTAAAATCCAATCTGTTCCACATTTTTGACTGAAAAAAGCTAAATGTTTTCTTTTTAGAAAAAACACATCTATTTTTAAGGATATCTATATAGAAGAAAGGTTTAGGAAATATGTAAGCTTTAGTACAGGCTTTCCCACATTCCCTGAACTGATTTAAAATGACTCCATGATAGCACAAATCTTAAATGGGCCCTGGAAATAGGGAAGAAAGCCATCCACATGCCACAATCCTAGAGATCATTTACTAACTGTAATATAGGAGATCCGTTGAAAGAAGCCTGCAATACTGCTCTTTAAAAAAACTCATCAGAATCACAAAGAATGAGCAAAGAAAATTATAGGGAAGTCCTACGAATAGCCCTTAGTTTTGAGGAGTGAGCTAGAGGTGAGGGCAGGCTGTGGGACAGAAAGTGAGCCCTTGTAAGAATCAGCTACTGAACTACTGGTATTTAACAAACTTTGGAGTTGTATGTGGTCTACTCCCAAAGAAGGGATTCTTTACTTTTTTTTTTTTTTAGATTGAAGCATAGTTGACATATAATGCCACATTAGTTTCAGGTGTACAACATAGTAATAGGACAAATTTATCTATTATATCATGCTCACAAGTGTAGCCGCCATCTGTCGCCATATAATGTATATGATACCATTGACTATATTCCCTATGCTGTACCTTTTATCCCCCATGACTTATTCCATTATCTGGAATCCTGTACCTCTCACTCCCCTTCACCCATTTTGCCTGTCCCCCAACCCCTTCTCCTCTGGTAACAACCAGTTCTCTGTATTTATCTGTCAGTTTCTGCTTCTTTTCTTTTTTTTTTTTTTTAACTTCACATATAAGTAAAATTATTTGGTATTTGTATGACTTATTTCATTTAGCATAATATCCTCTAGGTTCATCCATGTTGTTGCAAATGGCAAGATCTCATTCTTTTTTAAGGCTCAGCTATATTCCTGTTTGTGTGTGTGTGTATTATATATAAAAATAAGTGTAAATATAAATATATATATACACACACCATATCTTCTTTATCCATTTATCTATCCATGGACACTTGGTTACATCCATATCTTCACTCTCATAAATAATGTCTCAATAAACATTGGGGTACGTATATCTTTCCAAATTAGTATTTTCATTTTTTTGGGGGTGGGTAAATACCCACTAGTGGAATTACTGGATTGCATGGTATTTCTGTTTTTAATTTTTGAGGAACTTCTATACTGCTTTCCAAAGTGGCTGCACCAATTTGCATTCCCCCCAACATTGCACGAAGATTCTCTTTTTTCTGTATCCTAGCCAAACCTTGCTTCTTTTTCACACCACCCATTCGAACAGGTATAGGGTGATAGATCATTGCGATACTGATTTTGATTTCCCTGATGATTAATGATATTGAGCACGTTTTATGTGTCTGTTGGCCATCTGTATGTCTTCTTTGGAAAAATGTTTATTCAGATTCTCTGCCCATTTAAAAAATTGGATTACTTGGACTTTTTTTGGTGTAGCATTGTCGGAGATCCTTATATATTTTAGATATTAACTCCTTGTTGGATATGACATTTGGAAATATCTTCTTCCGTTTGGGAGGTTGCCTTTTTGTGTTGTTGATGTTTTTCTTCAAAAGCTGTTAATTTTGATCTAGTCCCAGTAGTTTATTTATGCTTTTGTTTCCCTTGCCTGGCAAGACATATCCATAAATATTGGCCTTAGCTACATATTTAAGTCCTAACTGATTGCTGTGGTTAGGACTTCCAGTACTCTGCTGAATAAAAGTGATAAAGGTAAGCATCCTTGTCGCGTTCCTGATTTTAGAGGAAAAGATGCCAGTTTTTCACCATTGAGTGTGATATTGGCTGTGGGTTTCTCATGTATGGCCTTATGAATGTTGAGATATGTTCTCTCTAATCCCACTTTTTTGAGAGTTTTTATTATGATTGGATGTTAAATTTTGTCAAATGCTTTTTCAGCATCTATTGAGATGACCATATGATTTTTATCATGCATTGTGTTAGTGTGGTGTATCGCATTGATTGATTTGCAGCTTCTGAGCCATCCTGCATCTCTGGAATAAATCCGTCTTTATTGTGGTGAATGATCCTTTTCGTGTATTGTTGAATATGGTTTGCTGATATTTTATTGAGGGGTTTTCATCTATGTTCATCAGGGATATTGACTTGTAGTTTTCTTTCTTTTTGTAGTGTCTTTGGTTTTGGTATTAGGATGATGCTGGCCTTGTAGAATGTATTTGGAAGCTCCTCTTCCTGTTAAAATTTATTTTTGGAATAATTTGTGGAGAATAGGTATTAATACTTCTTTAAGTGTTTGGTAGTATTTACCTGTGAATTAATCTTGTCCTGGGCTTTTGTTTGTTGGAAGTTTGTGATTACCCATTCAATTTCATACTAATTAATTGGCCTGTCCAGATTTTCTATTTCTTTCTGGTTCAATTTTGGATGACTTTATGTTTCTAGAAATTAGTCCACTTCCTCTATGTTGTCTAATTTGTTGGCATATAATTTTTTGTAGTAGTCTTTTATAATCCTTGTATTTGCATTTCTGTGATATTGGTTGTCATTTCTCCTCTTTCCTCTCTGGTTTTATTTATTTAGATCTTCTCTTATTTTTTTCTTGATATGTCTGGCTAAAGGTTTTCAATTTTGTTTCTCTTTTAAAAGAACCAATTCTTGATTTTATTGGTCTTTCTGTTACTTTTCTTTAGTCTTTCTTTTTTTTTTTTTTTCCACTCTGATCTTTGTTATTTCCTTCCTTTTACTAACTTTGGGGACTGTTCTTTTTCTTGTTTATTTAGGTGTAAAGTTAGATTATTTGGGACTTCCTTCTTTTTTTTCTTCCTCCCTCCCTCTTCCTTCCTTCCTTCCTTCCTTCCTTCCTTCCTTCCTTCCTTCCTTCCTTCCTTCCTTCCTTCCTCTTCCCCTTTCTGCCTTTCTTTCTTTTCTTTGCTCTCTCTCTCTCTTTCTTTTTCTTTCTGAGAGAGAGTGTGAGCAGGTGAAGGGCAGAGAGAGTGATAGAATCTCATGAAGGCTCCACGCTCAGTATGGAGCTCATCACAGACCATGACCCTGGGATCATGACCTGAACTGACCTCAAGAGTTGGATGCTTAACTGACTGAGCTACCCAAGTGTCCCTCTTTTTTTTTTTTTTTTTTTTTTTTTTTTATTTTGAGAGAGAGAGCGAAGGAGGGGCAGAGTGAGAGAATCCCAAAAGACTGTGCACTGTCAGCGCAGGGCCCAACATGGGGCTAGATCTCATGAACTGTGAGATCATGACCTGAGCCAAAAGCAAGAATCAGACACTTAACTGACTGAGCCACCTGAGTGCCCCAACACTTTTCTTGTTTCTTGAGGTAGGCAGGTATTGCTGTAACACCTCTTAGAACTGCTTTTGCTGCATCCCAAAGATTTTGGACCATTGTATCTTCATTTTCATTTGTCTCCAGGTATTTTTTGACTTTCTCTTTGATTTCTTCATTAGCCCTTTGGTTGTTTAGTACCATGTTGTTTAGCTTCCATGCTGTTTGTTTTTCTGTGTGTGTGTGTGTGTTTATAATTGATTCTAGTTTCATATCAGGTTGGTTGTGAAAATGCTTGATATGATTTCAGTCTTCAATTTGTTGAAACTTTTTTTGTGGCCTAACATGATCTATCGTGGGGAATGTTCCACGTGCACCTGAAACGAATATGGATTCTGCTGTTTTGGATGGAATGTTCTGTATATCTCTGGTTAGGTCCACTTCGTCTAATTTGTCCTTCAAAGATGCTGTTTTTTTTTTTTTTCTAAGTTTTATTTATTTTGAGAGAGAGAGTGTGCAAGTGAGTGCGTAAGTTAGGGAGGGGCAGAGAGACAATCTCAAGCAGGTTCCATGCTGTCAGCTTAGATCCTGATGGTGGGGCTCGATCTCATGAACTGGGAGATCATGACCTGAGCCAAAACCGAGTCAGACACTTAACTAAGTGAGTCACTTAGGCGCCCTGACACTGTTTTTTTATTGATTGTCTGCCTGGATGATATGATGTAAGTGAGGTGTTAAACTTATCTCCTAGTGGGGCACCTGGGTGGATCATTTGGTTGAGCATCAGGTCATGATCTTATGGTTCATGAGTTGGAGCCCCCTACTGGGCTCGCTCCTGTCAGTGCAGAGCCTGATCTGTATTCTCTGTCCGCCCCTCTCTCTGTCCGCCCCTCTCTCTGCCCCTCCCCTGCTCATGCTATCTCTCTCAAAAATGAATAAACATTACAAAAAATAAAGTTATCTACTGGTTTTGTATTACTGTCAATTTCTTCCTTTATGTCTGTTAATGTTTGCTTTATGTATTTAAGTGCTCCAATTTTGGGTGCATAGATATTTACAATTGTTATATTCTCTTGTTGATTTCATCATTATGTAATGCCCTTCTTTGTCTCTTTTTATAATCTGTGTTTTAAAGTCTATTTTTTTTTCAATATAAGTATTACTATCCTGGCTTTTCCCCCCCCTTCCATTTGCATGGAATATCTTTTTTTATCCCTTCATTTTTGGAACTCTTTAGAACTTCTTAATTGTTCTGGGCCTTCTAAATAGTGGTGACACTTGTTACAGAGGAATTGGCTAGCAGCAAATTTCTAGGGTCAGTCCACTCTTTCAAGTAAAGCACATAAGAACTTTTTGTAGTCTCATGACAGACATAATGGGTCCAATGTCATCTTATAATTGATTTTCCTTTCTTGGGAAATGAGAAACTGAAAAAACAAACAAAAGTTTTTCTTTTCTTTTTTAATATTTATTTTAGAGAGAGAGAGAGAGAGAGAGAGAGAGATTGGGCAAGCAGGGGAGGGACAGAGAGAGAGGGAGACACATAATCCAAAGCAGGCTTCAGGCTCTGAGCTGTTAGCACAGAGCTCCATGCAGGGCTCAAACTCTTGAGCCGTGAGACCAACACCTGAGCTGAGGTCGGTCCCTTAACCAACTGAGCCACACAGGAGCCCCAAACAAAAGCTTTTCTAACAAAAACTTGAGTACACTCTTCAAAGAAATTATTGAGCAAGTGATTTTGAGGTGCTATTTTTCTCATGTTTAAGTGTAGAATATCATTTGGGAAAGAGGCACACAAGCATTGCTACAACTGAAGAACAATGGACAGTAATCTGCTAATTTTATCTTTTTCTTTTAGAAAAGAAATAAGAATATGGTTTCTCAAAATACTAGTTTCCTCAAGTCAGTCTGGGGATGGTGGTTGAATTAGATTAGGTCAAGTATGTTCAGTTTTCTTGCCTCCCGCCTGAGCAATTTTATAGTTTTCCATTTTTTCTGTCTTTTTTTCAGAATAGGACCTTTGTCTTTTTGCAAAACCAAAGAGTGTGTTTGCCCAATCATTGCGTGATGGTTAGCAGAATGTGACGTCCTAAAACATTTGTCTGTGGCATAAGGAGTATTTTGAGATTTTGAGAAGCTGCACACACTGGAGAAGCTCTGGAAACTGAGAAGTGACCCTTTTGTAAGGGAAATTTACATGAGAAAGGGGGCCTGTGGCAGGAAGTGGGCAACTGCCAGAGATCACTCTTTCATCTGAGAGATTACCTGCCAGGTAGGGCTGATTTTGTTTACCCTGCATTTCCTCCTTTGAAGTCCCAGAGGCTTATCCCTTTCTTTCGTTCAGGATGGTATATTAGCCACATTTGCCTGGTTGCCTTTTGAGCCTCTTATCTTTGTGGAGCTCCCATACATACATACATACATACGTACATACATACATACATACATAATTAAAATAGTTTTTTTCTCCTGTTACTCTACCTTTTTATTGTGTGGCCAATGGGGAATCTCTGCCAAGAATCTAGAAAGGTAGAGGAAAATTTTCTTTCTTTCCTATAGTGAATTAACCCTCTGTTTCTAGAGAAATAGAATAACTGCTTGATGTTTTAAAATTACAAATTTCCTTCCATTCTTCAAGGTTTCCAAAAAATTGACGTTTATTATAGTAAGGGTACTCTATTATGATGGCTAAAGTGTTGTGATACATGTTTAAAAAAATCCGATTTAAAAATTACGTACAGAAACATAGATTATAAAGTCGAGTGGGAAATTTTCTTATGGGCTGTTAAAGCTATGTTTTGGTTTACAAAGTTATGTTTTCTATTAGGTGTAAGTTCACTTAATGATCTAATTGGAAGAAACTTAGAAATTCTTTATTTGTTGTCTTTATCAAAAGTATTCTTGAAATTATACATAATTTTTTTTGTTAGCCTGGACAAGAATTGAGAAGATTTGCCATTTCAAAACTCTAAAGTTAGCCTACCTAGGCAGGCATGGATCCCAATTCTGTCACAAATCATTTGTGTGACCTGGACAAGTACATAGCTTTTTCTGTGGCTCAGTTTTCTCATCTATAAAATGGGGATAATTCTAGTGACCTGAAGGTACTAGATTGAGAGAATAATGCCAATGGCTTTGATGTGGGGGTATGTGTGTGTGAGAACAGTGAGGTGGGAGAGGAGAGAGAGGATGTCTCTGACATTTGGATGTCAGAGAGAGAAGAGTAACTGGTAAAGGAAATTGAAAGGGATCCATTTATAGGGCAGGTGGAAACCAGGAAAATGTTTGTGGTGTTTGGAAGCCAAGATCTTTTCTAATGAATTGAATTAAATGCTGCTGTCAAGAATATTAAGATGTACAGCTACCATTGGATTTAGCCACTTAGAAGTGATGGGTGATTTTGAGAAGAGCAGTTGCAGTGAGTGGTGTGGACAGAATCCTGATGGGAATTGTTTTAAGAGAGAATGGAAGGAGAGAAATAGGAGCAGCAAGTATAGACATTAAAAAGCAAAAACAACAACAACAACAAAAAAAACAAAAAAGCAAAAAAAAAAAACAACCCCTAAAAACCCCCCAAAAACAAAACAAAAAAAAACAACGAAAAAAGATGACACAACAAAACAAACAAACCTACAAAAAATCTTTTGCATTAAAGCTGAAAAACAGTAATGTCTTTGAAATAACAGGTGACATTTATTGAGCATTTATTATGTGACAGACACTGTTTTAGGCACTTCTGTTCACTTGTTTAATGAGGAACATAGTCCTTGCTTTGCGTGGTTAGTGGAAGACCACGCAAGCTTAAAACCATATGCAAAGCAATCTTGAGCATCAGTAGGAAAGATTACAAGTGTTCTGTGAACTTTAAAATGGCTTGTGGCAACATCCAACATTTTAACCAGCTCTTACTGTTGGTTATTAATGTGCTGGGAAGTGAAAAAAAAAAGTAAAAATAATATTTGCTTGGAGTACACTGTAACTGAAAACGTTAGAAACATTGGAAATTAAAGTGTGTTATTTCGTTGTGGGGTTTGTTCTGCTAGTCTTCAAAATAATACGAAGTGTTTTATTTATTTCATCGTAAAAAACTTACAAACACTAGTTTGAACAGTGCTGGCCTTCTCATCATAAACTTAGGGTACAGAGAAAGCATCTTTTCTCTTTGTTGTACTCCTTTCTATGTTTAGATCAGTTTCCAACATTTTATCCTTTCCTCTTTCAGCGTGCAGCATAGCACCAGAGAGTTCGTCTAATGTGAAGTTTTTGCCAGGGTCACTCCCTCTGGAACATCTCAGTCTTTTTTTATCCTAACCACTTCCTCGTTTCTGTTTATAAAACTGCCTTCACTAAGTTGTTTGGGCTGCATACATGCCCCTCTGTGGCATGAGTATGAGTCTGGGTATGTGTCTTTCCTTACTCAGCTTTCCATTGCTAATATGCCAGAGGTTTGTTTTGTCTCTCTCTCTCTCTCTCTCTCTCTCTCTCTCTCTCTCTCTCTCTCTCTGTGTGTGTGTGTGTGTGTGTGTTTAAATGGAGGAGTCAGGGGAGACAGGAGTGTGATGGGCAGAAGTAACCTACAAGGGGAGGGACGCCTGGGTGGCCCAGATGGTTGAATGTCCAACTTCAGCTCAAGTCATGATCTCAGAGTTCATGGGTTCGAGCCCTGCGTCGGGTCCTGTGCTGACAGCTCAGAGCCTGGAGCCTGCTTCGGATTCTGTGTCTCCCTCTCTCTCTGCCCCCTGATCCCCCCCGCTCCACTCGTGCTCCATCTCTCTCTGTCTCTCAAAAATAAATAAACATTAAAAAAAAAAGGGGAAGAGGCTGTTTTTCAGGGTAGGTAGTCCCTCCACTTGTAAGGGCCCCGATGAAATGCACAGCTGCTTCAGCTTGCTGTCACCATTGCTAAATGTTTTCCAGATACAAGTTCACCACCTTTCGCTTGGTCAGTGTGGCTCGTGATTGGTCCTGTTGGAGAAATAAAATTGAAAACAGAATCTCCTGCCAACCCAGAAGACCTCTCCACAAAGGTAGAGGACAGTTTTATTATTGCGTAAGCATTCTTCAAAATGCGACCTGTGTCGCAGCCAGTCAGCTAAAGAGAAGATAAAGACAGGAATCTCCCCCTTTCATTTAGCCACGCAGGTACAACGTATCACACCCATGTTCTCAAGATAAATGACAGCTGGTCCTCAGGTAAGAGGACATGACACACCATTTGTCATATGTAGTTCATCCTAGATTCGCTTGGTAATTGGGCTGACCATTGGTGTTGGCTAATTATCTTTATCCAGAAGAAGAGAACTTCTCAAATCTCTGTGACAGGTAGGTAGTTGTACTTTGAGGCCAGATGTCCAAGTTAAAGCCTCCTGGAGCCTGAGATAGAGGGGCTATCTTCCCTTATGTTTACATTTTAAAGAGATGACTTCTAGGTCCTTGAGAAAGACATTCTTGGGTTGTAAAACCATCAAAAGGCTTATTTAGCTTTTAAAAAGATCTACGTATACTTTAAAAGGGCAGAGAAAGAATGTGTGATTACAACTTTTCCAAAGGAAAGCGCTCTAAGAAAAGTGAAGCCAGGGGAGAAGTCTCTTTCTTTTCTTTTTAAGATTTTATTTTTAAGTAATCTCTACATCCTGAGATCAAGAGTTGTGTGCTCTACCAATTGGCCCAGTGAGCCAACTGGGTAACCCCCTCTTTCCTTATACCAGCGAAAATTCAACTTTTTTTTTTTTTGAGATTTGTATTTACCCATATGAATGTGGGTAACCCTTTGAATGTAATCCAGAGCTTATTTCTATTCATTTGATCTCGCTGGAGACTGGAGGAGAGCTTATTATCAACCTCCAAATAATTGCTTTGATTTCAAAGATTAAACCTTCCTCCTTCAGGCCACTAATTAATTACTCCAATCATTGTTATCTGAGCCCTTTCTTTTCTTGGTCTGTACACTCCATCAACAAATGAAGACATTTTCAGTCATGTTTAACCAACCATGCTGTGAAGAAAATCTGTATTAAATTCTCTTTGATTCTGAATGGTGAGGAATAGTATACAGATACTGCGCCCCACTGTCCTGGGCCCTAGGGATATACGGTAAACATGGCAGGCATGGTGTCTTCTGGTCCTGGAGCTTACCCTCTGGCAGGAAGTCAGACATTTAACATATAGTAACCTGTGCCATGAGCGCTTCTACTGGAGAAGTTTGGGGTGTTTTGGAACAGAATCATGAATAAGACACGCTAACCTAGCCTGGAACCACAAGAGGTCAGATTGTGAAGGTCCTATAAACCGTAGTAATGATTTGGGATGAAACATCAGTATCTTGGACCTAACCCTAGAGATTTTGATTCTTTGGGTTTGATGTAACTTAAGAGGCAACGTTTTAATAAGCTCCATTATAGGACTCTGGTGCAGTTAGTCCCAATGCATCCGTTTGAGATGGTCTGGGCTTTATAGCATTTGAGAAAATTTTTTTTTAATGTTTATTTTTGAGAGAGAGAGAGAGACAGAGATTATGGGTGGAGGAGGGGAGGAAAGAGAGGGAGATAATCTCAAGCAGGCTCCACACTGTCAGCGCATAGTCCGACGTGGGGCTTGAACTCCCAAACTGTGAGATCATGACTTGAGCTGAAATCAAGACTCAGATGCTTAATGGACTGAGCCACCCAGGTGCCCATGAATGATTACATTTAGATTTAAATGGATTGATGGAGGGAGGGAACAAGAATGGTTATAGGGTAGTTAGGTGGCTACTGTAGTATTTAAGGACAGAATGATGGTAGTTTGGACTAGTAGGCATATGGAGAAGTGGATGGTTTTGAGATAGGAGGTAAAATAGGATTTGGATTGCTTCAGTGTGTAAGATGCTGAAGGAGAAGGAGGTATCACGGATGCCTCCTAGGTTTTAAATGTGAGTAGTGGGCTGGATGGTGGTATCATTTCCTGAGATAATAAACACTGGAGGAAGAGCATACTGGGGTTGAGGGGTAGGAATGTGGAGTTAATTTATGGACACAGAGACAGTCACGGAAATGTTTAGTAGGCAATGAGATGCAGTACTTTGAAGTTCAGTAGCTCTGCAATGGTGTATGGCGGAGATGTGGATTTGAGAGATAGTAGTTGAATGGGAATGGACCCCACAAAGAAAGGCTCTCTATAGGTGAGAAGGGACGAAGGTCTAGAACAAAGCTTGAGCAGTGTCAGGATATATTTTGGTGGGAAGAGGGAGAGGAGTCAGCAGTAGATGTTGAAAGGGCATGGCTAAAGAGATGGACAGAAAAGTGGGACAGTGTGCTGTCCATGTGGATAACTATGCAGAGTGGTCCCTGGTGGTTTTCTGTATTTGTAATTGGGCCAAGTCAGGTTAACAACATTTCTATTCACAGGATCTGAAGGGTGGATATTCTTAGTGCCGTGTGCAATGGTTTTATCCCAGGCATCAATCACACTTACACTGAGATCCTAAAACATCCCCTTGAGGATAAGTGAGTTAATAGAGCTACAAAAATCACTCAACCCCTCTCCTTCCATATGCACATTGTTAATGTTTTCCATCTCGCTTTGGTGTCCAGACTTCTCAGGGGCAGACATTCGATGGCTCTTTGATCTTGTGAATGAAAACATTGGTAGGAAAGGGTCTGAAGTGCTGGCCTAGGGTGATGGCAGTGACTGTGATGTTTGCTGCTCCTGGGTCAGTTTCCTGGGTGATACACTTACCTTTCACTGAGAAATGCTTCAGAGTGTTAAATGGAATCCACATCTTTTCCACTGAAAGTGAATGTTTTTTCTGCATCTAGAAGTGCATCTCTTTCCCCCCCTTTTTCTTTCTTTGTAAAAGAAGCCTGCCTAACTCTCGGCTATTGACCAGGGGTCGGCAAATGTGGCCTGCCATCTGCTTTTGTACAGCCCACCAGCCGTGAATGGTTTTACATTTGTAAATGGTTGCATTTTAAGGTATTATGTATTTATATAACCTTGATTTTGCCTGTTGGACACAAAGCCCAAGATGTTTACTGTTTAGTATTTTATGGAAACACTGGGCAGTCCCTGCTCCTTGAGTATTATTCCTGAACTACGTGAGGCTGAAAAGAAATCTGTTCACTTGAATGGGAACAGATAGGCCAGTGGTTCTCAAACTTTAGTACGGGTTAGAATCCCCTGTAGAGGGCATCTGGGTGGCTCAGTAAGTTGAGCGTCCAACTCTTGATTTCTGCTCAGGTTATGTTCTTATTGTTCCTGAGTTCAAGCCCAGCATCGGGCTGTCTGCTGTCAGCACAGAGCCTGCTTCAGATCTTCTGTCCCCCTCTCTCTCTGTTCCTCCGCCACTCGTGCTCGCTCGCTCTCTCATGTTCTCTCTCAAAAATAAACATAAAAAAAAAAAATAGAATCCCACGTGGGTTTTGTTAAGTATGGATTGCTGTACCCCAACCCTGATGTCTGGAGTGGGACCAGAGAAGTGGAATTTTCCTTTCCTTCTCTTTTCTTTCTTTCTTTCTTTCTTTCTTTCTTTCTTTCTTTCTTTCTTTCTTTCTTTCTTTCTTTCTTTCTTTCTTTCTTTCTTTTCTTTCTTTCTTTCTTTCTTTCTTTCTTTCTTTCTTTCTTTCTTTCTCTTTCTTTCTCTCTTTCTCTCTCTTTCTCTCTCTTTCTCTCTCTCTTTCTCTCTTTCTCTCTTTCTCTCTCTCTCTCTCTCTCTCTTTTTCTTTCTTCCTTCCTTATTTCTTTCTTAAAATTGAGGTTCTGTTTGACATTTGACATTATATTCGTGTCAGTGGACAATATAATGATTTGACATTTGTGAATACTGTGAATTGTTCACAATAAGTTTAGTTAGCCCTCATCTGCATATACAGTTATAAATTTTTTTCTCTTGCTGAGAACTTTTAAGATCTGCTCTCTTAGCACCTTTCAGATGTGCAACACAGTATTACTAACTGTAGTCACCATACTGTGCTTGACATTCCCAGGACTTATTTATAACTGTGACTTTGTACCTTTTGACTCCCTTCCTCCATCTGCCGACTTTGCACCACCCACCTCTGGCAGCCCCCACTTTGTTCTCTGTATTTATGAGCACGCTTTTGTTTTTGTTTTTGTTTTTGTTTTTTTAAGATTCCACATGTAAGTGAGCTCATACGGTATTTTTATAGAGGTTTTTTTATTTTTTTGGAAAAAAATAGTATTTGTCACTTTCAAATGTTTGACTGTAGCAGCCATATAGCCACCAAATCTATCCCTCTCAGGGAATCAGTCCCCCCTTATTCCACCTATCAATCTGTCAGGCTGTTAACCTACCATGTCCTGTGCCCTGCCTTTCTACTATATGGTTGTGGACACATGACCCTATCCCCTAGGCCAAATGATTGGTTTAAGGATGGGCACATGGCCCATAGGTTCGTTCCTGGGATAGATACATGGATGTTAGGGGAGGAGAATCTCTTTTTCCTATTGTGGTTGCTCAGCTGGAAGTATGTGAATGTGGGTCTGTGGGCAGCCACTTTTCACGCTGCACGATGAGGGCTTCTTTGAGGTGGGAAGCTGGCTCATGACCAGAAGTTGAGAGATGGGGAGAGAAGCGCTCCAGTGACACCATGTGAGTGGTGGGTCCAGCTGTCATTTTGAATCCCTGTATTTACGGATAATACCCCTTCTCCCTCAACCTGGTTGGAGATGGACTTTTGTCAATAACAACTGAAAAAGATCTAATGAATCCAGTTACCCAGTGGTCAAAGTATTCACCTTAATGTTCTAGGAGATATTTATTAAACATCCTTAATGGGCCTGACGCCCACTGCTCTCTCTCTCCCTCTCTGCTCGCCATAATGAACTAGAAAAAGGTTCATCGAATTGTGATGTTTTAATTTTAGATTCCTTAATAGTATGCTCTTTTTTAGGAAAATAAATGATATTTATTAGAATAAGGCTAGAGAATAGATAACATTTGCTAGGTTCCCTTGAGAAATCTCTCTCTAGAAATTATGCTTGCTTGCTGTTTTAATGTTTAGTTAGCACACAGAGACTCTGTCCATTGAACTTGCCTCAAATGATATTCTAGAGTTAGGATTAGATTCACCGGGGACTATTTATTTCTCTCCTGGAGGATGAGCAAAAGGAGTTAGAACCCTTGTTCTCTTGTGTCCACAGAACTTGGTTTTCTAACCCTTGGTACCAAGTTAGTTTCTGGCTTAGTGTGGGGGTGGGGTGAAGGTATCACACTGTGGCTGGAGGTTGGCAACTGTGATGTAATATTTAAATATTGTTTAGTATCGCCTTCAAAATGAGTGGACAGAGATCTTTGATTGGTGTCCTGAACTTTCCAACTTATTGTTTAACAAATTTCAAGGTAAGCCCGGTGCTGAAAAGGAACTCGTCCCAGATTTTGGGAAGGGTTTAAAACACAGGCTAAGATAGTCACATTTATTTTTTATTTTTTTAAATTTTTTAACGTTTATTTATTTTTGAGACAGAGACAGAGCATGAACGGGGGAGGGTCAGAGAGAGAGGGAGACACAGAATCTGAAACAGGCTCCAGGCTCCGAGCAGTCAGCACAGAGCCCGACACGGGGCTCGAACTCACAGACCGCGAGATCGTGACCTGAGCCAAAGTCGGACGCTTAACCAACTGAGCCACCCAGGTGCCCCGATAGTCACATTTAAACCACTGTTGTCTAAGAAGGGCAGGACCCTAGCTCACATGAATTAGAACTGCAATGACAGAACTCGTTATTAGAACATGTTATGAGGATAAATATTATTTTTATTTTTTATTTTTATTTTATTATTTTTAATTTTTTATTATTGAAATAAATTGGCATACAATGTTATATCAGTTTCACGTGTATATCATAGTGATTCAATAGTTCTATACAGTACTCACTGCTCACCATAATAGGTGTAGTTACTGTCTGTCGCTATGCGATGTTATTAAAATATCACTATATTCCCTATGCTGTACCACTCATCTACCTGACTTATGTATAATATAATTGGAAATTTGTACCTCTTAATCCTCTTTATCTATTTGGCTCATGCCTTCACCCACCTCCCCTCTGGCAACCACCAGTTTGTTCTCTGTAATTAAGAGCTTGTTTTCTTTTTTGTTGTTGTTGATTTTTATTTTTATTTTTTTTTGCTTTTTAGAGTCCATGTATAAATGAAATCATGCTATTTGTCTTTCTCTGTGACTTACTTAGAATAATATCATCTAGATCCATCTGTGTTGGCAAGATCTCATTGTTTTATATGAGTTAGTAATACTCTTGTGTGTGTGCGTGTGTGTGTACCGTATCTTTATCCATTAATTTGTCGATGGATGCTTAGGTTGCTTCTATATCTTGGCTATTGTAAATAATGCTGCAGTAAACATAGCGGTGCATATATCTTTTTGAACTAATGTGTTCATTTTCTTTGGGTAATACCCAGTAGTGGAATGACTGGATCATATGGTATTTCTATTTTTAATTAAAAATTTTTAAATGTTTGTTTATTTTTGAGAGAGAGAGAGAGGAAGGGAATGTGGGAGGGGCAGAGAGAGATGGAGACATAGAATCCAAAACAGGCTTCAGGTTCTGAGCCGTCACCATAGACCCTTATGCGGGGCTCAAACTCACAAACCGTGAGGTCATGACCTGAGCTGAAGTTGGACGCTAAACCAACTGAGCCACTCAGGTACCCTATTTTTAATTTTTTGAGGAACTTCTGTGCTATTTTCTACACTGGTTGCATTAATTTACATTCCCACCAACATTAAGATTCCCTTTTTTCCACATTAAAAAACCGTTTTATTTATTTTTGAGAGAGCTACATTGAGAGAATGACCATGTGTGCGGGGGGACAGGGGCAGGGAGAGTGGGACAGAGGATGTGAAGCTGGCTCTGCACTGACAGCAGAGAGCCCAATGTGGGGCTTGAACTCATGAACCATGAGATCGTGACCTGAGCCGGAGTCGCATGCTTAACCAACTGAGTCACCGCCAGAGCCCCCTTTTCCTACGTTTTTGACAATACTTATAATTTCTTGTCTTTTTGATACTAGGCATTCTGACAGGTGTAAGGTGATATCTCATTGTGGCTTTGATTTGCATTTTCCAAATGAGTAGTGTTGTTGAGCATCTTTTCACATGTCCATTGGCTATCTGTGTGTCTTCTTTGGACAAATGTCTGTTCAGATCCTCTGCCCATTTTTTTAATCAAATTGTTTAGGGGTTTTTTTGGTATTAAGTTGTATAAACTCTTTATATATTTTGGATGTTGGCCCCTTACTGGTTGTATCATTTGCAAACATCTTCTCCCATTCAGTAGTGTTGCCTTTTTGATGGTTCCTTTGCTGTGCAAAGGCTTTTTATTTTGGTGTAGTCCCAATAGTTCACATTTTGCTTTTGTTTTCCTCTCCTGGGGGGACACGCCCAGAAAAATGTTGCTATGGCTGATGTCAAAGAGATTATTGCCTGTGTTTTTATCCAGGAGTTTTATGGTTTCAGGTCTCACCTTTAGGTCTTTAATTCATTTTGAGTTTATTTTTGTGGATGGTGTAACAAGATTGTCCAGTTTATTTTGCATGTAGCTGAGAGGGTGAATATTTTTTTTTCTTGTGAAAGGAGAAATGAAATTTAAAAAATAATAACACACAAGTCAAAAGGGTGGATAAACCCATATAAGATCAAGAGCATAGAAAGATGTAATCATTTAAAGAAATTAAAAAACTTAAGGTTGAAATTTTTTAAAAAAGATACTATTTTTAAGTAATCTCCACACCCACTGTGGATCTCAAACCCACAACCCCGAGACCAAGAATTGCATGCTTCACTGACTGAGCCAGCCAGGCATGTCCCCTAAGGTTGAATTTTAAAATGGTGGTTTAGAGGCACCTGGGTGGCTCAGGTGGTTGAACGTCTGACTTCAGCCCATGTCTAATGTCCTGGCTCGTGGGTTCGAGCCCTGCGTCGGGTTCTGTACTGACAGCTCAGAGCCTGGAGCCTGCTTCAGATTCTTTGTCTCCCTCTTTCTCTGCCCCTCCCCTGCTCGTGCTCTGTCTCAAAAATAAATAAACATTAAAAAATTAAAAAAAATTTGACCATAAAATGATGGTTAAACTTTTGTTATTTTGACTTCACAATGGTGTGAAAGCAATATACATCTGGTAGAAACCATACTTTGAATTTGTAATTTTGATCTTTTCCCCAGCTATATGTATGTGGTACCATCCTCTCCTGTGATGCTGGGTGGTGCCAGGGAGCCACAGCTCCCTGTCACCACGCAGTCACGAGGGTAAACAGTTGACACAAACATTCCACATCCATACAACCATTCTGTTTTTCACTTACATTACTTGAGATATTCAGCACTTTATTACAAAGTAGGCTCTGTGTTACATGGTTTTGCCCAAGTGTAGGCAAATTAAGTGTTACGTTCAAGGTGGGCTAGGCTAAGTTATGATGTTCTGTAGGTTAGGTGTGTTAAATGAATTTTTGACTTAAGATACTTTCAAGTTATGAGGGGGTTATTAGTATATAACCCCATAAGTCAAGGAAGACCTGTAATTTTAAAAACTTTGGGAAATAGTAAATCCACTGGTATAGAATCTTCCATGAGGTAAACAAATTTTCCTTTCAAATGGTCATGGATGGTTTTAGATCCAATCTGTTTGCAAACTTCTGAAATTTATTTCTCTTCCAAAGGAGAACCGGTGGGGGTGGAGAACTTACCTCAATTTTTGTATCATTTTTAAATTTTTCTGATAAATCCAACACCCCTCAAAAGCAATATTCAGCATCATTGTTTTTGTTATAGCCCTTCCTATATGCCCACAACTATCAGATGAATTAGCCATATTTTTCTCCAACCTTGACATATGGAAGAATGTAGCACAGGTACTGAGTGAAGAATATTCATACATAGGTTTCAGCTGAAAAATACATGGAAAAAATCTCTCAGTTTGTGCTCCTTATCAAGTGGTGGTTGCATGACTGCCTTTTCCTTACTCATTTATCAAGTGCCTCCACCGTAGCTATGCAAGGTTCAGGGGATACAGAGATGGAAGAAGTATTTTCTGTTCTTTTTAAAAAAATTTTTTTTTCAACATTTTTTATTTATTTTTGGGACAGAGAGAGACAGAGCATGAACAGGGGAGGGGCAGACACAGAATCGGAAACAGGCTCCAGGCTCCGAGCCATCAGCCCAGAGCCTGACGCGGGGCTCGAACTCACGGACCGCGAGATCGTGACCTGGCTGAAGTCGGACGCTTAACTGACTGCGCCACCCAGGCGCCCCAGTATTTTCTGTTCTTAAGTAGCCCACAGCCTAGTGTAAATTCAGATATGAAAGACAGTAGTATAAAGGCTCTTCCCCATTGACTGAGGTTAGGAGTGCACGCTGTAGCTCTGAAACAAGGCATTTAACTGACCTGTGACACTCAAGACACTGGCCTTGTCAAAATCGTGTTTTAACAAACTGAGTTAAGCAACTAGCACTGTGTGTGGAATCCAGGTGTTACCTAAGTACTCATAAAAGTATTCAGAAAATAACTCCCAAGAAGTCTCTTTACAAGCAAAGGAATCCACACGTCTTGATGGCTTGAGTTTTGGAGTGTTCTTTAGTTTTAGCTATATTTTGAATATTTATACATTTTCTTTCTCCCTTCTTGCTTATATAACAAAATATATTGCTTTAGTTACGAATCTTTGTTATTAAAGCAGGTGCAAGGTACCTTAGCTAATTTTTCTACAACTACTAAGGTCTGGCGCAACTACCTTCGCCTCATAATGCATACCACATATTGTCACATTGTCCAATCTGTCATTCCCATGCTTTCCACCATTGTATCTTGAATATGAATACACTAAGACTTTGGTTGTCCCACACGACTCTTCATGTATGTCACTTATTAAGATTTTTTTTTACTTAGAAAAAAGCAAACACTGGGATATTTCATAAGTAATACACACTTTAGGGGCACCTGCCTGGCTCAGTTGGTAGAGCATGTGACTCTTGATCTTGGGATTGTGAGTTCAAGCCCCATGTTCGGTGTAGAGATTACTTAAAAATAAAACCTTTTAAAAAATAATATTCACTTTAGAAATTATATTTTTAATTTAACAACAGCTTTTTCAGATATAACTCTCATACTATAAAATTCCCCTTTTAAGGTATACAGTTAAATGTTTTTAGTAAATTCATAGTTGTGCAACCATCACCAATGTTATTATTTTTTAATTTTTAAAAAATAGGCTCCATGCCCATGTGGGGCTTGAACTCATGACCCTGAGATTAAATGTTGTATGCTCTACTGACTGAGTCAGCCAAGTGCCCCACCAACATGTTATTTTTATATATTTTTTTAAATTATTCACTTTCTACTTAATGTCATAGGAATCTTGACACAGAAGAAAAAAGTAGTGCCACTCTAGTACAACTATGTTGAATTCCTGAGTCTGATATAGGTGGGCTTACCAAATAACCCGGGAGATTTTAAGTTGGTAAGTTTTTGTATTTGATGTCTTTTTTTTTTATTGACTTTTGCCTTTTACATATAGTCAGGATGTTTATAAATTTTGTATCCTGCATTGGCCACTTTATCATAAGTGTTTTCCATTTGTCTAAATGATGTTCATACTCATGATTTATAATGGCTACATAACGGTATAGCACATGGATGTATCATAATTTACGTAACTATTTCCTTATTTTAAAGTATTTAGGTTTTTCTAATCATCGAATTTTATGAGTAAGACAGAATAAAATCTTTATGCATATTAAAACATTTTTTTTTTCTTTCAGTAAGAGGTATGGTTTTCTTATGAGGTCTGAGCATGTAAAATCCACAAAGGTTTTCTCAGCATTATTTCTTGGGCTCCATACCAACTCATTTGATCATACCCATTCATTCAGTGGGATTAGTTGTAATCCCGCTTTGTTAGGTTACAATGGTTAGGTTCCTCTCACTGTTCCCAGTGTTCAGCTACCAACTTGTCTTTCTTTCATTTATAAAACTTTACTGAAGTTACTTTATATTCTCTTATCTTTTTATTTTTTCATTTGTCACTATCCTAATCTGGTGTTTTCCATAGTTATGAAAGCAACAGTAAGGTTTAAAATTTCAGTAAGTAGATTTGTTAAGACACTTAAAAATTGTTCAAGAGGTAGAAACTGGCGTATCTTGAGCAGAGTGCCTCGGTTCAAACCCCAGCTCTGCCACTTGCTGTTGGGTTAGTCTTTTGTCTTTTACATATAGTCAAGATGTATATAAATTTTGTATCTTGTATTGGCCACCTTATCATAAGCGTTTTCCATTTGTCTCAACGATGTTCATACTCATGATTTATAATGGCCGCGTAACGCCTCTTTCTTTTAACATCTGCAGAGGAGGCATAATGTTAGCACAGAGGGAGTATTACATAGTGGGTAGGATGAGTGGCTCTGGCATTGGGTTCAGATCTTTGCTTTGTCACTTATTTGCTGTCTAAACTTGGTTAGATTTATTTGACCTTTCTAAATTGCTATTTGCTCTTCTTTGGTCCAAGGATTATGCTATCACCTGCCTCTTTTGATTGTTGTATGGAATATGATACGAATGTAAAACATTTAGCACAGTGCTTGGCAGACCATGAGTGGTAAACACGTGATAGATATTAGGGAAAACACATACCTGGGTCAAAATCAATAAACAAAAAATCAGATATGCAAAACAAGATAGCTTTCTAATTTTTCTAAGACTGACTTAACCTTCTTCCTGCTGACTTAATATTGTTCCTGCTGTTGAGGGAACAAAAGTCAAATTTCCCATCACCGGTCAGTGTCTCTTCCAGTTTAAAATGGTATCATTCAGATTATTTCCCCATTTCTTACTTTGTGAAATGGACAGTGTTGGAGGAGTCTTCTTCTTGCCCTATCCCTCTTGATCACCCTCCTTTTCTTCTTCTCTTTCTCTGGTTTCTATTCTGGCACAGAGAGATGGTTATATGACCTCCTGGTAGCAGGAGAATTTCTATCCTAAGGAAAAGCTTTCTCTGCTGGTCCTGACTGTTCTAATTCATGTGATTCACTCCACCTCATCTCTGAGCATCTGTTGCTGTCCTTGCCTGTTTTCTAGTCAAGGGAAGTGCAAGATGGTGGCTCTTGGGGAAGTTCTCGATCATGTCCCACTGATGGCTCTGCTCCCATTTGAATCTTACTAATGCTGATGACCTTATGTGACCCAGTATCATTGTTCACCTCTCCCCTCCCCTGTCCCTTGGTGTTGTTTCTTTATGTCACTGTTTTCACTCTATTGTACATTGGTGAAATACCTGCTAGCCATGCTTTTATCAAAGTTCCAAATGGAACGTGAAATCCAAGTCCCCCCATTGGTATGACCTCAAACTATCTCAAGCTATTTTGATTGTACTTTCCTCAAGGTTTGACTATGGTAGTTGTAGGGGCAGAATCGAGGACTTCCTTGATGGCTTCTTTCCCTCCTGTCTCCCAGCTGCTTTTCCTAGTGGCTAAAGGGCTCTATTCTTTTCCTGTCTATGTGTTGGAAGTCCTCTATCATCATGGATTTTGTAAAACTCTGATTAAGTTGACCAGACTTAACTCTCTTGATATATGAAGGGCATTAAATATCCTTTTGAAGGTATTGTCCTCTCAGAAACCAAAAAAAAAAAAAAAAAAACCGACCAAACAAATCTAGCTTTCCAGTTTCCTGTTTCTGTGGGCTAGAATTCTGGTTTGAAGATCAAAACTGAGCAATACTTCTTTTTTCTCCCCAAAATGATGAACACTGTTGATTAGGTAACACAACATATGGGAAATGAAATTTGTATCCATTTACTGTTTCAAATATTATCCTTATTATTTCTATTTGTTAGAAAGGGATCATCACAAAGTAGAAAAATAATTATCTGTAATCCCATCTCCAAGAAATAATCACTGTTAATAACGTTTTCCAGCTGGATGCTAACTGGATGATATAGAGCAAGTTACTCTACTTGTGATCCTCTCTTTCCTCTTCTGTTAAATGGGGTTAACTCCTCCTCCTACACAGGGTTCTTTTGATTCCAGATGGCATTTTTATCTAGAGTAAATGGTTATATGTAATTGGTTCTTTTTCTGTCTATTCCCGTTGCAATGCTCTTACTCTAATTCCTGTATCTTCATAGTACATTTTAATATTTGACAAATATTCTGCATCTTTTATTATTAACTTATTACTCATGTTTCAAAGTATTTCGGCCATTTAGAACTTGTTTATTCTTTCAAATGAACATTGGAATTGTGTTAACTTCTTAAACATTCTGTTTGTATTTTCATTAACATGTTTATGATATTAAACCTTCTCATAAAGAGGTTTTCTTCTCTGGTCCTTAGTAAAGCTTGATAGCTCTCATATAAGCTGTTGGACATTTCTTATTAAGATGTTTCCTAGGCATTTTATGTCTTTGGTTGTTGTTTAAAATGGGGTGCTCTTTTTCCTTTTAAATTTCTCAACGGGTTACTTGTATATAGAAAAAAATGGTAGGTTTGGTATATTTCTAAAGTAGTTACCTCTGCTAGTAGTTTTCATTTAATTGACTTGGGTTTTCTATTTAGAGAAGCATCCTCTGAAACTTGTCTCCATTCTTCTAAAAGTTACCAGTTAAACAAATTCTTCTGTCCTTTATTGAACTGGCTAGAATTTCCAGAAAAGTGCTCGACATTAAGCACACTGCTCTTGTTGAATTTAATGTGAATGGGCTCTAGTATTTCATTAACAACTATATATTGGCTATAAAAATGTAAGTATTCTCTGATAGATTGAGGAGGTTTTCTTCTATTATCAGGAAGCTTTTGAATTTACTTTAATATTGCATTTATTTTAATTATTTTTAATCTTTGCATTTACTTTTCAATATTCTGAGGTATTGAAGTGGTTAATTAATTGACTGGTATATTTAACATGCTACTGGATTAGTATGTTATTTACATCAATAGGGAGATTAATCTGTGTTTTCTGTTTTTGTGCTCTATTTGTTGGGCTTGAAATGCGAATATTGCTGGCTTGGGAAAATGATTGGGAAACATGCCATCTTTTTCTGTGCTCTGGAACAGTTTAAATTACATGTGAAATATCTTTCCTTGAAGCTCTGCTAGAATTCGCTAGTTAAATTGTTTAGATATGGTACAGCATTTGGAGTTATTCCCTAGGCAAATTTTTTATTTCTTCCATGGTTATTGGTACCCAGATGGACTACTTTCTCAAGTCATTTCTGGAAGTTTATGTGTTCTTAGAAAATTGTGTGTTTCATCTATATTTTCAGAATTTGTAGCTTTAGAGTGGTGCATGAAAATTTCTTATACCACTATAAAGTACTTCTATATCTGTGAATACAGTCTATTTCTCACTTTAATGATTTGAATGTGTTTTCTATGCAAAACTGCTATATGCTTTTCCATTTCATTGGTATTTTTGAAGAAATTAGCTCTAGGATTTATTTTTATCTATTTTTTTATTTTCAAATAATGTTTGCTTTTATATTATTAATTTATTTCTCCTCAACCTATATGCTTCTTTTCTTTTTGGAATTTTTTTCAAATCATTTTTATTTTTATGTTTAAAAATAAATATATTTGCTGAGACTTCTGAATATAGTTGCCCTCATAATATCACTTTTGACTTGCAGATTGTGTTGTTTTTATAGGTTTAATGTAATTGAATTGCTTTCGGATTTTGTAAAAATGGAGTATAATTTACAAACAATAAAATGCACATACCTTAATTGTACAATTCGATGGGTTTTTGACAAATCTTTGTAACGAACAAACCAAGCCAAACACGGAACTTCTGCATCCTTTGAGAGTTCCTTATGCTCTCTTCCACTAAGTCTCTGCTCCCATCCCACCCCCAGCAACCACAGTTATGTTTGTTTTTTAATGTCTATTTTTTGAGAGAGACAGAGCATGAGTGGGGGAGGGGCAGAGAGAGAGGGAGACACAGAATCGGAAGCAGCTCCAGGCTCTGAGCTGCCGACACACAGCCCTTCAATAATGTTTTCTATCAGCAGAGTCATTTTGTTGATTCTTGAACTTCATGTAAATGAAATCACACAGTATATGTTCTTTTTTGTCTAACTTCTTGCCCTCAGTGTAATGATTTTTATATATTTTTTAAAATGTTTATTTTTAAATATTAAAAAAATTTTTTATTATTTATTTTTGAGAGAGAGAGAGGGAGAGAGACAGAGCGTGAGCAGGGGAGGCGCAGAAAGCTGACCGCACAGAGAGCATTGTTCCATTCAGTTTTGGTTTTGTTGATTGTTTCCTTTACTGTGCAGAAGTGTTTTATTATGGTGTAGTCCCAGTAGTTTATTTTTGCTTTTGTTTCCCTTGCCTCGGGGACCTAGTACCTAGGAAAATGTTGCTAGGGCCAGTATCAGAGAAATTATTGCCTATACTCTTTTCTAGGGTTTTTATAATTTGGTCTTTAATCCATTCTGAGTTTATTTTTGTGTATGATGAAAAAAAGCAGAGCGACTTCAGTCTTGCATGTTGCTGTCCAGTTTTCCCAACACCGTTTGTTGAAGGCACTGTGTTTTCTCCTTTGTCGAAGATTAATTGACCATATAATTGTGGGCTTATTTGTGGGTTTTCTGTTCTGTTCCATCGACCTATGTGTCTGTTTTTGTGTGTGTGTGTGTCAGTACCATACCGTTTTGAGTATACGGCTTTGTAGTATATCTTGATATCTGGGATTGTGATATCTCCACTTTTATTTTTCTTTCTCAAGATTGCTTTGGTTCTTTGGGGTCTTTTGTAGTTCCATACAAATTTTAGGATTGTTTGTTCTAGTTCTGTGAAAAATGCTTTTGTTATTTTGATAAGTATTGCGTTAAACGTGTGGATTGCTTTGGGGACATTTTAACAATATTTGTTTTTCCAATCCATGAGCATGGAACGTCTTTCCATTTCTTTGTGTCATCTTAAATTCCTTTCATCAGTGTTTTATAGTTTTCAGAGTAGAGATTTTTACCTCTTTGGTTAATTTTATTTCTAGGTATTTTATTATGTTTGGTGCAATTGTAAATCGCTTCCTTAATTTCCCTTTCTGCTGCTTCATTATTGGTGTACAGAAATGCAGCATATGTCTGTAGATTGATCTTCAAACCTGTGATTTTACTGAATGCACTGATCAGTTCTAATAGTTGATCAATTTTATTGATCTTTCAAAGAACAAACTCCTGGTTTCATTGATCTATTGTTTTTAAAATTTCTATATCATTTATTTCTGCTTTAATCTTTATTGTCTCCTTCCTTCTGCTGGTTTTGGGTTTCGTTCTTCTTTTTCTGGCTCCTTTAGGTGTATAGTTAGGTTTATTTGAGATTTTTCTTGCTTCTTGTGTTAGGCCATTATCGCTACAAAATTCCCGCTTTAAAATATGTTTGCTGCATCCCAAACCTTGTACCATTGTGTTTTCATTTTTATTTGTTTCTATGTAATGTTGTATTCCTTCTTTGATTTTCTGGTTGGCCCATTCATTGTTTAGTAGCCTCTTAATTAATCTCCATGTATTTGTGGTCTTTCCAGATTTTTTTCTTGTGGTTAATTTCTAGTTTCATAGCGTTGTGGTCAGAAAGATGCATGGTATAACTTTGGTCTTTTTGAATTTGTTGAAACTTGTTTTGTGGGCTAATATGTGACCTATTTTGGAGAATGTTCCCTGTGCACTTGAAAAGAATGTGTATTCTGCTGTTTTAGGATGGAATGTTCTGAATATATCTGTCAAATCCATCTGTTCCAGTGTGTCATTCAAAGCCACTGTTTCATTGTTGATTTTCTGTTTCGATTCTCTGTCTATTGATGTAAGTGGGTGTTAAAGTCCCTTACTATTATTGTATTACTTTGGGTTATTTCCTTTATGTTTGTCATGAACTGTTTTATATATTTGGGTGCTGTCATGTTGGATGCATAAATATTTATGATTGTTACATCTTCTTGTTGGCTTGTTCCCTTTATTATTATATAGTGTCCTTCTTTGTCTCTTGTTATAGTCTTTCTTTCAAAGTCTATTTTGTCTGCTATAAGTATGGCTACCCCAGTTTTTTTTTTTTTTTGACCTCTGTGTGTATAATAAATGTTTCTCCATCCCCTCACTCACAATCTGCAAGTGTCTTTAGGTCTCACATGAGTTTCTTGTAGGCAGCATATGGGTGGGTCTTCTTTTTTGTTTTGTTTTCTTTTTTAAGTTTTTTTATTTTGAGAAGGGGAGAGAGAATCCCAAACACACTCCACGCTGTCAGTATGGAGCCCGATGCAGGGCTTGAACTCACTGTGAGATCATGACCTGAGCCAAAATCAAGAGTTGGATGCTTGACTGACTGAGCCACCCAGGTGCCCCATAGATAGGTCTTTTTTTTCATCCACTCTGTCACTTTATTTCTTTTGGTTGGAGCATTTGGTTAATTTACATTCAGAGTAATTATTGACAAATATGTGTTTATTGCCATTTTGTTACTTGTTTTGTGATTACTTTTGTAGTTTTTCTGTGATCTTGCGTTCTTTCAATGTTTGCTGATTTTCTTTAGTGATAAACTTGGATTCCTTTCTCTTTATTCCTTGCATATCTATTACTGGTTTTTGATTTGTGGTCAGTATTAGGTTTGTATATAATATCTAATGCATATAGCTGTCTAAGTGAAGTTGATGGTCACTTAAATTTGAACCCATTCTTTACTCCTTCCTACCCACTCTACCATGTTTTAGGTATATGGTGCCATATTTTACATCATTTTATTTTGTGAATCTCTTGACTGAGTTTTACAGATACACTTATTTTTAATGCTTTGTGTTTTTTACTTTTCATATTCTCATTTATGGCTTTTCCTTTCCATTCAAAGTGTCCCCTTTAATATTTCTTATAGGGCTGGTCTAGTGGTCATGAACTTGCTTAGTTTTACTTATCTGAGAAACTGTATTTCTCCTCCTATTCTGAATGATAGCTTTGCTGGATAGAGTATTCTTGGTTGCAGATTTTGGCCTTTCATCACTTTGAATACATATATAATATATCATATCATATCATATGTATTTTTAATAAAGTTTATTTAAGAGAGAGAGAGAGAGAGAGAGAAAGAATGAATCCTAAGCAGGCTCTGCCCTGTCAGCTAAGAGATCCATGTGGGGCTCAAACACATGAACTGTGAGATTGTGACCTGAGCTGAATCAAGAGTCGGCTGCTTAACGGACTGAGCCACTTTGAATATATTATGCCACTCCCTTTTTGCCTGCAAAGTTTCTGTTGAAAAATTCACTGATGGTTCTATGGAGATTGCTTTATACATAATTTTTTTTTTCTCTCTTGCTGCTTGAAAAAATTTTCTTTATTACTACTTTTTTTCATTGAGTTATTATGTGTCTTGTTGTGGACCTCCTTGGGTTGAGTTTTGGGGGGATTCCCTGTGCCTTCTGGATATGGATATCTCTTTCTCTCTCCATATCTAGGAAGTTTTCAGCTATCGTTTCTTCAAATAAAATTTCTGCCCCCATTTCTCTCTTTCTTGTGGGTTTCCTGTAATGCAAATGTTATTATGCTTGATGGAGTCAGTGAGTTCCCTAAGCCTATTGTCATTTTGAATACTTTTTCTTGTTGAGCTTGATTACTTTCCATTACTCTGTCTTCAAGGTCATTAATTTATTCCTCTGTTTCTTCTAGCCTGCTGTGTATTTCATGAACTGTATTTTTAATTTTAATTATTATGTTTTTCATCTGGTTAGTTCTTTTTAATCTTTGTGTTAAGGGTCTCACTGGTGTCCTCCACTCTTTTCTCAAGTCCGGTGAGTATCTTGAGGATCGTTGCATTTAATTCTCTACCGGGCATGTTACTTACATCTGTTTCACTTAGATCTCTGGCTGTGGCCTTGTCCTCTTTGTTCATTTAGGATTTCTCTGTCTCCTCATTTAAAAATTTCTTTGCTATCTGTGTCTGTTTCTGTGTTAAGAAAGCCATCTGTGTCTTCTGCTCTTGAAAGTAGTGGCTTTATGAAGAGGAGGTCCTGGGGTGCCCTGCCGTGCAGTGTCCCCTGTTCACCAGAACCTGGCACTTCAGGAGATTATTCTACGTGTGTTGCTTATACCCCGTTGTTGTGTGTGAGTCGCTGTTCCTTTTGGTGAGCTCGTCCGCACTGACTCTCCCCTCGTTGTGGGCTGTGCTTGCTCTCTGTGGTGTTAGCGGGATGCCAGGAGGCCAGCTCTGAAGGAGCGTGCCTGCCGGGGGACTTGGGAGCGCGGAGGTAGTATTAGCAAAATTTGCACCGGGCCACCAGTCCTATGCCGAAATCTCTGCAGCGCTGCAGCAGCTGGGGACTGTGCCCCGGGGCAGCTGGGGTGACAGGCTGAGCGTGGCACCCGGCGGGGGCACACGTCTAGGTACGGTGTGGCGGTTGGGCCTGGTGTGGTGGCTGAGCGCGGTGTGCGATGGCGCCAGTGCACCTGTTCCCCGGGCACAGCATACCGTGTTGACCGGGGGCGCGCGGCTGCCCGCGGCACGCAACGCTGCCTGAGGGGACGTGGCGGAGCCGGTGCAGCACATGGGCGTGGTTCGAGGTGGCCACCGCGCACCCGACACTTGGGCGGGGCACATGCGAGGTTTTAACAAAATTTGCCCTGAGCCCGGGGCGGAGGCTGGCAGGCTTGGAGTGGGTGAGCCCTCAGGAGAACTTGTGGGCGTGGCGCAGTGCTAGCTGCTTGGGCGGCAAGCCTCTGTGCGGCCTTGACTCGCACAGGTGTCTCTGTGTTTATGATGCGGGATGTGGGAGGAAGATGCCAGCCCCCTCGTTTTGGAGAGGGCCCCCAACACACTCCAGAATCCATACGAGCAGAGCTGTCCCCCATTTGCCCTGGTGTGCTCAGCGCTAGGTCAGCTCTTTTAAAGTTGCAGGCTCCAAATCCCACTGGTTTTCCAAACTCACGGAATTCATCCCCTCTGTTTTCTAAAGCCAAACATGGTGAGGATTCGTCTTTGCTGTGTGAGCTCCCGGGTGTGAAGGCTGTTTCTCTGCCTTCTTCTTGTGCACAGCACCCTCACTCCTATGGACAGCCTCCCTCCATCTTTCTGACCTTCCTAACCTTTCAGATGCAGTATTTAGTTGTAGAGTTTGTTCTGCCAGTCTTTGGGTTGCTCACCAGTTTATTGACTTGGAGGTGGATGATACCTAGTTCATAATGTGGGGCAGGGTGAGCCCAGGGCCCTTCTACTCTGCCGTCTTCCCAAGCCCCACCCCCCTTCCCTTAGTAATTTTAAATAATTCATAACCTGTCACCTTTGCCCCTTATTTATTACCTTCCAGTCTTACTAGCGTTCTTTGGTGTTTTAAATAATGAAAACTCTCATCTGAGGTTATTGGAGATCTAAATTGCATGATATCTTCCTATTCTTGCTTATGTAAGATAGTTTTCTTGTGTACTTTTGGACTGATTTTATGAGAATCCTATGTGGATTGTTTTGAGTGCATGAATTCAGGAAAAGTTTGCATTTGTTTCTGTTAAGTTACCCTAAGGAGTCCTCCCCAGCTTGCTTATTTACTTTCTTGGTTATTGGATTGGGGTTTCCTGAATTGAACAGGTAGTCTAGATAAGAATTTCTTTATCAAGCCAGGACTGTGCTTACTGACTCCCAGGTGGAGATTGTGCCTTCCTTCTAAGAGTTTAGGACAAAACTGAGAAACTTCTTTGTCATCTTTCATTATCAATAGGTATATTTTTTCCAGTAGACCCTTTCTCTGAGAGTAGCCCTTTGGAAATTTGGGCTTATGCAGGGATTTCAGGCCCCATACCTTGTATATGTTTGTATATAAGTTTGTATCCTGTTTGAGTTAAAGCCAAGAAAGCTAGTAAGACTGGAAGGAATAAATAAGGGGCAGGGTGGTAGGATATGAAGCCAGAGAGGTAATGAGAGGCAAGAACATGTAGGACCTTGTGAGTTAGGACAAGATCTTTTGCTCATATTCTGAGTGAGATGGAAAATCATTGGAGGGTTTTGAGCAAGGGTGTGGCATGTACCCAATTTATATTTTAAACTTTTTTTTTTCATGTTTATTCATTTTTGAGGGACAGATACAGAGCGGGACTTGGGGAGGGGCAGAGAGAGGAGACACAGAATTCGAAACAGCCTCCATGCAGGCTCCAAACTGTCAGTGCAGAGCCCGATGTGGGGCTCAAACTCAGGAAGCGTGAGATTGTGACCTGAGCCGAAGTCAGACGCCCAACTGACTGAGCCACTGAAGTGCCCTGACCCAGTTTATATTTTACGTGGATTTTTCTGGATGCACTTGAAAATAGATTATAGGGCCCAAGATTGGAAACAAGGAGACAAAATTGAATGCCGTGGCAGTAGTGTGGGTGAGAGATGATGGTGGTCTACACATGGTTACAATGACGGTGGAGAAAAGTCATCAAATTCTGGATATAGTTTGAAGGGGAAGAAAATAGGATTTGATGATGGAATTAATGCAGAGCATATGTGAGAGACTTCAAGGTTTTCAGACCCGGGCAACTGGCAAGAAATGCACTGCTACTTATTGAGATGAGGAAGACAGGATAGAACAGGTTTTTGGAGGAAAATAAAGAGTTTGGTTTTAGACACTTAGATCTTAAGCTTGAGATGTATCAAGTTGAGATGTTGATTGGCAGTTGAATATATCAGTCTGGAAGCATTCAGAGGAAATTGCCTGCATTATACCCGTAAATTTGGGAATTGTCAGGTTATATATGGTATGAAATTCCATGGGACTTTGTAAGATTATGCTTTTAAAAAAGGTGTTTGTTATAAATCATCTAGAATTTCTAAGTATTTTGCAACAGATGTGGTTTTGGATTATATTTGTCTACCATAGTAGGAGAAATAGAGGTATGTTTTTTTTTTAATTGTGGTAAAATACACATAACGTAAAATGTACGGTTTTAACCATTTTTTAAGTGTACATTTCAATTTTGTTAAGAATATTCACATTGTTGTGCAACCAGTTTTCAGATATTTTTCATCATTCTAAACGGAAACTTTGTGTACTTTAAATGATAACTCTGCCTTCCCCTTTTCCTCTGGCAATCACCATTTCACTTTCCATTTAGAGGAGTTTGACTTCTCTAGATACCTCCCATAAATGAAATCTTGAGGCATTTGTCTTTTTAGGATGAGCTTATTTTAGTTAGCATAATGTCCTGAAGTTTCATCCATGTTACAGCACGTGTCAGAATTTCCTTCCTTTTTAAGACTAATACCCTACTGCATGTATACAGACATTTTGTTTATTCGCTCATCTGTCTATGGACATTGGAATTGCTTTCATCTCTTGGCTTTTGTGAATAATGCTATGACTGCGGGTTTGCAACTATTTCTTTGAGACCTTTCTGTCAATTCTTTTGGATTTATACCTGGAAGAGGTATTGTTATGTCATATGGTAAATCTGTTTTTATTTTTAGGAACTGCCATACTGTTTTCCATCATGGCTACATTGATTTACATTTTCACCAATAGTATACAAGGGTTCTAATTTCTGCACATCCTTGTGAACACTTGTTATTTTATGGGTTTTTTAAAATAACATCCATCATAATGGGTACGAGATAGTATCTTTTTGGTTTTGATTTACATTTCTCTAATGATGAATGATATTGAGCATCGTTTTTATGCTTGTTGATATCTGTATATCTTCTTTTTAGAAAAAAATTTTTTTTTACATTTATTTATTTTTGAGAGACAGAGCACAAGTGGGGGAGGGGCAGAGAGAGAGGGAGACACAGAATCTGAAGCAGGCTCCAGGCTCTGAGCTGTCAGCACAGAGCCCGACGCGGGGCTCAAACTCAAAAACCATGTGAGATCATGACCTGAGCCGAAGTCAGACCCTTAACCGACTGAGCCACCCAGGTGCCCCAGTATCTGTGTATCTTCTCTGGAGTAACGTCTTTTCGAGTCCTTTGCCTATTTTAAAATCAGGTTATTTGGATATTTGTTGTTGGTGAGTTGTAGGAGTTATTTATGTTTTCTGGATATCAGCTCCTTATTGGATACATAATCTGTAATTATTTTCTTTGATTCCATAGGTTACCTTTTTGCCCTGTCGATTGTGTCTTCGATGCACACAAGTTTTAAAATTAAAAAAAAAAAAAGTTTATTTGAGTGAGAGTGTGAGTATGGGAGGGGCAGAGAAAGAGAGGGGGAGAGAATCTTAAGCAGGCTATGTGCTCAGCATGGAGCCTGATGTGGGACTTGATCTCATGACTGTGAGATCATGACCTGAGCCAAAATCAAGAGTCAGATGCCAACCAACTGAGCTGCCCAGGCACCCTAGTTTTAAAATTTGGTGTAGTAAGATTTATCTATTTTGCTTTTTGTTGCTTTTGGTGTCATATCCAAGAAATTGTCATCAAACTCAGTATTACAAGGCTTTCCTTGTTTGTCATCCTATCAGTGTACAGTGAGTTTGTCCTGTTGACTAGTTGCATCCATGCATGTAGAGCGTCCAAGTGGCTTTTTAGTGCATAATGAACAGATATAAGTAGACATCCAAAGGATGTCAGACATTTGATGAACACATCCTTCATGAAAGACCAATAATCATACAGATGAAAGGAATAAAAAAAATTAAACAACAACATAATAATCTGAATATCTTCATAGTATAATAAAATATTGCATCCAGGAAATAATGGGGTGCTGTTAGAGTATATTCAAAGCAAAAGTAGGAGCTTTAAAATGAAAAGAAACATTGGTGACTGAAAAACAGAAATGCCAAAGATAAGATCAAGAAAATCTTGCAGAAAATATAGGGAAAATGTACAGTTGTTAAAAAATATAAAAATGAAGAAATTTAGAAGGTATATCTAGGAGATCTAATGTTGGACTATTCCAGAAGGGGACAAGAGATTAAGTGACAGGCAGTTATCAAAGAAATAATAAATATTTCTGAAATCCTCTAGTTTGAAAGGATCTATTGGGTGTCCAGCCAACAAATGAAAAAGTCTTTATTCCTATTCGCCTCAAACCATATAATCATAACATCAGGATAGAGAGATGATTTGAAGAGATGAGGAGAGAAACAGATAACATAGACGTGTTTATGAATCAGAACAGCCCTGAACGTCTCTGTAGTTAAAGACAACTGAAGGAAAATCATTATCAACTCAGAATTCTAAACTCAGCCAAACTATTCAACGAGTACCAAGGTAGAATGAAGATATTTTTAGATAGGTAAGAAGTAAAAATTAAAAATTTTCCCTTATAAAGTTGTGGGAAGATATACTTCATCAGAATGAGCAGTAAACTCAGGAGATGGGAGATGCTACACAGCAAAGTGGTCAGGGAGAGTTCCAGGTCTTCTACACTGTGCAGCAGGTAGAAAGTGGTCATTGCTGACTAGAATAGATGGATACAATGTTCTGGGGAAGGATTCTGATGGCCAATGATAGACTTGAAACACTGTCTAATGTTAGTGATGTTTTAGAAAATAAAGTTGGAAGAATTTTCAAGGATATGATGGAGGATGTGGACAAATGAAAGACCAGTATGTAGTCAACTAAACAAATGAAATTTCAGTAAAACCAAAAATTAGTGATTGGGGTGAAGAGGTAGAAGGAACATGAGCTACATGGCTCAACAGATAGCACATTTTTTTGTTGTTGTTTACTAAACCTAATTTTATTTATTTACTTAGACTCAGTAAATATTTTTTATACGTATATTAAAAATATTTTTAATGTTTATTTTTGAAAGAAAGAGACAGACAAAACATAAGCGGAGGAGGGGCAGAGAGAGAGAGGGAGACACAGAATCTGAAGCAGGCTCCAGGCTCTGAGCTGTCTGCCCACAGCCCGATGTGGGGCTCAAACTCACAGACCGTGAGATCATGACCTGAGCCAAAGTCAGACGCTCAACTGAGCCACCCAGGCACCCTTTTTTTTTTATATTAAATATAGTTTATTGTCACATTTGTTTCCATACACACCCAGTGCTCATCCCAGCAGGTGCCCTCCTCAATGACCATCACCCACTTTCCCCTCTCCCCCACCCCCATTAACCCTCAGTTCTCAGTATTTAAGAGTCTCTTATGGTTTGCCTCCTTCCCTCTCTATAACTTTTTCCCCCCTTCATTTCCCCCATGGACTTCTGTTAAGTTTCTAAGGATCCACACATGAGTGAAAACATATGATGTCTGTCTTTCTCTGCCTGACTGATTTCGCTTAGCGCAACACTCTTCCATCCACGTTGCTACAAATGGCCAGATTTCATTCTTTCTCATTGGCAAGTAGTATTCCATTGTATATATAAACCACAACAGATAGCACATTTAATTAGCAATGTATACAGTACTCATTTAAAAAACCCTTGTATATACAGTTGATCCTTGAACACAGGGGTTGGTGTACCAACCACATGCACAGTCAAAAATGTGCACAAAACTTTGGACTCCTCCAAACTCAACTACCAATAATCTATGGACCAGAAGCCTTACTGATTAGCATAAAAGGTCAATTAACACATTCTTTGTATGTTATATGTATTATATATTGTATTCTTATGATGAAGGTAGAGAAAAATATTTTTAAGGAAATTATAAGGAGAAAGTATGTTTAGAGTCTTGTACTGTAGAGCTACTATAAGTTAATGTTGTTTGCTCACAAGATGAACTGTTTGTCAGTACCAACATCAGTATTGTCTTCTATGATACACAACACTGTAGCTGTGAAATTTGTTGCTAATACTAGACATCAGAAATGAAAAAATAACGTGAAAATGATGAATTTTGTGTAATTATTGTAATGATTTCATGTTAATGATTCATGCACTGATAATGAAGAACCAGCAATATGATTGCTTTGTGGTAGCCTAGTGTCGTTTGATACAATTGCTTCACCGTAGCCTCGCCTACACACTAATGAATAAATTGTTATAAAAATTTTATGGCATAGTCACCGTGATAATACTGGAAACATTGTTACATTATAAAAACTCACTTGCCTGTGATGATAGGCTGAAATGCAATTTCTCCCATTATGAGAGGGAGGCATACTGTACTGTGATATAATTCTTTGGAAGCAAAGTTATGAAGCAGCAAGAAAACTAACATATTAGAAATTTTATGTTAAATACCACCCACTTGATGCCTATTAAGGATAAGCTATCGACTTCCATGCAAGTCTGGCATGTGATGTTCTAACGAATACTTTGGTGATGATGATAATGACAACACAAAACATCTACAGTTCTTGCTGTATGGTTATTAGATTTTCACACAAAGGCACTCATATATACAACAGATAAGTTTATGAATTTATTTACTTTGTTAACATGATTATTGGTAAGAGGAGGGAGATCATCATAAAGGTCATCATCATCGTTTTCAAATGTAATAGGCTGAGGAGGAAGAGACAGGGTTGGTCTTGCTGTTTTGGAGAGCAGAGGCAGAACAGGTGGCGGAGGTGGAATAAAATCTGGAAATACTTTATAGAAATACATCATAATTTCTGTCTGACCTTTTGCTTTTTAGTCTCTCTAAAAATGTGTCTCTCCATACCCATCCTTCTTCCACCACTTGCTTTAGTTTCAATGCCCATATCATGGAAGGACTGGCATCACAAAAGAAGTCAAAAGCAATCTTGAATGATCAGAACCCTTCTGCCAGAATGTCCAATATCCACTTGTTTTCTGGCACTGCCTCTGCGTCTTCTTCCTCACCGTCTGGCACTGGGTCAGAAAGACTCATCTTCATCAACTCTTTTTCTCTTCATTCCTCCGGTGTGGTGTCTATCAACTCTTGAGTTTCTCCAAGGTCCATTATTTTGAAACCCTTCACGCACACACACACACACACACACACACACACACACACACACACACACACACTTGTTTTCCCCCCCATATCCACAGTCTCTTTTATGATTTCCTTGAGTGGCCCTGTCTTAAATCCTGTAAAGACATGCACAAAATCTGGACATAGTTTTCTCCAGTAGGAATGTATTATTTTGGGTTTGATGGCTTCCAAGGTTTTTTTTTTCCCTATAAACAACAATGGCATTTTCAAGGGTATAACCCTTCCAGACTTTCTCGATGTTCTCTCTGTCAGGGTTTTTTCCATAGTGTCGACAGTCTTTCGTGGAGTAGCTTTTTGAGTTTTAAAGGTCCTTATCATTCCCCGATCTAGAGGCTGAATTAGAGATACTGTATTTGGGAGCAGGTAGACCACTTTGATAATTTTGGTGTTGAACTCACATAGAGTTTTGCATGCCCACGAACACTGCCCAATATCAAAAGAATTTTAGAAGGCAGTCTCTCATTGGCAAGGTGCTTCCTGACTCCAGGGACAAAGCATCAGTAGAAACAACCCAGAAGAGTTCTTATTGTCTGGGTCTTCTGTTGTGCAACCAAAAGACTGACAACTCGTGTTTATCTTTTCCCTTCAAGGTGTAGAGGTTAGCAGCTTTATCGATCAAGGCAATCCTGATCGCAAACCTAACTGCGTTTGCATAAAATAGTAGAGTTAATGTATCGCTTCTTGTCTTAAATCCCCGTGCTCACTTACTGAGACATGTCCTGTATGGCATTTCACCCCCGCTGCCCCCATCTATATTAAGAACCTGTTCAGGCAAACAGTGTCTGGACACCCATCTGCTGTCTTTTGGTCAGGCAAAGCAGCTTCCCTTGTTAGCTTGCTGTTTTTTTAAAGCCAAACTTCTCTCTTAAATTATTAAACTGTCCTTTGCTGGCATTAAATTCTCCAGCTTCAGATCCTTCACCTTCCTTTCGCTTTATAATGACTTCATTTTTTCTTGAATCCTTAGAGTCGTTAGGTATGCCTTTCTTACAGCAATCCTGCACCCACATAAAAGCTGTATTTTCAGTATGGGATAAAAAGGTATTTCACAAAATGTGCAAAGTTTTTGTTCCTGCTGGCAGAGCTACAGATGACAGCATCACAGATTTCCTTTTATTTTATTTTTTGCAGTGGTCTTTATGCTGGATTCATTTATCCTGAAATGGCGGGCCACCGAGCTGCAGACCTCAGTCTGTGGTAACATATCAAACAATTCAACTTTTCCTTCTAACGTCACGACTATTCTCTGCTTCTTGGGAGCAGTTCCAGCCTCGCTCGTGGCACTCTGTATGAGTCCCGCGGTGTTGTTCAGGGTTTATGGTGTTGCACCAAACACAATAAAAAAACATGTGAGAACCTTAACACTTTTTGGAGAACCTTAAGAGATCACTTTTTGGAGAGACAAACTGCTCACACAGAGATGATTACCATCATAGGGCATTTTAAATGGATACAACACTGGAGCCTACTACCACAATAGCAACAGGAGGTGGCTACAAAATTATTCCAACAGGGCAGTATCTACTACGGTAAATTGTATACAGTTAGGATTTAATGCTGCGTGTTGGTTTACAGTTCTTTTTGACTATGAATGATGCCATGGATGATCTGTAAGTGTTTATGTGTGTAAGTTTTGATACATTTCAACTTTTTTTTTTAAGTTTATTTTTGATAGAGAGAGAGAGACAGAGCATGAGTGGGGGAAGGGCACAGAGAGGGAGACACAGACTCGGAAGCAGGCTCCAGGCTCTGAGCTGTCAGCACAGAGCCCGATGCGGGGCTCGAACTGACAGACCGCGAGATCATGACCCGAGCCGAAGTCGGACGCTCAACCGACTGAGCCATCCAGGCGCCCCACATCTTAACTTTTAATGACAGATTTGTATATATTTTATGGTGGCAAATGATAAAATACACTAGTAGCTACATATATTACATATATTTTATGAATTCACGACCTACCTTTTTCTTAATTTTTTTTCTATATCCCTAGGCTATGTGGCTTATCTGTGAGTTTTTTTTTTTTTTTTCCAAATTGTTGCATAC
The DNA here is from genome assembly GCF_027475565.1 of Acinonyx jubatus. NCBI lineage: Eukaryota > Metazoa > Chordata > Mammalia > Carnivora > Felidae > Acinonyx > Acinonyx jubatus. The sequence continues at coordinate 100,953,835 of NC_069390.1, read as the reverse complement.
CTCCAAATAGTTTTCCATATATTTATGGGGAAAAAATCCACATATATGTGGACCTGTGCTGTTGAAACCTTTGTTGTTCAAGGATCAACTGTTGTTAAGTTGGAAGAATGTCGTGAAAGCAAATGGGGTACAAGTGTGATGTAAGAGAACTGGAGCTTTTACAATGAACCCTGGAAATTGATAGTCAATGGAAAAAGGAAAAACCAAGGGATAGCAGTGTGGTAATACCACTAGTGACCGACTCAGGGTCCTTCCTCCTCTCTCCTTATTTACAGAACACAGAGTGGCAGCGTGCTTAGCAAAAGCTTCTATTTCCCTGCCTTTCTTGTCAGTAAGGGTGGTTATTTTACATGATTTTGGCCAGTGATGGAAGATCAAAAGTCCCTGGGTAGCAGATGCAGCTGGAATGTGCCTTTGCGTTTATCCTTCCTCTTTTCTCCTGGGACACAGTTGAGATGGTAGATGTGGCAAGTCCATCTTGAGATACTGAGGTGACAAGCTTGAGAGAGCCACATGCTGAGGAGGCAGAACAGAAGGGTCTCAGATGGGTCCTGGAGGGCGTATCGGGTCCTGTGTCAGCCCTGCATTTCTTCTAGGCTTCCTTACCTGAGAAAAGTCCCTCATTTGTTCAGAACATTGAGCTTTGTGTAGCTGACCAAGCTACATAAGCACAATATTTAAGAAGTATGCTGGTAAATAGTGTTTAAAACATTTAAAAAATTCAAAGCGGGGGCGCCTGGGTGGCTCAGTGGATTAAGCGTACGACTTCGGCTCAAGTCGTGATCTCACAGTTTGCGAATTCTAGCCCTGTGTCAGGCTCTGTGCTGACAATGTGGAGTCTGCTTCAGATCCTCTGTCTCCCTCTCTCTATCCCTTCCCAGCTTGTACTCATCCCCTCTCTCTCAAAAATAAACCAACATTAAAAAAATAAAAAAAAATAATTCAAAGCATTTGCATCTGGGGCAAGGGAGACTATAGTGGAAATTGATGAGGTTTGGTATGGCTGATACTCACTTTGAGTTTTGCACATTTTCTCTGCCTGGAACATTTTGATAGATCTAGAACTGTGGACTTTAGTAAACAAAGCTGATAACCAATAGGTATTTGAGAGTGCAGGGCTCACTGTTAATTAAAGTGATTGGGGTAATTGATATAGAAAAATAAAGTACCTTCGAATTGCACATTATGTCTGACGGCCTGCTAACCTTACATAAAAGGTTCTTCTTGGCTAAGTCACTAGTGGTCACATGGGTCAGGCCTTCAAAGGGCAGGTGATGAGGCCTCTTGCTTCTTGGGTTCCAGCATCCAGGTACTGACACCATTCAACAGTTGCAGTTAGGGTCAGGCTACACTCAGAGAAGACCCTGGAGGTGCCTTGGACCAACTGGCCTGTGAAGATCACTCTGTCATAGCCATGGTTCCTTGCCCTCCAGAGAACTGACACTCCTTTGTTGCGGTGGATGAGCAGGAGAGACAGAGGCCCAGCCCTCCCAAGAATAAAGTGAAGCTGACCAGGTAGGTTTGGTTGTCTCACCTTTTCTGAAGCACCTGTCTTCAGGGCTGAGGAGGACATCCTGGCCCTCAGGGAGATCCTGCCATATTCCTCCCTGCGTCCCTAATAGTCTCTCACCTCTAGCAGGATGGTTCACTGATTCCACCTGCAGTAGATGTCTTGGGATGGAGGACGGTAGGTCTGCTGTGTGTGGCACTGGTGATGGTACCACATGGGTGCAGAGTCTGGGTGGGATCAGCCGGTGGTGTTTCTCCACGATTCCCTTTATTCTCAGCTCAGTCTCTGCTGATGAAACTGGCCGGGTCCAATGGCACTTCACGGTGTAAGAGCACTGTGAAGGTAATCCTGTGACGCAGAAAGGTAAGCATCTTTTATCCACACCAAAACTGGCAAGGAATGTAACGGAACGTATGTACATGGCTGAGCCTGTCTCTACTAACCTGAATGATGGACTTGTACCATTATTCATACGTTAACCACCAAATGTCCAATCCAGCAATTGCCATAATTGAAGTGCTAAAACTTTAGTGGTGCCTGGGTGGCTCAGGTGGTTAACTGTCCGACCCTCGATTTCGGCGCAGGTCATGATCTCACTGTCGTGGGATTAAGCCCCATTTCGGGCTCCACACTGAACACGGAGCCTGCTTAGGATCCTCTTTCTCTCTCTGTCTGCTCTTCCCCTGCTCATGCTCTCTCTCTCTCTGTCTCTCTCTCAAAAATAAATTAATAAACATTTTTTGAAAAGTACTAAAACTTTAGATAAAACATATGAATTGATTGTTCCATTTTTATTTAAACCACTATTCTAGGGGCGCCTGGGTGGCGCAGTTGGTTAAGCGTCCGACTTCAGCCAGGTCACGATCTCGCGGTCCGTGAGTTCGAGCCCCACGTCAGGCTCTGGGCTGATGGCTCAGAGCCTGGAGCCTGTTTCCGATTCTGTGTCTCCCTCTCTCTCTGCCCCTCCCCCGTTCATGCTCTGTCTCTCACTGTCCCAAAAATAAATAAAAAAAAAAAAACAACAAAAAAACCACTATTTTATAGGATGCTAAAACTCATTTAGAAATATTGAAATTAAAAATGTATGCCTAAAAGGGGCGCCTGAGTGGCTCAGTAGGTTAAGTGTCCGGCTTCGGCTTAGGTCATGATCTCACGGTTCATGGGTTTGAACCCTGCATCAGGCTCTGTGCTGACAGCTCAGAGCCTGGAGCCTGTTTCAGGTTCTGTCTGTCTGTCTCTCTCTCTCAAAACTAAAATAAACATTGAAAAAAATTATTAAAAATATATGCCTAAGAAATTTTGTTTTAAGAAATGATTATAACTAAATTGAAAGAAGTATTTAAGAAGTGTTTTCCTATATGTAAATCCTAATAGAATAAAAGGAAAAATCATAGTAAAAATTAAACATTTTAAACAATGAACTATGAAGTTACCTTTTTGTAAAAATTTACCAAGTTTGGAATAGTTACCATATAAACATAACTCAAAATTCAAAAGTTACGAAAGGGAATGCAGTGTGAATGCAACCTCTTTTTTTTTTTTCTTTTTCCTTTTTCAAGTTTTTATTTAAGTTCCAGTTAATATACAGTGTAATGTTAGTTTCAGGTGTAGGATTTAATGATTTATCACTTTCATACAACACCCAGGGCTCATCAAGAGTCCCCTCCTTAATGCCCATTACCCGTTTAACCCATTCCTACCCCCCACCTCCCCTCCAGTAACGCTCAGTTTGTTCTCTATAGTTAAGAGTCTGTTTTCTGGTTTGCCTCCCCTCCCCCCCCCACCCCCATGTTTTTTTTTTTGTTTCTTAAATTTCACATGTGAATGACATCATATGGTATTTGTTTTCCTCTGACTGACTTGTTTCATTTAGCATAATACTCTCCAACTCCATCTATGACATTACAATGGCAAGGTTTCATTTTTTTAAGGCTGAGTGATATTCCATTTTGTGTGTGTGTGTGTGTGTGTGTGTGTGTGTGTGTGTGTGTGTGTGTGTGTGTTTGAAGTATACATCTTCTTTATCCATTCATCAGTTGATGGACATTGGGCTCTTTCCATAATTTGGCTATTGCTGATAATGCTAATAAACATCGAGGTGCATATATCCCTTCGAATCAGTATTTTTGTATCTTTTGGGTAAATACCTAGTAGTGCAATTGATGGATCATACTAAGTCCTATTTTTAACTTTTTGGGGAAACTCCGTACGGTTTTTCAAAGTGGCCATACCAGTTTGCATTCCCAGCAGCAGTGCGCGAGGGTTCCCCCTTCTCCACATCCTCAGTGACACCTATTTTTCTTGTGTTGTTGATTTTAGCCATTCTGACAGGTGTGAGGTGATACCTCATTGTCATTTTGACTTGTATTTCTCTGATGATGAGTGATGATGGGCATCTTTTCATGTCCTGCTAGTCTTTTTTGGAAAAAGGTCTATTCATGTCTTCTGTCCATTTCTTAACTGGATTGTTTTTTGGGTGATGAGTTTTATAAGTTCTTTACACATTTTGGATCCTAACCCTTTATTCAATATGTACTTTGCACATATCTTCTCCATTCCCTAGGTTGCCTTTTAGTTTTGTTGATTATTTCCTTTACTGTGCAAAAGCCTTTTATTTTGATGTATACCAATAGTTTATTTTTGCTTTTGTTTCCTTTTCCTTAGGATACATTTCTAGTAAGAAGTTGTTATGGCTGATGTCAAAGAGGTTACTGCCTGTGTTCTCTTCTAGGCTTTTAATGGTTTCCTGTCTCGCATTTAGGTCTTTAATCCATTTTGAATTTATCTTTGTGTATAGTGTATTAAAGTGGTCCAGTTTAATTCTTTTGCGTGTGGCTGTCCAGTTTTCCCAACACTATTTGTTGAAGAGATGGTCTTATTCTCATTGGAGCTTCTTTGCTGCTTTGTCAAAGATTAGTTGGGTCCATTTCTGGGTTTTCTATTCTGTTCCACTGATCTGTGTGTTTGTTTTTGTGCCAGTACCATACTGTCTTGATGACTATAACTTTGTAATATAACTTGAAGTCCAGAACTGTGATGCTTTGAGCTTTGCTTTTCTTTTTCAAGATTGCTTTGGCTATGTGGGGTCTTTTGTGGTTCCATACAAATTTTAGAATTATTTGTTCTAGCTCTGTGAAAATGCTGTTGGTACTTTGATAGGGATTGCATTACATGTGTGGATTGCTTTGGGTAGTGTTGACATTTTTACAATATTTGTTCTTCCTATCCACGAGCATGGAATGTCTTTCCATTTCTTTGTGTCTTCTTCAATTTTGTTCATCAGTGTTTTATAGTTTTTAGAGTACAAGTCTTTCACTTCTTTGATTATTAAAAATGTGTGTGTGTGTGTGCGTGTGTGTGTGCATTTTTGGGTTTGTTTTATCCTCTTTGTAAAAGTTTTTAATTCCAGTATAGTTAAAATACAGTGTTATATTAGTTTTATATGTACAATATAGTGATTCATTAATTCTATACATTACTCAGTGCTCATCATGATAATTGTCCTTTTAATGTCCTTCATCTATTTCATGCTTCCCACCACCCCCGCCCCCACCTCCCCTTTGATAACTATCAGTTTGTCCTAGATAGTTAGGAGTCTGTTTTTTGGTTTGTATCTTTTTTTTCCCTTTGTTCATTTGTTTTTCTTTTTTTTTTTTATGTTTATTTATTTATTTTGAGAGAGAGAGAGAACACAAGTAGGGAGAGGGACAGAGAGAGAGGAGAGAGAGAATCCCAAGAAGGCTCTGTGCTGTTGGCACGGAGCCTGATATGTGACTCAATTTCACAACATGAGATCATGACCTGAGCTGAAATCAAGGGTTGGATGCTTAACGGACTGAGCCACCCAGGCGCCTCTCATTTGTTTTGTTTCTTAAATTCTACATAAGAGGAGATCACATGGTACTTGTTTTTTTCTGATGGACTCATTTCCTTATCATTATATCATCTAGATCCATCCATGTTGTTATAAATGGCAAGAGTTCATTCTTTTTTATGACTAATATACCATTGCACATGTGGGTATATATATGTGTGTATGTATATACACACATCACATCACACACAAAAATACACACACACACACCCCACATCTTTATCCATTCACCTATCAACAGACGCTTGGGTTGCTTTCGTATCTTGGCTATTGTAAATAATGCTGCAATAAACATAGAGGTGCATATACATTTTTGAATTAATTTTTTTTAATTCTTTGGGTAAATACCCAGTAGTAGAATTACCGGATCATATGGTAATTCTATTTTTAAATTTTTCCATACTGTTTTCCAATGTGGTTGCACCAGTTTGCATTCCGCCAGTAGTGCAGGAGGGTTCTTTTTTTCTCTATGTCTTTATCACACGCCATTCTGACATATGTAAAGTGGTATCTTATAGTGGTTTTAGCTTGCATTTTCCTGATTCTTAGAAAATGTGAGCATCTATTTATATTTCTATTGGCCATCTGTATGTCTTCTTTGGAGAAATGGCTCTTTATGTATTCTCATTTTTTTTTTAAGTTTGTTTATTTATTTTGAGAGAGTGTGTGAGTGTGACTGGGAGAGGGGCAGAGACTGGGAGGGAAAGAATCCCAAGCAGGCTCTGTGCTGACAGCAGGACTTGATCTCATGAACCGTGGGATCATGACCTGGGCCAAGATCAAGAGTCAGATACTTAACTGACCGATCCACCTACATGCCCCAGATGTCTGCTCATTTTTTAAATTGGGGGGGAGGGTATTGAGTTGTATAAGCCCTTTTATATTTTGAGTATTAATCTCTTTTCAGGTTTGTCATTTGTAAATGTGTTCTCCCATTCAGTAGGTTGCCTTTTTGTTTTGTTGATAGTCTTCTTTGCTATGCAAAGCTTTTTATTTTGGTGTAGTCCCACTAGTTTATTTTTGCCTTTGTTTCCTTAGCCCCAGGAGACATGTCTTAGAAAAATGTTGCTAAGGCTGATATTAAAGAGGTTATTGCCTATGTTATCTTCTAGGATTTTATGGCTTCATGTTTCACATTAAGGTCTGTAGTCCATTTTGCGTTTGTTTTGTGTATGGTATAAGAAAGTGGTCCAGTTTCCCACACTAGTTACTGAAGAGGCTATCTTCCTATTGTGTATTCTTGCCTCCTTTGTGGTAGATTGAGTATGTAAGTGTAAGTTTTTCTTTCTTTCTTTCTTTCTTTCTTTCTTTCTTTCTTTCTTTCTTTCTTTCTTTCTTTCTTTTCTAATAAACTTTTTAAATAAACTTTTTAAAGTTTATTCATGTTTATTTTTGAGAGAGAGAGAGAGAGAGTGCGGATAGAGGAGGGGCAGAGAGAGGGAATGATAAGAATCCCAAATAGGCTCTGCACAGCCAGTGCAGAGCCTGATGTGGGGCTTGAACTCAGAAACTGTGAGATAATGACCTGAGCCAAAACCAAGAGGCAGACACTTAACTGACAGATTCATTCAGGTGCTCCCCAAATGATTTGTTTATACTCTTTTACCCTATTTTCTTCCTCTCCACTACTATATATTTGTTTATTAAATTATTTGCCTTTGTGTTTACTCTTATTTAGAAATGTATGTTTTAGAAAAAATAAGTTTTATATATATATATACTATAATATATATATATAACACTACATAGTATATATTATATACTACATATATGTATATGTGTGTGTTATATATATATAGTATGTAGTGTATATATAGACTATAGTATATAGTCTAATATATTGTATATATACTTTATGGGATGAAGTATAGTATAATATATACTAGATATCACAGTATATAGTATGTACTATATTTATTATATATAACATATATACTATATCTAATATGGCTTATACAGTAGTATATATTTATATATAACCTTTTTATTAAAAATATTTTTAAAATATGTATAAGTATATATAAAATATTTAATATAAGTGCATATGAGTATAAGTATTTTAATACATATGTATATAATGTCATTTACAATATTTCTTTGATGTCTCAGTCTAAAATATTTATATTCTGTTTTCCACCTGTAATCTCCGTAGTTTTATTTTGTGTTTGGCTAGTTGTATAGTCATGTGGATTTGGTAATTGTCATCATTTTGTCTGTAAGAGTTCTTATCATTTATCTTTTGTTTAGCTGAAGTTGATCTTGTACAGTTTTAAAAGAAGAGCTCATAGAGACTATATCCCATGAGTTTGTTGTAATAATTAGATGTTTGAAAAAGGTGGAACCTATAAATAACTTGAGATTTATTTGATATGTGGTATAAGGTGAGAATACAAATTAACTTGTAACCTCCAGGAATGTGTGATATCTACTGACATAATTTTGATTTTACTCCTTTAACCTTTGGGAAGATGCAACTGAGACTTAAGAATTAACAAATTAAGAATTAATATATGCTTTCCTTTGAGGAAACAGACTCCAAACAGAAAAAAACAAACATGTTTCATGAATATGAGGGTGTAGGGGAGAAAATAGTTCAAGTAATTAACCACAGAACCTATGTTGGGAAGAAAAGGAAATTGGGGCTAGCAGGGGTCTTATAATTTGAAAGGGGTTGGAAGAATCCAGGAAAACTGTGCTGGGGACATAAAAGGCATTCAGTATATTTTTGTTTAGTGAATTAGTGAATTCAAGGTTTCTGGGAGGCATAATAAGAGTGAGAAGCTAAATACGAAAGAGTAAGAGTCTGGTTTGAACGTGTAAGGAAGTGTGAGGTGTCATTTGGAGATGACAGGGTTCAAGGTGTGGCCATCAAAGTGGGTTGTCAAAATATATGAGGTGTAAGGGTCACTGTTACTGGGGGACACAGTCACCAGAAAGCTCAAGGTTTGAGTTGGTTTAGATGTGAGATCTCAGTTCTTTCAGGGCACTGGAAGGATTGTGGGGAGAAGATGAAGACAGCCAGCTGCCTACTTAATTACTCAGTGAGTATGGGGGAGCAGTCAAGTCTGTGAGGTAGGTCCTATCTTATACTTATTTTATACATTAGGAAATGAAGCAGGGAGATGGTAAGTAATTTGCCTAGGTCCATAAAATTAACAACTTCCAGCGTGGTGATTCAAAGATGGGCAGTCTGGCTTGCAAGCCTGTGATCTAACCGTTGTGCAGTCCCTCGTGTGTGTGTGTGTGTGTGTGTGTGTGTGTGTGTGTGTGGTGGTGCAGGTGTTGCTAGTTTATATGAATAAAACCCTAGGGGTTGGTGCGGAAACCGAGCAGCATGAAATGCCTGGATTCTGTCACATCCACCAGAGCTGTCCTGTGGGGCAGCTCAGGGAGCTCTTGAACTCTATTCTGTCCATATAGTTTTGAAAGAGACTTTTCCATTCCACAGTTACCCTCACACAGCTGGGTCACAAGGGGAGGAAACTGACATTTACAAAAACTCTTAGGCATCTCAAAAACCATGATATTTCTTTAAAATATATTGAATAATATATCCATTTGTTTAACAAACATTTTAGAATCTGTCTTGTGCTAGGTATATAGTACATGGCATTCAAGGCAAGTTCTCTACTCAAGAGTAATTTAAAATTTAGTTGGGGACTTGAGTTAAGGCAAAGTAGGTTTAACTCTATCCAGCTCATTTATTTTGGTCTCCCAGGCTACCAAGTTATGGATGAACTGAGGGAATATTGTTTTTCTTAATTAAAAAAGACCACAGTACATCACCAGTCAATTTAATGCTGTGTTCTTTGTCTGGCCCAGGGTAGATTGAATACTGAGAGAGGTTACATTGAATAAGTAGAGTAACAAAACCTTTTTTTTTCTTCCAGTCTTTGCGAATCCTGTCCATTGTAAAAATGATTCACACATTTTTACATACATACGTATGTGTGTATGTACGTGCATACATAAGTACCAGTGATATTTTAAGAATCATCTTATTTGAAACAAGACCGCAAACAAGAGAGGGACCGCCTACTAAAGCACATGAAAGATGAGGCCTTTTGTCTATGCTGTTCCTTCTGGAATGCTTTTCTTTTAGGTTGCTCTCCTTGTACCTCCTCTTTTGCATCCCTGAATCCTACTCATTCTTCTCGTCTTCTTTTAGATTTCTCTTCCTTTGTATCTATTGCAGTAGCTTGACATTTACTGGTATTCATTCTTGACAGTCCGTTTTATGAGGACAGGGACCACAGCAGTTTAATGTTATATCCCCATCTTAAGGTCATTATTGAGTAAAGAAAAGTATGCATTTAATGAATGATACTCAGAACAGAGCCTTGTTCTTCCTACAGTTGCTTCAGTATCTTCTCTGTTGGAATCTTTTAGGTTCTCGATATGTATCATTAGCATAATCGAAAAGGAGGGAAATAAAAAAACAAGGTGATTAGTGGCTGTAGGTGAATTTTGTTGAAAACCTGGGCTTCCTCATGCTTAGACTGTTTCTCCATTTCCTACATTGTAATGTCTGCTCCATATCACTCCTCCCTAACCCAGGAAGGAGTAGCTGTAAAGAAGTGTCAACAGTGATTCTAATTGTAAACAGAGTTTTGACCCCATCACCCTTCTTCTTCTTCTTGGATGATTGTGGTGCTTACTCTTTTTTACCTTGTTTCTCTTCCTCTCAGCTTACAGAAGATTATATTAATTTGATTTTTAAAATGGGCCATGCCCCTTTTCTGTGTTCTGTTTTACAACACGTTCTGGAAGTATAGAGGTGCAGCATCATTTATTTGACAAATGCTGATTGATGCTATTATGCGTGTGCTCCTACTTAAAGAACTAGAGATGAAGAAAACCATTCCAAGGATGGTGCTGGGGTCATGACTGTGCATCTCTGTGGAGGGGTGTCTTCTGTGCTCTGGAGAGATGGAGGAGGACAGAGAGAGTTGGGGTTGGGGAGCAGTAAGTAGAGGAAAAGGAGTCTTGAGCGGGAAAGGGTATCCAAATGGTGTGTGGGGCCACTTGGGAGACTTTGAATACCATGTTTGTTTGTTTGTTTTTTGAGAGAGACAGAGTGTGAGCAGGGGAGGGGCAGAGAGAGAGGGAGACATAGTATCCGAAGTGGGCTCCAGGCTCTGAGCTGTCAGCACAGAGCCCGACTTGGAACTCGAACCCACGAACCACGGGATCATGACCTGAGTTGAATCTGGACGCTTAACTCACTGAGCGACCCAGGCACCCCTGAATCCTATGTTCTGACCAAAGTCTCAGCTCTAACCCTGGCGGTTCTACTCCTATAACTTTGTCTCTGCCAGTCCTCTTTGTCGTAGCCACACAAATGCCAGGAGGATACACAGATTGTGGACTAAAGAGTGACCCTAAAGAATATTGGGGATGGAGTTCACAAAGTACGTCGGGACCTGAAAGCTTCAGACCTGCTGAGAGGTCAGATGGGTTCTGCTCATGTGTAGTGGTGGAACTGATGCCTTCCTACATTGTGGCGATACACCTTCAGGTTGAAAATGGCTCTCAGCTATTTGGTGTTCACCTTTGCATCGGCACCCCTTCCTTACCAAGTGCCAGTCACCATGACTGAGGCTTCGAGACCAGGAGCAGTGGCAAGAAAGCTGTGCTCCACAAAATCAGCCAAAGTCTGATGAGAGGTACAGAAACTCTTAGGACTGGCTCAGCATGTTCAGCCATGTAGCCATGGGGCCCTTGCTTTCTGACTCTTATTGGTTTCGGCTGGAACCAAACTTAGATAGCCAAGGAGCCACATGAGATATTTCAGTGAAGAAAACTCCTATCTTTAAGGAAGATGTTGCCAGCTACCAGCCTTAGTTGAGGACCGAAAAAATAAATCTTGACGAAAAAAGCATGTTTTTACTGCGGATAAAGGTAATTTGCTTTTGTGAATGGGATTTTTGCATGTTTTTAAAACATTTTTGGAAGGTCTTGTGGATGTATCTTGAAATTAAGATCTTCACTGTTGGAAATAGAATGGGGGAATATTGAGGAATGGGGAAACCATCTTTTGGTCTGTGTTGATGCCTTAGTATGTCAAAATATCTTGACTATTCCAGGGGAGGACTTTGAGTTAAGGGAAAGTGTTTTGGGAAAAAGGAGAAAGGAAACTTATCCCTCACTGTTTGCAAATTAACTAATGTGTCCTAATAACAGGGATGATATGTCTGGTCTTTACAAGTCCAGATCTGTCAGCAAGACTCCAGGAACAAAGCCAGAACATCTAAGCATAATGTGACCAAGGTTGCAGACAAGGAGACAGGACTAAGTTAACAATTTTGAAAGCACAGCCCATACACATTTTGTGAGCCTTATTTATTTTTTTTGAGAGAGAGCGAGAGAGAGATTGCAGGTGCATGTGCAGAGAGAGAGAGGAAGAGAGAATCCCAGACTCCACCCTGTCAGCACAAGCCCGATGCAGTTCTTGATCTCAGGAGCCCTCTTGTTTTTTTAATGTAAAATTTTTGATATGTAAATCATGTATGTGGTTCCAAAATGGTATAAAAAGGCATAAAAGAAGTTTCATTTCTATTCATGTTCCTTCTACTCTGAAGTTTACATGCCTTTATATGAAACTTTTTATTAGTCTTTATATTACAGTGGGTTTTTAAATTTAAATTTAATTTTTTAAACTTTATATATTTATTTTGAGTGAGAGAGAGAGAGATTGGGAATGTGAACAGGGGAGAGGCAGAGAGAGAGAGAGAGAGAGAGAGAGAGAGAGAGAGAGAGAGAGAGAGAGAGAAAGAATCCCAAGCATGCTCCGCACTGTCAGCGCAGAGCCTGATGCGGGGCTTGAACTCATGAACCGAGCCAAAGTCAGATGCTTAACTTACTGAGCCACCGAGGTGCCTCTACAATACTAAAGATTTTAAACGATATATTTACAATGGATCAAAAAGTACCAAATTTCTAGGATTAAATATAATAAAACATGTTCACATTCTCTATGCAGAGATACCATGCAATTTTGATTATATTGTCTAATTATTGCACGTATGCCAAAAACTTTTAATTTTCCTATGTTGAGCTTGTGTTATGTTACCTTCTAAATTTTTATATTTAGCTTCTTGGTTTTTTTTTTCCTTTCCTTTCCTTTCCTTTCCTTTCCTTTCCTTTCCTTTCCTTTCCTTTCCATTCCATTCCATTCCATTCCATTCCATTTTCAATATATGAAGTTTATTGTCAAATTGGTTTCCATACAACACCCAGTGCTCATCCCAAAAGGTGCCCTCCTCGATACCCATCACCCACCCTTCCCTCCCTCCCACCCCCCATCAACCCTCAGTTTGTTCTCAGTTTTTAAGAGTCTCTTATGCTTTGGCTCTCTTCCACTCTAATCTTTTTTTTTTTTTTTCTTGTTGGTTTTTTTGTAAGGGAGTGAGCAAATAACCAGAAACAGTTATTTCTGTTGTTTCTTTTTATTGTTTTTTATTCATTATTATTATTATTTTTACTTCTGTTCCTTTCTGACATGGAACACCACAGCATTGTTGAGTAAAAGTCATTCATATTTTCTTCCTGACATTAACAGAAAGTGTTTGCTATATTTCTTTCACTAAGTGATATTTATTGCAGTTTTCTAGTAGATAAACTTTCTCGAGTTATAGGAATTTTCTCCTTTTTCTTAAGTTTTTCCCTCAACCTCCAAGGAATTTGTGTTCAATTCTTCCAAGTTTTTTCCCTTCTTTTTTTATTGAAATAAAATTAACATAGTGCTATATTAGTTTCAGGTGTATAATACAGTGATTCAACAGTTCTGTACATTCTCCAATGCTCATCAAGATAGGTGTACTCTTAATCCCTTTTATCTGTTTCACCCATCCTCCCACCTCCAGCCACCAGTTTGTTGTTTGTATTGAAGAGTCTGTCTCTTTCATTTGTCTTTTTTCTTTATCTGTTTTATTTCTTAAATTCCACATGTGGGTGAAATCATATGGTATTTGTCTTTCTCTGACTGACTTATTTCACTTAGCACTATACTCTCTAAGTCCATCTATTTTGTTGCAAATGGAATAATCTCATTCTTTTTTATGGCTGAGTGGCATCCTATTATATATACACACACACACACACACACACACACACACACACACATATATACATACACACACATATATATACACACACACAACATATATACTTGTATATACATGTACTACATCCATTCACCCACGGATGGACACTTGGGCTGTTGCCATGTCTTGGCTATTGTAAATAATACTGCAATAAATATAGGGGTGCATATATCTTTTTGGATTCATGTTTTCATTTTTTTGGGTAAAGACTCAGTACTGGAATTCCTGGGTCATAGGTAATTCTATTTTTAATTTTTTGAGGAACCTCCATACTGTTTCCACAGTGGCTGTACCAATTTGCATTCCTACTAACAACGTGTGAGGGTTCCTTCTTCTCCACATCCTTGCCAACATTTGTTGTTTTGTTTTTGATTTTAGCCATTTTGACTCGTGTGAGGTGATATCTCATTATAGTGTTGATTTACATTTTCCTGATGATGAGTGATGTTAAGCATCTTTTCACACGTCTGTTGGACATCTGTATGCCTTTGGAGAAAAATCTGTTCATATTTTTCATTGGATTTTTTTTTTTTTTTTGGTGTTGAGTTGTATTAAGTTCTTTATACATTTTGGATATCAACCCCTTATTGAATGTATCATTTGCAAATAACTTCTCCCATTTGTTAGGTTACCTTCTCATTTTGTTGATGGTTTCCTTTGCTGTGCAAAAGCTTTTCATTTTAATGTAGTCCCATTAGTTTATTTTTGCTTTCATTTACCTTGTTTCAGGAGACATATCTGGAAAAATGTTGCTGTGACCAATGTCAGAGAAGTTACTTGCCTGTGCTCTCCTCTAGGCTACTTATGGTTTCAAGTCTCACATTTAGGTTTTTAATCCATTTTGAGGTAACTTTCGTGTATGTTTAAGAAAATGGTCCAGTTTCATTCCTTTTCTTGTACCTGTCTAGTTTTCCCAGCAGCATTTATTGAAAAAACTGTCTTTTTCCCATTGCATATTCTTGCCTCCTTTGTCATAGAGTAATTGGCCATATAATCATGGGTTTATTTCTGAGCTCTCTATTCTGTTCCATTGATCTATGTGTCTGTTTTTGTGCCAGTACCATTCTGTTTTAATTACAACTTTGTAGTATGTCTTGAAAACTGGGATTGTGATACCTCCAGTTTTGTCCTTTTTTTCAAGATTGCTTTGGCTTTTAGGGGTCTTTTATGGTTCTAATACAGATTTTAGGATTGTTTGTTCTAGCTCTGTGAAAATGCTGTTAGTATTTTGATAGTGATTGAATAAAATGTGTAGATTGCTTTGGGTAGTGCCGACATTTTAACAGTATTTGTTCTCCCAGTCCATGAGCATGGTATATCTTTCCATTTGTATCATCTTCAGTATCCTTCATCAGTGTTTTATAGTTTTCAGAGTACAGGTGTTTCACTTCCTTGATTAAGCTTGTTTCTAGATATTTTATTTTTGTGTGCAATTTTTGTAAGTGGGATTGTTTTCTTAATTTCTCTTTCTTCTACTTTATTATTAATGTACAGAATGCAACATATTTCTGTATGTTGATTTCATATTCTGTGAACTTACTGAATTCACTTATCAGTTCTATAGTTTTTTTCTTTGGTGGACTATTTAGGGTTTTCTCTATGTAGTATCATGTCATGATAAAATTTTCCTTTTTCCTTACCAATCTGGATGCATTTTGTTTCTTGTTCTTGTCTGATTGCTGTGGCTAAGACTTCCAGTACTGTGTTGGAAAAAAGTGGTATGAGTGTAAATCTTTATCTCATTCCTGACCTTAGAGAAAAAGCTCTGTTTTTCGCCATTAAGGATGATATTAGCTGTGGGTTTCTCGTATATGGTTTTTATTATGTTGAGGTTTATTTCCTCTAAGCCTACTTTGTTGAAAGTTTTTATCTTGAAAGAATATTGAATTTCATCAGATGATTTATCTGCATCTATTAAGATAACCATATGGTTTTTATCCTTTTCTTGTTGATGTGAGGTGTCATGTTTGTTGGTCTGCCCATAAATCCCACTTCATTGTAGTGAATGATTTTTTAATGTATTTTTGAATTCAGTGTGCTAATATTTTGTTGAGAATTTTTGTATCTATGTTCATTAGAGATATTGGCTTGTAATTCTCTTTTTTTGTAGTATCTTTATCTGGTTTTGGCATCAGGATAATGTTGACCTCATAGAATGAATTTGGATGTTTTCCTTCCTCTCTTTTTTTGAATAGTTTGAGAAGAATAGCTATTAACTCTTCTTTACCTTCTTGGTAGAATTCACCTGTGAAGCTGTCTGTTCTTGGACTTTTGTTTGTCGTGAGTTTTTTGATAATTGATTCAATTTCATTGCTAGTACTTGGTGTGTTCAAATTGTCTTTTTCTTTGTGATTCAGTTTTTGGAGGTTATATGTTTTTAGGAATGTATTCATTTCTTCTAAGTCATCCAGTTTGCTGGCTTATAATTTTTCATAATCTCTGATAATCCTTTGTATTTCTGTGATGTTCGTTATTAATACTGCTCTTTGATTTGTGATTTTGAGTCCTGTCCTTTTTTTTTTTTAAGTCTGCTTATTTATTTTTGAGAGAGAACTTGAACAGAGGGGAAGGGCAGAGAGAGTGGGAAACAAGAGAACTTCCCAAGCAGGCTCAGTGCCATCAGCATGGAGCTTGATGAGAGGCTCAAACATATGAATTGTGAGATCATGACCTTGCCGTTTACTTAATTGACCGAGTCACCCAGATGTCCCTTTCCTTTTTTTTTTTGATGAGTGTGGCTTAAGGCTTATTAGTTTTATCTTTTCAAAGAACAAGCTCCTGGCTTCGTTGATTTGTTCTTTTTTTTTTTTTAATTTCTATTTCATTTGTGTTTTAATCTTTGTTATTTCATTCTTTCTCCTGTTTTTGGGTTTTGCTTCTTCTCTTTCTAGCTTTAGGTATAAGGATTGGTTTTTTATTTGAGACTTTTCTTCGTGAGGTAGGCCTGTATTGTTATAACCTTCCTCTTAGAACAACTTGCTGCATCCTAAAGATTTCACACCATTGTCTTTTTATGTTCATTTATCTCCATGTATTTTTATTTTTTTAAATTTTATTTTTTTAAATGTTTTCTTTATTTTTGAAAGAGAGGTGGGGGAGGGGCAGAGAGAGACACACACAGAATCCGAAGCAGGCTCCCTACTCAGCGCTGTCGGCACAGAGCCTGATGCAGGGCTCGAACTCATGAACTGCAAGATCATGACCTGAGCCAAAGTCAGATGCTTAACCGACTGAGCCACCCAGGAGCCCCTCCATGTATTTTTAAAATTTCCTCTTTGATTTCTTCATTTATCAGTTGGGTTTTTAAAAATTTTATTTTAAAATCTATTTTTTCTTCCACATTTTAATGTAAATATCAGTTAACATACAGTATAATATTAGTTTTAGGCATAGAATTTAGTGATTCAACACTTAAATGCAACACCTGGTCCTCATCACGAGTGCCCTCCTTAATTCCCATTACCTATATAACCCATAACCCCTGTCTACGTCTTCTCTGGTAACCATCAGTTTGTTCTGTATAGTTACGAGTCTGTTTGTTGGTTTTCCTGTCTTTCCACCTCTGCCACCATGTTTTGTTTTTGTTTTTGTTTTTGTCTTGTTTCTTAAATTCCACATATGAGTGAAATCATATGGTATTTGTCTTTCTCTGACTTATTTCACTTAGCTTAATACATTCTAGCTCCATCCATGTCATTGCAAATGGCAAGATTTCATTCTTTTTGATGGCTGAGTAATAATATTCCATTGTACGTATATACCACATCTCTCCTTCATTCATCAAATATTGATGGACATTTGGACTCTTTCCATAATTTAGTGATTGTTGATAATGCTGCTGTACACATCAGGGTGCATGTATTCTTTCAAAATAGTATTTTTGTATCTTTGACCCATTGATGTTGATAGCATGTTCTTTAACCTCCATGTGTTTGTGTTCTCTCCAGATTTTTCCATGCAGTTGATTTCTAGTTCATACCATTGTGGTTGGAAATTATGCATGAAAAGATTTCAATCTTTTTAAATTTTCTGAGACTGGTTTTTTTTTTTTGCCAGTATGTGATCTATTCTGGAGAATGTTCCATGTGTACTTGAATGTGTATTCTGCTGTTTTTGGGTGGATGGAATGTTCTGAATATATCTGTTAGCTCCATCTAGTACAATGTGTAATTCAAAACCATTGTTTCCTTGTTGATTTTCTGTTTGGATGATCTATCCACTGATAAAGGTGAGGTGTTAAATTCCCCTACTATTATTGTATTACTACTTGTTTCTTTATGTTTGTTAACAGCTGCTTTATATGTTTAGGTGCTCTCATATTGAATGCACAAATATTTACAATTGTTATATCTTGTTGGCTTGTTCTCTTATGATTATGTAATGTCCTTCTTTGGCTCTTGACAGTGTTTGTTTTAAAGTCTCTTTTGTCTGATATGAGTTTTGTTACCCCAGGTTTTGTTTTCACTTCCATTTGCATGGTAAATGTTTTATCATCCCTTCACTTTCAATCTGCATGTATCTTTAGGTCTGAAATTAGGCTGTTGTAGACAGTACATGAATGGGTCTTGTTTTTTATTAAGTCACCCTATGTCTTTTGATTGGAGCATTTAACCCATTTATATTCAAAATAATTGTTAGGTATTACTTATTGCCATTTTGTCACTTGTTTTATATCGTTGTTTTTGTACTTTTTCTCTGCCCCTTTTCTCTCTTGCTCTCTTGTGGTTTGATGGCTTTTTTAAGTGACATACTTGGATTCCTTTTTATTTTTTGCAGGTTTTTTGATTTGTGGTCACCATTAGGTTTATATATAATATCTTGTGCATATAGCAGTCTATATTAGAATGATGGTCACTTATGATTGAACCCATTCTAAAAGTGCTCTAAAAGAATTTTTACTCTCCCCCTACCATGTTTTAGGTATATGGTGTCATACTTTATGTTCTTTTATTTTGTGAATCCCATGACTGATTTTTACAGATGTACTTGATTGTACTCTTTTTGTGCTTTAACTTCCATATGGGATTTATAAGTGATTAATCTACTACCTTTTATGTTCATGTGTACCTGTGAATTTTTTTCCTTACTTCTGCATATAGTACTTTGTTTCCACTCAAAGAATCCCCCCTTTAACATTTCTTATAAGGCTGGTTTAATGGTGATGAATTCTTTTAAGTTTTGTTTGTCTGGGAACCTCTTTGTCTTGCCTTTTATTTTCAATTATAGCCTAGCTGGATAGAGTATTCTTGGTTGCAGGTTTTTTCCTTTTAGCACTTTGACAGTATCTTGCCACTCCCTTCTGGCCTGCAAAACTCTGCTGAAAGATCAGTGTATAGCCTTATGGGGTTTCCCTTGTATGTAACTGTTTTCTTTTGCTGCTTTTAAAATTCTTTATGATGACTTCTTGCCATTTTAATTACTATGTGTTGTGTGGTGTAGACCTCCTTGGGTTGATTTTTTTGGGTTTCTCTTTGCTTTCTGGATCTGGATGTCTGTTTCTTTTTCCAGTTTAGGGAAGTTTTGAGCTATTATTACTTCAAATAAGTTTTCTGCTCCCTTTTCTCTTTCTTCTTTATTTGGGATCCCTGTAATGCAAATGTTATTATGCTTGATGGTGTTGCAGAGTTCCCTTAACCTATTCTCATTTATTATTGTTCTTTTTCTTTTTCCTGTTTAGCTTGGTTGCTTTCCATTATTTTGTCTTCTAGCTTGCTGATATGATCTGCTTCCTTTACTCTACCATTTATTACCTGCAGTGTATTGTAAATTTCAGCTATTGAGTTCTTCAACTCTGGTTGGTTCTCTTTCATATTTTCCGTCTCTTTGTTGAAGGTCTTACTGAGATCCTCCACTCTTAAGTCCAGTGAGTACCTTTATGACCATTACTTTAAATTCTCTATCAGGTGTATTGCTCATCTCTGTTTTATTTAGCTGTTTTGCTGTGATTTTGTTCTATTCTTTCATTTAAGACATATTATCTAACCTCGTTTCTTCTTTTTTTTTTTAATTTTTTTTAACGTTTATTATTATTTTTTTTTGAGACAGAGAGAGAGCATGAACAGGGGAGGGGCAGAGAGAGAGGGAGACACAGAATCAGAAACAGCCTCCAGGCTCTGAGCTGTCAGCACAGAGCCTGATGCGGGGCTCGAACTCACGGACCGTGAGATCATGACCTGAGCTGAAGTCAGATGCTTAACTGACCAAGCCACCCAGGTGCCCCGCTCCTCCTCGTTTCTTCTAATTCACTGTTTCTATGTGTTAGGGAAGTCAGCAACATTCTCTTGCTCTTGAAACTAGTGGCCTTAATAAAAAAGAGATCCTACAGTGTCAACAGTGCAGTGTTGCCCTGTTCACCAGAACCTGGCACTTAGTCATGTTTCTGTGTGTGTTGTGTGTACCTTACTGCTGGGCTGGTGTATGTTTGCCTTTAGTCCAGTTATCTGTAATTGTTCTCTTTGCTCATTGTAAGCAGAGTTTACTCCTTGTGTTATTAGTGGGCCAGTGTGGGGCTGCCTTGGGCTTGAGTTGAGTCAGACCATATATTCGCAAGAGCTGAAGTAGAACCAAAATGCAGTGTGTTGTTCCTGTGTCATCCTCCTATGAAGCTTTTGTTGGTGGGTGGGGCCTGTAGTGAGACCAGAGGTCTACCCCCAGCCCACTACTGGGTCCATAGCTGGAGAGGTGTGTGTGGTTATCTTCCCCTCTTGCTGGGGCAGGAATCACTTTGGTGTTGTGCTAGCTCCTTCTTGGGGCTGCTTGCACACTGCCATGTTTGTAGCACTGCTTTG
The DNA here is from genome assembly GCF_027475565.1 of Acinonyx jubatus. Classification (NCBI taxonomy): domain Eukaryota; kingdom Metazoa; phylum Chordata; class Mammalia; order Carnivora; family Felidae; genus Acinonyx; species Acinonyx jubatus. The sequence continues at coordinate 100,933,558 of NC_069390.1, read as the reverse complement.
GATGGACTCCTGCCAAGGGCACATTGGAGGAGATGGATCCACAAGAGAACACAGGGGCAGACCACAAGGTACCAACAGGGCCTGCCTGTTCTGCCACAAGAGGCGATCTGCAGCCACCTGGGAAAACTCCCACTGATGCTGGATTGCAGGGGGTGAGTCCACAGAAGAGTGTGGGCATAGGGCATGCTGTTAGCAAGCTAGGTGGAGGGTTTTCATGCTGGGCTGTTTCTGGCAGATGTCTGTGTATCTAAGCTGGGAGGTGGGAGAGGGAATGGCATCTCCCAGCTCTTTTGTCTTAGAGAAGTCTTCCAAAGATCTCTACCCCTTCAGCACATACTCTGAGTTTAGTAAACAAATTTCCCTCCTGTATACCCCAGGCATTTTTCAAACTGCTGCTTGTCTATTGTATCTCAAAAGGGCTGTTTGTTGTGCTGCCTCTTTAAAGGCAGGGACTCCCTTTCCTGTCACCCTTTGGCTCTCCCTGAGCTGAGCCTGCTGATTTTTAAAGTTCCAGGTGTTCACACCACTGATTGAGGGAGCTCACAAAGTTAGGCCTTTCTGGTTTTTAAAGCCAAATATGGAGATTCATCTTCCCGGTGTAGTTCCCCATGCCTGGGTACCTGGTGTGGGGTCTGTTCTTTTCCCCTCTCCCATTGGTCAGTTTGGCTCCTGTGTTTCCACCCTTCTTACCCTCTTTGATGTGGCCTTTTTTATACATTTAGCTGTGGAGAGTCTGTTCTGCCAGTCTTTGGGTCCTTTTCTGGGTTATTTATACTGATGGGGGTGTTATCTAGATGTATCCATGGGACAAGGTGAGCCTAGGATCTTTCTACTTTGCCATTTTCCCTGGAAGTTTAAGAATGGTTTTGTATTTTTTTTTAAGCTGGGAGAAAATCTAAAGAAGAATAAAACTATACGAAATTTGGCTTTCATTGTCATAAAGTTTTATTGGAATATAGCCATACTCATTCATTTACATGTCTATGGCTGTTGTCACCCTACAATGGAAGAATTGAGCAGTTGTGAGAGAGATGAATGGACTACAAAGTGTAAAACATTTATTTTCTAGTCCTTTACAGAAAATGTTAGATAATGTATGTTTTAGACCATCAAGACGATCACATGTTTATTCTCTTTTACCCTAATAGAGTGTCAAGTTAGGATGCTTTCAGCCACAAGTAACAGAAAGTATGACCCAAACCTGCTTAAGGAATATGAACATTTATTATCACATGTAGACAATCTCCAGGGACGGTATAATCATTCTTCATGTCTGATTTTCTTGGCTTTGCATCCTACATTGTTTGTATTTGTTCTTAAATGTCCTTCCCCTGTCCAGATGGGTTCTTTGGAATACAAATCGAATTATTTGTAGAGATTGGTTCTAGGGGTTTTGTATATTTATGCTTTAGCAAATGGAGTTTAAAAACATGTTGATCTGATTTCTAATTACATAGTCATGTAGGTAGACACTATTAGTGCCTTGTGTAATAGTCATGTCCCAGGCATCAGTGACATACACACCGAGATCTTTGAAAATGTCCTCATGGTACGATATTGAATGTAACCACGGAAGTTTCCAAACCTGACTGTGTGTATGTGCATCTTCCTGTTTTCTGTCTTAAAGATCACTTTAGTGGCTGGGCTTCTTAGGAATAGTAGTGTAATAGCTTCTCGGGCATTCATGGCCCTGCAAATGAAAATGTCAATGGGGAAGGGCCTGAAGTGTTGGCCACGTGTGATGACGATGGCTGTGCTTTTGTCATCTGATATCCCATCAGTTTCCTGAGGAATATAACCCTTATCTATTCCAGAGTAGAGCTGAAGGGTGACAAAAGAGTACCTATATTTTTTTGCCACTGAATCTGAATGTGTCTTTCTGCACCCAAGAATAAATGCTTCTCAAAAATTCCAGTTCCAGGAAGATGAAAAAAGTTTATAAAAAAATAAAATTTTAACTTGAAGGCAATGATTATTCTATCATTTAAAATAGTCATCCATCTAGATTATTTCTTACTGGAACATCCTACGCTTTGGGGTAGATTATCTGTTCGTATGTGTGAAATATCAATCAAAATGTAAAGTTTTCATTGGAATTCATAAGGAGAAACACCATTTCTTGTGAAAATGGGAATAAAACGTTTTAAATTAAAAGGCTCAAACCTAGAAAGTGAAATGAAGTTGAAAATAAGACAATCAAAGTGAGAGAATAGAGATCTCATTAATAGTACTTTAATATCAGCCTGAATTTCTAAAATAATATAACATAATTACATACTTTTTTACAAGTTTGGATAAGTGTTCGATCCAGTGATGCAAGGTAGAGTCTCCCAGGAGATAAATGAATGTTCCTTTCAAAGAGCCATTTATCTCCATTGTATTTAACTGAATCTGGTTACAAAATGTAATCCACCTTCCTTCTGAAGTATAACCACCAGGGACAGGAGTCTTCATTCTGACTTGGCATTATCCTTTTAATTTTTCACTCTAATAACAGAGACACTTGTGGTAAGTGATTTTATTGGCGTAAGTTAAATATCTAATCTTTCTCTGTCCTTCACTTTTTGATTTCTTTCTCATACTCCTGTTTCCTAATTCCTTCCTCCTACTATTCTTTGATCACCAGCTTTGTTTTAGCCACTTCTATGCATTTCTTTGAGATTTTGAGTCATCTTGACTCCTCCTTGTTCGTTTTCTCCCAAATCTGGTTGTTGGCTAAGTTTTGCCATCACTGCAGACTCTTCAGTGACTTAGGCTTTTGTCTCTAACCTGAATATTAGTGATCTGACAGTTGGTGTCCTTGCACCAAATTACTTACCTTTGTTCCATTAGTGAAGCAGTGGTCTTATTTTTTCTATGAAATTTTTATAAGAATATTTTTTTTGTTAAAAAATAGCTTAAAATATAGTATGTCCGCATTTTAAAAAGTCCAAACACTATAAAATACGTAGCTTGAATGGATATATTTAGATAGGATTTCACAAAAACTAACATACAGCAGACAGTGCAAACCAATATTTTGAGATTTTCCAGCAAGTTTCATTAGATTTAGAGGCTCTGTTGGCACATAGTCTGCTTTCCAAGGCATTGCAGGCAGCAATGCACCGAAAGTTTTGCTATGGCATAATGAAAATCCTCAGATATTTTACGTGTCTTGTTTCCTTTTCACTCAGTACATGCCCCCCTCCCCCACCACTGAGTTCATGCCTTGTATTTTAGGTTTGTTACAAAGCATTTCTATACTGATATCATATTCTGTATTATCTAGAAAGCAAATAATAATGACTTAAGCATATACATTTATTTATCCCTCACAAAACAGTCCTAACTTGGGCTGATATGACATTACATGCTTTCAAGGACACTTTCTGTCTTGTTCTGCTACTTTTTTTTTTTTTTTTGAGAAGGTATGGTAATCTTCACTTTTTAATTTTTTATAGCTATATTGAGATATACTTGGCATACAAATTACTGCATGTATTTAATGTATACAGTTGAATGAGTTTGAACATATGCATGCACCCGTGATACCACCGTCACAATGGAGGTGCTATTCTTAACTTATGACTTCAGTCTCATCGTCTAACATGGATCTTTCATCTCTCAGCATTATATCGAGAGTTCAGCCGGTAGGAAGCAGAGGTCAAGGTGTTTTACTTTTAAAGGCATGACCCAGAAGTTTCCCATATCACTTCCACTCATAATCCAGTCAAAAGTCTAGTTATGGCTACCACCAGCTTCAAGGAAGACAGCCTGTAGTTGGGTGATCACAGGCCTAGCTAAAATTGCAGTGTTTTATTACCACAGAGGGAAGGGAGAATGGGTCCTGGAAGACCACACCCAGTCTTTGCTTTACTCTGCATGCTTAGCACCCCCAGAGGCCTTGCAGTCTCTGGCTGGCTGTCTCCACAGAATATTCATAAGTATGGTTGTACTGTGTTTGTAACCTACAGACAAAGTGGAAAAATGGTGCTAGTGGAAGAATTGGAAAATTCTGAACTAGCTATTCCAGGATTACCTGAAAGAATTGTTAAGTCATAGTGATTAGGCTTGCTCATGAGAGTTTCCATAATCCTATAATTATATCAAAACTTCAGTGTGACATGTTTGGGGTTCTATGAGGTTTGATAGCATTGCGCCTGGATGACTGACGATCATAACCCTGGAATCTTAATAATCCTAATGTACTGGCATACTTTGGTAGGAAGATAGCCTTTGTGCTTATTATTGTAAACCATATCTTGTACAATATATATGTGTCAGAGTATTCATTTTGCCATGTGTCAAGCTAAGTGCTTTGAAAGACTATCTCAAATATATAACAAATTTTTTTAAATAAAATTAAAATTTTTTTTCATTTTATTTATTTTAGAGAAAGTACAAGCAGGAGAGGGACAGAAAGGGGGATAGATTCCTAAGAAGGCTCCATGCTCAGGGTAGACCTGTTGTGGGGCTCTATCCCACCACCCTGGGATCATGACATGAGCCACAATCAAGAGTCAGATGCTCAACTGACTCTTGAAGGTCCAATGAGGTCCTAGGTGCCCCTACGACAAATTTTCTTATGATTAGTCTTAATGTTTATTTTACTTAACATTATTATCAATATACTGTTAAGCCTACTCCAGAATTATTAAGATTCCATTAGACTTGTTGATTAGTTTAAAGATTACGGCAGGGAGACTAGCATCCCCCCCTCTGCTAAGATATCTCTATTCTAATTTCTGGGACCTGTGAATGTGTTACCTTCCATGGCAAAAGGGAGTTTCCAAATGTGATGAAAGGTATGGATTTTGGGATGAGAGATAATCCTGGATGATCTAGGTGGGACCAACCTAAATCTCATTAGTCTTCAAAAGTGGGAGAGGGAGGACAGAAGAGTGGATCAGAAAGATGTTATGGGGGACTTGGCCCACTGTTGTAGCTTTGGAAAATGGAGGAAGGGGGCTGTGCGGAACAAGGGCACCTCTAGAAGCTGGAAAAGGTGAGGAAGCTGATTCTGCCCTACAGCCTCCAGAAAGGAATGCTGCCCTGCTCAACTTTTATTTTAGCTCAGTGAGACAGATATTTGACTACTGAACTACAGAACTGCAAGATGATATATTTGTATTATTTTAAGCCATTATGACACCTTTTCAACATCAAATCATCCCATCCAACAACAACATTTATATAAATAGAAGAAAAAAACACCCTTATTTTATATCCCTTAGTAACATTAAAACGTTTTTTCTGTAGGTCATACACATTTTGTTAAATTTGTGAAATGGCCTTTTGAAGCACAAAGTGGATTGTATCACTTTCTTCCTTAGTTGATTTTTGTAGCTTTCAAAAACCTTCTGAATGAACCCTCAAATTCTCAGCATAGTATATGAGAACCTCCATGATTTAGTTTCTTTTTTCTAGTCTCTTCCTTTGCTGTATTTCCTCAAATACTTCCACTCCATTGGCCTATTGATACCAAATTAAACTTGAATTATTTCTAGCAATAAATTTTTTTAGCAATTTTCCATGCAGTATTTACCCTTTATCTCATGTAATATGCATAAAAAATTAGAAATTACTCAAATCTAAATTACACCCTAGATTATTATTTGCTAAGCCTGGCAATCCTACTCATGATCCTTATGAGTTTTCTCTTTCGCCTCATTCTTTGTCTACAGATATCCTTCAGGGCTAAGTCAGATATAAACTCTAACATAAGCCCTCTACCTTTTACTTTCTTTATAGAATTGCTACATTGAATGTCTTTCAGACTGCAACCTTGCTGAACATTTATTTTTCTCCATTTGTCCATAATGCCTCATATCTATTAGAACCTTGATAAACATTTGCAGAATACATGAATAAATATTAGGCAATAAATCATTAGTTGAAATAAATCTCAAAATGAATGTTATTGGTAAACTCAGATAAGCTTTAAAGAAAGTTATTTTAAAGCCTAGTATAAACATTATTCTAAGTAACATGGCTTTACAGTTGCCACTAAAACCCATTTAATAAAATGGAAACTCCATATAAAATTGCTAAGTGCATAAACTAAAGGTTAGGAAGTTATGCCAACAGAGAATTCGGCCAACCAAACCAAAATGTTCCAACTCTGAAGCCGTGGGTAACCATCAAAGACATTTGCACAGTGCCCCAGACAGAATCACCAACTCTAGGAGATGCACTACCATGTTTAAATATGAATGTAGAATATTGATACTTTCCCCTTTAGGAAAAATGGCTATGAAATCTGCTATAAAACGAGTTGGAAATAATTTCTTTGAACTGATTTCTCTCTTTAAAATACAAGGTGATTGATACCACAGACACCTGCTAGGACTTGAGCTCCAGGAAATCCATGATTACTAGGACTGGTACTGATCACCATCCCCCTGTGTAAGAATGACTCTTGGACGATCCAGGACAAGCACCACCTACCATAGGACAGAGCAAACTTACTGTTACACTGGGAGATGTCAATGACTTTAGGAGGTTTCATCATTTCACCTGCCACATTGGACCTTCAAAAAATAAGATCATAAATTGGCCTTCTGTCTGTCCACACAATACAGGTAATAGAACTCTTTTGCTTGTGAGTAAGAAATAACTTAAAATTGGCTACAACTGACAACTATTATTGTTGTGAATTTTGCATATATTGGGCATTGTATGTGGATTAGCATTTTGGAAAACTCTCTCCCTGTCTGAGAGCACGTCAAGTCCAGGGCCACTCTACTCATCTGCCACGTGCAGTCAGTGTGTCCTAGAAATTTGTGATTCAAAATATTTACCTGATATGCAAGTTGTCTTCTCTCATTTCCACATCATTTTTTGAAGTTCATGTAATATTTTTCTTGGATTAATGTGGGCCTCTAATTAACCAAGCTGTCTCAGTTTTACCCCACCTAAATTTTTCAACACAACTTCCAGAACACCCTTTCTAGTTGCAAATGTAACTATTCATTACTCTTTAAAATCCCAACCGCTTCCTTGAGGAGTTCAGGCTCTTTAGCATGGTCTGCAGACCTTTTGTCACAGGGTTGCTGCTTATTTCTTTATACATGTTTCTTGCTGTGCTTACCTCCCATTTTTTCCTAGAAATTTGCCTTCTGACAATTGTAAACCTTATCAAGGAAGGTAATGCATTTTTCTGATCTGCTATTTCCCTATTATCTATCAAAGTGGCTGGCAGAAAGTGGTGTTTAGTCTGATGCATGAATCAATGTACATTGTATTTCTTTCCTCCAGCTGATGAAAGACTACCTTCCTGCTTCAAAGCTCTTATCCTCCCTTTGACTCACTGTTTTAAACCTGTGTATATGTGTATGTAAGTGATAGCAAGCAGAAAGGGGATAAAGGGGGAACGGGGATCCAGGTGCTAGGTACAATGGATAGAAGTGGTACTTAATTTTCTGCTGTGGATGACTCCTTAGGTTCAAGTCAGAAAAAGGAAGAGATCACATTTTCATCCATTACTGTGACTTTAGGCCTCAGGATGGTTAGTGGGTAGGAAAAGATTTGGTGAGGTACACCATCAGAGACAAAAGGGAAAGACCAGAAACCCAATTGAACTTTGACTTCTTTCAGAGACTACAGATCAACACCTGGAAAAGTACGTAAGACCTGAAATGTGTGTTGTTTTTCCGTGTTTGCTATCCATACTTTACTTCCTCTCAGCATATTTTTTGAAAGTGTAAGGGAGGAAGACTGCAAACTTGACTTTGAAAACCACCAAGAAAGGTGTTGAGAAGCTAACATTACAGTCTATCATCAACCTTAGGAAAAGTGAATCCTCAGGAATGAAAAGAGGAAATGGACTGAGCCCTTGAAACTTACAGGAAGTTATTAAAGGAGCAAAGGAGTCTGGAACTGACAGGTTTTCTCAGGGCTTGGACCGTAAGTTCAAGGATTTGTGGTGGTACCTAGTTACCCTTCGCAAAGTGGCTTATGAAGAGACCCTGATACTTCATTCTAAGCAATGAAATTTTCCAGCTTAATAGAGATCCAGGAGGCCAGGAAGTGAGCATCTGTTTGTGAGAAAGGGAAGAAAGGCATGGCCTTGATGCAGCTCTGATAGGAGAAATATGCTTTCAACCCAGTTTGTGGAGGACTGTTTGGGGGATTTTAAGAATCACTACATCGCAACCTGGGGAGTATGGACTCCTTCAGCCTGAGCAGTACATGCTGAGGAATATCTGATCTTGAAATCAAATGGAGATGACCAGTAGAAGTTGGATTTTTGGAAAGGTTACTTAGGATGCAGTATAGACTACGGATTAGGGAGGGTAAAGTTGGTGGGAGGGAAGCTGTGACCAGTAATCTAGATGAGATGATGATGATCTGAACTCAGCAGCACTAGGCTTGGAGAGAAGTGGATAAATGCAAAAGATATTTAAGAGGTAGAATTTACACAATTTGATATAGGGGATGAACGTACATGGACGTTCCATATTTCATCAAAGAATCCTTTTTTTTTGGCATAACATTTTAAACACATATCAGAATACCTTTACACTGAACATATTTTGTAAGACCTAGGTCTGTGGTAAAGGATGTGTGTTTTCACGGGAAAGTACAGGTACATATAATACCGAGTTCCACTTCGGGCAGGAACATTTTGGTGAGAATGCCAACCATGGGAGTGGAAATCATAAAAAGGGGTCTCCTAAACACTCCACATATCAAGTAGGACAGCTATCTGAAAGTGTCGTGTTCAATATTAATTGAATGTAGCTCTGCCCACAGAACTTCCCGGGTATCTAAAAGTATATTGATGTGTACAAAAAGGCTTTTTTCCTTCACAGCAAGATAAGACATTTCTCAATTCCTGGTGGCCCTGTGAGTCAGAGCCTCACAGTGTGTGTGCTGAGGTTTCAGGTAGTAGAAGGCTTCTTGGTCTTGGGTATACAAGTACTCCCACAGCTCATACGTGAGTTTGGGGTCAGGCCAAATTCAATGAAGACATGAGTAGTTCCATTAACAAATTTACCATTGAAAATAACCCTGTCGTAGCCTTGGCTCCTTGCCTTCCAGAATACTCCTTCACTGGGGTGGATGATCAGGAGAGATGGAGACCAGGCCTTCCCAGAACAGACTGAAGCTGACAAGGTAGGTGCTGTTGTTGAAGTCTGCCTCCATTCATGTCGTGCCTGCTTTTTGAGATGGGGAGCACATCCCAGATCCCAGCCTCAGGGAATCACCACCAATTTCCTTCCTGTATCCCAAGGGGCCCCTCACCTCCGTTAGGATGTCTAACTGCCCCCCCCCCCCCGCCCACTGTGGAGAACAGTGCTGTGCTGTGTGCAGCACTAGGGGTGGTGTTCATGCGGGTGAAAGATCTGGGTGGGGTCAGCGGGTCTGGTTTCTCTCTGATTCCCTTTATTCTTTGCTCAGTCTCTGTTGGTGACTTTAACGGGATCAGTGATAGTTCAGGGTATAAGGATTTCATTGAAGTGTTCCATTGATAGAATGAGATCGGTAAGTTTAGACCAGACCCAAGCTGACATTACCAGGTATGTGACATAATGAAATGAACCTCTTCAAGTCATTTTAGTTATGAATTGTAATGTTTATTTGCCTATTATCATCAGTATTATTTAAACTGATAATTTTGAAAGACATGTAAATAACTTAAAAATTTATTTTCAACTTTAGTTGATATACAATGTTATATTTCTGTCAGGTATATGACATAGCGATTTGCCATTTCTGTACATTACAAAATGTTCACCACAGTCAATGTAACCATGTGTCACTATACAAAGTTGTTATACTATTATTTATAAATGGAAGATGGTACTTCTTAATCCCCTTTATGTGTTATGCTTATCCCTACTCTGCTCTCTCCTCAGGCAACCAATAGTTCTGAGTCGATTTCTGTTTTTCTTTATTTGTTTATATTTTAGATTCCACATGTAAATGAAATCATACGGTATTTGCCTTAATTCACTTAGCATAATATCCTCTAGTTCCATCCATGTTGATGCAAATGGCAATATTCGCTTCTTTTTCATGGCTGAGTAATCTTCTATTTTGTATGTACCTTGTATCTTCTTTATCCATTCTTCAATTGATGGACACTTAGCCATATCTTGGCTCATGTAAGTAATGTTTCAGTAAACATAAGAGTGCATCTTTCTGAATGAGGGTTTTCATTTTCTACAGGTAAATACCCAGAAGTACAGTTACTGGATGGCTTGTCTATGTTTTTTTAAAGCTTATTTGAGAGAGAGGGTACAAATGGTGGGAGAGGCAAGACAGCTCCACAGTGACACCCGTGAGCCTGATGCAGTGCCCACACACACCCATAAATTGCGAGATCATGACCTATGCCGAGTCAGATGCTCAACCGACTGAGCCACTCAGGTGACCCAAGGTATTACTATTTTTAACCTTCAAGGAATCTTCCTATTGTTTTTGCCTACAGGATCCAGTTATATTCCCACCAATAGTGCACTAGAGTTCCTTTTTCTCCACATATTTGCTAACACTTGTTATTTCTTGTCTCGGTGCCATTCTGACAGCTGTGAGGTGATAGCTCATTGTGGTTTTGATTTGCATTTCTCTGATGATGAGTGACGTTGAGCATCTTTTCATGTGTCTGATGGTCATGTGTATGACTTATTTGAAAAATGACTATTCAGGTCCTCTGCCCATTTTTTAAATAAGGTTAGTATTATTTTTGGTGTTGTGTGAGTTCTTTATATATTTTGAATATTAATACGTTATTGGATATATCATTTGCTAATATCGTCTCCCATTGAATAGGTTGCCTTTTCATTTTGTTGAAAATTCCCCTCACTGGGCAAAATCTTCTGGTTTGACATAGTTCTAGTAGTTCATTTTTGCTGTGTTTCCCTTACCTGAGGAGATGTCCATAAAATGTTGCTAAGGCTAGGGTCCAGGTTATTCTTTAAGTGTTTTATGGTTTCAGATCTTCCATTTTGAGTTTATGGTGTAAGAAAGTGGTCCAGTTTTTGCAACACTATTTATTGAAGAGACTATGTTTTCTCCTTTGTATATTCTTGCCTCTTCTGTCATATATTAATTGACCATAAATGTGTAGATTCTTGGAATCTCTACCCTGTTCCCTTGACATGTGTTGATATTTTTGACTACTGTAGCTTTGTAGTATATATTTAAATCTGGGATTCTGAGATCTCTCATTTTGTTCTTTTTCAAAATTGCTTTTGCAATTTGGGGACTTTTATAATTCCATGAGTATTTTAGGATTGTATGTTCTAGTTCTGTGGGAAAAGAAACTGTTGGTATTTTGATCAGGATTGCATGGAACCTGTAGATTGCTTTGGGTAGAATGCACAGTGTAACAATATTCTTCCAATCCATGAGCATGGTTTCCTTCCTCTGGGTCTTATAGTTTTCAAGTATAGGTCTTCCACCAACTTGGTTATATTTATTCCTAGGTTTTTTATTCTTTTTAATGCAATTTTAAGTGGGATTATATTCTTAATTTTGTATCCTGAATTTTGATGAATTCATTAGTTTTAACAGTGTGTTGAAATCTTTAGGGTTTCCATATATGGTATCATGTCATCTAGAAATAGTAACAGTTTTGCATCTTCCTTACCAATTTTAGATAACTTTATTTCTTAGTCTTCTCCAATTGCTGCAGCTAGTACTTCTAGTAGTATGTTGAAGACAAGAGATGAAGCTGGACATCCTTTTCTTGTTCCTGATCTTAGAAGAAAGGCTTTAGTTTTTCATCACTGAGTATGATGTTGGCTGAGGATGTGTCATGTACTGCCTCTCTTATGTTGAGGTATATTCCCTCTACACATACTTTGTTAAGAGTTTTTATCATAAATGAATGCTGAATTTTGTCAAGTGCTTTATATGGTTTCAGGAGTAGAATCCAGTGACTGATCTCTTCCATATGATACCTAGTGCTCATCCTGAAAAGTGCCCATGGTAATGCCCGCCACCCATTTAACCCACCCTCCCTTCCAGCAACCCTCTGTTTGTTCTCTATATTTAAGAGTATTATGGTTTGCCTCCCTGTTTTTATCTTATTCTTACTACCCTTCCCCCATGTTCATCTGTGGAGTTTCTCAAATTCCACATATGAGTGAAATCATATGATAATCTTTCTCTGACTTATTTTGCTTAGCATAATACTCTCCAGTTCCATCCACGTTGTTGTAAATGGCAAGACTTCTTTTTCATCATTTGTCATTGTGTGTGTGTGAGATATATATGTGTATATACGTATATTACATCTTCTTAATCCATCACTTGATGGACATTTGGGCTCTTACCATAATTTGGATAGTGCTGCTATGAACATTGGCATGAGTGTGCCCCTTCAACGTTTATTTATTTTTGGGACAGAGAGAGAGCATGAACGGGGGAGGGGCAGAGAGAGAGGGAGACACAGAATCGGAAACAGGCTCCAGGCTCCGAGCCATCAGCCCAGAGCCTGATGCGGGGCTCGAACTCACGGACCGCGAGATCATGACCTGGCTGAAGTCGGACGCTTAACCGACTGCGCCACCCAGGCGCCCCGAGTGTGCCCCTTCAAATCAGTATTTTGTATCCTTTGGATGAATGCCTAGTAGTGCAATTGCTGGGAACAACACTAAAAGGCAACCAATGGAATTGGAGAAGATATTTGCAAATGCCACATTGGATAAAGGGTTAGTAACCAAAATCTATAAAGATCTTACCAAACTCAACACCCCCAAAGCCCAAATAATCCAGTTAAGTGAGGGGCAGAAGACATGAATGGACATTTCCAGATGGCAAACAGACCTATAAAACATGCTTAATATCACTCATCATCAGAGAAATACAAATCAAAACCAATTCTGACCACCTCACACTGGTCAGAATGGCTACAATTAACAACTCAGGGAACAGTAGAGAAAGGGGAAGCCTTGTGCACTGTTGATGGGAATGCAAACTGGTGCAGCCACTCTGGAAAACAGTCTAAGGTTTCCTCAAAAAATTAAAAAACTGACCTCTTTTAATGTCCATGACTCATTTAGCCCATCCTTCCCCCCACCTCCCCTCCAGCAACCCTCAGTTTATTCTGTATATTTAAAAGACTCTTATGGTGTGCCTCTCTCTGTTATTATTTTTCCTTCCCTTCCCGTATGTTCATCTGTTGTTTTTAAATTCCACAAATGAGTGAAATCATCTGTTATTTGTCTTTCTGTGCCTGACTTATTTTGCTTAGCATAACACTTTCTAGTTCCATCCACATTGTTGCAAATGGTAAGAGTTCATTTTTTTATCCCCAGTTTCTTTTTTCAAATAATGAACTCTGTTTTAAAGTATTTATTTCATTGTTTTTTTCCTTTTATTAATTTTGGGTGTGTTTTTTAGTTTTTCTGACTCCATTAAGTGTTGCTTCTGATGGCTCTATTGTCATATATGTCCCTCTAGGAACTGCTTTTGTGTCTCAAAGGTTTTTATTTGTGTCCTCATGCTTAAGTTCCTTCTTGTTTTCTCCATTAATTAACCCATTGGTTGTTTAGTAGTATGTTGTTTCACATCCATGTTTTCTTGCTTTTCTAGTTTTATTTTTGTAATTGATTTCTAGTTTCATACCATTGTGTTTGCAAAAGATCAATCTTTTTGAATTTATTTAAATTTGTGTTCTTACATGTGATGTATCCTGGAGAGTGTTTCATGTGCATATAAAGAACGTGTGTTCTGCTATTTGTGGATGGCATGTTATGTGTATATTTTAAGTTCATTTGGTCTAATGTATCATTTAAAGCCACTCTTTCTTATTGACTGTGTGGATGATCTTTCTATTGCTGTAAGTGGGGTGTTCAAGTTCCCTACTATCAGTGTATTATTGTCAATTTCTCCCCTATGTCTGTTAATATTTTTTTTATATATTCAGGTGCGCCTATGGTAAGTGCACAGATATCTACAATTGTTGTATCCTCTTGCTTATCACTTATTCTTCATTGCCCTTGTATATTGCTATAGTCTTTTTCTTAGTTTATTATGTCTGATACAAGTATAGCTACACTGGCTTTTCCCCCCTGCTTCTATTTGCATGGAATATCTTTATATATTCCTTAACTTTCAGTTTGTATGTGTCTTTAGGTCTGAAGTGGGTCTCTTGTAAACAACATATAGGTGGATCTTTTGTTTTCTTTTTGAAATCCATTCAGTCTGTCTATTTTGATTGGAACATTCAGTCCATTTAATTTAAGGTAATTATTTAATATACATGTGCTTGTTCCCATTTTGTTAATTTTATTTTCCTTTTTTCTTCTCGTTCTTCCCTTGTGATCCTTTCTTTTATAGTTTGATTTGTGGTTACCATGATGTTCATATATAACATCCTATGCATATAGCACCTCATGTAAAGGTGACTGTTGCTTAAGTTTGAACACATTCTAAAAGAATTATGTTTTTACTCCCTCTTCCATGTATATGAAATATTTCCTATCTTTTTTGTATCTCTTAACTGTATATAAAATTGATATTAGTATTTTTGTAAATTTTTGGTCTGCTTTTTCTCTATGGGCTCTTTTTCCTTTCAAAGAAGTCTAATATGTCTTATATGGCCATTTTAGTGGTGATACACTCTAACTTTTGTTCATCTGGAAACTTCTTTATGTCTTCTTCAATTCTGAATGCTAACCTTGCTGGTTTCAGTATACTTGGTTGTAGGTTTTTTCCTTTCAGTACTTCAAATATACCATTCCACTGCATTCTGGCCTGCAAAGTTTCTGCTCAAGAATCAACTTAAAGCTTAAAATGGGTTTTCTTGCAAGTAAGCAATTGCTTTTCTTTTGCGCCTTTAAAAATTCTCTTTAATTTCTATGTCATAATTAGTATCTGTCCTGATGTGGGCCTTTTTGGGTTCACACTGGAGCTCTCTGTCGATCCTGGAGCTTGATGTCTGTTTCATTCCCCAGTGTAGGGAAATTTTCAGTGATTATTTCTTTAAGTTTTCTATGTGAATGGCATTATCCTTGATGTTGTCCTAGAGGTTTCTTCTTTTAGATCACTGATCTGTCCTGCATCTTGTTATCTGCTATTGATTCTCTGTACGATATTTTTCATTTCAGTTGTTGTACTTTACAGCTCTGATTGGTTCTATTTTCTGCTTCCTTGCTGAAGTTTTCAAGCTGCTCATCCACTCTTCTCTCAAGTATGGTGGTCATCTTCATGACTATTGCTTTGAACTCTTGATCAGGTAGGTCACTTGTCTGACTCTGTCTCTATGTATTAGGTCAGCTATGTCTCCTGGTCTTAAAGTTACTGGCCCTATAGAGAAGAAATCTTGGGGTTTCCTTTAGTGCAGTACTTACTGTTTAGTAGAACCAGATGTTCCAGTGGTGTCTCCTATGTTTGCAGCTGGGTGAAATTCCTGGGTACAACTTGCCACGGTTTGGTGGTAAGCAGGGCTACCTCCTTCTCTTACTAGGGCAAGACTTGCTTTGGAGCGGTGCTGGTTCTGGACCGGGTTGACCACAAGGCATGGCAGGGTAATAGTCGCTATACAGGAACACCTGCAATGGTAAGTCCACAGGATAGATGGTGAATGACCAACTGGCACCTACCTGTGTCAGGCCAGCTAGGCTCAAGAGGGGCAAGGAAAGTGGTACCTGCCAGCACTTCTGTACCTGGAGATGGTTCCTGCCCCCCTGGCACATGGCCTAGTCTATAAATGTCCTACATGTGTAGCTTGGGCACTTTTCAAACTGCTGCCTCTGTGGTCTCATTGTACTTGAGCCCTTTAAGGGTGTATCCCTCTTTCTGATAGCCCTCCACTCTTACTGAAGTTAACCCCCTGCTTATCTTCAAAGCCTGATGTTATGGGGCTCATGGAGCCAATGCAGATCCCTGTGACTGAGCGTGCCCAATGAGGGACTTCAAACCCTCATCCTTCAGGGAGGACCTCCACCCCTGTGATATCCTTCCTGCTCGTTGGTCACTGAGGGTTTTGTCAGGACTGCATCTCTGCCCATCATACCTTTCTAGATGTAGCTTTGTCTTCGTATCTTTAACTGTGGAAAAGCTGTCCTGCCAGTCTTTGGGTTGTTCTCAGAATGAGGTGTACTATATGCCGTTACAGCCTTGTGTCTGCAGGAGGAATTGAGCTCAGATTCTTCACCTCTCTTCTTGACCAGTAAAAGACTATTAGACATAGGTTAAAAAAAAAAAACAACTAGATTGAGGTAGAACGAGTAGAACTTAGTTATGGCAGGATATGAGTTGTATAAGTAAAGGAAGAGTAAATGCACCCGAATCGATTAATTATTCATCAGTATTCTCTGCGGTATATATTTTAACTTCCATATTTTATGGAAGACTTGAACAGTTGTGGGTAAATATATTGAATCTAAAAGATTATTGGTCTGGCAGATGGCAGAGCTAGAGGATCCTGAGCTCCCTTCCTCCCAGGGACACACTGAGGCAATAACTACATATAATGCAACTCACTCTGAAAATGACCTGTGACTGGCAGAATAGATCTCCACAACTGAAGGTATAAAGAGAAGGTCACGTTGACAAGAATAGGAGGGGGAGGGAGGTGGTCATGAACCAAACTCCCAATGTGGTGACCCCTTGCAGTAGAAATATCACAGGTGTGCATCAAGCTCCACATTAGGTGCCCACAGCCCTGGAAAGCTTTCACTAAAAAGAGAAGCACCCATAATGTCTGGCTTTGGCAGATCCTGAGGGGGCTATAGGAAATAAAGACTCCTCTTTTAAAGGACAAGCACACTCTATCTCTTGCACAGAAGCAGCACTTTGAAACATGTCTGGATTATATGTGAAGGAGGCTCACTAACTAATTTTAGGGCGTGTGCTGGAGGGGCAGAAATCTGTAGGAGCTTTTTTGGGAGTATCAGGGGGTGCCATTTTTCTTGCCTTCCTTCGCAGGAGGCAGTTCAGGCACTTTCCATCTACCTTGCTACTCGTTCTCACCCCACCCTGGTATTTTTGTGCAGATCTACATCACCGAAGCTGCCCCCCACTGCAGGTGTCCCTTCATAACAACTCCTGCCATAGTGGTGGGGGAAAGGAGCCAGCTATGCTGGGAGCTAACCCCACCTCCTGGCAAGCTGATAGCCATGACTACTGGGGGCATGCTGGTGGGCTAGATTGGTCGCCTAGGGGGCTGGCTGGCAGCCACCCCCCCATAGTTGGTGAATTACAACAGGAGGGCACATGCAGCCCATGCAGGAGTCACCCCTGGTGATCAGAAACTCCTGAGCCTCCCAGGACATTTTCTACAGAAGGCTGCTACTTTCAAGAACAGGAAATAGAGCTGACCTACCTAATACAGAGAGGCAGACGAAATGGCTTCAAACAAACAACTGAGGTAATCTACCTGAGAAAGAATTCAAAATAACCGTCAAAAAGATGCTCACAGAACTCGAGTGAGAAAGTTAGTATAGAGATAGAAATAAAAACCCAACCCATCAGAGCAGAATAGAATAACAACTGAAACAAAAATACAGTAGAAGGAATCAACAGATTAGAGGATGAAGAATGGATCAGTGATAATAGAAGACAGGAAATTGCCCAAGCTGAATAACAAAAAGAAAACAATGGGAATAGGTTCAGGGATCTGGGACAGCATCAAGTATAGTAGCATTCACATTACAGACCCCTCTGGAGAAAGAGAGAGGCATACAATTTACTTGAAAACCTGGGCAATGAAACAGATATTGAGGACCAGAAAACTCCACAAGATGAACACAAAGATGTCCACACAAAGACACATAAAGTGTCGAAAAACAAAAAAAGGTGAAGGGAGATCTTAAAAAGAGCAAAACAACAAACTCCTTACAGAGAGCCCTAGAAGGGATTCAACAGAAATGTTTCAGACCCAACTAGACTGACCTGGTATATTCAACATGATGAAAATACCTACAAGCAAAAATACTCTAACCAGCAAAATGATTCGGAAGTGTAGGAACGTTTATCACCATTAAACTGACCTTACAAGAATTAGTAATGACACTTTTCAAAGGGGAAAATAAAGGGCCATAAGTACAGTAAGAAAATTATGACAAAAATGTTTCACTGGCAAAAGGAAACATAATGAAGATAGATCAATAACATATGAATGTTGATAGCATGAAATATCCATAATAACTAGCTAAGAGCTACAGAAAATAAGATGTGAAATATATATTAAACTTTCAGAGACATAGAAAAATATAGTGCTTTTAAGTTGGAACACATTTTAAGTGGCCATCCACTTAAAATGGATTGCTATACACTTAGGGGCTATATATGAACTATATTATAAACATAAAAGCTTCTAATAGATATAGAATAAAGAAAAAGGAATCCATAATACTAAAGCCTTCAAATCACAAGGGAAGGAAGCAAGAGAAGGACCAGAGAAGAGCTACAAAAATAAGGAGACGACAATTAACAAAAAAGCAGGAAGTTCATACCTATCAGTAACTAATGTAAATGGACTAAATGCTCCAATCAAAAGACAAAGGGAGACTAAAGAGATTAAAAACCAAAACCCAAAGACCCATTTATATGCTGCCTACAAGAAGCTCATTTCAGTCTTAAAGACATACAGAAAGAAAGTGAAGGAATGGAAAAATATATTCCAGGCAAATGGAAACAAAAAGTCAGGGTAGCAATATTAATAGACAAAACAGACTTTAAAACAAAGACTGTAACAAGAGGTAGAAGAAAATTACATAATGATAAAGGGATCAATTCAACAAGAGTATAAATAGTTGTAAATATTTATGCACCAAACATGGACTCACCTAAATATATAAAGTGATATTACAGACATAAAAGGAGAAATTGACCAGAATACAGTAATAGTCAGGTACTATAACACCCCAGCATCAATGGATAGATCATCAAGGCAGCAAGTCAATTAAAAACAACACTGACTTTGAATGACACATTAGACCAGATACACTTAACAATTATATACAAAACATTCCAATCCCCACACAGCAGAGTACAGTTTTCAAATGCATATGGAACAATTCTCTAGGATAGATCACATGTTAGGCTACAAAGTAATTCTCAGTAAATTCAAGAAGATAAACCATTGGCCAGATTCATCAGGAAAAAAGAGGACTTAAATCAGAAGTTAAAGAGGACTATAAAGGACTACTATGAAAAACTACATGCTGAGAAACTGGAATAAGTGGAAAAATTTCTAGAAAAATAAAATTTTCCAAGACTCAATCAGGAAGAAATAGACAATCAGAACAGACTGGTTACTAGTAACAGAATTGAATCAGTAATCCAAAAATCTCCCCAAAAAACAAAAGTCCAAGACCAGATGGCTTCACAGACTAATGCTACCAAATATTTTAAGAAGGGTTAATACTTACTCTTTACAAAATGTTCCACAAACTTAAAGAGGAAGGAATTTTCCAAATTTATTCTGTGATGCCAAATTTATTCTCTGATACCACAGCTAAAGACACTATTAAAAAAATCCGCCAAACTACATAATATCCCTAATAAACATAGATGCCAAAATTCTCAGCAAGTAATTGAGTCCAGTAGTATATTAAAAGCATCATTCACCATGAACAAGTTGGATTTACTCCAGGGATGCAAGGATGAGTTAACATCCAAAATTGATCCATGTAATATACCACATTAACAACAACAAAAACATTAAAAATTATATGATCTCAACAGATGGAGAAAAAGCATTTGACAAAATTCAACTTGTGTTCACAATAAGAACTCTCAACTAGGTGGATGTCGAGAGTACGTACCTCGACATAATGAAGGTCATATATGACACACCCACATCTAACATCATAATCAGTGGTAAAAACGTGAAAGCTTTTCCTCTAAGATCTGGAACAAGACACACATGTCCACTTTCACCACTTCTATTGGAAGTTCTAGCATCAACAATCAGAAAAGAAATAAAATGCATCCAAGTTGGTAAGGAAGAAGT
Source organism: Acinonyx jubatus (assembly GCF_027475565.1). Taxonomy (NCBI): domain Eukaryota; kingdom Metazoa; phylum Chordata; class Mammalia; order Carnivora; family Felidae; genus Acinonyx; species Acinonyx jubatus. The sequence continues at coordinate 100,913,664 of NC_069390.1, read as the reverse complement.
AAAACCTTAACTAATTCCAGATGACATATGACTGTGTAGAGGAAATAGACCCTGTGAAAAAAAAAAAGAAAAAAGCCCAAATAGAATAAATGAATTCATTCAAGTTGCAGGGCAGACAATTACATAAATCTTTACATTTCTGTACACTAATAACAAACCAGAAGAAAAAAAAGTTAACAACACACATAAAGCTTCACCAAAATATGTCTCCACTGCACCCCAGCAACAATCAATAAAATCCTTGTGGCTGGTAGAAAACAGTAGAGCAAACCAAAAGGGACAAAAACAAACCAACAAACAAACAAAAACCCAAGGAGATGAGATGTTATAAAAAATAAAGCTTAAAGGAACCCAAGAGTCAACCTCTGACAAGATCAGTGAAGAAATAGAGATGCAAATAAATAAAACCCCAAACAAGAATCTTTTCATGTACTTCTGGAAAATTTTAAAAACCTTAATTTGCACAAAAGGGAATAGAAAAATTGGATAGAGAATAACCATTCAATACACATAAATAATAAACACAATAATAATGTAATTGTGATAATGATAAAATGTTACCATTTTCCCCACTTCTAGAAGTCACAGGCTGAGATTGTTTTATCAGTGGGTGCAGATATCCCTAGGTTCCATAATGAGAAAAAACTGTCCAATTAATATTATGAGTTAGAAATATGTTTTATGCTAAGACTTCACAAGCATAATATAAGAAAAATATAGGCCTATTTCCTTCCCTTCTGCATATGTTGAACATGGCTTTAAGATTCTTTTATATCTATCAATGTAGATACAGATGTAGCCTGACTGTGTATGTGTGTTTATTCATCATGGTCAATTACGTATTAATTTAGGATTAACAAATGGCCCCAGAGAGAAAGATCTTACAGTGTAATTTATTCTTAGTGGTTTAAAGACAAACATTTCATGTTTTTTACTGTTCTCAAATTAGGAGTACAGTTGCCAAAATAACATTTGCTGTATTTCGAAACTAATGTAACATTAAAATTCAATTTAAAAAGTTAAATACTTTTAAAAAATTAAAAATAAGGTTTATTTTTGAGAGACAGAGTGTGAGTGGGGTAGGGGAGGGGAAGAGAGAGGGAGACACGGAATCTGAAGCAGGCTCTGAGCTGTCAACCCCGAGCTTGATGTGGGGCTCCAATGACATTACTGTGTTATCATGACCTGAGCCCAAGTTGGACCCTTAACCGACTGACCCACCCACGCAGCCCTAAATACCTTCTTTTTGAGGTCAGAAGAAGACAAAGAGGTTAGCAATTTTAGAAACCCTGAATAAAACAAAAAATCAGAGGTATGAGAATTTTAAGGGAAAAAGCAAACTGTCCTTATTTTTGCAGACGTTGTGATTGTCCACAAAGAAGACCAAACATAGCAAATTATGTGCATTAAGAGAGTCAGTAAGGAACTGGATACAAAATAAACTTGCAAAAATCAATAGCACTTACCTATACCAATAATAATCACCAAAACAATATAATAGAAGGTAAGTTCTGAACTTGATGGAGGCATTTTGAAAAGACCTGAGTGAAAAACTCTAACACTTTGAAAAATAGGGTGGCTTAATATTATAAATTTGTTAATTTTCCCTTAAATAACTTTAAAATTCTATGTATTTCTCTTGATGTATTTAGTTCTCAAACTGTTGATGCCTTTCTACTTAAAGTTTTTTTTTTAATGTTTATTTTTGAGAGAGATCACGAGTTGGGGAGACACAGAATCTGAAGCACCCTCCACGCTCTCAGCTGTCATCACAGAGCTGGATGCGGGGCTCAAACCTATGAACTGTGAGTGAGATCATGACCTGAGCCGAAGTCGGACACTTAATTGACTGAGACACCCAGGTGCCCCTTTCTACTTTCAGTTTTTGATTTCTGGTCTAATTTCACTATATCAGAAAGCATACGCTGAACAATTTTAACCTTTAGAAATTGAGACTTGCATTATCTGAAGGCTATGGTCTAATTTCAGAAATGATCTAGGTGCACCTACAAGAATGTGCAGTTCACAATTGTATTTCACATAGGTTTCACTTGTAAAAAATTACTTAGGTTAATGTCTATTAATATGGCTGTAGATTTGTCTCTATTTTTTATCAATTTTTGCTTTATATATTTTGAGGACATAGTATTAGTACATGCATCATTATAACTTCTTGGTGGATTATCTGAGTATATTATCTTCCTGATTATATTTTCCTGGTATATTATCATTAAGAAGGTCGGTTTGGGGGTGCCTAGGTGGTTCAGTTGATTAAGCAGGTAACTCTTGATTTCAGCTCTGGTCATGATCTCATGGTTCCTGGGCTTGAGCCCCATGTCGGGCTCTCCACTGACAGCATGGAGCCCGCTTGGGATTCTCTCTGTCCCTGCTCCTATCCTGCACGCGTGCACATGTGCTCTCTCCCTCTCTCTCGAAATAAACTAAAAAAACGCTTGTGTAATTACAATAACGAAAGGCAAAAGAGGCTTTGAGAAAAGCATTTTTTTAACGTTATTGTTTAAATTCCAGTCCGTTGGCATACAGTATCATATTGGTTTCAAGTGTTCAGTATAGTGCTCATCCCAACAAGTGCACTCCTTGATCCCCATCTCCCACCACCCCCTCCCATCTGGTAACTATCTGTTCTCCATAGTTACGAGTCTGTTTCTTGGTTTGCCTCTCTTTTTGGTTAGTGTTTGGTTTATTTTGGGGGTGGAGGAGAAATGGTAAATACTCCCCTTTTTTACTTTCAAACATTAAGTTCTTTATAATATGGCACTTGTAATCAACATAGAAGTTTTATTGTTTTAATATGGTGAGACAAATCTTGGTTTTTAGTATATTTAATCTTTTTTTTTCCCTACAGGACCCGCCTATTTTACTGCCTCCTTTTGGATTTATCAAGTATTTTTTTAAATTAAAAAAGGTTTATTTTTGAGAGAGAGGGAGAGCATACGAGTGGGGGAGTCGAAGAGGAAGAGGGATAAGAGGATCCAAAGTGGGCTCTGTGCTGACAGCCCTGTGCGGGGGCTCCAACTCATGAACCGTGAGATCATGACCTCAGCTGGTGTTGGATAGTTAACCAACTGAGCCACCCAGGCACCTGATTAATCAAATAGTTTAAATTATTCCATTTATTCCTCTATTTAACTAAGGGTTTTACATTATCTTAGTATCTTTTATTGGCTATCTTAAAAATTACACCTTGCATCCTTGATTATGATAGAAACTTAGAATTCTTTAACACTACTTACCCTTTTGGATTTTGTTATTTTTGTCTAGTATTTTAATTTTATGTATATTTTAAAATCAACAGCATATTATTTTGTTTTTTGAAGCAATCATTCACTTATATTTACCAACTTTTTTTCCATTTTGAGTTAAATTTTGTTTATGGTGTGAGGGAATGTTTGTGGATCATTTTTTGCAGATGGATATACATATGTGTTCTAGCCACTTATTAAAAAGATTATTCACCACTGAATTTCTTTGGCACTTAAATTGAAAATCACTTGGTCCTGTATATTAATGTTTATTTCTGAACTATTCTGCTCGATTTATTTTTATGTCTGCTTTTGTGTCAATACCACACTGTGTTAATTACTGTGGCTTTATAAGAAGGCTTTAAAAAAAACCCACGTTTATTTATTTTGAGAGGGAGAGAGAATCCCAAGCAGCCTCTGCACTATAAGCACAGAGCCTGATGCAGGGATCTATCTTATGGGATCGTGACCTGAGCCACCTAGGCGCCACTATATAAGTCTTGAAACCAGAAAGAATAAATCTGCCAACTGTGTCCATGTTTAAAAAAAAAAATTCTATGTATTTCGAATTAAGTTCCCAAGAGGATTTTCTTGGGTTGGGAGAGAAAACCTGAGTGTAAAATTTTGCAGAATGTAATAGTCTGTGAATACCTGGGAAACATTTAAAAAATACGACTACCCCTACCATAAATTATAGTAATAAAACAGTATTGTAGTATCAAATAAACCAATCAAATTGAATAGGTCCTCTGGAAACAGACCTGCTTATAGATGGCAGTTTGCTATATGTCATTGGTAACATCACAAATCAGAAAATTATATTTAGTGAACCATAATGGAAAAGTTGTCTCACTTGTGACAAATTGGAAAAAACAAAGATTCCTATCTCATGCTGCATACAGAGAAGCTCAAATGAAATAAAAACCTAACTATGTAGTTTCTTTATGATCTCAAATTAGGAAGTATTTCTTAAAAAGATCTCAAAACAGAAACTGTAAGTATTTATATAAAGTATTTATATATTCAGTTACTCAAAGTTAAAAGTTTTATTCACTGATGACAGACTGGGATAATACATATGGAACATTTAAAAGTAATGAAGAATTATTATGTAGAGTGTAAGAGTTACTACTGAAAATAAAGAACATGTCAGTAAGCTCAGCAGAAAAATAAACAAAATGTTTATCACCTTACTGGGCACATTAGGAAAGAGATGCATTTCATTTAGGAGAATAGATAAGTTACACTTTGTATGTTCACACAGTAGAATACATGCAGCTCTCAGACATCATGAATTATATTTACATGTAGCAATGTAATTAGACATCAAAGAATAATTTTGAATGAAAAAATTAAAGCATTTATGTAAGTAAAATAAAAATACTAACACCATACTGTATGCCTTTCAAGGTCACATACATGCCTAAATATATGTGTTGAATAAAAACTGGAATGCTATGAGGAATCATAGTATGTAATGGGTGACCATGGGAAAAAGGGAGTGAGAGTATGGAGAATGAATGAAAAGAGTACAACAAAAAAATCATATATGGCCATGTAGCTTGTGATAGATTGACTTTCCTTCAGATAACAATCATCAACTCTGAGAAAATACTAAAAACAAGTACCTGAGGGCTATGTAGAGTGAACAGGGGCAGGCAAATTTTGAAAGATGAAACTTGGAAGCAGGAGCCACGAAAAGGCAAGTTTTCTGTTTCTGAAGCTTTCACCTGAGAACAGTTTACAGAGAAGCATGGAGTACTAAAATGCAATAGAAACCTACTATTTTTTAAAATGGCTTCAACAATTTGAGAGCAGAGTCTGCAGCAACCACAGTCACTGACAGAGAATGAAATCCCAGAACAGTAAGAACCAGAGAAGGGCATGCCCCAGATTGTGAGTATGAATGGTACTCAAATCTCTACTGATCCCTGAAGCATGCCTTTGGGGTAGACACAAAGCAATTTATTGCTAAAGCCAAAAAACTCACCTGAGATTTGAGTTACTTCCAACCACAGGTGAAACAGTATTTGCAGTTTCAGTTGAACCAAGTTAATTGATTGCCAGAAGAAAAGTTTCAACACAATCTGAGGAGTAAAATAGAATCTAGGTCTCCATAAAATAACTATCACAATGTCCAGGATACAATTCAAAATTACTCAGCACTGAAGGAACCAGAAAAAATGTAATCATTCTGAAAAGAAAAGACAATTAATGGAAGCCAACCCTTAGATAATCTAGATGTTGGCATGATCAGACAAGGACTTTGAGACAGCTATTATAACTATGCTCAATGAAGTAAAGATGCTGTAATGAATGGAAAAATAAGGAATCTCGGCAAAGACAGAAATATTAAAGAACCAAACAGAATTACAACAAAAAACAGTATCTGAAATAAAAATACACTCCTTAATCCACTTTACTAAATTGCCTCCCCACTTCTCAGTGTTTCTCTATTAGATCAAGGTTATGCATATCAATTGTATTCAGACTTTATATACATGTATTAACTTCAGGTCTGTTTGGTTTATAACTTTCTGAAAGATATAATACAATTTCCCACTATGGCTGTGGTGATATCAATTTTAGCTTATAATTCTGTTTTTGCTAGGATCATCCAAATGTGTGATTATTATACATTTTTTGTAGATTGTTCCTTATGTAGCATCTCATTTTATGATTATTTATGTCTTTTCTTTTCTCTTTAACATCAACAATTTACACCAGAAGTCAATGGTGTAAAATGTTTAAGAAACTCAAAGGAAGGAAATATGAGCCAGAAATTTTAAAGTAAAACAATTTGACTTTCAATTTAAAAAGGACAATTTCTTTTAACACATTAAAATTTAGGAACTATTTCCCTTAAGGTCTTTCCTAAGGAATTTATTAAACGGAGTGAACTTCAAATAACCAAAATGACTGGACAATTTGATATAACGATTTGTGTTAAGAAAAAATATATATTTACTCACAGGCATAAATCTAATGATTACATGATATAGGGTATGGTATGCAATGGCTATGTATTCTAATGTAATTGCAGTAAAACTATAAAAAATTTGGAGAATGGGAAGAGATGGAAAAAGCAGAATTAGGTAGCTGACTGAGAGTCATTAACGAAGTAAAAGGATATTACTTCAAGTCAGATAACGAAGAGTCAGGGTTGGGAAAAAATGTTACTAGCTAACTTCAATATTGCTGATGGTAAGGGATCAATAGACATTAACCAAGTGACAAAAAGGGTTATACACAAGGATTGGAATAAAAGTAACCATTAGAACAAAAATAGAAACATCTCTAAGTAACAGAAAAATATTCAAAAATAAAAGAGCAAATAGATATTATAAAGATGTAAATATATATAATTATACCATAAAACAATGCCAAAATCAGCACCAAAGATATCAATTGCATCAGTAAATATAAATGGATTTGTCCTAACAACAATTTTCAGATTGTTCAATATTTGCAAATGATATATCCAAGAAGGAGTTAATATCCAAAATATATGAAGAACTTCAACTCAACACTAAAAACAATCTGATTCAAAAATAGGCAGAAGACCTGAACAGACATTTTTCCAAGAAGACATTCAGATGGCCAATAGACCCATGAAAAGGTGATATCACTATCACAGAAATGCAAATTAAAACCACAATGAGACATCACCTTACACTTGTCAGAATGGCTAAAGTAAAAAACAACAACAAAAAAACAAACACCTTGGCAAGGATGTAGAAAAAAGAACCCTCATGCATGTTGGTGGGAATGTAAATTGGTACAGATGCGGTGGAAAGTAGTATGGGGGTTTCTCAAAAGGTCAAAAATAGAAATACCATGTGATCCAACAATTCCACTGCTGAGTATTTACCCAAAGAAAATGAAAATATTAATTCAACAAGATATATGCACCCCTATGTTTATGGCAGCATTATTGACAATAGCCAAGATATGGAAGCAACCAAAGCGTCAATAGATAGATGAATGGATACATCTATCCACACACGTTAGAATATTAGGCAGCATAAAACAGGAGAAGATCTTGCCATTTGCAACAACATGGGTGGACCTAGGACTTATGCTAAGTGAAGTATGTCAGACTCAGACAAATAACATGATTTCAATTATATGTGAAATCTAAAAAATCAATAAACAAAAAGCAGAATCAGTTGTATAAATACAGAGAACTGATGACTGCCAGAGGGAAGGGGGTAGTGGAATGAGCAAATGGGTAAAGGGGAGTGGGAGATACACTCTCCAGTTGTGGAATGAATAGAAGTTATAGCACAGAGAATATAGTCAGTGATATCGTAATAGCATTGTATGGTGACAGTTGCTAACCACTTGTGAAAAGTATAGCATAATGTATAGAGATGTTGAATCACTGTGGCATACACCTGAAACTAATCTAACATTGTGTGTCAACTAAAATAAAAAAAAAAAAACCCAAAAACCTATTTTCAGATTGTTTAACAAAGCAAAATTCAACACTATGGTCTATATAAGACCCACCTGAAACGAAAATTCAGAAAGAGTAAAAAAATAAGAGTGATACTTAATAATGAGAGATTGAACATTTTCTTTCAAAACTGAAAACAGGAAAGAGTGCTCTCTTTCAGGTCCAAGAGTGCAGAAATAAATAAATAAACACACACACACACACACACACACACACACACACAAATTGGAAAGGAATAAATAAAACTGTTTACAAATGACATGGTTATTCTATGTAAAAAAAACAATACCTAAAGAATCTACATAAATATTGGAACAAGTGAATATAGCATGGTGGGAGAATATGAAAGATATAAAATTTATTTGTTTTTCTATATACTAGCATTAACAATTGGAATTAGAAATAAAAAAAATACCATTTACAATAGCACCAAAAAAAAAGTGAAGTACTTGGGTATAAAGCTAAAAAATATGTACACGATCTATATGAGGAACTACAATACACAGATGGAAGAAATAAAAAGATGTTCCAAGTTAATGGGTTGAAAGGCTCAATATTGTTACATCAATTCTTTCCAGCTTGATCTATTGATTCAGTGCAATCTTAAATCTCAGAATGTTGCTTTGTGTACAGTGACAAACTGATTCTAAGATTTATATAGAAAGGCAAAGGTGTTAGCATAGACAGCACAATTTTGAAAAAAAAAAAGTTTAAAGACTCACATTACCCTATTTCAAGTCCTAGTATAAAGCTACAGTTATCAAACAATGTGGTATTGGTAAGGAATGGAAACACTGAAGGGAACAGAATAGAGAGCCCAAAAGTAAACCTATATAGGAATTCTGGGGAAGATGGTGTAGGAGAACCCTAGGCTCACTTTGCCCCATGGATACAACTAGGTAACTCTCATATCAGTGTAAATAACCCAGAAAATGACCCAAAGACTGGCAAAACAAACTCCACTACAGAAGGCAGAGAAGAGGCCACATTGAAGAGAGCAGGAAGAGTGGAGACATGGTGGAAAGCTAAATCAACAGTGGCCATCTACAAGTGGGAGGGAGCTGGGGACACAGGAAAAAGAAACAGATTATCACACTGGGAAGCCCTCGTGGGGAAGAAGAATCCCCATAGCATTTGGCTTGGAAAACTAGAGGGGCTGAATTTTCTGAGTTCTTAAAACCAGTGGGACTGAAAGCCTGGAACATTAAAAGTCAGTGGGCTTGTGTCTTGGAGAGCCAGGGTGGCCATAGAAAGCTGAGTCCCCACGCGTGCAGAGACAGCAGGACAAACTGCCTGTAACTATATAGATTAAAAGCAGAAGTTTGAAAAATTTCTGAGGTACATGGGAGAGAAAGAGTTATTTACTCATCTCAGAGCATGTCCTGGGAGGGCAGCGTTCTCTGAGGGACTTGACTAGGAACAAAGGAGCTGGCAATTGTCATCTCTCTCCCCTGCCCCTCAGCATAAATACATGGCCACCTTCAGGAACCATAATGGCATGGACATTCACCACTTGTTTACATCTTGCCATGTCCCTTCAAGCCAGGACTGCCTCAGTCCTGGGGCTGTGGGTCCCCTTCCCCAGAAGACTGGTGGTGCAAGCCAACACTGTGTCTTCTGACTTTGTACTTTGTGGGACCTTGGTCTGTGTTGGTGGCCAGTCAACTGTGGAGGATACCTCATCAAAAGGGTATGCCCTGCCTACTACTTTCAAGAGCAGGAGATGTGGCTGACTTTTCTAAGTCACAGAACATCAGAGAATTAGACAAAATGAAGAGACAGTGGAATATGTCTCAAAGGAAAGAACAGGAAAAAAATTACAGCAAGAAACCTAAGCAAAATGGAAAATGTAATATGCCTGATAGAGAATTTAAAGTAATAATCATAAAGATACTCAACTTGAGAAAGGAGTAGAAGGCATCAGTGAAATTCTTAAAGAGATTAAAAAAGAACCAGAGATGAACACAGTAATTGAAATTAAAAATACACTGGATGGAATAAATAGCAGACTAGAAGAAGCAGAAGAATGAATTGGTGACCTGGAGGACAGAGTAATGGAAAGTAATCAAGCTGAGCAGGTGAGGAAAAAAAAAAAGTATGCAAAATGAGAGGAGACTTCGGGAACACAGTGACTACATCAAAGGTAATAACATTTGTATAATAAGGATCTCAGAAGAAGAGAAAAAGGGGCAGAAATTTTATGTGAAGAAATAATAGCTGAAAATTCCCCAAATCTGGAGAAGGAAATGGAAATTCAAATGCAGGAGGTAGAGAGATCCCCCTACAAAACAACCCAAGGAGGTCCATACAAAGACACACATTAATTAAAAAGTAAGTAATTTGAAAATCAGCAAGAGGGAAGAAAACAGTTACATACAAGGGAACCCCATAAATCCATCAGATTTTTGAACAGAAACTTTGCAGGCCAGAGGGAGTAGCATAATATAGTCCAAGTATTGAAAGGAAAAAAACGTGCAGCCAAGAATGCTCTATCAAGAAAGACTATCACTCAGATTAGAGAGATAAAGAGTTTCTCAGAAAAATAAAAACTAGAGGAGCTCATGACCAATAAACTACTCCTGTAAAAAATGTCAAAGGAGACTACATGAGTGGAAAGGGAAAACCATAAGTAAGACTAAGAAAAACAGGAAGCACAAAAGAAGTAAAAATAACCAAGGAACTCACAATATAAAAGCATGTAAAATATGACACTATATACCTATAATGTGGGGAGGAGTAAACTTAAGTGACCATCTACTTAATATAGACTGCTATATGCTGAAGATGTTACATAAAAATGTAGTGGTAACCACAAATCAAAAACCAGTAAGAGATATGCAAAAAATGCAGAGAAAGGGATCTAAATACACCCCTAAAGAAAGCCAACTTATGGTGAGAAAAGTGATCAAGGGAAGAAAGGAACAGAGAAGACCTTAAAAAAAAATGACAATATATATATACCTATCATTATTTACTTTGAGTGTAAATGGACTAAATGCTCCAATCCAAATATGTAAGGTGATGGCATGGATAAAAAAAAAAAAAAAAAAAAACAACAACACTCATCTATATGCTGCCTCTGAGAGATTCATTTCATACCTAAAGACACATGCAAATTGAAAATAGGGGCATGGAGAAACACTGATCATACCAATGGATCTGAAAAGAATGTTGGGGTAGCAATAGTTATATAAGACAAAATACACTTTAAAACAAAGACTTCAAGAGAAACAAAGAACACTATATAATCATTAAGGGGATAATACAACAAGAGGACATAACAAGTGTAAATATCTATACATCCAACATGAAAGCACCCAAATAAATAAAATAGTTAATAGCAACTGTAAAGGAAATCACTGATAATAATACAGTAATAGCAGGGAACTTTCACACCCGCTTACATCAATGGATAGATCATCTAAACAGTATCAACAAAGAAACAGTGGCTTTGAATGACATATTGGACCAGGAGGATTTAATAGATATATTCAGAAGATCCATCCTAACGCAGCAGAATACACATTTGTTTCTCGACATTCCTCAGAATAGATTACATATTAGGCCACAAAACATGTCTTAACAAATTCCAGAAGATCCAAGTTATACCATGCATCTTTTATGACCACAATACCATGAAACTAGAAATCATCAATAAGAAACAATCTGGAAAGAGCACAAATACATGGAAGTTAAGTAACATGCTACTAAACAATGAATGGTCAACCAAGAAATCAAAGAACAAATAAAAAATACATGGAGACAAAGGAAAATAAAACACAATAATCTAAAAATCTTTAGGATGCAGCATACATAGTTCTAAGAGAACAATTTATAGCAATACTGGCCTACCTGAAGAAGAAACATCTCAAATACCTTAACCTTGTACGTAAAGGAGCTAGAAGAAGATCAAACAAAACTCAGAACCAAGAGAAGAAATGAAATAATAAATATTAGAGCAGAAATAAATGATATAGAAACAAACAATAAAATAGAATAAATAGCCTAGGAGCTTGTTCTTTGAAAAGATAAGCAAAATTCATAAACCTCTATCCAGACTCTTCAAAAAAGCAGAGACAGGACTCAAAGAAATGAAAGTGGAGAAACAACCACCAACACCAAAGAAATACAAAGGATTTTAAGAGAACATTGTGAAAATTACATGCCAACAAATTGGACAAGCTTGAAGAAAATAAATTCCTAGAAACATACAACCTACCCAAACTGAAGCAGGAGAAAATACAAAATTTGAATAGAGTGATTACCAGCAATAATATTGAATCAATAATAAACAAAACTCCCAACAAACAAGAGTCCAGGACCAGAGGGCTTCACAGGTGAATTCTACCAAACATTTAAAGAAGAATTAATAGATATTCTTCTTGAAGTTTTCCAAAAAACAGAAGAGGAAGGAAAACTTCCAAATTCATTCTATGAGGTCAGCATTACCCTGATACCAAATCCAGATAAAGACACCATGGAAAAAGAGAAACACAGGCCAGTATCTCTGAAGAACATAAATGCAAAAATCCTCATCAAAATCTTAGCCAACTGAATCTAGCAATACATTGAAAAAATCATTCACCATGATCAAGTGGGATTTATTCCTAGGAGGCAAGGATGGTTCAATATTCACAAAGAAATCAACACGATACATCACATTAATAAGAGGGTAAAAACTTTATGATCATTTCTATAGATGCAGAAAAAGCGTTTGACAAAGTACAACATCCATTCATGATAAAAAACCCTCAACAAAGTAGGTTTGGAGGGAACATACCTTAACGTAATAAAGACCTTATATGATAAACCCTCAATAAACATCATACTCACCAGGGAAAACTAAGAGCATTTCTTCTAAGGTCAGGAACAAGAGAATGGTGTTCACTCTTACCACTTTTATACAACATAGTACTGGAAGTCCTAGCCACAGAAATCAAACAAAAATAAATAAAAGGAATCCAAATTGGTAAGAAGTAAAACATTCACTATTTGCAGATCACATGATAATATATATAGAAACTCTAAATCTATTAGAACTAAGGTCTCAGGATACAAAATCAATATATAGAAATCTGTTGCATTTCTGTACACTAATAATGAAGCAGCAGCAGGAGAAATTGAGAAAAGAATCCCATTTACAATGGCACCAAAAATAAAATACCTAGAAATAAACATAACCAAAGAGATGAATGACCTACACTCTGAAAACTATAAAACACTGATAAAAGAAATTGAGCGTGACACAAAGAAATGGAAAGATATTTCATACAAGGACTGGAACAACAAATATTAAAATATCCATACCAGCGCAAGAAATGTACAGATTTAATGCAATTCCTATCAAAATATCAACAGCATTTTTCATAGAATTAGAACAAAAAATCCTAAATTTTAAAGTTTTTTTTTTTGAGAGAGGGGGAGGCAGAGAGAGAGACAGAGAGAGAACCAGTGGGGGGAGGGGCAGAGGGAGGGGGAGACAGAATCTTAGGCTCCATCCCAGTGCAGAGCCTGACTCAAGGCTCAATCTGACAATTATGAGATCATGACCTGAGCCGAAATCAAGTCAAATGCTTAACCAACTAAGCCGCCCAGGTGCCCCTGAAGTTTTTATTTAAATTCCATTTAGTTAACAAAGAGTATAATAATAGTTTCATCAATCCTATAATTTGTATGAAACTAAAAAAGACCCCAAATAACCAAAGCAATCTTGATAAAGAAAAACAAAACTGGAGTTAGCAGAATTCCAGACTTCAAGTTCTATTACTAAGCTGTAGTAATCAAAACAATATGGTACTGGTACAAAAACAGACCCATAGATCAATGGAACAGAATAGAAATCCAAGAAATAAACCCAAATTATATGGTCAATTAATCTTCAACAAAAGAGGCAAGAGTATACAATGGGAAAAAGACAATCTCTCTGGGAAAACTGGACAGCTACCTGCAAAAGAATGACACTCAACCTCTTTCTTAGGCCATACACAAAAATTAACTCAAAATGGACTAAAGACCTAAATGTGAGACCTGAAACTATAAAAATCCTAGAAGAAGAGCACAGGCAGAAATTTCTCTGACATTGGCTATAACATCTTTCTAGATATGAATACTGAGGCAAAGGAACCAAAAGTAAACTATTGGTACTTAATGAAAAAAGCTTCTGCACAGCAAAGGAACACCAACAAAACTAAAAGACAACCTATTGAGTGAAAGAAGATATTTGCAAATTACATAACCAGTAAAGGGTTAGTGTATCCAAAATATATAAAAAAAACTTATATAACTCAACACCAAAAACCAAATAATCCAATTATGAAATGGGGAGAATACATGAACAGATATTTTGCCAAAGATTTCATACAGATGGCCAACAGACATAGGAAATGATGCTCAATATCACTCATCATCAGGGAAATGAAAATCAAAACCACAATGAGATATCATCTTACACCTATCAGAATGGTTAAAATCAACAACTCAAGAGAGAACAAGTGTTAGCAAGGCTATGGTGAAGAAGGAACCCCAGTGCACTGTTGGTGGGAATGCAAATTGGGTCGTTGCTGTGGAAGACAGAATGGAGCCTCCTCAAAAAATTAAAAATAGAACTACCCTATGATTTAGCAATCACATTACTGGGTATTTACCCAAAGAACACGGAAACACTAATTCGAAGGGATATATGCCTATGTCTATTGCAGCACTATTTACAAAAGCCATATTATGGAGGTAGCCCAAGGGTCCGTCCATAGATGGATGGATAAAGAAGTGGTTTATGTGTATACACACACACACACACACACACACACACACACACACACACACACTCACACACAATGGAATATTATTCAGTTGGGAAAAAGAATGAAATATTGCCATTTGTGACATGTATGGATCTAAAGAGTGTAACAGTAAGCAAAGTAAATCGGAGAAAGACAAATACCATATGATTTCATTCATATGTAGAATTTAAGAAACAAAAACAAAGGAAAAAAAAGAGAGAAACCAAAAAACAGACTCTTAACTATAGAGAACATAGGGTTACCAGAGGGGAGGTGGGTGGTGGGATGGGTACAATGGGAAATGGGATTAAGAATATACTTATCTTGGGGAACCTGGGTGGCTCAGTTGGTTAAGCATCTGACTTTGGCTCAGGTCATGATCTCACAGTTTGTGAGTTCGAGTCCCAGGTTGGGCTCTGTGCTGACAGCTCAGAGCCTGGAGCCTGCTTTGGATTCTCTGTCTCTCTCTCTCTCTCTCTGCCACTTCCCCACTCTTTTCTTCTCTCAAAAATAAACAACAAAAAAGAGTATACTTATCTTGATGAAGACTGGGTAATATACGGAATTGTTGAATTGTTATATGATATACCTGAAAGTAATGTAACACTGTATGTTAACTACATTGGAATTAAAAAAAAAGAATAAAAGAAATTAACTTATACAAATATCATCAACGAATGTTTGACCAAGGCAATTTAATGGGAAAATGATAGGCTTTTCAACAAGTAGCACTAAAACTTAGATGTCCACCAGCAAGTAATGAGCCTAGACACAGACCTCATAATTTACATATTTATCTGATTTGAAAACTTACATCCACATGAATACCTCCACATTAATGTTTATTGCAGCTTTATTCAAGATTGCCCAAAACTGGAAGCAACCAAGAAGTCCTTCAATAGGTGAAAAGATAAAAAAATTGTAGTGCAGTCATACAGTGAAATATTACTTAGCAATAAAAAAAGATGGATCAGCTCATGCAAGAACATGGATGAAACTTAAATAAATATTGCTAAGTGAAAAAAAGGCTACATACTGGATGGTTGCATTAATAAAGCATTCTGAAAGAAATACTGTAAAGATGGAAAACTAATCAGTGATTTACAAGGGTGAGGGGAAGGGTTAAATAGGTGAAGCACAGGAATTTTTTGGTGTTTTTGGAAAATTTTAACACTTTTTTAAGAGCAATGTTAAGTTCACAGCAAATTTGAAAGGAAGGTATAGATCCTTCCCATATGCCCCCTGCCACCACACATGCACAACCTTCCTCATTACAAATTTCCTTCTTGGTCAGAGTGGTCCATTTGTTAGACTTGGTTGACCTACATGTATACAACATAATCACACTGTCTATAGTTTATATCACAGTTCAGTCTTAGTGTTATTTGCTCTGTGGATTTGGACAAACGTATCCATCATTACAATATCATACAGAATTGTTTTACTGCCCTAAAAATTCTAAGCACAGGGGATTTTTTTTAGGGCAGTAAGATTGATTATTCTGTATGATAGCGTAGGGGTAGATACACAGCACTATGCAAAAGCCCAGGCAACATTATAGCACAAACAACAAATCCTAATGTATGGAAAATGTAAAAACTAATCAATTAGGAGACTGAGGGGCCCAAGGATGGAATGCAGAGTGTGACAAAATCTAACTATATTACAAAAGTATGATGTAACTTCACCGAGGGGATGGGGCTGGGGCTGACCTTATTAATTTTGAAAATGAGTTGTAGAGACTTTAATACTAAAGACACAAGAAATTGCTTATAAGCACTGTACTATTTGTTAACAATTCAGAAACCATTGTATATGTATAATGCAATTGAACAAATAAGCAAATGGATGGTGGATGGTAGAAACCAGATTTTTCATTGTTGGAATGGAAAGTTACACATAAGCAAGAGAGAAAGGATTGAGTGAACCAAATGATAATGGGTAAGAGAAATATTAGTATGAATTCATGTTTAACTTAGTATTCAGATTATATATATGTGTGTGTGTCTGCACATAAATATATATGTATGTGTATATGCATGTGTTGTTGGTTAGTATCTTATGTATTTCTGAGTTTTGTTTTCTGAGAGGGGCTAGGAGCAAAGACACTCCAATAATAACAAATATACTGAGTGCCCAGATCTTGATTTATAATACCATTGTCCAATAAGAGAAACCAGGGCTCCTTGAGTAAATGGCTGATTCTGGGACAGGGCAAGGAATGTACAAGATGAACCTGAAGCATATTATGGTGCCAGAAAATAAGTTAAGTACTAAAAAACAAAGAGGAGCCAACTGAAAGAGCTCCCAATGGTCAAAGCTGTAACAACTGGAACAACAAAATAATGTAGTGTTGGATTATAACCCAGGGTATGAAATAAATGGTCAAAATAGACCTACTGGCTAGGTCTGGCTACTGGCTAATTGAATTAACACAAAGGGAAGAAATATACAAATATACACAACTTAGAAATCTTACGAGAAAAACCTCCAAAAGTCACAAGAGACTTTTTCCACAATTGTAAGCAAATATATATATGAGACTCTAGATAAAATGGATATTTAAGAAAATACAACTTACTGGGGCGCCTGGGTGGCTCGGTCGGTTAAGCGTCCGACTTCAGCTCAGGTCATGATCTCACGGTCAGAGGGTTCGAGCCCCGCGTCGGGCTCTGTGCTGACAGCTCAGAGCCTGGAGCCTGTTTCAGATTCTGTGTCTCCCTCTCTCTGTGACCCTCCCCCGTTCATGCTCTGTCTCGCTCTGTCTCTCTCTGTCTCAAAAATAAATAAACGTTAAAAAAAAATTAAAAAAAAAAAAAAAGAAAATACAACTTACCAAAATTGATTTTAGTGGAGAAAGAGTCTAAATAGATAAATTCATCATAGAAAAAATAGAAACAAGTAAAGGAGCACTCCTACAGCAAAAGCACAAAACTGAATTGGAGGAATTCTACCAAACTTTAAACATCAGTCAATTCCAAAATTACTTAAACACTTTCAGCATGCTGGAACAAAAAACAAACACTCCCAAGTTCATTTTATGAAGTAAGTATAATGTATCTTCCCCAACTTGATAAAATGTGTATCAAAGAAAACTATAGATTTATAAATATGTATGTATAAGTCTCAAAATATTAGCTAAAAAAATCCAAATGAATACTAGAAGAACTATCATAACCTAGAGAGTTTTATTCCTGGAATATAAATTTGAATCCGTTATAGCAAGTCCTTTAATATAATCTATCATATTCATATAGCTAATGAGAAAAGTTATGCAATTAATCTCCATAAATGCATAGTAGGACTTTGACAAAATTAGCACTGATTCACATTACAAACACTCAACAAAAAGACATTGATGGATTTTCTTTGCACATAAAGAATATACTTTAGCTCAAAAGCTAGCATCTTACATATGCGAAAGCATTAGTAGCTTTGCCACCCAAACCAGGAATAAGAGAAGAATATCAACTATTCCACTACCTTTCAACACTGGGTTGGAGATATAGCTAATGCATTTATGTAATAGAAAGCAACTAGAAACATTAGAATTAGAAGAGTTAAACAACTTTTGTTTTCAGGTGCAATGGTTATTTATCATAAAAACTCCAAAATATCAATGGAAAAATTACTTTAAACAGTAAAAGCATTTAGTAAAACAGCAGTGAATAAAATTAATGCATAAAACCCCCACAACCTTTGAAAACAAGTCCACACACACACACACACACACACACACACCCCAAACCGCACATGGGGGTACTTATGTCAGCTTAATAATTTCCAGAACTTGGAACCAATCAAAATGTCCTATAGTAGGTAAGTAGATAAATAAATGGTGGTACGACCATGGAATATTTTTCGGCACTAAAAAGAAATGAGCTTATCAAGCCGTGACAAGTCTTGGGGAGGGCACTTAAATTCATACTACTAAATGAAAGAAGTCCATCTGAAAATGCTATACATTCTGTGATTCCAATTATATGACATTCTGAAAAAGGCAGAGCTATAGAGACAAAAGATCACTGGTTTCTGGAGTAAGGGGAGGGATGAATAGGCAGAGCACAGAGGATTTTTGGGGACGTGAAAATATTCTGTATGTTATTATAAGGATGGATATGTCTACACATTTGTCCAAATCTGTAGAACTTGTAACATCAGAAGGGAACCCTAAGGTAAACTATGGATTCTGGGTTATTAGGACGTCTCAGTATAGGTTTATATTTGGTGACGAGTGTACCATTCTGGTGAGTGATGTTGAGAATGCGGGAGGCTGTGCATGAATGGGTGCAGGGGATATCTGGGAAATCTCTGTACCTGCCTCTCCATTTTCCTGTGAACCTAAAACTGCTATAAAAAATAAAGCCTTTAAAAACAAATCAAAACAAAACACTCCATAGCCTTTATATACAGACAAACAGCAGAGAGAAGACAAAGTGAAGCAGGTAAGATGGCCTGATACAGGACAACAAAATAACAGTAAAGCACTTAGGTACAAATTTAATATCAATGTCCCAGATTTTGGAGAAAACTCACAGAATACTACTAAAGGTAACAAAATTAGACTTGAGCAGATGGATATGAAACCTTGTTTTTGGATAGAAAAATTTAACATTAAAGAGATATTATTTCTTCTGTAGTTAATTTATACATTTGATGAAATTACAATAAAAGAAGAATCATTTTTTCTTCCTGGAGCTGGAAAGATCATTAGAGTACTAATTTAAAAGGAAAATAAGAATAGCAGGAAATATATGGGAGATAAAAAAAAAATCCAAGGGTGTCGGTATGGGGAGGGTTGGACCCACTAGATCTTAAAGCTTGTCCATCAAATCTCTGTAATTAAAATAGGGTTGTATTGGCTCCTGAATAAAAAGACAATGGAACAGAATAGAAAATCAGAAATAGACATAATATATACAAATTTAGGGTGCTACTGAGGCAGCACTCAAATTCAGTGGAGGGAAGATGGAATTTTTAATAAGGAGATTCAGATAACTGAACAGCCTTATAGAAAAAGGTAAAGTGAGACCAATAATTCATGCCATTCAACAGGATCAATTCCAAGTGAATCATACATTTAAAGAATGAAACGATGCAAGTAAAAAAAAACAACAGGTAAATTCCTGTATAACCTTAGAGTAGGAAAAACTTTTCTATGACTCAACATCAAGAAACGATAAGGGAAACTAAAAATCATTTCTGCATGAAAAAGAAATCATAGATGAAAAGAAAAACCAAATTTTTATGTAACGGTAGCACATACGCCTGGATTTAGTGACAAGGAAGTCAAGGCCTTATCAAGGGCTATGTAGAACTCTGATTAGCATGGATTGAAGATGGATGGAAAGAAAGGAAATGGAGACAGCAGAGAAGGGGAGAAGACAGAGCAGAGTTGAAGGAAAAGGAAGAGAGGACTGGCTGTTTGCGACTGACTTGAGTGAGACATGTCACACAGAAGGGACCTGCAGGTCAAACCGGAGAAAACTCTTCCTACCTTTGTGGAGTTTTGGGAAATTAGAAAGATATCCAGGATCCAGGCAGCTACTAAAAAAGACACCAACATCAGCAGCATTTTCCAAAGCATCACATTTAAAGACATGATGAGTGCCTTAGGAGGGGTGACACAAGAGAAAAAACGATGTAAGAAGTGAATCTCTGTACATTGTTCTGTTCTTAATGTGTAATTCACCTGAGACTTTGTTCCTCCTTTGTGAACCACTTTCTTCTTATTCTCTTAACCTACAACTCATACCTTCAACTATTTTGCCCACCTATTGTCTACCCATCAAATTTTTAAGTGAGGATTATTGCTTCTGCCTTTCATTATTCTGAAATAGGAGTCAGATAGCCCTCATACACTATTTTCTAGCTATGCTCTATTTTCTCAGTTCTAGCACTTATCACAATTACAACAAGAAGCAGAAAAAATTAATTCATCAGCTTCTCTTTTGGGGAGGACAGGATAGCTGATGGGCTTATCAGAATATGCTTATGTTGTAAAACGTTATATATTAGGTGCCCTTAAAGAAAACTGGTCATGTTAACTGAGTGGGGAGGTGGAGCTGGTAGCTTTTGTTTTGCTGAGCACTGAATATGAATTTTGGAAGGAGAAACTCCTTCAGCATTGAATTGCTCTGCACAATAAGGAAGGGATGACCTGACAAAACTAGGTACTGTGGAAGGGAAAGAGAAGAAGGAGGTATAAAGGAGAAAGAGGTAAGGGAGAGAAAGGGAGAGAGCACAGCTCTATCTGTATGTTTATGGTAGTGTGGTCAGAGACAACAGAAATCAGATTACATGCATTTTAAATAGCTTGCATTGGGATACACAATGTAAAGCCCCTCCTACCTGTCCCTTGCCAAATTCTCAGTGAAATCCAGATAGTGCAAAAAGCTTTTGCGTGAATGGATTCCTTTGGTGGAACTCAGAGAGGTTCTATGTTTGAATCTGGTTGGCGCAGATCACAAACAAGGACTGCACATGCAAAACAGAAGATAGATAACAAAGGGTCAGCTTCTATCTGGTTAATCTTCGGGCAGCCCAAGGTGAAATTGTTTGTTTTATTTTTATGTTTAAAAAAATTTATTATTTATTTTGAGAGAGCAAGCAAGCAGGGGAGGGGCAGAGAGAGGGAGAGAATCTCGAGCAGCGTCCTCACTGTCAGCACAGAGACTGACTTGGGGCTCAATCCCATGAAATGTGACCTGAGCTGAAATCAAGAGCTGGACGCTTAACCGACTTAGCCACCCAGGCGCCACCCCCGACCAAGATGAAATTGTTTTAAATAAGGTGCAATACACAGTTGCAGCCCATATTAAATTACCACCTGTAAGACTGAACTATGGCTTCTTCCAAACTACTGAAGCATGGTTAGAGGGCATGTGTATAGATATTGAATTCTGGGTCTAGATTGGTGTGGAAAGAAAAATCAATGCAAGAGAGAGGACAAGGGGACAGTTAGAACTGTCACACATTACATTGCAGTAGTTTACTTTCTGATCACCAAAACTGTCAATTACTGGAGAATGGGAATAATGTCGCTCTCATTATTGTATTCCTAGTGCCTAACAGTGTTAGACAAACACATTCATTTAATCAATTCCTTTTAAAACCAAATCTTGCTTTTCACACCAACTTCAACTTTTATTCACTCAAGCTGGATTTTCTCAGAATGTACAGATAGCATATTTAAACAGGGCAAAAAATTAGAGTCAAGGGCTACTTGGAGTCCCCTTCCTCACCACCACTCCAGAAATTGACCCAGGTCTTCTTGCTTTTAAGTGAATGTGTGAGTTTCACTGTTTGGTCTGATTTATTTTTTTTCTGACCAATAAATTAGTGGGTGTGGATGTTTCATCCATCTTAAATAAAAAAAGTACAATTAAATTGCACTTACACATCTTACACTCTGAACTTCCTTTTCATAGATCTTCAAAGCTTATTCTGCTTTTTTAAAAATATTTTTTAATATTTTTAAATATTCAGTACTTAGTGAAGAGCATCAGGTACCAGGGAATGTACTGTATAAAGAGAGTCAACAAAATGAACACTGATATCGGTTTAGCATTCAGTAGTGGAAAAACCAAGTTCTTGTTGGTCTCTGAATAAACCTTACTCTCCCATGTCTTTGCCTGAAAGTCTCATCACTTCTTCCCTTTTATAGAAAGATTATTTTCAGCTGATTATTTTGAGAAACTGCAGATACAGGAGAAGCTAGAAGGACCATGTGAGAAAGAGGGCTATTACCAGAGATAAATTTTTCATCTCCGAGATTTATCTGCATGGCAGGGCAAACTCTGTTTACCATACATTTCCTTTGCTTACCTTTCTGTGAATCCCTTCCTTACTTGGAAGCTCCGGAGCCCTATCTCTTTCCTTAGCTATCAGGATGGGATATAAACCTCAATTGTCTGGCTGCCATTTGAGTCTCCTATCTTTGTGGAACTTTGGTACATATGTAATTAAATTTTTTGTGTGTTAGTTTGTCTTTTTATTATAGAGGGATCTCTGCCAACAACTTAGATAGGTAGAGGGAAAATTACGTTTCCTCCTCTAAAATTTGGTGACCACGAAAGAATCTCCTGAGAGTCCATGAACAGACTCCATATACTTGCTCTGGAGCCAGTATATGGGATCCTGGAAAACTGGAAGGAGTCAGCAAAGGGTAAGAATTCCTACCAAAGTTAGCACTTCTGGATCTCTAGCTGTAGTGCCTAGTCAAGAAAGTATGGTAAAAGTTTTGTGTTGTCCCTTCCTTTCCAAATTCAGATTACCAGGAGAAAATCATTTGTGAGAATTTATTCTTTATATTGTGAGTCTGGTTAAAATTTGGTTTTGGGTATTCAGTGGTTATTGATTCTTTCCCTCCCACGGATAGCTGTTATTTTCCTGTTTGCCTTGTTCTATGTTCTGAGAACTTGTGTTGGCCTTCTGCCTGGGGCATGCAGGTTGTTGGAGCTGTATGTGTAGGCAGCTTTACTGTCAGGTTGGGGGACCTGAAAATATGGGGAGACAGAAATGTAGGTTGCACATCATTTACAGTTAGCGTCTTACTGACTGTTGCCGGCTCTTAGGGGAACTCTTTCTTTTGGCTACTTTTGGGAATGGCTCTGGATCTTGAGAGAGCTGTGTCTCTTGTGCCCTTTTGGGGGATGCCTCTTTTTAGTTGGTGGTTAAGTCCTAAAAGGCTGAGTCATCTGAGGTATGTCTTTGGTTTAAAAGAAAAAGGTAGGGGGTGGGGGTAGGGATGCACTTCAATACTGCCAGAAACATTTCTGTGTGTCCTAGTTAAATCTTAATAAGATGTTTGAAAAGATTTTTTTTATAGAGGTGTATAGTCAGAAATTGGCCAAATTAGAGGCGAATATCCAGAGTATGATAGGAACACTTTTAAAAGTCCTTCTCTTCTAAGCTAAAACAAAACTACGTACTCAGAGGAGAAAAAGATTCTGCAAGTTTTATAGAAGGATTTATCAAAATATTCTAAAGACACATAGCTCTAAAACTAGAACATAGGAATCTTTTAATTTCTTAGTTGGAAATCTTCTCCCTCATACAAAGAAGAGGAAAAAAATCTATTTGAATGGGTAGGTCAGCCCTCTGGTATCATCCAAGCTGCAATCCAATTCTTTGAGGATTAAAAATAACTGTCCTTAGCTTACAAACAGAGTCTTTATATAACCAGAAATGTGGCTCTAGAAGCAATTCAAAGTCCTCCTAGGCTTACCAACCCCAAACCTCCCTTATTAATCTCAAAATGTTGTAAATATTTTAAAAGATCAGGACACTAAAAACAGAACTTTCCAACACTTAAGAAAAAGACAACTTTAAATAGTAATTATCATAGATTTCTGATAGTACACAAATATACCCCAAATACCCTAGGATAAAACATATTCTTTCCCTGTCCTTTAAAGATCTAAGTCTTACCATGTCTTCCAAATGTAAACATTCCATGAGATAACTAAAACACTGCCTGCAATTGCCTGAGATTAAAGGGGAGGAAAAAAAGGAAAAAGAGGGTTTTTAAAATCTAAACTTCTATAAAAGTTCCTTTGTCCCAAATCTAGTTCACAGCCTAAGATTACTTGTCAAGGGTGAATACAAATCTTAAAAGTCTTTTCCATAAACATAAATAAAAAAGCTTTAACCATGTGAGCAGGTAAATGTGTTCCACCCGTTAGAAACACCATGTGGATTCAACTGTTGTTTATAAAGTAGTGAGTTTTGTATTATTATACCTGACTCATAGCTATTTTTTTTTTGAGAGAGAGGGTGCAAGTGAGTGAGGGAGAGAGAGAGGGAGAGGGGGAGAGAGAGAGGGAGAGAGGGAGAGAGGGAGAGAGGGAGAGAAGGGGGCTCACCCAGAGCTCGTATTTTACACGAAGTGGGGCTCGTGCTCACCTGAAGCAGGGCTCAAACTCATGAACTGTGACATCATGACCTGAGTCTAAGTCAGATGCTTAATGACTGAGCTATCCAGACACCCCACATGGCTAACATTTTAGAATGAATGCTACAAGGTCTCAATATCTGTCTCTCTGTTTATATATGTCTATGGACGTGTGTTATGTATACATGATATTTTTCTAACTTTGGATGATATAGCCAAAATTAATTTATAAAGGGCTCTAACCGGCACAAAGAAAAGGGCTTATATAAACTAAGTATTCATAAAACTCCCAGAAATAAGAAATTAACCCAAATGTTTTTCAAGTTCACATGATTTGGGATAGTCTTCAGTAAAAAAGCTACTTTATATTAGTTGGCTCGATTAAAATAGGCATGTCTTAGGAGTTATCAGCATTAAATATAATGCAGATATACAATTTTATTCTAACTCAGTTTACTAATCAAACCCATACTATCTCTGCTACAAAATTTGTCAGCAAGAAAAATTTATGGTTTATGGCTTCATGTAATATCTCATAAAATTTTCATGAGTAACCTAAACATAACTGTAAAGAGCAAAGTGAATTAAATAAAAGTAAAATAAAAACATAAACTTTTCAACAATATATCTACTTAAATATTTCCCCAAATGTCTTTCATGACTTACACCCATAGAGTTTTGCTAAGTTAAATGATAAAAATTCACTGAAAGTCTAGACTTTTAAAATGCAGACACATTATTTATTGAATATAAATGTACCACTTTGGGCTTCCAATTACAGAGGAACTAAAGATATGTGAATCTGTTAGTAGACATGTCATGTGCCACACTAAAAAAATTATACTATGAGGAAGCATATGCTTCTAGAAATTGTAAAATGTATTCATATATTTGTCAATCTAAAGAATGCTGATGTAACAGAGACAGTTCACAGTTTTCACTAGAAATTAAGTTTTTTGAAAGTGAAGCATTCTAATTAATATATGCAATTAAAACTAAAATTTATAAGAGGAACAACTGTGTATGCAAGGAATGTAGGATGTGTTTTTGGCTGAGAAAATGTATGAGGTATGGAGATGTGTTTTTGTAAGTGAAAAAAAATGTTCTTCTAAAGTTCAATAACTGGTTGTTTCAGAATGAGAAAGAGGAGAATAAATGATAATAAATGGATGTAGTGAGTTGGGAAGAGAGGCATTCTTATCTTGTGTAGTCAAGCTGGGTGTAACTGAATCATTTTATTGTAAGGTTTTTAATACTAAGATTTAATATGAACAGTGTACTTTTGTAAAACTAAAAATTATCTTACATCTGCTAAAAGGGCAAAGCTTTCTTGAACTATTGGCGCATTCTTGATAAGAGACTGTGAAAGCTCTTCTATACCTTTTAAGGAATCCATCGAGAAAGCAAAACATTTGTGTCTTCCTTAAATGAGTTTCCGAGTTCCTACACTTCATGTTGTCTTTATTAGGTCTTCGATTACTTAAAAAAACCAAACAACCCCAAACTAAGTCTGCTCAATATTAAAAGAGCTAAGTTTTGCACAGAACTATGTCACCTTCAATATCTGCGTTTAAATTATATGTTACTTTTGGGGCGCCTGGGTGGCTCAGTCGGTTGGGTGTCTGACTTTGGCTCAGGTCATGATCTCATGGTTCGATTCATGAGTTCAAGCCCTGCATCGGCCTCTGTGCTAACGGCTCAGAGCCTGGAGACTGTTTGGATTCCGTGTCTCCCTCTCTCCCTCTTTGCCCCTTCCCTGCTTGTGCTCTCTCAAAAACAAATGAACATTAAAAAAATTTTTCATTGTATGTTACTTCGGTTAAGTACACAGTTAAGTATTGTTTCATGGTGATCTGTCGTCTTATTTGGTCAAGTGTCCAAAATCTTTTGATATTTTGACAAACACCTCAAATTAAAATTCGTTTTATCATTTTGGTTTCTGGACAAATTTTGGGATTTTTAGCAGGATCCCTTAATCTCAAAATGTTCGTTATTTCTCTTTATAAAAAATAAAAAGAAAGTTGTTACACACTTAGGTTTATTTGTTATGTTAAATTACATGGGAAGCATCATCAAAGAAGTGATACTATTTAAGGTTAGATTTGTATGGATTACTAATATTAGCATGCCAGAAATCATATAAAATTCTGAGAAATCCGATATGTCTTGCTATAATATTATCAGATATAATTCTAGTTATTATCTTAAAATCTATGTGACAAAATAACCAAATTCCCTTATCAAATGCATTAATATAAACTCTCATCAGATGTTTAACCATGGCCGTTTTGAAAAATTGAAATATAGCCGACATACAATTTTATGTTAGTTTCAGGTATAAAACATGGTGATTTGACAATTATATACATTATGTTACGCTCACCTCCATAGGTGTATTTATCATCTGTCAACATACAATTTTGTTAAAACACTATTGTCTATATTCCTTGTGCTGTACTTTTTATCCCTATGACTTATTTTATAACTTAAATTGGTACTTCTTAACCCCCTTTACCTATTTTGCTCATCCCCCAGACTCCTCCCTACTGGTAACCACCAGTTTTTTCTCTGTATTTATTTTTTTTCCTCTTTTAATTTTTAAATTTACATCCAAGTTAGTTAGCATATAGTGCAACAATGATTTCAGGAGTAGATTCCTTAATGCCCCTTATCCATTTAGCCCATCCCCCCCTTCCACAAATCCTCCAGCAATCCTCTGTTTGGTCTCCGTATTTAAGAATCTCTTAGGTTTTGTCCCCCTCCCTGTTTTTGTACTCTTTGCTTCCCTTCCCTTATGTTCATCTGTTTTGTATCTTAAATTCCTCATATGAGTGAAGTCATATGATATTTGTCTTTCTCTAATTTTGCTTAGTATAATAACTCTCTAGTTCCATCCATGTACTCGCAAATGGCAAGATTTCATTCTTTTTGATTGTTGAGTAGTACTCCATTGTATGTATATATACCACATTTTCTTCATCCATTCATCCACCAATGGAAATTTGGGTCCTTTTCATACTTTGGCCATTGTTGATAGTGCTGCTATAAATATTGGGGTGCATGTGCCCCTTTGAAACAGCATACCTAGTATAAATACCTAGTAGTGTAATTGCTGGGTCATAGGGTAGTTCTACTTTTAATTTTTTGAAGAACCTCCATATTGTCTTCCAGAGTGGCTGAACCAGTTTGCATTCACACCAGTGGTGCAAAAGTGTTCCTCTTTCTCAGCATTGTCGCCAACATCTGTTTTTGCCTGAGCTGTTGATGTTAGCCATTCTGAGGTAGTATCTCATTGTGATTTTGATTTGTATTTCCTGATGATGAGTGATGTTGAGCATCTTTTCATCTGTCAGCCATCTGGATGTCTTCTTTGGAGAACTGTCTATTCATGTCTTTTGTCCATTTCTTCACTGGATTATTTGTGTTTTGTGTATTGAGTTTGATAAATTCTTTATAGATTTTGGATACTAACCCTTTATCAGATATATTGTTTGCAAATATCTTCTCCCATTACGTCAGTTGTCTTTTAGTTTTGCCCATTGTTTCCTTTGCTGTGCAGAAGCTTTTTATTTTGATGAGGTCCCAATAATTCATTTTTGCTTTTGTTTCCCTTGCCTCCTGACATGTGTTGAGTAAGAAGTTGCTGCAGCCAAGGACAAAGAGGTTTTGCCTGCCTTCTCCTTGAGAATTTTGATGGCTTCCTTACATTGAGGTCTTTCATCCATTTTGAGTTTATTTTTGTGTATGGTGTAAGAAAGTGGTCCAAGTTCATTCTTCTGCATGTCGCTGGCCAGTTTTCCAGCACCACTTGCTGAAGAGACTGTCTTTATTCCATTGGATATTCTTTCCTGCTTTGTCAAAGATAAGTTGGTCATATGTTTGTGGGTCCATTTGTGGGTTCTCTATTCTGTTCCATTGATCTGAATGTCTGTTTTTGTGCCATTTTTCTCTGTATTTATAATTCTGTTTCTGGTTTGCTCATTGGTTCATTTGTTTTGTTTTTAGATTTCCACAGTTAAGAGATAACATAGGTATTTGTCTTTCCTTGTGTGTGTGTTTAGATGAACCTAAACTTAGGTTCATCTAAGTTTTTGGAAATGGCAAGACCCCATACTTTTTTCTAATACTCCTTTGTGTGTGTGTGTGTGTGTGTGTGTGTGTGTGTGTGTTAGATTCCACATAGGTGTAAACATATGGTATTTGTCTTTGATTTATTTTGCTTAGTATAATACCCTCTAAGTCCATCCATGTTGTTTCAAATTCACATGCAGGTAATATTCCTGCATGTGTTTGTATATATATCACATCACATCTTCTTTATTAATGGACACTTGGGTTGCTCCATATCTTGGCTACTGAAGATAATGCTGCAAAATATAGGGGTGCATATATCTTTTTAAATTAGTGTTTTCGTTTTCCTTAGGTAAATACTCAGCAATGGATTATCAGATATGGTATTTCTATTTTTAATTTTTGAAGAACTCTTTTATGTAGTGGATGTACAAACTTATATTCCTACCAAAAGTATGTGAAGAATCTTTCTCCACATCCTTGCCAATACTTATTGTCTTTTTGATACTAGGCATTTGGACGGGTGAGATGTAGTATCTCATTGTGGTTTTGATTTGTATTTCCCTGATGATTAGTGATGTTGAGCATCTTTTCATCTGTCTGCTGGCCACGTGTATATCTTTGGTAAAGTGTCTATTCAATGCCTCTGCCCATTTAAAAAATCATATATTAGGTAGTATGAGTTCTTTATATATTTTGGAAATTACCCCTTTGACATATTATTTGCAAATATCATCTCCCATTCAGTAGATTGCCTCTTCTTTTTGTTGATGGCTTCCTTCATTGTGCCAAAGCCTTTTATTTTGGTTTAGTCCCAGTAAGTTTTTGATTTTGTTTCCTTGGCTTGAGGACACATATCTAGAAAAAAGATTTCTAATGCTGATGTCCAAGAGATTCCTACCTATGTTACTATTAAGGAATATTATGGTTTCAGGTCTCACATTTAGGTGTTAAATCCATTTTGTATTTACTTTTGTGTATAGTGTAAAAAAGTGGTCCAATTTCAGTGTTTTGCATGGAGATACTTAGTTTTCCCAACACCAGTTTTTAAAAGACTGTCATTTCTCTATTGTATATTTTCCCACCTTTATTATAGATTAATTGCCAGTGTAAGCATAGGTTTATTTCTGGGCTATTCTGTTCCATTTATATGTGTGTCTGTGTTTATGCCAGTACCATACTGTTTTGAATACTATAGCTTTGTAGTATATCTTGAAATCTGGAATTGTGGTACTTTCAGCTTTGTTTTTATTTTTCATGACTGCTTTAGCAACTCAGGTACTTTTGTGGTTCCAAATAAATTTTAGGACTATCTGTGCTAGTTCTGTATTTTATTGTTTTTGTTGTAATTGTAAATTGGATTATCTTACTTAATTTTGCTACTTCATTACAGTATAGAAATGCCACAGATTTCCATATATTAATTTCGTGTCCTGCAAATTTACCGAATTCATTTATTAGTTCTAATAGTTTTTTGGTGGATTCTTAAGGGTTTTCTCTATAGTATCATGTCATCTGTAAATAGTGCAGTTTAACTTGTTTCTTATCAGTTTGGATGCCTTTTATTTCTTTTTCTTATCTGATTGTTGTGGTTAGGACTTCCAGTACTATGTTGAACAAAAGTGGTAATGGTGGACATCCTTGTTTTGTTTCTGATCTTAGAGGAAAGGCTATTCGTTTATCACCATTGAGTATGATGTTAACTGTGGTGGTTCATATATAGCTTTTATTATGTTAAGGTGTGTTTTCTCTAAAACTACTTTGGTGGAGTTTTTATCATAATTGTTGTATTTTGTCAAATGCTTTCATCCTGCATTTCATTGATGTCATATATCACACTGTTTGATTTGTGGATGTTGAACCATCCTTGCATCCCTGGAAGAAAATCTCACTTGATTGTGGTGAGTGGTTCTTTTAATGTATTGTTGAAGTCAGTTTGTTAATATTTTGTTGAGTATTTTTACATCTATGTTAACTAGGAATATTAGCCTCCATTTTTTTTTTTTTTTTTGCAGTGTCTTTGGTTTTCATAGCATGGTAATGGTAACATAAAATGAATTTGAAACTCTTCTTTCCTCTTCCATTTTTTTGAAATGTGAAAAACTAAGTATTAACTCTTCTTTAAATGTTGGTAGAATTCACCTGTGAATCTGTTTGGTCTTGCTTTTGTATGTTTGTCTGTTAGGAGTTTTTTGATCACCGATTTAATATTGTTACTAGTAATTGGTCTGTTCAGATTTTCTATTTCTTCCTAATTCAGTTTTGGAAGATCGTATTTTCTAAAAATGTATCCAGTACTTGTAGGTTGTCCAATATGTTAACATACAATTTTTCATAATAATCTCCTGTAATCCTTTCTATTTCTGTGATGTCAGTTGTTACTTTTCCTTTTTCATTTCTCATTATATTTGAGTCCTCTCTGTTTTTATTGATGAGTCTGGCTAAATGTTAACAAGTGTCTATTTTATTTTTTTCAAACTAGTTCTTGGTTTCATTTTTTCTGTTTTTTTTAACTATCTTTCATTCATTTCTGCTTTGATCTTTATTACTGTCTTCCATTTAATAACTTTGGGGTTGTTTGTTATTTTTCTAGTTCCCTTGAGTGTAAAGTCAGGTTGAGATTTCTTTTTTGTTTCTTGAGGTAGGCCCGTATCACTCTAAACTTCCCACTTAGAAATGCTTTTGCTGTATCTCAAAGATTTTGGACTGTTGTGTTTTTGTCTTCATGAATTTTTCCTCTTGACTTCTTCATTGACTCATTGTTTATGTAGCATGTTGTTTAGCCTCCATGTGTTTGTGTTTTTTTCTAGTTTTATTCTTGTAATTAATTTCTACCTTCAAACATGGCGTTCAGAGAGTATTTGGTATCATTTCAGTCTTCTTAAATTTATCAAGATCTGTCTTGTCGCCTAACATATGATCTGTCTTGGAGAATGTTTCATGTGTACTTGAAAAGATTGTGTATTCTGATGTTTTTGGATGCAGTGTTCTGTGTGTGTGTGTACATATGTGTATTTTTTAAGTTTATCTGGTCTAATGTGTTGTTCAAAGCCATTGTTTCCTTATTGGTTTTCTATGTGTGTAATCTTTTCATTGATGTAAGTTGGGTGTTAAAGTTTCCTACTATTATTATATTAATGTCAATTTCTCTCTCCCTTTATGTCTGCTAATATTTGGTTTATGTGTTTAGGTGCTCTTGTGTTGGATACATAGATATTTATAACTATTACATGCCCTTGTTGGATTAATCCCTTTATCATTATGTAGTGTGCCCTTATCTCTTGCTACAGTCTGTCTTTTAAAGTATGCATTATCTGTTATAGGTATTGCTACCCTGGAATTTTTAAAATTTTACTTCCATTTGGGTGAAATATCTTTTTCCATCCCTTCATTTTTGGTCTGTAAGTATCTTTAAGTCTGAAGTGAGTCTCTTAGCAGTTTTGTTTTAATCCATTTGGTCACTCTATGTCTTGATTAGAGCATTTA
This sequence comes from Acinonyx jubatus, assembly GCF_027475565.1. Classification (NCBI taxonomy): domain Eukaryota; kingdom Metazoa; phylum Chordata; class Mammalia; order Carnivora; family Felidae; genus Acinonyx; species Acinonyx jubatus. Next base: position 100,881,711 of record NC_069390.1, on the reverse strand, counting down.
GACCATTTAAAGTAATTAATGATAGTTATGTACTTATTTCCATTTTGCTGTTTCTTTTTGTTTTGCCCAGTTTCTTTGTGATAGATGACCGTATATAGTGTTATGCTTGGATTCATTTTTCTTTACTATTATCATTTTTGTATATCTATTCTAAGATTTGGTATGTGGTTACCATAGGCTTATATTTAACATCTTGCATATATTCCAGTCTATTTTAAGTTGATGGTCGCTTAAATTAGAACACATCGTAAAAGAACTACATTTTAACCTCCCTTCCTTATTTGTGTTGTCATATTTTATATCTTTTTATGGAGTCCTCTTATCTGTTTTCTGATATATTTAATTTTACTTTTGTCTCTTAACCTTCATATCAGCTTTACAAGTGATTGATCTAGTATCTTTACTGTATGTTTGCTTTACTCATAAAATTTTTAAAAATAATTTTCTTATTTGTAATTATTTTTTTCCCCTTAAAAAAAACTCCTATTCTTTTCAGCCTGGTTTAGTGGTGATGAACTCCTTTAGCTTTCATTTGGGAAAATCTTTCTCCTTCAATTCTGTGATATTCTTGCTGGGCAGAGTATTCTTGGTTATAGGTTTTTCCCTTTCGGCACTTTGATGTCATGTCAATGCCTTCTGGCCTACAAAGCTTCTGCTGGAAAATCAGCTGATAGTCTTGTGGGAGTTTAGTCATGTCCATTTTTTTTTTTCTTTTGGCATTAAAGACAGATTTTTTTTTACTCTGATATTTTTTTCCAGGAGATTCATGGAAAGGTCTCTAACAAGTACATTGTTCTGATAACTTTCCAATTGTACTACTGAACTGGATAAGAATTTACAGAACTCTAATGTTGGAAACCTGCTAACAAAAGATCAATATCAACATGAATTAGTTACATGGAACTGAATATACTGATGAGGATAATTGTAATTATTTATGACTCTTTCTTTGAAACATTTGCTGGTTTGTAATGCTTTGCTTTTCCAGATACAAGGAAACCTTTTCCCCTTTTTTCTCAAGCTTTCTATGACTTACAGTAATTTGGTAAATTATACCTTGGAGAGCAAAAATTAAACAGTTGCTTTTTCTCTGTTTCCCCCAGAATTCAGAAACTCTTAGAGTGTTCTCATTTTTGTGGCAATAGTTATTTGTGTAAGTTCAATAAAAATATGTTTTTCCTGTAACAGGACACACTTGGAAACATTGGTCATATTACCAAGTCTTTGACTGTTATCTTTGAGAATAATGGCCATAGGATCATATATGACCAGACAATTTTAAGGAACTACAATTGACTTTATAGAGCCAATAAATTCACTTTGGAAAATTGGCCTGTTTTCTTGCTTAGTTGGTTCCTTACATCCTTACCAGGTGAGTAGGGAAGGTCACTTCCTGGTAGCCTCAGGTACCTCAGGATATTTTGGGCACCTTGAGAAGAATCAGCCCAAATCTATAGATATTATAGGCAAATTCTAATGGTAAGCCCTTGAATTGGATTCCTAGCCTTAAGAGGCTTTTAAAAGCCCAATCTGAGATTACAAGTTCCAGAAAAGCCTATATGGTTATTTTCTATTTCAAAGAGCCTATATTCACTATTCTTGCTGTACCTTCCTAAATAATCAGGCCAAGTGTAATGAGACTAGAATAATTTGTTTGCAAAATCAGTCTTAGATTATCTCTGGTAGAAAGAGGGGTGACTACAGAAAGAAAAAATTATGTTTCAATGGGAAACTATAGCACACATTTGTGGATATTAGATTCTAGACCTATTCATTGTTTTTAAGATTTTTTTATCCATCCATAAGCTGGACTGGATCCTAAATTCTTCTAGCTTCTTCAAGTATCTGGCAACATCTCTCCAAACCAACATTTTCCATTTTTTCCCTACCCATCTGACTTGAGGTCACTAAGAACAAAGACTGCTTTTTTTCCCTGCAAAGAGAAACTGGACAACTTTATATAAACTTCAGTGAAATCACCACAGCAGCTCATGTATGGGGAATTTTTGTGCTTTTGCAGTGTGAGACACTCACAAAGATCACCAGAGACGTTCAAACTGCAAACCAAGAAAATCTCTCCAATTGCCACTGCCTGCCTTCATTTCATTTGAAGAGGTTTTCAACCCAACTTCTAGAAATCTTACTATCTTTCCTCTGTACTCAGAGTAGATTTATAGTCTGCTCCAACCATTAAGCACTGTTTTTCTCTTGTTCTCAGAGAAATGCCTCTTTTTAAATACTATTTGCTGGCACCATATAGGCCTAACTTTGGGAGCCCACTTGCATCACCACTTTCTAATGAGATAAAGCCCTGTAACTGAACTGACCTATTCTCACGACTATTGAAATGACCTGTTCTCATGAATTAGAGACGGATTCAATGAGACAGGGAGCAGTCTGCCAACTCACCTTATGAACTGTGAAAATTCTTGAAAGTTTCAAAGATGGGAATAAAGAGTATGAGAATATGCCACTCCCAAATATACTTTTTTTTGACATAATTCCCAGACCCTTTATTTCTTTCCTTAGCCTAGAAGTATAAATCCACATACTGCAGGTGGTATTGGCATAGTAAAAACTTGCTCAATGAAAAAAGAATCATGAGCAACTTTGGCCATAGAGTCCAAGGATTTTGTTGGGCAGCTGTTGCTTTAGCAGCAGGTTCTGCAGTATCTTTAAGAATTAAGGAAAAGCCTTAATTAAAAGAATTAAAAGAATTAAGGATCATAGCCTCATTTGCACTTACTCCCAGTGAGGGGCATACATATTTGCCAAAGGAAGCACATTTTGAATTACAAATGCCTCCTGGTAATTCCCATTTGAATCTGTGGCTTGAGACTAAAAAGGTGACAGCTGTGGGGGCCAGTAAAACTTTAGGAGATGTAGACTACGTAGATGGTTTTATTCTGGTCATCCTGGCCTTATGTCCCTAATGTACAGAGCCTTGATGCAAGTTTCTCTGTGTTTGGGTTGTTAACCAGTGGAACAACCAGTGGTTGTTAACAGGGAAATTGATCTCAAGGTTTAGGGAACCTAACATGGTGGATAGAGGGCTGAGTTTGTTCCAGAGAAACAAGGTTTTTGAAAATCAGGAAGACATCTGTGACAGGCAGAACTACAGGATCAACAGCATTGTGGCAAATCCAACAGTTATTTGGAGATTAACTTACCCCCTTGCAATGGCCTGAGAGGTGTTAAATGTGGACAAAAGAATCATGAAGATCTTCATGGTGTTAGAATTTGGAAAACGGTGGTTAGAGAGTGAAGAAGGAATGAAAAGAAGCATTTTGATATCACATCATGGGAGGAGGCTGTCTACTTCAGTGTCAACTATTTCTCTTCCTAGTCAAAGTGATTTTTGAGGTCTCCAGCATTTGCACAGGACCAGATATCAGGAAGAGCATTCTTCAGTTGTGAAATATGCACCTAAAGTTTAACACATTGTAATTTAGCAGCATTGTCAGTGGTCAAAAATACTTGGTAGGGTCCTTTCCATGAATCTCACTTTTGCAAAAGCATCAGAATAAAGCAAAACTGTTTGTAAATGACAAGACTTAAACGTGTCTATGGTGAAAGACCTGATAAAAGTTCATTATAATGGAATTGACAAGGAAATTTGGTTATTTCTGTGACATACAACATTTTAAGGTAATAACTCGAATTATGAGTGGTAACATTATACCAGGGCATATCAGATTTTTAGGAATTTCACACAATTTTTAGAACTATTATAACATGCATCCATATAAATATAACCTAAGTGTTTATCACCACTCGTTTGACAATGCTTCTCATGTAGCTTCACATAACAAATAAATCTAAATAATTTAACATCTCTTTTATAATGTGAAATATAAATCTTTTGAGATTGTCCAGGGACTCTGTGGAAATCCCAAAGTTACTTTGAGGTCAAAAAGACTGCATTTAGAATTTAATTTGGGAAAGCTGTCAAAATGTCAAAAGATTAGGACATTTGGCTAACAGGATCAAAGAACATTATAAAATAATAGATAATTATCTATTTAATTCATGTGAAAACAGATTTTAAAGACAGATACAGAAGGTTACACAGTAGTGAACAAAAGTTAGCTCTTTTAATACCGTAAAGACTGAGTTTTCCTAAGTAATCAAAGCCCTCATAAAAACAACACAAAGCACAGTAAATTATTTTGGTAAGACCAAAATCATTGCTTTCCAAGTAGATTACCTAAAAGGTTTAAAACACACACACAACTTTTCCAATATCTTATCTAGATTAGACCAACAGGCCAAGAAAACTTTGTGCTATTAGCAGAGAATAAAACAAATCCTAATTTTGCACTAGCGTATTCTGATACTAAAACTCACTTAAAAAAAAAAAACGGTAAGTCCATTCTAATCTTAGCCAGCTTGACCCCATATAACACTCCTTTCTCAAGATTCTTTTTCTACAAAACTTACACAACTTTTTAGATCCATTCATAATTTGTCTTATGTCTTTCTCCTTTTTATAATTCTGGAACAATCAATTTTACTTATCTTACCTATTTTTCATACACAGTTGTTTCCCTTCACCCATATTATTTCTTTTTTTTTTTTTTTAGTGTTTATTTGAGAGAGACAGAGACAGAAAGAAAGAAAAAAAGAATCAATGTAAGAAAGGAAGAAAGAAAGAATCCAAAGCAGGCTTTGCAGTGTGAGCACAGAGCCCCATGCAAGGCTCGAACCCCAAAACTGTGAGGTCATGACCTGAGCTGAAGTCAGACACTTAACAGACTGAGCCACCCAGGGGCCCCATGCCCTTATTATTTCTAAATAGTTTCAGTTACATATATTGATTAGCATTCTTAACCCTTAGAATGCTTAATTCCCGGTTCAAACCAAGAAGTAAATGTGGACTATTACACCGCATTCTGTGGACGGGTAAATTTATAAATACACTTTCTATTATCTAGAAATAAATTCTTCCTCATACTACTTTTTTAATGTGGCACAAAAATGTTTCCTAACAGACCCAAATATCTGTAGTTCTTCTGTAAAAGGAAGCCAAAGTGGAGAAACCTATCTTCAGTGATGTTTCAATATCTTGTATTTGGAAATGATCTAGGTATTTAATGACTATATCATTTAACTTACCTCCATGTAACTTAAAAATTTCAAGTTACTAAAAAGATTTGGAAACTATTTATAGGTAGACGTACCATAAAACCTAACTATTGTTGAAAAGTTCACATAAACTTTTATCTTACTTACATCTATTTACTTATTCTTAACAATGATGTTTACGTTACTGCAAGATTTATGAGATATTAAACAGCTAATCATCTTAAGTAATTTTTCTTGTTGATAAGTTCCGTAACAGAGATCATGAAGTAATTTAATCATTAGTAAACTTAAGTAGAAGCTGTATGTCTGCATTATATTTAATGCTGATAACTCTAAAGACACACCTATTTTGATGAAACCAACAAACTTAAACTAGCCTTTATTTATTGAAGATTATCCTGGATCACATGAACTTGAACAACATTTGGGTAGTTTCTATGTTCCTGAGACAATATTTAATTTAAGCCAATCAAATAGAGTTCACAAATTAATTTTGGCAGTATCATCCAGAGGTAAAAAAAAAAAAAAAAAAAAAAGTCATATGGCTATGTAACATACATTGATATGTGTATTTAACAGACATACCTAAACATAGAGATACCAACATAGATCTTAGAGCTTTTGTTTTAAAATTTTAGCCATGTGTGAGACAGGTATAATCATGGGAAGTTAACTAGTTTATTTAAAAAAAAAACAAAACAGTTGTATCTAAATTATGTTTCTGGCAGATGGAATAAGTTCAGGTTAATTGCTCAGATGGCTTAAACTTTTCACTATTTGTGTTGAAGATTTTTAAGATTTTTATTTGCTTACTTTCCCAATAGCCTTACCTTTCCTTCCCTTTCTTTTCCTTTTCTGATAAAAATTACTTCTCTGAAGTCCGCATTTCAAAGCGTTGGCCCTCATTTCTGAGAGAAAGCAGGGTAGAATATTTATATCTCAAAGGCACACAAAAAAGAATGAAAGTTCCTCCAAGAAGGACTTTTGTTTCCTAAGACCAGAACTTTTACAGTATCTACAAGCCTTTTGAGATAAATAGGGGAAGTTTGGGGGCCGGTGAAAAGGACAGGTAGGCTTTTTTTGTGTGTGTTCTTGTAAAGACTCAATTTGTAAGACAAGTTGTACAAGTTGTCCTCAATTTTTAGGACAGTTATTTTTAATTCCTCAAAGAACTGGGTTGCAACCTGAATGATAAGATGGAAATCAAAAGATTCCTATGTTCTAGATTTAGGGCTGTTTGGGGAATGTTTTCATAAGTCCTCCCACAAAGGTTTCAGAATATTGTTCTTTCCCTCTGGGGTCACAGCTTCATCTTGGCTGAGGGGAGAAGGCCTTTAAAAAAAAGTTCCTATCAGGTCCTATCAGCTGCCAGTTTGGCCAACTTTTGACCAGAAAGCTACTGAAGAGAAATCCTTTTGAGTATCTTGTAAGGTTTCAGCCACTGCAACAGTAAATATTCCTGGCAGTGTTAAATAACTTCATAGACACGAGAAGTGTCCCCAACGAGGGTGCAAAATAAACTACTCTCCCAAGACCAAAGAAAACCAAAAGAAAGACAGTCAGTTGGTAGGAACCTACCAGCAAATGGAGTACAGCCCAAATCTCTGTTCAGCCATATCTAGCTGGAAGTGGGGTGTGACCCACATTTCCATCCATCCATATCTGTGGGCCCCTCAACCTGATGGTTGTCAAGCTAAATCCTCAGGACATAAAATGAGACAAACAAGAAGGCAATAGCTGTCTCCGAAGGAGAAAATGTATACAACCAGTGGGTACCAAAAAGCAAATTTCTAAGTCCCAACTCAAGATCTAAGTCTTCCAAATATTTTTTACCTGCAAATCTGAATTTGGAAAGGAAGAGATCATGTGAAATGTGACCATTCTCTCTCAATCAGGCACTATCGGTAGAGATCTGGCAGAGCTGACTTTGGTAAGAATTACTCTTTGCAGTCTTCTGCGAGTTTTCGCAGGATCCCACATGCAGACTCTGGAGCGAGTAAGGTTGTCCCGGCAAGTCTCATTCTGGGCACCAGAAACTTAGAAGAGGAAAAATAATTTTCCTTCTACCCTTTATGGTAAGTGCTTCCGAGACTCCTTTTTTCCTAGGGTAGCTTCTAAATGTTTATCTACCTTAAAAGTTCTCCACTGTGGCTACTGTAATTTGTGATTATTTTTGATAAGGTTAACTTGTTGGTTCAGCCTTAAAATTGTATTCACCTAAGACCTCATGCTAGACCCAGTCCAGCCCCAGCCCCAAGTTCAGTTTCTAAGTCAGAGCCGGTCCAACTCCGGCCTGTTTCTGTAACCAGTGGGGAAAGAAATGCTCAAATAAAGTCTGAAAATTCATAAATAACTGCAGAACTAGGATGAGAAAGGGACTTACCTACAACCACTAGTGGCAGCAAGAAAGAAGGAAGTGAGTTCCAGGGGCTGTGTGGGTACTTCTGCTTGTTTGCTCCTGAGGGCTCTCAGAGGTCTCATTCGGTTGCTTCTTCTGACACTAGAACTGTTAAAGGTAAACTGAGGCATATGACAATACTTGAGAGTTTATCTGAGCCAAAAATTAATTTGAATCTGGCAGTATCCAATGTAACAGACAGAAAAGGGCTCCGAGGAACTGTACAAAATGAAAAACTTTTATAGGCAGAAAGGAGTGGGAATAAGGAAGTTACTATAGTAGACACAAAAGAAGATTGGTTTTTGCAAGGTTACTTTTCTTTCAGGGATGGCAAGGGTCTATCAGGCAGATTACCAAAATTGAGCTGATGAGGCAATTACTAGTTGATTTATTTAAGATTCCATTTCTGGGAGAGCTGAAACTTTAAGTCTGGGTTTGGTGACATAGGGCTTAGCATAAACGATTCCATTTTGGGCCCAATGTCATTTTTGTTTTTTAAAAAGAAACTTGTTCGTAGATAATTTCATTGGTTCCAAAAATCAATGACTCACCCAGATTCTACTCCTGAACTTGAGCTCTGCATATGTGAATTTCATCAGCATGTTTCCATGTGGAAATCCTCACCTTCACCAGCAGGGGTGTGCAGGCTCATACTAGCTTGTGAGAGCTTATTGTGCTCATCTTTTCCCAATTCCTGTGCCATGACATCATCTTGATAGCCTGAAAGTGACCGTGAGGGATAGATTTACATTATGGGAAGCAGCAATTCCTGCAAACAGGTTTTTCTCCTACCCCTTACCCCTCAGAAAGCAAGTTTATTAGTGCACTACTGCTTATAGGAATCTCAAAGTCAACTTGTCCAAGTGGAATGTTTTCTATTCTTTTGCTTCTTCCTTTACCTTTCTTTGTGATGGTATCACTAATCAGAAAACTAGCCAGTCTCTTTGACTCATTTCATTCCCGTATGTTTATATCCAATTATCCTTAGACATGAGTGAGTCAATGTGCAGACTATACTCTGTTACTAGTAACAGAAATGTAGCTAGGTAATGGAATATTGTTTATCTTAGGGTGGTATGCTTAGTGCCCTATCACGGTACCTATGAAGGAAACTAGAACATGTCACCCCCAAATTTGCCTCTTTGACATAAAAATTATTTTGAGCTGCAGGCAATTAAACAACAGTAAATGCAAACAAATAAACCCCTGATTTTATTGGAGATAGACTTATCAGCTCAGAGATGGTGTCAGAGGAATCTGCAAACAAACCCTGGTAAACTAACCCTTATCTATCTTAATTAGAAAGTTAAGGAAATTAACTACTTAAGGAAGATAGCAACTACCTAGCCATAGTTCAGTTGGCACTAGCCCAACCCATGTCTTGTCAATTCTTCACAAATTTATTGTTTGTCTAAAAGATGCCAACGCTTTCTGTTTTGGTTACTTTTTTGGGTATTCATTCTCTTGTGAAGACGCCCATGTACATGTAAAAATTCAAAAAAACATTTGTGTGCCTTTCTCTTGTTACTGTCAGTTTAATTTTCAGACTAAACCAGTGACCTAAAGAGAGTTGAGGAAAACCTTTTCCTCCCCAACACCTGAGAAACACAGTATTTCCCAGCCTCCATTGTGTTTGGGTGTGGCCATGGGACTGAGTTCTCTGAAGTGGAATATAGACAAAGGGTGATGTGTGCCACATCCTGGCCTTTCCCTTAAGGCCATAATATAGTTCCTCCATGTTCTCTTTTCTCTTCCTACTTGATCCAAACTAAATAGGGCAGCAGCCTGGCTTTGACCATGGGGTGACAAAATCCTAACACAGTTCTTAAAACTTCTTTGTAACATGGTCCCTTTTGGCAGTCTGGTGAAGCCCTTGGATCTCTTCTGCACATAATGTTTTTAAACACATAAAATGTAGAGGATTGTAACAAAAATTAATTATGTTGAAGTACAGTTATCAACATTTTAAATGACATAATTGTATAGTTATAAACACATTAAATATTTAGCAGCTGAGAATAATTTATGATAATTTAAGAGTGATGTTAGGTGTGAGTGATATTTCCAGACTCTGTAATAACTGAATTGTGATATGAAAATATCTGTGATTTCCATTGGTGACTGGGTCACAGGGACTGTCAATGCTACTGTGATTTGTTGTCACTATTTAAAATTAAAGAGATGACTCAACTTCATTTAGAAGCTAGTGAATATAAAGATGTAATTTGTTTCCCCATTTCAAGTTTAAAAATTAACTAAATTCTGTCTGTAGGACCATTTGGGTGTCCATTGGTCTTAGGTTAAGACCACTGGCAGTGGATAACAGCTCCCATGACGGATGCCTGGCTTCCTAGATGACCTGAAGGATCAGAACCTGCCTGAACAGTTACATGAGTGAGAAACAAACCCCTGTCCTGTTTGAGTTATCATATTTTGGGAGTTTTTTTCCCCGAGCAGTTCAACCTGCCAACATCTACTAAGTATCTCCTCAATTTTAAGTCTCTTTTCCATCACTACTATTGCTACCTGGTACAGTTATTGCTGAGGTATTGCTTAGGAATTGTAACAGTTTTTTTTTTTGTAGCTTTTTTTGTGATATAACTTGTATGCAACACGTTCATTCTAAGTGAACAGTTTTATGAGCATTAACACATGTATACATTCGTATAGAATCAACATATGAAGTATTACCATTACCCCATCAAGTTCCCTTGTGCCATTTCCCAGTCAGCTCTGCCCCCTCCTTGCTCCCACCTACTGTGCTTTGCTATTTTTATAGTGTTTTTCTTTCTGTATACATCCACAACAAAGACTATCAGAAGTGGCCATACTGGGAAGCTCTGGCTTGTTCTCATTGTTCTCATGTTATTCCCCATATTTGATTAAATGTATAATGTTTGGTGTAGGATATTTGCTGTTTTTAGTGCTTTCTACTGGATTAAGAAAGCTGTCTTCTCAGAAGAAGTAAAACTGTCACTATTTGCAGATGACAAGATACTATATAGAGAAAACCCTAAAAAGTCCAATAAGTGAATTCAGTAAAGTTTCAGGATACAAAATTATATACAGAAATCTGTTGTGTTTTTATATACTAATAATGAAGTAGCAGAGAAAGAAATTGAAGCAATTTCATTTATACTTGCATCACAAAGAATAAAATGCCTAGGAATATTTACCCAAGGAGGTGAAAGACCTGTATTCTGAAAACTATAAGACATTGATAAAAGAAATTGAAGATGACACAACCAAATGAAATGATATACCATGCTCATAGATTGGAAAAATTAATATTAAAATGTACATACTACCCAAAGCCTTTTACAGATTCAATGCAGTTCCTATCAAAGCACCAATAGTATTCTTCACAGAACTGGAACAAATAATAGAATTTTTATGGAACCACAGAAGACCCTGAATAGCCAAAGCAATCTTGAGAAAGAACAACAAAGCTTGAGTTATCACAATCCCAGATTCAAGCCATACTATAATGGTATAGTAACCAAAACACTATGGTACTGACACAAAAATAGATACATAGATCAAATGGAACAGAAAGCCCAGAAATAAACCCACTCTTACATGGTCAGTTAATCTGTGACAAAGGAGGTGAGAATTTACAATGAGAAAAAGACATCTCTTCAATAACTGGATAGTTATAAGCAAAAGAATGACAGTGGACCACTTTCTTTTTTTTATTATTATTTTACTTATTAAAAAAATTTCTGTTTTACGTTTTATTTATTTTTGATAGAGAGACAGAGCACAAGTGGGGGAGGGGCAGAGAGAGAGAGAGAGGGAGACACAGAATCCAAAGCAGGCTCCAGGCTCTGAGCTTCAGCACAGAGCCTGATGTAGGGCTTGAACTCACAAACCGCGAGATCATGACCTGAGCCAAAGTTAGACACCCAACTGACTGAGCCTCCCAGGCACCCCGACACTGGACCACTTTCTTATACCATATACAAAAATAAAGTCCAAATGGATTAAAAACACATCTGAACCCATAAAACAGAAGACATAGGTATTAATCTCTTGGACACTGGCTTTAGCAACATTTTTCTAAATATGTCTTCCAAGCAAGGGAAATGAAAACAAAACTAAACCATTGGGACTACACCAAAATACAGAACTTTTTCACATTGAAAGAAACCATCAACAAAATAAAAATGGCAACCTATTGGATGTGAGAAGACATTTGCAAATGATATATCTAATAAGGAGTTAATATACAAAATATATAAAGCTCTCTTACAACACCAACCCCCCTTCAATAATCTTATTAAAAATAGACAGAGGACCTGAATAGACATTTTTTTCCAAAGAAGACATACAGATGTGCAAGAGACACATGAAAAGATACTCAACATCACTAATCATGAGGAAAATGCATATCAAAACCACAATGAGGTATTACGTTACACCTGTCAGAATTGGTACTATCAACAAGAAATAACAACTGTTGGAGAGGATGTGGAGAAGAGAGAAACCTCATGCACTGTTGGCAGGAAGGTAAATTGGTGCAGCCACTCTACAAAAAACAGTATGGAGGTTCCTCAAAAATTAAAAATACCACATGATCCAGTAATTCTGTTACTGGGTAGCAGAACTTAAAGAAAATGAAAACACTAATTCAAAAAGATGTATGTGCCTCTAGGTTTACTGCAGCATTATTTACAATAGCCAGAATATGGAAGCAACCAAAGCATCCAATGACAGATGAATGGATAAAGATGATGTGGTACACATACACACAATGGAATATTATTTGACTATAAAAAAGAATGAGATCTTGCCAATCATGACAACATAGATAAACTTAGAATATTATGCTAAATAAAATAAGTCAGACAAAGACAAATACCATGTATTTGCACTTATATGTGGAATCTAAAAAACAAAACATAGGAACAAACAAAGGAAACAGAATTATAAATACAGAGGAGAAAGTGGTGGTTGCCAGAAGGGAGGAACATGGCAGGTGGGGGTGGGGAATGGGTGAAATAGATGAATGGGTCTAAGAAGTCCAAACTTCCAGTTATAAAATGAACAAGTCACAAAAGTGTCGAATACAGCATAGGGATTATCAGTAATGTGGTAATAACTTTGGGTGACAGATGGTTAACTATACTTATTGTGGGAAGCACTGTGTAATGTATGGGACTGTTAAAGCACTATGTTGTACATATGAAATTAATATAACATTGTATGTCATGTATACTTCAACAAAAAAGGAATCTACCTTCTGGACAACAGCTAAGTGTTTAATAGAAGTTGAATTAGTGGGAGGTGAATTATTCTCAAAGGCTTTCTTTCTGATTATTGAGGTGGTTATATGATTTCTCTCCTTTATTTTTAAATGTTTTCTAAAGCTAAACCACCCTACCTTGCTGGCACTTAAACCCAACTGAGTCATAATATATATTGCATTTTTATACATAAGTCTGTTGTACTCTTGGTGAGTATAAAAACAAGTATAATAATTTTTTAATTTAAATTTTATTTAGTTACCATACAGTGCAATATGATAGCATTTTTCCCCGTGAAATTGTGTATACTTATGTCCCAAGTCTACACAATCCAATTTGAGTAAATCGGAGGATGTTTCAGTCACGTCCATAAAACAATCACTTTCAAAATTTGGTTTCAGTTTCCTGTGTATCTATGTGTGTGTTTGTATAGGGCCTTAGATGGACTTTAATTTGTATTATTATGAAATGGTTAAGAAATATGCAGTGGATGTGTAATGTGAGACACTACATTGCAGTTAGAAGCAACCTACTACATTTTAATACAACATAGAGGGTTGCTCAACACATTGCTAAGTGAAGAAAGAAATATTATGAATATTTATCACAAAGTTATTTATGTAAATTAAAACATACACACAAAATACAATATAAGCATACTCCTATATTCAAAGGCGCAAATCAAAAAATCTTCCTGCTTTTGTGACTTTATGACACGTCTTACTTTGGGATGGCTTGCCCTCCACCCATCCAAACTTGATGGGCAGTCAATCCCCAGCTTAGGACCCATCTTTATAGAAATCTTTCCAGAGTAATTCGATACCACATTTATCTCTCCCACATTCCAAATTCCTGTGGCATATTTACACATTTTTCACCCAATGTCTTACATGAAACAAGGTAAAAAAATAAAAAAAGAATCAGCTGGAAGCAGGTATTTTTAACATACTTATTTCTCCAACTAGATGTTAGGTTGAATGACTGTATATATGCTTGCTCCCCATGGAGCACTGGGTATTTTGGGTCATTGGTTATTAGAAATATACATTATTTTCATGCCATGTCAGGAAAACTAGCCTGTCCTTGTTATGAAGAGAGGCTCTTGTAATCATTTTTGTTTACCACATTTTTCTTCCAAACTTTCCCTTTTTCTTCCTTTCTCCTCCTTGAAAAAAGATTTTGGCATAACATCATCTTTCTAATTCCTTTTTCTTTGCTTTTTCCTCTCCACTACTGACCACAGGCAAGATTAGAGGTAATGAAGTCTCTATAGTTTTGCTTACTCACCTGTTTTAATGACTTCTTCATCTGGGTAGTTGGAAAAGTACCTGAGTTCTTAACTGTCTCTTGTGACTGTACAAAACTTATTTTTTTCTTGTCCATGAAGACGTTTATTTTCATCCATGTGTATTCACTGTCACTTGGTTTATGATTAACCCAGGGCATAAATCTGAAGAGACAATAAAGAATATGCAGTTAGATGGTGATATAATTCCACAGGTTCTGCTAACTGGGTATCTCTCAGAAATTCTTTGAGATTCCTGTATCTATCCCCATATGTTACCAGAAGCCCTTGGGAATAGAAATTTCTCCTTGTGGCCATAGTGTAACAATACCCCGTGGCTCTAGTGCATGGTAGAATTTCCTCTGAAAACCTGGAGTCTGAAGATAACTCCACATAAGAGGACACATTGTCAGTGAACACCATGCAGAGACATGGTGGGTGGTTGAGCTATTTCTGTCCTGAGTCTGAAAAGGATCTAATAAATAGGAAGAACTATTTGCTCTGTAAGAGCAATTCGTATTTCTGCTGAGGGGGTTCTTCCATACTTCACGCTCTTCCCCACCTAATACTTTCAGTTTTGTCATGTGACTATTACTTTAGCTCTGAAACCTAACTCCAACTTCATCTGTCTTTTTATGCCTGGATGCCTAAAACCCCGTACCAATTCCTAAGATTTGGTCCTAAAGATTGTAAGTGATATATATTCAGCCAACATCCCTGGCACAAAACCTTTCAAACTATCTGTGGTGAAAGACAAGTTATTTATTTCCAAACTGTCAGCTACTGTGACTTTTGAAAAAAGTCTTAAAATCTGCATAGATGTCATGGCAATTGAAACTATTTAGAAAATTTCAAATACTTACCCTCAGTTTCCATATGGATCTTGATGAGGACCAGTAGAAGCATTCCGTGGGCTGGCACATGGACTGTATGTTTCTGTCTGTGGACCGTAATTTGAGAATCACTGCTGTAAAAGAAAGGCTGTGAGAAAAGAGAGGTGGTAGAAACACCCTCCAAGACAAGACTTCACAGTAGAAAAGTCTTTGCTAGGGAGCATGAGAAGACAAGGCAGGGTTTATCTAAGCATTCTCATATCCCTATATCCCCTTTACACATTTTAGGCCTTTGACATAGAGAAAGTACAGCAATATTTACTGTATTGATAAATTGATTTACATGTATGATAATGAAGAACTAAACCATTGTACTATACAATGTACATACGTTAATTCACTCATTTATTTGTCCAACATTAACTTGATACCTATATAATGTTTTAGGTGCTAGTGATTCAGATATGAATAATAAAACATTATCCTTCATCTTAAGAATATCATAATCTAGTTATCCCAAGGTTTTAATCTTTTATGGCATTAACAACATGTTCCTAGAACAGCCCATCCTACCCAGAGTTTTATTTGCCTCACAGATATTCCTGTGTCTAGACATTCCCTGAAGACAATATACCCTTCTAGTGACTCAACTTTCAGGTGCCAGATCTAGAATGGAGATGTACTACTCTTGGTTCTTGATCCAGGAATGTGGTCTAAGTGGAAGATGTGATCAGAGAATAGAAATATTAGTCATTATGTTCTCTCAAGAGTTCTGTATGTTAAAACAGATATTATAGCATCCCCTTTGTTTATATTTAATATTTTCCGATTTCTTGACCTTCAACATTTTGGTGTCATTATGTTTTAGATGTATCTTTCGAACAGCTTAAAAAGGGATTTTATTTAATTCTAATTTATAAACTCACTGACATTTAACATTAAGGAGAATTTGGCCCACTTAAAGTTAGTGTGATTTGGGGTACATTTGAATTTATTTCTACCTTTTTCTTTTTTTGCTTTCTATTACCATGTTCTTCCCCCGCACCCTCTTTTATTTCCTGTCCTCTTAACTGGAATAATTACTTAAACAATAGACTTTAAGAACGTTTTTAGATTCACAAAACTGAGTGGAAAGTACAGAGATTTCCCATATGCCTCATCCACCCCTTCCCCCCTTCACTGTGTCTTCTATCAACACTATGCAGTGGAGTGGTACATTTGTTACAATTGATGAACCTACATTGGTACATCATTATTTCCCAAAGTCCATAGTTTATGTTAGATTCACTTTGGATGTCATATATTCTATGGGTTTTGACAAATGTATAATGATGTGTATTCATGATTACCCTATCACACAAAATAGTGTTGCTGCCTTAAAAATCCTCTGTGCTTCCCCTATTCATTCCTTCCTAACTCCTAGTAACTACTGATTATTTTTTTTTACTGTTCCATAGTTATGTCTCTTCCAGAATGTCATATATTTGGTATCATATAATATGTAGTTTTTTTCAGATTGGCTTCTTTTACTCAAAGTGTACATTTAAGTTTACTCCATGTCTTGTCATGGTTTGGTAGCTCATTTCTTTTTAGCTCTAAATAAAATTCTCTTGTCTGGATGTACCACAGTTTATCCATTCACCTACTGAAGGACATCTGGTTTTTTTTCCAGTTTTTGGCAATTATGAATAAAGCTACTACAAACATCTCTGTGCAGGTTTTTATGTGGACATAAGTTTTCAGATCATTTGGGGAAATACCAATGAGTGTAATTGCTGGATATTTTAAGAAGATGTTTAATTTTCTAAGACAGCATGGAACTCTATCCCAAAGTGCTGTGCCGTTTTGCATTCTGACAAGCAATGAATCAGAGTTCCTGTTGCTCTACACTCTGCCCAGCATTTGGTGTGGTTAATGTTTTGGATTTTGGCCTTTCTAATAGTGTGTTATGATATCTAATTCTTGTTACAATTTTCAATTTCCTAATAACATATGAGGATGAGCATCTCTTCATATGCTTATTTGCCATCTCTATTTTTAATGAAGCAAATGTTTAAGTCTTTTGCCCATTTTTAAATTATTGTTGAATTTTAAGATTTGTATATTTTAGAAAACAGTCTTATATATGTCTTTTGCAAATCTTTTCTGCCACTCTGTGGCTTGTCATCTTATATTTTGATGATTACATTTTATCCTTCACTTCCCTTTAGAGTTTTAAAAGTTTTACTATATATATCATAGATATGGATCATAGATATCTATATGATACATACATATGTGTATATATATATATGTGTGTGTGTGTGTGTGTGTGTATCCCATTAGTGAATTAAAAGATTTTAGTATGCAAATTTAACAAACTTTAAAATCAATCTGTATCTTTTGCTCCTCTTATGCAAAGAAATACTTGGCTAGGGAGGTGTTAAGATGGCAGAGAAGTAGGGGGACTCTGGGCTTTCCTCAACCCTCAAACACAGCTGTATTGAGGTCAGATCACTTGGAACACCCAGGAAATCAATTGCCGAGTGGCAGAGGGATCTCCAGAATTGGAAAGAAACAACTTGGCAGGTGCAGGGTGGGTCGAAGTGAATTGGGGGAGAGAAAAACAGTGGTGCTGTGGCGGGGAAGGAACCCTTTCTGTGGAGAGACAAAAGGGAGAGAAAGGGAGAGAAAGAGAGAGGAGTTGAGTGATACCAACTTTGCACAAGAGGAAAACCTCTCTGGACCATAGACTGGGGAGTGGGAAGTAGTGAGTGTCCCAGTTATTTTTTTCAAATCAAGTTTGGAGCTCAAAGTCTGAGGTTTTGGAAGTCTGTGACTTTCTTGGAGTGGAACTGTGGCTTGTGCTCCTCGGAAGGAGGGAGCTGGCCCTGGAATGAAAATTGTGGTGTAGAGATAATCCGAGGTGCACTGGGAGAGAACATTCCCCTTCTTGCAGTACTTTTGGAAGAGGGTTTCTTACCTCCCCAAGGACAGAAGCCTCTTCAGGTACCAGCCAAAGACCTTTCATCAGCTGGGTGGAGAGGCTGTACTCCAGAGCAGGGGTGGGGGGTGGTTCCGCACGGTTCCAGGTCCTTTAAAACTTCTAATTTTGAATCCCAGTTATGCACCAAAGGAAAAAAATGTAGGAGAGTTGTGGAGCAAGGCTAGCTGACTGCCCTTGTTCTTCCGTGAGGGCTGCCTGAACAGTGGGGCAGGGGTGAGACCCCCAGTCAGGGGATGAGAGATTGGGGTGGTGCCATTTCCCCCCCAACACCAACAGGGTGTAGCTTCAGAAAGCAACACAGCAGCCCCCAGGAAAGACAGGACCCACTTACACCAAACCCCAGCCCATGCCTGGCAACTGCTTATTTATTGGGGCAAGAGTGACTCTGAGCCAGTGCAGTAGGCCTTTCCTCCAGAAGACCAGCAGAGCCAGCCCCCCACCATGCACCAAATGCAATGAAACCAAGTGCTTCAAAACAACACCAGTTTTTCCTTTTTTTCTTTCTTCTTTCCTTTGGAATCAGGCTCATAGTTTCTTGTTTGATTTTTCATTTCCTTTTCTCTTTCACTGGATCAGGCTTTTTAATTCTTTTTCTTTTTTCTTTTCTTCCTTTTTTTCTTTTTTTTCCTTTCTTTTTCTTTTGAGTCAGCCTTATAGTTTTTTGATTCTATGTTTTTTTTGGTCCCCTTTTCTTTTTTGGGGGTATCAGGCTCTTTTCCTCCCCCTTTTCAGGCTTACTTCAACAAAACAAATCAAAGTACACCTAGTTAAAGGTCCAAACACTCCGCCACTGCAAGCAAGGAGGAGCTCTGCAGAGGACTGACCAGTGGCAAAGAGCAGCCAAAATGCAACAGCAGAGAGCACACAGCATACAGCAGAGACACTTCCTGAAGTGCCATGCCCTGGACAGTGTATGACCCCTTTTTAAGATAGCCGTACTCTCAGGTGTAGGAAACATAATAAACTTTTAAAACACACAAAAGACAGAGACTTAGCCAAAATAGCGAGATGGAGAAGTTCTCCCCAAAAGAAAGGTCAAGAAGGAATCACAGGCTACAACTTTTTCAAAACAGATATGAGGAATATCTGAACAAGAATTCAGAAATACAGTCATAAGACTACTAGCTGGGCTTGAAAAAAAGCATAGAAGACACCAGGAAAAACCCTTTCTTCAGAGATCAAAGACCTAAGAACTAGTCAGGATGAAATGAAAAATGCTATAACTGAGATGCAAAACAAATTGGATACCGTGACAGGATCAAAGAAGCAGAGGAGATAATAGGTAAAATGGAAGATAAAATTATGAACATTATTAGGTCATGGGGGGAGACTTAGAGAACTAAATGATTCCATGAAATGAAACAATACCCATATCCCAGGAATCCCAGGAGAAGAAAAGCAGGAAAAAAGGGCAGAAGGTTTATTTGAACAAATTATAGCTGAGAACTTCCTTAATCTGGGAAAAGAAACAGGCATTTAAGACAAAGCACAGAGAACTCCCCTCCAGATCAATAAAAACAGGTCAACACCATGACATATCTTAGTGAAACTTGTGAAATACAAAGACAAAGAGAATTTTGAAAGCAGGTAGGCACAAAAAGTCCTTAACCTACAAGGGTAGATACATAAGGTTAGTAGCGGACTGGTCCATGGAGACTTGGCAGGCCAGAAGGGAATGGCAGGAAAAATTCAATGTGCTGAATGGGAAAAACATGCAGCCAAGAATTCTTTATTCAGCAAGGCTGTCATTCAGAAGGACAAAGAATAAAGGAGAGGTAAAGAACTTCCGAAACAAAAAGTAAAGGAGTTCATGACCACTAAACCAGTCCTGCAAGAAATTTTAAGGGGGACTCTCTGAGTGAAGAAAAAAAAAAGACCAAAGCAACAAAGACTACAAAGAACCAGAGAACATCACCAGAAACACTACACCTACAGTGAACACAATGGCACTAAATTCATATCTTTCAATAATCACTCTAAATGTAAATGGACTAAATGTTCCAATCAAAAGATATAGGGTATGAGAATGGATTAAAAAAACCCCACAAAACCCCAAATCCATTTATATGCTGCCTACAAGGGACTCATTTTAGACCTAAAGACACCTGCAGATTGAAAGTGAGGGAATGGAGAAATATTTATCATGCTAATGGACCTCAAAAGAAAGCCAGAATAGCCACACTTACATCAGACAAACCATGTTTTAAAACAAAGATGGTAGCAAGAGATAAAGAAGGGCATTATATCATAATTAAGGGGTCTATCCATCAGGAAAATCTGCCAATTGATGCCCCCACTTAGAACACCGAAATAAATAAATCAATTAAAAACAATCATAAAGAAATTTATTGATAAGAATACCATAATAGCACAAGACTTTAATAACTCACTTAAAGCAATGGACAGATTGTCTAAGCAGAAAATCGACAAGGAAACAATGGCTTTTAATGACATAATGGACCAGAGGGACTTAACAGATATATTCACAACATTTTATCCTAAAGCAGAATACATATTCTTCTCAAGTGCACATGGAACATTCTCCAGAATAGATCACATAGTGGGTCACAAATCAGCCCTCAACACACAAAAAGATGGACATCATACCATGCATATTTTCAGATCACAATGCTATGAAACTTGAAATCAACCACAAGAAAAAATTTGGAAAGCCCTCAGATACATGGAGGTTAAAGAAATCCTACTAAAGAGTGAATGAGTTAACCAGGAAATTAAGGACGAAATTTAAAAAACACGTGGAAGCAAATGAAAATGAAAACTTGACAGTCCAAACCCTTTGAGATGCAGCAAAGGTGGTCCCCTAAGAGGCAAGTATATTGCAATTCATGCCTATCTCAAGAAGCAAGAAAGGTCGGAGAGGGAGCCACACTGTAAGAGACTCTTAAAAACTGAGAATAAACTGAGGGTTGATGGGGCACGGGAGGGAGAGGGGGGTGAGTGATGGGCACTGAGGAAGACACCTGTTGGGATGAGCACTGGGTGTTGTATGGAAACCAATTTGACAATAAATTTCATATTAAAAAAAAAAGCAAGAAAGATCCCACGTACACAAACTGGCCTTACACCTAAAGGAACTAGAAAAGGAGCAGCTTTAGCAAGTAAAGCCTAAAGCCAGCAAAAAGGTATATAATAAAGATAAGAGCAAATAAATGATAAACAAACAAACAAACCCAGTAGAACAGATCAATGGAACTAAATGCTGGAGTTTTGGAAGAATAAACAAAATTGATAACCCCCTAGCCAGACTTACCGAAAAGAAAAGGGAGAGGACCCAAATAGATAAAATCACAAATCAAAGAGGAGAGATCACCACCAACACCACAGAAATACAAATAATTTTAAGAGAATTCTATAAAAATCTGGAAGAAATGGACAATTTCTTAAAAACTCATAAACTACCAAAACTGAAACAGGAATAAAAAATATGAATAGGCCCATAACCAGCAAAAAAAATTAAATCAGTTATCAAAAATCTCCCAAAAAAACAAGAGGCCTGCGGCAGATGGCCTCCCAGGGGAATTCTACCAGACATTCAAATAAGAGTTAATACCTATTCTTCTGAAACTGTTACAAAAAAATAGAAATGGAAGGAAAGCTACCAAACTCATTCTATGAAGACAGCATTATCTTGATTCCAAAACCAGATAGAGACCTCACTAAAAAGGAGAATTACACGTCAATATTCCTGATGAGCCATTCTCAACCACTATTAGTAATTAAAATAATTATTCACCATGATTAAGTGGGATTTATTCCAGGGCTGCAGGGCTGGTTCGATAGTCACAATTCAGTCAACCACATTAATAAAAGAAAGGCTAAGAACCATATGGTTCTGTCAAGATGCAGAAAAAGCATTTAACAAAATACAGCATTTTTCTTGATAAAAACCCTCAAGAAAGTAGGGATAGATGGAACATACCTCAAGATAATAAAACCCATATACAAAAGATGCACAACTATTATCATCCTCAATGGGAAAAAAAAATGAGAGCTTTCTCCCTAAGGTCAGGAACATGACAGGTATGTCCACTCTCACCACTGTTGTTCAATAGCTGGAAGTTCTAGCCTCAGCAATCAGACAACAAAAATAAGGAAAAGGCATCCACATTGTCAAGGAAGGAATCAAACTTTCACTGTCACAGATGACATGATACTCTACACAGAAAATCCAAAAGACCCTACCAAGAAACTGCTAGAACTGATACATGAATCCATCAAAGTCACAGAATATAAAATCAATGAACAGAAATTGGTTGCATTCCTATACACCAATCATGAAGCGGCATAAAGAGAACACAAGGAACTGATCCCATTTACAATTGCACCAAAAAAATACCTCTAAGATACCTAGGAATAAACCTAACCAAAGAGGTAAAAGGTCTATATACTGAAAACTACAGAACACTTATAAAAGAATTTAAAGAAGACACAAAGAAATGGAAAAATATTCCATGCTCATGGGTTGGAAGAACAAATATTGTTTAAATGTTGATACTACCCAAAGTGATCTACACATTCAATGCAATCCCTATCAAAATGACACTAGAGTTTTTCACAGGACCAGATCAAACAATCCTAAAATTTGTATGGAACCAGAAACGACCCCCAATAGGGACCACAATTCTGGATGTCAAGCTGTATTATAAAGCTGTAATCATCAAGACAGTAAAATATTGGCACAAAAACAGATACATAGATCAATGGAATGGAGAACCCAGAAATGGACCCATAAATATATAGTCAACTAATCTTCAACAAAGCTGGGAAGAGTATCCAAAGGAAAAAAGTCTTTTCAGCAAATGGTGTTGGGAAAACTGGATAGTGACATGCAAAAGAATGAGCCTGGACCATTTTCTTACACTATACAAAAAAAAAAGTTCAAAATGGATGAAAGACACAAATGCGAGACAGGAAACCATCAAAATCCTAGAGGAGAAAACAGGCAACAACCTCTTTGACCTCAGCTGCAGCAACTTCTTTCTAGACATGTCTGTGGAGGCAAGGGAAATAAAAGCAAAAATGAACTACTGGGACATCAAGACAAAATCTGCAGTGAAGGAAACAATCAACAAAACTTAAAGGCAAGAAGATATTTGCCTTTAAAGGGAGAAGACATTTGCAAATGACATTTGGTTAGTATCCAAAATCTATAATGAACGTATCAAACTCAACACCCAAAAAACAAATAATCCAGTGAAGAAATGGGCAAAAGACATGAATAGACACTTCTTCACAGAAGACATCCAGATGGCCAACCGACAAATGAAAAAGTGCTCAACATCGCTCTTCACCAGAGAAGTACGAATCAAAACCACAATGAGATACCACCTCACACCAGAATGAGAATGGCTAAAATTAACAACTCAGGTAACAACAGATGTTGGCGAGGATGTAGAGAAAGAGGATCTCTTTTGCACTGCTGGTGGGAATGCAAACTGGTGCAGCCACTCTGGAAAACAGTATGGAGGTTCCTCAAAAAATAAAAAATACAACTATCCTATAACTCAGCAATTGCACTACTAGGTATTTATCCAAGGGATGTAGGTATGCTGTTTAGAAGGGGCACATGCACCCCAATGTTTATAGCAGCATTATCAACAACAGCTAAAATCTGGAAAGACCCCAATGTTCATGAACTGATGAATGGATAAAGGTGATATGGTGTGTATATACAATGCAATATTACTTGATAATCAAAAAGAATGAAATCTTGCCATTTGCAAAAATGTGAGTGGAACTAGAGTGTATTATGCTAAGCACAATAAGTCAGAGAAAGACAGCTATCACATGATTTCACTCATACATAGAATTTAAGAAACACAACAGATGAACATAGGGGAGGGGAAGGAAAATATGCTAAAAACAGAGTGGGAGGCAAACATCAGAGACTCTAAACTGGGGGTTGCTGGAGGCGAAGTGCGTGGGGTGGATTGGGCTAAATGGATGATGGGCATTAAGGAGGGCACTTGTTGGGATGAGCACTGGGTATTATATGGAAGTGATGAATCACTGGATTCTACTTCTGAAACCAACAGTACACTGCATGTTAACTAACTTGAATTTAAATAAATAAATCTAAAACAAAAAATTCTGAGCTATAAGAAAACATTATACACGAACTTAATTGCAGGATTTTAATGTATCGGTGGTATATACATAACGATGTATTTTAAATAAATGGTATGTTAGAGTCAATAAAATATTTAGCTCCCATTGTCTCCTTCTATATTACATTATTTAATCTAGTATTTATTTCAATTTTTTAAGTTCCTCAAATTATTCAGTATTATTTTAACTGTCTAATAGAACAAATGTTTTTTACATGTTTGCCAAGTGTCAGGCATTGTTCATATGTTTGAAAAGAAACAACCCAATTTGTCTGTGCCTTACTATCATCAGTTTCCAGGTATATATCTTATAAGGCTGCTATTAGGATTAAATTAATGCATGACAATATTTAAAACAGTGCCTTGCACTTAACGCTCAGATTCATAGGAAGTTGCAAAGATTGTAGAGAGAGATCCTCTCTGCCTTTCATCCAGTTTTCCCCAATGGTTATGATTTACATGGCATATGATCAAAACCAAGAATCTGTCACCGGTACAATGCATGCACGTAGTTCTCAGTAATTTTACCCCACATGTAAATTTGTGTTACTACCTCTATGACCAAGATACAGAACTATTCCCTCACCACAAAGATCTACCCTTTTGTAGCCACACCCTCCTTCTCCCGTACCATTCCTAACTTCTGGTAATCACAAATCTATTCTGTCTCTATAATTGTGTCATTTCAAGGATGTTATATAAATGGAATTATACATGGTGTTTTGAGATTGACTTTTTCACTTAGCATATAGCATAAAGATCCATCCACGCTGTTGCACCTACCAATAGTTTGCTCTTTTGTGTTGCCAATAGTATTCTATTGTATGGATGTACCCAGTTTGCATGACCATTCATGCGAGGAACATTTGTTTCCAAGTTTGGGGTATGGCAAATAATGCTGATATCAACAAATGTGAACAGGTTTTTAGGTCAACATAAATCTTCCTTTCTCTGGGATAAATGTCCAGGAGGGAAATTCCTGGGATGCATGTTAAGTGCATGCTTAATTTTCTATTTTAACCTGAACTTTTTTTAATGTTTTATTATTTATTTTTGAGAAAGAGAGACACAGAGCATGAGCAGAGAAGGGGCAGAGAGAGAGGGAAACACAGAATCCAAAGCAGGCTCCAGGCTCTGAGCTGTTAGCACAGAGCCTGACGCAGGGCTTGAACTCACGAACTGTGAGATCATGACCTGAGCCTAAGTCAGACGCTTAACCAACTGAGCCACCCAGGCCCCCTAACCTGAACTTTTAACCAGGAATTTTACTCTTTTACATATAATATGATTGCTGATGTAAACAGACTTATTTCTATCTTATTTTGTAAACCCAATTTCCAAGTCTTGCCTGGTTTCTTTATTGGTTTTCTTGGTTTCTTTATTATTGTTTTCTTTAAAACATTTATGTATTTCCTTTGTTAGATTTTTTCCTCTTCTGGCTTAAAATTAGATATTTCTTTATGAGCTGTTCTTAATTAAAAAAAAACCCGATAGGCTTAAATTTATACTTTAAAAGATGCATCTAGATAGCACATAAAATTTTCCTATTGGTATATTGTTATCACTCAAACCAGTATTAGTTTGCTGGAACTTCCATAACAAAACACTACATACTGAGCAGGGTAAGCAACAGAAATTTATTTTCTCACAGTTCTGGTGGCTCTAAGTCCAAGCTCTTCTGAGGCCCCTATCCTTGGCTTGCAGATTGTCACCTTCTTGCTGTGTCCTCACATGGTCTTTCTTCTGTGCATGTGCCTCCCTGGTGTCTCTTCCTTTTTCTATGAGGAGAGCAGAGCTACTGGATTAGGGTCCTACCCAAAGTGCCTCACTGTAACTTAATAACCTCTTTAAAGACATTATTTCCAAATACGGTTATATTCTGAAGTCCTGGGGCTTGGGACTTCAACATGAATTCATGAATTCAACATGAATTGGTGGGGGGACATAATTCAGTATACATTTAATATCATCTGGAATCTCTGTTATTTTTAGGTTCACATCCTGGCTCTACCACCTACTAGCTCTGTGACAAATGGCAAGTTATTCAACTTTTCTGTGCCTCAGGATTATCGGTTTATAGGTATATAGCTGACAGGATTGTTAGGAAGATTAAATGAATACTTACACGGTATTTAGAACAGTTTTTTTGTACTTAGTTTAAGCTCAGCAATTATTGTCCACTACTGTCATTACCACCTGTACTAATATTTATGCTTAAGTCTTACATATAATAATTCTCAATTATAGCAATATTGTTTTGTAACTGGCTTCTCTAACCGATATTACTTCTAAAAATTTACTCCTATCTACTAAATTGATTTCTCTTCTTGTAAATTTTTTAGTGCTTTCTGAAAGGGCCAACACAACACTGAATAGGTTTTTGCTTTGCATCCACAAATAGTTAAGTCTATCTGGTATAGGATGAGAGGATGAAAAATATTTGTCTTGTATCTTTGAAGATGCTGTTCTATTTTCTTCTTGCATCTAATGTGACTGATGAAATATCAGATATCGATGTTAATATCCTTCTGGAACTTTTTAAAATTTTCTCTTCATCCTTGGTTTTATGAAATTTATGCAAATCTTTTATCTTATCTTTTCTTGGTAGTTTTAATGGCTCATGACCCTTTACATCTGAGAACTAATATCTACTAACTTTCCTTTCACAATTTTGATCTCATTTTCCGTGTATTCTATATTCTGGAGGAATTACTGAGTTAATATTTCACCTTACCAGTGTATGGTTTTCATTTTGATTTTCACTGTGTCCCTCAAGTTTTTTTTTTATTTCATCTATCTTATGTTTAGTTTAGCAAACATCTGGCTAACTTTAAGCATGCTGCAACATCTTCTCAGGTCATTCCAGAAATGAATTATACTGTTTCCTGAATGTGCAAATCTCTTCTCTGTGTTGTGCTTGATGTCTTTTCTTTCAAGTATTCACCTTTTTCAAATGACTGGTAATTTTGGTTACGTATTCATCTTTGAATGTGAGATCTACTAGTAGCTTCCCTGTATAGACATACCTTCTTTTATTCTGTTTCACTTAATCGTGCTTTGCAGATACTGAATTTTTGTTGTTTTGTTTTACAACAACATTGAAAGTTTGTGGCAACCCTGCATTGAACGATCTATTGATGCCATTTTTTTCAACAGCATTTGCTCACATTGTGTCAGTCACATTTTGCTAATTCTTGCACTATTTCAAACTTATATTTGTTATGGTGATCTATGAGCAATGATTATGATACACTGAAAAATTACCAATAGATTATTTTTTAAATGTTTATTTTTGACACAGAGAGAGCAGATGAGGGGCAGAGAGAGAGGGGGACAGAGGATCTGAAGCAGGCTCAGTACTGACAGCAGAGAGCCTGATATGGGGCTTAAACTCACAAACTGTGAGATCATGACCTGAGTCAAAGTTGGGTGCTTAACCGACTGAGCCACCCAGGTGCCCCAGCAATAAATTATTTTTAAGCTAAGATTTAAACATTATTTTTTTAGATATAATGCTATTGCACACTTAATAGACTACAATCTTCTCAGGGCTCTCTCCCGAGCCAAGTATATGAAACTTTTGTGGCAATCCAGTCCTGAATTCATTTTGGACTGTAGTTTTCTAGTTTAATCTCCTCTCTTTTGATTTCAGTCTTTGGATTTTCTCACACTCTGTTGAAGGAAATTCTTCTTGTTTTCTGGCATGGTAAGGAAGTTTTATAAATCTCCTTCCAGA
Source organism: Acinonyx jubatus (assembly GCF_027475565.1). NCBI lineage: Eukaryota > Metazoa > Chordata > Mammalia > Carnivora > Felidae > Acinonyx > Acinonyx jubatus. The sequence continues at coordinate 100,854,014 of NC_069390.1, read as the reverse complement.
CATTTCTGTGGACTTATTTTAGAGGGAAGGCTACAGCATGTGCCAAGTCCACCATTTTGAGTAAGTTCGACAGTTTTTCTTATTGTCAGCTTCCTACTTTCTGTTAGTATCTTGTTATCTCTTTATATTTTGAGTCACACTTGTTTATCTTTTATCACTAGATCCTGTTTGTATAATATCTGATAAAAGTTTCTTCTAGACTGGGTTGAGAATCTTGGACAGGTTCTTAACTTTCTACTCCTCTCTAGGCAGAATTTAGTGATCAGTAAGATGGGATATTAAGAGTACAAACTTCTTAGGGTTTTTGGTAGTTCCTTTAATCTGTTTCTTTCACTGAGGAGAAATATGTGAAATAAAATCATTCAGTCTCCATACAAACTCCGTGTGTCCACTTTATCTTAAGAAGATTCATAGCAAAAGATAGAAATACTATTATTTCAACTGTTTTCCATCAGGGTATCCAGAAAATTCTCTTTGGTATCAATCATAGATCCTCGGCCTGTTTAATTCTGTTAATTTCCTAGAGTTTGTAATGACCTGAACAACTGCATCTGCAGTCTTTTATTATTACTCTCCAGAGGCAAGTTGATCTTACAGGAACACACTATCCAGGACTCTTTCAATTGTAGTTTCCAACTCATGCTAGTAGTTTCCATGACAGCTAAAGGAAAAAGAAAAAAAGGGAATTTAATGAGTCATCTAGGGGTTCAAATAAGGTAAGCAAGTTCTCTAAGCCTCTAGGCTCTCCTGTCCTCTCTTTCCTTAAATCCATTCTCAGACTGGTTCATTTCACACTGTAGTCCCAAGAAGCTTAAGCCACACATGGGCTTCAGTGTTCAACTTTCACAATGAGAGGGGCCCACATCCTTCCAGAATTTATGTGTCACAGAAAAAAACACAAAGAAGAACTCTGATGGACTCAATTGGGACCCATCACTTATGCGGTGGTAGAGTGCTTTGATGGATGAGTAGGATCCAAAAAGAGGGAGAACCCCATGTTTGAGAGTTCCACTGGTATGATATAAACTGGAGTAAAGGCAGTTCTCTAGGAAAACAGGGGCTCTGTTACTAGAAGGAGGAGTACTGGTCAGGAGAGAAACAACAGATGTGCAGTACAAGAGGCAATACAGATGAAGGCAGCTAAGAGAGGGAGTCCTATTTCCTGCCTTTAATTCTTTGTTTAGGGAAGCTTTATCTGAAACTTTGTTCTATTCCTCACATGAGTCATAAGAGTTATTCGTTCATTCATGCATTCATTCATTCAGTCCCAAACATGTATTGCATGCCCTCGGTTGAAAACTTGGAAATAACTAGGAATCCAAGCATGATCTCTGAACTCCAAAGGTCAGGCATTGTTTATAAATGATAAAGGTATATTCCCTGCCCTCATGAAATATATGATTTAGTTTCAGTGTTATCTATGTTATCAGACACATACAGAATTATTTCTAATATATAACATCACAGCCATATGAAAATAGTGCTATGAGTGCACAGGAAAGGAGTGGTTGAGTATGCCTATATAGATCTGGGGCTTGAAGTTTGATGGTTCTCTTTAATTAGAGAATGCTATGAAGGAATTTCTTTCCATTAAAAAGGAACAGCTTGGATGATGGGTTTAAGGCAGGAACATATATTTAATATGATCCTTACCTAGTTCTGGAAGTGGGAAACCCATTTAAGAGATACTTTTAGAGGCTAATTTAGTGTGAGATATAGAAGTTTAGGCTATGCTGGCAGATCCTTGGTTTCATTTCTTAGTTATTTCCATACAAGTTTACCTCTTTAGTTGGATTACTTATACTTTCTGGCAGAGACCAAATCTTATTCTTCCTTATTTTTCTAAGTGTGCCAAACCCTTTCCAGGAGATACTTGGAGCATTATTATTGTTCATGTTCCAAAAGAGCAAATCTTTCCTGGCAAACACAAAGGTACAACTGTTAACATATGTTCATATTTTTCTTTCTCTTTTAAAGCTTCAGTCACCAATAGGTAGTCATGAAAAATACAACCTTTGTCCCTAAATTTGAAATTTCTGACTCACAACCTGACAGTATTTCATAATATACATCTCATGGGCTTTTTTTTTTTTTGCAGACTTGATGTATCTTGGAGTCTTTCTGGAATATCTAGATATATCCTCCTGAAAGAGAACATGTCTTTATAACATGCCATTATATAAATAGCTGTATAATTATTAGCTATTAGCTAATAAGTGACTATTAGTCACTGTGGCATCCAGCTTCCTCCCTGACAAATGTAAAAGGAGTCTTTATTTTATTCAACACACACAGATTGAACCAATATAGTCTGGGTGTTTTCTAGATGCTGTGGACAAAACATCTAGTGAGCAACACAAGGCCTTTATAGTCAGGGAGCTTAGAATCTAGCATTGAGTAGAACAGGTAAAAATCACATATAAATCTAACTTAATAAGATCATCTTAGATAGTGATAGTCACATAAAAAGGGAACATGATAATATAACTGATAGATGGAGGGACCTACATCTAGTTTGTGTGGTCAGGAAAAATTATCTCTTAGGAGACACTTGCCCTGCGGCTGGATTTAGAATCCATTGAAAGATTTTATCTAAGGAAGTGAAATAACACAATTTACAGTTTCAAAAAATCAATCTGACTGCTGTGTAGAGAATGCCTTGAAGAAGTTTCAAGATTATAAGGAGAAAGACCAGTTGTTGCCTAACTCCAGGAGAGAGGTGGCCTGAGCCAGGATGATAGCAATGAAAGTACAGAAGAGATAGATTTTCTACATTTAACAAAATATGACAGGATTTTGAGGTGACAGAAATGGATGAATAAAGAATAGCTTCTATTATATGAGTCTTGCTAACATTTTGTGAATTGGAGAAGACTCGGACAAAGGTGTTTTGGGATATAAATCAATAATTCTACTTTGATCATGGTGAGTTTGAGATGCCTCCTAGATAATAGAGTTCAGTAGGCAATTGGTTATGCAATTCCTAAACTCAATCAAGAGATCAGAGTTAGAGACGAATATTTAGAAGTCATTGAAATTTTAGGCAGTATGTAAACCAGAGAGTGGATATTACCCAGAATGAAAGTGTAGATAGGGCAAAGCAGTGAAGGGGATGGAACTCCAGGGTATTTCCAAATTTAGAGGCCAAGTAGTAGAGGTGGAATGGGCAAACGAGAGGGGGAAAAAGTCTCTAGGCAGGCAGGCAGGCAGGCAGAAAACACAGAAAATCATGTTACACAAAGGAAAGCGAGGGTCTGAATAAAGAAGGTGTATTCAACTTGAATGCTACCAAGAGGTTGAATGGTATGAACATAGACAAGTGGCCATTATATTTGACAACACAAAGGTGACCTTAAGAGGAGCAGTGTAGAACATAAGCCAACATGGAATGTGTTGTAACAGAGAGTATGAGTCATGAGGACAGTGAATAAACAATCACATTTTGAAGCAGGCTTTGTTCAAAGAGGAGAGATGTGTGACGGTAACTGAAGAGAAATGTAATTTCAGGGATGGATATACACATACAAATACATGTATATATTTATACATATAGATTTTTAAATTTTTGTTCATTTTTTTAAAGATGCAAAGTATTATTAGAGCATGGTCTTCTTTCCTAAGGAAAAAAAGGAATACACTAAAGACTGTAACAGTTATCAATTTTTCTCTCATGTCCAAACATTCCCTTCAATATACTCTCTGCAATAATGGACAGAATTCTCTCAAGCATGCCTCCTGTACAATGAGCACATTGTTTAGCTTTCTCAAGAGAGGGCACTGGAAAGACATTAGAGGAGGAAGGTGCTATCCTGCTATTTCCAGTGGCTACGCAGTGGGTTGGTGTTTTGGGTGTGGGACCATCTGGTGGAGCTCTTCCCCAGGCTTGCTCCCAGAACCTATCCATCATTTTATTGCCTTGCAGACTTGTTCTGAACTAGTGATAATCTACCCTGGCCTTTCCTACACAGGAAATGATGCCACAAAGCTTCCTCTCTACAAAGACCTCCTCCTTGTCTGGGCACCGATTACTTCTGCAGGTCTCCTGCACAGTTTGCCTGTGTTCCAGATCCCCACCTGCTCTGCATGCCCATGCCTCTGCTTGCCACTCACCTGTACCCTGGCCACCATCACCTGTACCCAGAAAACACACAGAAGGTGTTTTCTGCTTGCCTAGCAACAGCCCATGAACTGTGGTCTGGGAAATCCAACAATCTCTGTTACTTTCACCAACAAGGTCTGACCCTCAGCCATGGGAGGATCCCTTCCAAGTTGCTCTTTCCTTGGATTCCCTCCCTCTACTCTAAGAGTACCATATGATTTCCTTATATATTACAGTCACTCCTTTACCAGAGTTTGATAATTCTCTAGATGGGACTTCCTCAGTTTAGTTCACTGTATCGTTTCTACCTTCTAATTGGACCCAAACTTATACAACAATGAGAGAGTCTAACTACAGGAATTCAGCACTAAGTGGTACTTAGAAAATACCAGTTTTTGAAACGTTTTCCTTGGAAAGGTCCCCATATATGTAATTAAAAAACACTTACCTTCTCAGTTTCTTCTCAGTATATTCTTTAACACCCTTGCCCCTTGATAATGGTTTCCCTTGGAAATATTCACCTCTTTGTTTCTTTCAGGAGTAGTTTTCCATGTGTAACAATTCATTCTATCTAAAAGGCTGGGTGCCAGTCATTTTTACCTTTTCATCCCGTTGCAAGACCAACTTGCATTTCTGGGTACATACCCGGCAATCATCTCAGACAGGAAATGACCACATCTAATGTCAAGGAGGCATAGCAACAGTTACTTCTATATTTATGATGATTCAGTTTTTGGAAGAACCAAAAGTGCAAACTTCTGAGAGCTGTTCTGAATGTATTGTCCTATCTGAGCTTACATTTCTCTTAGGATTTATATGTTACAAACATATTTCTCTTTCTTTTCGTAAAAAAAAATCTCTAGGTCTCATTCTAATTTTTAGTCTCTGTTCTAAAATTATAGTCCTCTGTGTGTTCTCTTTAAAAATCTGCCCTTTAACATGACCTCCAATACCTCTTATCCATTCTCACTTCACTTGAAGAATGATTGTGGAAAATCACTTTATTAATAGAAAACAACACGTGCTGTTCCAGGTTTCCATGGTTTCACAACTCTTGTTCATTCTGACCTTAGCAACTGGAACAGTCTATGGTGATGCCCGAGTTAAGGTAACCAGTCCTTCCCTCCCTTACCCTCTATTTTCTTGCTCTATTGCTCCTTCTCTCTATTTTTCCATCCCTCTACTGCCTTCCAATTGTAATCAGAATAAAATTCAAACTCCTTGCCAAAGGCTACAGAGGCCATACATGATCGGGCTCCTGCTTTCCTCTGTAACTTCTCCCTCCATATTTCCTGCATTGCCAATACTCCAGGCATAATGATCCCTGTTCCTTAAATAAACCCAGCTCCATTATGTCTCATGGGTTTTGCAATTGTCATTTTTTCTGTCCCTACTTTCTCTCATGGATGCCTCATTTCCAGTATTTTGATCTTACTTGAAGTGCTTTCCCGAGAGGTCTTCTCTAACTCTACTTGTCACCTCCATCACCATCATGCCATCATTGTGCATTACATAACATTATATACTTTGTTTATACTACTTGAGCAGGTCGGAATTATTTTATATCTACATTATTCTTTCTTATAACGTAAATTCTTTCATGGCAGAGAATTCATTTGCCTTTGTGACCACTTTATGACTACAGACTAGAATAGTTCCTGGCGCATGATGGATAAAATTTTTGACCATCTGAATGTGGACTGGGCACTGAACTGTGAACCCTTGTTCCTGGGCAAATAAGTAAAAATTTATTATCCTTTACCCAGAGGAAACTGGATAAATAGATTTATGATGTTTCTACTATAATTTTTCTTTCCTAGAAGCAGCAAGAGTAGGTCAGAGGCCCAGAAGTATGTGGGCATGGTTTGGAGTGAAAAATTAAGGAAGAATATGCTGCCAGGTTGTTTTTATGATAATGATATTTCCCTTTCCAACTGAAATTCTATCAATCATTATTTTTTTAAATGATTTTAAATTTTAAATTTTTAAATGATTAAGTTTTGGGAAGGTCTGTTAAAATCCAAGTGAGAGAGTAAAATGTTAAACCTCCATGTGTAGGTTACAGAAACCACTGTTTTGATTATTGGTTTTCAAACAGTTTTAAGTAGTGGAAGCTTTTCAAATCAAAACCTTCCCAGAAGTCCAGCACACATATAGGTCAACATGGCTGATATCCTGGCTGAAAGGGCGTAGCAGAACTTGTATCCTGCCCACCAGGCACCTAAGTCCTGTTCCTCCAAGCAGTACCTGAGGGACCACCTATAGCACCCAGATTTGTACAGAGCAAGGTTTGAAAATCACAAATCTTGGACCAACTCCTTTATTTGGGAAATAGGCCCAGAGAGCTGAAGTTATCCAAAGTTGTAACATTACTGTTGACAAAAGGACTGCAGCTCAGCTTCTTGAATGCTAGGGCACTGTGCTTTCACCTGCTATTCTATATTCCTGGAGGATAAATTCTATCAAATCAGGTTAGCTCCTAGCAGTGGGAGTTCTTAAAAGGAGAGACAAGTCAACGGATTTTAGTATCCAGGGGACCTCACTTGGAATTCTGCTCTTCTAGGATTGAGGACATGGTGAATTACCTCACAAGACTCCTCTTGCCACTCGGCAATCATCTTGAGTTGGTCTTTCACGGTAGAAAGAAGAAAATGGGACTTTCTCCAAATATTTTATGGCTTTATTGCACGGAATGTCCATGAATCAGAAATTTTAACCATTTCTCCACATTCTTGCATTAGAAGTATTGACTTCCCATTTGTGAAGAGTGGCAGGACTCTTATCAAGAAGTGTAGGTCCCTTTCATGAGCATTAATTTTTTTTTCCTCTTAAGTAGAAGCCCAATTAGAAAGAACTGATTTGGTTCAATTGGTGGTTTATGGATTAGCCATAGTGTAGATTATTTCATGCTGATTGGGAGTGCAGAGCCAAATACAGCATCTGACAGGACAGCAAACACTTCATAAATGTTTTTAATTAAGTAAATAAATTTCAGAGATGTTAGCTACCAAATACAGTTTAACAATATATTAATTTGATTTCTGACTACAGGTTGAGGTGGGTGGACACTATTTTGCTATATGCAATTGTTTTATCAGGCATCAATGATGCCCACATAGAGATCTTGAAAAATGTCCTTAATGGCAAGATACTGGATGTAACCATGAAAATCACTAAATCTTTCCACATCGGTGTGCGTCTCCCTGATGTTTTCTGCCTTGATGATAACCATAGTGTCTGGGCTTCTCAGAAGATGCTGCTGAACAGCTTTGTGGACATTGAGGGCCCTTCAGATAAAAACATCAGTGGGGAAGGGTCTGAAATGCTGGCCCAGAGAAATAACAATGACAGTGTGTTTATCTCCTCCAGTTCTGTCAATGACTCTGGCAATGTACTCAATTTCTTTCACTGAATAGGTCAATGATCCAATCAAGGGATAACCATGTTTTTGCCACTGAATGTTGATATTCTCATCCAAGTCCACAGCAAGTTAGTGTTGAAATTTTCCAGCCTCAGGCAGATCCATTGACTTCAGTGCTGATGACAGGTAATCCCCAAAATGAAAGAAGTGTAAAATTATAAAGATCATAAAGACAGAAGAAAAGGTTTGGTGTTTATCGTAAGTTAATCATGACTGATTTATTACTGGTTCAACTGAAAGAATAGCTTTGAAGACTATTTGAATCAAAAGTGCTACGCAGATAAATTATACATGCTCCCTTGCAGAACCATGCAAAAGCAAATTGGGGATGGAAAGCATTCAAGTAACTTCACTGGAGTGTGATGTAATTTTTTAGGTATTATTTTTGTACATTTTGTGAGCTGTAGATTAAGCTTATTTGAGGATAGAGAAAGTACTAATTGAAGTATACATTTCAAAAACCAAATAAACCTAATACTCTGTTTCCTTAAGACTGGAATTATATTCTCTGCTTCTGCATTTCCTTTACCTATTCTTAGAATGGGATTGAGCATGTCATCTATAATAATGGTTTTACTATCCATTTGTGAAGGGCTTCATAGTTTACAAAGCATTTATTTGGATTTATACATTCATTCACCTCAAAGTGTGCTCCTCCTTTCCACACACATGTCCCCCTTATCCATTAAGAATACATTCCAAGACCCACAGTGGGTGCCTGAAACTGCAGATAGCACTGAACCGTATATATACTAGGTTTTTTCCTATACATACATTCCTATGACAAAGTTCAATTTATAAATTAGGCACAGTAAGAGATGAACAATAAAAAGGAGAATAATTATAATATACTGGAATAAAGTTAGATAAATGTGATCTCTCTCTCAAAAGATCTTGTTGTACTGCACTCATCCTTTTTCTTTTCTTGTGATGATTTGAGATGATAAAACGCCTACATGATGAGATGAAATGAGGCGAATGATGTAAGTGCTGTGACATGGCCTTTGGCTACTACTGACCTTCTGACAATATGTCAGGAGGATTATCTTCTGCTTCCAGACCACAGGTGATTGTGAGTAACTCCAACTGTGGAAAGTGAAACCATAGATAAAAGGGGGTGAGGGGGGGGAACTACTGTGTCTACACACACACACACAATTTAACTGCCATGTTATAGAAAACCAAGAGATGAAATGATCTGCTCAAGATTATACAGCTAGTGACAGAATCTGCACTTGACTTTGAACTTCCTCCCAATTCTTGTGAAAACAGTCTACCCAATCTTAGAACCTATGAAAATGTAATATGAACAGAATAAAATGATGTCCTTCAATTTTTCATCCCATAAATTAGACCTTTATTGGGGCCAGCTGCTTTGTAGTTAGAACTTCTAAGGAAAATATATATAAGAAGATTATTAATGCTTTGTAACAAGTGCCATCTTTGAAGTAAAGGGCTACATTTAAAGTTTTAACCCAGGGGGTTTGAAAATGAAGACACTGGAGCATTAGTTGAATGAAAATGGCAGTATCATTGTCTTCATTCTGCTGCTAATTTACTTCAATATCCTTGCCCAAAGCATGCTGTAAGATTTAACTTTTAACAAAATGTGTAGCACACATTTTGCTACAATTTAAAAGATTAGACAAAGAGGGAGGTAACTCAGTAATTCAGTACTTTCTATAACCTAAGAGATCCACTGGTACTGAATGTGATGCTAGAGATTACCACCAGACCCTTAATTGTTTAAAGATTACCACCAAACTGAGGTGTGGAGGAGTTCAGAGGTCACAATTTAAAACTCATCCCTTCTGGTGGGAATTCTACATACTGCTCGGAGCCAAGGCCCTACTGATTTTATAGTGGGAGGATAAGCTTACCTTCTAAGTTTGAGATCACAAGAGTGGCAACATTCCAGAAAGGCCATAAGAGAGCCACATAAGGTGCACTGTCCCCAGTGATGATAGCCACGACCCAGGACACAATGGGCAAACAGTAACAGTTTTATAGGTAAGAATGCTAAGATCTACTAATGAGTTCTGAATTACTTTTTGTGCATCCTTGGTTTAGTAAATAGAGAACGGGACTAAGATTCTAGCCACTGGATTCTAGCCCCAACCTGGATGTTAGATAACTGCATTGAAGTTTTCTAGGCACTTTCTATGTGTCTGTGTGCCTTGCAGTGTGTTAAAAATTTTATAACTATTATCTCATTTAGTATTTATAACTACCAGGTAGTATCATGTGGAGTTGATCGATGAGGAAAATGACGCACTGACAATAAGTAACATGCCAAAGGTCATGGCTCCTAAGAGGCAGAGTTTATATATGATAATACTTAAAAGCATGTGTTTTTTTTTGTGCCTAATTCTAACTGATGCAAAGTCATCACCTTGCTCCTGGCATCTCTCTTTTCATGTAATGATACAGTGATGATAGCTTATACCAAAGAGAACTTCACTATGTAACAAACAATTCTAAATGCATTGTATATAATACTTCATTTTACCAGGTGGGTACTATTTTCATCTGCATTTTACAGATGAAGAAACTGAGGGGGACACTAGTTATGTAAATTGCACCATATTATCCAGGTAGGACATGGAGAAGTCAAATTTTGCTTCCAGGGCAACAGGATCTAAAATCCACACTCTTAAGCATCATCCCAACTGTAGAAAATGGGCAATATCTTATGGTATTTTCAGCTCTGTTAACAATTTTCTGAGCATGCTGGATACAAACTGAGGCATGTATTCTACAGGGATAGGAATGTAATAAACCTTTTCTATACTTGCTCCCTTCCAGTCAGATAAACATATTGTTTTAAAGGAAAGGGAAGGATGTCTGGAAAAGTTTGAGTATGTTGTGATTAAGAAATATGAAGAAGAAGCCTTTCTTATTGCTACCTTGAAATAAAAGTAATTTCTTTAAGAGATATAAATAGTAGCTTAGACTGTGGCATACTGCTGATACTGTTTTTGAAATATTCCATCCACTGGCAGATTGTGGAATCTCCCATTAGATATATAAAATTCCCTCTTAGGCATTCTTTCATTTTGATTGGAGCCAAACTACAAGAGACAGGATTCCACGTGTCTTTCCAGACATGTCCACCCGGGATTGTGGATGCCATTCCAAACTCACATTTCTTTTTCATTCGAACTGTTTTTTCTGCCAAAGAATCAGCAAGATAGGATCTTTGAAATATCACCTTATTCATCACCATTTATTAAGAATCTATTATGTTTTCTAAGTATCCTCTTAATAGGTCATGAGGGAGGTGAAAAAGCCTATTGAAACATCATCCTTTAAATGTAATAGTTTTTTTTTAGTGTAATTTTTTTCTGATATGAATTTTCTAAGTGATGCCCATTAACGTTCATTATAGAGAACATGTTTTCTCCCCTTTCCTGCCTCCCCAAGAAAAAGAACACTCTGGGTAAAATTTAAGCATTTATTTGCCTTTCTATGAAAGTTACCAATTCTTGCTTAGTAATAAAAACTCAATGATTTTATCATTCTAGCCCTCTTTACCCCCAAGTTTGCTCCATTCTGTCACAGCACCTTAAATGCCATCATCAAACTAAATTCTTTGAACAGAGGGTCCAGAACGGCAGCATAGGAAGACCCTGAACTCACCTTCTCCCATGGACACACCAAATCTACAATTACATATACAGCAATTCCTCCTGAAAAAGTGAGGGCTGATTGAACAGCTTCTGCATGACAAATGATAGAGGGACTATATGGAGAAGGGTAAAAAGATAGGAGCATGGTAACAATAGGAGCCTCATTCCCAATGCAACAACCTCATGGAGGGGCCCACATACAGACTTCCCTATCTAAGGGCACAGCAAAAACCAGCTATTTAAAAGGCAACTAGTTTGTAAGTGAAGAAAATGCATTAACTAATCCTAGATCATCTACTAAATAGACAAGGAGCTACTGAAACGCTTTCTGGGGCTGGAGATGCTGGTAAGTGCCATTTTTTGCATTCTCCTTCCATCTTAATAGCATTGATGGGAGCAGAGTCCAAGTGCTCTAGCCAGCTTACTAGGGCTGCCCCAAGCAAGTCCTGTGCCCCTAGTTCACAACAGCTCCAGCTGCCCCTAGAAGAACCACCCCACCCTGCAACCCCCAGTTTGTGCCCTCCCAAGCTCCAACTGTCCTGCCAAGGGGCCCCAGAGTGGCATGCCACAGGATTTCTCCAGGCCATGCTTTACCCAGCCATCCTGCCAAGGTGGCCTAGACTGCCCTGGCATGATATACACCAGGAACCCCTGGCACGCACCCACTCCAGACTCAGCCATCTTGTAAGGCACTGTGTGTGACAGGATCTCCTGGCCCAGGCCCACTCCAGGTCCAGCTGTCTTACCAGGGTGGCCCCAGCACAGTACACCCTAGAACCTCATGACCCATGCCTGCTACAGCACCAGTCATTCTACCAAAGCCACCAGGCACACAGTTTACACAGGGGATGCTCCTACACAAGGCCACACTGTTAAGACTGAGAGACATGATCATTCTGCCTATTTCATAGAAAAAAAAAAGAGTGAAGCAAAATGAGGAACTGAGAATTATGTTCCAAATGAAAAAACAAAATACCCCCTACCCCAAAACCTTAATAAAACAGAGATAAGTAATGGTTATAATGATGATCAACAAAATGGAAGAATGGAGAACTTTAAGAGTTAGAAAATATAAAAAAAAAAGCAGAGCCAAAGAATACAAACTGAAATGGAAAATAAACTAGAGTAAATCAGCAGTAGAGTATATACAACAGAAGAATGGGATAGCAATCTGGAAGACAGAATAGTGAAAATCACCCAAACTGAATGACACAAACACTGAAACAAATTGAAAAAATAAAAAATATAAGGATAGTTTAAGGTAGCCATGGGATAACATTAAGCATACTAACATTTACATTATAAGGATCCCAGAAGAAGAGAGAGAAGGAAATGGGCAGAAAAACTCATGTGAATAAGTAATGGCCAAAAACTTCCCTAAGCTGGAGAAGGAAATAGACATCCAGGTCCAGGAAGCACAGAGTCCCAAACAAGTTGAATCCAAAGAGATTCATACCAAGACATAGTATGCCAATCAAAATGGCAAAAGTTAAAGGTAAAAAGAGGATCTTAAATCAGGAAGAGAAGGATAACCATATACATAGAAACCCCATAAGGTTATCAGCTGATTTTTAGCAGAAACTTAGTAGGCCAGAAGAGAGTGGAAGGATATAGTTGGAGTGCTAAAAGGAAAAACTTACAATAAGGATACTCTACCTAACAAGGTTATCATTCAGAATTGGAGGAAATATGGAGTTTCCTGGACTAGCAAAAACTGAAGAAGTTAATCACCACTAGACTGGACTTATAAGAAATGATAAAAAGAAAACAGTAGGTCATATCTGTGTGTGTGTGTGTGTGTGTGTGAGAGAGAGAGAGAGAGAGAGAGAGAGAGAGAGAGAGAGAATTTCATTAGTAAAGGCAAATAGGCAGTAAAGGTAGTAAAGAGTCACTTAAAGAACTAGTATGAAAGTTAAACACAAAAACAGGTTAGGCCACTATAACTACAATAAGCATTTAAGGGATACACAAGATAAAAAGATGTAAAATAAGACATCAAAAAAAAAAAAAAACCAAACAGATGGGGGGAACAAAAATGTAGTACTTTAGAATGCATGTGAACTTGAACTAACAGCTTAAATATATATATGTGTGTGTGTATGTATGTATATATATGAACCTTATGACATCCATAAACCAAAAACCTACAATAGATGCACAAAAGAGAAAGGAATCCAAATATAACTGTAAAGAAAATAAGCCAAAAAATAATAATAATTAAAAAAAAGAAAATAAACCAAAAGGGAAGAGAAGAAGAAGAAAGGAATGGAGGAAACACAGAAAGAACCAGAAAGCAATGAACAAAATAGCAATAAGTACATACCTACCAGTAATTACTTCAAATTTAAATGGAGTGCTTCAATGGAGAAAAAAGAAAGCACAAATTACCAGTGTTAGAAATGAAAAATAAGATTTCACCAAAGATTCTGCAGACATTTAAAAAGTACCAAATCATTATTACAATAAAAATGTATGCCAGAAGTTTTCAAAACTTAGATGAAATGGATCAATTCTTTGAAAAATAAAACTTACCAAATCAACAAAAGATGAAATGGAAAATCTGCATAGTCATGTTCATATTAAATACATTTAAAATAAAACACTTCTAAGAAAAAAGAAGGCATAGGGTGGCAAAACAGATAAAAAAATAAGACCATTTTTAAGCTGCCTACAAAAACTCACTTCAGATATAAAGACACACAGGCTGAAAGTGAAAGAAAGTAAGATATTCCATGCAAATGAAAATAAAAAGATAGTATAAAATACTCATATCAGACAAAACAGACTTTAAAACAGAAACTGTAACAAAAGACAAAGGAAGTATCACATAATGATAAAGGAGTGAATCCAAGGAAGGGATATAATGTTTGTACTATTCATGCAACCCAACATTGAAGCATCTAACTACATAAAGCAAATATTTAAAGACATAGGGGGAAATTGATCGTAACAGACTAACAGTAGGAGACTTAAATACTCCACACTTTCATTGATGGGTAGAACATCCAGACAGAAAACCAATAAGGAACAGTGGCCTTAAATGACACATTATAGATATCCATAGAACATCTCATTCAAAAACTCCAGAACACCCATTTTTTTAAAGATACACATGGAACATTCTCCAGGATAGGTCACAAGGCTCAGTAACTTCAAGAAGAGTGACATCAAAACAAGCATCTTTTCCAATCACAACAGTATGAAACTAGTTATCAATTACAAGAAGACCTGGAAAAAACTAAACACATTTATTAAACATGTTACTAAACAACCGATGGATTAAAACAAAATCAAAGGGGAAATAAAAATACCATGAGACAAATGAAAATGGAAACACAACTCTCCTAAATTTGTGGGATACAGCAAAACCAATTCTAAGAGAGTAATAGTAATATTGCTCTAAGAGAGTAATTGTAATTGCTATAGTAATATAGCAAGTAAGCAAGCAAGCAAACAAAAATCCCAAATTAACAATCCAGCTTTATACCTGAAGAAATCAGAGAAAAAGAACAAAGCGTAAAGTTAGAAGAAAAGATGTAATAAAGGTTAGAATGGAAATAAATGAAGCAGACTGAAAAAAAATAGAAAAGATCAATGGATTAAAGCTCATTCTTTGAAAAGATAATCAATAAATGTCAAGCCAGATTCATCAATAAAAACAAGAGAACATGAAATCCTGAAATGAAAGAGGAGAGCTTACAAAATGATACTACAGATATAAAGTATCCTAAGAGATTACTATGAACAGTCACATGCCAAAAATTTGGAAAACCTAGAAGAAATGAACAGCTTTCTAACTCTGCATCATAAAGAAATAGAAAATCAGAATAGGCCATTACAGGAAATGAAAGTGAGTCAGTAATTTTAAAATTTTCAAAAACCAAGGGTCCAGGACCAGACAGCTTTACAGGTGAATTCTAATCAACATCTAAAGAAAAGTTAATACCCAGTTTTCCCAAATTATTCCAAGAAATTATAAAGAAAGCAATGCTTTCAAACTATTTCACGAGGCCAGCACTACCCTGATAGCAAAACTAGGCAAAAACACTGCGCGTGCGCGCGCACGCGCACACACACACCATTAAAGGCCAATATTCATGATCAACTTAGATGAAAAAAATTTTTAACAGAATATTAACAAATAAAATTCAACAATACATTAAAAAGATCATATAGCACAATTGACTGGGATTTATTCCAGGAATTCAAGGAAAGTTCAGTATCTGCAAATTAATCAATGTGATATATCGTATTACCAAACTAGGATAAAAATCCTAAGATCACCTTAATAGATGCATTTTGACCAAACTCAATATACATCTATGACATGAACTCTTAAAGTGAATATAGAAAGAACAGATCTCAATGTAAGAAAGGCAATATATGACAAACCCACAGCTAACACCATACTCAAAGGAGAAAAGCTGAAAGCTTTTCCTCTAAGATCAGGAACAAGACAATAAAGTCCACTCTCATCACTTTTATTCAACATAGTATTCGAAGTCCTTGTACAGCAATCAAACAAGAAATAAATGTCATCCAAATTGGTAAGAACTATTACTATTTGGAGACAACATAATACTATACACAGGTAACCATGAAAGCTTCACCAAACTGATTTAATTAACATAAATTCAGTAAAGTTATAAAATACATAATCAATATTCAGAAATCTGTTCTTTCT
Source organism: Acinonyx jubatus (assembly GCF_027475565.1). Taxonomy (NCBI): domain Eukaryota; kingdom Metazoa; phylum Chordata; class Mammalia; order Carnivora; family Felidae; genus Acinonyx; species Acinonyx jubatus. Next base: position 100,838,181 of record NC_069390.1, on the reverse strand, counting down.
CTACACTAATAACAAAGTAGCAGAAAGACAAATCAAGAAAACAATTCCAATTATACTTGCATCAAAAAGAATAAAATACGTAAGAATAAATTTAACAAAGGAGATTTAAAACCTATCAACTGAAAACGTAAGAAACTGATAAAAGAAATTAAAGATGACAAAACCGTATGGAAAAATATAGCATGCTCACGATAGAAGAATATTGTTAAAACGTCCATACTACTCAAGGCAATGTACAGATTCAATGCAACACTACTCAAAATATGAATAGTTTTTAAAGAACCAGAACACATATTCCTAAAATTTGTTTGTTACCACAAAAGACCCTGAACTGTGAAAGCAATCTTGAGAAAAAAGACCAAAGCTGGAGGTATCATAGTCTGATTTCAAACTATACTACAAAACTGTAGTAATCAAAACAGTATGTTACTGGCACAAAACAACACACAGATCAATAGAGTAGAATAGAGATACCAGAAATAAACCCACACTCATGTGGTCAATTCGTGTATGAAAACAGAGCCAAGAACATGCAATGGGGAAAACACAGTCTCTTCAATATATGGTACTAGGTTTCCTTTTTTAAGATTACTTTAGCTATTCGGGTTTTTTTCTGGTTCCATACAAATTTTAGAATTGTTTATTCTAGCTCTGTGAAGAATGCTTGTGTTATTTTGATAGGGATTGCATTGAACGTGTAGATTGCTTTGGGTAGTATTGACATTTTAACAATATTTGTGCTTCCTATCCAGGAGCATGGAATGTTCTCCATTTCTTTGTGTCTCCTTCAATTTCCTTCATACGCTTTCCATAGTTTTCAGCATACAGATCTTTTACCTCTTTGGTTAGGTTTATTCCTAGGTATATAATTATTTTTGGAATTGTAAATGGGATCAATTTCTTGATTTCTCTTTCTGCTGCTTCATGTTTGGTGTATAGAAATGTAACCAATTTCTGTATGTCGATCTTGTATCTTGCAACTTTGCTGAATTCATACATCAGATATAGCAGGTTTGGGGTGGTGTCTTTGGGTTTTCTGTGTAGCGGATCATGTCATCTGCAAAGAGTTAAAGTTCGACTTCTTCCTTGCTAATTCGTATGCGTTTTATTTCTTTATTTTTGTATGAGGCTAGGACTATACTAGAACTTGCAGTACTATGTTGAACAACAGTGGTGATAGTGGACTTTACCTGTCATGTTCCTAACCTTAGGGAGAAAGCTCTCAGTTTTTCCCCACCGAGGATGATATTAGCTTGTGGGTCTTTTTTATATGGCCTTTATCATGTTGAAGTGTGTTTCATCTATCCCTACTCTCTTGAGAGTTTTTATCAAGAAAGGATGCTGTATTTTGTCAAATGCTTTTTCTGCATCTATTGACAGAATCCTATGATTCTCATCCTTTCTTTTTATTAACGTGGTATATTATGTTGACTGATTTGCGACTACTGAACCAGTCCTGCAGGCCAGGAATAAATCCCACTTGATCATGGTGAGTTTTTTTTTTAATGTTTATTTTTGAGAGAGAGAGAGAGAGAGAGAGAGAGAGTGAAAGAGAAAGAGAAAGAGAAAGAGAAAGGGGCAGGCAGAGAGGCAGAGTGAGAGGGAGACACAGAATCCAAAGCAAGCTCCAGGCTCTGAGCTTTCGGCACAGAGCCTGATGCAGGGCTTGAACTCATGAACTGTGAGATCATGATCTGAGCTGAAGGTGGATGCTTAACAAACTGAGCCACCCAGGCACCCCTGTGAATAATTCTTTTAATGTACTGTTGAATTCAATTTGCTAGGATCTTGTTGAGAATGGTTCATCAGGAATATTGACCTGTAAGTCTCCTTTTTAGTGGGGTCTCTGGTTTTGGAATCAAGGTAATGCTGTCTTCATAGAATGAGTTTGGAAGCTTTCCTACCATTTCTATTTTTTGGAACAGTTTGAGAAGAACAAGTATTAACTCTTCTCTTTAACTGCCTGGTACATTTCCCCTGGGAATTCCCATCTGGCACAGGACTTGTTTGTTGGGAGATTTTTGATTACTGTTTCAATTTCCTTGCTGGTTATGACTCTGTTCAAATTTTCTAATTATTCCTGTTTTGGTGGTTTGTGAGTCACTAGGAATTTGTCCATTTCTTCCAGATTGCCCAGTTTGTTGGAATATAATTTTTCATAGTAGTCTCTTATAATTGTTTGCATTTCTATGGTGTTGGTGGTGACATCTCTTTCATTCATGATTTGATCTATCTGGGTACTCTCTCTTTTCTTTTGGGTAAGTCTGGCTAGGGGTTACTAATTTTGTTTATTCTTTCAAAGAACCAGCATTGGGAGGCCTGGGTGGCTCAGTCAATTAAGCATCTGACTTTGTCTTGGTCATGATCTCATGGTTTGTGGGTTTGAACCCCGTGTCAGGCTCTGTGCTGACAGCTCAGAATGTGGAGCCTGCTTCAGATTCTGGGTCTCCCTCTTGCTCTGCTCCTCCCCTGCTCATGCACACTCACTCTCTCAAAAATAAACAAACATAAAAAAAAATAATAAAGAACCAGCATTTAGTTTCATTGATCTGTTCCACAGGGGTTTTTTTGTTTGTTTGTTTTGGTTGTTTGTTCCTATATCAAAGCTAGAAGCATCACAATTCCAGATTTCAAAGCTTGATTATAAAGTTGCAATCATTAAGGCAGTATGGTATTGGCACAAAAACAGATCAATGGAACATAATAGAGAACTCAGAAATGGACCCACAAACATATGGCAACTAGTCTTTCATAAAGCAGGTAAGAGTATCCAATGGAAAAAAGACAGTCTCTTCAGCAAACGGTGCTGGGAAAACTAGAGAGCAGCATGAAGAATGAATCTGGACCAAATTTTTACACTATACGCAAAAATAAATTCAAAATGGATGAAAGACACAAATGTGAGACAGGAGGCATCAAAACCCTACACAAAAAAACAGGCAGTAACCTCTCTGACTTTGGCTGCAGCAACTTCTTTATAGACGTGTCTGTGGAGGCAAGGGAAATAAAAGCAAAAATGAACTATTGGGACCTCATTAAGATAAAAAGCTTCTATACCGCAAAGGAAACAATCAAGAAAACCTAAAGGCAACCGACGGAATAGAAGATATTTACAAACGACATATTGGATAAAGGCTTAGTATCCAAATTCTATGAAGAACTTATCAAACTCAACACCCAAAAAATCAAATAATCCAGTGAAGAAAGGGACAGAAGACAAGAACAGACACTTTTGAAAAGAAGACATCCAGATGGCTGACACATGAAAAGATGCTCAACATCACTCATCATCATGGAAATACAAATCAAAACCTCAATGAGATACCACCTCACACCAGAATGGGAATGGCTGAAACGAACAACTCAGAAAACAACAAATGTTGATGAGGATGCAGAGAAAGGAGAACACTTTTGCACTATTGGTGGAAATGCAAAGTTGCAACCACTCTTCAAGACAGCGTTGAGTTTCCTCAAAAAATTAAAAATATAACGACCCTGTGACCCAGCAATTGCACTACTAGGTATTTATCCAAAGGATACAAAAATACTAATTCAAAGGGGAACATCCACCCCAATGTTTATAGAACCATCAGTAAGAGCCAAATTATGGAAAGAGCTCAAATGTCCATCAAGTGATGAATGGATAAAGAAGATTGGTAAATATGCATATACACAATGGAATATTACTGGGTAATCAGAAAGAATGTAATTTTGTAATTTGCAACAATGTTGATCGAACTAGAGTATATTATGCTAAGTGAACTAAGTCAAAGACAGATATCATGATTTCACTCAAATGTGCAATTTAAGAAACAAAACAGATGGACATAGGGGAAGGGAAGAGAAAATAAGATAAAAACAGGGAAGGAGAGAAACCATAAGAGTCTCTCAAATACAGTGAACTGAAGGTTGCTGGAGGGGAGATGGGTGGGGGGATGGGCTAAATGGGTAATGGGCATTAAGGAGGGCACTTGTTGGGATGAGCACTGGGTGTTATATAGAAACGATGAATCACTGGTTTCTACTCCTGAAACTGATTGTACACTGTATGTTAGCTAACTTGAATTTAAATAAATAAATCAATTAAAAACAAAACAAAACTAAAAAAAATAAATGGCATTTGGAAAACTGGACAGCTACATGTAAAAGAATGAAACTGGATCATTATCTGATACCATATCCAAAAACAAATTCAAAATATATTAAAAGACTTGAATTTAAGACCTGAAACCATAAAACTCCTAGAAGGCATAACTAATTTGACACTGGTTTTAGCAATACTTTCAGGGAACAATTTCCTAAGACGAGGGCAACAAAATCTCATATATACAAATGGGATCACGTCCAACTAAAAAGCTTTTGCACAGTCAAGTAAACCAACTAAACAACACAACAACCTACTGAATGGAATCATAATCCTGTAAGTGGTTAATATCCAATATATATAAAGAACTTATACAACTTAGTGTAACTACCCCCAACAATCTGGTATTGAGCACAGGACATGAAGAGATTTTTTTTTTCCACAGAAGACATAGAGATGTCTAAAAGACACATGATAACATGCTCAACATCATTAATCAATAGGCAAATGCAAATCAAAGCCACAATGAGATAGCCAATTTGATGGCTGTGAAGTGTTATCATGAAAAATACAAAAACTAACAAGGGTTGATGAGGACGTGGAGAAAAGGGAACCCTGTGCAGTGTTAGTGGGAATGTAAATTGAAGCAGACACTATGGAAAACAGTACGGAGTCCTCTCAAAAAAATTAGAAGTAGAAATAGCAGAGGAATCACTAATTCCACTTTGGGGTATTTATTTGAAAAAAACAAGAACACGGATTTGAAAAGTCATATGCGCCCCTATGTTTACTGCAGCATTATTTACACTAGCCAAGATATGGAAGCAAGCTAAGGGCCTACCAATAGGTGAATGTATAAAGAAAAGCTGTGTATGTAAATATATACACACACATATACATTTTGTAAATATATATACCCCCTCCACACACACACACACACACACACACACACACACACACACAATGGAATGCAAGTGAACCATAAAAAAGAATGAGATCTTGCCATTTACAATAGCAGGGATGAACCTACAGGGTATTATGCTAAGTGAAATAAGTCTGACAGGAGAAGACAAATAAATGCCCTATAATTTCACTTATATGCAGAATTTTAAAAAATAAAACAAATGAACAAAACAAAGCAGGACACACAGATACGGAAAACTGTTAGCTGAGTGGGGAGAGATTAGGGTGTAGGTGAAATAGGTGAAGGTGATTAAAAGGTACAAACTTCCAGTTGTAACATAAATAAGTCATGGGGGTGTAAAGTACATGTTACACTGTAATAATTTTGCATGGTGACATGGTAACTGGACATCATGGGGATTTCTTAATATATAAAAATTTCAAATCACTATGACATATACTGAAGACAATAGGAAAGTGCATGTCAATTATACTTCAGTAAAAAAAGGAGACAACAGAAGTAAAAAAGAAAAATACTCATAAATCCTTTGAGTGAAATGCGGAGTAACATAAAAAATAATTAAGAACTAGTTTGTTTTGGCACTTGGGCAGTTCACATGGATAAGATTGCAGGCTAGAGTCGAGTCCAAGATACGCCAGGTATTAACCCATTAGTCAGTGGTTTGTGAAGAGTCTGGGAATCTGAGTGGCTACTGGGGACTATTCACCAACCACAAAAATAGTTTAATGTTCAACTGGCAGGAGCGTATTTGTGTATCCTGGGTATCTCAAAAAATGGCATCTCTTCTTTTAGGTACATATTTACACTTCAGTGTAAGTTTACCAGCAATTATCAATCTGTTAATGCTGAATTTACAGAGACACAAAAGATTTTCCCTTAAATCATTTGAAAGAGAGATTTCTTCAGATATTTGCAGTCAAAGAAATTGAAGAGAAATTAATAAATCTAAGTGTGGAAGTGCTATTTTATATGTTAGAATGTTTTGAAAGGCAGCAAAAACCAAGAGGGGAAACTGTAATGAACTCTTTTTTTCTAATTTTTGAGAGAGAGAGAATGCACGCACACACACATGCACACACACAAGTGGGGGAAGGGCAGAGAGAGGGAGAGAGCATCCCAAGCAGGTTTTGTGCCATCAGTGCAGACCCTGATGTGAGTTTCAAAACTCATGAATGGTGAGATCCTGACTTGAGTTGAAATCAAGAATTGGACCCTTAACCGACTAAGGTGCCCAGGCACCCTCCCCCAACTTTGTTTTAATGAACTAACTCTTAGATGGTAGGTTGCAAACCTTTAGATGGTTATTTTTAGGTTCTTAGTGATGTGGGAAGGGGATGATGGTGGTGATGTGGAGAGGTAAACACCTAGGTGTAAATTGGGAGAGAATTTTGATATTTGAAGGTTACTGTGTTGGATGATCAGGTAATTTCTTGCCGATTAATAGATTAATGGTGAGTTCCACTTCTTAAAACAGGTTTATGATAGCCTAGTGATTCCAATCATCCATTCACTTGGGTAACTGATATCTTGGCCCACCACAGAGAAGCCTGATACGCAGAATACCAACAGGACTGATAACAATGAACAAGTCACCTGAAGAAAGAAACGCTTTAAATGGATTTAGTACTGGCACCTGGGCAGCTCAGTAGGTTAAATGTCTGACTTTTTGGTATCAGCTCAGGTCATGATCTTGCTGTCCATGGGATTGAGCCTCACATTGGACTCTGTGATGACAGCATGGAGTCTGGGATTCTCGCTCTTCCTCTCTCTCTGCCCCTCCCCTGTATATTCTCTCTCTCTCTCACAATAAATAAATATTGAAAAATAAATGGGTTAACATTAAGCACGAGTCATTAATTATCTACTGCTTCGGTTACTTCTTAATTCTACGAATTGACTACTGTACCCACAGTTCTAGGCCACTGATTACATTTCCCTTTCTTTGTTTACTAGGGTTTACCAGGGGGTGCAGATACCCGGAAGATGTGCAAGGTAATTTACAGAAGTAAGAATATACTCGAGCACTTACTTACATGTATATTTCTGATTCCCTTTTAGTATTTATTCTGTTTATGTACCTTTTTGTTTCAATGATAAGGGTTAAATATTCACAAGGATTGGGGACTACTGGAAAGTAAACACTGTCCCCAAATGAATTCAAAGACCTTTTCTAAAATGGCTCTTTATAGAGTCCCAAAATGGACATACTCCTAGCACTTTCACTAGATCAACATGTAGGCTAAATCATTACTATATTTTCCCAGGTAGTCTCCAGACTATAATTATTTACCTTTTGAAGAGTCTCCATTCTTGTTTGCTGAGACAAGAAACATCCTTGTTTTTGGAATGCATGTGAGTGCAGCACAGGGCATGTGCTGAGGTCTCACACAGTAGAAGGCTACTTGCTCTTGAGTATCCAGGTATGCACATAGCTCAGTGCTTGAGTTTAAAACCAGGGCACAATCAGTATTGACAGGGGAGGTGCCCCTGGCAATCTGGCCTGTGAAGATCGCCCTGTCATGGCCTTGGTTCCTTGCCTCCAGAGAGCCGACACTCCTTCCCTGGGGTGGATGAGCAGAAGAGACAGAGATACCCGGCCTTCCCAGGGTGAAGCTGTCAAGATGCCATTGTTGAAGTCTGTCGCCTTTCCTGAAGCACCTGCCTTCAGATCTGGGGAGGACATCCTGGCCTCAGGAAATCCCCACCATACATCTTCCTGTGTCCCAAGTGGCCCCTTACCTCCAGAAGGAGGTCTAGCTGATCCCCCCGGCAGTAGGCATCTCGAGGGTGAAGGACAGTGGCTCTGCTGTGTGCAGCACTGGTGGTGGTGTTCACGTAGGTGAAAGGTCTGGGTGGGATCAGCTGGTCTAGTTTCTCCATGATTCCCTTTATTCTCAGCTCAGTCTCTGCTGATCAAACTACTGGATGCAGTGGTACTTCAGGACATGAAGGCTTCATGATAAAACTCCAGTGATAGAGGGAGATGGGCATCTTAAGTGTAGTCCATATCTGAGGTGATAAGGAATACAATAAAGAACATAGATGATGTCTTTATGTAATATCATCATTTTTGGTAGGCTAGCCAACTTCGATCTTTTATAGAATAAGAGCAGGTGCAAAACCTGAAATAAAATGATACGGAGATTTTATTATCATACATGTTTCATGGGAAAAATAAGTTTCCTCAAATTTGGTGGTAGAACTGCACGTTTCACCAGCTAATCTGTTTTGGGTTCTAGGATCTTCTTCCCTAAAGTGGTGATGATAAAATACACTTTTACTGGGGCGCCTGGGTGGCTCAGTTGGTTAAGCGTCTGACTTCAGCTAGGTCATGATCTCACAATTTTTGAGTTCAAGCCCCGCTTCAGGCTCTGTGCTGACAACTCAGAGCCTGGAGCCTACTTCAGATTCTGTGTTTCCCTCTTTCTCTGCCTCTCCCTCACTCTTGCTCTCTCTCTCTCAAAAATAAATGACCATTAAAACATTTTTTTAAAAAATACACTTTTGCTGGGCAATTGTCAAGACAGGAAAAATTGTTTTTTAACTGCAGAGCACACAATTTTTATTGCTGTTTTATTATTTAATCTTAAAGCTAGAACTCAGTCATTAAAAATATTCTTAAGTAAATGTTTAAGATGCAGGGGGATTTTATGTAAGATACGATTTTTTTTCTGTACTTTTATACTCTGCTTAAACATTTTGTGATATTTATTAGTATTTTTCAGATTGTTCTAGTTAGGAGATAATCAACATAGGTTTATAAAAATATCTATTTTCTAATCATAAAATACCACTGATTATTAAAATGCTTTTTTTTTTTTTAGAGTTTATTTATTTTGAGAGAGAGAGAGAGAGTGGGGGGGCACACATGTGAACAGGGGAAGGAAAGAGACAAGGAGAGAAAATCCCAAGCAGGCTCTGGGCTGTCAGTGTGGAGCCCAACATGGGGCTTGACTCACAGAACATGACCTGAGCTGAAATCAAGGATCAGAAACTTAGCCCACTGAGCCACCCAGGTGCCCCTGAAATAACATTGATTATTAAAAATGGGAGATGTGAAACTGTATAGGGGATATAAATCAGTGATAATTATACCAACCATTGATAATTATTATTCATCTTATGGTGATTTTTCTTTCATTTTTCTGTATGCCATTTAACATGATTATGAACAAATTAAATATTACCAATGAATTTTGATTTAAAAATAGTATTGTTAAAAACTTCACCTTATGTCACTGGCTCATATAGTCTTCCAGCCTATGGATACAACTTAACAGTTTACCTATTTCCATCTTTGTATTTTTATTGCATTCAACTTTTATAATCCTGTGAAGAACACTTTTGGTATACATCTTTGCAATCCAAGTTATTTGCTGAGAACTCAGAAACAGAATTATTGGTCCAAGGTGGTGAACACTGTTAAAGCTCTTAACACATGATGGCAAATAGTTTTCCAGAAATGTGGTGCTAATTTGTGCCTGAAGGAGAAGTGAATGAGAATTGTAGTCTTACAACATGCTTTCGACACTGGCTAGTTCAATTTTAGAGATATTTACCTGGATTAAAACCTAACTCTGTCACCCACTAGTTACACAATCTTGGTTAAGTTTGTTAACTTCTCTGTTCGTCAGTTTCATCATCTAAAAAACTGAGTCATAAAGATACACCCCTTATATGTTATTTTATTAATGGACTAACATGAAAAACATTGGGAATGGTACCTGGTACACACTAAGTGTTTGTATTACCATCCCTGGTATTTGATAAAAATGCTTTTATAAAGAAAAATATCAACATATCAAATAACAAAATAATCATAGTAATTATAGTACTATCTCACAATTTTCAATAAAGGCAGAATAACTTGTGTTAGACCAATTCTGCAGATAACAATAAACCAAAAATAAAGAAAATCCTTCCCATAGCGCTAGAGAGTTACCACTAGCAGGTTGACACTGGAGGGAAGTTGAAACTTGGAATAAGGAACAGCACTGGGCTTGCATTGTAGGGGGTGTTAACTCAAGTTCTTCAAACAGAAGGGAAATTCAACCAATAGAAACATGGATATTCTGGAAGGAATGAAAACACCAGAAATGCTAATAATAAGGATAAATATAAAATTCTAAATGTTTGTCTCCTAATTTCTTTAAAATGAATGTAATTATTATTATTTTTTAAAAGTTTTTTCTTAGGTTTATTCATTTATTTTGAGAGAGAGAGAACACGAGCACAGCAGAGGGAGAGAGAGGGAATCCCAAGCAGGCTCTGCACTGTCAGCACAGAGCCCAATGAGGGGATCCATCTCATCTACCATCAGATCATGACCTGAGCTGAAACCAAGAGTCAGATGCTTAACTGACTGAGTGCCCCAAAATGTTTGCTTATTTTTGAGGGAGAAAGAGCCCAAGCAGGGGAGAGACAGGGGCACAGAGGATCCAAAGCAGGCTCCATGCTGACAGCAGCCAGCCTGATGCGGGGCCTGACCTCACAAACGGTTAATTTCATGACCTGAGCCAAAGTCGGATGCTCAACTGGCTAAGCTACCCAGGCACCCCTAAAGTGCATGTAATGATTTAAAGTAAAAACCAATTTTGTAATAATATGAAAACTACAACATAAAGAATGGGGAGATGAGTCAATGGAAGTGAATAGTTGAAAGGTTATTACAGATTACATGAAGTAGCACGATATTAACAATAAAAGAGTGTATATAATAATACCTACAGGAAACACTTAAAAAAAAAACCTTATAGCTGTAAAAATAATAAAGAAACTAAAAGGAAATTCTAAAAAAATTCAATTCATCCCAAAAGAGGAACAGAAGGGCCAAAGAGAAAACAAACAGCAAGTTGGTGGATTTAAATCTAGTGATTAATTTTATTAACAGTAAATTGCCTAGGGCACCTGGGAGGCTCAGTTAGTTCAGCGTCTGACTCTTGATTTTGGCTCAGTTCTTCATCTCATGGTTAGCGATTTCAAGCCCCACATTAGGCTCTGCACTTACAGCATGGAGTCTGCTTGGGATATTCCCTCTCTCTCTCTCTCGCTCTCTCTCAAAATAAATAAATATAAACATTAAAAAACCAGTAATTTGACGAAGCATATTTTTTTTAATTTTTATTTTTAAGTAATCTCTACATACAATTTGGGTTTGGACTCATAGCCCCAGGATCAAGAGTCATGTGCTCTATTGACTAAGCCAGCCAAGTGTCTCTATTTGCTGTCTAACAAGAATGTAGGTTAAGTATGAAGTTATCTATAGACTGAAAGTGAATGGATGGAAATTAATATACCATTTAAGCATAAAAAAGCTAATATTAAAATAGACTTCAAGACAAAACAGTTACCAGACATAAAGATGGACATTTACAAGTGGTAAGAGTCAATTTGCTAGAAACATAGGAATCATAAATGTGTATGTGCCTACACATCCATGTATTTATATGTGAAAAAAAATTGACAGAATTCAAGGGACAGATCAAGAAATTCACAATAATTAGAAACTTAAAAACCTATTTTAGTTGCTATAGGAACTAGATAAGAAATAATAAACTAGAAGATAGGAACATTATCAGAGTACTTTCTTAATCATCAGATATTATCAGATAATTCTCAGAATTTTTAATTGTTATAACTTCAAATAAAAAATTTAAGTAATTTTTAGTATGATAGAATTATACTCTGTGCAAAAAACTTGTTGGTGAAAATAAATAGGAAACTCCTGATTCAAGAAGGAGGACAAGGGATATATTACAGCCTCAATTTCCCACAGAATGAAAGACAGAAAAATAAAAAACTTAAAACTTTCTAAGTATTCTTGGAAATAGGAAGAGGTACCTTAATTAGACCATAATTTATAAGAAGTCTGAAAAAGAGGGGGGCTTGGCTGGCTCAGTCAGTAGAATACATGACTCTTGATCTTGGGGATCATGAGTTCAAGCCCCACATTGGGTGGAGAGATTACTTAGAAAGAAACAAAGAAACAAAGAAACAAACAAAGAAATGTCAACAGTAAAAGGCAGGAAAAGTAAAAGGCAGAGGAGATTAGATCAAGGAAGAAAACCATGGCTCCAAATGCATGTCAGTGAGAGTTCTGCAGAAGATGGAAACCACTTCAGGGCTACTACAAACCTGGAGGAAATTGATGATTGGATTAAGAGGTGGTAAAGGAGTGGCCCATAGGAGGAGTATTGGGATGGTTAATACTTCCCTATTTTTCCCCTTGTGCATGGCCAGGCAGATAGAAATGGGAACTTTTGTACTCTACTGTGAGTAAAAGCTATAAATATTTAAGTTTGAGGATGCAGGGTAGGACCCTGAATGTGTGGCAACACCCTAGACAAATGCAGAGCATTTATTGCCTTGAGTACTTTCTGCAGCTGAGCTACAAACACGCTGGAGAAAATAGGTAACAGTACTCAGAGGCCTGGCCACCACAGAATCTTAAGTATAAGAATGTACACCCAGCCAAGAATTAGTCAAAATTTTATGAAAGCCAACTCATGAAAGAAAAGGTATTAAGTTCAATAAAGAGAAAACAAAGTAATAGAAACAGAAAAAGCAAAACAAGACTTTAAAGCAAGTATATTTCTATCCTCAGAGAAATTCCAGGTGATCTTTGCATCCATAAATTAATGAATCAGAGACCATGGAAAACAAAATCTTGTTGTTCAATATGCAAAAGTCAACTGTATTCCTTTACATCAGCAACAAGGAATTAGAAAATGTATTTAAAAAACACTATTTACAACAGCAACAAAAAATTATAAAATAATGCCTAGTTATAAATCTAATAAAAGATATACAAGACATATACGCAAAAAGTTTAAAATTTACTGAATGATCTTAAAGACCTAATAAATGGAGAAAGATTACATGGTGCTAAAGACCAAAATAATGTTATGAACATGTCAGTTTTCCCAAGTTGATCTACATGGTTAATATAATGCACATAAAATTTAAGTAAGATTTTTTCCAGCAAATTTGGCAGACCAACTGTAAAACATATAAAGAGTAAAGGGTCAAGACCAGCCAGGAACATTGTGAAGTAGATTAAGCAAAGGTAACTTGACCTACAAGTTCTTAAGAGTAACTATGAAGCAAATTATTATTATATTAATTATAGCAATGCAGCATTGATATGGGGAAGATATATTAGTCAGTGGAGTAGTACAAATGGAGGAGGATCTGTACTTATCAGAAATTTTGATATATGACAAAAAATGTCTTGACAAATCAGCAGTGAAGAAAACTACCACAAAAGAAGAACGGAAAAGGTGATCATCCATAAGGAAACAAAAATCAGCCAAGAAAAAAACTCAGATCCGTCACAGGATTAAATGTCTAAAGCAACCTTTAAAGGTTTAAATAGAATATTTAGATAAATAATCTGACACCGAAATAGGGAAGGGTTTCTTAATACTCAAAAAGAATCAACTGTTTATAAAGGCGGATTTTACTATATTTTACTATATCAACATGAAAAGGTGTTGTGCAGAAATGTCATTAAAGAAATGAACAAACAAGCTACACATGGGGAGAAAATCATCACAGATGTGTATGTGACAGAGGAAGAATGTGTGCATGCGTGTGCGCGTGCGCGCGCGCACACACACACACACACACACACACACACACACACACACACACTCTATTATCATCTCCTGTGCTGCGTAATGGTTACCAAACATGTTAGTTCTTCAAGGTTGTGTAAGCTTTTCAAATTCCCTTACTACGATGTCTAACTCTGGTTGTTTGGACTTTCCTAGAACAGGTGAAGTAGGAAGTAAAATTATACTTATGTTAAGACACAGAAAGAGATTCCTTTGTGGAGTGTTGGAAAACTGTAAACGTGATCCAGGAGGCAAATATAAACAGTACCAACAGTAACTTACGATTTTTCATACTTGTCATGATTAGGATCCCACAAGAGAGAATACAAAACAAACACACAGCAGAAAAGAAATGCAGAAACACATAAAAAATGTCTAACTCCTGATTCTTTTGTTCTAAGTTTCTACCAGCACAGAACCCTGCCTCCCTCCCACCCCAGCATCTCTTACTATCCCGCCAACGGCCACCTTTGGCTATCAACTTGTCCCTTCAACTGAAGCGCTATTCTGAGACATGAGAGCCCACCATGGACTCTATGAAACTGAGCTGTCAATGGCCGGTAAGATGCAGGATTGCTAATGTTGAGGTCAAGTCTCCTGGCTAGTTTTTCACCTAACAGGTTTATTATACTCTTCCCTTAAACACAAAATGTAGACACAGAACACCTCGGCAAATGTTGACCGTGATCGTCACGTTATCCCCGGGCCCTTTTAATATAACTTGATTTTCCCAGCATCTTTATTATAATTCTTATTACGTTCCTTATTCTTAACTAGCCTTTTTAGTATCACTGAAGATTGAAAAGATTTTAAAACTTACATTTAAAAACTTCAATGTTTTTCCATTGTTAACATCTTAATTTCTGTCTTTGTGCAAGAACTTCAAGTTGTATTTTAAAAGCATACTGCTTAGTGGTTCTTGGGTGGCTCATTTGGTTAGGCGGCTGACTTTGGCTCAGGTCATGATCTCATGGTTGATGAGTTTGAGCCCTGCACTGGGCTCTCTGCTGTCAACACAGAACTCACTTCGGATCCTCTGTTCCCATCTCCCTCTGCCCTTCCCCCACTCCTGCTCTTGCTCTCTAAAAAATAAATAAGCATTAAAAAAAAGATTGCTCGAGTGCTTCCTTTCTAAAATTTTCCATCTTTCAAATGACTCTCCCCTAGAAACACCTCCTATCCTAGATTCCCAGTTTATACATAGACATTAGAAGTTTGGATACCCAAGAAAAAATGTTACCTTTTCCCTCACCTGCACAGTTGTGAAAATGTTTTCATACCTCTAAAGATTGTGTTTAATATACATAGGAACTACCATAAGCTGAGTGTTGAGGCTTTGTTCTGAAGCCACAAGAGTACAACTGGGGTGCATCTCCTCTGTGCCAAAAGAAAACACAGGCAAAGTTGCCTGCATGCTTTTAACTTGGAAACACAATCTTCTGCTTATTTCAGCAAAGCTATCAGGCATGCCAACTCCACCTTAAGGGGGTGTCTGAATCACAAGCTGTGGTTATCAGTTCATGCAGAATGGGGGAGGAAAAATGAAATTCTTCGAATAACTTTAATGTCTTTAGACTTCACTAGTCTAGTTATAGTACATACACAATAGACACCTGACGAAGTAAAGAGTGGATTTAACTCAATGTTTCTTCACCTGAAAAACTGTAACTGCCTAGTTGCCATCTGAGCCTTGTCATCAAGACCCAGTTGCCAGGATTCTAGTGCATATTATCTTGTACGTTGTAGGTACTCAAAATTTGAATTGAACTGATGGAACCTCAAATACAATGTAGGCAAGACAATGATATTAACTCTCAGAACAACAGCATAATAGCTTACAGTCATGAGTTTGAATCCATCTGGGATTTGGATTCTTAAATTTATAGAAATGGTGCCAGAAAGAGCAGGTACCCGAGGCAATTGTACCAGTGCCCATAGAAAGCAGTAGCTGATTACACTTTGGATCCCTCCACAGTCTCATTTGTGCTGTCCCACACAGGAAGTTAAGCATATTTAAACATGTCTGTTTGTCTATTTAAGAATCAAGATCTGTTTCATAAGCACATAATAACCCTTTCAACATCCTTGATCATGCTTTACTGAACTGGCGTTAACAATACTCCTTTAGGTCTTCACATGAGGACAGTTGGAGAAGCTGTTTGAACTTAATGTGTATGACTGGGTCCAGGATTGCTCAATTCTGCCCTAGGGACCCTTTAAGAGATAAAGATTTACAGTTCTGGTTTGGTTGCTCCTTAGGAGACTAATGTTAGCAACCATCCAAGTTTACCACCCACTCTAACACACAGATTTATGCATTTTAATTTGCTCTAGTTATATTGATGTTGACATTTAATGTCAACCTGACATTTCTTCCTGAAGCAAGAATAACAGATATGCTGGACTTAACTGAGAGCACAGAAGAGAATTTAAATGGTTTGTCCCAATTATCTAGTATGCTTGCAAACAGAGCTGAGATCAGGATTCCTGTCACTCTGACCTCTGATTTAGAGCACTTGCCAGCACTCAGCATTACTCCAACACGAATGGTATAACCAAGTTCATGTAGATCCTTGTGGTTCATATATTTATTGTCCATTATGCTTAAAAGACTCCCACCCCCTTTAACCACTCAAAAGCCTCATGTGAGCAAGATAAATGGTCCTCTTTATGTGTGCTCTCCTTGTAGTGTGTAGCTTGGTCATTATCTTTGATTGAGTATCTTCCTTTCCCCTATGTTTATGGGTCTAAATGAGGGATGTAAACATGAGAGCTCAGCCAGGGGAAAAAAGGGCCATGTATTTCCACAGTAAAATACAAGCAAGGAGATCATCAGTTCTTGGGGGGGGGTATGAGTAGGGTAAGAGTAGTGCAGGCCAGGATCTAAAAGAGCCCAAGGAAAATGGGCACATTGCCAGCATCAGCCAAGTGAAGAACAGATGTCCAGGGAATGGTCACTGGAGCCTGAGCCACAAGTCAGGGAAATGGCTGCTGTGGCTCCAGCAATCAAACAAGATGTGCCTCATTGCCAAGGTGGTGTTGCTGATAGTAGGAGGGATCCTGTCTGTGGGATCTGAGTACCCATGGAAGGATGAGAGAAAATGCAAAAACAAAAAAGACTCAAAATTCCTTTTACCTTCATAGGAAACATCTTTCACACTGCTAGTAAATAACAATATAATCATTTGTGTTTGCAATACGTGTAATCCAGCTTCATGAAATTTTGACACTTTCTCACATTTTAGAATCCTGTCTGAGAATTTTAGGGGTAAGATAAAACCATCCCAGACCCCCTAACATGTTCTAGTGCCTTATGGAGATCTATCTTCTTTTGAAAACTGTCTGCTCATGTCTTCTGTCCATTTCTTCACTGGATTATTTGTTTTTTTGGGCTTGAGTGTCATAAGTTCTTTATAGATTTTGAATATATCTAATATGTCATTTGAAAATATATTTTCCCATTCTGTCAGTTGTCTTTTAGTTTTATCAATGTTTCCTTCGCTCGGCAGAAGGTTTTTATCCTGATGAGGTCCCAATAGTTCATTTTTGCTTTTATTTCCCTTACCTCCACAGACACGTCTAGAAAGAAGTTTCTGCGGCTGAGGTCAAAGAGGTTGCTGCCTGTTTTATTCTCTAGGATTTTGATGATTTCCTCTCACAGTTAGGTCTTTCATCCATTTTGAATTTATTTTTGTGTATGGTGTAAGAAAGTGGTCCAGTTTCATTCTTCTGCATGTCTCTGTCCAGTTTTCCCAGCACTACTTGTTGAAGAGACTGTCTTTTTTCCATTGGATACTCTGTCCTGTTTTGTTGAAGATTATTGGCCATATATTTTAAAAATCAGTAAGCTTTAAATCTGGAAGCTTTAGAAATTAGTGGGACTTAACATTAGGAGAGCCAGAGGGTGACAGAAGTGGAGTCCTCACCCTTCAAGAGTCAGCATGTGAAAAAGCTTTGCCTGAGACACCACACAAAAGCAGCAGTTGAAAAGTGGGGTGTACATGAAGGAGATTTACTAATTTTAGAACATGTGCAAGAGGAGCAGGGATTTGTAGGTGATTTGTCCAGGAACAAAAGGGCTGGCAGGTACTTTTTTCTTGCCTTCTGCTAGCCCAGAATGCTGGATGCTTCTAGAAGACAATGATAACACTCTCCATCTACTTTGCTTTCACCATGTGTCCCGCCCTGGGGATTCCCTTATGGACCTGCTTGCCCAAATCCCTCACCTTAGCACATACTCATCCAAAGTGATTACTACCCTGCCACACCCAGCAGGAAGCCCTATCTAGGACCAGCGCCCCTCAAAAATGATTCCTGCCCTGGGAAGGGATGGCAATAACCCCACACACCAGCACACCTGTAGTTCCTGCAGCCTTGGCTCTGAGCTGGCTGTGCAGTGTGCTAGCCCTGCCTTTCAGCACACAGAGAGCCAGGCTGAGGGTTGGTTGCACCCACCAGCAAGCCCATGGCAGCTACAGCCAGGCAACTCAGTAGTTACGAACAACCCATGCTCTGTACACCCACAGCAGGTGAAGTGGGTCATTGCAGCCAGTTGGGCTGAGTGTCAGCCTTACTCACTAGAATGCCCATCGCAGCTGAGGGTAAGCCATAACAGGAGAGTGCACACAGCCTAAAAGGAGCACCTGGTTCTAGTTACAAAGGGAGATTGGCTATAGGGCAACACAGGACCTCTTTTACTAAGGCAATTACTTTCAAGACCAGGAGACACAGCTGACCTATCTAATACATAGAAACAAACAGAGATTTAGACAAAATGAGGAGACAAAGGAATGCACCCCAAATCAAAGGGCAAGACAAAAATCACAGAAAAGGGGTTAAGTGAAATAAGCAATATGCCTGATAAAGAGTTCAAAGCAATGGTCATAGAGATACTCACTGGACATGACAAAATAGTGATGGCTCAAGTAAGAATTCCAACCAAGAGATAGGGGGAAAACAGTTAACGTTGAAGAATACAGTAACTGAAATGAAAAATGGAGGCAATCAACAGAAGCTGAGAGGATGTAGAACAAGAGATTGGTAATCTGGAAAACTGTATAATGGCAAGCAATCAAACTGGACAGCAAAAAGAAGAAAATAATAAAGGAGAATAGGTTAAGGGAGCTCTGTGACATCATCAAATGTACTAACATTCACATTATAGCAATCCCTATAGACGATTATAGGAAGGAAAAGAGAAAGAACAGAAAATTCACATGAAGAAGAGCTGAAAACTTCCTTAATCTGGGGAAGGAAACAGACATCCAGGTCCAAAACAGATGAACCCCCAACAAGATGAACCCAAGGAGACCCACACCAAGACACATAATAATTATTAGACTGCCAAAGACATGGGATGTTAATATGAACCCCAGTAACCACAAAACAAAACCTATAATAGACACACACACACACACACACACACACACACAAGTAAATAGATAGATAGATAGATAGATAGATAGATAGATAGATAGATAGTAATTCAAGCACTAACCCTAAAGAAAACCATCAAACCACAGGGGAAGATAGCTAGAGAGGAAGACTGAAATAGAGAAGAACAACAAAAACTACCGGAAAACAATTGACAAAATGGCAACAAGTACATACCTAAAAATATTTTAAATGTAAATAAACCAAATGCTCCAAACCAAAGACATATGCTGACTGAATGGATGAAACAATGATCCATCTAGATGCTGCTATTCACCTCAGACCTAAAGATATATACAAACTGAAAGTGAAGAAACTGGGAAAAAAATATTTCATGCAAATTAAAGCAGAAAAAAAAGCCAGGATAGCAATATTTATATCAGGCAATATAGACTTTAAAACCAAGACTGTAACAAGAGACAAAGAAGGGCTTACATAATTAAATAATAAGGAGATCACTCCAAGAAGAGGATATAACAATTATAAATATCCATGCACCCAACACTAAAGCACCTAAATACATAAAGCAAATATTAACAGACATAAAGAAATTGACAATAATAATAGTAGGGAACTTTAAGACCTTAATTACATCAATGGATAGATCATCCAGACAGATAATAAGCAAACAATGGCTTTGAATGGCACATTAGAACAGATGGACTTAACAGATATATACAGCACATTTCCATCCCATAACAGCAGAATACACATTCTTTTCAAATGTTTGTGGAACATTTTCCAGGAGAGCACATATTAGGTCCAAAAATCAGTCTTAATACATTTAGGAAGATGAAAATTACATCAAATATTTTTTTTGCCTATAATATGAAACTAGAAATCAATTATAAGAAAAATTGGAACAAATAAGGAGGCAAACAACATGCTAGTCATCATCCAATTGGTCAACAAAAAACTAAAGAGGAAATTTAAAAAATGAAGACAAATGAAAATGAAAACAGTTTAAGATCTTTGAAATGCAACAGAAGTTGTTTTAACAGGAAAATGGAGAGTAATACAGGGCTACTTTCTGAAAAATCTGAAGAAAACAAATCTTACATCTTCAGGAACTAGAAAAAGCAGAGCAAATAAACCCAAAGTCAGTAGAATGAAGAAAATGATCAAGATTAAAGCAGAAATAAATTAAACAGAGACAAAAATAGAAAATACCAATGAAACCAACTGCTGGTTCTTTGAAAAGATAAACAAAATTGGTAAACATTTAACCAGATTCATCAAGGAAAAAAAAAAGATACACGACTCAAAATAAAAAATGGAAAAAGAGAAGTAACACCACATAAAGGATTATAAGAATATTATGAAAAATTATATACCAACAAATTGGCAACCTAGAGATATGGATAAGTTCCCAGAAACATAATCTTCCAAGACGGATTCAAGGAGAAACGGAAAATCTAAACTGATAGATTTCTAGTAACAAAATTGAAACAGTAATCAAAAAACTCCCAAGAAACAAAAGTCAAGGACCAGACATCTTCACAGATAAATTCTACAAAGCATCAATTCTTCTCCCATTGCTCAAAAACATAGAAGAAGAAGAAAAACTTCCAAATTCCATCTATAAAACCAGTATTATTATCCTGATACTCTAACCAAAAACCCTACCAAGAAAGAAAACTACAGGCCAGTATCTCTGATGAACAAAGATGCAAAAGTCAGCAAAAAAAAAGTATTAGCACATCAAATTGAACAATACATTAAAAGGATCATTTACCATGATCAAGTGCAATTTATTTCATAGATACAAGGATGGTTCAATATTTGAAAATAAGTCAATGTGATACATACATCACATTAACAAGACAAAGGAGAAACCACATGATCTTCACTATATGCAGAAAAGCACTTGACAGATTCAAAATCCAATCATGATAAAAGCCATCAACAGAGTTAATTTGGAGGGAACATACCTCAATATAATAAAGACCAAATATGAAAACCAACAACATCATATTCAACTGGTGAAAAACTGAAAGGTTTTCTTCTAAGATGAGGACCAAGACAAGGATGTTCACTCTTGCCACTTTCATTCCACGTAATATTGGAAGTGGCAGCTTCAGCAATCAGATGAGAAACAAAAGGGATCTCCATCGGTAATGAACAAGTAAAACTGTCACTATTCGCAGATGATATATTATAAATAGAAAATCCTAAAGATTGCACCAAAATGATTTAAATTGATAAATTAATTCAGTGAAGTTACAGTCTACAAAAATAATGTATAGCAATCTTTTGTATTCCTATACACTAATAACAAAGTAGGAGTAAGAGAAATTAAGAAGATAATCCCATTAGCAATGGCAACAAAAAGAATAAAATACCTAGGAATAAATTTAACCAAGATGTTTACTCTGAAAACTAGAGAACATTGATGAAAGAAATGGAAGATGATACAAGTGGAAAAATATTCCATGCTCATGGATCAGAAGAACTGATATTATTAAAACATCTATGCAACTAAAAGCAATGTACTGATTCAATGCAATCCTTATAAAATACCAGTAGTATTTTTCTAAACACGAAAGTAAAGAATCCTAGAATTTATATGGAACCAAAAGATCCTGAATAGCCAAAGCAATCTGGAGAGGAGGAATAAAGCTGCAAGTATCACAATCCCAGATTTCATGATATACTCCAAAGCTAAAGTAATCAAAACAGTATGGTACTGGCACAATAGATACATAGATCAACAGAACAGATAGAGAGCCCAGTAATGAGCCCATACTTATATGGTCTCTTAATCTATGACAATGGAGGCAAGAATATGCAATAGGGAAATAACTATCTCTTCAACAAGTGTAGTTTCATGGACAGCTATATGCAAAAGAATGAAACTGGACAACTTTCTTACACTCTATGAAAAAACAAACTCAAAATGGATTAAAGACTTAAATGCGAGGCATAGAGCCATAAAACTCTTAAAAGGAAACATGGGCAGTAACCTCTTGGACACTGGCCTTCGCAACATATTTATAGATATATCTCCCCAGGCTGGAAAACAAAAGCCCAAACGAACTATTGTTACTACATCAAAGTAAAAAGCTTTTGCACAGCAAAGGAAATAATTAACAAAATGAAAAGGTAACCTACTGGATTGGAGGAATTATTTGCAAATGATGTATCTGATAAGGGATTAATATCTAAAATATATAAAGAACTTATATAGCTCAACGCCAAAAAATTGTAAAAAATTAAAAATATAAAAAAATGGGCATAGGACCTAAATAGACATTTTTCCAAAGATGACATACAGATGGCCAACAGGAACATGAAAACATGCTCAACTGTGGGAAATCAAATAGTTATGTCCTGATTAAGAAGATTATAGGGAACCTATTACACTGCTTTCTGAACCTTCTGAAAACAGCTGACCAGTATCTAATTAATGCATATTTAGGGGTTGGGTCCTGCCTGTGCTCATTAATTCCTTAAACCATGTTATCTATGGAATATCTTATCTTGTCCTCCACCCTGCTTTCAGCATCTGCTCTTTTGTAATCTTGGGAACACCTTGTTGTTCTCTCTCTTTTTTTTTCATGCTTTCTGTATGTTCTTACTGGTACATCGCCACTGACATATTGTGCAATGTTTTCCCTATAATGTATGCCTAATAAAAAGTCTCTGAGAGACTTCCCTCAGCCTCCCTCTCACCTCTCTTGACTTGCATGGAGTCTTGAGTAATCCTTTATGCTGTCCTCAGTTTTGCTGGACAAAGCCAAAAGCCAAACCCATGCCCCACGTTACTAATCATCAGGGAAATGCAAAACAAAATACAATGAAATATCACCTCATAGCAGTGGGAATGGTTGTATCAAAAAGACAAGGAATAACAAATGTTGGAGAGGATGTGAAGAAAAGGAAACACATGTGTACTGTTAGTGGGAAGGTGATTGGTATAATCTCTGTGTAAAAGAGTATGGAGGTTGGGGCGCCTGGGTGGCTCAGTCGGTTAAGCATCCTACTTTGGCTCAGGTCATGATCTCACTGTCTGTGAGTTCGAGCCCCGCGTCAGGCTCTGTGCTGACAGCTCAGAGACTGGAGCCTGTTTCAGATTCTGTGTCTCCCTCTCTCTCTGCCCCTCCCCTGTTCACGCTCTGTCTCTGTCTCAAAAATAATTAAACGTTAAAAAAAAATTAAAAAAAAAAGAGTATGGAGGCTCCTCGAAAAATTAAAAACAGAAATACCATATGATCTGGTAATTCCACTACTGGGTAAATAACCAAAGAAAATAAAATAAAAACACTATTTCAAAAAGAGATAGGCAACTCTGTTTATTGAAGCTTTATAATAGCCAAGATAAGGAAGCAACCAAAGTGTCCATTAAGAGATGAATGTATAAAGAACATGGGATGGACATACATACACACACACACACACAGAGGAATATTACTCAGCCATAAAACGAATGAGTTCTCGCCATTTGCATCAATATGGATGAACATAGAGGTACTACATGAAGTGAAATAAGTCAGAAAGACAAAGTGTTAGGATTTTACTTATATGTGGAGTCTAAAAACCCAACCAACCAACCAACCAGACCAACCAAAAAGAGAAACAGACTCATAAATATGGAGAACAAGCTGGTGTTTGCCAGAGGGAAAGGGGAAGACAGGTGAAATATGTAAAGGAGATGAAGAAGTACACACTTATAGGTGTGAAGTATATAAGTCAGAGATGGAAAGTACAGGACACAGAATGTAGGCAATAACACTGTAATAATAACGTATGGGGACTATACCTATTATGGTGAGCTTTGCATGATGTACAGAATTGTTGAATCACCATGTTGTACATCTGAAACTAATATAACAGTATATGTCAACTATACATGAATTAAAAAAAAAACGTGATCCTGAAAAACAGGGCAGGACTAAGCAACTTTCAGAGATTGGAAGAGATTACAGAGATGATTACTAAATTTAATGTGGGATCCTGTCTTGGGTTCTGGAACAGATAAAGGACATTAGTGGAAAAAATGGTGAAATTCAAATAAAGTCTGCACTTTAGGTAATAGTCACTAAAGTACCAATGTTAATTTCTTGGTTTTGTACATTGTACAATAATTATACAAGATGTGGGGTGCCTGGGTGGCTCAGTCGTTTAAGTGTCTGACTTCGGCTCAGGTCATTGTCTCACAGTTCGTGAGTTTGAGCCCTGCGACAGGCTCTGTGCTCACAGCTCAGAGCTTAGAGCCTACTTTGGATTCTGTCTCTCTCTCTCTCTCTCTCTCTCTCTCTCTGTCCCTCCCTCACTGTGCTCTCTTGCTCTCTCTCTCAAAAATAAACATTAAAAAAATTTAAAAAAATTATACAAGTTGTTATTATGTAAAGTTGGCTGAGGCCTATATAAGAACTCTCTATACTATGTTAGAAACTTTCTGTACTTATAAAATTATTTCAAATAAAAAAAATTTATAAACTGTCTTAAATGGTAGAAATAATATATTTCTCTGTGAAATGTTTCATTTTCCCCCTATCATCTACCAAACAAATGTAGCAAATAATTGAACATGTCCACACAGATTGGTGCCACCACTTTCATCATTTCAAGTTGCCATCTATACATGGTATAGTTCTGGGCTCTTCATCTTGCTTGGTATGTTTTTCATCTATAAAAGCTACACTGCTTTTTTTTTAATAACATGTCTTGGTATATCTTATTTTCTGGGGAGTGGGTGGTACATCTACTTGTTGCTCTAAATTTTCCAAATTAGCTACCCAATTGCCTTTTTTGTTCACATGTTGTTAGGAATCAGTGTGCCTAGAGTAAGGCAGAAAGATGGAATACTAACAAGATGCTGGTTCCTTCATTTGACCCAACACTGGGTATACCCCAGAAGTGACAAGATGGTACATTTCAGGTGATAGTAAAAGCTCTAAGAAATTCCTAGGAAGTCCAAGATAATTGCCTTCTGATGTACCTGATGGGAGGTTAGGGTTTAGGAAGAGGAAGCCAAGCCGGGGCAGGAGAAAGCTGGTAGCCATCAACAGGGAAAAGATTGAGGCAAGCATTCTGCACCCTTTGAATTTCCTTCTAATGCCCTGGTTAAACATTGATTGCTATCTTGCGACTGCAGAGGAGAAGCAGCAGCATTTTTCACTACCTAACTTGTAGCATAATACCATCAGCTACCACTAGAGAAACCTGAGGGTAGAGAGGAGAAACCTACACAGGCAAATGAATCAGTTAGTCCTAGACTTTAACTCCTCCCCTACTGCCACACATGGGAATGCTATTATCGTTTTATTTGGGACAGTACTTTATTGTGTGGGACTTCTTCACGCGTATACGTGTTTAGTATTCCCAACCCTTTGCCCTAAATGCTTTAGCAACGTGGTGTCATTACAGAAACCCCTAAATTTCCTTCACAGATTTCCAAATACCATTTTTGGTTGAGAAGCTGTGGTTTAGAGTATTAGATCACAAGAAGATGAGAGATCTTGGGAAAAACTGTGCTTGGGTGGAGGTACAGCAATGTCACTTGAGATCACTGTCACATTATGTCTGTGTGACAGACGGGAAATTGGGAAGGATATATCAAAATAGGCTCTTAGCCCTAAAGAACCCTTCTAAGAATCTCTGTAAACTCGCCACACCAAGGGCACAAGCTACAGCTTAGACTTTGGCTTATTCTCCTAGGGAGATATTACTGTTGATAGTAACAGATAATCTCCAAGAAATGTTACATCACAGGAAAAATGAGACATCTGAAGGCACAACCATTACGTAAGAAAGGGAAAAATATGGGCCAGATAAACAAGAATTAGGTTTATCGCATCATTAGAGAGGGAAAAGGGGAGATACTTATTATCTCACTGTAAAGCAGAAACAAGCAGTCATAAAAAAAGAACCAGTTAAAGATTCTCAGTCTGAAATAAATAATACCTGGAAGTAATAGTCTGGTGCAAGAGCAGAATGCATATAAAAGCCCAATTAGTAAACTGAAAGATCAGGTTGAGGGACTCCCCCAGAAATCATCAAATAGCAAAGAGTTTAATGAATATGAAAGACAAGTTAAAAGATATAGACAAAGAAATAAACATGCCAATATCCATAAGAATGCCAGAAAGGTAGGGTAAAAACCGAGTAAACAAACTGAGATGCCACATTACATTCAAGTACATAGGAAAATCACAAGTAGAACACATACTGGGTCATAAGGAAAACCTCAGCAACATTCATTATTTAAATGTAAGTTACAATGAAATCACAGAATTTTGAGTGAATAAAAATGAAATTACTTTTATCTAATGGTGTAGCATGCCATCAACTTACACTGGTGGGAATATGTAAATGTAAACATAGATATTAAATACTAGTAAGAATTAAGACTACATGAGCTAGATGTCAATGTCAGGAATAGAAAAGAAATAACACAGTAAACCTGAAAAAATAGGGAAATTATAAGTAGAAGAACAGATGTTAATAGGAAATAAAACAAAGAAACAATAATCAACAGCTAATAAAAAGCTAATTCTTAGAACAAAACTAAAAAGTGAGCAACTTTCCAATAAGTTTGATGCAACAGAAAGGATAAATATACAGATAATTCATTTAGAGAATAAAAAAAGGTATACTACAGCTGATACAAAGACTTTTGATATTATGACTATATCAATATATTTGCAAAGCTTGACCTAAGAACTATTTTCAAACTATATGACAATAAAATTGATGGGAGAAGATCTAAACTCAAAAAAGGTAATTATTCTGTGCACAGTGCCTTCCTTCCAAAGACTACAGCATGGGAGTAGGGAGAGACTAACTTAAACAGTAGAGAAACATGACAAACATGACCTCAGCCAGGTGATCAAGGTCAACATCAATAGTGACAAATCATATGCATCCTTGATATGTGGTGATACAAAGGACACTGCACTGCTGTAGTCTTCTTCTCTAAAACCCATAAATTCAATCTAACCGTGAGAAAAATACCAGATAAATCCCAATTGATGAACATTTTATGTAAAATACCTAATCAATATTCCTCAAAACTAAGTCATTTAAAAACAAGCGAAGTATGAAAAACTATTAAAGCCAAATGGAGTTTAAAAAGACATATCAGCTAAATGTCACATGGGATCTTGGACACACAAAAAAGACATTAGATTAAAACTAAAGAAATCTGAATAAGTACAGTTTTAGTTAATGATAGCATATCAATATTGGCTCATTATAACAATATACCATAGAATATGTGTTATAATAGTAATATATACCACATATATTTATATAAATGATGATGTTAATAGAAAAGTGCAAAGTATTTGGGAACTTTGTACTATCTCCTTCTTTTTTCTATAAATCTACAAGTGTCTTAAAATTTAAGCTGATGAAAAATTTAAAAATGTAATTATTAAAGAACACGAATTCACAATTAAAAAAAATCCCTCCCCAACCTGTACCACAAGGCACAAATTTTACCTGATTTTTACCCAATTTTATCTGTTATAAAAATTATTCAGAAATAGAAAAAAGGCTGAAAATTCCTCAAACTATTTTGTGAGGAAAGTAAAGAAAGAAAAAATTAATTTCACCAAGGGACAAAGCTGAATTATCTTTTTAAAATTTTGTTAAATGTTTTTTTTATTTTTTTTAAAATATGAAATTTATTGTCAAATTGGTTTCCATACAACACCCAGTGCTCATTCCAACAGGTGCCCTCCTCAATACCCATCACCCACCCTCTCCTCCCTCCCACCCCCCATCAACCCTCAGTTTGTTCTCAGTTTTTAAGAGTCTCTTATATTTTGGCTCCCTCCCTCTCTAACCTCTTTTTTTTTTTCCTTCCCGTCCCCCATGGTCTTCTGTTAAGTTTCTCAGGATCCACATAAGAGTGAAAACATATGGTATCTGTCTATCTCTGTATGACTTATTTCACTTAGCATCACACTCTCCAGTTCCATCCACGTTGCTACAAAAGGCCATATTTCATTCTTTCTTATTGCCACGTAGTATTCCATGTGCCCCAAAGCTGAATAATCTTAAATAGATTACTATCCAAGTGAATTCTGTTAATATATAGGAGAAGAAAACCATGACGGCTTAGTTTTGTCCCAGGAAGACAATGATGGACATCCATTGTATTTTCCCAGGAGGGACCCATTCAGAATCCCAGGGTTCACATGGTGGTGATTTTAAGCTGAAGACATTTGAGATTTGATGGATGCAGACAGAAACCTTCTTGGAGCATCCCTTAACTGACTAAAGGCAGCAACTTCTGGGAAATGAGGCTACCACAAATGTCCCTCTAGGGAATTTTAATGGCCATGAAAAGGACAAAGAGCACCTGCATAAACCAACATTATCACAAACTTTCTTCTATCCTATTTGTTCTCCTCAAAAACAAATGGTCTTTTCTAAAGAAACCTTTTTGTTCTTCCCAAAGTCTGCTCTCCCTCCTCCCCTTTCTCTAATAAATTAGAAAGATAATCCTCTAACTTTAAACATTTGAGAAGACTGCTACTTTTTTGTTGGCTCCCATATACACATATATAAACCTTTTCCTTATGTTCTTCTGTCTTTTATGAGTGTAATTCACAGGACTCTAGTTACTAAATATGAGACAACAGAGGAACAGTTTGTCCTCCCTGACCATCACATTCACATTTAGATGGAGGAAATGTGGTCATTTCAATTGATGCTTAAAAAGCATCAATAAAATGCAGCACTCATTTATAATTAAAAAATAAAACAATGTAAAAACGACCTCTCAGAAAACTAGAAGTCAAAACTTGACTAGTACAATAAAGAGGATTTATTAAAGCCCTACATCCAATGCGTTACACTTACCTGTAAAATTTTACAAGGATTTATACTAGTTAGCAATAAATTAAAATTGTTTGTCATCACAACTTTTACTTAATATTTCCCTGGAGTTGTAGCAAAGGTAGGAAGACCCAAAAAGGAAGAAAATAAACAATGACAGATAAGACAGGAAATGAGAAAATTGCCTGTTTCATTAAAACACAGAACTCTATATAGAGAATCCACAAATTATTAGAAGTAATAAGAAGACTGATTAAATTATTTGATACAAGATATAAGTGAGTTAAATATTGTCTCTCCCAAATTCACATCCACCCGGAACCTCATATGGTGACCTTATTTAGAAATAGAGTCTTGGCAAATATAATTCATTAAGGATGTAAAGATGAGATCATTCTCAATTTAGGGGAGGCCCCAAATTCATTGAGTGAGATCTTCAAAAAACAAAAGACAGAGGGAAAAGGAGATCCTGTCAAGTCCGAAGTAGAGATTCGAGTTATGTTACCACAAGCCAAGGAATGCTTGGGGTCACTAGAAGCTGAGAGAGGCAAGGAGGAGTCTTCCGTGAAGTCTGCAGAGGGAATGTGGCGCTTCTGACACCTAGATTTCATGCTCCCAGCTTCCAGAACTATGAAAGAATAAATTTAGGTTGTTTTAGCCACACAGTTTGTGGTACTGTGTTATGGCAACCCTAGGAAATTAATCCACATATAAAATCAATCGTATTCCTAGGCAGTAATAATGACCAATTGAAAATTTATCAGTAACAATTCTATTTGCGCTAACATATAAAATTAACACCAGATATAGAAGATTCTTATGGACAACACTATGAAGTGTTGAAGGACATAAAGGAAGGCATGAATAAATAGAATAGTAAGTAATGTTTATTAATAGGGGGAATATAACCAGTAGTATTTACCAGCACTTCCTACCCCATACCACTATGTGGACAGTTTCTTCTTTTATATTATAGTTGCACTTTTACTTTTGTTGTTTCTTTTAAACTTGGATTGGGCCTCCAGAGCGACCTCTCCAAACCCCAATTTCTGTGCTAATGCACAAAAGGTGTCAGTTCACTGGGGAACTGCCCCCTATGTGGAACGCTTCATGAATTTGAGTGTCATCCTTGCACAGGGACCATGCTAATCTTCTCTGTGTCGTTCTAATTTTTGTCCGTGTGTTGCCAAAGTGAGCACTATAGTTGCACCTTTAAATTTTTTTTAAGTTTGTTTTTTTATTTACTTATTTTGAGAGAGGGAGGGAGGGAGGTCATCCTTATTTCCATATCTTGAACTATTTCTAAATTTTCCCTCTTCAGTAAAATGCTGTAGAATTTTGGAAGATAGTTTTTGAAAAGATAAATGCTCTTTTCTATTTCAAGTATTTTGGGGAGTTTTTATCTTAAATAATTATTATAAATGAATATAAATAACCTTATCAAATGCTTTTGTGCATCTATGAAAATAAGCATTAATTTTTCTTAAATCCCTTATTGGGATTTCAGTGAATTACGTTGACAGATATTTTATTTTTAAAAGATCCTGAGAGAAATCACATTTGGTCACAAGGTCACGATTACTTCACCTTATAAGGGAAATTTATTTATTTATTTATTTATTTGAAAAACCTGGGGTATAAAAGTGAACTCTCATTAAGTAATATAGTTACTTAATTTCAATAGGAAGATACTTTAAATATTTTTAGCATCAAAATGACATCCATTTTTACTATAATGATACCAAATACCATTAAAATAGACGCAATTACTTCAGTAGTTAAAATTCATTTTGGGAATATAACCTGCCAAGGCATTTTTCTCTATATTAATTATATAATAGTTCTTATCTCCTCTCATCAAGGAATTTTCTTTTTAAACTATTACACATTTACCCTTAGGAATATGCTAACAAAAGAGGTGTTCTACATGATTCTCAACATTTGTGTAATTCAAACTTTAAGGGGAAAAAAGAAAATCCAAGAATTAAAAAATAGAGCAAAAGAACTTTGTGGAAACAAGGCGAATGGTACCACACTCACTGCAAAGGTTGGCAAATAAGGGGCATCAGTTCTGAGATTATGTGTGCTGTAAACCAGCACATGTGCCCTGAAATGAGAGGCACCAATAGAGGGCTCATCTCATGGAGCACACCGGCTGCCAAGAGGTCCTAAATTGAAAATAGCCTTTATAAAACCAACTTTAATATCCCTAATCAAGTTGGATTCTTATAACCCGAGTGGTTGTTCATCACTGTTAGAGGTGTCTTATCTTATACACTGATAGATTTGGCTAACTAATGTTTTACTTAGGACTTCCATATACCTATGTTCCCAAGTTAAATAAGCCAGTAATTGTCTTTTATTGTATGGTCTTTATCAGCTTTGGCATAAGGTTTCATAGGATAAATTGCAGGTTTTCCCTTTGTTTTCTAAAACAACTTGTGTAAGATAGGTTCATCTCTTCTATAAAAAGTTTGATAACTGTCACTTGCAAAAACCATCTAAATCTAGTGTTTGCTTAGAGAAGAAAGTCTTTAAATACCATGTGTATTTTCTTAATGCTTACTGTTCTAAGCTTTTTATTTCTCCTTAAGAGAAGTAAAATTATGGAATTTTATGTTTTTCCAAAAATGTATCATTTCCCTTAGCTTTCAAGTTTGTTGGTTAATAGGTTTATAACATTCCCTCTTAGCTTCTGGAATGTGTGTGTGTGTGTGTGTGTGTGTGTGTGTGTGTGTGTGTGTGCGCGCGCGCGTGCGCGCCTATTCTCATTCTGTAGTTCATTAAGACTGTCAATCAATTTTTAAGAAACATTTTTTTTAGTCTTTTCACAAAAACCTTATTTTAGTTTTGTTAATACTCCCTATGGCATAGTAAAAAATATATTGGTTTCTGTCCCTGGTTCTTGATACAAAGTTCCTAAAACTTCAAATTTCTTGAGCGATATAAGTGCTTTTTAAGAAATTTTTTTCTTGATGTTTATTCATTTTTGAGAGACAGAGAGAAACAGAGCATGAGCTGGGGAGCATCAGAGAAAGGGGGAGACAGGATGTGAAGTAGGCTCCAGGCTCCGAGCTGTCAGCACAGAGCCTGATGAGGGGCTAGAACTCACAAACCGTGACATCATGACCTGAGCTGAAGTCAGACTCTTAACTGACTGAGCCACTCCAGGTGCCCTGAGTGTTTTTATTCATAATGAGCCCCTTTAGACCACAACTGAGCTTATGATAACAAGATGATTCAGGGTAAGGCCCATAGATAGCCTCAGGATGAAGACTAGTCACCACAAAGCCTAAACACATGATTAAAGAGTGGGAGCTTACAGTCCTCCTGGGGAGGGAAAAGGGCTAAAGACTGAGTTATAAAAACTCATGAACAACATTTGCAGAGCTTCTGGGCTGGTGAACACATCAGAGTGCTGAAAGGGTGGTACATCCAGAGAGGGCATACAAACTCTGATCTTCCTTCTCATACTTTGTTCTGTGCACTTCTACCATTTGTTTCTTACTTGTATCCTTCATAATAAATAGGTAATAGTAAAGTGCTTTCCTGAGTTCTGTGAGGGGATAATCAAATAAGGGAATAATCAAATAAGAGGGGGGGGTGTTGTACAAACTCCCAAATGTATACTGGTTGGTCAGAAATACAGGTGGCCCTCGAGACTTGTAACTAGTATGTGATGTGGGAGCTGCCTTGGACTAAACCCTTAACCTGTGGGGTCTGTGCTAACTCTGGATAATTAGTGCTAGAATTGAGTTGTCAGACACCTAGTTGGAGAAGAGATTGGTATGTGGGTGAATGACATATTTGGTGTCAGAATAAAACCATACACTCTCATTGCTTTTTGGTTCTCTATTGATCCTGGTTTTTTTGTTTGTTTTTCTGACTTGCTTGTTGGGAATGTCTTCTCTGATTTCTTAAATTCAAGAGTTATGTAATTAAAACTTCCTCTTTTTAAATGTATTCAAGGTAAATTTCCTTCTAATTTTGTTTAGAGGTAGGTTACAAATTCTGACATGTATCAATTTTGTTGTCGTCTAAACTAAACCATATTAATATCATACTTAACGGAGCAAGGCACAATGGATTCTAAGACCAGGAGGAAGTCTAGAATGTCTGTTCTTACTCATCTTACTGACAGTAAACTTGAGATTTAGGAGCAAGGCTGAGAGAGATTCCAAAACATGCAAAGCCTGCTGAAGCTGTGGAAAGGGTAAGAAAGCTGAGCAACTTTACTTGGAAGCAGTCCAAGCATTCACCAAATTCACTGCAGTGGCCTGCCAAAGTGAGGGAGATGCAGAGACAGGGGAGGACTGAGAGAAATCCTTCCAAAGCTCTTCAGGCTGCATTCATCTAGTGTTTATCAGTGATCTCCAAAGGTTAGAGATGAAGCCCCTGGCTATAGAGGATTCTATTAAGGGGCAATAACCTGAGAGTGAGACTGGAGAGCCAACAGAAACTCCCAGAGATCCAAAGAAGCTAGCATCATGAAACAGAAATTAAATGGCTGGTTTCTAAAGCATGGAGGGATCTATGGAGTCTTATGCATGATCAAGACCAACCTGTATTAGAAATCTCTGATCCTGCCCTCAACATTTCTAAAGCAAGTGATGAATGGACTGAAGCTTAAGGTGTAGCAAAGCCCTGGGGTGTCTGGATGATTCAGGTGGTTAAGCATCCGACTCTTGGTTTTGGCTCATGTGAGTTAGAGCCCCAAGTTGGGTTTGTGTTGACAGTGTGGAGCCTGCTTGGGATTTTCTGTCTCTCTCTCTCTCTCTCCCTCCCTCTCTCCTGCCTGTACAGTCATTCTCTCTCTCATAAACAACAAACAAAAAAGGTGTAACAAAGCCCAGATATGGCTCAACTACAGATTAAATTGACTCAATCCTGCATTCTGGTAACTTGACAGAAGGAGCATGCCCTTTTTAGAGAGGGAGTAAATATAATTTATTTCAATATCTACTATTTATTTATACAAAATGTCTGATACAGAATCAAAAATTACAAGTCACATAAGGGAGACTCAAAGAAGGTCTCTTTGTTGGAATCATTAAATAGGTATTTTAACATAACCATGGCAAATACAGTAAAGAATATAGGGGAAGAAAATTGGACAATGTGAATAGATGAGGGAATTTCAGCAGAAAGATATAAATTATTAGAGAACCAATTATTTTGATGGAACTAATAGATGGAAATGTTAAAAATGAAAAAAATAATGCAGACATGAAAATTTATTTGGAATTATAGCAGACTGGACTTAGAAGAAGAAAAGAACGGCAAACTTGAAGACAAGCCAATAGCAATTATACAAAATAAAAAACCAAAATAAGAAAAGCAAAAAAACCCAAGAGAATATCTAAGATCTGTGGGGCAGTATCATCTGGACCAGTATACAATTAGAGGACTGAAAAAAGAAAACAGATATTGGCAATAAATATCTCTGAAGGGATAGTGACTGAAAACTTTCTAAAACTGATGAAGTACTTCAACCTACAGAAATAAACAGCTCAAAAATCTCCCAGGAAAACAAAACAAAGACTTCCTTACCCAGGCATATCATGGCCAAACTGTTGAGAAGCGAAGATGTCAAGTCTTATAACAGGCCCCCAGAAAAGACACACTACATACAAGGTGTATTAGGTCTCCTGAGAAACACAATCTATAAGAACACAATCTATAAGAAACACAATCTATAATACATTGTAGAGTTTATAGCAAAAATAGATAACTGGATGAACAGCGCACAAAGGGTAACAGGGAGTAAATAGAATGAGACTGCTGAAGGTTCCTACATTAATCATGAAGTAGCATATTCCTAGAAAATAGACTGATAAATTAAAGATTCACTTTAGGGGCGCATGGGTGGCTCAGTTGGGAGAGCGTCCAACTTCACCTCAGGTCATGATCTCACAGTTTTTGAGTTCAAGCCACAAGTCGGGCTCTGTGCTGACAGCTCAGAGCCTGGAACCTGCTTCGGGTTCCGTGTCTCCCTCTCTCTCTGCCCCTCCACTACTCATGCTCTCTCTCAAAAATAAACAAGCATTAAAAAAAGATTTACTTTATAGAGTAGGGGTGAACAATTTCTTTTGTTATAAAGGATCAGATGGTAGATATTTAAGGCTCTACAGGCCAGAGTGTCTCTCTCACAAGTATTCAACTGCTCTGGTGTTGTAGTGCAATGTGCGAACAACCATAGATCATATGTAAACAATAAAATTTTATTTAGAAAAACAAACTGGGGCCATTTTTGGCCTGTAGACCACAGTTGTTATAGATGAGCAACCACTGATTCTAAAATAAAGAGGTATAGCTAAAAATTCAATGAATCATGCAAAGACTTGCAAATGAATGTTCATAGCAGCATTATTCCGAATGACTTCAAATTGGAAACAATCTAAATGTCTGTTACCTGGAGAATGTGGTATAGAAAAAATGTGGTATATCTATACAGTGAAATAGTATTCAGCAGTAAACAGGAATGTACTGCTTACACATCCTAGGACCTGGCTGAACCTCAAAACTACTGTGCTCAGTCAGTGAAAGAAGGCAGACAATGGAGATCACCTTATTCCCTGATTCCACTTGAAATATGAAAAATTTGAAATGTCCAGAAAAGGCAAAGCTATAGAGACAGAAACTACATCAGTGGTCGCTGGGGTGGGGACGAAGATGAGAGGAGAATGGAGATTAATGGCAAATGGGCATGAGGGATTATCTTGGATATCTAGCATAATGTATGGAGAAATTGAATCACTATGTTATACACCTGAAACGAATTTAACATTGTGTGTCAGTTATATTCAAGTTGAATAAAAAGTCTAAAAAATAAAAACAAAATAAAGAGGGATAAGCCCCTTCAAGAAGAGATGAGATATACAAACCATTTTATCTTTCATGGAGCACAGAAAGAGAGAAGAGAATGACAGAAAAAGGAAAAAAGAAAATTGTTTAAAGACCAAATGTGGGCTAGTGTGCTAATTTCAAATAGTTGGACCTATCAGAAATGAGCAGGCCACAGTCACCCAGAAGCTCATCCTCATGGCTCTTCACAGGTGTTCATGAAGAGGACTGAGGACTGAGGTCTGAGCAGGAGACTGAGACGGTACCACTATTTGGTGCAGACCTGAAGCAAGATACTGGAAGCTGCTGAAGGGTAAGCATAAAGCCTTGTAGACTTCTCTTCCAACCCTTAAGCAAAAGCCTTAAACTGCTTGAGGAAAGGCTAACAACTCTTTAGCTCCCAGGGCCCAGACAAAACTTCATTGTTGAGAAAGAAGGTTAGAAATACAATGTCTAGGCACATGAAAAGACGTTCAACGTCGCTCCTTATCAGGGAAATACAAATCAAAACCACACTCAGATATCACCTCACGCCAGTCAGAGTGGCCAAAATGAACAAAGCAGGAGACTATAGATGCTGGAGAGGATGTGGAGAAACGGGAACCCTCTTGCACTGTTGGTGGGAATGCAAATTGGTGCAGCCGCTCTGGAAAGCAGTGTGGAGGTTCCTCAGAAAATTAAAATAGATCTACCCTGTGACCCAGCAATAGCACTGCTAGGAATTTACCCAAGGGATACAGGAGTACTGATGCATAGGGGCACTTGTACCCCAATGTTTATAGCAGCACTCTCAACAATCGCCAAATTGTGCAAAGGGCCTAAATGTCCATCAACTGATGAATGGATAAAGAAATTGTGGTTTATATACACAATGGAATACTACGTGGCAATGAGAAAGAATGAAATATGGCCTTTTGTAGCAACGTGGATGGAACTGGAGAGCATGATGCTAAGTGAAATAAGCCATACAGAGAAAGACAGATACCATATGGTTTCACTCTTATGTGGATCTTGAGAAACTTAACAGAAACCCATGGGGGAAGGGAAGGAAAAAAAAAAGAGGTTAGAGTGGGAGAGAGCCAAAGCATAAGAGACTGTTAAAAACTGAGAACAAACTGAGGGTTGACGGCGGGGGTGGGAGGGAGGGGAGGGTGGGTGATGGGTATTGAGGAGGGCACCTTTTGGGATGAGCACTGGGTGTTGTATGGAAACCAATTTGACAATAAATTTCATATATTGAAAAAAAAATACAATGTCTGCCTTGGAAGATAGACAGGTAGCTTCCCTGTTCCCAGGACACATGCAAAGCTCCACGGCTGCAAAGACAGGACTTAAAGGAATAAGCTCTCTACTTCTAGGGAAGGGGCAGGAAGCCACATTGGAGCCAGGGTCTACACTGATAGCAAGTGAAGTTCTGCTACCTCTGTGAGTAGGGCAGGAAACTCCTGCCCAAGACCAGCCATGGATCCAAGCGAGAGAGTGGTTGCTACGAGGAGGAGGAACAGGAACTCAGAAAGTCTCTCTCAAAGACTCAGGCTCACAGGACTTCCCTAAGACTGGGGCTGGACCAGGAAAACCGAGAATCTCTCATGCCTCCACTCCAGGCTTGATACCCAGTAGCAAAGGCACAACATCAGCCTGTAACTCGTAAAGGGAAAACACAATGACATTGGCCTCAAAGGTGGCTGACAGCACCGGGGGCAGCAGGAATTCTGAGCAAAGACCCTCGTAACTCTCAGCCCCCACCTGAAGCATAGGGCAACAAAGAATTTGAATCTAGAGGTGCACTCAAGGTTGATGATAACACAACCAAGAAAATGTTATTATGATGGTGGTAGGATAGCAACAGTGCTCCATCTTTCTGTATCCCAGCTTGAAGTGGAATTTGAAACTGGATTGGACCTCAAAAGGACTGGCTACCCAACTGAAAAAGCTATTCGCTTTTCCCAACAGATACACCAATATTTCCAACTGTCCCTTTGTTTACTATCTATAGTGGTTTACACTCTGGGGCAATGCACCCTAGTAAGATTCAAGAAGGGACAGGGATCATCAGGGAGAGATGGGTCATGTTGAAAAGGGACTCTGAAACCTCCCTTTAGTAGGCAGATCCATTTTATAAAAGACTATTTATGGAAGTTGAGTATGTGGAATAGAAAGCTATTTTGTAAAACCTTTATTCCTTTTCACCCTTTGGAAAGGCCTGTAGTCACCAGGGTTTCCTGTACCCAAGCTTGAAGCTATCTACAGGATTTATCTGTAGGATTAAGAGTATTTTTTTCAAGAGTCAGACTGCCACACTTACAGGCTGTGGGACTTTGGACAGGTGCATTAAGTTTCTAGTGTCTCAATTTTCTGTATTGTAAAATGAGGACTGTGATGGAATTAATCATATAGGGTTGTTGTGAGCATTAAGTGAGATGGCCCATGTAAAGTGCTTAGCAAAATGAGTGCTGCTCAGTGTATGTTGCACAATCAGTGCTGCTCAATGTATGTTAGTTATAATAATTCTCACCATGAGGTAATAAAGTCCTTGCATCATTCTTGAAGTCAGAATGAAAAGAAGAAGATAGAAGTCAAGGATATTGTGCAGACAAAATCAACTTGTGGACTCATTGAATACAAAGAATGAGAGAGAGAGGGCAGGTTGGAAAATGACTCTGCATTTTGGGACTCCCAAATCCTGGCAGAATGATGGTGTCAGTGGTACACTCGAAAGCATGCATCCGGTCTGTAAAAGGTTTGGCTCCAGCCCATTCCATTTGGGATTGCAAGCTAAGTCACTACTTTTTCAATTAAAGCCAGAAATCCAGATAATTATGTGAAAACTCCTTAATTTTTTATACTCTTAAAAATTTGGAGGAAATAAAACATGACTGTGAGATGCAAATTTGCAACCTCTGTGTAGGACCTTAGAGGTTCACTGCTGTGGAACTCATTAAATGTCCCATAGTGCCTTGCACATTTTTAAGGGTTCTCATTAAAAACTGGTTGAATAAATGGATTTTCGATCACAGTGTTTTACATAAAGCATACATATCAATACTAACTGGTTTTTTAAGTTTCAAATTTATAAAGGTATTTGAAGAAAGGAATTTTAAAACATAGTATTGTGTGATATTTAACACTTTAAGATTAGAGATGCAAAGCAAACAAACATTATAAACAAATTATGTAGGCTGAACCCCAGGCAGAATTGTTCAAGGAAGTGGTAACCTTTTCAGTCAGTATATGTTACTTCTATTTTTTTCTATAAGAAATAGATAATACATTATCTTGTTATATAGATAATAAGCCATCTAATTTTCCTCTTGATTCCTCTTCTGATGTCCCATTTTTTTTTTCTGACCTAGAAGACAGCTTCAAAAATGTTTTAGTATTTGCTGCTCATACTCCATATCATATTCTTTTTTCTTGTTAGGGCTGCCTTTACCATGGCTTTCTTCTCCACCTGCCTATAGAAAGCTTTCCTAATGACCGGTAGCCTCTACATTTGTGAGCTCCTGATGTAGGAACTCGCTGGGGCACTCGGGTGGCTCAGTTGGTTAAGTGTCTGACTTCTGCTCAGGTCATGATCTCTTGGTTTGTGGGTTCAAGCCCCACACAGGCTCTGTGCTGACTGACACTTTGGATTCTCTGTCTCCGTCTCTCTCTGCCCCTCCCCTACTCATTCTCTCTCTCCCTTCCTCCCTCCCTCTCTCTCAAAAATGAATAAACATTAAAAAAGATTAGAGAGGAACTCACCATAAAGTCTGAGTTCCAGTTAGCCAGGAGACAAAAACATGACCTGGAAGAGGGTATGCAAGGTGTTGAAACAATCTTGTACAAACCACAAAGGTAGCAAAATCAAATTATGTTTGGGAATGATAGTGGTGTAGGGTGATTAAGGAAAAGGTGAAGAGGCAGGAGATGAAGCTGGAAAGTTGGTTTTCAGGATACAATGCCCAGTCCTTCAAGACGTCATCCCTAAGCATTTCCAGACTGAAATGCCTCCCTCCCACAGAAATGAAGACACACCCAAAGCCCCTCCCGACCTTTGAATGAAAGAGATGTAGGTTTAAATACATGCTCTGTAACGTATGAGCTACTTCACCATAGGAAAGTTGTTTAAAACCTTTAGGTCCCAGTCTTCTCATCTGCAAAGTGGGAATCAAGTATGTTTACCTGAGAGAGATGTTTTGAGGACTTAATTACATGCAAGGTGGTTTTTTTGTTTGTTTGCTTTTTAACCAAGAGAGAGCAAAAGAGAGAGGGTGCACACACATGCACAAATGGGCAGGGGAGGGGCAGAGGGAGAGAGAGAATCTCAAGCAGGCTCCGTGCCCAGCACGTGCTGGGCACGGAGCCTGACACGGAGCTCAGTCTCACCAATGGTGAGATCGTGACTTGAGCTGAAGTCAGGAGCCAGTCACTTAATCAACTGAGCCACCCAGGTGCCCCTTAATGTACTTAATACAGTACTTGGCATCTAAAAAGGGTAACTGGTAGTAATAATAGTTGTGTTCCGAAATACAAAATTTCTTTGAGTTCCCCGAATGTGCTACACTCCTGCTCAAGTGCATATTTTGGTAGATGTGATTTCTACCTGGTGTCTCTCTAAAGGCTTCTCTGACTTTCCTCCTTCTACCTCCGATTGCCTTTTTATTTTAATTCCAGTATAGGTAACACACAGTGTTTTATTTACCTCTGATTGCTTTTGATGGTTCTCTGCTTCAGCAGAGAGGTTGCTTAACCCAGTGTTCCCCTTGGGGGGATCCATAGACAGGAATCAAAGAAGAACTGAACACAGATGGAAAAAAGATTCCATCTTTATTTTCACCAATGTCTCACTAAAATTCACTATTTAAAAAAATTTGAATAGACAGTAAAGTACCATAGTATTAGCAATTATCTAACATGCAAATTATTAGAAATCACAAATGTTTCACATCACGTCGCAATTGTTGCAGATATCATGAAATAGCATTTACTCTCACCAGTCCTTTGAAATTACAGTAGTTGTTAGACCTAACGTAGATATTTTTATTTCATGTGGTAGATAGGAAGGATGTGTATTTCTACATATTTTAAAATACTTTTAAAACTATAATTCCATAGAATTGGTTTTCTTTATAATCCTATATATTTTAATTCAGGCATTTGGTAACATTTAATAACAGAAAAGATTTGTAGATTATGAAAGGGTTCTATGGCACACACAAAAAAGATTAAGAACCCCTGTCTTAGCATTTACTATAGTATACTATGCACTATTAGATAAATATACTGTTTTCAGTTAAAAGTTAGCCTTCAGGTTCAAATTTACATTCTGGGCAAACCTTCTCTTAGTCTCACTTAACATCATCATATTCCTCCATCAAAAAGGAAGACAGCACACAGTTACTTTCTTTTAATTGTAGACAATTAGTGCCCAACTTCTTGAGCATGAGTTTTTCTTTAAATTAGGGTTTTCTTCTCTCATTCAAGGGCCTTGTCTCCCTAAAACAGTTTTATATCCTTTAATATAAACCTTAGAGGACGTCTAACTTCAGCTTAGGAAGTAGTTAGCCAGCAGGAACTTTATAACTCCCAAAGGAACAAGAAAAATCCAGATGATCTACAAATGATAACTGTTGCTTAACTTACCAGAAAACTGGGGTCATAGAGCCCAAACATCTAACTTAAAATCTAAGGAAAGACAGTACTTCCCAGAACAGAAGGGCAGAAGGGACACAAACATAGACTTTTGAGGGAACAATGAAGAAGATGAATTTAGTTATTTTTTAAAAAAGCCAAGTGCTGAAAGCTGAGTGTGGGCTAGTGTGAGAGTACAGAACTCCTAGGAGTAAAGACATTGGGAACACTGATACTTACCAGCAGCTCTTCCCCTTGGTCTCCACCAAACACTCATGCGAAAGACTGGGGTCAGTGCAGAAGACTGGATAAAGCCTCATCAGCGGTATAGGCCTAGAGGAGAGAAAAGTTTCCTGATGAGAAAGGCACCAAGTCACCCCTGCATCCTCCTCCACTGAGAGCTGAGGCCTTATGCCATTGGGTAAGGACCGTGAACCTTCTAGTGCCTTTCTAGAGCACATGTGAAGACTGTCTGTGGCTGGGGAACTGCAGGAGAAAGAAAATGGTGTGCTCCTGGGGGTGGGGGCGGGGACAGGAAAGCGACATGGATCCATACCATTCGAGATTTCCTAATGCTGTGGGGAAGGAGGCAGGCTCACCAAGAAAGCCATCCTCAACCCCCATCCAGTCTAGGGCTACAAAACCTGCCTGAAGATTGAGGTTGAGTCAGAACACCAGAGGATCACACTCCTTCACCCCAGCAGGGTAGGGTAACAGGTAGGGTGAAATAGGAACACTGAGGAAAACCCTTTGACAAAAAGATACCCACCCCATGCACCAAGCAACTCCAGACAAGTTTGAAGCTGATGGTGAACCCAAGGTCACCATAGCAATAACAAAAACCCAAACCCAGCCAACTCCTGACTAAACTGAGTGAACCCCCTTCTGCCGACACACACACTAATGGCCTAGGAAAAGATACGTAACTTTTCTGTGCATAAATACTATTTATTTCAGTCTACAGTTTTTCAACTTTATGTTTGGCAATAAATAAAAAAAAAAACTAGGAAACACACAAATACACAAGGAAAAATAATCCATGGTAAAGAGCAAGGCAAACAATACAATCAGGTAAACAATAGAAATGACCCCGATATCGGAATTATCCGACAGCAACAGTCACAGAGGTGAACTACGTCTGTGGTAGCTGTGATGGTTAATTTTATATGTCAACTTGACTGGGCTAAAAAAATGCCAAATGCTGGTAAAATATTATTTGGGGAGTATCTATGAGGGTGTTTACAAAAGAGATTTATGATCCTAGGCAGACTGAGTAAAGTTCACCCTCATCCTTCACCAGTGTGGACGCACATCATCCCATCCATTGAGGGCCAGAAAGAATACAAAGATAGAGATAGGGTGAATTTGCCCTCACTACTTAAACTGAGACACCTATTTTTTCTTACCCCCAGATGTCAGTGCTTCTGGGTCTCAAGCCTTCACACTCAGACTGGGATGAATACATATATATATTCATACATATTTTCTCAATAAAATAAGCAATCCAGTTAGGGAGTGGGCAAAAGTTTATTAATTTCACCAAAGAATATATACAGATAGCAAATGAACATACCAAAAGATGTTCAATTTGTATTAGGGAGATTGGACATTACGAGAATAAAAATTAAGATTATAACCAGATACTACTACACATACATTAGAAGGTCTTAAAAAAAAAAGGCGGACAGGACCAAGTACTGTCAAAAACGAGGACAAACTGAAACTCTCATATATTGCTGATGGAGTATGCAAAAATGGTGCAGACACTGTGGAAAACAGTTTGGCAGTTTCTTATAATGTTAAAATAGACTTACCGCCAACCATCCAAGAGAAATGGTAACTTGTGTCCACACAAAAATCCATTCATGCTTGTATGCAGAAGTTTTATTCAAAACTGCCCCAAACTAGAAATAGCCCAAATGTCCTTCAACTGGGTAAACAAACTGGGATGCATCCATATAATG
This sequence comes from Acinonyx jubatus, assembly GCF_027475565.1. Taxonomy (NCBI): domain Eukaryota; kingdom Metazoa; phylum Chordata; class Mammalia; order Carnivora; family Felidae; genus Acinonyx; species Acinonyx jubatus. Next base: position 100,794,915 of record NC_069390.1, on the reverse strand, counting down.
AAATACTACTCATCAGTAAAAATGAACCAACTACTGATAGACACACAACATGTATTGACCACAAAGGAACATGAGATAAAGTCTGGGGTAATGGAACTGTTCTGTATCTTGATTGTGGTAATGGTCACATTCTGTCAAAACTCAGAACTATATACGAAAAATGTTGAATTTTACTATATATAAGTTGTACCTCAATAAACTGACTTAAAAAAAACCTGGACAGAGTGTCATTTTCCACACTAGCTGTCAGACGCGTTTGCACACCATGATGGAAAGGGACTCCTTAAAAGGTATGTCCTTACAGGACATACATAGAAGTTTGTACATACTTAAACACATGGTATTATAAATTATCTTATATACTCATTTTCCAATAAAAACATAAATTAGAGTTTTATTATAGACATGTAAAATAGGTTTGCCATACTCTTCCTACTTTTTTTTTATGATAAGGCTATTATCTTGGTAAAATACAGACCATAGTACCTATTTAAGATAAATTAGAAAATGTCAGTGGAGCACCTGAGTGGCTCAGTCGGTTGAGTGTCCAACTTTGGCTCAAGTCATGATTTCACAGTTCATGAGTTCGAGTCTCACGTCGGGGTCTGTGCTCACAGCTCAGAGCCTGGGGCCTGCTCTAGATTCTGTGTCTCCTTCTCTCTCTGCCCCTCCCCACCCCCTCACACTCTGTCTCTCTCAAAAATAAACCCTAAAAAAATTCTTTTAAAAATGCTGGCTATTCACAAAAATATTTTCTTATCCAGTTATATGCTAAAGAATTTTAAACGCTGATTCCCCCCACCCCAAATCTCTTCAATTAGAATATTGTGGTTGTAAGCCGATTTCACTTTGATGATCTGTTAATGAAAAGGTATGCCCTAAGCTTGTCCGAATTTTTAAAAATTTATGAACCTGGTCGATGATTTTTACCCCATTGGTAGTCATGCTTTACTGAGGGTTGTATCAGTATTCAATTTATCAATTTTAAACATGAAGGAGTTTGAAAAGTCTGAAGATCTCAAAGCATGCAAAGAGACTTGTACCTTTTTAGATATTCCGACAACATCTCTGAAGCCCACCTAGTTAACATTGTGTGGTAGGACGGGACATGGAGAGCCAGGACAGGCTGTTGGAGTCTGTGTAGGTGGCAGATAATTCAACCTATTGAAAATAATTTAAAATCTGGAATCAGAAAGGCAGAGTGTGTAGGTGGCAAACATGGAGATAAAGTCAAGGTCAGAGTCCAGGGACTCACAGGAGAGCTGAGAGTATCAAAGTTAGAAACTTCCTCTTGCAAGTGTTCTCTCCTCCATGGCCTGAATAACTGAAGCTACCATTTGTCGAACATTAACAATGCACAAGGGCCTTTATCTGCACTAAAACCTGTGTCTTCATGACAAACTCCTGTGCAGTTATTATTATTCTCCTTTCACCAGGAAAGAGACGGAGCTAGTGGCAGAATCAAGAATTGAACTTCTAGCTTTCTGACTCTGATTTCTCTGTTTGTTGCGCACTATCCAGCATCTTATGGAAAACCACCCAGCGGTCCATCTTATTCGGCCCAAATGCACGTTTTCCAGGTTCTCAAGACGCATTCCCCACCTTCACACAACAATACCATTCTTCCCAGTGGCCCTATCTCCTTCTTTATGATTTGTGTTGTGCTCTAGACCTCAGAACTGGCCCCCTCTCAGTAAGGCCCTGACAGTTTGATTTTTTTTGAAACTGAAACACCTGTTTTGCCTGGTAGCAGGTGCCTTCCTCTTTACAAGATCTTCTTCCTGATACACAGCATCTTCAGGTTTACAACATTCCTTTCTCACCTGGAGCCTGTATCAGGATTTTCTTTATAGTGAAAGTCCCATATCTCCACAATTACCCTTAATTTGGGGATGGGAAAATTTCCTGCCTAAAAAGAATTGATTATTTCTGTCCTAAGTGCATTGTTTAATCAGCTATGTCGTCTTTAATAAATCATAAAACCACTTTGAATTTGAGTTTCTTGATCTCAAAAATCAGGCATACTTGCCAAATAATTTCTAAAGAGGTCCTAGAGACCCAAATCTCACTCTAGCTTGTTACCATATGCATGGGATAAACTCATGGTAGCTAGAGTATCAGCTCATCATGGAGAGCTCTCAATATACTTGTGTTTTTCTTGTATTTATAGTCTTTGTGTGAGCTGAATTCTTGTTCTATCATGAGGGACCAAATTACTAAAGGAAAAACAAGCACCTTTCCTCATTCACGATATGCATACCTATATAGAAGACATACCTAAAACACATCCATACACATATCACATACCCATTTCATAGTGTAAACCCTGAGTGTTTGGTTGTAACACAAGTGCCTGATTTAAGCTTTGATTGCCGAGACACCCACTTCAAAGATGGTTGTCTCTAATAAACATATTGGCAGCCACACAACCAGATAAAAAATCAGGCCACCTTCCCCCACTGAGCCTTCTTAGTTTTAGAGATCTTGCTTCATTTCAGTAACTGACCATTTGGGCCACTTGTTTTTTCTCTTCACACACTTTACATTCTCATTCTTATATTTTAAATTCACCAATGAAGAGTGAGCCTGTAAAACCTTAGGTCCCTACCCTCTCCCCCAATAAAAGCAGAACCCCAGATCCCATCTCTCTCTCCCCACTTCCCACGATCTCACTGGGTAGCTGAGGTGTGCTGTATAATGTCCAGATTCTATACATAATAAACCTTTATTTTTGTCAAGGCTTCCTGATGGTTACTACTAAAGGGGGTTTTACAATCGTAATAAGAACCACAAGGGCCAGGTGAACACCAACATTGGTTACTGGTGGGCTGATACTGGAGTGAAACAATTGGGATTAACTAAGGGGAATGCCCTATACCTGTAACTTGCTTGACTAGCCACCTAGCCCAGGTGGGTACTACCATCTGGAAAGTTGCCACTACTTGCTGGGGATGATTCGCATACAACCTCTGTAGTGTACTGCCTGCTATATCCAACCCAAAGGTCACAGCTGCCATAATAATTCAACATCTCCCCTGAGCAGGGTGATCAAGGCCACATAGTCTAATGAAACTATCATGCCACTAATTATAAAGGCCTTAGTTGACTTTTAATGTGTGTAAGTCTCCTCCATGCCTCAAGGCCAAGGATAGATAAAGAGGGTATGTGGATTGCAAGGCTATTGTGACTGCCTCAGGAGAGGCTCTGGGCTAAAGCCATAAAGAAAACATTCCTGTGGGTGAGGAGGATGGAAGACCTCCACCTACAGCCACCGAGTCAGTGGGTCATGCTTGGACTAGGTGTCCTAGCACAAGAGTGAAATAGCCTTGCAACCAGAAACCAATGGCGGCACCAGAGGGAAAATAAAACAGAGGCTTATGGTCTCTGTCACTATTTCACTCACCACTATTCTCTTCATCTACTGATCCACCTGGATATTATGGGTCCAAATCCCTGGTGTGATATTGCAAAAAAATTAATGGACAAATATAAATGTCCTGAACATCTGGTGCCAATGCCTCCTAAAAACCATGAGTAAGTATGCCAGCTTTCTGATAAATGCAAAAATCCCATGAATGCTTCCTGGATATTATTCAGTGCTATATACTAACATGCCAAAACTGTAATATTTACACTATAGAGACCTGGGCTCTATAGTGTTTAAAAAAATTTTTTTTTTAATATTTATTTATTTTCGCAGAATGCAAGTGGGTTAGGGGCAGAGAGAGAGAGAGGCAGACACAGAATCCAAAGCAGGCTCCAGGCTCTGAGCTGTCAGAACAGAGCCCAACCCAGGGCTCAAACTCACGGGCTGTGAGATCATGACCTAAGCTGAAGTCGGAGGCTTACCGACTGAGCCACCCAGGCACCCCAAGCCTGGGTTCTTTAATACACTGTGCATATCATGCTAGTGGAGACAGAATTCCAGAGAGATCTCTTGGGACATGCTGGAAAGGAAAGCAGCCACCTATAAGGAAGGGCCACAGTGACATCCAAAAATTTCTGGTAACAACACGTAAGATTAAGGTAACAGGATAAAAACAAGAAATAGAAACGGAGATCAAAAACTCTGCCTCAACTGAAATTTATACCTTTCTTAAAGATTTTATGCAGCATGAAGCAGAGAGGGGAGCTAATTGGCTATTGTGGATTTTCTCTTTTGGAACAGAAATTTTTACTTACAGCTGACAAAATGTATTACCTGGACAGTACCTCTAAAGAACCTACAATCTAAAACCTTCTTAAAGATCAATCTGGGCTTGATGCTTATTTCCTCCAAGATACCGCAGAATTCCAAGACTCTGGCTTTCCCCTGACTGGAACAGAAGTGAGCAGCATGTCTCATGAGGCATTTCTGTTCAAGGGAAAAGCTGACAGGGTTAGTGAGGCACCCGCTGAGGGAAAGGGGAAAAAAGGAAGGCAAAGCCCTCCAGAGCCACTGATACTCAAACCAGAGTGCCCCCACTCCTCACTTGGATATTTATTACCTGGCCCCAAGCCCACCCTTCCATCACAGTCATCAACAAACAAGGCTTGCAGTGAATAGGAAGCATTAAAGTGAAGCTGCACAAAATTGACATGGTCCAATGGATTTTATCATTTCCCCAAATAGTGACCCAAATGACCCCTCTTTGTTTTTCACCCTGAAGATGCCCCATTTGATCCTGAGTCCAGAGAATTATTCTTCACATGGGACTCCCCCTAATTACAGGATGGCACTAACTACATTTTAATTGGGGCTGCCAAAACAACCCAAAATGTACTAAACCTCCTAGGATAAAATTTGCATTTTCTTTCTCTGTCCCTTGAAGATGTAAATCTTACCACGCTTTGAAATGTAAACACCCCAGGAGATAACTAAAACTCTGTTCACAATCGCTTATGAAGGAAAAAAATGAGAAGGAAAAAAAAAAAACCCACAAAAAACCCAAAGCAGAAAGAGGCCTTTTAAAAATATAAACTGCTAAAAAAGCTCTTTTGCCCCAAATCTAGTCCGTAGCCTCAAGATTACTTGTCAAGGACAAATACAAATTTTGAAAGTAAAAAGCTTTAGCCACTGGAGTGGGTAATCTTTATTTTTTCCTCTGCCAGAGAGCATTTGGATTCAGCTGTTATTTATGAACCAGTGAGTTTTATATTGCGCTGACTCATGGGCAAAATTTTAGAATGAAAGCTATAAGGTTTCCGTTTGAATTTGTTTGTATGTGTCTATACATGTATGTTGCAGATGTGTGCCATTTTTCTCCCTCTAGATCGAATTGCCAAAATTAACTTCTAAAAGAGCTTTATTTAATTAGCTTAAAAATAAGCACATATGAATTAAGTGTTCTAAAAATCACAAATACAGAAACCCAAATATTAAAAAAAAAATTTTTTTTTTTGAGAGAGAGTGAACAAGCATGAGCAGGGGAGGGGACAGAGAGAGGGAGAGAGAGAATCTCAAGTAGGCTCCACACTCAGTCCAAAGCCCCACACAGGGCTTGATCTCATGACTATGAGATCATGACCTGAGCTGAATTCAAGAGTTGGAGGTTTAACAGACTAAGCAACCCAGGTGCCCCTGGATATATGTTATTAACTTAAGTGTTCCAGAAAATGTATGAAATTCCTAAAAATCAGATGTGTAATGTTATCAGTCATAATTCCACTTGTCATCTTAAGTTGTAGGTCACAGAAATAACTATATTTCTTTGTTAATTGCATTATAATGAACTCTCCTCAGATCTTGACATTTTTTATATCTTTTATATCTTTTGTCATTTATAAACAGTTATTGTTTTACTCTGTTGCTTTTGCAAAAGTGCTTCATCTTCCAAGAAATTCAAAGAGGGTTCTCTAACAAGTACAGATTTCTGATAACTTGGAGGTCGTAACACTGAACTGGGTAAAGATTCAGAACTCTAAGGAAAAAGTGGGTTCATAAAACTAACAAAAGATCAATAATTAGTTACACAGGACTGGGTGATGATTATAATTTTTCATGACTTTTGTTTGAGACATTGCTGGTTCTTTAATCTTTTGTTCTTCAGATTTAATGAAATTTTCTCTTACGCTGTGACTTCCTGCAATTTGGTAAAGTATACCTTGATGAACAAAGAAGAAATAATTATTTTTTCTCCCTACTTATTAAATACCAGATGCAAACACTTGCACCATATAGACCTAACTTAGATGAGGTCACCACCTCCTGAAATAAGATACAACCCTCTAACTGAATTGACTTATTCTCAAGACTAAGAGATTAATTCAATGAGATATGGAGCAATCTACCAACACAGGATAGATTCACACCTACTTATACCAGATGACCCAAAATGTTACAGTTTGTCACAATATTCTCCAAATCTTTGGACAATTGCTAGGGCCCCTCAGATTACTGACTTGGTTTCATCATGGGACACTTCAAGCTTTGGATAAGCAGACGGATGTTATGCCAACAGATCAAGACAGCTTAACAGAGAGATCAGCATAAGAGACAAAGAGAACCATGATAGAACTATGGTCATCTCAGGGTGGTTGCATCAATGCCCAAGGTTACACTTTCTGAGGAGTAGCATCAGGGTCTGCATACCCCAGAAGAAATCGACTTTACCAAAGTGTCCAACCAAGTCACTAAACAAATAAACAAGCAAACAACATCATCAAGATTCTTAGGGGTAGATTAGCACATAGAGTTACTGCAATATATCATCTGAAATGTCCAGTTTCAACAAAAAAAAATGAGGCATACAAAGAAACAGGGAAGTATGACTGGGGAAAAAAAAGCAAGCAACACAAACTGCCTAAGAGAGGGTCAAGGTGTCAGATCTAGTAGACAAAACTTCAAAACAACAACTATCAATATGTTTAAGGAATTAAGGGCAATTTTGTTTAAAGAGATAAAGAAAGGTATTCTAACAGAATCTCAACAAAGAGAGATCACCAATTCAGAGAAATTACTTAAAAAAAAAAAACAAAAGATAATTTTAGAGTTGCAAAGGATAATAACTGAAAGGTTCACTAGTGGGGCTCAATATATTTGAGTAGGCATGTCAGCTTATTTGAAGATAAATTGATACATATTATACATTCTGAAGAATAGAGAGGAAAAATAAAAAATATAAACACATCATAGGGATGTGTGGTACAACTTAAGCACATCAACATACATATAATAAAAGAGAGGAGAGGGAGGAAAAAATAGAAAAAAATATTTGAAAAAAATAATGGCTGAAAGTTTCTCAAATTTGATTAAAAGCACTCATCCATACATCCAGGAACTCAACCCACTCCAAATATGATAGTATAGAGAGAGCGACATCTAGACACATAATAGTAAAAAATGTTGAAAGACAAACTGAAAATCTGGAAAACAGAAAGAGAAAAATGCCTAGTCATGTGCAAAGTACTCACACAAGATTAACAGCTGATTTCTCATCAGAAAAAATGGAGCAAGAAGGGAGTAGAATGACATTTAAATGACCTATTTTAAGGAGGGGAAAAAGAAAAACAACAAAACTCATCAGCCAGAATCTTTTATCCAGCAAAACAGTATTTCAAAATTGAAGGTTAAGAAATAAAAGACATTCCCAGAGAAATAAAAATGAGAGAATCCAATGCTAACAGACCTGCCTTAAAAGAAATAGTAAGGGGAATTCATCAGGTTGAAAATAAGTGACTCAGTAATTTGACTTGACACACATACATGTACGTGCATGTGTGCGTGATCAAGCCCATGCGTGCTCACAGAGTAACTGTGGAACATAACTACCACACGTCACCAGAATCTACTATATATGGTAATTGCAAGAAGAACCATTAAAATTTTTTAAATAGTAAAAATATTACTAAAGTAATTAAGAGTTGCCCCAGGAAATGTTCATTTAATGCAAAAGAAAGCAGTAAAGAAGGAACAAAGGAATAAAAAAAAACGGGACAGGAGTAGATGGCAGAGGAGGAAAATCCTGAGCTGAACTCATTCCATGGATATACCTAGGTAACACCCACATCATAAACCCATAAATGTCTTGAATGCTGGCAGAAGAGACTCTCCACAGCTATTTATGGATTAGAGGCCACATAGAAAAACTGTAGAAAGGGCAGAGACCCATTTGGGAACCAAATTAACCTTTAAGACTAACCACAAAAGAGACATTGAAAGTATGGAGAAGGGAAAGGAAGAGACCCCACATCAGGCACCCCAGGCACAAGGGACGTACACTAGGAAGATAAATCCCCATAACATTTCGCTATGAAAAGCAGAAAGCTTAACTTTGTAAGTTTTTTGTGTTTTGTTTTTTTTGGTTTTTTTTTTGTTTTTAATTTTTTTTTCAACGTTTATTTATTTTTGGGACAGAGAGAGACAGAGCATGAACGGGGGAGGGGCAGAGAGAGAGGGAGACACAGAATCGGAAACAGGCTCCAGGCTCCGAGCCATCAGCCCAGAGCCCGACGCGGGGCTTGAACTCACGGACCCTGAGATCGCGACCTGGCTGAAGTCGGACGCTTAACCGACTGCGCCACCCAGGCGCCCCTGCTTTGTAAGTTTTTATAATTAGTGGGGTTTAACACTAGGAATTTTATAAGTCAGTGGGTTTTGCTCTGGGAGAACTGGAAGGAGATAGGAAACAGAGGCCCTACCCTTAAAAAGACAGCATAACAAACAACCACACAGAGATACAGCACGGAACCATCAGTTTGGAAAATGCCTGGGGTATACAGAAAGGGGATTTATTTACTAATGTCAGAATGGGTACAGGAAGGGCAGGAAATCTGTAGGAAATTTCTCCAAAAACCAAAGAGCTAACTGGCATGATTTCTTTTTCCTACCCACAAGCCTCAACATGTGCACACCTAAGGGAACCAGTGCAAATACTGTCCACCTGGCTTGATAATAATTCACCCCACCCGCACATTCTCTTGTGAATCTACCCCATCAAACCTGCCCCATTCAGCAGGAATTCTGCAAAAGTGGTGCTCGTTCACTTCCAACAAGCAGACCAGTGGGTACATTGCTAATGAACCCCAACCCACACTCCTGTGGATTCCCCCCATCCAATCGGCTGCACTTGGCAGGGATCATTCCCAAGTGATGTCACAAGCATGGCAATGTGCAAGCAATGGCCACCACCACTCCCAAGTGGTTCCTACCGTCTCCCGGGGATGATAACTGTACTGAAGTTTAATTGCAGCTACAGCAGTGGGCCAGGGGCAGATATCTGGTCTGACTACAAGCCCCACTCGTCAACATACACTGTAAAAGGGGCAGCACCAAGAGACAGCCTGGTAATTTGGGGTCACTGCAACCTCAACAGATAGAAAGCAGGCAGACATGGAGTCTGATTTCAGGCCCTGCCCACTGACAAAAGCATCTTAGGGGATAATTCAGGGAAAGAACTCTGCAGTTTTGTGCAACTGCACTTCTGGCAAATACCAGGTCTGACCAAACTCAAGCCCAAAGCAGCCTTATACTGGCCCCTTAGCACAGGACAAAACCCTGCCCACAACAATCAAAGCAAGTCATTGCAGATGGCTGGTTTGAAGGAAAAAGCAGCTCAGCCTCAACAGTAGGGCACACAGAATGCACATAGGAGACACCTCTAAAGCAACACATTTTGGGGAACAGGGGACAGTGCACTGCAGGGGAACCAGAGGACCTCTTCTGCATAAGGCCACTACTTTAACAGCAGGAGATATAGCAGACTTTCCTAACAAATAGACACCAATAGTTAGATACAATGAAGGGACAGAGGAGTATGTCCCAAATGAAAGAACAGGACAAAATCAAACCAAGAGAGCCAAACAGAATAGAGGTAAGTAATATAATTGATAGAGAAGTTAAAATAATGGTCATAAAGATACTCATTGGACTTGAAAACAGAGTGGAATCATGGGGTGCCTGGTGGATCAGTCAGTCAAGCATCTGACTTTTGATCTCAGCCCTGGTCATGATCTCACAGTTTGTGTGATTGAGCCCTGCATCAGGCTCTGCGCTGGCAGCATGGATCCTGCTTGGGATATTCTCTCTCTCTCTCTCTCTCTCTCTCTCTCTCTCCCTCTCTCTGCTCCTCCCCTGCTCTCTATCTCTCAAGATAAATAAACATTTAAAAAAAAATAAAAGTAGAATTTCAGTGAGATCTTCAACAATGAGATAGAAAATATCAAAAAGAACCAATCATACATGAGCTCAATAACTGAAATTAAAAATACATTAGAGGTAATAAACAGACTAGAGGCAGGAGAAGGATTTATCAGTGAGCTGGAAGATAGAGTAATGGAAACAACTAGGCTGAACAACAAAAAGAACAATAAAATAGGAGAATACGTTAAGGGAACTCGATGACACCATTGAGAATACTAACATTTGCATTATTGGGACCCCAAAAAGAAAAGACAGAGAAAAGGGGACAAAACATTTATATGAAAAAATAATAGCTGAAAACTCCCTAACTCTAGGGAAGGAAACAGACATTCAGATCCAGAAGCCACAGAGAGCCCCAACAAAATCAGACCAACAAGCTCCACATCCAGACATAGTAATTAAAATGGTGAAAAGGCGTAATAAAGTGAATTTTAAAAGCCACGAGAGAAAAGAAAACATATACGAGGAAAACCCCACAAAGCTATGAGCTCATTTTTCAGCAGAAACTTTTAGACTACAAGGGAGTGGCATGATATCCTCAAAGTGCTGAAAGGAAAAACCCTGCAAACAAGAACACTCTATCCAGCAAAGTTATCATTTAGAATAGAAGGAGAGATAATGAGTTTCCCAAACACAAGTTAAAGGAATTCATCACCACTACACCAGTCTTACAAAAAATGTTAAAACAGGTTTTCTGAATGAAAAACAAAGACGAGGTGTGCCTAGTGGTTCAGTAGGTTGAGTATCCAACTCTTGATTTCAGCTCAGGTTATGATCTCATGGTTTGTGAGTTTGAGCCCCACATCATGCTCTGTGTTGGCAGTGTAGACCCTGGTTAGGATTCTCTGTCTCCCTCCCCCTGCCTCTCTCTGCCCCTCTCCCACTCACATGCACATGCTCTCTTTTGCTCTCTCTCAAAAATGAATAAATAAACAAACATTGAAGAAAAAAGCAAAGGAAAGACCACAAGCATGAGTAAGAAAAATAGGAAAGGAAAAAAAATTCACAGGCACATATAAACATAATAAAATTATTAGATTAATCACTTACAAAACCAGTATGGAGGTTAAAGCACAAAAGTAGTAAAATCCAGTGTATCTATAAAAAATAAGTCATGGATTCATGAAATAAAACGATGTAAAAGATGATACCGTATACCTAAAAGGTGTAGGGGGTAGCAAAAATTTACTGCTTTTAGAAAATATTCAAAAGTAAGTGACCATAATCTTAGTATAGACTGTATGCATAAGAAATTATATATAAACCTAATGGAAAGCACAAGTCAAAAACCTGTAATAGATCTACAAAAACTAAAGAGAAAGTAGTCCAAGCATATTACTAAAGAAAGCTATCAAACCACAAGAGCAAGAGAAGAAAGCAACAGAGAACTACAAATACAACCATAAAACAAGTAACAAAATGTCAATAAATACACACCTACCAATTATTTTGAATGTAAATGAACTAAATGCTCCAATCAAAAGATATAGGATGAATGAATGGATAAAAAAGTAAGACCCATCTATATGCTGCTTACAAGACACTAATTTCAGACCTGAAGACACATGCAAATTGAAAGTAAAGGGATGGAAAAACATTCACTGTGCAAAGAGAAGTGAAAGGAAAGCTCGGTAGTAATACTTATATTGTATAAAATAGACTTTAAAACAAACTGTAACAAGAGACAAAGAAGAACCCCACATAATCAAAAAGGGAATAATCCAACAAGAAGATTATAAATATTATAAATATTTATACACTCAACATGGAAACACCCAAATACATAAAGCAGTTATTAACAAATATGCAGAAAGAAATCAATAGTAATACAATAGTATTACAATAATAGTAAGTCTTTAACACCCCACCTACAGCAATGGACAGATCATCCAAACAGAAAATGAACACAAAACAGTTGCTTTGAATGACACATTAGACTAGATGAATATAACAAATATATTCACAACATTCCATCCAAAACTAGCAGAATGCACATTCTTTCAAGTGCACATGAAAAATTCCCTAGAACAGATTACACTAGGCCACAAGTCAACCTAGAAATAAACCATAAGAAAAAATCTGGAAGGAATACAAATCCATGGAGGTTAAATTGCATGCTACTAGACGATAAATGGGTCAACCAAGACATAAAAGAAGAAAGAAAAAATACATGAAGACAAGTGAAAATGAAAATACAATGGTTCAAAATCTTTTAGATGCAGCAAAAGCTGTTCTAAGAGGGATTATAGCAATACAGGCCTACTTCAAGAACAAAAATCCCAAACAACTTAACCTAGCTCTTAAAAGAACTACAAAAAGAATAACAAAACCCCAAACCAGTAGAAGAAAGGAATAATGAAGATTAGAGCAGAAATAAGTGAAATAGAAACTAAAAAATAGAACAGATCAATGAAACCAGGATCTGGTTCTTTGAAAAGATCAACCAAATTGATAAGCCTTGAGCCAGACTCATAAATAAAGAGAGAGAGAGAGAGAGAGAGAGAGAGAGAGAGAGAGAGAGATCTCAAACAATATCTGCAGTTAAAGAAGACTATTAACAATCAACACCACAAAAATACAAAGGATTATAAGAGAACATTATGAAAAATTATATGCCAACAAACTGGACAACCTGGAAGAAATGCATAAATTCCTAGAAATATCCAGTCTTCAACAAACTGAACCATGAAGAAATAAAAACTTTGACTAGACTGGTAAGTCATGAAATTAAATAATCAATCAACCCCCCGCCAAATAAAAGTCCAGGACCTGATGGATTCACAAATGAGTTCTAGTAGACATTTACAGAAGAATTAATACCTATTCTCTTCAAACTATTCCAAAAAATGGAGAGGAAGGAAAGTTTCCAAATAGTTTCTACAGGGCCAGCATTACCCTAATACAAAGTCAGACAAGACACCACAAAAAAAGAGAACTACAGGCCGATATCCCTGATGAATATAGATGCAAAAATCCTCAACAAAATATTAGCAAACTACATATAACAATACATTAAAAAGATCATTCACCATGATCAGGTGGGATTTATTCCTGGGATTCTAGGATGATTCAAAGTCTGCAAATCAATCATCATGTACCTCATTAACAAAATGGACAAAAATCATACAATCATCTCAACAGATGCAGAAAAAGCATTTGACAAGATCCAATATCCTTTCATTATAAAAACTCTTAACAAAGTGGGGATAGATGGAACATACTTCAACATAATAAAGATCATATATGAAAAACTCGTGGCTAACATTATCTTAAGCAGTGAAAAACAGAGTTTTCCCTCTAAGGTCAGAAGCAAGACAGCATGTCAACTGTCTTCACTTTTATTCAACATAGTACTAAAAATCCTAGCCAAAGCAATCAGAGAAGGATAAGAAATAAGAGGCATCCATATTGGTAAAGAAGTTGAACTGTCACTATTCACAGATGACATGATGCTATGTACAGAAAATCCTAGATTCCACCAAAAAACTACTAGAGGCAATGAATGCAGTCAAGGGGCATGTAAATTCAGAAGTTGGTAGTGTCTTTATACACTACAACAAAGTAACAGGGAAGAGAAATTTAAAAAACAACACCATTTACAATTGCATCAGAAAGACTAAAGCAATTAAGAATAAACTTAACCAAAGAGGTCAAAGACCGGTACTCTGAAAAATATAACACACTGATGAAAGAATTTGAAGACGACACAGACAAATGGAGATAGTCCATCCTCATGAACTGGAAGAATATTATCAGACGTCCATATCACCCAGGGCAATCTACAATTTCAATGCAACCTCTGCCAAGACACCAATAGCATTTATGGCAAAACTAGAATAAAACTAAAATTTGTATGGAATCACAGAAGACCCTGAATAGCCAAAGCAACCTTGACAAAGAACAAAGCTGGAGTATCACAATCCCAGATTTCTAGATATATTACAGAGCTGTACTAATCAAAAGAGTATGGTACTAGCACAAAATAGACACATAGATTAACAAAACAGGATACTGACTCCAGAAATAAACCCACATATACATACAATCAATCTATGACAAAGGAGAAAAGAATATCCAACAGGGGAAAACACAGTCTTTTCAATAAATGGTGCTGGGCAAACAGGACAGCTAGATGTAAAAGAATGAAAATGGACTGCTTTCCAACACCATACACAAAAATAAACTCACAATGGATTAGAGACCTGAAAATGAGACCTGAAACCATAAAAATCCTACACGAGAAAACAGGCAGTCATTTCTCTGACATCAGCCAAACCAACTTATTTCTGGATAGGTCTCCTAAGGCAAGGGAAACAAAAGTAAAAATAAAGTACTGGGACTACATTGACACTTTTTTTTTTTTTTTTTTTTGCATAGCAAAGAACACCATCAACAAAACAAAAAAGACAATTTACTGAATGAGAGAATGTATTTGGCAAGTGATATATCCAATAAAGAATTAATATCCAAAATACATAAAGAATTCATACTACTCAACACCAAAAAAACCCCCAAACAGTCCAATTAAAAATGGGCAAGGACCTTAATAGGCAGTTTTTCCAAAGAGGACATACAGATTGCCAACTGACACATGAAAAGATGCTCAAAATCACTATTCATGAGGGAAACAAATGAAAGCCACAATGAGATATCACCTCATACCTGTGAAAAGGGGGAAAAAATCAAGAACAGAAGAAATAACAAGTGTTGGCAAGGATGTAGAGAAAAAGGAACACTTGCATACTGTTGGTGAGAACGCAAATTGGTACAGTCCCTGTGAAAAACAGTATGGAGGTTCCTCATAAAAAAAAATACCATATAGTCCAAAAATTCCACTACAGGGTATTTACTCAGGAAAAACGAAAACACTTAAAAAGATATATGAACCCCTATGTTTATTGCGGCATTATTTACAATAGCTAAGACATGGAAGCAATGTAAGTGTCTGTTAATAGACAAATGGATAACGAACTTTTGGTATATATACACAACAGAATATTGCATAGCCATAAAAAAAGGAGATTGTGCCATTTGAGGCAACATGGATGGACCTATAGGGTTTCAGGTAAGTGAAATAAGTCCGACTGTGAAAGACAAATACCTTATGATTCCACTCATAAATGGAATCTAAAAAAAAAGTAAGAATCAGAACTATAAATACAGAGAATTGGTGGTTGCTAACAGGGGACACAGCTCGGAGTTGGGCAAAATGGAAAGGAGAGAGGGAGATACAGGCCTCCAGTAATGGAATAAGTCATAGCGATAAAAAGGTAGAGCCTAAGGAACACAATCAGTGATATTGTAACAGCGATGTAAATGGGACAGATGGTAGGTATACTTGTGGTGAACATAACATACTGTATACATGTGTCAAATCATTAAGTTGTACACCTGAAACTAATGTAACATTGTGTCAAATATACTCAAAAAAATACAATCATCTCAATAGATGTGGAAAAAGCTTTAGACAAAGTACAACATCCATTCATGATAAAAACTCTCAGCCAAGTAGGTTTAGAGGGAACACACCTCAACGTAATAAAGCCCATGTAATAAAAGCCCACAGCTACCATACTCAATGGTGAAAAGCTGAGAGCTTTTCTACTAATATCAGGAATAAGGCAAGGATGTCTACTCTAACCACTTTTCTTGGTGGTGTAATTATTTTTTATTCTTAATTTTTAAATAACATCTTTGTTTTTATTCAAAATATCTGAGCAATTTTGACATTCTTTTTAAAAAAATAATTTTAACAGTTTTAAAAATTTAAATCCAAGTTAATTAACACAGCATACTTATGGTTTCAGGAATAGAATTTAGTGATTCATCACTCTGCGTATAACACCTAGTGATCATCCCAACAAGTGCCCTCCTTAATACCCATCACTCATTTAGCCCATTTCCCTGATCCAACCCTGGTCCAGCAACCCTCAGTTTATTCTCTGTATTTAAAAGTCTCTTATGGGGTCACCTGAGTGGCTCAGTTGTTTAGGCATATGACTTCGGCTCAGGTCATGATCTCACAGTTCCCGAGTTCAAGCCCCACATAGGGCTCTGTGCTGACAGTGCAGAGCCTGAAACCTGCTTGAGATTCTGTTCTCCCTCTCTTTCCCACTCTCTTCCTCGTGCTGTCTCTCAAAAATAAAGAAAACATAAAAAAATTTTTTTTAAAAAGAGACTCATATGGTTTGCCTCCCTCTCTGTTTTTATCATAGATTTTTGTCTCCATTTTCATTCAACATAGTACTGGAAATCCTAGCTAAAGCAATCAGTCAACAAAAATAAATAAAAGGCATTCAAATTGGTAAGGAAGAAGTAAAACTTTCACTATTTGCAAAAGGCATAACAGTACACACAGAAAATCCTAAGACTCTACCAAAAAATACTAAAACTGACAAATTAGTTCAGTAAACTACCAGGATACAAAATTAATATACAGAAATCGGTTGCATTTCAATACACTAATAATGAAGTAGCAGAAAGAGAAACTTAGAAAACCATTTTGTTTACAATTACACCAAAAAATAATGTTTCAAGGAATAAACTTATCTAAGGATGCAAAAGGCTTGTGCTCTAAAAACTATGAAACACTGATGAAAAAAACCGAAGATGACACAAATAAATGGAAATACAGTCCGTTCTCATGGATTGGGGGAATATTGATAAAATGTTTCTACAACCCCAAAGCAATCTACAGATTTAATGAAATTCTTATCAAAACACCAACAGCATTTTTCCACAGAACTAGAATAATCCTGAATTATTCTGAATAATTCAAATATACAACTTAATGACTTTGTAAGTTTACATATTATGCTATATTCACCACAAGTATAGCTACCATGACCCTGAATAACCAAAGCAATCTTGAAAAAGAACAAAACTGGAAGTATCACAATCCCAGATTTCTAGATATACTACAAAGCTATAATAATCATAGCAGTATGGTATGGACACAAAAATAGACACATATGTCAATGGAATAGGATAGAGACCCCAGAAATAAACCCACAATTATATGGTCAATTAATAGATGGCAAAGGAGGCAAGAATATGCAATGGAAATATGCAAGGTCTCTTCAAAAAGGGTGTTGAAAAATCTGGACAGCTACATGCAAAAGAAGGAAACTAGACCACTTTCTAACACCATACACAAAAAGCAACTCAGAATGGATTAAAGACATAAATGTGAGACCTGAAACCATAAAAATGCTAGAAGAGAACACAGACAGTCATTTCTCTGCCATTGGCCATATCACTATTTTTCTAGAAGTGTTTCTTTCCTAAGACAAGGGAAACAAAAGCAAACAAAACAAAAAAACAACTGATAGCACTTTATCAAAATAAAAAGGCTTTGCACAAGAAAGGAAACAGTCAACAAAACTAAAAGACAACCTACTGAATGCGAGAAGATATCTGCAAATGATATATGTGATAAGGGATAAATATCCAAGATATATAAAGAACTCCTACAACTCGACACCCAAAAACCGAAATAATCCAATTAAACAATGGACAGAAGACATAAACAGACATTATTCCATAAACATAAAAATGACCAACACATGAAAAGATAGTCAAAATTTCTAATAATCAGAGAAATGCAAATCAAAACCACAATGACCTATCACCTCACAGCTGTCAGAATGGGTAAATTGAAGAAGACAAGGAACAAGTGTTGGTGAGGATGTGGAGAAAATGGAACTCTCATGCACTGTCGGCAGGATGCAAACTGGTGGAAAACAGCATGGAGGTACCTCAAAAAATTAAAAATAGAAATACTATATGACCCAGTAATTCTATTCAGTATTTACCCAAAGACAATGAAAACCGTGATATAAGAAAATATGCACCCAGAGGTTTATTGCAGCATTGTTTACAATAGGCAAGATATGAAAGCAACACAGGGTTCATTCATAGATGAATGGATCAAAAATAGATGGGATACTCACACACACACACACACACACACACACACACACACACACACACACACTGGAATATTACTGAGCCATAAAAATGAAATTTTGCCAGTTATGACATCATGGATGAATGTAGAAAGTATAATGTTAAGTGAAATAAGTCTGTCAGAGAAAGATAAATACCCTATGGTTTTACTCATACGTGGAATTTAAGGGAAAAAAGAAGAAACTTATTGTTTCCAAAGAGGAGGTAAGAGGATAGGCAAAATAGTTGAAGAGGATTAAGAGTACACTTATCATGAAGAGCATGGAATAATGTAAAGAATTGTTGAATCACTTTATTATACACATGAAAGTGATATAAGACTATATATTAATTATACTGGATTTAGAAAATAAATAAAATAAAAACACCCAAAATGGGACATACTGAAAATAAAAGTACAATTATCTCAGTATTAACATTAAATGTGAGTGGATTAATCAATCCAATCAAAAGGCACAGACTGCCAGATTGGTTAATAAGAACCAACTCTAAATTGTCAACACGAGACAAACAACATTTAATAATGCTGAGAGACTGAAAGTAAAAGAATTTCAAAAGCATTTCTGTATAATTCATACAGAAAAAAATCTGGAGTTACTATAGATAAAATAGAATTATAGCAATATTACTAAAGACAATGAGGAACATTTTCTAGTGATAAAAAGCATTAATCAGGGATATATAACAATTTTAAAAAATATACGCATCTAACAATGTTTGCTCCAGTGGAGCAAAACTAAGTGAAGGAAGAAATAAGACAATTCAGTGAGAATAGTTAGACACTTCAATATTTCACATTCAAAAAATATTAGAACAACCCGACAGAAGATCATGGAAATCTAATATTTTAACATTATAAATGAACTAGACCTAATAAACATCTATACAAGTCTTTGCTCAGAAGACTACACAATTTTATCAAGTACACGTTGAATATTCTCCAGAACAAAACATGTACTATGCCAAAGAAGAAGCTTCTCTCTATATGTAAGTTGAAATAATGCAGAGCATGTTCTCTAACCACATTGAATGAAATTAGACATTACTAATGGCAATGGGTTTGGTAAATTCACAAATAGGTGGAAAGTAAAACACTACTGAATAATCAATGTGCCAAAGAAGAAACAAAAAGGAAAATAAGAATATTCTGAGAAAGAAATCAATGAATTATAAATTAACCTCCATCTTAAGAAAGTGGAAAAAGAGCAAACTAAACCCAAGGCAAGAAGAAGGAAGGTAATAGAAAGATTGGAGCAGAAATTAATAGAGAATAAAACAATCAGTAAAACCAAAAAAGGGTTCCTTTGTAAAGACCAACAAAATTAACACACCTTTATCTAGACTGGACAGGAAAAAAATTTAAGACTTAAATTACTAAAGTCAAGAATAAAAGGATAAATCACTGTTAATTTTACTGAAATAAAAAGGATTATAAGGAAGTGCCATGAATAACTGTATGCTAACAAATTAGATAATTTACATGAAGTAGATAAATTCCTAAAGAGACAAACAACCAACACTGAGTAAAAAAGAAAGAAAACGTTAATGACCTACAACACATTTTAAAAAATGAATTGGTAATTTTAAAACTTCTTGGAAAGAAAAGCCCAGATCCAGATGACCTTATTGCTGAATTCAACTAAACACTTAAAAAAATTAATACCAATTATTCATAAACCCCTTTAAAAAATAAAAGGAGAGGGATCACTTCCCAACTCATTCTATGAAGCCTGCATTATTTGATCTCAAAACTAGACAAAGACACTACAAGAAAACTGTAGACCAGTATCTCTTACGAATATACATGCAAAATACTCAATAAAATATTAACAAACCACATTAACTTTAAGAAGGATTATACACCATGACCACATAGGATTTATTCCAGGAATGCAATATGAGTTTAACATGTGGAAATCAGTGTAATGTAACTTATCCATAGAATAAAGCGCAAATCCCACAGGGTCATCTCACTACACACCAAAAAGGCATTTGACAAAATGTAACAGCTTTTCATGATTAAAACCTTCAACATACGATTAATAGAACTTCCTCCACTTGCTAAGGGGCATCTATGCAAAACCCACAACTAATATCATACTTAACTGAAACACCTTAAGTGAAATACTGAACGCTTCCTCTAAGATCAAGATAAAGGCAAGGATGCCTGCTTTCGCCACTGCTGCTCAACATTGTGCTGGAGATTCCAGGCAGGGCAATTAGGCATTAAGAAGGAATTAGGCATTCAGGTGGAAAAGAAGAAGTAAAATTATTTCTATTTGCAGGTGACATGATGATACCTTGTATAGAAATGCCCAAGCAATCCACTAAAAATTATTAGAACAATGACAACAAAAAAGAATTCAACAAGTTTGCAGGGCAGATCAAAATATGAAAATCACTTGTATTTGTATAAATTATCAATGAACAATCTGAAAGTTAAATTAAGAAAATAATTCTATTTATAGTTGCAAAAAATCAAGTATCTGAGAATAAATTAAATAATTGAAATCTTATAATCTGAATATTAAAAAACATTGTTGCAAGAAATTAAGAAGACCTGGGGTCCCTGGGTGGCTCAGTCAATTAAGCATCTGACTTCAGCTCAGGTCATGATCTCATGATTCATGGGTTTGAGCCCCACAACAGGCTCTGTGCTGACAGCTCAGAGCCTGGACACTGCATCTAATTCTGTGTCTCCCTCTCTTTCTCTCTCTGCCCCTCCCCTGCTCATGCTATGTCTCTCTCTCTGAAAAATAAGCAAACATTAAAAAGTTAAAAAAAAAATCAAAGAAGACCTTAAAAATATCAAAGTCATCCCTCATTCACGGACCAGAGAACTTAACACTGTGAAGATGACAATCCTCTCCAAATCGATCTTTAAGATTTAACACCATCTCTAACAAATTCCCAGTTTTTTTTTTCTTGGAAAGTAGCACTTTACTTCCTAAAATTCATGTGGAAATTCAAGGTACATGTAATAGACAAAACAATCGTGGGGGAAAAAATAAGATTAGAGAATTCACACTTCCCAGTTTGAAACCTTCTACAAAGTAACAATAATCAAGCCTGTGTGGTCCTGGCATGAGGATAGACTTATAAATGAATGGAATGGAATTCACAGTCCAGAAATAAACCCTTACATTTATAATTACTTGATTTTTGGTGTGGGTGCCAAGACAATTCAATAGGAAAATAATCGTCTGAATAGTCTATTTGACAAATGATGCTGGGACAACTCTGTAACCATAAGCAAATGAATGAAGCTGGACTTCATATGTAGTAATTCACTCAAAATAGATCATAGACCTAAATGATTATACAAGGAAAACTACAAAACTCCTAAAAAGAAAATATACAAGGAAATACATGTGACCTTAGGTTAGACAAAGCCTTCTGAATTATGATACCAAAACACAAGGAACAAAAGAAAAAAAAATTCTGCTTCATTGCAAGAAAAAAAACGTTTGTGGTTCAAAGGACACCATTTAAAAAATAAAACAACAGTGGTTGCTTCGGCAGCAAATATACTAAAATTGGAACGATACAGAGAAGATTAGCATGGCCCTTGCACAAAGATGACATATAAATTCATGAAGCGTTCCCTATTTTATGAAAAAATAAAACAACCCACAAAATTGGAGAAAATATTTGCCCCCATCTATCCAACTAGGTACTTGTAACTAGAATAAAGAACTCTTACACCTCAATAATAAAAACACAAACCAATTTTAAAAATGGACAGAAGAGATGAATAGACATTTCACCAAAGATGATACACAAAAAGGCAATCAGCACATGAAAAGATGCTCAGCATCATTAGTCATTAGGGAAACGCAAATAAAAATCACGTTGGAGATAGCTATAAATAAAAAGACAATAGCAAGTGTTGGCGAGGATGTGGAGAAATGGGGATCCTCATACATTGCTGGTGGGAGTATAAAATGGCACAATTGCTTTGGAAAACTGTCTAGCAGCTCCTCAAAATGTTAAACATAGAGTTACCATGTGCCCAGAAATTCCAGTCCTTGGATATATACCCAAGAGAAATGAAATCATACCTCTATACAAAAACATGTACATAAATGTTCATGGCAGCATTATTAGCAAGATCGCCAAAGGGGAAACAACCTGAATATCCATCAACTGACGAATGGATACATAAAATTTGGTCTATGTATGCGATGGATTACAGTTCAGCAATATAAAGGAATAAAGTACTGATTCATGCTGCTATTCGAATAAAACCTCATAAAAACTTTTATGCTGAGTGGGAAAAAAAAGTCATAAAAGACCATATATTGAATGATTGCATTTATATGAAACATCCATAAAACCTAGAGACTCATAGCAGGTTAACAGATATCTATCCGGGGCTGGAAGTGGGAATGAGAAGGGACTGTAGATGGACACAAGGGATCTTCTGGGTACGAAAGGAAATGTGCCAAAATTTTTTTGTGATGGTTTCACAACTAGATACATTCATTAAGAGTCCGTGAACCTTACACTGGGTGTATTTTATGGTACATATACTCTAGCTCAACAACGTTGTTAAAACAAAAAAATTATGTGGGATATATCCTCTAATAATGGAATGTGTGACATACTGGGAACAAATTAAGGGAACATCTGTTCATTTTGAGGCTAGAGGACACTGAATATAGAATGTGGAAGGCAAACCATTCTTGGTTTCATCTATATCACCCTCTTCTATGGAATCCCTCCTGTTATGGAGGGTTATTCTCTCCTGCTAACACCCTCACCACCCTCCTTTGCCTTCTGTCAAGATCTCTCTTATATTTTAATAGAGTTTAGTATGCAGTTCATGACCTTCCTCCCCATTCTCATTTTGGGAGTTTTTAATAGTCTCAAAGATGGCACATCTGACATGTAAGTCCTCCTAGCTTCTTATCGGTCTTCAACCCAGTGACCTTCCCTCTTCATACCACTTCAGATCATCAGACCCATAGGCACATGTTACAGCTTGTCATCAGCCATATTTCTCTGCCACTTGACTATGCTACCTGCTGAACACAACCTTCTCTTCTTGTTGCCCACTCACTTTTTTATTCTTACGAATCCAACCAATTATTAGATTGTTTAGACCAGGGGTCATCAGCAAACTTTTTCTGTCAAGAGCCAGATAGTAAGTATTTTAGGCTTGGGGTTCATATGACCTCTGTCACAATTCCTCAGCTCTGTGCCCTACTCTGTTGTTGTAGGGAGAACGCAACAAAAGGCAATAAGTAAGTGGGCCTGGTGGTCCTTCAAGAAAAACTTTTATAAAACAGGCCAAAGACTAGATTTTGTTTATGGGACACAGTTTGTACTTCTCTCTCCTTCATGGAGACATAGGCCTAGGCACAGGCTTATAGGAAGGAGTACAAGCAAATTGTTTTACTTTTCTGAGTCTCCCTTTTTCCGTGTATGTAATGGAAATAATGCTTTCTACGTCTTCAAGTTTATAGCAGTTCAATGAGAAGATGAAGAAAAAGTTTAAGTGCAGATGATGGCACATAATAATGAGGAAATTCATGGGTTTTCAAATGAGTTCTAATAAATATATTCTTTCCTGTCCATTGAGTTCTAAATGAGTTTAGCAATTAGAAAAAAGTAAGCAAGGTTGCCTGGGTAGCTTAGTCGGTCAAGGGTTCAACACTTGATTTCGGCTCAGGTCATGATCTCACAGTTGTTGAGTTCCAGTCCTTTGTCAGACTCTGTGGCTGTCAGCTTGAGATTCCCACCCACCCCCCCTCCTCCACTTCTCCCCCACTTGTGCGTGTACTCACACACATACTCTCTCTCAAAATGGAGAACCACGCCCCAAAATTCACTGTCATATATAAGAAAGGTGAAGTTGGAGAATGTTGCATGTCTACAGGCCAGGGGTCTAATACTGAATTCCGGAATCAGAGAAGCTTACCTGTCCTGTCCAAGCAGCACTAGACCAAGCCAGGCCTTCCAGAACAGGAATAAGTAGAGAATTTTGGGTTCCTTCTTAAAAAAAATTATCAAATGTTCTTCCAAACGGATGGAAATATCAGGAGTGGGTTCTTAATGTTCTGCCTAGAACAAATGTTTGTTTTCTTCCCCCACTGTCCCCAGACTGGATGTTCATGAGGTCAGAGCAACCTCTCCCGCAAGGGTACACACACATTCTTGTGGTTTCTCTGAGTGTGTGCCAGCAGAGTTTCTTAGAGGCTAGTTCAAACTTCTCTACAAATGTAGTCTAAAAGTAAAGAAGAATAAACTCTAATCTCCAGGGGCCTATGGATATTGCTATAAAAGATCCTGCTAAGAGATGAAAATTCTTTAGCCGTCTTTTATCTTAAAAACCAAGCATATGTTGCATTTTTCCCTATGGTTGAAGTTTATTTACCAATTAAAGAGCTTTAATCACCTACCCCTAATGCAAAATAATTGAGTAAAATTAACAGTGTGAAAAAACGTACTGTGTACATTTTCTAACAACCTTCCTGCCACACATATGGCCTCACTCCCTCCACCATCAGGCAAAATAACTTCGAGAAGCACAAGTCAGGACTATGTTACTTCATCTAAAATTCAGCTCTCTTTCATCATGTTTACTTCCTCTCAATCTGGTCTCAAGGATTTTGGAGCCAGACCCTACTTTCTGTGGGGTGCAGGTCCACAAAGGTCAGGGTCCTGGAGCTCCAGCCCCAACTCAATTGCTGAACTATGAGCTCAGACCGGTTTTGTGGCCTTTCTCCACATCAC
This sequence comes from Acinonyx jubatus, assembly GCF_027475565.1. Taxonomy (NCBI): domain Eukaryota; kingdom Metazoa; phylum Chordata; class Mammalia; order Carnivora; family Felidae; genus Acinonyx; species Acinonyx jubatus. The sequence continues at coordinate 100,770,089 of NC_069390.1, read as the reverse complement.
AGGCTCTTTGTTACTAAGGGTGGTAGTATTTGTCCTGACCAGCTCAACACTATTACAAAACAACATGAGCTAATTATTTTAGGGGTGCAAAGCAAATGCCTGTTTACTGTGGTATTCTCTATGTGATCATGGTAATTATGCCAGTAGCTCAGAGCACTGTCTTTCCCCACTCCCCAATAAATTCCTTTAGAAATTATCTATCGTATCTCTAAGCCAATCTCCAACATGCTATGATCACAGTCCTGATATCCATACGATTGTATGGGTATGTGCCTGGAAAGATTGGCAAACAAGTGTTAAATGTATATACATAGACCCTATATATGAAAAACATGCATGTATACCTATATACATATCTATATCGATATCTCTATAATTGGATCTATCTATATCTTCTTATACCTCTCTCCATATTTCTATCTATATAGATATCCCCAAGCAGAGCAATTCAAGTTGAGCATGGCTGGTGTAGTATGGTGTAACAGGTCATCTGGTAGGTGGCTGTACTGTGAACATGTACCACCTTTAGTGGTAGGGATACTCATGTCCACAGAGTTTGCTCCTTTAGATCTGCCACAGATCTAAGTTGTACTGGGATTTAGACCTATGGCTCTTCCTTTTATGACCTGAGATTTAACTTAAATCATTGTTGGTTAGGTTCATTTGTAGGTATCTTACTGTTTTTGGTGCAATTGCAAATGGGATTCATTGATTTCTTTTTCTGCTGCTTCATTAGTGTATAAAAATGCAACAGATTTCTGTATGTTGATTTTCTACCCTACAACTTTGCTGAATTCATGTATTAGTTCTAGCAAGTTTTTGGTGGAGTCTTTTGGGTTTTCTACACAGAGTGTCTGTCTGTCTGTCTGTCTGTCTCTCTCTCTCTCTCTCTCACACACACACACACACACACACACACACACACACACACACACACACAGGAGTATTACTCAGCCATCAAAAAGAATGAAATCTTGCCAAATGAAATGACATGGATGGAGCCAGGATGTATTATGCTAAGCAAAATAAATCAGAGAAAGACAAATGCCATATGATTTCACTCATATGTGGAATTTAAGAAACAAAACAGATGATCATATGAGAAGTGGTGGGAGAGAAGAATGGTGGGAGAAACAAATACAAGAGACTCTTAATACAGAGAACAAACTGAGGGTTGATGAAGGGAGGTGGGTGGGAGATGGGCTAGATGGGTGAGAGATAAAAGGAAAGCACTTGTTGTGATGAGCAATGGGTGTTGTATGTAAGGGATGTATCACTAAAATCTACTCCTGAAACCAATATTGCACTATATGTTCACTAAAATGTAAATTAAAAAAATCAGTATATGCAGTTGTTTATAGCAAGAGAAAGAACTTATGAAAAAAAGCACTACAAATATTGAGAGAAATCAGCCAAATCAAGTCTCAGTTGTTCAGGAACTATAGACAAGGGCTTCTGTTTTCCTTCTTCCCAGTTTTTCAAATACTTCTGCTACTGTGGAAGTGACTACTTCCTCATGATAGCAAAACAAAGGCATTATTAAAGGAAATGCACTTGGTATAAAAATATGCAAGGCCTCACCCACAGGTGGCAATAGGCTGTAATTAGATCTATTCTCTAAAACGCACTGAAGAACTCCCTCCTGGCTTCTTTCTTCTGGCTGTGTGGAGTGAGCAGGGGCAGGTCATGGACGGGAGTTTTGTGATGCCAAGTGGCACACTGTGGCCATAAATGGCTCAGCTTTTGACCAATGAAGCTTAGAGGGAAACTCTAACACTGAAAATAAAGACTGCTTGAACCAAAGAAACTCTGGATGGTTGTAATTCCTCTGAAAGAATATGTGCATCCATAGATGTGGTACTTTTCAACTCTTATTTTTAGGTTTAATAGCACAGACAGGAGGGAGAACCACAGGCTGGTCAGTCTGTGCTTTTCAAATGGTGCATTACAACCCTTAAGGGGATAGTAAAGTTATTTTATTTGGGCATGGAAAATACTTTACAACTGGAATAGAACGGAAGGGAGTCAAATAGAATAACTACAAAATATCATAATACATTGCATGCGGTTAGGATAAACATTGTTTTAACAGACTTGTGTTTTCTGTATATGCTCTGAAATGAGGTTTCATAGGGTTTTCTTATTGTGGATCTCAGGAAAAAAAAGTTTGAGAAACAGTTATGTAATTTAGGTCTTTGTCACATACTTTTGGGATTCTAGGTTTAAAAAATAAACTAAAATTCTGGCCACTTAACAATGGCCTTTTCTAAAGAATATACCCTTGTCGCTTATGGCAATGTTTCTCAACTACTTCAACGTGAAGAGATTTAAAACCCGAGGTGGAAACAAGCTGCCTAAAAATCAAATAGGAAATTTAAAATGAAGTTTCAAGAAATGTATGCATTTCTTCCAGGTTGCCTAATTGGTTGGCATGTAATTTTTCATAGTATTCTTTTATAATTGTTTGTATTTCTGTGGTGTTGGTTGTGATCTCTCTCATTTATGATTTAATTTATTTGGGTCCTTTCTTTTTTCTTTTTGATAACTCTGGCTAGGGGTTTATACATTTTATAAATTCTTTCAAAATACCAATTCTTAGTTTTATTGATCTGTTTTTTGTTGTTGTTCTGATAGCATTTATTTCTGCTCTCATCTTTATTATTACCCTTCTAGTGGCTTCAGTCTTCATCTGCTGTTCTTTTTCTAGCTTCTTTAGGTGCAAACTTAGATTGTGTTTTAGGATTTTTCCTGCTTCCTGAGGTAGGCCTGTATCGCTCTCTACTTCCCTCTTATGACTGATTTTGTTGCATCTCAAAGGTTTGAACTGTTGTGTACTGTTGTGTTTTCATTTTCATTTGTTTCTATGTTTTTTTAATTTCTCCTTTAATTTCCTGGTTAAGATAAAAAGCTTCTGCAAAGCAAAGGAACAATCAACACAAAAGGCAACAGAATAAAAGAAGATATTTATGAATGACAGACCCGAAAAAAGAATTAGCATCTAAGAATCTATGAATAACTTATCAAACTCAACACTTAAAAAACAAATAATCCAGTTAATAAATGGGCAGAATACATCAAAAGACATTTTCCCAAAGAAGACATCCAGATGGCTAACAGACACATGAAAATATGCTCATCATCAGGGAAATCACTCATCATCAGGGAAAAACAAAACAAGACAACAAAGAGATACCACCTCAAACCTGTCAGAATGACTAAAATGAACAACTCAGGAAAAAAACAGATGCTGGTGAGGATGTAGAGAAAGGGGAAACTTCTCACACAGTTGGTGGGAATGCAAACTGGCTCAGCCAGTTTGGAAGATGGTATGGAGGTTCCTCAGAAAGTTAAAAATAGAACTACCCTACAACCCAGCATTTGCACTAGTAGGTATTTACCCACGGGACACAGAAGTACTGATTCAAAGGGGCATATGCACCCTGATGTTTATAGCAGCATTATCAACAATAGCCAAACTATGGAAATGCCCAAGTCTCCATTGACTGATGGGTGGATAATGATATGGCATATATACATATACAATGGAATATTGCTCAGCCAGAAAGAGAATGAAATCTTGCCATTTGCATTGATGTGGATGGAGCTAGGGTGCATTATGCTAAGTGAAGAAAGTCAGAGAAAAACAAATACCATATGGTTTCACACATATGTAGAATTTAACAAGCCAAACAGATCAACATAGGGGAAAGAGAAAAAAAAGAGAAGGAGACAAACCTTAAGAGACTCTTAACTATAGAGAATAAACTGAGGGTTGCTGGAGGGGAGGTTGGTGGGGAAATGGGCTAAATGGATGACAGGTATTAAGGACAGTGCTTGTGAAGAACAGCGGGTGTTATATGTAAGGGATGAATCACTAAATTCTTCTCCTGAAACTAACATTACATTATGTGTTAACTAGAATTTAAACAAAAACTTGAAAGATTAAAATAAAAATAAAAATAAAATGAAGCTTCATGAGGAGGGGAAGATCAAGGAGAGAGAACACCAAGTAATACACATATTTGTGTATCTGAGATTTAGACACTAGGATGCATTGGAGGGCACCAGGAAAGAGTGTTTCTTAGGGTAAACCATTGCTAAAACTTTGCTATAGCCACGAAGTACTTGAGGAGAGAAAAGGCTCAGAGCCCTTATGTCATTCCAAAAGGAAGAATTAACCCGAGTCAGGAAAAGGAGTCCTTTAACAAGTTCACTTCCTGGCTTTAGGAAGGACCACTGTGTCTGATTTCTAGTAAAACATTTAAGGGAGCTTTCTGAAGACCCAGGAGATAGCAGCTGCATAGAACATAAGTAACCTTTTCTGGAAAGTTTTGAGGGATGTATGTAGAGCAGTATCATGTGTGTATGACTTAATGTGTGATTATGTCTCCTGTCCTCTCTTAAAGGATACTAACTTGGTTTATAAATGCCATAGTTCATAAATTACTGCTGATGTTGATATTTTTGTTAGTTTTCTGTGTCACTTATTTGGCTGCAGAAGTCCATATAAGAAGGAAGAAAGGAAGGAGGAAGGAAGAAAGAAAGGAAGGGCAAGGGCAAGGGCAAGCAAGAAAGAAACTTAGAATGGCTTGACTGATTGGCTTTCAATGCTTTTTTCCTTTTCTTGATTTATTCTATTTCCTGGATAGAATTTTACCAAGTATCAAAGCAAAAACAATCCACCCAAAACAAAAACCAAACCGTCACCACCAAAAACAAAATAAAATGAAACGAGAGAGAGAGAGAGAGAGAGAGAGAGAGAGAGAGAGAGAGAGAGAGACCACAATTGTTTCCTTTTTCAAAATTTCAGGAATGGTCATATCCTTTGAAAGCTCACCTTGATTACCAAGGAAAAATCTAAAAATTAAAAGCATGTCATCTTAGAAACAGATGTGAAAAGACGATCAGTCCCTTTGACAGTGGATTTGCAGCCAACTCTAGTATTTGGCTCTACCAACCAGCTTTCCAAAAAATTCTTTCTGATATTGGCTTTTGAGACTCCAGTCCAGTTAAATCTCTGTTTCAGCCCTACTCTACTTTTTCCATAAGGGTTTTCTTATTTGTTTTGCATAGTGTAGCTAGTTTTTTTAATTACTTTTCTGCAGTCTTTAAGTGATCTTGCTTACACTTTCTCTTTCTCGCAAGTATATAGTACAAAATTGATCTTTCAAACTTTCTGCTTTCATAATCTTCTTGTCCCAGTCAAAAATTTTCACTAATGGCTTGCACAGATGATGGCACCAATGAGATAAAACTCCTTAGTTTAGCCATTAAAGCCATTAAATTTGAACACAATTTCTTTTAAAAGGTTCTTTCTTACCTCTATCTAATACAAACTTCCAGATCCAAACAAAAAGGACCATAAGGGGTGGCTGGTTGGCTCAGTCAGTAGAGCATGTGACTTTTGACCTTGGGGTTGTAAATTCAAGACTCACAATGGGTAAGATGTGACCTGGGAAATAATAGAGCATTCAGACTATAGCTCAGAAGGTTTGTTTCCGTTTGTGAGTCCTCTCCATCGTATCTGTGCTCTCTAGATTTTTCCTTCAATCTTTTTCTCTTTCACGCTTACACCTTTTAATTCACCTGCTCAGGTCCCATTATCCACTACTAATATTAAAGTGAGGTCTCGACAGTCTATGCACTGGAACAGCAGCTGGGTTTCTGTGTGTGTGCAAAATGCAGATTCCTGGGTCATGCTTCAGTACTACTGAAAAGAAATTTCTGGGCTTAAGCCTAAAATTACTAAGTATTAACAAGCTCCCCTGCTGATTCTTATGCCTGCTAAAGTTTGAGAATCTCTGCTATGTAGCCCCAGAGCTGACTTCCTCTGTGTCTCACCCTTGAGTATGTGCTGCTCATCAGTTTTCTTCACCTCAGTCTTCCACTAGTGTTGGTACCAAAGAAATATATACTGAATTTATTATCTCTCTTACTACCCTTCTTGGCACAAACAGAATCAAATGAAAACAAATTCCCTGCTCTTCTTCCCATTTCTCCTATGTTGCCACAGCTCATTAGTCAACAAAACCAAAACTCTCTTCACAAGCAAGCTGCCACTAAAGCTCATAAATTCTACCTCCTAAATAGCTCTCAAATTGAACCTTTTTCTCTCTATCCCTATTGTCTTGATTTAGTTCAGTCCTTTGTCATTTCTTATCCTTGGTATTGAAATAGTAGTCTTCTAATTAATTTCCCTGTCTCCAGTCCAAGCCTGTTCTCATCATTTATTCAACAAATATTTGTTGAATACAGACTGTGTCTAGCACTGAATTAAGTATTAGGGATACAGAAATATAGGACATCATCCTTGTGTTCAAGAATCTGAGATGATATTTCTAAAATGAAAATTTGGATATGTTACTCTAACCAATTTCAGTGGCTCTTCCTGTAGAGGACAGGGTCCAAACTCCTTAGTACAGTGCTTCAGACTCAATTAAAGGAAACAAAAACCCACTTACTCTATCCCAGACATTCTTAGACTGGCTGTTTCCTCTGGCTTCTTTTCCTCCAGGTTTTCACATTGCTAAATCTCTTCCTTCAAGTCTGTCCTCAGTGTCATATTCTTTATTTAACACTAGAAACAGCCTTACTTGCATGTTAGCATTACCCTTACTCTGTTTTTTTTTGCAATAATGCTTTTTCACTTTCCAAAGTATTACATAATTTATGGATTTATTATGTTCATTACCTATTGCCCATCATCACCTAATAAAAGGTGACCTGCATAAGAGCAAGCATTTTTTCTGTATTTATTTATTGGTATATCCCAAGTGCCCAGAACCGTGTCTGGCACATAACTGTCAAATAACAGGAGATTGTTAACTGATCTAGATGGGAGGTAGTGGTGATTTAAAATAATGTGCTAAGAGAGAGGAGCCAAGATGGTGGAACAGCATGGAAGTTTTTTGTGTGTCTCATGTCAATGAAATACAGTCAGACCAACACTAAACCATCCTACACACCTAGAAAATTGATTGGAGGATTAACACAACAATCTTCACAACCTGAACCACAGAATTCAGCAGGTATGCGGCACAGAGAGCTGAACGTGGGAAGTGAGAAGGAGCACGAAGGGAGGTGCTTTTGCAAGCAGAAAGAGGAAGGAGACTGGGTGGGGGGGATACGGGAAAAGCACCCTCCCCAAAAGCAGCTGGAGAGAAAGTGGAAAATTGGAAACAGCCATAGGGACTAAACTAAAAAGGGACAAAGGAGAAAGGAGAGGATTTAAATTCCATTAAGACTGTAAACAAGGGGAGTGCAGAGTCTGCAACTCCACAGCTCGATACCTGGCAGTGCTCTGGTGGGAAGGGCAAATCCCCAGGAGCAGAGTGGGGTCTGGGAGGTTCTCGGACCACACGGGGAAAAGCAGTTCCACTGCTGGAAGGACATTTGGTAGAGACTGTTGAGGCCACCTGATCCCAGCAGACCCCAGAAAATGGCCACATTCCTGGGTGCTGGAACAAGGTCATTGTGGGTGAAGCCTGGTGCCAGATGTGTGTTGTGATTTTCCATAATCCCTGAAATGCTGCTGCTACACTGTCTCACGAACTTTTTCTGGGGCGGACTGGCACCTGGCCACAGTCTTGGGGCACTGGCACCATCAGGGTCCAGCAAGCGTTCACGGATGCAGCCATATTCAGCCATTGCTCATTCGGCCATTGCTCAGTGAGACCCTCCCACGGGGGGGTGGGGGGAACAGATCAAAGCCACAGTCCTTCAGAAGTAAGGGGCCAGAGAAAACAGCTGCATCTGAGACAAAACTCGGGAGAGAGAGAGTGAAGAAGCGGGGAGTGGACAAGAGCTCAAGACTGAGGACAGGTGTGCGATTGCTGATCCCGGAAAACCGACTGGGTAGCTGGGTGGCACCATTTTCACCTGCGCGTGCGCAAACGCACATACAAGCACCCCAACAATCCACCCCAGTAAGATAGAAGCGCCATCTAGTGGAGAGCATAGCTGTTACACTGAGCCCAGCCCAAATGGCCAATTTCAAGAATGCAAGTCTCACTGCCCGCTTAGTTTATGGACCATAAAGCGCTACATAGTCTGACTTCTAGGGGAAAAATGAAGTAATTTCAGTCCTACTTCAATCTGTTAGCAGGTCCATTTACTTAATTTTCTTTCTTTTCTCTTTTACACGTCTTTTCTTTTTCTTGAATACAGAAAGAGAAAAACTTCCTGTTTACTTTCAATTTCTATTAAAAATATTTTAATTTTTTTACTACATTGTTTGTTTTTATGTAAATGTTTGCAAATTCTGTTTTACTTCCTTCATTTTATTTTAGTCTACTATGGTATATTCACTTTTTCAAATTTCCAACGATTTTTTAAAATCATTTTTCTCCTTTTTCTCAAATACAGAAAAAGAAAAAAATTTTATTTTTATTAAAAATGTTTTTCTTTAATTTTTTTCTACTGTATTCTTTACTTTTGTCTATATTTTTTCAAATTCTATTCTACTCCCATCATCTCATTTTAGTCTACTTCAGTGTATTCATTTTTTCAAATGCTATAACTATTTCTATTTTTTCTTCCCCCCCTTTTTATTGTCTAATCTGTCAAACCACTTTTAACACCCAGACCCAAACACACCTAGGAACTAGCATCATTTATTCAACTTGTGTGTGAGTGTGTGTTTAATTTTTTAATTTTAATTTTTTAATTTTTCTACCTCATTAATTCCTTTTCTCCCTTCAAAATGACAAAACAAAAGAATTCACCACAAAAGAAAGAGCACGAAGAAACAACATCCAGGGATTTAACCAACATAGATACAAGCAAGATGTCTGAACCAGAATTTAGAATCACAATAATTTAGAATCAGCAAACTTACAGAGAATAATGAAGCAGAAAACAGGAGGGAGATTAAGGCAAAAGAGCACGATTTAAGAATTAGAGAAATCAGTGACTCATGAAAAAGGAACAACATCAGAATCATAGGGGTCCCAGAAGAGGAAGAGAGAGAAATAGGAGTAGAAGGGTTATGCGAGCAAATCACAGAGGAAAACTTTCCTAACCTGTGGAAAGACACAGACATCAAAATCCAGGAAGCACAAAGGACCCCCCATTAGATTCAACAAAAACCGACCATCAACAAGGCATATCATAGTCAAATTCACAAAATACTCAGGCGAGGAGACAATCATGAAAGCAGCAAGGGAAAGAAAGTCTCTAACCTAAAAGGGAAGAGAGATCAGGTTTGCAGCAGACCTATCCACAGAAACTTGGCAGGCCAGAAAGGGGTGGCAGGGTATATTCAATGTGCTAAATCAGAAAAATATGCAGCCAAGAATTCTTTATCCAGCAAGGTTGTCATTCAAAATAGAAGGAGAGACAAAAAGTTTCCCAAACAAAAATTAAAGGAGTTTGTGACCACTACACCAGCCCTGTAAGAAATTTTATGGGGGACTCTCTGAGGGGAGAATATGTATATACATATGTATACATATATGTATACGTATACATATATGTATATACATATATATACATATACACATATATATGTAAATATATTAAAATATATAAATATAATATAATATTAATATAATAAATAACAAATATTAAATATATATTAAGTAAATATATATTTATATGTATTAAATAAAATAAAATATATAAATATAAATTTATATATAAAACATAAATAAATAAATAAATAAATAAATAAATACCAAAAGCAACAAAGATTAGAAAGGACCAAAGAACACCACCAGAAATTCCAACTCTACAAGCATCATAATGGCAATAAATTCATATCTTTCAGTACTTACTCTAAACATCAATGGACTCAATGCTCCAATCAAAAGACATAGGGTAACAGAATGGATAAGAAAACAAGATCCGTCTATATTCAGTACACAAGAGACCCACTTTAGACCTAAGACAACTTCAGATGGAAAATAAGGGGATGGAGAACCATCTATCATGCTAATGGCCAACAAAAGAAAGCCAGAATAGCCATACTTATATCAGGCAATCTAGACTTTAAAATAAAGACTGTATCAAGAGATGCAGAAGAGCATTATATCATAATCAAGGGGTCTGTCCACCAAGAAGACTTAACAATTGTAAACATTTATGCGCCAAATGTGAAGCACCCAAATATATAAACCAATTAATCACAAACGTAAAGAAACTCATTGATAATAGTACCATAATAGTAGGAGACTTCAACACCCCACTCACAACAATGGACAGATCATCTAATCAAAAAATCAACAAAGAAACTGGCTTTGAATGACACACTGGACCAGATGGACTTAACAGATATATTCAGAACATTTCATCCTAAAGCAGCAGAATATACATTCTTCTCCAGTGCACATGGAATGTTCTCCAGAATAGACCATATACTGGGACACAAATCAGCCCTCAACAACTATAAAAGGATCAAGATCATACCGTGCATATTTTCAGACCACAACACTATGAAACTTGAAATCAACCACAAGAAAAAATTTGGAAAGGTAACAAATACTTGGAGACTGAAGAACATCCTACTGGAGAATGATTGGGCTACCCAAGAAGTTAAAGAGGAAATTAAAACATACATGGAAATCAATGAAAATGGTAACACCACAATTGGGATGCAGCAAAGGCGGTCCTAAGAGAAAAGTATATAGCAATCCAGGCCTTCCTAAAGAAGGAAGAAAGATCTCACATACACAACCTAACCTTACGCTTTAAGGAGCTGGAAAAAGAACAGCAAATAAAACCCCAAACCAGCAGAAGACAGGAAATAATAAAGATTAGAGCAGAAATTAATGCTGTTGAAACCAAAAAAAAAAAAAAAAACAGTAGAAAAGATCAATGAAACCAGAAGCCGGGTCTTTGAAAGAATTAACAAAACTGATAAACCACTAGCCAGTTGGATCAAAACAAAAAAGGAAAGGGCCGAAAGAAATAAAATCAAGAATGAAAGAGGAGAGATCACAACCAACACAGCAGAAATAAAAACAATAATACGAGAATATTATCAGCAATTATATGCCAATAAAATGGGCAATCTGGAAGAAATGGACAAATTCTTAGAAACATACACACTACCAAAAGTGAAACAGTAAGAAATAGAAAATGTGAACAGACCCATAACCAGTAAGGAAATCGAAATAGTAATCAAAAATCTGCCAAAAAACAAGACGCCAGGGCTAGATGGCTTTCCAGGTGAATTTTACCAAACATTTAAGAAAGAGTCAATACCTATTCTCTTGAAGCTGTTCCAAAAAAAAACAACAACAACAAAAAAAAACAAAAGGAAGGAAAACTTCCAAACTCTTTCTATGAAGCCAGCATTACCTTGATTCCAAAACCAGAAAGAAGCCTCACTAAAAAGGAGAACTATAGGCCAATTTCCCTGATGAACATGGATGCAAAAATCCTCAAGATATTAGCCAACAGGATCCAACAATACATTAAAAAAAAATTATTCACCACGACCAAGTGGGATTTATACCTGAGATGCAGGGCTGGTTCAATATCTCCAAAACAACCAATGTGATTCATCACATCAGTAAAAGAAAGGACAAGAACCTTGATCCTCTCAATAGATGCAGAGAAAATATTTGACAAAATACAGCATCCTATCTTGATAAAAACCCTCAAGAAAGTAGGGACAGAAGGAGCATACCTTGAACTCATAAAAGCCATATATGAACGACCCAACACTAATAACATCCTCAATGGGGAAAAACAGAGCTTTCCCCCTAAGGTCAGGAACAAGACAGGGATGTCCACTCTTGCCACTATTATTCAACATAGTATTGGAAGTCTTAGCCTCTGCAATCAGACAACACAAAGAAATAAAAGGCATCCAAACTGGCCATGAGGAGGTCATACTTCCACTCTTTGCAGATGACATGATACTCTATATGGAAAACCCAAAAAGGTTCCACCAAAAAACTGCTAGAATTGATTCATGAACTCAGTAAAGTTGCAGGATATTAGATCAATGCACATAAATCTGTTGCATTCCTATATACCAACAATGAAGTGAAAGAGAAATCAAGTAATTGATCCCATTTACAGTTGCGTGCGCATGCACACACACACACACAAATACCTAGGAATAAATCTAACCAAAGATGTGAAAAATCTATCCACTGAAAACTATAGATTGCTTACGAAAGAAATTGAAGAAGACACAAAAAATGGAAAAAGATTCCATGCTCCTGGATAGGAAGAAAAAATATTGATAAAATGTTGATACTACCCAAAGCCATCTACGTATTCAATACAATCCCTATCAAAATAACACCAGCACTTTTCACAGAGCTAGAATAAATAATCCTAAAATTTGTATGCAACCAGAAAAGACCCCGAATAGCCAAAGTGATCTTGAAAAAGAAAACGAAAGCAGGAGGCATCACAATCCCAGACTTCAAGCTATATTACAAACCTGTATCATCAAGACAGTATGGTACTGGCACAAGAACAGATACTCCAATCAATGGAACAGAATAGAGAACCCAGAAATTGACCCACAAACGTATGTCAAACTAATCTTTGCCAAAGCAGGAAAGAATATCCAATGGAATAAAGACAGTCTCTTCAGCAAGTGGTGCTGGGAAAACTGGACAGCGACATGCAGAAGAATGAACCTGGACCACTTTCTTTCACCATACACAAAAATAAACTAAAAGTGGATGAAAGACCTCAATGTAATACAGGAAGCCATCAAAATCCTCGAGGAGAAAGCAGGCAAAACCTCTTTGATCTTGGCTGCAGCAACTTCTTACTCAACACGTCTCCAGAGGCAAGGGAAACAAAAGCAAAAATGAACTACTGGAACCTCATCAAAATAAAAAGCTTCTGCACAGCGAAGGAAACAATTAGCAAAACTAAAAGGCAACTGACAGAATGGGAGAAGATATTTGTAAATGACATATCAGATAAAGGGTTAATATCCAAAATCTATAAAGAACTGATCAAACTCAACACCCCAAAAATAAATAATCCAGTGAAGAAATGGGCAAGAGACATGAATAGACACTTCTCCAAAGACATCCAGATGGACAACTGACACATGAAAAAAATGCTCCACATCACTCATCATCAGGGAAATACAAATCAAAACCACAATGAGATATCATCTCATACCTCTCAGAATGGCTAACATGAACAACTCAGGCAACAACAGATGTTGGTGAGGATGTGGAGAAAGAGGACCTCTTTTGCATTGTTGGTGGGAATGCAAGCTGGTGCAGCCACTCTGGAAAGCAGTATGGAGGTTCCTCAAAAAACTAAAAATAGAACTACCCTATGACCCAGCAATTGCACTACTAGGCATTTATCCACGGGATACAGGTGTGCTATTTTGAAGGGACACATGCATCCCCATGTTTATAGCAGCACTATCCACAATAGTCAAAGTATGGAAAGATTCCAAATGTCCATCGATGGATGAATGGATAAGGAAGATGTGGTGTGTGTGTGTGTATGTGTGTGTGTGTATATATATATATATATATATATACACACACACACACACACACACCCATATACATATATATACATACACACAATGGAGTATTACTCAGAAATCAAAAAGAATGAAATCTTGCCATTTGCAACTACGTGGATAGAACTAGAGGGTATTATGCTAAGTGAAATTAGTGAGTCAGAGAAAGACAACAATCAGATGACTTCACTCATCTGAGGACTTTAAGAGACAAAACAGATGAACATAAGGGAAGGGAAACAAAAATAACAAAAACAGGAAGGGGGACAAAACAGAAGAGACTCATAAATATGGAGAACAAATTGAGGGTTATGGGAGGCGTTGTGGGAAGGGGGATGGGCTGAATGGGTAAGGGGCACTAAGGAATCTACTCCTTAAATCATTGTTGCACTATGTGCTAACTAATTTGGATGTAAATTTTAAAACATAAAAAATAAAATTAAAAAAATTGGCAAAAAAAATGTGATAACAATGAGGATGGCAAAAAGTCAGCCTGAGATACAATTGACAAAAATATTGATGGACTGTGGGGGTAAAAAGGTAGGGTTATAAGCAGGAATTATTTCAGGTATGTGCAGATGCATGACTGATGACGCCATTCGTTCAAGTACAGAACAGTAGGAGAAATTGTTTTGAAAGAAAAAGAAATTTAGATACAGTCTATGTTTGAGGTACTTTTAGGTCATCCAAATGGAGACATTGCTTCAATAGACTGTTGAATATAAAGATTCGAAGCTGAGAAGGACTGGTTTAAAAAATTGATTTAGAAAGAATCAGAATATAAATGGCAGTTCAAATCATTGGATCCTGTGACAGTTCCCTGGGTGAACTATAGAGTGAGAAGAAAAAGTTGCTAATGATATCGCCTCAAGGAAAAACAACAAAAAAAACTTGTTGAAGAAGTGAGTGGTAGCAGAGAAAGTGAGCACAGGGATTGAAGAGAACTTGTGAGAAGCTTAATTAGGTGACATTGGGAAATAGTAAAAATTAGGGTAGTAGTTAAAGGGAAGATAGAAGGCTTAAAAAAAGTATGTATTTTTTTCCCATATGGGAGATATATGAATACTGTTAAATTCTTAAGGAAAAAAGCTAACAAATATCTAGGAAAGAAAGAGGAAAGAAAAGGTGTGGCTACAGTTAAGCTGGACAGGGTAACAGGAAGTTGGATTATTATTTGGCTACTCTTATGGGTCTCTAAAGCTAAGAAGGTTAAGAAGCAAAGAGATCTAGGTATTGAACAAGTTGTCTACATGGACATTGAGGTCTACCTGGAGGATGTAAAAAATATTAATAATAAAGAAGACTATAAGTTAAAATTCTTCAAAGTTTTCAGTAAATGAGTGGAAAAAAATCAATGGGTTGGAGAATGACAGAGAAAGGAGAGTTGTGTAGAAATAGGTGATATTTGATCAGATGTATAATGGCAAACAAAAGAGTTTAGAGTCTTCTGAAAAAGACCCTGTCTATTAGGGTCTATAAATTGAAACATGTATTTGAAGTGTGTATGTATTTATTATTTATATTTATATTTAAATTAAGTATCTCTTTTATACATGTGTATATATGTATTAATTTATTTGAGATCAATTATAAAGAAGGAGGAAATTGAGTTAAGGGTTAAATTAATCATTGACTGCTGACTCTAGCTCTGCTACTACAATTTTAAAGAGTCTTTCCCCCTTTATATGCCTAACTTTAAGGATCTGGCACAAAATTGTTTTCATTTGCTCAGATTTAGGTCTCATATGTTGTATGATTCCACTACGTAATATTTTTAAATGACAAAACAGAAATCGATAACAGGTAAATTATTGCCAGGGGCTAAAGGGGTTAAGAAGGACTAGGGGTGGAAGGAAAGTAGCTGTGGCTAGAAAAGGGAAATGTGAAGGAAGTGTTCTGGATCTTGACTCTACCAGTGTTTGTATTCTGGTTATGGTATTTTGCTACTGTTTTGTAAGATGTTGTGGAAATTGGGTAGGGGTACATGGGATTTCCCTATTATTTCTAACAACTACATGTATATTTCAACTATATAAACATTAAAAAGCTTAATTTTTCCTCTTTACTACGCTTTTGTTCAAGTTTAAAACCTTACTATATACTGAATCTTATCCAAACAATATTTCCCTTAAGAGTTTAGAACTCAGTGTAGTGCTAAGCATGCCTCTGTCAGACCATGTTCAAATGTTCTTGCTTAATCTCAGGTGCTACAGGAAATCTAGGGGAACGTATTAGGTTTTTCACTCAGGCTAGGAATCCTTCTTCCTGTCCCATGTGTCTGCCTGAAAGACCAAAAGTAGGAACCCTGGAGAGTAGAAAATGTTAAGTGAAATTGCAGAGAAGACAAAGCTCCAAACAGCTATCCCATAAAATTGTGGATGAACTTCTGGGCTCAACTCTGAGTTTAGCATGTGTTTTTCTTACTCTGAAAATACACTCAAGGGTTTGGGAATTGACCTATAGGCTGGACCACTGTCTAGGTCCCAGATTGGCCATGGATGTCACACACATGGGACATATTTGAATAGCATAGCAAAGGTTTTAGAACCGAACAGACTTTAAAGCCCACAAAAGATGAGTTTGGAACTTGTGGTCTTAGCTAAATCAATTACCTAATTTTTAAACATCTACATTATCCTTAAGGTTCTAAACAAGACCCAGAATCTCATCGTCTAATATTTAAAATATCTAAGATAAGAGCCAAACTATTCAGCTTCTGAAGAACCAGGAAAATCACCACTTACAAGGGAATAAACAACAGTCACCAACACTAAGATAACATAGATGTGGGAATTATCAAAGAGTAAAACAGCAGTCATCATCATACTGGTTTTCTAATGCTGTTGAAACAAATTACCTCAAACATAGTAGTTAAAATAATACAAATGTATTATCTTACATTTCTGGACGTCAAAACTTTAGGATGGACCTCATTGGGCTAAAATCAAGGTGTTGGTAGGTTCTGTACCTTTTGGGACAGTCCAGGGAAGAATTCTTTCCCTAGCAATGTCTAGCTTCTAAAGGCTGTCTGCTTCCCTTGGGTCCTCCACTTTTAAAGCTAGAACATTAGACTGAGTTCCCACACTTCTCTCTTGTTTTCCCTTTTCTGCTTCCTTCACTCACTTGTGAGGACCTTTGTGTTGATAGTAGACTTACCTGGATAACTTAGGACACTCTCCCTATTTTAAGTCAGCTTATTAGCAACTTTAATTTCACCTTTGATCTTAATTTCCCTTCAACATGTAACCTAACATATTCCTAAGTTTGTAGAATAGGACATAGACATCTTATGTGTCTTCTTCAACAGGGAAGATGATTTGCTCCCTCTGCTTTCTACCATGATTCTTCTCTTTGATTTTCTACTTTTTGAATGATATACTTTGGTGTAGATATTTTTGGTATTTATCATCCTTGGTGTTCTTTTAATTTCCTAAGTCTATGGTTTACCTTTGTTATTAATTCTGGGCAATTCTCAGATATTATTTTGAGTATTTTTTCTGTTTTTTTTTCTTTTTCTCTTCCTTTTGGTATTCCCATTATGTGTATGTTATATCTTTTGTATTTGCCCCACAGTTTCAGATATTTTGTTGTTTCTTCTTTTTTTATTCTTTATTTTTTCCTATTCACCTCGGGAAGTTTCTATTGACATACCTTCCAGCTCACTGATTCTTTCCTTAGCTGTGCTCAGTCCACTAGTGAGTTCATCAAAGGCATTCTTCATTTCTTTTTCGATGTTATAAATTTCTAGCATTTTGATTCTCACAGTTTCCTCTCTACTTATATTACCCATGTGTTTCTGTATGTTTCTTATTTTTTCCATTAGAACCATTAGCACATTATAGTTAAATTACTGGTCTGATAATTCCAAAATCTCTACTATAACCTCGTTCTGATGCTTACATTGTTTCTCTAGCTTTTTTGGGCATGCCTTGTAATTTTTAAATGAAAACTGGACATGATATATTAGACAAACTGCAACTGGCATATATTAGCTTTTAGTGTGAGACTTTATGTTTATCTGGATAGGAGATGGACTGTGTTTACTGTTTATTACAGATACACTGTTAAAGGCTATAATTTTCTTAGAATTGTTGGTTTGTTTCTTCTAGAGACAGTGTTTTGTTTTTCCTAGATGCTCTTTTAGGGATCTGAGGCTTACAACGCTTTTAGCTTTCACCCATTTTCATACAAGATTTCTGTTGATGTGGTGGTAAGGTGTTGGAGAGGAAAAGCATTCTACAGTACTATGATTTTAGTCTCAGTATTTTAGTGAGTTTGTACTCCTAAGCTCTTTAAGAACTACTCAGCTTCCTGTCCCTGACTCCCCCACCTCACTCATTAAATAAATTAGGAAGGCTAAAAAGGAGCTGGACTTGGATATTTTCTTTCTCCAAGGTTGGTTAGGCTTTGGTAAACCCAAGTTATTTAAGCTCTGGTGAAATTCTTTCCCATGAAGGCAAACCTTGTTAGGGAGAACAGAAAGCTCTGGGCATATTTCAAAAATAGTTCTAGAGGAACTAAAAAACAAAAAACCAAAAACAGAAAACCAAAAACAGAACAAAGAAAATAAAATGGCAGACCTAAGTAAAAGCATATCAATAAATACATATAGTCAAAACATACCAATTAAAAGATAGTGAATATCAAATGATTTTTTAAAAAAGGAACCAAGCATAACTATAAAACATCTACATTTTAAATATAAAGATACAGGTAGACTAAAAGCAAAATTATGGAAACAAGTATACCATGCTAATATTAACCAAAGTAATGGTTAGAAGGATTTATTAATATCAAAGTTGATTTCAGAAAAAGAAAGTTGACCAGAAGTGAAGAGGTTCATTATGTAGTGATAAAAGGATCAATTTACCCCAAATTCTTAATCATAAATTCATGTACAACTGACATGAGAGCACATATAAACGAAAGAAGGACAAATCTAAAATTAGTAATAGCTGGTGACTTCAGTGTTGCTCTCAGTAAATGACAAACAAGTGGCCAGAAAGTCATATAGTAGGTTGAATGATATCCTCCAAAAAAGATAAGTCTACCTAAAACCACTGAATGTAAGCTATTTACTACAATATTTTTTGCAGATGTAATTAAATTAAGGATCTCAAGAGGGGATCATCCTGGATTAGGGTGGACCCTAAATTTAAGGTAATTGTCCTTTAAGGGAAAGGGAGACAACACACAGAGGGGAATGATGATGTGAAGATAATGGCAAAGATTGAAATGATACATCTACAAGTCAAGAATTCCAAGGATTGGTAGTAGCCACCAGAAGTTAGGACAAAGGCATTGAGTAGATTCTCCCTCAGTGCCTCCAAAGCAATCAACTCTGTTTACACCTTGACTTAAGACTTCTGGCCTCTGTACCTATGAGAGAATAATGTTTTTTTAAGCCAGGAAATTTGTGGTAATTTGTGACAGGAGCCCAAGGAAACTAATAATAAGCAAAAATATAAAAGAACTAAGGAATACAATCAATTAACTTGATTTGATTGACATTAAAAAATAGTTCACCAAATAGCAGAATATACATTTTTTTCAGTGCACATGAAACATTCACCAAGATAGAACATATTTTGAATCACAAGACAAACCTTAAATTTTAAAATAATTGAAATCATACAAATAAGTCCTTTGACCATAATGAATTAAACTGCAAATACATAACAGAAAAATTGGTAAATCTCCAAGCATTTGGAAATTAAATATTGCACTTCTATGTAATACATAGATTAAAGATATAGTCTCAAGGAATATTAGAAAATACTTCGAACTCAACAAAAATTGCAATAGAACTTAATACTTATATACAGGTAAAATAGTGCTTAGAGTGAAATTTATAACGTTAGGTTAATATTCTAGAAAAAATTAATAGTTCAAAACCTAATATTCCATCTTTAAAAAACTAGAGAAAGAAGGACATATTACAGTAGAAATTATCAAAATAGGGAAGAAAAACACAATAGAAAAGTCAAGAGAACTAAAACTGGTTCTTCAAAATGATGGATAAAATTGATAAAATATGAGCCTAACTTAAAAGGAAATGAGACCTAAATAAGCAATATCAGGAATTAAAGAAGGAATACTACTAAAGAAATCACGGACTTTAAATGTATTAAGGGAACAGAGTTTGTGGAAATGACAGAGTAGGGGGATCTGGAGCTCAACCTCATCACATGGGAACACTGAAATAACAGCCACATTAGTGCAACTAACTCTGAAAATCAACCACAGGACTGGCAGAACAAACTTTAGACAGTCAATTGTAGAGAGGAGGCTAAATCAAAAAGGGTTGGAGGGGTGGACACCAAACCCTGGTTGGTAACCAAACCCCTTGCTAGACAAATGGGAGGGATACCACAAACATGGAGATGATCAGACCCCACTTCAGGTACCCCAGACATGGGTTATCTACAATGGGAAGATGAGTTGATATAACACTTTCACTTTGAAAACCAGGGGGCTTTGCTTTGTGAGTTTTTACTATCAGCAGGGCTTAACTGCATACTTTTTTTTTAATGTTTATTTTTGAGAGAGAGACAGTGTGAGTGGGGGAGGAGCAGGGAGAGAGAGGAAGACACAGAATCTGAAGCAGGCTCCAGGCCCTGAGCTGTCAGCACATAGCCCGACATGGGGCTCAAACTCATGAACCAGGAGATCACGACATGAGCCAAAGTTGGACACTTAACTGGCTGAGCCACCCAGTGGCCTTTAACTCTACATACTTCAAAACTCAGCAGACTTAAGTCTGGGAGATCTAGAGGGTGATAGGAAACTGAGTCCCATCCTTAAAGAGCCAGGATAACAAATAACCTGGCTGAGATACAGCATAGAAGCAGCAGTTTGAAAAAGCACATGCGGTATAGAACATTTATTTACTAATATCAGAACAGGTCCTGGGGTGGGGGCAGCAGAAATCTTTAGGAGACTTCTCCACAAACAAAAGTGCTGAGGGTGCTACTTCTCTCCTACCCTATCCGCTAAGCGTACATAGCCAGACATTTGCAGGAACTAGAGAAAAAACTTTTTTCAATGTATGAAATTTATTGTCAAATTGGTTTCCATACAACACCCAGTGCTCATCCCAAAAGGTGCCCTCCTCAATACCCATCATCCACCCTCCCCTCCCTCCCACCCCCCATCAACCCTCAGTTTGTTCTCAGTTTTTAAGAGTTAGAGAAAATACTTTACACCTATCTTGCTAGCTCTGCACACTCCATTGTTTTCACGTTCTCCTAGGAATCTGCCCCCATCAACCTGCCCCACTCTTCAGGCATTCCTCCAAAGTGCCTCCTGCTCATACAGATCGTGTAAGAAGACTTGGCAGACAAGCACCACTCCAAAGTGGCCCCTGCCCTGAGGAAAGGGGAACACAAACACATGCACCAGTGTGCCCTCAGTTCCAGCAGCTGAATTTTACAGCTAACATCACAGATAGAGTCCCCTTGCAATCAATGCAACTGCAGCCATGCCAAAATGGACTAGGGGCAGGCACCTGGCCTGATTGCTAACCCTGACCATCAATGAAAGACTCATAGGGTGAAGGCAGGGAGGATGCTTGGCAGGTTGATGCAACTACAGCACTGGCAGATGTGCTGAGGACAGGCATCTTGTCTGACTGCTGATACCATTAAACTACAGCCCACATTAGCCCCAGACTTGCCTCTGAAGCGCAGAGGGACCAAACCCTGCTTGGTGTACCCACAAAAGGCAAAGTGTGCCACTGCAGTTACTGATTTCAAGGCAAACGTGGATCAGCTACAATAGTACGACACACACAATCCACAAAGGAAACACCACTCAAGTGCCTGGTTCTGGTGAACAGGGGGCATTGCACTACAGGATATCAAATGACTTCTTCATAAGGTCACTACTTTCAAGATCAAGAGACATAGCTGATTTTCCTAATACCTAGAAACAAGCACCAAGGGGGCGCCTGGGTGGCGCAGTCGGTTAAGCGTCCGACTTCAGCCAGGTCACCATCTCGCGGTCTGTGAGTTCGAGCCCTGCGTCAGGCTCTGGGCTGATGGCTCGGAGCCTGGAGCCTGTTTCCGATTCTGTGTCTCCCTCTCTCTCTGCCCCTCCCCCGTTCATGCTCTGTCTCTCTCTGTCCCAAAAATAAATAAACGTTGAAAAAAAATTATTAAAAAAAAAAAAAAAGAAACAAGCACCAAGAAAGGGAAAGGGAAGATGAAACAGAGGAATATGTTCCAAATGAAAGAAGAGGGAAAAACCACAGTAAAAGAGCTAAATGAAACAGAGATAAGCATTATGCCTGATAAAGAATTCAAAGTAATGGTCATAAAAATACTCAACAGGACTAAGAAAAAGTGGAGGATTTCCATGAGACCTTCAACAAAGAGATAGAAAATATAAAAAATAATTAGTCATAGATGAAGATTTCAAGAACTGAAATGAACAAACGAGAGGGAATCAATAGCAGATTAGAGGAGGTGGAAGAATGGATCAGTGATCTGGAAGACAGAGTAATGGAAAGCAACCAAGCTGAACAGCAAAAAGAACAAAAAATAATATTTACACTAAAAATAATATGCATACAAATAACCTTAACTAAAGAGATGAATTTTAAAATTATAAATTTATAAAATTATAAATTCATAAAATTATAAAATATTGATTAAAGAAATTAAAGATGACAGAAACAAATGGAAAAATATTCCATGATCATGGATTGGAAGAACTAATATTGTTAAAATGTCCCTACTACCAAAAGAAATCTACACATTGAATGCAATCTCTATTAAACTCCAACAACATTTGTCACAGAACTAAAAAAATCCTCAAATTTGTATGGAACCACAAAAGACCCTGAATAACCAAAGCAATCTTGAGAAAGAAGAACTAAGCTGGAGGTGTCAGAATCCCAGATTTCAAGATATACTACAAATTTATAAGCATCAAAAACACTATAGCACTGGTAGAAAATAGACACACACATTAATGAAACAGAAAAGAGAGCCCAGAAATAAACCCAAATTTATATGGTCAATTGATCTACAACAAAGGAGGCAAGAATATACAATGGAGGAAATACAGTCTCTTCAACAAATGGTACTGGGAAAACTGGACAGCAACAGGCAAAAGAATGAAATTGGACCACTTTCTTATACCATACACAAAAATAGGTCAAAATGGATTAAAGACCTAAATGTGAAACCTAAAGCCTTAAGACCCTGGAAGGAAACACAGGTACTAATTTCTTTGACACTGGCCATAGAAACATTTTTCAAGGTATGTTTACTCAGGCAAGGCAAACAAAAGCAAAATTAAACTATTGCGACTACACAAAAATAAAAAGGTTTTGTACAGTGAAGGAAACCATCAATAAAAGGACAAGGCAACCTGCTGGAAGGGAGAAAATATATGCAAGTGATATATCCAGTAAAGGGTTAATATCCAAATTATATAAAGAACTTATACAACCAACTCAACACTGAAAAACACAAATAACCCAATTTAAAAATGGGCAAAAGACCTGAATAGACATTTTTCAAAAGAAGACATCCAGATGGCCAACAGACACATGAAAAGATACTCAAAACCACTCATCATCAGGCAAATGCAAACCAAAGCGACAATGAGATATCATCTCACACCCGCCAGAATGTCCAAAATAAAAACACAAGAGTAAGTGTTGGCGAGGATGTGGAGAATAAGGAACACTTGTGCACTATTGGGGGGAGGGATGCAAATTGGGACAGCCACTGTGGAGAATGGTATAGAGGTTCCTCAAATAATTAAAACAATTCCCCTTTCTCCACATGCTCACCAACATCTGTTGTTTCTTGAGTTGTTAATTTTAGCCACTCTGACTAGGATGTGGTGCTATCTCAATGTGGTTTTGATTTGTATTTCCATGATGAAGACTGATTTCCCTGATGTCTTTCTTGGTAAAGTGTCTATTTATGTTTTCTGCCCATTTCTTCACTGCATTATTTGGTTTTTGGTAGTTGACTTTGGTATGTTTTTATAGATTTTGAATACTAACCCTTTATCCAATATGTCATTTGCAAATATCTTCTCCCATTCTGTTGGTTGCCTTTAAGTTTTCTTGATTGTTTCCTTCACTGTACAGAATCATTTTATCTTGATGAGGTCCCAGTAGTTTATTTCTGCTTTTGTTTCCCTGACTCCACAGACACGTCTAGAAAGAAGTTGCTGCAGCTGAGGTCAAAGAGGTTGCTGCCTGTTTTCTCCTCTAATATTTTGATGACTCCTGTCCCACATTTGTGTCTTTCATCCATTTTTAATTTATTTTTGTGTATGGTGTAGAAAAGTGGTCCAGGTTTATTATTCTGCATGTTGCTGTTCAGTTCTCCCAGGACCATTTGCTAAAGAGACTGTCTTCTTTTCCATTGGATACACTTTCCTGTTTTGTTGAAGATTAGTTGGCCATATATTTGTGCATCCAGTTCTGGGTTCTCTCTTCTGTACCATTGGTCTATGTGTCTGTTTTGTGCCAAAACCATACTGTCTTGATAATTACAACTTTGTAGTAGGGGCTAAAATCCGGGATTGTGAGGTCTCCCACTTTGGTTTTCTTTTTCAACATTACTTTGGCTCTTTGGGGACTTTTGTGTTTCCAAATAAATTTTAAGATTGTTTGTTCTAGCTCTGAGAAAAATGCTAGTACAATTTTAAGTGGGACTGCACTGAGTGTGTACATGACAGAGCAGCATGGAATTTTTTTTTTTGCTGCTCTCATCCATGAAATGCAGCCAGATAAACACAAAACCATCTTGCACACCTAGAAAACTGATTTGAGGATTAACACAACAATATGCACAACTTGAACCAAGATTTTGGCAGGTATGTGGGGCGGAGAGGTGAAATGGTGGAGAGAAATGCCATGGAGGGTAGGAAGCTATTTTTGCTTGCAGAGAGAGGATGGGGATAGTGGGGGAGAGTACAGGAAAAGCACTCTACCCAAAAGGAGCCAGAGAGAAAGAGTGGAAACACCCACAAGGGACTGAACAAAAGAGGGAGAAAGGAGCAAGAACAGAGTTTAAATCTAATTAGGAGTCTATAAAGAGGGGAGTTCAGAGTCTAAAACTCCACAGCTCAATACCTGGCAGAGTTCTGGTGGGAAGGGCAGATCCCCAGGAGTATACAGTGAGGTCTGAGGGGTCCTTGGACCACATGGGGAGTGGCAGAGTTCCTCTGCTGGGAGGACATTTGGTAGGGGCTGTGTGGCCTCCCCACAGGCAAAGGTCCCAGAAGATCCCAGAGAACAGCCACATTCGCTGGTGTTGGAACAAGTACATTAAAGGGGAAGCCTGGTGCCAGATGTATGTTGTCATTTACCATAATCCCTGAAACGCTGCTGTTACGCGATTGCATGAACTTTTTCTGGGGCAGCCTGTCACCCAGCCACAATCTCTAAGCATCTGCAGAAGTATGGCTGTGTGAACATTCCTGGGGGTGGGCCAGCACCCATGAGACTCTCCCTGATTGGGTCTGAATGGGTCAAAGCCACAGCGCACTCAGAAGTGAGGGGTTTGGAAATATAGACCCATCCGATATAAAACCCTGGAGGGAGGGGCCGCCTGGGAAACTAACAGTATGGTCATGGACAGTATAGAAGCAGGGAGTGGACAGAAGCCAGAAAAAAAGGTGGGGAGCTTGATTGTGGGGCAAGAGCACATAGTTTTGATACTAGAGACTGTAGAGCTGGGTGATGCCATTTTCATCCCTCTTGTACATGTGCATACATGCCTACAAGTACCACAACAATCCACCCCAGTAAGCTAATCAGTGCAATCTAGTGGAGAATGGAGCCATTACACCAAGCCTCTTCAAACTGGGCCAACCACGCTCTAGAGGAACACCACAAGTCTCTCCGCCCGCATAGCTTACACACTATAAAGTGTTGCATAGTTTTATTTGTAGGGGAAACTGAATGTAATTTCAATCATATTTCATTGTGTTCACTGGTACAACTATTTAGTTTTTTTTTCTTATTCTTGAATAGAGAGAAAAAAGTTATTTTTATTTTCTGTTTTTATAAAAAAGATTTTTCTTTATTTTTTTCTACTTTTTTGTAAATTTTTAAAATTATATTTTTATCATTTCATTTTATTCTATTCTGTTGTACTCATTTTTTAAACATTTCTAACGTTTTACTCCCCATCCCTGTTTTCTTTTCTTTCCCTTTTTTCCCTCTATTCTATCAAGCTTCTTTCAACAACCAGACAAAAACACACCTAGGATCTAGCATCCATTATTTGATTTTTTCTGTTTTTTTTTTTTACTTTTTACATTTTTAATATTTTTATTTTATTAATTCTTCCTTCAAAATGATGAATTGAAGTAATTCACCCAAAAGAAAAAACAGGAAAAAATGACAACCAGGGACTTAATGAACACAGATACAAGCAAGATGTCTGAACCTGAATTTAGAATCATAACAATAACAATACTAGCTGGGGTCAAAAATAGGTTAGAATCCCTCTCTCTGGAGCTAAAAGTAAAAGCTAGTCAGGATCAAATAAGAAATGTAACTGAGCTGCAATCTTGAATGGATGCCATGGCAGCAAGGATGGATGAGGCAGAACAGAGTCAGTAATAGAGGACAAACTTATAGAGAATAATGAAGCAGAAAAAAAGAGGGAGACTAAAGCAAAAGAGCATGATTTAAGAATTAGAGAAATCAGTGACTCATTAAAAAGGAACAACATCAGAATCATAGGGGTCCCAGAAGAGGAAGAGAGAGAAATAGGGGTAGAAGGGTTATGTCAGCAAATCACAGCAGAAAACTTTCCTAACCTGGGGAAAGACACAGACCTCAAAAATCCAGGAAACACAGAGGACCCCCATTAGATTCAACAAAAAACGGCCATCAACAAGCCATATCATAGTCAAATTCACAAAATACTCAGGTGAGGAGAGAACATGAAAGCAGCAAGGGAAAAAGTGCTCAGTCTACAAGGGAAGACAGATCAGGGTTTCAGCAAACCTATTCACAGAAACTTGGCAGGCCAGTGACAGGATATATTCAGTGTGCTGAATTGGAAAAATAATCAGCCAAGAATTCTTTACCCAGCAAGGGTGTCATTCAAAATATAAGGAGAGATTAAAAGTTTCTCAGACAAACAAAAATTAAAGGAGTTTGTGACCACTAAACCAGCCCTGCAAGGTATTTTAAGGGGGAATCTTTGAGGGGAAAAAAAGATGAAGAAAAAAAAAAGACCAAAAGCAATGTAGACTAGAAAGGACCAAAGAACACTACCAGAAACTCCAACTCTACAAGCAACATAATGGCAATAAATTCATTTGTTTCATTACTCACTCTAACCATCAAAGGACTCAATGCTCCAATCTAAAGACAAAGGGTAACAGAATGAATAAGACAACAAGATCCATCTATATGCTGTTTACAAGAGACCTACTTTACATCTAAAGACACCTTCCAATTGAAAGTAAGGGGATGGAGAACCATCTATCATGCTAATGGCAGACAAAAGAAAGCCAGAGTAGCCATACTTTTATCAGACAATCTAGACTTTAAAATAAAGACTATAACAAGAGATGAAGAAGGGCATTATATCGTAATCAAGGGGTTTATCCACCAAGAAAACCTAACAATTGTAAACATTTATGCACAAAATGTGGAAGCACTGAATATACAAATGAATTAATTACAAACATAAAGACACTCATTGATAATAATACCATAATAGTAGGGGACTTCAACACCCCATTTACAGAAATGCACAGATCATCTGAACAGTAAATCAACAAGTAAACAATAGCTTTGAATGACACACTGGACCAGATGCACTTAACAGATATATTCAGAACATTTCATCCTAAAGCAGAGGAATATATATTCTTCTCCAGTGCACATAGAACATTCTCCAGAATAGATCACATAATGGGACACAAATCAGCCATCAAGTACAAAAATATCGAGATCATACCATGCATATTTTCAGACCAAAACGCTATGAAACTCGAAGTCAACCACAAGAAAAAATTTGGAAAGGTAACAAATACTTGGAGACTGAAGAACATCCTAGTAAAGAATGAACGGGCTAACCAAGAAGTTAAAGAAGAAATTAAAAAGTACATGGAAGCCAATGAAAATGGTAACACCACAGTCCAAACCTCTGGGATGCAGCAAAGGTGGTCTTAAGAGGAAAGTATAGCAATCCAGGCCTTCCTAAAGAAGGAAGAAAGATCACAGATACACAACCTAACATTTCACTGTAAGGAGCTGGAAAAAGACCAGCAAATAAAACCCCAAACCAGCACAAGATGGTAAATAATAAAGATTATAGCAGAAATCAATGCTATCAAATCAAACAAACAAAAACCCAGTAAAACAGATCAACAAAACCTGGAGCTGGTTCTTTGAATTAATATTGATAAACCTCTAGCCAGTTTGATTAAAAAGAAAAAGGAAAGGGCCCAAATGAATAAAATCAAGAATGAAAGAGGAGAGATCACAACCACCACTGCGGAAATATAAACAATAAAATTATGAGCCATTATACACTGATAAATTGGACGATATGGAAGAAATAGACAAATTTCTAGAAACATATAAACTACCAAACTGAAACAAGAAGAAATATAAAATTTGAACAGACCCATAACCCATAAAGAAATCAAATTAGTAATCAAAAATCTCCCAAAAAACAAGGGTCCAGAGGCAGAGGGCTTTCCAGGGAAATTCTACCAAACATTTAAGGAAGAGTTAACACTTATTCTTTTGAAGCTGTTCTAAAAAATGGAAATGGAAGGAAAACTTCCCAACTCATTCTATGAAGCTAGCATTACCTTGATTCCAAAACCAGACAGAGACCCCACTAAAAAAGGTTAACTATAGACCAATTTCCCTGATGAACATGGATGCAAAAATCCTCAAAAAGGTACTAGCCAACTGGATACAACGATACAGTAAAATAATTATTCACCACAACCAAGTGGGATTTATACCTGAGATGCAGGGCTGATTCAATATCTCCAAAACAATCAATGTGATTCATCACATCAATAAAAGAAAGGAGAAGAACCCTATGATCCTCTCAGTAGATGCAGAGAAAGCATTTGACAAAATATAGCATCTTTTCTTGACAAAAACCCTCAAGACAGTAAGGATAGAAGGATCATATCTCAAGATCATAAAAGCCATAAAGGAAAGACCCACCACTAATACCGTCCTCAATGGGGAAAAACTGAGAGCTTTCCCTCCAAGGTCAGGAACATGACAGGAATGTCCATTCTTGCCACTGTTAATTCAACATAGTATTAGAAGTCCTAGACTCAGCACTCAGACAACATAAAGGAATAAAAGGCATCCAAATCGGCAAAGAGGAAGTCAAACTTTCACTCTTCACAGATACCATGATACTCTATATGGAAAAACCCAAATTATTCCACCAAAAAACTGTTAGAATTGATCAATGCTTTCAGCTAAGTCACAGGATATAAAATCAATGCACAGAAATTGGTTGCATTTCTATATGCCAATGATGAAGCAACCAGAAAGAGAAATCAAGGAATCGATCCCATTTACAGTTGCACCAAAAACCATAAAATACCTAGAATGAACCTAACCAAAGAGATGAAAAATCTACACACTGGTAACTATAGAAAGCTTATGCATGAAATTTAAGACACAAAATCTGATAGACTCCACCAAAAGTCTGCTAGAACTGATACATGAATTCAGCAAAGTTGCAGGATACAAAATCAATGTACAGAAATCAGTTGCATTCTTATACACTAACAATGAAGCAACAGAAAGACAAATAAAGAAACTGATCCCATTCACAATTGCACCAAGAAGCATAAAATACCTAGGAATAAATCTAACCAAAGATGTAAAAGATCTGTATGCTGAAAACTATAGAAAGCTTATGAAGGAAATTGAAGAAGATAGAAAGAAATGGCGAGACATTCCCTGCTCATGGATTGGAAGAATAAATATTGTCAAAATGTCAATACTACCCAAAGCTATCTACACATTCAATGCAATCCCAATCAAAATTGCACCAGCATTCTTCTCAAAACTAGAACAAGCAATCCTAAAATTCATATGGAACCACAAAAGGCCCTGAATAGCCAAAGTAATTTTGAAGAAGAAGACCAAAGCAGGAGGCATTACAATCCCAGACTTTAGCCTCTACTACAAAGCTGTCATCATCAAGACAGCATGGTATTGGCACAAAAGCAGACACATAGACCAATGGAATAGAATAGAAACCCCAGAACTAGACCCACAAACGTATGGCCAACTCATCTTTGACAAAGCAGGAAAGAACATCCAATGGAAAAAAGACAGTCTCTTTAACAAATGGTGCTGGGAGAACTGGACAGCAACATGCAGAAGGTTGAAACTAGACCACTTTCTCACACCATTCACAAAAATAAACTCAAAATGGATAAAGGACCTGAATGTGAGACAGGAAACCATCAAAACCCTAGAGGAGAAAGCAGGAAAAGACCTCTCTGACCTCAGCCGTAGCAATCTCTTACTTGACACATCCCCAAAGGCAAAGGAATTAAAAGCAAAAGTGAATTACTGGGACCTTATGAAGATAAAAAGCTTCTGCACAGCAAAGGAAACAACCAACAAAACTAAAAGGCAACCAACGGAATGGGAAAAGATATTTGCAAATGACATATCGGACAAAGGGCTAGTACCCAAAATCTATAAAGAGCTCACCAAACTCCACACCCGAAAAACAAATAACCCAGTGAAGAAATGGGCAGAAAACATGAATAGACACTTCTCTAAAGAAGACATCCGGATGGCCAACAGGCACATGAAAAGATGTTCCTTATCAGGGAAATACAAATCAAAACCACACTCAGATATCACCTCACGCCAGTCAGAGTGGCCAAAATGAACAAAGCAGGAGACTATAGATGCTGGAGAGGATGTGGAGAAACGGGAACCCTCTTGCACTGTTGGTGGGAATGCAAATTGGTGCAGCCACTCTGGAAAGCAGTGTGGAGGTTCCTCAGAAAATTAAAAATAGACCTACCCTATGACCCAGCAATAGCACTGCTAGGAATTTACCCAAGGGATACAGGAGTAGTGATGCATAGGGGCACTTGTACCCCAATGTTGATAGCAGCACTCTCAACAATAGCCAAATGATGGAAAGAGCCTAAATGTCCATCAACTGATGAATGGATAAAGAAATTGTGGTTTATATACACAATGGAGTACTACGTGGCAATGAGAAAGAATGAAATATGGCCTTTTGTAGCAATGTGGATGGAACTGGAGAGTGTGATGCTAAGTGAAATAAGCCATACAGAGAAAGACAGATACCATATGGTTTCACTCTTATGTGGATCCTGAGAAACTTAACAGAAACCCATGGGGGAGGGAAAGGAAAAAAAAAAAAGAGGTTAGAGTGGGAGAGAGCCAAAGTATAAGAGACTGTTAAAAACTGAGAACAAACTGAGGGTTGATGGGGGGTGGGAGGGAGGGGAGGGTGGGTGATGGCTATTGAGGAGGGCACCTTTTGGGATGAGCACTGGGTGTTGTACGGAAACCAATTTGACAATAAATTTCATATATTGAAAAAAAATAAAAATAAAAAAATAAAAAAAATAAAATAAAATGCTATCTACATTTAGCCATCTACAAAGCTATGTACATATTCAATGTAATCCCTATCAAAATAACACCAACATTCTTCACAGAGCTAGAAAAAACAATCTTAAAATTTGTATGGAACCAGAAAAAAACACAAATAGCCAAAGCAATCCTGAAAAAGAAAACCAAAGCTGGAGGCATCACAATCCGGGAATTCAAGCTGTATTGCAAAGTTGTAATCGTCAAGACAGTATGGTACTGGCATAAAAACAGACATACAGATCATAGGAACTGAATGCAGAACCCAGAAATGGATCTACAACCATACAGCCAAGTAAATTTTGACAAAGCAGGAGAGAATATCCATTGGAAAAAAGACAGTCTGTTCAGCAAATGGTGCTGGGAAAACTGGACAGTGACATGCATAAAAATGAATCTGGATCACTGTCTTATACCATACACAAAAATAAACTCAAAATGGATTAAAGACCTAAACACAAGATGGGAAGCCATCAAAATCCTAGGGTAGAAAGCAGGCAAAAACCTCTTTGACCTTGGCCACAGCAACTGCTTACTCAACACGTCTCTGGAGGCAAGGAAAACAAAAGAAAAAATCAACTATTGGGACCTCATCAAAATAAAAAGCTTCTGCACAGCAAAGGAAAAAATCAGCAAAACTAAAAGGCAACCCACAGAATGGGGGAAGATACTTGCAAACAGCATATCAGATAAAGGGTTAGTATCCAAAATCTATAAAGAACTGACCAAACTCAACACGCAAAAAACAAATAATCCAGTGAAGAAATGGACAAAAGACACGAATAGACACTTCTCCAAAGAAGACATCCAGATGGCCAACTGACACATAAAAAAAAATGCTCAACATCAATCATCAGGGAAATACAAATCAAAACCACAATGAGATTCCACCTTACACCTGTCAGAAAGGCTAAAATTAACAACTCAGTCAACAACAGATATTGTTGAGGGTGTGGAGAAAAATGATCTCTTTTGCACTGCTGGTGGGAATGCAAACTGGTACAGTCACTCTGGAAAACAGTATGGAAATTCATCAAAAAATTAAAAGTAGAACTACCCTATGACATAGCAATTGCACTACTAGGTATTCATCTAATGGATACAGGTGTGCTGTTTCAAAGGGACACCGGCACCCCAATGTTTATAGTAGCATTATCAACAATAGCCAAAGAATACAAACATCCCAAATGTCCATGAACTGATGAATGGATAATGATGTGGTATATTATATATATACATACATATACGTATGTATGTACACATGTATGTTTGTGTGTATATATGTATAGATACATATATATGCGTGTATATGTATACATATACATGTATATGTAAGTGTGTATATGTATACTTATACACGCATATATATGTATACACACACACACACACACACACATACATACAATGTAGTATTACTCAGCAATCAAGAAGAATGAAATCTTGGGGCTCTTGGGTGGCTCAGTTGTTTAGGCATCCAACTTCGGCTCAGGTCATGATTTCCCGGTTTGTGAGTTCGAGCTATGCATTAGGCTCTGTGCTGACAGCTCAGAGCCTGTAGCTTGCTTCAGATTCTGTGTCTCCCTGTCTCCGACCCTCTCCCAATCACACTGTCTGCCTCCCTCTCTCAAAAATAAACAAAATTTTAAAAAAAAGAATGAAATCTTGTCATTTGCAACAACGTGGATGGAACTAGAGGGTGTTATGCTAAGCGAAATTAGCCACAGAAAGGCAAATATCATATCACTTCATTCATATGAATAATTTAATATACAAAACAGATAAACATAGGGGAAGGGCAACAAAAATAACAAAAACAAGGAGGGGACAAAATTCTTAAAGAGAACAAACTGAGGGTTGCTGGAAGGGTTGTGGGTGGGGGATGGGCTAAATGGGTGAGGAGCATTAAGGAAGACACTTGGGATAAGCACTGGGTGTTACACATAGGGAATGAATCATTGGAATCTACTTCTGAAATCATTGCACTATATGCTAGCTAACTTGGATATAAAAGGAAGGAAGGAAGGAAGGAAGGAAGGAAGGAAGGAAGGAAGGAAGGAAGGAAGGAAGGAAGGATAGAAGGAAGGATAGAAGGAAGGAAGGAAGGATAGATTGCTGTGGGTAGTATTGACATTTTAACAATATTTGTTCTTCCAATCCATGAGCATGGGGTGTGTTTCCAATTCTTTATGTCGTCTTCAATTTCTTTTATAAGTTTTCTATCGTTTTCAGCATAGAGATCTTTTACCTTTTTCGTTATGTTTATTCCTAGGTATTTTATGGTTCTTGGTACAATTTTAAATGGGATCTTGCACTGTGGTGGGAATGCAATCTAGCAGCTACTATGGAAAACAGTATGGAGGTTCCTCAAAATATTAAAAATAGAATTACCCTATGACCCATCAACAGCACTACTAGGAATTTATCCAAAGGATATGGAGTGCTGATTCATAGGGGCACATGTACCCTATGTTTACAGCAGCACTATCAATAATAGCCAAATTATGGAAAGGGCCCAAATGTCTATCAACTGATGAATGGATAAAGAATACGTGTTTTATACATACAATGGAATACTACTCGGCAATGATAAAGAATGAAATCTTGCCATTTACAACAACGTGGATGGAACTGGAGGGTATTATGCCAAGTGAAGTCAGTCAGAGAAAGACAGATACTGTATGTTCTCACTCCTACGTAGAACTTGAACCTAACAGAAACCATGGGGGGAAGGGGAGGGGAAAAATAGTTTCCAACAGAGAGGGAGGCAAACTGTAAGAGATTCTTAAACACAGAAAACAAACTGAGGGTTGATAGGGGTGTGTGGGGGGGAGGGGAAAATGGTTGCTGGGCACTGACGAGGGCACTTGTTGGGATGAGCACAGGGTGTTGTATGTAAGCGATGAATCATGGCAATCTCTCAAAGCCAAGAGCATATTGTACACACTATGTTAGTTAACTTGACAATAAACTGTATTTAAAAATAAACTTTTAAAAGTTAAAAATTTAAAAAGTAAACAGGTAACAGGCAACAATACTGTTGTTTACCTAAGCCTTTCTAAAAGCCAACTAATTAGTTACGATGTCACGTTCAGGTCTTTTATCCAGATATCTACAGACTTCTCATGGGTTTTCATCACAAAACAGTGTTGAGTGCCTTGTTAAGGGATAAATAGATTATCATTATTCTGATACTCCTGTGTACTCATTCAATTATGTCAAAAGACACACTGTGTTCTGATGTAGTTCAGGCTCTTACAAAAGTGTACCAATAACTTGGTTACATATCCTCCTTTCTGAGATAGACAAAATTAACTTCTTTGCATTGTTTTCAAATGCTTTTTGGAGATACCAACACACAAGTCATTTTAGTGATTAACAGTTGACTCTGTCCCTTCTCAAATTTGACTCACATCATTTCTACAGCTCTGGAATAATTCCTTTGATGACTATAATAAATCAAAGATATCCTTTCCAATAATTTGCTGTCTAATAATCCTGATAAGATTGTTAATCTTCATTACTGCCTGTCTTCACTCTTGCATCTAGGGGTTGATTATGACAAACTTGAATTGTACATTAATCCATCTCTAGTTTGTTTCAAGCTTATTAACTGAAATTTATAAACCAATTTCTGTTTATATGCCCCTCGAACAGTAACCTTACACTGGACTGTCTCAGAGGCTTAATGTACATAGCAACTGGCGACACATAAAAGACTGGGTAAGTAAAATAAATAAAAATGCAAATACCATAAAACTCAGTAACTTCAATGAAAATGAGAACGCTAATTAAAAAAGTATATGCATTCCTATGTTTATTGCACCCATATTATTTATAATAGTCAAGATAAGGAAGCAACCCAAGTGTCCATGGATAGATGAATGAAGATGTGATACACGCTCATGCAGGCATACGTGTGTACACACACACACACACACACACACACACAGGAATATTATTTGACCATAAAATGAAGGAGATCTTGCCTTTTGTAACAATATGGATGGATCTCGGGTGGTATAATGCTAAGTGACATAAGACAAAGACAAATACCATATGATTTCACTCACATGTGTGATTTATCAAACAAAAAAAGAAGAGAGAAAAAATATACTCTTAAATACAAAGAACAAACTGGTGGTTGTCAGAAGAAATTTGAGAGTATGGGTGAAATAATTGTTATCAAGAGTACAATTATCTTGAGGGGCACTGAGAAGTGTATAGAATTGCTGCATCATTATACTGTATACTTGAAACTAATGTAATACTATGTACCAATTATACTTCAATAAAAAAACAATTAAAAACCCAGAAAACAATTAACAAGATGGCAAGAAGTACATACTTAACAATAATTATTGTAAGTGTAAATGGACTAAATACTTTAATCAAAGACATACAGTGAATAAATGGATAAAAACAAGTCCTTTCTATATGCTGCCTACAAGAGGCTCCCTTCAGACTTAAAGACACATATAACTAAAAGTGAAGAGATGGGAAAAAAATTTCATGCAAATTGAAGCAAAAAAAAAAAAAAGCTGGAGGAGCAATACTTCTATCAGAAAAAAATAGATTAAAAAAAGAGGCTGTGTAAGTGATGAATCTCTAAATTCTACTCCTGTAACCAAATTTACACTATATGTTAATTAACTAGAATTTCAATAAAAACTTGAAATGTGAAAAAGAGACTTTAACAAGAAACAAAGAGGGCATCACACAATGATAAAGGGAACCATCCCACAAGAGAATAAAGCAATTATAAATACCTATGCACCCAACTTTAGAGCACCTAACTATAAAGTAGATATTAACAAAGGGAAAAATTAACAGTAATACAATGAAGAAGGGGACTTTAACACTTTACTTACATCAATGGATAGATCATCCAGAAGAAAATCAATAAAGAAACAGTGAGTTGAACACCACGCTAGATTAGATGGATTTAACAGACATATATAGAACATTAAATATAAAATACATACTCTTTTCAAATGTACATAAAACATTCTCTAGGATAAATCACAAGTTAGGCCAGAAAAAGTCTCAATACATTTAATAAAACTGAAATTATATCAAGAAGATTTCCTGACCACAATGGTAAGAAATGAAAACTTACAAGAAAAAGATTCTGGAAAAAACACAATCACACAGAGGCTAGAAAACATGCTACTAAACCATCAGTGGGTCAAATAAAGAAAAAACTAAAAAATACCTTGAGATAAATAAAATAAAAATACAATGGTTCAAAATCTTTGGTACAAAGCAAAAGCAGTTCTAAGTTTAAAGAAATACCTGCCTATCTTGAAAAACAAAAATCTCAAACCATCTAATGTTACACTTAAAGGAACTAGAAAAAGAAGAATAAACAAAGCCCAAATATAGCTCAAGGAAAGAAATAACAAAGATCAGAGT
This sequence comes from Acinonyx jubatus, assembly GCF_027475565.1. Classification (NCBI taxonomy): domain Eukaryota; kingdom Metazoa; phylum Chordata; class Mammalia; order Carnivora; family Felidae; genus Acinonyx; species Acinonyx jubatus. The sequence continues at coordinate 100,733,589 of NC_069390.1, read as the reverse complement.
GGAAATAAAGTACACACACACGGGAAAGATCAATAAAACAAAGAGCTGGCTCTTTGAAGATAAAATTGATAAGCTTTTAGCCAGAATCATCAAGAAAAGAGGACTCAAAATAAAAAAGTGGAAATTCTACAATTAACACCACAGAAATACACAAGATTATGAGGCAACTACAAAAAATTATATACCAACAAATTAGATAACCTAGAAGAAGATAAATTTCTAGACACATACAGTCTTCTACAACTAGGAAAAAATAGAAAATCTAAACAGACTGAAACTAGTAATGAAATTGAACTGGTGACTAAAAACTCCCAACAAATCTAAGTCCAAGACCAAATGGCTTCACAGGTGAATTCTACCAAATATTTGAGGAATTAACACATATTCTTCTCAAATTATTTCACAAAGAGGAAAGAAACTTCCAAATTCATTCTACAAGGCCAGCATTACCCTAATACCAAAACCTGACAAAGGCCCTATGCAAAACAGTGGGGCCAGAGGGAAATTACAGGCTAATATCCCTGATGAACATAAATGAAAAAGCCTTCAATAAAGTAGTAGCAAACTGAATTCAAAAGTACATTAAAAGGATTGTTCACCAAAATCAATAAACATTTATTTCAGGTATCCAAGGATTGTTTAGTATTCCCAAATCAATCAATATACCAATACTGTGGCATGATATATTACAGTAACCAAATGAAGGATAAGAATTATCTTCATTGATACAGAAAAAGCACTTGACCGAATCAACATTCATTTATGATAAAAACTCTCAACCAACGTGGGTTTAGAGGAGATGTATCTTATCACACTAAAGGCCATATATAAAAAAAACCCCATAGCTAATATCAATAATGAAAAGCCAAAAGCTTTTTCTGTAAGATCAGGAACAAGACAAGGAAGTCCACTCTAGTGACTTTTACTCAACACAGTACTGGGAGTTCTAGCCACAGCAAAAAGGCAAGAATAAGAAATAGTGGTCATCCAAATTGGTAAGGAAGATGTAAAACTATTGCTATTTACAGAGAATATGATACTATATACAGAAAAACCTAAAGAGTCACAAAAATTATAATAAATTCAGTAAAGTTGCAGGATACAGAAGTTGTTTTCTATACATTATGCCAGGAAGAGAAATTAAGAAAATAATTCCATTTACAAATGCATAAAGAATAGCTAAAAAGAAATTCTCCAGGAAGGTAAAAAATATATATGTATGTATACTGAACACTATAAGACATTGATGAGTGAAATTAAAGACCCCGTGAATAAATGCAAAGATATACCATGCTCATGGATTTGAAGAATAATTATTTTTTAAATATCCATACTACTAAAAGCAATGTATAGATTCAGTGAAAAATACCAATAGTATTTTTCACAGAATTAGAGTAATCGAATTTATATGAAACCACAAAAGACCATCTTTTGCACAGCAAAGGAAGTCATCAGCAAAATGAAAGGACAGCTTCATGGAATGGAAAAAGATATTTTCAAATGATCTACCTCATAAAGTGTTAATATTCAAAACAGAGTTCCAGGTGTAGGAATACCCTGAATTATCTGAATACCCTTAATACCCTGAATTATCTCTTCATGGATAAGCCAAATCTACATCTATAAACAGAGTGATCCTGCTGAAGAAGAACTGAAGGTTATTGAGCAGCTCATGCCCAACAAAAGATGAAGAGACCACACAGAAAATGGCAAGAGAGACAGAGGCATGGTAACAAAGGGAACTTCCACCTCTGATGCTACTAACTGCAGTGAGGAAGAGTAGGACTAAGGGTCTCTGAGCAGATACATCTATCCTGGGACACAGAAAAATAAAAAGCTGCAGTTTAAAAAAGCAACTAAAATATAAAGGAAAGGAATATAAAGACAGAACCATGCCATATGTCAGGAAAGCTGCTGGAACTCTCTCCAAGTCAGAGCAGCTGGTGAACACCATTGTTTAGGTTACCCTCTTCACCTTAATAGTGAAGATAGAAGCAGGGTCCCAGTGCCATAGCTGGCTGCTTCCTCAGTGAGCCCTGGTCCCTTAGCCCGTATCAGTTCTGGAGGCCATGAGGCATATAGAAAAGGCCATGATTTAAAAGAGCAAATAGAATATAAAAGATTCAGCCCTAAAACTCTAATAAATGGTAGGGAAACTGCTGAAATTCTGTTCAAATAGGGGGGCTGGTGAGCACTATAGTTATGTTCCCCTTCTACCATGATAGCATGGACAGCAACAGGAGTTAGATGACCTACCTGGCCTCCCACCTCAGTGAGCCCTATTCCCCTAGCCCATCACAATCCCAGAAGTCCCACCAAGGGAGCCCAGCATGGTACACAATGGGACATCCCAGATCAGCTCTCACTACATTTCCAGCCATCTTGCCAAGGTAACAAGGTGCACGACACCCTGTAACACTTCAGGCACACACCATTTTGGCTTCAGACAACTTGCCAGGGCATCCCCAGTGCAGAGTGCCCTGGTACTTCCTAGTTTATGTTTGTTTACTTTGACTCCAAACCACTCACCAGAGCATCCCCTGCAAAGCAACCCAAGGATCACCTTGGCCTATACCCACTTCAGCTTCAGGTATTTTTCCAAGATGCTTTCCAAAAAGAGCCCTGAGAATCCTGGTTTGTACCCACTTTAGTTAGCTTCAGCTGTCCTGCCAGGGAGCTCTCTATGTGAAAGCCTTGGGACTGCCTGAGCCTGTGTCCACTTCAGCTCTGGCCATCCCACCAGGGCAGCCCCTGCATGGAGTGATTCTGGCTGGTAGCCCAAATCAGCCACAGCTGCAGCCAGCAAACCAAAGTTGCAAGGCACACATGGACAACCATACATAAGAACACTCCTTCAAGTTTAAGATAAGTAGCTATTCCGTCTAATTCATATATAAACCAACACAGAACACAGACAAATGATGAGACAGAAGACTATGCTCCAAATGAAAGAACAAGGCAAAATCTCAGAAAAAAAAGAATAAATTTAATGGAGGTAAGCAATCTACCTGATATAAAGTTCAAAGTAATGGTCATAAAGATGATAACTGGACTGGAGATAAGAGTGTATGAACTCAGTGAGTACTTTAAGAAAAAATATAGAAAAGAACCAATCAGACTAAAGTATACAATAACTGAAATTAATACCACACTAGAGGGAATCAATACCAGATTACAGAATGTAGAATGGCTCAGTGGTCTGGAAGACAGGGTAATGAAAAGCACCCAAGGTGAACAGCAAAATAAAAAAAAAAAATTTAAATGAGGATAGGTTACAGGATCTCTTGGATAACATTACGTGAACAAACATGGGCGTTCATGAAGGAGAAAAGAGAGAAATGGGGTAGGAAACTTAGCTGAAGAAATAATAGAAGAAAATTTTTCTAACGTGGGGAAGGAAACAGAATTCCAAATAAGATGAACCCAAGGAGGACCATGCTGAGACACATGGTAATTAAAATGTCAAAAATTAAAGATAAAGGTATTTGGGTAATGATTGCCTCAAAGTGAATTTGGAAGTTTTTCTTACATTTCTATTTTTTTTTTAATAATTTGAGAATAATAGCTATTAACCCTTGCTTAAATGTTTGGTAAAATTCACCCATGAAGCTATTTGGCCCTGAACTTTGTTTCTTGGGAGATTTTTGATTACTGATTCAATTTCTTTGCTTGTTATCAGTATGTTCAAGTTTTCTTTTTTTTCCTATTTCAGTTTTGGTAGTTTATATGTTTCTAGGAATTTATCCATTTCTTCCAGCTTGTTCAATCTGTTGGCATACAGATTTTTCATAATATTCTAATTGTTTGTATTTCTGTGATGTTGGTTATTTCTCCTTATTTGTGATTTTATTTGAGTCTTTTTTTCTTTTTGTTAAGTCTGGCTAGGGGTTTACAGCATGGTTCTGGAACAAATATAGACAGATCAAGGGAACAGAATAGAGAACCTAGAAATAAACCTACAACTATATGGTCAAGTAATCTCTGACAAACCAAGAAGATATCCAATGGAAAAAAGACAGTCTCTTCAACAAATGGTTCTGGGAAAACTGGACAGCAACATGTAAAAGACTGGAACTAAACCACTGACTTACACTATAAACAAAAATAAATTAAAAATTGATCAAAGACCCGAATGAGAGACAGAATACCATTACAATCCTAAAAGAAAACACAGGCAGTGACCACATTGACATTGGCTGTACCAACTTTTTACTAGATACGTCTCTGGAGGCCAGGTAAACAAAAGCAAAAATAAACTATTGGGACTTAAGATAAAAAAGCTCTGTACAGCAAAGAAACAATAAAACTAAAAGGTCAACTTCAGGATAGGCGAATATATTTGTAAATAACATACTGAATAAAGGGTTAGTATCCAAAGTATATAAAGAAATTATCAAACTCAAAACCCAAAAAACAAATAATCCAGTTAAGAAATAGGCAGAAAACATGAATTAACATTTTTCAAAAGATGACATACAGAAGCTAACAGACACATGAAATGGTGTTCAACATCCATCATTTTCAGGGAAATACAAATCAAAACTACAATGAGCTATCACTTTACCTCTGTCAGAATGGCTAAACACAGCAAACATGCTATGCAAGAATGTGGAGAAAGGGGAACCCTCTTATACTGTTGGTGGGAATGCAAACTGGTACAGCCACTCTGGAATTGAGGTTCCTCAAAAAATTAAAGATCGAACTACGCTATGACCCAGCAATTTGCACTACTAGGTAATTATCCAAGGCATACAGGTATGTGGTTTCGAAGGGGCACATGCACTCCAATGTTTATAGCAGCACTATCCACAATAGCCAAAGTATGGAAAGAGCCCAAATGTCCATCGATGGATGAATGGATAAACAAGATGTGTGTGTGTATGTGTGTGTGTGTATATATATAATGGAGTATTACTCAGAAATCAAAAAGAATGAAATCTTGCCATTTGCAACTACGTGGATAGAACTAGAGGGTATTAGGCTAAGTGAAATTAGTGAGTCAGAGAAAGACAACAATCAGATGACTTCACTCATCTGAGGACTTTAAGAGACAAAACAGATGAACATAAGGAAAGGGAAACAAAAATAAAACTAACTAATTTGGATGTAAATTAAAAAAATAAAACAAAACAGAGACTGAAAAATCAATGTAAAAGATCAATGAAACCAAGAGCGGGTTCTTTGGAAAGAGAAATAAGGTTGACAAACTTTTAGAGTCATCAAGGAAAAAAAATATAGGACCCAAATAAAATCAGAATTTAAAGAGAAGTAACAACAGATATTACAGATACACAAAGAATTAGAAGAGACTACTTGAAAAATCACATGCCAACAAAGTGCACAAAGTAGAAGAAATAGATAAATTCCTCAAAATGTATAATTTTCCAAACCTGAGTCAGAAAGAAAGAAAAATATGAAATCAATTACCAGTAATTAAATGGAATCAGTAATTAAAAACTCACAGTGATTCCGGGACCAGATGAGTTCACAGATAAATTCTACCAAACACTTAAAAAAAAGAGGGGTTGCTTGGGTGGCTCAGTTGGTTAAGCATCCAACTTCGGCTTGGGTCATGCATGATCTCACAGTTCCTGAATTCAAACCCTACCTTGAGTTCTGCGCTGACAGTGTGGAGCCTGGAGCCCACTTTGAGTTCAGTGTACCCTGTGTAACTCTGCCATTCCCCCACTCATGCTCTGTCTCTCTCTCTTTCAAAAATAAAATAAACTTTAAAAGAGTTAATACCTATTCCTTAGACTATTCCAAAAATAAATAAATGAGAAAGGAAAACTTCTAACTACATTTTACAAGGCCAGCATTTCCCGGATGCCTATGTTAGACACACTATTAAAAAAAAAAAGTACTGGCCAATATCTCTGATGAACAGGATGCAAAAATTCTCAACAAAGTATCAGCAAACTGCATTCAACAATACACTATAAAGATCGTTCACAGCAATCAAGTGGGATTTGTTCTGGGGATGCAAGGGTGGTTCACTATCCACAGATCAATTAACATGATAAAACACATTAACAAAATGAAGGATAAAAATCATCTGATGATCTCAATAGATTTAGAAAAAGCACTTGAAAAAATTCATCATTATTCATGATAAAATTCTCAACAACGTGGGTTTTAGAGAAAATATACCTCAACATAATAATGGCCATAAATGACAAACCCACAGCTAACATCAAACTTAACGGTGAAAAATAGAGCTCTTCCTGTAAGATTAGGAAGACAGCAAGGATGTCAACTTCTGCCAGTTTTACTCAACATAGTAATAGAAGTCCTAGTCACAGCAATCAGACAGGGAAAAGAAGTAACAGGCATCCAAATTAGTATAGCAGAAGTAAAACTGTCATTATTTCCAGACGACAGGATACAATACATACAAAACCCTCAAGACTCTATCAAATAAACCATTAAAGTCATAAATGAATTCAGTAAAATTGCAGGATACAAAATATTCATAAAATGTGTCTTAATTCTATATACTAATAACACATCAGAAATAGAAATTAAGAAAATAATCCTATTTACAAGTACATGAAAAAGAATTAAATTCTAGAAATAAATTTAACCAAGGAGATGAAGGACCTATACTCTGAATGCTATAACGATGGAAGCTTCACTCATGAAAGAAATTAAAGAGGATACAAGTGGAAAGATAGTCCAAGCTAAGGAATTGGAAAAATATTGTTAAAATATCTATACTTCCAAAAGCAATCTACACTTTCAATGGAATCCTTATCAAAATATCAATAGCATTTTTCACAGAACTAGAAGAAATAGTATTAAGTTTGTGTGGATCCACCAAAGCCCTGAATAGCCAGAGCAATCTTGAGAAAAAAGAATGAAGCTGCAGGTATCACAATCCCAGATTTCAAGATATACTAGACAGCTGTAAAAATCACAACACCTTAGTACTAAACCAAAATAGACACACAGATCAATGGAACAAAGTAAAGAGGCAAAAATAAACCCACACTTATACGGTCAATTAATCTACAACCAAGGAGGCAAGGATATACACGGGGAGAAAACAATCTCTTCAATAAATAGTACTGGAAAACTGGGCAGCTATAAGCTAAAGAAATGAAACTGGACCACTCTCATGTCATACACTAAAATAAACTCAAAGTGGATTAAAGACCTAAATGTGAGACCTGAAACCATAAAACTCCTAGAAGAAATCATAGGCATTCATCTCTGACATCAGCTTGAGCAACATTTTCCTAGCTGTGTCTCCTCAGGCAATGGAAAGAAAAACAAAAATAAACTATTGGGACTACAACAAAATAAAAAGGGTTTACAGAGCAAAGGAAACTATGAACAAAACTGAATGGGAGAGGATATCTCTAAATGATACATCCAGTAAGGAGTTAATATCCAAAATACACAAAATTATACAACTCCATCTAACCCCCCCACTCCAAATAAAAAATGGGCAGATGACCTGAGTAGGTATTTTTTCAAAGAGGACACACAGATGGCCAGCAGACATATGAAAAGATGCTCAACATCACACATTATCAGGCAAATCCAAGTCAAAATCACAATGAAATATCACCTTGCACTCATCAAAATGGCTAGAATAAAAAAGATATGAAGTAGTGTGTTGGTGAGGATATGGAAAAAATGTATCCCTTGTGAGCTGTTGCTGGGAATGCAAACTGGTACAGCCACTGTGGAAAACAGTATGGAGGTTTCTCAAAAAATTAATGGTATCTTCCATGAATTTCTGTTTATAATGCAAGGAAAGGGTTGTCTGTTTAATTTTGAGTATTATCATTAGCAAGAAGTCTGAGCTTCCGGTGACCTCATAAACCTACTAGTAAGATTTTTAGCATCAAGAAATTTTTGGATCATGTTTACATTAGCTAGAATAGGAAAAAAACTTAGATTTCTGTTGCCCACAATTTTCTACATAATAGAAAAGGTGCTCACACTAAGAATCAAGAACAAACACGGCCTCATAACAGCATTCTGTTTACAGACAAATTTGATTCCTGGTATTAATATATTTAAAGTGGGTTTTCTATTATCATTTTAGGAAACTTAGATTTGATGGATGGGGATATGTGAGATAGCTTTTACATGTGTTGTCACTGTATAAATGAAATTTATCTCTTTTTTAAAAATTAAAACACAGTTCAAAACAATAGAAATACTTTATGATTTACTAATTCCACTACTGGGTTTTACCCAAAGAAAACCAAAACTCTAATTAAAGAAGATACATGCATCCCTATGTTTAATGTAGCATTATTTACAATACTCAAGATATGGAAGCAACTTAAGTGTACATCAACAAATTAATGAATAAAGATGTGGTATATTATAAGTGAAATATTTAGCCGTTAAAAAAGAATGAAGTCTTTCCAGTCATGAAAATATAGAGGGACCTAGAAGATATTATACTTAGTAAAATGTTAGAGAAAGACATATCATACAATTTTACTTATATGCAGAATATAAAAAACAAGTCAACAAACAAACAAAAAATAACCCAGAAATGGACATAAATACAGAAAACTGGTGGTTGCCAGAAGGAAGGGGGTGAAGGATGGACAAAATAGGTGAAGGATATTAAGAGGTAAAAACTTTCATTTATGAAATCAGTCATGAAGATGAAACATATGCCATAGTTAACACAGTTATTAATATTGTAATAAATTTGTATGGTGACATATGATAACCATACTTACTGTGGTGAGCATTTTGTAATGTATAGAATTGTTGTATTACTATGCTATACACCTGAAATACAGTATTGTTCAACTCGAATAAAAAATCACTTATTAAATGCTAAGAGCAATTTGTAAATTAAACTTAAGAACTTATTCTGTATGTGGATAAAATGATAGTTTATTCTTATGCCTTTATAAATGAGTATTCATCTTTTATGATTCATTCTCAAGTATATATAGATTAGACAATATGATTTTTTAGAAGTAACCCAGTAAGAAGAGGATGGGAGGTGAATAGCAGTATAAATGAGCTAGGATTGGTCACCATAGGACAACTAACTGGACAAAGTAGAAGAAACGGATAAATCCCTCAAAACGTACAACTTCCCGGAGTCAGAAAGAAATAGAAATATCTGAAATCAATTGCTAGCAATGAAATGGAATCAATAATTAAAAACTTACAACGATTCCAGGACTAGATGAGTTCACAGATACATTCTACCGAATGTTTAAAAAACAGCTAATACCCATTCTTCTCAAACTATTCCAAAAAATAGAAGAGAAAGGAAAACTTCTAAATACATCCTACAAGGCCAGCGTTACCTTGATACCCAAGCCAGACAAACACTACAAAAAAAGAAAACTACAGGCTATTGTCTCTGATGAACAAGATGCAAAAATTCTTCACAAAATATTAGCAAACTGCTAATTTTCAACAATGCACTGCAAGGATCATTCATGGTGATCAAGTGGAATTTATTATGGGGATGCAGAAACACATTTCTGAAGCTGAGTGATGAGTACATTGCAGGAGTAAGAGTTGCTTACACTACTCTCTGCTTCTGTATGCTTTTAATATCCATCATCAAAAGCTAAAATATCTTAAAAATGATAACATATGGCTTAATATGTGTAATGCCACTAGATTGTACACTTAAAAACTAGGTGTAATGGTAAATTTTAATGTATGTTTTAACACAAAGAAAAATAGCCCAAAGGAAAAATAATTTAAGAAGATGATCCAGTGATTTGCTATTTATAAGGCATATGCGGAATTAAATAGATGCATTCTATTTTTTTATTTCAACACCAAGGTCTCCTGTGTAAAGAACCCTGCTTTAACAGTGAGGAAATGGAACCTTGTCTAATGCATTATCACACAGGTAGTAATTGGTGATACCAGGAATCAAAACTCAGTGTTTTTACTGGAGCATATAATCACTATATCTGTGATGAAGGAAAAAAAAAATCCTGTTTTCTTGGAATATCTGATGTCTTAAGCTGTCTATTCTGAGTCCTTGGCAATCTCATTCTCAATAATACTGAGTTGGATTTCGAACTTTCAGGTATGACCATTGGCTAATGGAAGAGATCCCAACTCTTCAACTTCAGAGTTTGTCTCATGTATCACTTAGGACCCAGTGTTAGGAAAGGGGTCCTGAAGCCAAGAATTTTAACAAGCTCAAGAATATATGTTAGCCCTTAGTAATCAGATGAACACTCTGATTTTGAAGTTGTGTGTCAAGAATAAGTTACAATTCTTCAAAAACACTAGCAAAAATATATATGCATCCCTATGTGTATTGTAGCATTATTTACAATAGTCGAGATATGGAAGCAGCCCAAATGTCCATCAATAGATGGATAAAGAAGATGTGGTGTGTGTGTGTGCGCCATATGCCAAATATATGCCATACAAATAGTATGTGTGTATTATATAAAGGAATATTACTCAGCCACAGAAAGGAATGAGATCTTGCCATCTGCAATGGCATGAATGGGTCTAGGGGGCATAATGCTAAATGAAATAAGTTAGACAAAGACACATACCATATGCTTTCATTTGTACATGGGATTTAAGAAACAAATGAGCAAACAAAAGAGACAAAAAAAATGAACTTTTTAATACAAAGAAAAAAACTGGTAATTGCCAGAGGGGAGATGGGGGTGAGGGAAAGAGTGAAATAAAAGGGATTAAGGTTACACTTATGGTGATGATCGCCGAGTATAGAATTATTAAATTATATTGTACATTTGAAATCAGTTTAACACTGTATGTTATCCTTCAATTAAAAAAAAAGTTACCATTCTTCAAAACCAACCAGAATGTCCTTATCACCTGTTAGCCTAGACTCTTCTTTAATTTGGTTATTACTTGTATCTTTTTAATGTAAGAACATTAGGATATTTGCTAATATTTTTTTCATGTTTATTTTTTTTGAGAGAGAGAGCGGGGGAGGGACATGGAGAGAAAGAGAGAGAAAATCCCAGGCAGGCTCCACTCTGTCAGCACAGAGCCAGAAGTGGGGCTCCATCTCACGAACCATGAGATCATGACCTGAGCCAGAATCCAGAGTCCAACATTTAACTGAGTCAACCAGGTGCCCCAGAGGATATTTATTACTATAAAAGGATCAGGGAGCAGAACTGCCTAGTTATAATCAATGACTGTCTGTGTCAGATACAAGGAAACCAAGATAGCTGACTGTCTTTATTAAGTTTGCTCCTCAGAGCTTCTCCAATCCTTTCAAAATATTTAGATTAACCCCTCATTTTTGGACACTAATAGCCTTCTTGCCTCAAGAAATTGTTCTTAAAGCAAGGTTAACAGTTCTGGACTTATGGACACACAGTTTACAGTGTGGAAGTTACAGCTACACAGTTCACAGATACAGTGAAATTAAGATTTTTTAAAAAGAAAAATCCCATGGCAAATATAGCTTTCCCTACCTAAAAGATGGCTTTTTCCTCCCCTCTGATCATCTCCTTCTAGTCTTTTGAGAATCAAAGGGCATCAGTCCTGTACAGTCATTCTTTCAAGGAAAAAAAAAGTTTTGATAAATTGTTTACCTACTATATAATTCTCATTTAAAGTCTATAATTCTATAGTTTATGGTACATTATATTATTAATTAAAAAATTATGGTTATAGAGGCCCCTGGGTGGCTCAGTTAAGGATCTGACTCTTGGTTTAGGCTCAAGTCATGATCTTGCAGTCGTGAGACTGAACCCTGCATCATACTCTGCTCTGGGCATGAAGTCTGCTTAAGATTCTCTTTCTCCCACTGCCCCCCCCCCACCTCAAAAATATTATGGTTATAGATAACATAAAAGTTTTCTCTTTTAACCATTGAAGTGTATAAAACAATGGCATTAATTACATTGACAGTATTATGCAACCATCACCACTATCCTTTTCATCACTCCACATGGAGACTCCCATGACCATTAAACTATAACTTCCATTCCTCCACCCCCATGTGTCATTCTTAACTGTCCCAGGCCAAGTTTGCTACAATCTTTTAGGTACCCATGAAATTTTGCTTATGTGTCTTTCAAGTTACTTACTTTTTTGTAATAAGTATACATGTTTGTTCTTCTCATGAGATTGGCTTCCCTGAGGGTATAATCATATCAGCTAAAAATAACAATTGTAGGTCCCTTTCATAATTAGTAATAATTAAGTTAAAATTATTATAAAGGTCAGTAAGAGAGCAGAGAGTATCTTTATCATAATAACCAGTAGACTTTCTATCCAGTTGGCTGAATCTAGGTACACAAAAGAATAAAAAATCCAATCACAAAAGATATTTAAAAAATAAAATTAAATATTCAGAAATAAAAGTGTGGAAAACAGTCTAAATTTAGAAGCAATAGAAATAGGTCATAAAGGAATTCTTCACTGCTTTAACCCTAAATATTAAATATTTCTAAACTGTTGAACAATTAATAAAATATTTTCTGCAAAATTCAGAGACTGAATGTTAAGATGTTTGTTACATAAGAATCGTCAACTAAGAAACTGAAAACGTTGACATCAAAATTAAAACAATGGGCCAAGGAAATAAATGATTTAGCTGAAATACCCTGGTACTAAAAGTCATTTAAAATAGAAAGTCTCCATTTTCGTCTGTAATATTGGCATATGTTTTTAATAGCATTTTATAATTTAACCAAAATACTTAAATTGAGGACAGTTATCCAAGTGCAATCTTGGTGATCATTCATTCAGCTATTCGTTCACCAATCAGAAGATGGATTTTCTAAGGATCTTTCTTTCCGGCAACTATCTAATTAGTAGCATATAATATAGGAGGTGTTTTAATTTTGGCATAATTAAATATCTTATTTCAGAAGAATCTTTAACAATTATGACAAAGGTAATAGTGTAACTAGGCTTCAAGCCTTTCTGTATAAATATTAAACAGCAGTTTAATTTAATTTGTAGGTCTTGTTTCTTAAGTTCCACACAGGAGTGCAATGACATGGTGTTTGTCCTTTTCTGACTGACTTATTTTATTTAGCATTATACCCTCTAGGTCCGTCGATGCCGTTTTAAATGGCAAGATCTCATTCTTTTTTATGGCTCAGTAATATTCCATTGTGTATATGTACCACGTCTTCTTTATCCAATCATTTATCAACGGACACTTGAGTTGATGCTATATATTAGCTATTATAAGTAATGTTGCAATGAATATAGGAGTACAAAGATCTTTTTGCAGTAGTGTTTTTATTTTGTTTGGGTAAATACCTAGTAATGGAATTACTGGATCCTATGGTAATTTTTTTATTTTCTTGGAGAAACCTCCATATTGTTTTCTACAGCAGCTGTACCAATTGGCATCCCCACTAACAGCACATGATAGGTCTTCATCAACACTTGTTATTTCCTGTATTTTTCATTTTAGCCATTCTGACAGGGTGTAAGGTGTTATGTGGAATTTAAAAAACAAAGACCAAAAACCAGATGCTTAAACACAGAGAACAAACCGGTGGTTTCCAGGAGGAAAGGGGATAGGAGGATAGGTAAGATAGATACAAGAGATTAAGAATGAACTTATTTTGATAAGCAAGGAGAAATGTATAGCATTTTTGAATCATTATATTGTACACCTGAAACACTGTGTGTTCTACTTCAATAAAAACAATAAACACATTTTCGGCTAAACAAGAAAAAGGCAATTTAAAAAAATAAAGGAAAAAACAGGCCAATTAACAAACAGGAGTAGATTTCCAACTTTGGCTTCACCTGTATCATTTTAGGCCATGGCTAAACGTACCTCCATGGGGCTTAGGAGACGCCTGGGACCGTAAGAGATGAACAGACTTTAGTATATATGCTGCCAAAGGGAGCACAAGATGAACAGAATTTAAACTGGTGATGACATTCTCTTTAGTTACTTTGTTGTCCAAGTGAACACAATAACATTCAGTGTCAGTTAAACAAATATTTTTTATTAAATATTTGTCTTCGTATTCTTGTTGAGGAACACTATATGCAACTTTTGTGCTTTGTGTGTTAAGAAGCTGGAATGGTGTACTGAAATGAGAACACGTAGATTATGACCTGATGAATGAGGGGGCACATGCCACACACGTTGGATCAGCAGGGAGTTCCCTCAGCATCCCAATTCCAAGTTTTTGGAGGGAGTAATAAGATCCACAGAGTCCTTTTGATTAAAGGTGCAGTTTCAATATACTCACACAAAGGAAGTAGAGTTACAGGATTTATTCTTACAGAGAGCTCCCAATTTACAGTGGTTAGATTTATGATTCTTTGACTTTATGATGGTGTAAAAGCAGTAAGCCTTCAGTAGAAACCATACTTTGGATTTTGAACTTGAAGCTTTTCCCAAGGCTAGGAATATATAGTACAACACACTCTTGAGACCCTCTGCAGCAAGAGTGAACCACAGCCTACGGGCAGCCATGGGATCATGGGAGTCAACAACCCACACACTGACAATCATTCCATACATACAAGCATTCTGTTGTTCACTTTCAGTACAGTATGCGATTAAGTTACCTGAGATATTCAACATTCTTATAAAATAGGCTTTGGATTAGATGATTTTGCCCCACTGTAGGATAATAGAAGTGGTTCACATTTAGGGTGGGGTGGGTAAAGTAAGCTATGTTTTGTAGGTTACATGTATTAAATGCCTTTTTGTGTTATGGTATTTATTATTTTTTAAAGTATTTTTTTTTATTTTGAGAGAGCATGCAGACAAGTGTGCAGGAGCGGGGAAGGGGTGGACAGAAAGGGAGAGAGAGAATCCCAAGCAAGCTCTGCACTGCCAGTTCACAGACTGATCTCACCAACAGTGAAATCATGACCTGGGCTGCAATTAAGAGTTGGATGTTTGACTGAGTCACCCAGGTGCCCTGGCTTATGGTATTTTTTTCTAACTTAAAATGGACTTATTGGGATATAAATCCTATTATTAACTCAAGGAAAATCTGTACTTAGAAGTCCCAGAAGGGAAGAGTGGTAATTGAGGGGGAGGGGAGTCCTCCATCAAGTAACCAGCAAGTGGGAGATAGGAGAGCAGGGTAGCAAGCACCTATTACTTATAAAGTGGTTGGGGTGGAGATTACTGACTTTTCATGGGCTCAAGCCTAAGTGGTTATTTTACTTTTTTAAGTTTATTTATTTTTGATAGCAAGAGAGAGAGAAGGAGAGAGAGACAGCTTTGTGCTGTCAGCACAAAGCCCGATGCAGGACTTCATCTCACAATCCATGAGATCATGACCTGAGGTGAAATCAAGAGTTGGATGCTTAAACGACTGAGCCGCCCAGCCGCCCCTCTAAGTGGTTATTTTAAAAGGTGTCCAGGAAAAGTAAAAGGTGAACCTAGGGCAGGCACCCCAAACTCAAGTCCTTATCTAAATGTCCAGACTCGTATAGAGCAGGGTTCTACTGTAAAATGTCTGAATAGCAACTCAGAAGAACAAAGTTGTTTTCCTCAAAAGTTATTTTCCTCATCACAGTTTGCTACCAAGACCAATGAGACACCCGTGTATCCTAACAGTCTTCCATACTGCTGGTGGCACTGTAAACTCTTACCTAGAGAGTATGTTTGACAGTCAGTAAGAATAAAAACGCATATGTGCTTTGGCTGATTATTTAATTCAATAATATATAATCTGGTACTTCCACCCCTAGGTATTGATCATTAAAAGTCATGTAAAATAGCTATACTCCCGTTGTCCAATATCATTGGCTCCACAATGATCACATTTATTATGTGATTATAAATGATCACGAAAACTGATTAACAGTATTAAAATGTTTATACTGGGGTGCCTGTGTGGTTCAGTTCCTTAAGCATCTGACTTCGGCTCAGGTCATGATGTCATAGTTCATGGGTTCGAATCCCAGGTCAGGCTCTGTGCTGACAGCTCAGAACCTGAAGCCTGCTTCTGATTATGTGTCTCCCTCACTCTCTCTGCCCCTCCTCACTCATGTTGTCTCTCACTCTCTCAAAACTAAGTATTAACAAATTTAAAAACTTTATGATATTACTGCAAAAAGTACTAGTACTAATTTTAATGTGATTACTAAACAAAATACATACATGAAAGAAAAAAGGAAAAGGGGACACAATAAATAAAAAATAACATAAAAACAGCAAAGCGTAGGCAGGATCATGTTTTTAAAAGTTTGCTGTTTTCCGTATTGTCTATAACATGGCTGTGTGATTTTTATAAAGAAAAAATAAGTGAGGATACGGCAAAGGGGCACACTTTAAAATTCAATCACAAAATGATATATACTTATTTTATGTAGTTAATTTTTAAGCCAATGACTTCCAAAAAATCATCTGTTGGTAACAGAGGAAGTCACGTTTCATGGAAATTGATTCTTATGATTCCAAAATTGAAAACCGTTAGAATCCATTTTTGGTATGTGTTTATACCAACTGAAATGTGTTTAAGCCAGGCCATAATAATTTATATTGAAAGCAGACTATATTATTTGTTGATAGTACCTTCCTTTTCCCTCAATACTTCAGTTCTTGTTCACTTTGAGAAGCCCTATTGCCCTGAACCAATGGAACATCTTAATGAAGACCTTACATCTTGAAGTACCACTGGATCCAGCAGTTTGACTAACAGACTGAGCTGAGAATAAAGGGAATCATGGAGAAAGTAAACCAGCTGATCTGACCCAGACGTTTCACCCACATGACCACCACCACCAGGGCTGCACATGGCACAGCCACCATCCTCCAACCTCGAGACACCTATTGCAGGAGGAAGCAGCTAGATATCCTACTGGAGGCAAGGGACCAGTTGGGACACAGGAAGATGTATGGTGGGGATTTCCTGAGGGCCAGGATGTCCTCCCCAGCCCTGAAGGTAGGCGCTTCAGAATAGGTGACAGACTTCAACAACAGCACCTACCTTGTCAGCTTCATTTTGTTTAGGGAGGGCTGGGTCTCTGTCTCTCCTGCTCATCCACCCCAGTGAAGGGGTGTCTGCTCTCTGGAGGGCAAGGAACCAAGACTATGACCGAATGATCTCCACAGGCCAGTTTGACAATGGCACCTCCTAGTCTTTGCTCTGTGTGGTCTGAACCTGAACTCGACTGCTCAACTGTGTAAAGACCTGGACTACCAAGACCAAGAGGCCTTCTACTGCATGAAGCCTCCACATATTCCCTGTAGGTATGACTCACATGACCACCAGCGAGGGAAATATTTGCTGAGAAAGGAAGAACCAAGTCTTTTCCACGGGTAACAGGCCTTCACATTCAATAGGCAATACAAAGAGGTAGGCTTAGGTTCAGACCAACGCTGCCTAGAAACTTTTCCTGATCAAGCTCCCTAACACCAAATAAATGTTGATTTGGTTATAATCCTATCAGAGTCGGTTCAGCTGCTGATATACTCACAGGCCCCATACAGGTCATCTCTACACCTGTGGTTTTAAGGAGTATAACCAATGAAGCACTTTACATATCCCGATTGTTATCCATTGGTTTGTAATACTTCCAGAGTTGGTAAGAGACCAACTTTTTAAGAGACCAGTATTTTCTGTAACATATTCTATAGAACAACAATCCTACAGAATATTAGATTCCATGTCAAAAAAAAAAAGGGGGGGGGATGAATAATATCATTGGTCTACTTCACCCTGTACATTGAATAAATCACCAAATTCTATGCATTGTACCTCCCACAGAGTTACTGAACCCAGTCATCACTCCACTGCTGTTGCCTCTGTGGAGAAACTATGATTGTACCTCAATTAGATTATTCCACCCATCCCCAGAGCTGGTTTCCTTGTCCACAGTCTTGTTTCCTTCAATCTACTGTATCCAAACTAAGGTTTCTAAAATCTGGATGACTTTTACTTTTCCTTGCTTAAATTCCTGTATGTGACCCCATTGCTCTAAGGGTAAAATCCATACTCTGTTATGTTTACAAGGACTTGCCTAGCTCTAAACCTTGTTGTCTCACCCTTATGCTGCCTTGCTCTGTCAGACAAGCTAAACGTTCATTTCACAAACGGACCATGTGCTCCTTCAACTCTGTAATTGTACAAGTCTTGGTTTAAATAGTACTCTTCCACCTTTGGGTAAAGTGCTATTCCCATATTCTTTCAGTACATTCTGATTTTTGTCCCAATGATAACACTCATTATACTGTTAAATTTCACACATATTTTTATATCTTCTGCTAAATTAACCATAAATTTTTTTGCCATTTATTTATTCAATTTTTAAATAGTTAGGACTTTCTATGTTCCAGACATAACTCTGGGTTGTGGGGAATAAGTTTAGGAATTCCCTGAGTTTGCACCAATGGGTTAACAAGGTTTAGGATGAAAGAATCCAAGATTAGGTAAACAGGGCACCCCAGTATAGAAGTAGGAATCCACAGGATGAATGCATCCAAGATTAGGTAATAGACTGCTGGTGAAATTGCCTGGAGCAGAGGTAATTAGCAAAAGAAAGGTGCCATGTTGACCCTGGGGTAGCATGCTCTGTCTTATCCCCTAGGCAAGTTGAGACAAACAGACTCACTCAGCACCTGATACTCACACCAGGATTTTGTTTTGTATTGACCCAAACCCCTAACACTGCATATCTTTGAAAGCCCCTTTCTTTCACACACATGAGTTCATGATTACTGTTTCATTGTCTCTTTCTGCACACCCATCACGTTTGTAAGCCTTCTGATCCTAATAAAAACTGAGCAAGGACCTTTACTTGGGGCTCTTATCTCCTCCCAGACATAATTAGCCTCTCTCACATTTAATTTTGCATCCGCTTTCTTGCTGGACAAGAGAGAACTCCAGACTCATTCTGCAACACTGGGTATTTGGAATTCTATACTCTAGTGGAGTAAAAAAACGGCAAACAACAAGTTGTAACAAAGTCACTAGAATAAGGATTGTTAATGAAATGGTGAGTGCTATTTTAGAAGAGGCAGGTGAGACCTGTTTTGAATACCAACCTGAGAACAGGTGAGCAACACCTTGAATGAAGTGAGGAAGTGAGCCAGATGAATTTTGGGGGAAATACCATTCCCAAGAGAGAGTATATGAACTGAGGTAAGAACATGCTGGAATGTTTCAGAAATGGTGAGGGGAACCACTGAGGCTAGAATGCAATGGATGATGGAGCAAGGAGGTCAGATGGGTAGGCAGAGCTTAGAGGCCATCTATATATGATAGGAAGCCATTAAGAGCCACCACTTTGTCTCCTAGCCCAGTGATGCCTAACACGTGGAAGGTTCTCAACTGCTGAATGGAAAATAAGTGAAATACAATCAGGGAAAATAATTAAATAGGTGTATTTTCAGCTGGCTTATTCAGTAACTTTAGTAAGTATCCCTTCAAGTGGGGATGGAAGACAGAGGTTCAAAATTATTTGACCATGGAACAGTTATACCATTTTAAGAGACTTTGGTTCCATAGTTTGGTAATTGCTGCTATAGAAAGGCGTTTTGTGATGTGGGTTCAAAAAAGCAAGTGGAATAATATAGTATCCTGAAAATTTAAGTTCAAATCCATTTCAAACATTATGACGACACCAGGGCAGGGGGCAGGGCACAACTGACCCTAGGTTTCTACAAAATGTCCCTTTCCCGCTCTGTCACCTTCACTTTTTTGTTTTCCTGATAAAGATATGGAACAATTCCTTTATCCTATGGCTCAGACAAAAGAGGCTGGGCTTTTCCAAAAAACTGTTTTAACTAATACCTAAAGGAGGTATCCTCATGAAGATGTAGAGCCCTTTTCATTTTGAAGGCCATGTTTTAACTCTACAGGCAGAGTCTTCCTGTGCTGATTCCATTTTCCCTGTTGGCCACATACGGCTCCCTCTTGAGATGGTCCTCAACGCAGCCTGTGTTGGGGAGCTCTCCCTACACACTTTCCTCCTTGTTCTCAGGAAATCCTAAATTCCTGGTCTAGCTAACGTACATGTATTTTTGGCTCAATCATGCTTCCAAAGTGGACTATATTTATGACCATTTGCCTGACCCTGTTTCACTTTCCAATACACACATTTACTTCTGGATTCCAAGCTTCATTAAAAAATGTCTTTTTTTCTCCTCTTGCATGGAAGTAGACATACGTTTCCTCACAGGTGAATAGTCAGTTTCACAGTTGATTCCATATCCAAGAACTCTTGCAGATTATTCTAATACAAAACTCTAAGCCGCATTCTTAGGCCCAAGTCAGGTGCTAGGACATCATTTCTTCCCACAAGTCCAAGGACTAAATTGGTTTCTTTCATTTGTAACATAGTAAATACAGTTTCTCCCTCATGTTTCTTATCCCTAGCTACCCAATCAGATGCTACCTCCTCAAATACTCACTTCTTCCAAGTTAAAAAAATATTTTTAATTTTAGTATTTTTTTTGATAATCATGGTGGGAAAATAAGCAAGTGGTTGCCACCTGAGAAGACTTCATACAGGAAACACAGTTGTTGAGAAATCTTTCAGTTTCTGTCATGGTCTGTTACAGACTCCCTTCTGAAACGTAATATGCATGTGTGTGTGAGTGTGTGTGAATGTGTGTGTGCACATATGTATATATACACGTGTGTGTATGTATATGTGTATATATATATACACATATATATACATACACATACATGCGCACTTAATACGAAGACACATTGACATGAACGTCATACTGTATTTTTAATTCTACTTTTTTATATATTTATAAATGTTTATTTTTGAGAGAGCAAGCGCACACAAGCAGGGGAGGGGCAGAGAGACAGAGCCTGACATCGGGCTCGTACTCACTAACCGTGAGATCATGACCTGAGCCCAAGTTAGATGTCTAACCAACTGAGCCAACCAGGTGCCCCCTTTTAATCCTATTTTTAATGTCCCAAAATTTGGCTTTGGTAATCCAATTCACAAGGTTGTCTCTTGACAACTTCAACTTTACCTTAAATAGATGTGGGAGAATAAATATTTCAAATTTCAGAAATCCAGGTTCTGCAACGAGACAAATTTTAACCTTGTGCCAAAGATAGGTCTGACAGGATCCTCAGTAAAAATAATCTGGAGTGACTATTATACTTATTTAACATATGTGGAAATTTCAGCCCAAATATATTAAATAGCTTGGCCAAAGTTACACCTAGCAAGATGCAATCAGAACCTGTATCCCAATCTACTTTATGCGAAAGTCAAGAGGCTATATATAACACTGTCTCCCATGACTCCACCACTCCCGACAGCTGTTACTGTCCAAATGCCCTGACCCCTCACTTCTGCAACTCTATGATGCCCGTGATGAGGGATTATTCTCATTTGACCCCAAAATTCAGCCAATCTTTTTCAATTTTGGAAAATACTTCCTTTGTCCTTCCTGGAGGTCTCTGTGGACCTGGCCCCTGAAGTCCTTCCTTTCCCAAGATGGATACTATGTTGATGGAATGAATTCAGTTAACCAGATATACTCACCAACTTATTTTGTAAGACCTATATACCTCGAGGTGAAGTTCACTGTGCTAGGCCACTAAAACATTATAATGAATAAGACTGACCCAAATGCTACTCTCAAGGAGATGACAAAGTACAGAAAATAACCTCAGAGGATCTTGTGAAGGTCAAAAGTGCATGAATAGGAGGCTGGACAAATGGACTTTCATAGAAGGTTCTAAGCCAGTCAAGGAGCTTGGTTCTTATCCTGTAGGTTGATGATGGAAAGTCATGGAAGTATTTTGTCTAGGGGAAAACAGGCAGCACAGAGGATGTTTTAGTTGGGATAAACCAAAGGAGCAGAAATACACATATACCTTGTAGAATAGTTACCATAATCAAGTTGAATAACATATCCATCACCTCACATAGTTTGCATTTTTGTGTGTGTTTTATTTTGTATTTTTAAGTAATCTCGGCACTCAATGTGGGACTTATAATCTTGAGACCAGGAGATGCATGCTCTACTGACAGGTGCTCGTGTGTGTGTGTGTTGTGTAAGGTCACTTAAGATCTGCTTTCACAGCCAATTTTAAACCTACATTAACTATAGTTATCATGCTGTACATTAGATCCCCAGACCTTAGTCATCTTATAACTGAAAGTTTATACCCCTTAACCAACATCTCCCCATTTCTCCCACCCCCAAACTCTGAAAACTACCATTCTACTGTTTCTATGAATTTGACTTGTTTAGATTTCATATACAAGTGAAATTTATCTTTCTGTATCTGACTTATTTTACTTAGCATGTCCTCCAGGTTTATCCATGTTATTGCAAATGGCAATCTATTTTTCTTTTTTAAGTCTGAATGATATTGCATTGTATATTTAGACTACATCTGTATTCATTCATCCATCAATGGACACTTAGGTTCTTTCCATATCGTGGCTACTGTGAATTAATGAGGCTATGAATATGGGGTGTAGGTATCTCTTCAAGTGCCCCGGAACTATTGAATCAGAAGCCCTGGAGATACAGTTCAGTAGTCGGAGTTATAATAAGCTCTCCAGATAATCCTGATGTACACTCAAGTTTGAGAAGTACTGCCATAGGAAAATGTTGATGAAGGCCTGAATTACCACAGGTGGTAAAGATGCAAAGGCTGGCTTGCAGTAGAGAATCATTTAGAAGATAAAACCAAAGATATATGTTTTATGAATTCCACATCGCCCTCTTTCTGGACCTTTGGATCCCTTCCCTTACCAGGAGAATGATTTTCCAGAATCCTAACCCATTTACTTTCTCAGAATATTTTAAATATATCAAAGTAAAGGAAAATAAAGCATTTGTAGATAGTGAAGAGTGGCTCAATCTCTCTCAGCTAGTGATTCATTTTTTACTTTAATATCTGGGCAGATATCTGGCTAATTTATTTTCCCAATTTTTTGAAGATCAAACATGGGGGTTGAAATGATAAAGAACTTTACCTACATTGAAGTCTTACCACATAATAGTAAGTCTATTGTGCTATTGCTTGCCGTGTTCACAATTTATCCATTTAAATGACTTACTTTGAGAAATTTCTTAGACATTAACTATTTCAAACTTTCATTTCCTCGGACAAAGAGTATCAATCATCTTGGGTTTTACAGGGGGGACTTTATTATTCTTAGAAATTATTTTCATATCAATTTAAATCAATTTTAATACTAAGTCAGATCTAAATGTCTAACCAACTCTTAATTTCAGCTGCCTGCTCTCAAAATGTACATGTTATTTTTATTTAAACTTAAGATTTCTTAAAAATCCAATAATTAGGTAATGTGAAAATGTCTCAGATAAGCTACAGAGTTAGATAATTTCTTTGGTGGTTTCTCCTATCTGTTTCAGCCAAACCATCTTAATTAAAGTTCTATGAACTAGCAATTTCTGTGGATATTTTCATTTTATCACAGGAAATTCAGTGGTCAATACACAGCCATCTCACTCATAAAAGCGATGGTTTTGCTATACCGGAATTTAAGTGAATTTCAGAAAAGCAAATGACTTCCGTTATAACAATCAATGCTGTATGCATTTGCACACTGCCCATTTTTCATATATTCAGTAAATGTTTATGGAGGGCCTAGTGTAGGCAAAGTACTTTGCTAAACCTTGTGGAGAACATATAAATAAATCATGAACCCACTGAAAGCTCAGTCTATGGAAAAGACAGATCCCTTATCTCTGCCATGGCAACCATCATTCATACCAACTATTACACCAAAAAAAGTTGTTAGACTTGAACCAACTGGAGGCCTTTTAACACCTCTGTGGTTTCCCTATTTCCTGGACCATAATTTTTAATACAATTATGTGGTTCCTTAGAGGATAATGCCAGATTGTTATTTTTAGAGCCATTTATAAATCTGATATAATTCAATATACATAAATTTAATTGTCTAAACATATACCACAAATCCCAACAATGTAGGGAGATGACAAAGAAGGTATATTGTTTAAGCGGCAAAATATATAAATGACCTCCATCTTGAAAGAGAGAAGACAGTGGATTAGGAAAATCCTGAGCTCACCTCATCCCATGGACACTATGAGGCAACAACTATACATATTGCAACTAACTCCAAAAACAATCTGAAGTCCGGCAGAACATATCTTCCATAGCTAGTTGTAGAGAGAAGGCCACATCAAAAAGGGTAGGAGGGGTACAGCTGGAAACCAAACCCCTGGTATAGTATAACTGACCACAAATGGGAGGGACATAACATGTATGGAGGAACAAGAGAATCAGACTCCATGGCAGACATCCCCGGTCCCGGGGACCTGCACTGAGAAGACCAGTCCCCATAGTAGCTGGTTTTGAAAATCAGCAGGATTAACTCCAGGAGAGCCAGTGGGCAAAAGGAAACTGAGTCCCATCCCTTCAAGAGCTAGCCACTAAATAACTCAGCCTGAGACATAGTACAGGAGCAGCAATTTGAAAAGTGTATGGAGTATATGTGAAGGAGATTTATTGACTAATTTTAGGATGTGCTCTGGGGGAGGCAAGTGTCTGCAGGAGCTTTCTAGAAGAATGAAAGTGCTTGTGGGTGCCATTTTTCTTACCCTCCCCAAGCCTAGATAGCCAAATGCTTTCTGGACCCAGTTCTTTTTTTTATTCAAAAAATATTTTTTTAATTTTTTTTTTTGAGAGAGAGAGACAGTGCACAAGCAGGGGAGGGGCAGACAGAGAGGAAGACACAGAATCCTGTAGCAGGCTCCAGGCTCTGAGGTGTCAGCAAAGAGCCCGGTGTGGGGCTCAAACTCACAACCTGAGATCACAACCTGAGCCGAAGTCAGATGCTTAACCAACTGAGCCATCCAGGCACCCATCTGGAGCCAGTTTTAATACTCTCCATTCACCTTGCTGGCACTGCATGCCCCACCCCAGCATTTCCCTGTAGACCTGCCTCACCCAACCCACTTGCCCCAGCAGGTACCCCTCTAAAGCACCCTGTCACATCTATTGGGCAGGCCATTCTGCCCTGTGGAGGTGGCAAACTAACCCCACACACCAGCACCCTCCAGTGCTTGCAGCTGGGCCTCTCACCTGGCTTTGCAGGGAGCAAGCCCTGCCCTTTGATGTACCCACAGATGTCACAGGGGCTAATGGTGAACAGATAGTCTGAGGTCCAGTCCTACCCACCAGTGGGTCTGGGCTGAGCCTCTTACCAGCACAAGGAGCAAACTTGGCTGCCCAGGGCTCCTACAAGCAGCAAAGAGGGCAATTACAGCAAGTAGGGCTGAGCACCAGCTTAACCCACCCAGCATCCTTATAGCAATTGTGGGTGAGCCATAACAAGATGGCATATATAGCCTACATAGGGGAGACCCATGGAGGGCCTAGCTGTGGTGACCAAAGGGGATTATGCTACAGAGCACCACAGGAATCCTTCTACACAAGGCCACTACTTTTAAGACCAGTAGACATACCTGACCTACCCAATATATAGAAACAAATACAAAGATAAACAAAATGAAGAAACCGAGGACTATGATCCAAATGAAGAAAAAAAAAACACAGAAAAACAGGTAAATGAAACAAAGATAAGCAATATGGCTGTTAAAGAGTTCAAATTAATGGTCATAAAAATACTCACTTTACTTGACAATAGAGTTGATAAACTCAGTAAAAACTTCAACAAAGAGATAGAAAATATAAAAAATAACCTGTCAGAGCTGAAGAACACGTAACTGAAATAAAAAATACACCAGAGGGAATCAATAGAAAATTAGAGGATGCAGAAGAATGGATAAATGATATCGAAGAAAGGGTAGTGGAAAGCAACCATGCTGAAAAGAAAAAAAGAATAAAAAATGAGAATACATTAAGGGACCCTGTGACATCATTAAGCATAATAACATTCACAGTACAGAGATCTCTGGAGGAGCAAGAGAGAGTGAGCAAAAGGGAAGGGGGAAGATCACTTAAAGAAATAGCTGAAAACTTCCCTAATCTGGGAGGAAGGGAACAGATATCCAGGTTCTGGACAGATGAGCCCAAATTAGATGAACCCATGGAGGTCCATACCAATTTAAACACATAACAATTTTAAAAGCAAGAATCCTGGGTGGCTGAGTCAGTTAACCATCTACCTTCAGCTCAGGTCACGATCTCATGGTTTATGAGTTCAAGCCCCACATAGGACTCTCTGCTGTCAGTGCAGAGCCTGCTTCAGATCCTCTGTCCCCCTCTCTTTCTGCTCCTGCCCTACTCATGCTTGTGCCCTCTGTCAAAAATAAATTAAGAAAAAAAAGCAAAAAACAAAGATAGAGAATATTAAAAGCAGTAAGAGCAAAGATACTAGTTATAGGCCAGAGAAACTCTATAAGGCTATGAAGTGATTTTTGAGTGGAAAGTTTGCAGGCCAGAAAGGAGTTGCATGGTATATTCAAAGTGCTGAAAGCAAAAAACCTGCAACAATAGCCTACAAGATCATCTATCAGTATTGAAGGAGATCTAAAGAAATTTCCAGACAAATAAAAGTTAAAGGAGTTCATCATCACTAAATTTGCCTTTCAAGAAATGTTAAGGGGAAATTTTAAATGGAAAGAAAAGACCTTAACTAGAAGAAAATTATGAAAAAAAATTTCACTGGTTAAAGCAAACATAGTAAATGTAGTAGAATAATCACTTATAAAGCCAGTACAGAAGTTAAAACATAAAAATAATAAAATCAATTATGTCTACAAAAATTACTCAAAAGATATACAAAGTAAAAAGATGTAAAGTGACCTATATATAAAACATGGAGGGAGCAGTAAAAATGTAGTTCTTTTAGAATATGTTTGATAAATTTTAATGTTTGTTTGTTTATTTTGACAGAGAGAGAGAGAGAGAGAGAGAGAGAAAACGAGCAGAGGAGGGACAGAGAGAGAATCCTGAGTGGGCTCTGTACTGTCGGTACAGAGCTTGACATGGAGCTTGAACCCACGAACCATGAAATCATGACCCGAGCTGAAATCGAAAATCAGATGCTCATCCAACTGAGCCACCCAGGTGCCCCAGAATGTGTTTAAATTTAAGGGGTCATCAACTTAATGTAGATTCTATATATATAAGATGTTACATATGAATCCGATGGTAACTATAAATCAAAACTTATTAATAGATACAAAAAAATAATGAGAAAGTAATCCAAGCATAACACTAAAGAAAGCCATCAAAACAGAAGAGACAAGGGAAGAAGAAATCAACAGAACTACAAAAACAACAAAAACCATAACAAAATGGCAATATATATACTTACCAATAATTATTGTCAATATAAGTGGTCTAAATGCTCTCATCAAAAGACATAGTGTGTCTGAGTGATTAAAGTAACAAACTTGACCCATCTACATGCTGCCTACTTGAGATTCCCTTTTGATTTAAAGACATATATAGCCTGAAAGTGTAAGGGCTGGAAAAAGATATTCCATGCAAATAGAAGCAAAAAAAAAAAAAAAAAAAAAGAAAAGAAAAAAAAAGCTGTGATAACAATACTTATATCAGACAAAATAACTTTAAAATAGAAACTGTAACCAGAGATAAAGCAGGGAATTACATAATGATAAAAGGATTATTCTAACAGGAGGATTATAAAAACTAGAAATGTCTAGCACCTATGTAGGAGCACCTAAATGCATAAAGCAATTATTAACAGACAGATGGATAAATTGACATTAACACAATACTACTATGGGACTTTATACTTCTATCAATGGATAGATCATTCAGACAGAAAAATCAATGAAGAAACAGGGACTTTGAATGACACATTAAACCAGATAGACTTAAAAGATACGTAGAGGACCTTTTATCCCAAAACAGAATACATATTCCTTTCAAGTGCACATGGAATATTCTATAGCACATATCACATATTAGGCCATAAAACAAGTCTCAATAAATTGAAGATTGAAATCATATTGAGCATTTTTTTCTGATGAAAATGGTATGAAATGAGAAATTAATTACAAGAAGAAAACTGGCAAAAACACAAACACACAGAAGCTAAACGACACACTACTAAACAACCAATAGGTTAATGAAGACAACAAAGTGGAAATAAAATACCTGCAGACAAATGAAAATAGAAACAATGGTCCAAAATCTTTGGGACACAACCAAATCAGTTCAATGAGGAAAATTCACAGCAATACAGGTCTACTGCATAAAACAAAAATCTTAAAAAGGAGGTGGGTGGGAGAAGAGCTAGATGGGTGATGGATATGAGGGAGAGCACTTGTCGTGAGGAGCACTGGGTACTGTATGTGAGTGATAAACCACTGCATTCTATTCCAGAACCAGTACTGCACTTTATGTTAACTAAAGTTTAAAAATGAAATAAAATAATCCAATCTTACACCTCAAGGAACTAAAGAAAGGAAGAATATCCAACATCTGTAGAAGAAAGGAAATAATAAAGATCAGAGTATAAGTTGAAACTGGAAAAAAAAACAAACCCAAAAACCAAACAACAAAGAAAAAAACAAAAAACAAAAAAACCCCAAAACACCCCCCCCAAAAAAAAACAATAGATAAAAACACTGAAACTAAGAGCTGATTCTTTGAAAGGATAAATAAAAATGATAAACCTTTAGCCAGATTCATCAAGAACAAAAGAGAGAGGAATCAAACAAATAGAATAAAAAATTAAAGGGGAGAAATAACAACCAATATCACCAATACAGAAAGGATTATAAGAATACTATTAAAAATGACATGTGAACAGAGGCACCTGGGTGGCTCAGTTAACTAAGCTTCTGACTCTTGATTTCAGCTCAGGTCATGATCTCACAGTTGGTGAAATCAACTCCCTTTGGGCTCTGTGCTGACAGCATGGGGCCTGTTTGGGATTCTCTCTCTCTCCCCCTCTCTCTGCTCCTCCCCTGCTCATCCTGTCTCTCTCCCTCCTTCCCTCCCTCTCTCTCTGAAAATAAATCAACTTAAAAAATGTTGTGTACAAACAAATTAGACAACCTAGAAAAAAAATGGATAAATTCCTTGAAATTGGGTGAATTGGTAATCAAAACTCTAAAGCAATAAAAGTCCAATACCAAATGGTTTCACAGGTGAGTTCTACCAAACATTTAAAGAAGAGTTAATACCTAGTCTCCTCAAAGTAGTCCAAAAAGAAGAGGAAGGAAAATTTCCAGACTCATTCTACCTATCTGGCATTCCCATGCTAGCAAAACCAGATAAAGACACTTAAGGGGGGGGGGGGGATAAAGTTCAATATCCCTGATCAATATGTATGCAAAATTCTTAATATTGGCAAACCAAATTCAATGATACATTTTTTAAAATATTTATTTTTTAAAATTTACATCCTAATTAGTTACCACATAGTGAAACAATGATTTCAGGAGTAGATTCCTTAATGTCTCTTACCCATTTATCCCACCCCCCCCCCTCCCACAACCCCTCCAGTAACCCTCAATTTGTTCTCCATATTTATGAGTCTCCTCTGTTTTGTCCCCCTTCCTGTTTTTGTTATTTTTGTTTCCGTTCCCTTATGTTCATCCGTTTTGTGTCTTAAAGTCCTCAGATGAGTGAGGTCATATGATTTTTGTCTTTCTCTGACTAATTTCACTTAGCATAATACCTTACAGTTCTATCCATGTAGTTGCAAATGGCAAGATTTCATTCCGATTGCCGAGTAATACTCCATTGTGTATGTGTATGTATATATATATATATATGTATATATATGCATATATATATGTATGTATATAATATGTATGTATATATGTATGTATATATATGTATATACATACATGTGGTATATATGTGTATATATACATATATGTATGTATATATGTATGTATGTATGTATACATACATACATATATACATATATATATACCACATCTTCTTTATCCATTCATCCATTGATGGACATTTGGGCTCTTTCCATACTTTGGCTCTTGTTGATAGTGCTGTTATAAACATGGGGGTGCATGTGTCCTTATGAAACAGCACACCTGTATCCCATGGATAAATGCCTAGCAGTGCAATTGCTGGACTGTAGGGTAGTTCTATGTTTAGTTTTTTGAGGAACCTCCATACTGTTTTCCAGAATGGCTGCACCAGCTTGCATTCCAACAATGCAAAAGAGATCCTCTTTCTCCACATCCTCACCGACATCTGTTGTTGCCTGAGTTGTTAATGTTAGTCATTCTGGCAGGTGTAACATGGTATCTCATTGTGGTTTTGATTTGTATTTCCCTGATGATGAGTGATGTGGAGCATGTTTTCATGTGTCGGTTGGCCATCTGGATGTCTTCTTTGGAGAAGTGTCTATTCGTGTCTTTTGTCCATTTCTTCATTGGATGATTTGTTTTTTGGGTGTTGAGTTTGATAAGTTCTTTATAGATTTTGGATACCAACCCTTTATCTGATATGTCATTTGCAAATATCTTCTCCCATTCTGTCAGTTGCCTTTTAGTTTTGTTGATTGTTTCCTTTGCTGTGCAGAAGCTTTTTATTTTGATGAGGTTCCAGTAGTTCATTTTTGCTTTTGTTTCCCTTGCCTCCAGAGATGCAATGATACATTTTTTTAAATCACTCTTTTGTGTGTAGCTGTCTGGTTTTCCCAATGCCATTTATCAAAGAGACTGTCTTTTCCCCATCGTATAATCTTGCTTCCTGTCATAAATTAACTGACAATACAAGTTTGGGTTTATTTCTGTGATCTCTCTCCTGTGATACCAATCCACGTATCTATTTTGTGCCAGTAGCACACAGTTTTGAATACTATAGCTTTCTAGTATATTTTTACATCTGAGATTGTGATACCTGAAGTTTTGGTCTCCTTTCTCAAGATTACTTTGGCCATTCAGCATCTTCTATGCTCCAAACCAATTTTAGAATTATTTATTCTAGTTCTGTGAAAAGTCCTGTTGTAACTCTGATAAGGATTGCATTAAATCTGTAAATTATTTGTGGTAATGTGGACATGTGGACAGTATTAATTATTCCTATCATGAGCATGGAATACTTTTCCACTTACTTGTGTCCTCTTCAATTCTTTAATCAATGTTTTACAGGTTTCAGAGTACTGGTCTTTCACCTCCTTGGTTAAGTTTATTTCTAGGTATTTTATTTTATGTTGCAATTTTAAACGGGATTGTTTTCTTGATTTCTTTCAGCTATGTTATTATTAAATTGGACCACTTTCTATACCACACACAAAAATGAACTAAAATGGATTCACAACATAATTTTGAGACCTAAAACCATAGAACTCCTGCAAGAAAACAGGCAGTGATCGCTTTGACATCAGCCTCAGCAACAGTTTTCTAAACAAATCAACTATTGAGAGTACACAAAGTAAAAAGCTTTTGCACAGGAAAGAAAAACAACAAAATGAAAAGACAACCTACTTAATGGGAGAAGGTATTTACAAATGATAGATCTTATTAGAGATTAACATCCAGAATATATAAGGAACTTGTACAACTCAACACCAAAACAAATAATCTGATTAAAAAATGAGCAGAGGACCTGAATAGACATTTTTCCAAATAGATATACAGATGGCCAACAGACACATGGAAAGATGCCCAGAATCATTGATTATCAGGCAAATGAAAATCAACACAATATCACCTTACACCTGTCAGAATGGCTCAAATAAAAAAAGACAAGAAATAATAAGTGTTGATGATGATGTAGATAAAAAGAGAAACCCTTCTGTACTGTTGGTGGGAATGTAAATAGATGTTTATTGTGGAAAATAGTTTAGATGTTCCTCAAAAAATTAAAAATAGGATATGATTCAGTAATCCACTACTGGGTGTTTACCCCCAAACAATAAAAAACACTAATTTGAAAAGATAGATGTACCTGTATGTTTTTTTTGCAGCATTATTTACAATAGCCAAGTTATGGAGGCAACCCAAGCGTCCATTGATAAATGAATGGATAAAGATGTTGTGGTATATAAATACAATGGGATACTAGTCAGGCATGAAAAAAGAATGCGATCTTGCTATTTGTAACATGGATAGACCTAAAGCATTACACTATGAAATAAGTCAGCCACAAAGACAAGCATCATGTGATCCATCTTATATGTGTAATCCAAGAAACAAAATAAATGAGGAAATAAAGCATAAACAGACCCATAGAGAACAAACTGATGGTTTCTGGAGGTGAGGGGATGGCCACAAAGGGTGAGGGGAATGGGAGGTACAGGCTTCCAGTTAAGGAATAAATAAATCTCGGGATTAAAGGCACAGCACAGGGAATATAGTCAATGGCATTTTAATTGTGTTATGGTGAGCGATGGTGGCTATACTTGTGGTAAACATAGCTGAACATACAGAGTTGTTGAATCACTCTGTTGTTATGCATGTGAACCTCATGTAACAATGTGTCAACTATACTTCATTAAAAAAAAGGATTATTTGCTATAATCAAGTGGGATTCATTCCAGGGATGCAAGAACTTCTAAATATTTGCAAATCAGTATTATGTATCTCACATTCAGAAGAGGAAGGATTAAAACCATGTGATCATCTGAATAGGAAAAAACACTTGACAAAATTCATCATATATTTATAATAAAAATTCTCAAGGTGGGTTTAGAGGGTACCTACCTCGACATAAAGTGTCTGTATGGGACAAACCCACAGCTGACATCATACTCAGCAGTGAAGCTTAGCTTTTCCTCTAAGATCAGGAATAAGACAAAGATGTCCACTCTCAAGCCATTTAGTTAACATAGTGCTGGAAGTCCTAGACAATGTAATCACACATGAAAAAGAATTAAAAGACATCCAAAATGGTAACAAAGAAGTAAAACTCTCACTATTTGCAGATGTGATTCAGTTTATAGTAAACCCTATAGACTCCAAGAAACTACTAGAAATAATAAGTGAATTTAGTAAAGTTGCAGGATATAAAATTTACAGAAATTGGTTGCATTTCTATCTTTTAGATGTGGTTGCACATCTAAAAATGATGTGTCCGAGAAATTAAGAAAACAATTCCATTTACAATTTTACCAAAAAGAATACCTAGGAATAAACTTAACCAAGGAGACGAAATAAGTAGACTCAGAAAAATAATATTAGATATTGATGAAAGAAACTGAAGATTTCACAAATATATAAAAAGATATTCCATACTTAGGGATTCAAAGAGTATGATTAAAATGTCCTCATTACCCCCAATCTACAGATTCAATGCAATCCCTATCAAAATAGTGAGTGAGTGACTATAAGTGAGTGAGTGAGTGAGTTTGTTTTACAGAACTAGAATAATCCTAAAGTTTGTATGGAGCGCAAAAGACCCTGAAGAGCCAAAGCAATCTTGGGAAAAGACCAAAGGTGCAGGCATCACAATCCTAGATTTCAAGATGTACTAAAAAGCTATAGGAATTAAAACAGTATGCTACTGGCAGAAAAAAGACACATCAATAGAACATGATAAAGAGCCCAGAAATACACCCGTACTTACATAATTAATCTATGACAAAGGAGGTAAGAATACATAATAGGGAAAAGGCAGTATCTGCAATAAATGGTACAGGGAAAACTGGACAGCTACATAAAAAATGATACAAGTGGACCACTTTCTCACAATCATTCACAAAAATAAACTCAAATTGGACTAGAGACCTAAATGTGAGACCTGCAACTATAAAACTCCTAGAGGAAAACAGGCAGTAATCTCTGACAACAACCTTAACATTTTTAGATAGTTCTCCTCAGGGAAGGTAGACAAAAGCAAAAATAATGTATTGGGACTACACCAAAAATAAATCAATCAACGTCAATACACCACATTATTAAGACAAAGGATAAGAACCATATGATCCTCTCAATCGGTACAGAAAAAGCATTTGACAAGATAGAGTAGCCTTTCTTCATAAAAACCCTCAAGAAAGTAAGGATAGAAGGAACATACCTCAACATTGTAAAGTCCATATATGAAAGACAGTTAATACCATCCTCAATGGGGAAAAAATGAGAGCTTTCCCCCTAAGTCAGGAAGACAACAGGGAGGTCCACTCTCACCAGTTGTTGAACATAGTCCTGGAAGTCCTAGCCTCAGCAATCAGACAACGATGAAATAGAAGGCATCCAAATCAGCAAACAAGAGATCAATTTTTCACTCATTGCACAAAACATGATACTTTATGTGGAAAACCCAAAAGACTCCACCAAAAATCAGGAAAGTTGCAGGATATAAAATCAACATACAGAAATCAGTTGCATTTCTATACACCAATAATGAAGCAGCACAAAGAGAAATCAAGGAATCAATCCCATTTATAATTACACCAAAAACCCTATGATACTTAGGAATAAGCCTAGCTAAAAAGGTGAAAGATCTGTATGCTGAAAACTGTATAAAGCTTATTCAAGAAATGTAAAAAGACGCAAAGAAATAGAGAAACATTCCATGCTCATGGATTGGAAGAATACCATCAAAGTGTTGATACTACCCAAATCTACACATTCAATGCAATCCCTATCAAATAACACCAGTATTCTTCACAGAGCTAGAATAAAAATTCTAAAATTAGTATGCAACCAGAAAAGACCCCAAGTAGCCAAAATGATGTTGAAAAAGAAAACCAAAGCTGGAGGCACCAGAAACCCAGACTTCAAGGTATATTACAGAGCTGTAATCATCAAGACAGTATGGTATTGGCACAAAAACAGAAAGTCAGATCAATGGAATAGAAAACCCAGAAATGGACCCACAAACGTGTGGCCAAGTAATCTTTGACAAAGCAGGAGAGAATACCCATTGGAAAAAAGACAGTCTCTTCAGCAAGTGGTGCTGGGAAAACTGGACAGTGACATGCAGAAAAATGAACCTGAACCACTTTCTTACACCATACAAAAAATAAACTCAAAATGGATGAAAGACCTAAACATAAGACAGGAAGCCATAAAAATCCTAGGGGAGAAAGCAGGCAGCAACCTCTTTGATCTCAGCTATAGCAACTCCTTACTAGACAGATCTCTGGATGCAAGGAAAACAAAAGCAAAAATGAACTACTGCGGCCTCATCAGGATAAAAAGCTTCTGCCTGGTGAAGGAAACAATCAGCAAAACTCAAGGCAACCAATGGAAAGGGATAAGATATTTGAAAATGACATATTGGATAAAGGGTTAGTATCCAAAATCTATAAAGAACTTATCAAACTCAACACCCAAAAAAACAAATAATCCAGACAAGAAATCGGCAGAAGAAACACTTTTCCAAAGAAGACATCCAGATGGCTAACACACGTTTAAAAAATGCTCAAAATCACTCATCATCAAGGAACTACAAATCAAAACCATAATGAGATATCACCTCACACTTGCCAGAATGGCTAGAATGAACAACTCAGAAAACAACAGATGTTTGCGAGGATGTGGAGAAAGGGGAACACATTTACCTTGTTGGTGGGAATGCAAACTGGTGCAGCCACTCTGCTAGACAGTGTGGAGTTTCCTCAAAAAATTATAAATAGAACTATACTACAACCCAGCTATGGCACTACTAGGTATTTATCCAAAGGATATAAAAACACTGATTCCAAAAGGGATATGCAGCCCCATGTTTATAATAGTGCTATCAACAAGAGCCAAATTATGGAAAGAGCCCAAATATCCATCAACTGATAAACGGATAAAGATAGGGGCACTTGGGTGGCTCACAGTTAGTTGTTAGACTTCAGCTCAGGTCATGATCTTGCAGACCGTGAGTTTGAGCCCCGCACTGGGCTCTGTGCTGACAACTCAGAGCCTGTAGCCTGCCTCAGATTTGGTGTCTCCCTCTCAGCCCCCCACCCACTTGTACTCTGTCTCTCTCACTCTCTTTCACAAATAAACATTTATAATTTTTTTTAAAAAGATGTGGTATGTGCACGCGCGCACACACACACAACGGGATACTACTCAGTGATCGACAAGAATGAAATCTTGCCATTTCCAACAACATGGACGGAACTAGAGTGTATTATGTTAAGCAAAGTAAGTCTGAGAAAGACAAATATATGATTTCACTCACATGTGGAACTTAAGCAACAAAACATGTTCATCTGAACATAGGAGATAGGAAGGAAAATAAGATAGAAACAGAAGGGGAGGGAAACCAGAAGAATTTCTTAAATACAGAGAACTGAGCGTTGCTGGAGGGCAAGTGGATGTAGGGATGGGCTAAATCAGTGAGGAGCATTAAGGAGGGCACTTACTGGGATGAGCACTGGGTGTTATATGTGTCAGTGATGAATCACTGGGTTTGACTCCTGAAACCAATACTACGCTGGACGTTAACTAACTTGAATTTAAATAAATTAAACAAAACCCAACAAAAAAGCTTCACACACTATAGGAAACTGTCAACAAAATTAAAAAGCAACCTACTGAATTACAGTGGGTATTTGCAAATGATTTATCTGATAAGGGGTTAAGATCTAAAATATATTACTATCTTTTACAACTCAACACCAAAACAAACAACCCCATTAAAAAAAATGAGCAGAGGACCGGAATAGACATTTTTTTAAGAAGACAGATAGCAGACACATGAAAATATCCTCCATATCACGAATCCTCAGGGAAATGCAAATCAAAACCACAAGGAGATGTTACCTTACACTTGTCAAAATGGCTAGAATCAGAAAGACAAGAAATAACAAACTTTGATGAGGCTGCAGATGAAAGGGAACACTTGTACACTGTTTGTGGGAATGTAAATTGGTGCAGCCACTGTGGAAAAGATGTAGGTTCATCAAAAAATTAAAAATAGAAATACTATGCAATCCAGTAATTACTGATTATTTATGCACAGAAACCAAAAACACTAACTGAAAAAGATATATGCACTGCTGTGTTTATTGCAGTATTTAGAATAGCCAAGATAGGAAAGCAACCTAGGTGTCCATCAATAGATGAATGGCAACAATGGAGCATACTAGGCCTTATAAAGAGTGGGATCTTGCCATTTGCAACAAAATGGATGGACCTAGAGGGTATTGTGTTAAATGAGGTAAGTCAGAAAGACAAAGACCATAGGATTTCTCCTTTGTGCGGAATCTAAAAATAAAAAATAAAAATAAAAAACCCAGAAAACCAGGAACAGACTCTGAGAACAAAGTGTTTGCTGCCAGAGGTATATACAGCTGGGGAGATGGATCAAATAGGTGAAGGGTATTCAGAGGTACAAACTTCCAGTTATAAAGTAAGTAAGTCATGGGGATGAAAAGTATATCACAGGCAATATAATCCATAATACTGTAACAATGTTGTATGGTGACAGATGACGACTATAGTTATTGTAGTGAGCACTAAGTAATGCACAGAATTGTGGAATCACTATGTTGTACACTTGAAACTAATATAACATTTTATATCAACTATACTTCAATGATATTTGTTTAAATGGCCCAAGTCTTACCTGGGTGAAAGCATGATGTGAGTCAATGAATACAGCTGAGGCTACTTTTATAGTGAAGTATTCAGAATAAGGAGCTATCAGCCCTCCCTTTTTCTACATTTATCCGACCACACTGATAAGATGTTCAGCCTGGGGCCAACACTGAAATTTTAACCCAAGAACCAGATTCTGGTGCCCACAAAATAAACAATGTGTGTGACATCATTTCATAAACATGTGCAAGGTTTCTCCATGGAGAAGAAGAGTTTGAGGGGAAATTTCAC
Organism: Acinonyx jubatus; assembly: GCF_027475565.1. Classification (NCBI taxonomy): domain Eukaryota; kingdom Metazoa; phylum Chordata; class Mammalia; order Carnivora; family Felidae; genus Acinonyx; species Acinonyx jubatus. The sequence goes on along the minus strand of NC_069390.1, from coordinate 100,696,019 downwards.
AAGTTACCAAGGTCAATGTTATTGGTACAATGTTTAGCTGAGTTACTGAGGCTTGCTATTTCATGGCCACTTAGTTCCTCCTCATTTGGCTAGCTGTTGAGTAACTTGGGGGACTAGGTAAAGCCTGAGGAAAACATTGCAAATGCACAAGAAAAATTATCCCTACTCCAGGACAAACCATTCCTTAGTGAGATTATTCAAAAGTGAGACTTTTAATTCATCCTTTAACACGATCTTGTTTAAAAAAATATTTGTTGAAGAGAGGAGAGAATAATTAGAGAAGGGTGGAGAGAAAAGAGAAAAAGAAGGGAGAAAATGAGGAATTTGTTTCAAAAATAATTTGTGGTAATAAAAATTGTTTACTGCACGTATTTTTATTGCCAGAGAGTGAGAACATAGGAAAAAGTCAGACTGAAACGAAGACTCTTTTCCCCAGTGGTCATACTGTGAAAAGAAGGTGGATTACAGCATTTTGTAAATAGAGCAAGTTAAACACAAATTAAAAATGACTGCTTGAAGAGAAAACGTACTTTCCTCATTGAAGATTCAACACTGCATCAATGGGTTTACTACTTACAAAAAGTGGTGAAAAGTATGTATTTTTATTTTGAAATTACAGTTGATTTATGAGTTTCTTATAAAATAATGTTTGTTTTTTTAATTTGCCAAACATTTGGGTTTGGGTTTTTAACTAAAAGTCAAATTTTATTTTTTCATCCATAAATACTAACGTTTTTCTTCCTCTTTCTACACCCATTTTGTTAAGATTTTAATGCATCTGGTAAAGTTCTTTTCTTCCCCTTAGCAGTAATGCTATTATCATTAGAAATTATCTTGGTCAGAATTTTACAAATGTGTACATTTAAAAATTATATAATTAATTCCATTTAGTTACAAAGAATTATTGATTTGTTTTCCATCAGCCTTAAAATATTTTGATCATCATGGAATTGGGGTCTTTAAAACATGTATACTTCTGGATGCCACAAGACATATTTTGATTCAGTGGAAAAAGCATGGTCCTCCATGTATTACCAAACATCTGTTTGGTAATGAAAACTATATCCCAAGGAAAATTGATCGAGCAGCCAGAGACAATGACACAGCCATTGTCATTACCCCTGGCCAGCACCTCAGACCTTCTCCTGTCAAAATTTTCATTCACAGGGCCATTAATGTTCAAAAGGCCATTGAATGTCCACTCTCACAAAGCCCAGAGACCAAGTTGATCTTAAAACTGAAAATACCAGAGATGATTAGTGATTTCCATGGTTGTATTAAAAATCTTATTGTGAAGGATATTTTTGTGGATTTCGATGTGGGTATTATTGATGTTTGGGAGAGGACTATTGCATACGGTGCTAATAATGCTCATCCACCTGATTATGTGACTGGAAATCTTATTAACATTTTTTTTTAATTAAAAAAAAATATTTTTGAGAGAGACAGAGACAGAGTGTGAGTGGGGCAGGGACACAGAGAAAGGGAGACAGAATCTGGAGCAGGCTCCAGGCTCTGAGTAAGCTCTCAGCACAGAGCCTGATGCGGGGCTTGAACTCACAAACTGAGATCATGACCTGAGCCAAAGTTGGACACTCAACCAACTGAGCCACCCAGGCACCCTGAAATCATATTAACATGTCCTTATACTCTATTTGCTAGAGGAAAAATACAGAAAAACAGTACTAGCTATTCTCTATAGATGACCTAACTTAGACTACCAGGACAATTTAATTCAAGAAGAAAGAAATGAAATTAAAACAAATTAATGTAATAAATACAGAACAAATATACAGACCATAAAAATTACCATTGAAACATTTTTTAAAATGTTTATTCATTTTTGAGAGAGAGAGAGAGAGAGAGAGAGAGAGAGAGAGAGAGAGAGAGAAAATGCACGTGAGCAGGGAGGAGCAGAAAGAGAGGGATACAGAGGATCCAAAGTGGCCTCTGAGCCGACAGCAGCAAGCCCAATGCGGGACTCGAACTCACAAACTGTGAGATCATGACCCGAGCTGAAGTTGGATGTTCAACTGACTAAGCCACCCAGGTATCCCCATTTAAACAATTTTTAAGTGTACAATTCAGTGGCTGTGCAATTCAGATACATTCACATTCATACTGTTATACAAACATTAGCATGATCTAGCTCCAGAACCTTTCATCATCCCAAACAAAAACTCTATGCCCATAAACGAACCCCTCATTCTCTGTTATCCCCAGGACCTGGCAACCACCATTCTAATGTCTCTATCAATCAGAATGTTCTATGTATAGCTCATAAAGTGGAATTATACAGTATTTGTCTTTTGTATCTGCTTATTTCATTTGACATAATGTCAAGTTTTATCTATGTTGTTGCCTATGTAAGAATTTTCTTTTTTAAGGCTGAATAATATTTCATTGTATACGTACACACACTTTGTTTATCCACCATCTATCAATTAACACTTGGGTTGTTTCTACTTTTTGGCAATTGTGAATAATGCTGCGATGAAGAGAAAACCAAAGTTGAAAGGAATGTCTTTAGTGCTTAGTGTGAGGACAGAAAAGATCATCATTCATAATTTAATTGTAAGAAATGCATTGCCCAGAAACGAAGAGTCTAAATAATTGAAGTTTAGAGAAAATGGAATTTGGTAACCAGTTGTTCTTTAAATTCCAGTAAGAATCAGAGATCACAAACACCCATCAATGCATTGAGAGAAACCAAGTATCAAGTCAACATACAGATCCTGAAACCCGGCTTCCTGCTGACCCCAAAATTATGAGGTGAGATACCCTCCAGAGGACCCAAAATGGCTTTATAAATGTCTCTAAATATTCCTTTCAGCATTAAACTATGCACTTTTCCCATTAACATGTTCAAGGTCTCAAGAGTCGAACTGTTGTTCACTCCATATTTGAAATGTGTTTCTTAGTGAGAGGAAGTGAAACTACAATACTTTAGCATTAATGCCATAGCCCAATCACACAGGTTAGGACTGGGATCCTCTCACCAAAGGAACACACATAGAAAGCTCTTTCTTGTATCAAACTTACCCACTAGTTCTATTTGTTTTTAAAGAAAACTTTTTTTTAAAAAAGATTTTTTTTTAAGTAATCTCTAAGACCAAACTTGGGCTCGAACTCACAACCCCAGGATCAAGAGTCACATGCTCTACTGAGCGAGAACGCCAGGAGCCCCTAAAGGAAACCTTCAAAATAAATGCATTCTTCCATGTACTGCAATCTTACCTGCTTACATGAGTTAGCATTTTCCCTCCAAGGCCACTTCAAATTTCTTCATTCTAGTTCCACTACAACGAAGTTTCTAGTTTTCTTACCATGGCTCTTCTCTGAATACACTAAAGTTTGTCTATGTCACTCTACCACATGCTTTCCACCCCATCTCACATGCTCTAATGCAAATGTGATCATTAGTATAAAATAATGAGAATCTATTATTTTTCTTGTTCCAGAGCTGCATCGTACAACAGAATTGCTGTAAGTCACATGTGACTGTTTAAGTGAAGTGAAAAATTAGCTCCTTGGTTGCAACAATCACATTTCAAGTGTTCAACAGACACGTGTACCTAGTGGCACTATAATGACAGCACAGTATGTGCTTTCATTGGTCTCTGGAGAGTTTTTTTTTTTTTTTTAAGTTTTGCTGTATTTGGATGTATTTTAAAAATAAGTCAGTGGTATTTTATTAATTCTATGATGAGTAAAATAATCAAATGTTAAGTGTTAAGGTCTTGACTTTTAAGTCATTTACTTCTGGCTCAGTTTTTTAGAGAAATTCTGGTGTCTACATATTTTATAATGTTTTGGCCTTGAAGCGATAGTTTCAGGTCTCTGCAGATATCGACTATATTGCTAATGTGTAAGACTTGAGTAAGCCATTTGAAATGGTAAAAAGGCTCCTGACTGCAATTGTCAGGCTTCTTTCAAAAGAAAGAAGTATACACAATGGATGTATACACAATGGAATGACACTAGAAATCATTAGCATAAGGAAAACAGAAAAATACAAATATGTGGAAATTAAACACTGCATTCTTTATCGATAGGTCAAAGAATAAATAAAGTTTAGAAAATATTTGGAGACAAGTGAAAAGAAAAACACAACATATCAAAACTTCTGGGATGCAGCAAAAATAGTACCAAGGAGTCTTTTCAATAAATGGTGCTGAAAAACTGGATAGGACAACAAATTGGACAACCCAGAAGATATGGAAAAATTCCTAGAACCATATAACCTACCAAGACTGACTCAGGAATACATTTAAAAATATATATAATTACATTTAATACAAGGAGTTTATTCAAGCAGTAATCAAAAACCTCCCCCAAAAAGAAAAGTCCCAAACCAGATGGCTTCACTGGAGAATTCTACATAACATTTTTAAAGAATAATTAACACCAATCCATCCCAAAATCTTACAAAGAATAGAAGACAGGAACACTGACTAACTCATTCTGGGAAGCCAGCATTACTCCAATACTAAAACCACACAAAGACACAAAAAGAAAACTACATACCACTATCCCTGATGAATATTAATGCACAAATCCTAAACAAGATACTAATAAAGTGAATTCATCAGCATATTGAAAGGATTGTATGTCATGAGCAAGTGGAATTTATATCTGGAAACAAGGATAGCTCAGCTTATTAAAAATCAGTGTAATACACTACATTGACCAAATAAAGGTCAAAAGCCACAGTCTTAGTCAACGCAGAACAAAACATCTGAGAAAATTCTATGTCCTTTTATGAGAAAAACATCTGACAAACTAGGAATAGAAGAAAACTACCTCAAAATAATAAAGTCTGTATATCAAAAGCCCACAGCTATCATCATATTCAATAGGGAAAGTCTGCAAGCTTTTCCTCCAAGATCAGGAAAAAGCAAGGGCTTGTAGCACATTCACCACTACTATGTAACATAGGACTGGAAGTTCTAGCCAGAGCAATTATATGAGAAAAAGAAATAAGGGGCAAATTGGAAAAGAAGTAAAATTATATGTTTGCAGATGATACTATCTTTTATTTAAAAAATCCTAAAGATTCCACAACAGAATTCTTAGAACTAATAAATTTACTAAGTTGCAGGACACAAAATCAACACGTAAAAATCAGTTGCATGTCTATACCTAACTATGAAACTCTGAAAATCAACAGTCCCATTTTCCATAGCATCAAAAAGAATGAAATACTTTGGAATAAGTTTAACCAAGGAGATCAAAGACTTGTACACTTGCAATATAAAACATTGTTGAAATAAATTAAAGAAGAGGGGCACCTGGGTAGCTCAGCTGGTTAAGTATCCAACTTTGGCTGAGGTCATGATCTCATGGTTTGTGGGTTCAAGCACGCATCTGGCTCTGTGCTGACAGCTTGGACCCTGGAGCCTGCTTTGGATTCTGTGTCTCCCTCTCTGTGCTCCTCCAACATATGTACTCTCTCTCTCTCAAAAATAAACAAACATTAAAAAAATTTTAATAAAAAAATTAAAAAATTACACACACACGCAATGAGATAATCACCTCACACACCAGGATGGCCACTATCCTAAGAACAGAAAATAGTATTAGTGAAGATGTGGAAACGTAAGAACACTTGTGTACTGTTAGTGTGAATGTAAACTGATACAGCTATTATGGAAAGCCATACGGGGGATCCTCAAAGAGTTAAAACTAGAATTACCATATGACCCAAAAATTCTACTTCTGGGTATACATCCCAAAGAACTAAAATCAGGTTTTAAAGAGATAATATACACTTTCATGTCCATTGCAGTATTGTTCATGATAGTCAAGACAGGGCAACAACCCGATGTTCATCAACATATGCACAGATAAAGAAAACAGGATATACACATACACTGTAATACAATACCATCTCTAAAAAGGGATTCTGTCACATGCTACGTGGATAAATGTTGAGGACTTCTAAGGCAAATAAGCCAGTCAATAAAGGATAAATATTGTATGATTCCAATCATACAAAGTTTCTAAAATAGTCAAAATCATAAAAACAAAGTAGAAAAGCAAATACCAAATGTTGAGGAGGGGGATATTAATGTTTAGTGGGTATAGAGTATTAGTGTTGCAAGATAGAAGTTCTAGAGATCAATTGCACAACAAAGTGAATATACCTAATGCTACTGCACTGTAAATTTAAAAATGGTTAAGATGGTAAATTTCATGTTATTTTTTTTAACCACACAAATTCCTGATATATGTTCTTTTCCTTTCATAGCAAATAAACTTTAATGTGAGAATCAAGACTATTTTTTTTTTTTGCCCAACCTGCTGAAATCAATTTGTGTCAGTTGCTCAGTAACCAATAATGACTTGAATTCCTTACCTTCTTCCATAACAAATCAACATTAGGAAGCACGGTTTTTAAAAACTGTTCCTTTAATAACAGAGCAAGTCAAGTGGCTTCAGGTATGGCATGCTGCACACATAGCTGCTGCTCCATTAGGAATAATCCCAGTGTTACTTTCCATTCGACACCATAGTTCACAAAATAATGCTCATGAAAATTCCTCCTCTAGAGCAGGAGTTTTCAATGACAACCAGAAGCAAAAAGTCATCAAGTGCTTCCATCTCTTATCAATGTGTACAGATGCCAAGAACTTTTTCATACTCTACATTATCACTTCAACCTACCACAAAGCAAAATGCGTCTAGTACACACCTTTCAATTTACACTGTATGCTACTGACATAATGTTTGTACAGCAGTATCATTTGATGAAAGAATTTTGTCAGTAGTTCATTTGGATTTAGCTCTAACCATGTTTGTCATTAACTCATGACTGGCTTTATAAACTTATCAGTGGTTTGACTTGTACCTTTTCTCTTTATGAGGAATGCAATACTGAGTGATAGCTTGGTAATTCTAGCTTTTCCTTTGACTTTATTGATAGAATTCATCAAATTCATACTGGAAGGCAATATTTTGTTCTTGTCCTAGAGAAAAGCACATTGCTTTAGCAGAGAGAGGACTGTGCTTTGTATGCCAAGTATAAAATCTTTGATGGCTTTCCACTTTTGTGTTAAACAGAACATTTTTTTTTTACAGGTGATAGAAATCCACCTCAAACTCCTTAATGAGGGGTGGGAAGGAATGTATTAACTCCTAACTGGAAAGTACAGAGAGGGCAGAAAAGTTGAGGGGTGTTGCATCCAGATGCTTAACGTACAATGTTAGTTCTCTGTCTCCCCCTTGCCATCTTTTGGCTCTGTGTTTCTGTGTTGGTTTCATTTTCAGGTGGGATCTTTACATGTGACAGCTGAAAAAGGTAACATGTCCTTGTGAGTTGTAATCCCAGAGACCCTCTCCTAGTGTATACATATAAATAGAAAACAGAGAAGACTCTGGTTGTCCCAGTTTGGGTTACATGTCCATGTTGGAACCAGTGCCAATAGCCAAGGGGATAACGGACCTTGATTGTCAAGCCTGGACCATATGCCAACTATTGGGCCAGAGTCCATTGACAGATATGAAGGAAACATAGACATCAAATATTTTTCTTCTACTGCATATTTGACAAAATCTCATAAAAAATAGTACCCAAAGGACAAATAGATTATTGATGCCATAAAATTTAATTACCAGAGATTCATGGCTATATTGCCTTTGTATACTTTTTTTACTTAATTGCATAAAATCACCACATTCACAGATATTTAAAAGAAGCTCTTTACTTTATGTTTAAAAATTACTTAAGTATTTATGTTACTAATTTTATCACTACCTTTACTTTTAATAATCTATTCTTAAGTCTTTGTTCCATAGTGAGCATAGAAAATCAAATAGAAACCAATAGAATATTAGTTTAACACATACAAACAAAACACTGTAATAATGTAAAAACATGTTCAGAAAGATCAAACTGTTAACTGAATATTAGTCAAGAAGGACTTCCAGGGAAGATGGTGGAGTAGGAGGATCCTGGGCTCACCTTGTCCCCATGAACACAACTAGATAAAAGCCACATCGGTGTAAATAAACCAGAAAATGATCTGAAGATTGGCAGGACAGACTCTGTACAGATAAATGTAGAGAAATGGCTACATCAAAGAGGGTAAAAAGGGTGGAGACGCCATCAGGAGACAAACCTTCAGGACTACCCATGGGAGGGAGGGATGCCCCATGTGCAGAGAAGGGAGAGGAGTAGATCCCCATGCCGGCACCCCAGGGTCAAGGACCCACACTGTAAAGACAAATACCCCTTGTTGGCTTTGAAAACAAGAAGGTCAATCAGTGGAGCTTAACAACTGGACACTAAAAATCAGTTGGCTCTGCTCTGGGAGCACAGAACAAGCAAAGGGAGCCATTATAGATGACTGTACTAAAGGCAAATGCAGCTCAGACCCAACAATAGGATACATACAACACACATGAGGCATCCCTGAAGTGTCAAGTTCCTGGTGAACAGGGGACATTGCACTGCAGGGCACTACAGGAGCTTTTACTTATGAGGCTGCTATTTTCAGGAGTAGGAGATACAGCTGACTTTCCTAACACAGAGACACCGATAGATTTAGACAAAATGAGGGGACCGAGGAACATGTCCCAAATGAAAAAAGAGGACAAAAATCAGAGCAAAATAGCAAGGCAAAACAGAGATCAGCAATATGCCTGATAGAGAACTTAAAGTAATGGTCAAAGTCCAGGACCAGATGGCTTCACAGGTGAATTCTACCCAACATTTATTATTTTTTTTCTTTTCTTAATATGAAATTTATTGTCAAATTGGTTTCCATACAACACCCAGTGCTCATCCCAACAGATGCTTTCCTCAATGCCCATCACCCTCTTTCCCCTCCCTCCCACCCCCCATCAACCTTCAGTTTATTCCAGTTTTTAAGAGTCTCTTATGGTTTGCCTCCCTCCCTTTTTTTTTTCCCCTTCCCCTCCCCTATGGTCTTCTGTTAAGTTTCTCAGGATCCACCTAAGAGTGAAAACATACAGTATCTGTCTTTCTCTGCCTGACTTATTTCACTTAGCATCACACCCCCCAGTTCCATCCATGCTGCTACAAAAGGTCGTATTTCATTCTTTCTCATTGCCAAGTAGTATTCTATTGTATATATAAACCACAACTTCTTTACCCCTTCATCACTTGATGGACATTTATGGCTCTTTCCATTATTTGGCTATTGTTGAAAGTGCTGCTATAAACACTGGGGTACAAGTGCCCCTATGCATCAGGACTCCTGTATCCCTTGGGCAAATTCCTAGCAGTGCTATTGCTTCTACCAAACATTTAAGGAAGAGTTAAAATCTATTCTTCTCAAACTATTCTAGAAAAGAGCAAGGAAAACTTCCAAATTCATTCTCTGAGACCAGCATTACCCTACAGGAAAACCAGATAAAGACACTAAAGAGGGAGAGAGAAAAGAGAGAACTACAGGCCAAAAACTTTGATGAACACAGATGGAAAATTCCTCAACAAAATATTAGCAAACAAAATCCAACAATACATGAAGAGAATTATTTACCATTATCAAATGGGATTTATTTCTGGGAGGCAAGGGTGGTTCAGTATTTGCAAATCAATGTGATACATCATCTAAAAGAAAGGATAAAAAGCCTATGATTATTTCAATAGATGCAGAAAAAGCATTTGACAAAGTACAATATTCATTCACAATAAAACCTTCAACAAAGTAGATTTAGAGGGAACATACCTGAACATACTAAGGGCCATATAGAAAAAACTCACAGGAAACATTACACTCAATGGTGAGAAACTGAGAGCTTTCCCCCTAAGATTAGGAACAAGAGAATGATGTCCACTCTCACCATTTTTACTCAACATAGTATTGGAAGTCCTAGCCACAGCAATCAGAAAACAAAAAGAAATAAATGGCATCCAAATTGGTGAGGAAAAAGTAAAGTATTCACTATTTGCAGATGACATGTTTCTCTATATAGGAAACCCTAAAGACTCCACCAAAAAACTACTAGAACTAATAAATGAACAGAGTAAGGTCACTGGATACAAAATCAATATACAGAAATCCATGCATATCAATACACTAATAATGAAGTAGAAATTAAAAAAAATCCCATTTACAATTACACCAAAAATAATATAATACCTGGCATTAAACTTAACCAAGGGGATAAAAGACCTTATACTCTGAAAACTATAAAACTCTCATGAAAAAAAAACTGAAGATGACACAAACAAATGGAAAGATATTCCATGCTTATGGATTGGGAAAACAAATAGTGTTAAAATGTCCATACTAGCCAAAGCAATCTACACATCTAATGCAATCCCTATCAAAACATCAACAATATTCTTCACAGAACTAGAATAATCTGAAGACTAGTATGGAATCACAAAAGATCTCAAGTAGCTAAAACAATCTTGAAAAAGAACAAAACTGGAGGTATCACCCTCCTAGATTTCAAGATTCACTACAAACCTGTAGTAATGAAAACAGTATGATCTATGTGCCACAAAAAGAGACACATAGGTTAATAGAAAAGGATAGAGAACCCAGAAATACACCCACAATTATATGGTCAATTAATCTTCAACACAGCAACAACACGCAATGGGAAAAAGATGGTCTCTTCAACAAATGGTGTTGGGAAAACAGGACGGCTACATAAAAAAACAATCAAAGTAGACCACTTTCTTATGCCACACACAACTATAAACTCAAAAAGAATAAAGGCCTAAAAGTAAGACTTGAAACCTTAAAAATCATAGAAAAGAGCACAGGCAGTAAGGTCTCTGACACTGGCTGTAGCAACATTTTTCTAGATAGGTCTCCTGAAGCAAAGGAAACAAAAGCAAAAATAAACTATCAGGGCTACATTAAAATAAAAAGCTTCTGTGTAGTAAAGGAAACAATCAACAAAACTAAAAGGCAACCTACTGAATGGGAGAAGATATCTACAAATGAGATCCAATAAAAGGATAGACGTATAGATATGTACCCAGATATGCATGTGTATATGTTAATCTGTATCCATGTGTTTGTGTGTATATGTTCTTGTGGATATGCGTGTGTACACACATGTATATGTATGTATGTGTGTATATACACTTATATACACAATTATACATGTGCATATGTCTCCAAAATATATAAAGAACTTCTATAATAGCCAAAAATAAACCAATTAAAAAATGGGCAGAAGACATGAATAGACATGTCTCCCAAGAAGGCATACAGAGGAGCAATGGACACATAAAAAGATGTTCAATACCACTAATCACAAGGAAATGCTAACTGAAACCACAATAGGTATTACATCATACCTGTCAAAATACCTAAAACCAAAAACACAAGAACTGTTGGCGAAGATGTGGAGAAAAAGGAACCCTCTTGCACTGTTGGTGGGAATGCAAACTGGTGCAGCTGCCACTGTGGGAAACAGTATGAAGTTCCCTCAAAAATTTAAAAGTAGAATTACCATATGACCCAGTTACTTTATTACTGGGTATTTACCCAAATATGAAAACACTAATTCAAAAAGAGATACGCACCATACGTGTATTGTAGTATTATTTACAGTAGCCAAATTATGAAAGCAACCCAAGTGTCCACCAATAATGAACGAGTAAAGATGATGTGGTACCTACATAAATATCATGCAGCCATAAAAAGGAAATGGGGTCTTGCCATTTGCAACAACACGGATGGACAAGAGGATGTTGTGTCAAGTGAAGTAAGTCAAAGAAAGATCCATAAGATTTCACTCATATGTGGACTATAAGAAAACAAATGAAGAAAGAAAGAGACAAAAAGACCAGACTCTTACATATGGAGAACAAACTGTTGGTTGCCAGAGGGGAGGTGGGTGGGTAATGGGTGAAAGAGGTGATGGGAATTAAGAGCACACTTATCGTGATGAGTACTGGAGTGATGGATAGAATTGGTGAATCCCTATATTGTATACCTCAAACTAATATAACTCTATATTTACACTGCAATTAAAATTAAAAAAATATTAACTGACTCATAATTCATGCCTCACCTTTGAGAAAATAATTTTTAACAAAAAAATAGAGGAGTTTTAGGAAAATCATAATTTTGCCTGACAATTATATACATCCTTTCATGGCTTTATTCCTTTGTAGTCAAGACTTTTTTCTTTAAACAGGTGACAAACTCACCTTAAAATAGCTTAAGGAGGGGTGTGAAGGAACGTATTTCATTACACATTTATGAAATGTAACAACAAGTTTAAGTGGTTTTCTTTTTCTTTTTGTTTTTGAGAACTACCCAAACATCTGAAGACTGCAGGCACACTCTGAGAACTAATGCTTTCTCCTAACAGGGCACCTTTAGAGCAAGCTTCCCCCATTAGCCTAGGTGCCACAGGTACCTCAGGAGCCTTTGGAAGACACGGATTGCTAGATTTAACTTTTGATCAACCCAGATAAGACTTTTCCTGAGTGATTCCCAGTAAGCTATCTTCTCATATAGTCCTCCAATGTAATTCGGCTACATCCACCCTGGCAATAGGTCAATTTTAGAATCACACCCTAAACCATCCTCTCCAGTATGTTCCCCAAGGCCCTAAGCTTTTGTATGTACATGTGCCTTGTCCATATCCCTCCTAAGTGCTCATCTAAACCTGTTGTCTGACTTCTCACCATAGGACCCTATGGGAAGTGGAGAGAAGCAACTCCCAAAATGGATAATTCACAAACCTTGTGAAAGCTTTGTCAGCATGGTTGACAAGAAAAGCAGACTCTGTGGGGCTCGATGCCAGGAAGCTCGTCTCTACCCTCCCTTACTCTGGATGCAGCGAAAGTAGGTCTCTATGCCTCCTTTTCTATTCCACTTCCTGAAAAAAGGGATTCTGGCGATCAAAATTACATATCCCACTAAGCCAAGTAGAAGCTCTGTGATTAAAAAGATCTGTCGTGGGGCACCTGGATGATTCAGTTGTTTGCGAGTCTGACTCTTGATTTCGGCTCAAGTCACGATCCCAGCGGGGTGGGATTGAGCCCCACATGGGGCTCTGTGCTGAGTGTGGAGCCTGCTGGATTCTGTCTCTTCCTCCGCCCCTCTGTGTCACGTGCTCTACTCAGCAGGCAGTTTGCTATCAGGCTAATGTCCTTCAGTGGGTAGGTAGGCGGTGTTGCAGTGTTCCATGCTCTAAGCAGATGAGGACAGTAGTCCTCCCAATCACAAAGAATGCTTTCTCTAAGAGTAATTAAAACGAATAGGTTTGGCTTTTCTATATATCTGGTACTAGTTTATAGCAGGGGTCAGCAAACTAACGGCTGCCAGCCAAACCCAGTCTGCAGCCTGTGTTTATACGGCCTGTGAGAGAAGAATGGTTTTGACCTTTGTAAAGGCTTCCAAAAATAAATACAGGGCCAGCAAAACCTAATGCATTTACCATCTGGACCTTTACGGCAAAATTTGCTGGCCTTTGGCATACAGTCCTTTTAGACTGCTCTACTTGGTTACCATTTGGCTGGCTTTCCCTCATTCCACCATGCAGACTAGCTAAGAGTCATTTCCAACCTAGGTCACATGGCAGTTCTCCATTTAACAGATCCCACAGCTGTGCAGGTAAGTGTTCAGCAAACAGAACTAAAAGAGCCCTGATTTGTAACACCTGCCACCTTCTGTGGTATTAAGCCCTCCTCCAGGGCCGATTTCAAACTACCAACATGGTATCACTGAACGTGGAAATGGAAGAGATGCACATAATCAGGTAACAGAACTGAGGTTTGCCCAGAGAGTCGTGACAAGGAGGCTTTTTTTTTTCCCCCTAGGAAGCAACTGTATTTGTGCTGCCACAGGCTCAGTGGGTTCATACCTGAAAAACTGAGCCCTGAGCACAGTGGAGTGTAGCCTTTAATAGAATTTCTACTTCTTTGTCTCCCATACCCGGTAACATACAGACATATGGTCTGATTGGGTTGTCTTATGTTACAGAGTCGTGAGAAATGGTACATACATGCTCATAGCTAGGTTGCCTTCCCTGGTCTTAAAGGGTTTTCACCACATTCCTTAGGGAAGGGCCTCTACCACAATCCTATCTCATCAGACTACATGAGCCAACTCCAGCAAACTTGGAAGGCTTGAAGTATCTGTCATAGTGGAAAGAGCATCAGCCTTTGGTTAAACCTTCTTAAATTCAAATGTCATCTTCACTACTTAACTAGTTGGTTGATCTTCAAAAAGCCACTTAGCTTTGATGAGTTTGTTTTTTCATTTGCAAATTTGAAATAATACTACAGGCCTCACAGAGAGAAGGATTTGGGAAGATTAACAATAGGTACAAGTAAATACACCACACACTGCTTGGGGCATACAATCCTTGGTTTCCCTCCACTGCTCTGATAGAGTGGGTTGGTTTGTTTTTTACTCCCTCTTCTATCTTGTAAATGGCTCTCTCCCCTTAAGCCAGGACTGGGATGTGGGTCCAGTGGGTCCTCTTTCTGGGTCTGTTTTGAGGTAAGGGTCACCCGAATTGTTTGGGCCCCAGGAAAGTTTAAGTTCTCAAAGAGTTGGCTGGAGACTTTGGAACAGGACAAACTTAAAATCTTGGATGAATTGTCCTAAAGATAAGTCTATCAAGGAAAAAGTGTTCACTAGATTCCACTTTAAGGGAAGAGTTCTGGTCTTATTTTTCTATCTATAATGCCCAGCATAATTGTGTGGGATACAAGAAGCACTCAATATGTAACTACTGGATCAATGAACGAATGGATGGTTGTTTGAATGATGAATGTATCTGATAATAAATGAACACAATCATAGTTAAATAGTGATTAAGAGCTCGAGTTCTCAACAGCCTGGATTTGAATCCCAGCTTTGTCCTTTACTAGCCGTGCATCCTCGGACAAGTTACTTAACCTCTCCGTACCTCAGCTGCACCATCTGCAAAATGGATAATTATCTACTTGCTAGGATTAAACTAAAGTACTTAGTAAAATAAGTCTGGAACAATGTAAGCGCTCAATGTAAGCTGTTACTGTCTTTATCAAAATCAACATTAACAACCAACACTTGGAGATATATACTATGGATTATGTTCTTTGTTTAATCTGTTGTTCAGATTGGCATTTCAAGGAAAAGATGCATGCCTCAGGATAGTGCTACTCTAAAATGTTGAGGCCTAATTTTAATAAACCAAATGCATCATAGCCCAGTTTTTCTATTTATTCACTCATGCTCATCAGATTCAAGGAGCAAAGAGTGCAGCGCAGTCCAACCAACTCTGAATTATAGTATCAAAAGAATATTTTAAGTCCCTATGGCCCACTCTTGACAGAGAGGTGCTCTGCTTTACAGACATGTCCACCCCTCCCCCATCTGTGTAACTGTGCTCAGTTCTTAGGTTTCAGAGCTTTGTGAGACATAAGCAAGATAATGGTTATGAAATAGTAAAAGTTTGATGCAGACATTATGATTCGGTCATTTTTTATCCTTTTCAGAGGTGGTAGTCTGGGGTAGCATTCACTTTTTACCTTTTATTGCTGCCTATTAGGTGATGTAAAAAATGTATGCCCTCAAATCATTGCCAGCATTTACCCTACTTCTAAACATAATCTCATCACCAACATGTCATCCAAATATTTTACTTTGCTAATATTTACTAACTTTATTATGGATATTTTGCTCTTAAGTCCTATAATTAAACTTTGGTTTTACAATTAAGCAACAAGATTTAGATTCTGGCTTAAATGTTGGCTTCACTGCTTTTGAATTGAGCTGTAACTTAGGTAACATCTGTTGTCATAGGAGGTTGTGCCAGTATATCAGTAACCAATGTTGGGATTAGACTGGCCCTTGTGGTTAGGATTGCAAGACATCCTCAGGTAAGAACCATTGGGAAACTTTGAAAAAAAAATAAATGTTTTACTTGTAAGGCCTGAAAATTACACAGCACCAGATCATGAGTAGAACAAAAGTTGCTAGGGGAACCTGGGTGGCTCAGTCAGTTGAGCGTCCAACTTCAGCTCAGGTCATGATGTCATAGTCTGTGAGTTCAAGCCCGCATCAGGCTCTGTGCTGACAGCTCCGAGCCTGGAGCCTGCTTCGGATTCTGTGTCCCTCCCTCTCTCTGCCCCTCCCCGGCTCATGCTCTGTCTCTGTCTCAAAAATAAATAAGAACATTAAAAAAAAAAAAGTTCCTATACACCTAGGGTTCTGCCTATATTGGGATTGAGAGCGAAGACTTTGGATCTTGCAGTCTTGCTTTTCATTGTAAGTTTAAACAGAAGAACAATCAAGTGTGAGAATAAAAAAAACAAAACAAAACACTGGTGAAACCAGCCAAGATCTCTAAAACAAAGGAGCCTCAGTTGGGGGAGGTGCTCTGCCTCTTTATGCACATGGCGGTCAATATACTTATTCAAAAAAAGCCCCCTTCATTCATTAGGAAGATGTGGTAACTTTCACACACTCTCACACACACAGAGGCATGAAACAAAATGTTTATAGCAGTGTTTTCACCAACAGCCATATTATGGAAAGATCCTAAATGTCCATTAACTGATCAATGGATAAAGAAGATAGGGTTTATATATACACAATGTAATACTACTTGGCAATAAGAAAAAATGAAATACTGCCATTTGCAGCAAGGTGTATGGAACTGGAGGGTATTACACTAAGTGAAATAAGTGTGAGAAAGAAGTAGGTTTTGAGTCATATGTGGAACTTTAGAAACTTAACACAAGACCATGAGGGAAGGATAGGGGAAAATAGTCACAAACCAAAGGGGGAGGCAATTGTAAGAGACTCTTAAATACAGAGAACAAACTGAAGATTGACGGGAGTGAGGAGGGAAAAATGGGTGATGGGCACTGAGGAGGGCACTTGTTAGGATGAGCACTGGGTGTCGTATGTAAGCGGTAAATCATGGCAATCTACCCCCACAACCAAGAGCACACTGTATATACTGGATGTTAGCCAACTTGACAATAAATTATATTTAAAAAATAAAATACAAGGGCACAAGGAAACTTTGAGATGATGGACAGGTTTATTACCTCGATTGTAATGACGGTTTCATGGGCATATGCAAGTGTCCAAAGTCCAGTTGCATATTTCTTTATTATGCCTCAATAAGCCTCTCTTAAAAGGAGACCAAAAAGCTTTAAGTGGTAGAATATCCAATTATTGGAATGTGTGCTCATTTATTGGATCCTGGTTTGATGAAAGAGGTTTTGGAGGCAACTGGGGAACTTTGAGTATGAATAGGATATTAGATGAACTTAAGGCATTACTATAAATCTTAGAAATGCTAAGGACATTGTCCTTATGTGAGAAATGCCAATTTTTTTTTTTTTTAAAAGAGACATACATATATATTTGGAGGTAAAAATGTCATTCGTCTGACATTTACCTTAAAATACTTCAGCCAACACAGAACAAAATAGATGGATAAATATATTAAAATGTTATTCATTGTTAAACCCAGATAATAAGTATTCAAGGATTCATTATTCCATTGTACCCACTTATAGAAATATTTTAAAATGTTCAAAATAAAAAGTGAAAAAGAATTTGAGTGCCCAGAATTCCTGTGGTACAGGGAAATGGAAGAGGTCACATCCATCATGGCTGCTTCTCTCTAGGTCAGCTGAAATGCCTAATAAGGGTATAAATCTGGTCACATTTCCAGTGAAACTGCTGTGATTATAGTTACCTATAATCATTAGTGTGACTAGAATGTTCAGGCTTTAAGAATCTCTGACAAAACTAAAGGTCACAAATCTTTTTTTTTTTTTTTTTTAAGACTATGTATGAGAAAGCAAGCCCAAGTACAATGCATGCTATTACACAGAAAGTGCTTTGCCCTAGCCCCTCACTCTAAAGAGGTAATCATTTCTGTTTAGGTCATCAGGTAGTTAAAACATGAATTCAATTTTATACTTCTGCTTATTGATCACACAGACATTAGAATCTACTGAGTAGCCATTGGGAAAGAAGAGAAATCTAGATCACTTCCAGCTTCTCTCCACTACTGTGAAATGTGGTGTTTTATGATTACTTTCAGTGCTTCCGTTCATCTTTTATGTTACGTTAGTTTATACACTTAACTCCTAAATAACGCAGTGGTTAGGAACACTGACCCCCATGAACAGTTGAAAATCCATGTTCAGGGGCGCCTGGGTGGCTCAGTCGGTTAAGCGTCCGACTTCGGCTCAGGTCATGATCTCATGGTCTGTGAGTTCGAGCCCCACGTCGGGCTCTGTGCTGACAGCTCAGAGCCTGGAGCCTGCTTCAGATTCTGTGTCTCCCTCTTTCTCTGCCCCTCCCCCGTTCACACTCTGTCTCAAAAATAAATAAATGTTAAAAAAATTAAAAAAAGAAAATCCATGTTCAACTTTTGATTCTTCCCCCAAATTTTAATGGTCTCTTATTGACTTACCAATAACAGTTAACACATTTCATATGTTGTATTATATATTGTATTCTTAAACTAGAAAAAAGGTTAATAAAATCCTAAGAGGAAGTACATTTCTAATACTTCAGAGGAAAAAAAAAATCGGTGTAAGTGGACCTGTGCAGTTCAAACCCATGTTGTTCAAAGTTCAACTGTACATTTCACGTTCAATTGATTGTAGTCAGATCTTTCCTACCAGCATGTAACATAAATGGTACAGCTCTGCTACTTCATCCTTCCTTTGACCACCCTCGCCCCCCAAAATGACAGTGTTTTTAAAGAATAATTTAGGGGAACACCTGGGTCGCTTAGTTGGTTAAGCATCCAACTCTTGGTTTCAGCTCAGGTCAGGAGCTCGTGGTTTCAGGAGGTCAAGCACAGTGTCATGAGGTCAAGCCCCTAAGCCCTTGCTTAGGACTCTGTCTTCCTTTCTCTCTGCCCCTCACCCAACTCCTACAGTCTCTGTCTCTCTCAAAATAAACTTAAAAAAAAAAAAGAATAATTTAGGAAATAAGAATACCAATAGCAGACAAGAAATAGTAATTTCTGAAAGTCAGAAAACTTTGGATCACGGTGGGTATGGGGAAGCTCTCAAGTTGTGACTCTGTTCTCCACATTGTTTGGGGTGGACTGTTAACCGAGAGCTACAGTAACAAGAAAATGGTTATTAATCAGAGGTGGTAGCGACTATCAGAACTATTGGATCCATACATGCAAAGAGAGTTTACAAGTGAAACAGAGGGAGTCTTAACCTCCCCAGACTTGGTGGAGGGTCTGCAAAAAACACCGCGGCCAGCCTTAGGCTTTTGATGGCTGTGGCACTGGGGGGAGGGGGGCGGTCTCAAGGCACAACAGGAGTATCTTGTGTCTTCTCTCAAGTAGTTTCCTGATCTCATTCCTCTGCTGAGAATCTTTCAAGGTAAGTGGGGTTTGAAGGTGAGTCCAGAGTACCCAGCCTCTGGCCCCGGCTCTCTAAAGCCATCCCCTTCCATAGGTCCTGCTGGAAGCTGCATATTTCTCAGCATACAGAAGGCTACACCCCAACAAAGATGGCAAACTGGGAGAACGCCCAGACTGTGTCATGTCTGACCCCTCAAGACTGTGCACCATTCCTGGTAAAGGAGGAGCCTGCAAGGTCAAGAGGCTGCCGAACATGTTGAGTTTAGGCCATGGGCAGCCAGAATCCACTCTCATTTCCCTCCTCCTGGGAAACCTGTAAGTTTTTTTTTTTTTTTTTTTTAGAGTTCCATTCCTTTCTCCAAAACCTCAATGTCCCTTATCCCTGAAAAGGGAAGATTCTCTGGCTGGTGATCAGAGCTCCACAGACCCTGTCCTGATTCCCCTCCATCATTCTGCTACACCAACCACTTCCCAATCATCGCTCCCTTCCATTCTCATGCTGTTACTTCCTTAAAACCCAGTTCAAGTGCTCTCTTCTTCCTGAACTCACATGGACACACTTGTCTGTCTCACCCGTCATCGAGGGCACATTGTGTCTGCCTCACAGGCTGGGGTGCTGTTGGGGTGGTCTCTGACTTCAGCAACGATCCAAGCTCAGGTCTTTCCTTACCCATCAACGGGATTTGAGAGTTTAATAGTGTCTCCTCCTTGAAACCCTCTTCCAGGGAGGTTGCTTCTCTGGGTGTTCTCCTTTTCAAGACGCTTTCAGGGAAAGGAGGTTGGAGCAGTGCAAGTAAAATGAACAGTTTTCTGTAAATAGACTCCCTAAGCGCAGTTGACCTGGAGGCCACAGAGCTGATGGATCTGACTGCTGAACTCCACATTAATAGTAGAGCAACTCGGCTAGGAAAAGACCCACCTGAGGGAGTCTGGCCTGGCTCTAGTCTCATCTTTCTGCATATCTTCATGAAGGCCTATTTATCTGTGGAGCAAATGTTTTCTCTGAAACTAAGAAAAGACACTTTGCTGTTCCTGTTCTTTCATATGGGTCAGGGAACAGGTCAGGTTTCATGCAGAAGGCTTCTTGGTCGAAAGCTACAGTGTCCACTTCAGTAGCTACCAACCACATGTGGCTATTAAGCACTTGAGAAATGGCTGGCCCAAATGAGGTAGGCTGTAGGCATAAAATGCACACATTCCAAAGGCTCAGTATAAAAAAATAAATCCCAGAATGTAAGCTAGCTCATTAATAACTTTATGTTATATGTTGAAATAGATGTTGGGTTGAATGTATTAAAGTCAATTCCATCTAAGTCTTTTAAACAGGTATGGCTCTCCTGTTTCTGTTTTTAATGCATCCAGGTCCAGGCACTGTTGAGATCATTTTGTACTCAGGTCACACTCAGGATTTTGAGAGGATGTAGCAAAGGGTTTCTTGTTCTCTAGAAAACAGAAGAGCCCCTCGTTCCCAGGGAGGGATGAGCAAAAGAAACATAGTGACCGGGCCTTCCCAGAGCCAGGTAAGCTTGACAAGGTAGGTCCCATCTTCGGAGTTGGTTCCCCTTCCTGAGGTACCTTCCTTCATGTCCTGGCCTTTTGAAAATATCCACCCTATGTCTATGTTCTCCTGACACCCTAATGTTCTCTCAGCTCTAGCAGGACATTTAGGGGACTCCTCTGAAGTAGAAGTTGATTACTGGGGGTACATGGAGGTATGAGCTGACAGCAGTGTTAAGATCTTCTGGTTTAGCTTGTTCATGATTTTTCACAATTCTCAAGTTGGTTATCGTGACTCTGTGCTTCAAAGTACAATAAATGATTCCTTAGAGCAGGACCATAATGGAATAAGAAACTTACTTTAGTGTTCTATGCAAATCACACACTGTCTCTACATTATCTACATTGGTAGGTTTGTAACTATCCTGTTGCTGTTCTTGTCTGCAATAGGTCCCATTTCTAGGTACCCATGGGTTGGAAAAACACAGTCTGAAGGCACCCACAGAAGAAATAAAGGGAGCTGTGGGGCACCTGGGTGGCTCAGTCAGTTGAGTGTTCAACGTCGGCTCAGGTCAGGATCTCATGGTCCATGAGTTCAAGCCCCACGTCGGGCTCTGTGCTGACAGCTCCAAGCCTGGAGCCTGTTTCAGATTCTGTGTCTCTCTCTCTCTCTGCCCCTTCCCCGCTCATGCTCTGTCTCAGTCTTTCAAAAGTGAATAAACTTCAAAAAAAATTTAGAAGAGAAATTAAGGGAGCTAAAGGAAGCTAGGGGAGTAAAAACAAGTGACAATTACCTGACAAAAGATAGAAAAGGATGGCAAATAGAGTAAAATGTGGTGATGGGTATTTAATAGCTTTGGAGAAAGGACTAGGTATCAGTCACATGCAACAAGTTTCGGGTGTTGATGGTTTTCTTTTACTTCCCATAACCCCTGTGGAAGGTACTAAATACAGGGAACTCAATTTAACCTAGGAGGTGAAAGAACTGTACCCTAAAAACTACAAGATACTGATGAAGTAAATTGAAGATGATACAAATAAACAGAAGGATATATGATAATCATGGATTCCAAGAATGTTGTTAAAACATCCATACTACCACTAGCCAAAGCAATGTACATCTTCAATGCAATCACATTCCAAGATTTTAAACTATATAACAAATCTAGGCTAACTAAAACAGTATGGTATGGACACAAAAATAAGCACCTAGGATATAGAGCTAGAAATAAACTCAAACCTCTATGGTCAATTAGTCTATGACAAAGGAGGCAAGAATATGCAGTGGGGGAAAAGAATCTCTTAAGTGGTGCTGGGAAAACTGGACAGTCACATGCAAAAGAATCAAAGTGGAGCCCTTTCTTACACCCTAAAATAACTTCAAAAAGGATTAAAGACCTAAATGTCAGGTCTGAAGCCATAAAACTCTTACAAAAAAAAAATTAAAAAAACAAACAGACAGTAAACTCTCTGACATCAGTCTTAGCAGATGAATTGACAAGGTAGGTTCCATCTTTGGAGTTGGTTCCCCTTCCTGAGGGACCTTCCTTCATGTCCTGGCCTTTTGAAAAAAAATGAATTCATTTTTTGGATTCATCTCAGGCAAGGACAACAGAAGCAAAAACAATTGAAACTATATGGAACTAAAAAACTTTTGCACAGAGAAGGAAACCATCAACAAAGTGGAAAGGCAACCTACTCAAAGTGAGAAGATGCTTACAACAGATATTCGGTAAGGAGTTAATATCCAAAATATACAGTTGACCCTTGAACACGGATTCAAATTGCACATGTCCACTGAACATGGATTTTTAACATACAGTATTGTAAGTCTATTTTTATGATTTTCTTAACATTTTCTTTTCTCTGGTTTGTTATAAAAATACATTATACACAATTTATTTAAATTGACTTATTAGTAAAGCTTACAGTTCACAGTAGGCTATTGGTAAAGTTTTGGAGACAACCAGAAGTCACAGGCAGATTTGACTGTGTAGAGGGGTGGGCCCTTAACCTCCACGTTTTTCAAGGATACACTGTATAAAGAACTCCTACAACTTAATACCAAAAAACCAAGCAAGCCGATTTAAAGAATGGACAGAAGACATGAATAGAGATTTTTCCAAAGACATACAGGCAACAAATAAGAAGATGCTCATCGCTAATGATCAGTAAAATGCAAATCAAAACCACAATGAGATTATTACCTCACTCCTGTTAGAACAGCTAGTATCAAAATGACAAGAAAAAAGTTTTGGTGAAGATGTGGAGAAAAAGGAATCCTCATGAACTGTTGGCAGAAATAGGAAATTGGTATAGCCACTATGGAAACAGTATGGAGATTTCTCAAAAATTAAAAACAAAGCTACCATATGATCTATAAGAACAACTACCATATAATCTATACTTATGGGTTTTTATCCAAAGAAAATAAGTGTTCATCAATAAATGGGAAGATAAAGATGTGGTATATATAGTCAAAGGAATATTCCTCAACCATAAAAAGCAATCTTACCATTTGCAACAGCATGGATGGATACAGAAGGCATTATGCTAAGTGAGTTAAGTCACAAGAAGACAAATACTATGTGATTCCACTTAAGTGGAATTTAACAAAATAGACTCTAAAAGCAGAGAACTGGTCTTTGCTGAAGAGAAGGGAAATGAGAAGATGGGTGAAATAGGTAAAAGAGACTGACATACAAACTTCTGGTTATAAATAAGTCACAGGATGTACAGTATAGGGAATGTAGTCCAATATTTTAGTATTGGTATGCTGTATTACACACAGTAGCTAGCCTCATTGGGGTGATCAATTTGTAATAGATGTGAATATTGAATTACCAGGTTATACACTTAAAACTAATTTTGTATGTCAACATAATTCAATTAATAAAAAAGAAAAGGTGAAAAGAAAAAAGTTTTAAGTTTTTCTTTATACACTTGGCAAATCTTCTCACCTTTACCAGCTAAGCCTCTAAGCTGTTTTTTTCCTGTATGGTTTAGGGAGTTCTGCTTGACACAATTTGTGTGGGTGCCACTACAGCAAATTGTGAAGAGAGATTGGAGTCTTTGTCAGAGGGGACACAGATTCTTCAAGTCAGTCTTCTGGGGGTGGGGGTGGGAGTGGGGAAAAGCACTTTTCAAGAGTAGGAGTGTTTCTCCCAGAGAGAGACACAAGGGAGCCATGGTCTGCATGAAGACAAAAGGCACCTTGGATATTCGCTCCAAGTTAGGCCTCTCAAATGTTGTCCTGCTTTTCTTGCCTAGTGTTCTGTAGATCCTCACAAGCATGTAGAGCCCTGAAGATGCTAGCAAGGATGGGCAGAGACGCACTTACACGTTGCTGGACGACACCCTCTTCTCAGCTTGGGAGGACGTTTCTGTCAGTCCAAGGTTGAATAGGAAAGGAAAACTGATACAGTACCTTACGTAAGGTAAGTGTACACCCTTTAAGAAAAATGTCAGAATGTTGGCTCATTCATGGGTCACCTTTCATCAAAGACAGACAAGTGTGTCATCGTCTTTAAAATGTCCTTTTGGTGAATAAAAAAAATTGAAAACCGTCTCCAACAAAATTTTAAGCCAAATGAAAAGGAAGTTTCGGAATAGAAGTCATAGGCTCTGAGCTGTCAGCACAGAGCCCAACTGAGGGCCCAAACCTACGAACCTCGAGATCATGACCTGAGCACGGTGGGACACGGAACCAACTGAGCCACCCAGGCACCCCTGCCATTTTATAACCTACAAACAGTACCTATATGTACTATAGTTACATATCTATGTGGTAAAATTCTATCATCATCACCAGAATGAGAAACATTACATTGTGTGGATGCTTTTAGTAGTGGGAGCAAAGAGTAGCTGGATTGCAGAGGGTATCCAAGGAACTTTATTTTATTTCTTAAACTGGGAAAGGAGTACATGGGTGTCCAATACATTATTCCCTAACTTTTACAGAGTGTTTGTCGTTTACTGAAAAACTCCCAGGAAAAAAGGAAGAAAAGACAGAGTTTAAGAAAGAATGGAGGGAGGTAGGGATAAGAAGGTATGGAAGGCAGGAGAGAAGGGAAGGATTACTCCTTTTGAAATCCCAAGGGTGGAAAGCATAGAATTTAAGAAGGGCTATAAAAAAAAAAACAACACAGTAATAAAGGATATATTTGGGCAAGAAGAGAGGAAAAACTCAAGGCTACACCATATGGCAAAATTCTGTGGGGCATTCAGAAGGAAAGATCCTCAGGATGGAATTCATGTTTGTGTGCAGTTATAAATGCCTCTGAGCATGCACCAGCTGTATCCCCAAATGTGAGTTATCCTTATAAGGAGATGACTTTTCATGAAATGACGCCTTTACCTAACATAGGGAATGAGCAAACACTTCCTAGCTTTACAGAGTCTTTTGCAAGGTGGTCACAAAAATGATCCAAGTGAGTACAAACAGCAATATAGAAAATGATGTAGGGTCTTTCCTCCAAATCTAAAATATATAGCATGAACCTTATGATAAGTAGATATCATAGGGAAATTCATGTTGAATCACAAGCAATATAGCACCCCTGGGTGCTCACACTGTTCACTCCATCTTTTGTGCTCAGAAACTTCTCCTGGCTGGCATTCCAGATTTTTTCCAGCTGTCATTTCTTTGTAGCTCAGCATTCGTCAACAGTAGTTCCTAATTTTTCCCCTCTACAGTAACCAAGAACCTTCCTAAATTTCCTCCAAAAACTCAAACATCAAACTGGTTGGAGATAACAATAGTAATTTTTTAGAATATTTTTAATGTTTATTTATTTTTGAGACAGAGACAGAGTGTGAGCAGGGGAGGGGCAGAGATAGAGAGGAAGACACAGAATCTTAAACAGGCTCCAGGCTCTGAGCTATCAGCACAGAGCTCGACATGGGGCTCGAACCCAGGAGCTGGGAGATCCTGACCTGAGCCGAAGTTGGACGCTTAACCGACTGAGCCACCCAGGAGCCCCAACAATAGCAATTATCTTATCCTATGGGTCAAGCCTAGGATTACCTCCACTTTACAAATGAGGAACCTGAAGTTCAAAGAGAAGTGCAACATTCAAAGTCATGTGAAGGTTACACTGGTATCGAGCTTTAATGTCAGATCTATATGGATTCCTAAACCAGATCCTAATTACAACACCATACTGCCTCTCATGCCGCCAACAAAAGCCCACATTCTAATTAGATTCTCATCCTCGACCCTCAAGTGAAGGGCAGAATAGAAGTCTCTTTCCCCTTATACCACCAGACGGTGGCCACAGAGCATCAACATGTGGACACTGGAAACATAATACTCACTTCTGCCTGTTAATGAGCAGTGTTATAACCAACAGTGTATCAATGCTTACTTTCAAAACTGATGGTCACACTGGACATTCTTTCTCCATCACCTTTTTCCTAAAACTTGACTATTCCCTTACCACACACACACACACACACACACACACTTTTGAAGCGCCTATTAGCTGGAGACACCAAAGACAGTGGTTTACTCCATCATGTTTTAAGTGACTGTGAGACTCCTACGAGCTCAAGCAAAACTATGCAATGCTTTATTACACTTGGTCTTCCTATTTGCTACTCCCCACAAAAAAGTTTTCCTCGTTATTTCTGATCATTTCCAAAAGAGTGCCTCCTGTATGCCTCTGAACCAGTCTGTTGGCCATTATTTTGTCGGTCTCCTCCACACCTCCTTACTTGCGTTTATGCCTGCTGACAAACAGGGAGTGCAAAGTTACTTGTGGCTTCCATGGCTTTATTTTACACTGTAGGTAACATTAGCCTCAGAAACTGTGGCCTCCTAATGCTAACAAAGGTAGTGATGCTCAGGGTCCCACGATAGTGCTAGAGTTCAGGCAGTGGTTGGAGAATACTCTCTCAAACTCTATGCTACGCTTCTATACTGAGCATTGCTTGTACCCGAGCTCATGAAAGCTAGCGTCCACCCTAAAAGTACCTGAGGCATGTCTCAGGCAACCACAGTTCCTTACTCTATGTTCTTCAGTCATACAATCCTACAACTTCAAGGGAATGGTAAAAATTTAGGTTCGCCTTGTACAAAGCGCCAAATTTCTACTTTACATACTTGATTTTCAAAATCTAACATGTATCTGAATCACCAGGGAGGCTTGTTGAAATCACACGTGTTTCTTGAAGTGTATACCCATTGACAAGTGCTTTTAGTTTATCTGTATAGATTTATATATTCAAATAACTAAGTTGTTCTTTTTTTTAATGATTTAACTTTACTTGCCTTGGAAATCTTAATTGCCACTTCAGTTGAACAGACATCTAAGAACTGTTGCGCAATCACCCACGATCCTGTTTCATCAAGTGTTTTTAGCATTTTGCCATTTGTAACAACTTGCCCAAATCCAACTCTGAAGAAAATAAAAGAAACGCTCATCTATCTGGACTTGATACATTAAGTTGTGTGGGAAACATCATGAAATAAAGGATTTAACCTTTCGGATCACATTGATGTGGGATGTAGGTCATTAAAATAAGCAATTCAGAAATTATAGCCAAGTCCTAGAAATCTGGCATGTCCTGGTATACTGCCATCAGTCATAATTGTAGCCATTATCTTAAGATATTGTTTATCACAAAAATCAAACTTACTTGTCAATTGCATTAGGTCATTGTATATATGTCAACTCTCACCAGATCTTTAACTGTGGCTATTTTTAAAAGAGTTTGTCACTCACAGGAAGTTAGGTTTCTACTCTGATGCTTTTCCAAAAGTGCTGCTACATCTTCAAGGAGGTTCATGGAAAGGACTCCACCCAGTCCACGATTCCAGTAACTTTAAGATCCTACCACTGAATGACTATTTCTAAAACCGTCATGAAAAGCTGATTCATGAAATGGTTAACCCACAATGAAGCATAGCAACAATTACAGGAGATGAACTGAAGAGGATTTTTACTTTTTCACTTTAAAACGTGGCTGGTTCTTTAGTGTTTTCCAGATTCAAAGGACCCCCTTCTCCTTTAAACTAGAACTTAGAGAAATTTCTATGATTTTTTCAGTAAACATGCCAACATTTAGTTCTTCCTCTATACCGGACACGTCTGGAGCTGGTTTCTTAGCCTCAAGGGAGTTTAAAAGGTCCAATCTGAGATTCCTTATTACCAACAATTTTAAACAACTAAGGTTGACTTTATGGAGCTGGTACAACTCCATGGATATTCTCAAAGCTTTGACTGAAATACACTATTTGAGATCACACATAGAATCACTATTCCTTGCTATAATCATGTAAGTCATCAAGGCAGTTCAGTAAGACTAGACCTCTTTTACCATCAGATTAGTTTCACCATATTTTTAATAAAAAAAGGACTACTAGAATGTTTCAATAGAAAATACAGCATATCCACAATCAGATTCTAGTAACCAGCACCATAGGTCACACAGGGACAACCTTCGTGGCTATTGCTGTATGGACCACTCAAGAAAAAAGTCAACAGAACACCTACTGACAAAGACAGACTACGACCTAGGACAATCTGCCACACTGAAACGGCCGTCTTCATTCTACCATCTGGAAGTACTTTCAATTCAAATCAGGAGCCTAATTCAGATCAAAGTTCACCTGCAACACTGCATTCTGGAATAAAACATCCTCACATCCTGAGTCATCAGGAGAGTAGGTGTTTGCTAATGCATCACGTTGTGCCTATGTAAAGAACTTAAGAACTTGAAACCCAAATTGCACATAATCCAAAACAACTGTAGATGTGTTAGAAAGGTAAAACCTTGTTCTGAGAATAACCCATTTGAGTTATTGAGTTGTTTCATTCTTGATTCCTGGGGATCTCTTGCTTTGGGGAATTTTTGAATTCTGGGTTGCTGTTCTCTAAGTCCTCATGTGAGCCCATCTAGTACAGTGTATATTCTCAGGGGTTTTAAATATCTATTGGCAGGCACTCATAGACCAAATGGGATCCATGGAGACCAGGCCGCTGAATGATATCAACAATAATTATGTAAGGGATGAGCATGACCAGATGGCCCTCTGGCCCAATAGATCAACTGGTGGAAACCATGCCTATGTGATTCTTCAGCTGGACCACATTAATGGTGGTAACTTAGAATAATGCTATACTGGTTGGTCATGTTCTCAGAATGGGGGATAAAGACCAAAAGGAGGGAAATGGTTGACAACAACAACAAAAACAAAAAACCTAAACAAAAAACCCCAAAACAAATGGAGACCAACCTTGACAATTCCCTGAGCAGACAAAACCCAGTTTAGACATACAAGCAAAACTTAATTTAGCTTTGTTTGCAAGACTCACCTAACCTGAGTCATTTCTTGTTCATCAATCCTGTGATTGCTAGGAAGTAACCACTGATCATGTCCCCATCCTTGAAGAAAATGTTAGTCTTCTAACCCATCACAGTGCAAAATTAACAGTCACTATCTCCTTACTGTAGAAGCTGAGCCTCACTCCCTGTTTGGCTTGAATGCTCTGGGTTTGCAAACTTAATTTTTATTGGTGTGTGCACAGACTTCTATTTACTACAGGGATTCATTGTTTTTCCATGAGCTAATTTCTGAACTTTTGACAGATTCCAATTCCATTCATGTTAGACATTTTGATATTGTCCCTGAGGCTTGATTCATCTAAAATTTTTTTATTTTAAAATAATTTAAAAATTTACATCCTAATTAGCTAGCATATAGTGGAACAATCATTTCAGGAGTAGATTCCTTAGCGCCCCTTACCCTTTTAGGCCATCCCCCCTCCCACAACCCCTTTCATCTAAAAAAAAAAAAAAAAAGTGTTTTAAAGATGGAGTATTTCCTATCAATTTACCTTTAAGTTCACAGACTCACTTGTATTATCTCCATTCTGCTGGGGAGTATATTGAGTAACCGTTTAAACCATTCTCTCTAAAGATCTTAAATTTTAAAATTAGTGTCTATTTCTCTGCTGAGGATTCCTGTGTTTTCATGTATTACAAGCACATTTTTAGGTCACAGAGTAGTTTCAAGTCTGCTAATTCCACAATTAGAATCACCTTCGGGTTGGGGTCCATTGAATGTTTTTTCTCCTGAAAACAGGTCACATTTTCCTGTTTTTTCCACAAACTCAGAAATCAGGAACTGAATCCAAGGTATTGTAAATGCTATGAAGCCTCTTAATGTGAAGACTCTATGTCTCTGTATTTTTCTGATAAATATTGTATAGGTGTTCTTCTTGTTTTAGCATTCAATTGACCTAGTTGGATTCCAACTGCAAACCTGCTTCTTTATCCTTTGCTAAGCAGCGTTTGCCCTCACATTCATGGTGTAGGGACAGCCAGAGATGCGGTTAAAGATCATACACAGCATTTTGGCCTCCCCTACTCTCATTTCTAGGATTCTCTTCTTTCTTTCCAGGGGCTAGCTTTTCTGGCTCAAGTCAGAACGACAGAAGATTTGCTATAGGAGCTTCAAACACCCTGCGTAGTGCAGACTAGCATTTCCCTTAGGCTCAAAGCTGTGAAAACACAAAACATACCCAGTACATTTTCCAAATGCCAACCCGTCTTCAAAATCTACCTACTTTTAGTTTTTCGCCTGCTCCTTTAGAGAGTTCCTCCCACCCCAGATCTTCCAGTAGTTATTCGTGGAAGGATTAGCCCCATAGAAGCTGACTTGGCTATACTAGAATAGCACTACCACCAGTCTTAATGGTTAACTTGCTTCAACTTAACACACTCCTTACTTGCTGACCTAAATCCCTGGATCCACAGCAGACAGGCCACTGGCCTTGGGAAGGACCAGAAAGAACCTCCCTACCCACAGAGACCAGCAAGTCTATTTGAAGCCACCATGGCTTTCCGATTAGCCTAGCAATTTTTTGGCAAAAAGGTTTTTCTTTCTCAGGTCACAAAAGAAGTTTACTCACCTCCCACTTTGTGGATCTCCAGAGTTTGCCCTCCTTCCCATCAAGGACAGAGGCCTCCTGCAGGTCACGAAACAGGAACTGGACCCCTTTGCACAACCCTGACACTGAGAAAAAACATCTATTGCTGACTGAATGGTGCCAGATAAAATCAAGAAATGTTGCAGACTGCCGCACTGCCTTTCCTGATTAACTGCTTCCAAAACCCCTGTACCAGGCAGAAATTTTGGAGTTGCCTTTCTGACAAGAGTCTGCCGTTTCCCCAAGTGGCCAGCCTCCAGAATAAACCTCAAATTCCTTTCCAATCAAAACTCTTGAGTATTGGCCTTGCTTGGGCTTTTGAGCAGCTGGTGGCCGAACTTGGACTTTGGTAACAGAACCTCCTCCAGTAATTTGAAAGATACATACTCCTCTTCCTCTTTTTGGTAGTAACCCTAAAAGTATTAGTATACACCTTTAATTTTTATTTAGCCAATAATATCTAGAGTTACTCAAACTACATCTAGAGCTTACCAAAACAAAAACATACACACACACACACACACACACGAAGAAGCTTAGCAAAATTTATTTTTATCTTCTCCTTCCTTTGCCATCATTTTGTCTATTGATATCATCTGAAATGCAGATTATGCACTCTTTCACATTTAGCCTTCTTTAGCTTCTTTGGACCGGTTTTTATTCTGAATTCATTCCCTACCCCTACTGGGGTATATCCTCTGATAATTCTGCCAGAGTATGAAGTTAGTAGCCTTTGATTTAGTTTTTTAATCAATATATGTACATGGATTAACAGCATAATGACAAAGCTTATAATAAGAGCAATTGTCTACATCCTTACTCCTCACTCAAGTTGTTTTCTAGTTCATTTAGTTGTTTTTGTTATTTTCATTTTAGACGTTATTCACTAGCTTATTCGGGAATATTAGCATTTCCTTTTTACCCTACTTAACCACCCCTGTGTACACATACATCTTTTCCCTTCTCTTCCTTGCAAGGGATCACAAATTTCACTTATTATTGTCTGTAAAAATATTTTTGAGAGAAAGAGCGAGAGAGTGTGTGTACAAGCACACATACGGAGAAGGGGGGGAGAGGGGAGAGGGGGAGAGGGGGAGAGGGAGATTCTGAAACAGGCTCCAGGCTCTGAACTATCAGCACAGAGTCCAACGGAGGGCTTGAACCCACAAACCGTGAGGTCGTGACCTGAGCCAGAGTCAGACACTTAACCGGCTGAGCTACCCAGTGCCCCAAAAGATCACAATTTTAATCACTCAGGATTTTATATTACTAGGTGTACTTGTCTCTTATTACTGCCAGAACAGAACACCACCAACTAGTAGCTTAAATTGACACAAAACTATTACCTTACATTTTGCAGGTCAGAAGTAAAAACGGAGTCTCACCAGGGTGGAGTCAAGGTGCTAACAGTGCTGGTTCCTTCTGGAAGCTCTGAGGGAGAATCTGTTACCCTGTGTTTGCCAGTTTCCAGAGCCTAGCTACATTCCTCGGCGGGTTCCCTTTCTCCACCTTCTGCCCAACCTCCTAACATCTCCATGTCTTTGACTCTCTGATCCTTTCCCTTTCCGTCACATCTCCTTCGCTCACACAACCCCTCCCTCGCGTCTCTCTCTTATAAGGAGACTTGTGATTACATTGGGCTCACCTGGATAATCTCCCAGCTTAAGATCCCTAACTTAATCACATCTCCAGGTCTATGTAAGTCAGTGTATTCACAGGCTCCAGGAATTAAGATGTGGCCATCCCGGGGGTCTGACAGACATCACTTTGCCTACCACACTAGGATCATATCAGTATTTCTCATAGATGAATCACATGGTATCCTATGATCACTTTTCATTCCTTATACAGTTTTTGTTGGTGTTGATACTTATCTTTTGCTGTTTGCTTAATTTTCTGTGAATGTACAGAAATTCTTTTCCTTATTCTATGTTAGAGTAAAACTCTTCTTAATATATCAAATACACTGCGTAAATGATTAGTTCCTGTGACAGTTAATTTTGTGTCAATTTGGTTAAACCACAGTGCACAGATATTTGGTCAAATATTATTCTAGATGTTTCTGTGAAGTGTTTTGTTTTTTTTTAATGTGAGACTAACATTTAAATCAGCAGACTTTGATTAATGCAGATTGCCTTCCATAATGTGTTTGGGTCTCATTCAATTAGTTCAAAGTCTTAATAGAAAAAGGCTGGGGCTCCTGGAAGGCTCAGTTATTGAGTATCAGACTCCTGATTTTGGCTTAGGTCATGATCCCAGGGTTGTAAGATCCAATCCCACATCAGGCTCTGAGCTGAGTGTGGAGCCTCTTTGAGATTCTCTCTCTCTAAAGTAAATATATATATACACACACACACACACACACACATATATATGTATACATATATATGTGTGTGTGTGTATATATATATACATATATGTGTATATATATATATATATATGTATATATATATATATATATAAAATGACTGATGTTCCCTGAAGAAGTGGGAATTCTCCCAGCTGACTGCCTTGGAATCCTAATTGCATTTCTTTCCTAGGTCTCCAGCCTCACAGTCCACCCTGCAGATTTTGGATGTTCCAAGCCTCTATAATCTCATGAGCCAGTTTTTTAAAATAAACCTCTCTTTCTCTCTCTCTCTCTCTTTCTCTCCTTCAGGATATATATACATTCTGGTGGTTCTGTTTCTCTGGAAAACCCTAACACAGACTTTGGTACCAAGAGTGGTTCTAGAAAAACAGAATCTTAAGGATAAGTTTCCGGAATTGGTTCTGGCGTCTCTGGAATGGGTTCTCTGATCTGAAAGATTTAAAGATGCTAATGACTTTATTTCCAGCAATAAAAAATGGCATCCTTATAAGGCCAGAAGACCAGGACCCAGGCAGGTATAGAAGAAAAGCCATTTGAAGAGTCAGGGAGAAGACAGTTATCTACAAGCCAAGTAAAGCTGCCTCTGAAGAAACCAACCATGCCAACATTTCGATCTGGGACTTCTAGCCTCCAGAATTGTGAAAAAATAAATCTTTGCTGTATAAGCCAGCCATCAACTAGCTCTTTATACTAATTCTATAATTTCTGAGTTTCTCATTTTTTTAGACTGTTCTTATTTAATTGATGTAATATTTTGTCTTCCTTCTGAGGCTATTACCTTCACTTAAAGAATGCTTCTGTTTGTTCTTTTAACTGTTTTCTTCAGTGTCCTCTCTGTTGAGTGCAGTAGCTTTTTTTTTTTTTTGTAATTAATTTCCACAATGTTAGGCACTTGTTGACGCCTACTCATCCTCTGCATGAGTTTCCCTACTCTATATCAGTGGATTTTTTTTTCTTACGGGGGGAAGGGGGGACACTCTTGCCTCAAGTGACTGAGGGTACTTTAAAAATAAGATATACTTTAAGCAGGTGATAATAGCTGTTTTGAGGGGCATCGTTTTCCTGCTTCTGGATGTTGCAAGCCCCCCAGTATATTACCCTTCCTCTTTTGCGCAGGCACCCATATTCAGCCTTAACCCAGAAGGGAACACCCTGTTGGCCGCTGCTTGGTACAAGCAGACATGGAATGTCAGAATGTCGTTGTCCAATGGGGTCAGCTCCCCTGGACGTCCACGATGCATTTCTTTAACCACTCAGCAGGTGTTTTCCTTCCCGATGCCCTGCCTCTGCATCTCCCACCTGAAGCACTTCCAGAAGCACTGCCACCTTCTCTGATGGTCCTGTCACATGTCTTGAACAATAGGGTCCTCCGTTAACCGGTGTGTATTTTCTGACTTCTGTGGATTCACCATCTCTGGTATGTATTTTTGTTTTACCTACTTTAATAAATTTATTCTTTTAAACAACATCTTTGATGCTATATCTAAGAGTTTAGGTCAGGAAGTAAAGACAGGAGTTTGTAGTCAATTATTAATTTGTATTTTTTTGTGTGTGTACGCCATGCAATACTTTAAATAGCACTAGAGTTAGTATTTTAGGTCTTGACAGAAATTATCTTAAAAATGGAAACCCTCTGGGCCTGTGTTCATGGTAGAGTTTGGGCTACCAATTCTCCAATGAATATTAGACTTTCCAAGTTTTCTTTACCTTGGTCAATTTTGATCATCTGTATTTTGTTTGAAAACCCATCCTTTTATGTGGCTCTTGCAATCTGATACAAATTTGGCATAGTAAATTCTTATGACTTTAAAAGTCTCCTGTGTATCTCTAGGTATGTCTTCCAAATACTGTTCACCAGTATAATGTGCAGTTTTTAGGGAAAAGATAATTCATCTTGTTTCCTCCACAATGTATGAGCACAGCGCTTTATCTCTTTCAACGTGCTCATCGTACTGGCACTGGTTATGGTTCAGGGAACTATGACTTTTGCCACCACCAAGTATATGGCTAATAATTTACTATCGTATATACTAATCATCTTTAAAGCTATGGCTAGCAATAGGAGGCAGTGAAAGTTAGCATGACCTATATTTTACTTAGTTTCACAATTGTATCATCTCCTGAATATGTTATTTGTACAGTTGTAGGCTTGGTAAGCTTGGTAGGCTCCCCACCCCCTTCTCCTAGATACATATTCCTGGAAAAAGTAAGCATGTGTCCCTGTGTGACTCAATGGTCACTTCTCTGAACTATAACAGGGAGTTATTAGTAATCTTTGCGTGTCTTTTCCCTCTGTGGTGATTGGGAACTTTGGGGGGGGCATTTCTAAAAGCATGATTTAGTTTTACTTTTTCAGTCTACAAAAGAGCTCAACTCTATATTTCTAAGAATATAAGTGTTTCTCCCTTTTTTACCGCTACTGTTAGGATCTTTCAAAATCTACTTCTTATAAGTGGTTTGCTTTTACCACTGTATTTTTACAGAAGAATTTCTTATATTTTATGTGAGAATTTTTCTTCTTCTCTGATAAGCCAGGCCTGTAGCCCAAATCTATAAGTTTCTAGCTACGTGAATGTAGGCAAACCCTCTTAGCTCCTCTGACCATAGTTGCCTGTTAAAAAATTGGAGGAGTTAAAATTGTATCCACATAAGGAAAGCACATTGGCACCTAGGGATTAATACACATGAGGTGGTGCTGTCAGTCATAATCATCATCATTGTTGCCATTTATGTACCAATTGTTTTCCTCTAATATCATGCAAAACTCCAACATAAACTTGTAGGAGGTATCTGAGGGATTGCCTACGACAGAAAAGTAACCACAGCCCCTTGTCTTATTGGCCTTTGTTACAAATACCGCTCTCTGTACATTTGATCTTTAGTTAAGCAGCCCTGTGTGGGCACCACCTGTGCCTATCCGTGGTGTTCCTGGAAAGTGTGCTTCTAAAACCTGCTTATTCCCTCCTCTCTCTGGAAGTGATAACCTGCCAACCTCTGAGTGCTAGCAATTTGCAAGGTATTGATTTACCTGACTCTTGCACTGCCTCCTAGAACATGCACACACATTGTAAAACTTGTTTCTTCCTTTATACAATTGGATTTCTTTTATTTTCCGTGTTCTTGCCAATAGTCCAATTTCGATCTTTGCCCCAGAATTTTAGTGCTGTATTTTCCTTTTCAACGAGTTCTTTTAGCACTGATATCAGCTAATGCCCCAAACTCATCTCTGCTGATATCAGTAATATCCCAATCCCATCTCCGCTGACATCAGTTAATGCCCAAACCCATCCTCACCAATGTCGGTTAATGTCTCACATCCCTCTCCACGTGGACTGGGTGGAGAGGTATTTGGGGCATTAGCTAACGTCAGTGCTGAAAGAATGTGTTTGTTTGTTTGTTTTGGTTTTGTTTTTTTTAAACAGCAATATATTTCTGCAGCAAAAATCAAAATTATAATGAAGTATAAAAATAAAATTAGAATATTAAATTACATTTCTCAGGAACTTAAAATGTGCCAATGCCTCAGCTAAACATTTTTCTTGGGTATTGCAGTCACCCTGCCAATCCTTGAGGTAGTTTCAACTATTATCCCATTTCATGGATGAGAAAACAGAGACTTGAAAGAATTGAATCACTAACTCATGATCACGTACATCTGTTGAGCAGTGACTCCTAGGTACAAGTCTGGGGTTTATTAAAATAAAGGACACTCCTTGGCTCCCCTCTTGAATTCTAAACCAAAAGCATCAAAAAATGGAGATCAAAAGTTTGCTCTTTTACTTGTATAGAATTTAGACTAGAGTTGGACTGGCTTATGCAGCAACAATCCCTGCTTCCCTTACTTATCAGCGCCCCTCAGTTTAGATCATGGGAAAGTTTGGTTTTGTAGGACAGACATACCTAACCGGCTTGCTGCCTTTTATCACCCCAGGATAGAGAGGAGAAAAGTAGAGAGTACATTCCTGCATACTATTTTTATCACTAATGAAGACTGGATTGGAGGACATGCTTTAAATTAGCTAAATGACTTTCTGTGTCAAACCTCATAATCAGGCAGACTGAGCCACCAGAGTTTCACTGTTAAGGAAGCTGCCATTGTGGACAGGAATGAGAAGCGTCTACAGCTGCCACCATATTCCTCTGGCTCTGTCTCTATCTCTCTGGCTTCCTTGATGTTATTATTCTTGTTCTTTCCTTCCTTGGAACTTATGTCTGAGCCGAGGCTTGGAATTTCCCCTCTTTAGGCCAGTTGTATGACTCTCAGGCTTGGATATTTTCCCAGCTGTGACCCTAGGTTCTATTTGCCTCAGGTGTTGTGGTCACTTCGGGAATAGTCTGAGCCGTGAACCTTTCACTCCAACTAATGTGCCCATTCCCTCTCTATCAATAGTTGCCAGGTCAACACTGGTGTGCAGAAGAATCACCTGACGCTGTCTTAAAAAAGAACAGAATCTCAGGCCTGCCCACCCCAGGCCCCGCCAACCCCTCAAGCTGCAGGATCCTCTTGCCTTGTTTGGGAAGGCCCACTCCCATACCCATTATGGAGTGAATTCTTGAATGTAGCCCCCTTCCGGTTGGTCCAAAGCAGAGCTCTATGGTGACTGAGTGCTACCTCTGATACTTATGTGGATTTGACTGTTCTGCCAGGCCACCTTTGTTGTCCCAGGTCAGCCAGCTTACCGTGGTGCTGACCGACCTCAGTGTGGCTAGTTTCTTTGGGGCTTTCCAGACTGGGTTTGGGCACTCTTTGAGGCATGCAGATAGGTCATCTGCCTGGCCTCAGGAGGCTCATCAGTTCCCACAATGAATATTCAAACACTTTAAAAAATATTTCAGGCAGTCATCTTCCTTTTCCAGTATTTAAACAAACCTTATCTTTTTAATCTTGTAAATGTGTCCTAATGGAATAAAAAGAGTCAACACTGAGTGCAAGGGGTTATCATGCAAGGCTTGATGTTACTGCACTAGACATTTATTTAGCTAAGTAATCATGTACCAAGGCTTAGGTTCAGCCTTGAATGTTCTCAAAAATTTAGATTTGCTGGTAAATTACGTGTGTCATGATGCTTCCTAGCTGTGTAACTGTAGCTCTGTGCCTCCGTTTCTTATCTGTAAAATGGAAATTATGGCAGTATCTACTAATATTGTTTTTTAAAAATGTTAACATATAAGCATGATAAAAATAGTATCAAGCAAACTGGAGAGGTAAAGGAGTAATCAGAATAGATAAAATTTTTTTTAATAAAGAGCTTACTTGGAGGTTTAAAACCTATTTATTTTATGTAGAGTTTTAGAATTTACAAAACTTTCAACTTCCCTATACTTTATCAATTTGAAAATATGGATACCTATCACCTACATGTCGTTTTTTTTAATGTTTATTTATTTATTTATTTATTTGGGGGGGGCGGGTAGTGCATGAACAGGGGAGGGACAGAGAGGGAGGGAGAGAGAGTCCTAAGCAGGCTCTGCCCTGTCAGCTCAGAGCCAAATGTGGGACTTGATCTCATGAACCCTGAGATCATGACCTGAGCAAAAATCAAGAGTCTGACACTTAGCCGACTGAGCCACCCAGGTGCCCCAGATTACATATCTTGATTAACGTGGAAAAGTGAATAAATAGCAGAAGTGGGAAGATGGTCCAGAGCCTCGCCCCATCACCTATTTCCCTGTCCTTTTCATTCGGCTCTTTGGCTAGAATTGCAGATGAGCTTTCCATATAGTTGCATGGCTCTTCATTAGCAAAGCTGGAAAAACTGTGTTCTTCCATCCCTCTTTTGCATCTACAGGCTTTGCTTTGCTTGTTGCTACCTTTCCTTGGAGCTCATTGCTAACCCAGCTCAGTCCTATGCACATGAGCTGATCTGCCTCTATAGCAGGATTGCCTCCCTTAGTAAACTGTGCCTGGCTTGAATGTGGTCTTTGGCATTCCCCTTCTGGTAAATTCTAGATAGCCAAGACCTTGCCTTCAAAACACCGTGAGTACAGATCGGAGATGCACCACAGTTTGGCTTCACCCTAGAAATTCAGCCAAAAAATATGCTATTCAGCCTGACTTCATCACGTTCAGACTCTGGATACCAGAAAAGTCTAGACAGGTGTTTAAACATAACTTTGGGCACCTGTGAACTTGCCTATGGTCAATAACATCATCCTGTGGTTTGCTACTATGTCTAAACAGTTTAGCAACATACATAAAGCAAACATTACACTGCTATTCAGATTATCATTGATTTTTTAAATACAAGGGAGCATTCTAGATGTAACTTAGAGTGAAAATCTTTATATGCGTTTTCTATATGAACATTCTTAGTCCCTTGTAAGTATGAAGGCGAATTTATTCTTGCAATTATAAAAGTGAACAATAATGAAAGATACTCATTTTTTGTACAAAAATAATTGAGTCTTTAAATAGATAAATAAGGATATAGGTTAGCAGTTAATACAAAAATTGAGGGGAGCTATCTTAGTGGGATAACTTCAGGAAGTTATTCTTTCTCAGCAAATAAATATTTATAAGAATTTAAATAATACAAAGCAGAATAATAAAAATGTGATTATACAATAGTTCTAATGTTTATAAAACGATTAGATCTATATTAAACAAAATAAGCTTTAGGAACTGTACATAAATTTTAGTTTTCTAATTCCATTTAGGCTGTGATTCTTTTAAGAAAAATTTCTTTGGGGAATTCTTTACATCTTCTAAGAATGAAGTAAGAAGGTCAACTTGGTGACTTCCAAATTTCATGAGAAGGGAAAACTCTAAAATGATGTATAAGAACTTGCCACGAGGGGCACCTGGGTGGCTCAGTAGGTCGGGCGTCTGACTTCGGCTCAGGTCATAATCTCGGGGTTAGTGGGTTCAAGCCCCACAGTGGGCTCTGTGCTGACAGCTCAGAGCCTGGAGCCTGTTTCAGATTCTGTGTCTCCTTTTCTCTATGCCCCTCCCCTGATCATGTCTCTCTCTCTCTCAAAAATAAATGAACATTTAAAAAAAATAACAAAGAAAAGAACCTGCATGATTAAAAAAAAAAAAACTAGAGTAGAAGACAAGAGGAAAACATGAGAGAAAAATTAGGTGCCCCTAAATTTCTTGTTCTTTTACCAATTTTAATGAATTATCTAATTTCACAATTGTGCCAAAAAGGAGCTGTCGAACAGCTGTCTGTACTAAGCAGGTGTTATCCTTGCAGTCACATGAGAAGCTTAAAATGTCAAAACTTCAGTTGTAAACATTTAATGGTACATCTATAATAACAGCAATATTTTTGGTATGTTATAATAATATAAATAATAAATTTTCTATAAAGATAAATTTTGTATACACATAAATAAGATAATTTATATCCCATAACATCCTTTTAGAATGGCTATTTTCAGCTTTGATTCGGCTCTAATTGAATATTGATTTTAACACTTGACCATTGAGCGTTTGACCAAAATCTATATTTAGGGAACTTCTACTACAGACTATCTCGTGTGATTTTGGCAACCATGTTGTATCTTCAGTAGAGGGGTACCGATACTTATTAGGAAGTATTTCCGGTAAGCAGAGTAACTCATTATGATGATGGGTATCATTGTAGTATCTTAATTTCCATCAGCTGAGCCAGCATTTCTGTCAAGACTATCAACCTGAAAACAAAACAAACCTTAAAGACCCTAGGAGGAGTGAGCTATTGTAAGAAATCTAGAATGCCAAATCCAGAGATCATTACCCAAGATTCTTTTCTCCCTGGAATCACATCTCTGCAGCTCCTACCTTTCCACAACGTGGCTTCTTTTCTCCCTCTAGTTCTGCAGTTTGTTCTTTGGGCATTGAGATCAATCTCTGGGGTGTGCGGAATGACTTGATATTTATCTAGCTGTGTTTGAGGGACGAGACAAGCATAGGGTCCTTCTGCTGTTCTGCCGTCTTGAGGCATCTCCTCCTTGAGGATTGTTACCAAGATCAGGTAAGTGAGGAGACTGAGTTCCCAAGACCAGGAACTAATGAGAGATCGACTTCAGGTGCCGAGAATCCAGCTCTTTAAAGGGCCAGGATCAAAAGGGTGTTCTTTCCCTTTCTCTGGCTCTCGGCCTAAAGATAGCAAACTTCTCTCCTTGCTGCTATGCGAGTATACTTAAGTCTACCAAGAAATCCACACCCTGGTCTCTTTGGTTAATTTGTAGTAGCATCCCCCAAATAGATCAGTCTTACCCCTTTTCTTTTATCTTCAATCAGATGCTCATGTCTTTTACCTCCCTCTACTCAGGTTTATGCTTTGAGCGAAGTATCCATACAGGCCAGATTATACTAAAGTAATGAACAACCTGCAAGCTTACTGGTTTAATCACCCCCAGTTTTTTACTTACTCACTTTATTTCATGGTTCCATTAAGTGTCTGACTCCACGATGACGCTCAGGACCCAGGCTGATAATCTGTTATCTTATAGCAGCAACATCTGGAGCATGTGACGTCTTCAGTCAGTACAGCCAGGCCAGACCAGGGAGTAGCATTTGGATTCTTCACTGCCTCTATAAAAAGTGATGCATATCAGTTCCTCTCACCTTTCATTGGTCGAATCTAGTCACAAGTCATTTGGGTTAATAATTCCACATGCACAGAGGAAAAGAGAACCAGATTTTGGTGAATACCAATAATAGGTACCACAGTCACTCTTCCAGGTACCAAATGTTCAGTTCACTCTCATTCAACAACCTTTCCCAAGGGAGAAACCTGAAAGTCCCGTTCAGTCATGGTACTGAGTTCAAAGCCCAGGGGTGGGGTGGGGGTGGGGTGGGGGTGGGGTGGGGGGGTCGGGGGGGCGGCTCTACTTCACATCCAGGTGTGGCTCCTCCTGATCTGGAGACCATGAGTGCAAATGGCAAGTTAACTGTCCTGCATGGGCCAAATATACAACATCCAGGAAGGGAAAACAATCACTGGTCCATGGGAAGTTTTCATTCTCAGGGCACCTGGGTGGCTCAGTCATTTGAGTGTCCAAGTCTTGATTTCAACTCAGGTCATGATCTCATGGTCATGAGATCAAGCCCTGTGTGAGACTCCGTGCTGAGCATTGAGCCTGCTGGGGATTCTCTCTCTCTCTCTCTCTCTCTCTCTCTCTCTCTCTCTCTCTCCCTCCCTCTGCCCCTCCCTGCTTGTGCTCTCTCTCTCAAAAAATAAATTTAAAAATTAAAAAATGGGGAATTCTTCAATCTCACTGGCAAGTATTGTGAGGCCACTCTACCCTGAAAGCTTCTTTGTCCTTTGTTTTCCTGATCCCAGTCTTTGGGGGGGATCTTTCTTTTACCATTTTCTTCTTGAGCCACAACTGACATTGACTTTGGGAACTAGATCCTCTAGGAAGACCATATAAATATCACAGCCTATGTTCTAACGAGAAAGGGTTGGGAACCAAGAGTTTCTCATGATCTTTCAAAAACAGAATATTAGCTTCTTTCCATTTGATTCCAGTCCTCTTCATGTGCCAGAAACCACACCCATATTCACGATTCTTTTCTTGCTTATTATTTTTATTTTTAAATAATCTCATACTTGTAGAAAAGCTTTAAGAATGGTGCAAAGAATTTTCTTTTCCTTGAGCCATTTGAGAGTAAATCCCTGACCTGATGTAACATTGTTCTCTAGTATGTATATCTCCTACTAACAAGGATAGTCTCCTATAAAGTCAAAATATAATCATCAAAATCAGGAAATCAACATTGATAGGTTCTATCATTTAGTCCTCAGACACATGAAAATTTTGCCTGATATTTTAAAAAATGTCCTTTCTAGCAGAAGAAACCAGTTCAGAATCACGAATTGCTTTTCATTGTAACGTCTTAGGGTCCCTCACTGGGGCCCATTTCCTCAGTCTTTCCTTGACTCCTGTTATTGTGATACCTTTGAAGATTACAGACCAATTACTTTGTACGGTGTCCTTGATTTGCATTTGTTTCATGTTTCCCTATTATCAGGCTCAAGCTGTACATTTTGTCAGGAATATCACAGAGATGATCCCGCATTCTCATCACCTGCCACTGGGTGACACAGAGTTTCATTTCTTTACTGTGATCACTTGGATGAGATGATGTCTACCATGCTTCTCCACTGTGAAGTTATTCTTTTTCTATTTGTAACTAATAACTGTTGTGGGACTGTACTTTGGAACCATGTCTATATCCCATTTGTTATCATACTCTCAGGGTTTTAATTTATTAATTAGAATTCAGAATATCTTTCCCATTTTATTTAGTGGATTATAATACGTTACCATCATTGTTTACTTTTATGATCTAACTGCCCTAGATTTGGCCAGTGAGTGACCCTTCAAGTGGACACCCTCCTCACCCCACTCACGCTCGGACCCAGGCAGTTGTCCTGTGCAGACGCTCTCCTTATTCAACCCAAACTCCAGTGCCCTCCTCTGGGCCACTGTGATTGCCCCAACCTGGCTAAAGTCTTTAAGAAGGAAAGGGAAGAGAAGAGAAAGGTCACACGGTTCCGTTTGGGACAAATTTCTTCTATCTGATATGTTTGTATGCGTTATCACTCGTACAGTTCTCTTTCTCCATCTTAGTTCTGTGGGAAAGTTTTACCCTTATTATTTGACATAAGTAATTTTATACAGTTGGAAAAGATTTACTGAGCAATATACCCTTAATCTGATCCTTGCCCTTAGGTAGTACAATCTGTTGAAAGATTTTATTGGCATCTACCTTAAAATTGCTTTTTGATTCATATTTTACTATTTGGCCTAGAAGCAGTTTTTTTGTTTTTTTTTTTTTTAACCTTGCAAGGCCCCAATTCCTAAATCTCTCAATTTCCTTTTATTTCTGCTTTCAAATTAGGCAATTCTCTCCTGGATCTATGTCTTTTTTTTTTTTTTTTAATACCTAGCCACACACGATACCAAACAAATATTCTACCATGTTTTCCCCTAGAGCTGCAGTTTCATTCAAACTATGATCTATTTCTCGAGTTACATGAGTGACAGCTTTACTAAATATTTGGTCACTCTGAAACTTGCATCACAGTCTTTCTAGCCTCTGATATCATTTTCCTTGCCAATGACCATCGAACTATGACATCAATGCCACGTATTTGGGGTTGTTTTTCACAAGGACACTCAAATTCTGGTTGGAAGTTCTGTATTAATCAGAACAGACCAGGTTATGTTCTGGTAAAAAAGATTTCAGTGTCTTAATGTAACAAGAGTTCTCCTCCCGTTGATGGGGTCAAAGGAAGGCTCTGTTTTTCATAGTCAGAAGCTGAGATTATTAGAGGTTGTGCCATCTGTAGCTACACCATCTGAAACAACTAGATCCCTCGTTGCCTCAGCAAGGGAAAAGGGACTGGGGGCGAGTACATGTGTTTTTATTGCTTCAGACTAGATGTGAGTGACATATATCATTTGTGGTCACATTCCAATGGCCAGAATTAGTCATGTGGCTCCAACCAACTGCAAAGAAGCTGAAAGTACATGCTTCCGCATGCCAATGAGGACAGAACTAGATATTGGCTAACACTCTTGTCAAAAGTCCATAAATCACAGAAGTAAACCTAATGAGTCACCAAAGTAGCATTTAGTAAAAGTTTGTTGTGTACACACCAAAGACACAGGAGCACTAACACCAAAACATGGAATGAGGCTCAGGGGTACATTGTGATGAAGCCGCTAATATAGTGAAAAAACACTGTTTGTCCTTCCCAGTCATTAGTTATATTAGACCTTTCTTAAATGACAGTTACCTCATATCAACCTTGG
Source organism: Acinonyx jubatus (assembly GCF_027475565.1). Classification (NCBI taxonomy): domain Eukaryota; kingdom Metazoa; phylum Chordata; class Mammalia; order Carnivora; family Felidae; genus Acinonyx; species Acinonyx jubatus. Next base: position 100,651,169 of record NC_069390.1, on the reverse strand, counting down.
GAAACAGTTCCAGTTTTGCTTATGACTTTCAGAGGCATAAGCAAGAAATGACCCAGGTCAATTAGTATGACTAAATTGCTCAGGGAATTTTAAAGACTGGTCTCCATTAAAAAGAAAAAAACACTAGTAATATCTTCTACATCTAAATTTTACTAGCAGATTCCAGTTTGCAACTCTCATTCCACCATATGTTATTTATGAAATGTCTTTTGCACTTTCTCATGAAAGTATTGAGTGCCTATGACATTCTAGGTACTCTTCTAGGCACTGATGCTATAGCAGTGAACACAGGAGATAAAACCCACCTATTCCTGTGCTATCAGCTAGACAAACAAATTTTAGACATACAGTGTGTCAGGTGGTGATAAGCACTATGAACAGAAATTAAGCAGAAAAGAAAGCAGGGCTTTCTGGTGGAGAACGAACATTTGTAAGCTTTGATATTTTAGTGAAGGAGGTCTACTAAAAAGCATTGTGGTAGGCTGAATAATGGTGTCTAAGGATGTCCATATCTATATCCCCAGAACCTATGAAGATGTGATCTTTGCAGATGTGATTAAGTTAAAGATCTTGAGATGAGGAGATTATCCTGGTTTATGTGGGTGAGCCCATTATAACCACAAGGGTCTTTATACGGGGGTAGTAGGAGGGTCAAAGTCAGAAAAGCCAATGCGACAATGGAAGCAGAGGTCAGAGAAAGAAAGATTTGAAAATGGTATGCAGGTAGCTTTGAAGGGGCCAAGAGACAAGAAATGTAGAGATGCCTCTAGAATCTGAATAAATGGCCTCCCAAGAAATGCAGCCCTGCTAATACCCTGATATTACAGTTTCTGACCTCCAGAAATGTAAGGCAGTATGTCTTGTTTTAAGCCACTAAGTTTGTGCTAATTTGTTACAGCAGCAATTAGAAGCTACAACAGGCACTTGGAAAAAAAGATAGGAAGGAAGCAAGGGAAAGTCTATGAAGGTATCCATGGGAAGAGGTTTCTGGGCAGATAGAACAGCTGATGTGAAGACCCTTAGATGGGAGTGTGTCTGTCACATACATGGAGTGGAAAGGCTGGAAACCAAGTAAAGAAAGAAGACCAGTCGGAGAAGAAATGTACTATCAATACATAAAGGGGCCTGTGGGTTACTATGATGGCTTACGCTTGTACTCTGAATAAGACAGAAATCCCTGAAGGATTCTGAATTGCAGAGCCACATTATCTGCCTTACATTTTAAAGGAATGATCCATTAAAAATCAACAACAGAGAGTAGGAGAATAAGTGTAAAACCATGAGACCATTAAGCAGATAGTGCAAACAACCCAGGTGAAAATGATGACGGCCTGGCTCAGGGCAACAGAGGAGGAGCTGGTGAGAAGTGGTCAGGTTCTGGACCTATCTTGAATACAGATCCTAAAAGAATTGCTAACAGATTGGATGTGGGATTTGAATGAGAGGAATCAAAAATGACTCTGAGGTTTGGAACTGGAATAATTAGATGGATATAGCTGCTATTTCCCAAGATGTGAAAGATGGTGGGTATTTGGAGAAGATCAAGAGTTGAGTTTTAGACATAATAGATTTAAGATGCCTCTTAGATGCCCAAGTGGAGCTTTCCAGTAACCACTGGGATATAATAGTCTGGTGTCTAGGAAAGAGGTAAGACTGGAGGCCCACCTTTGCCAATGTGCACTTTACAGGTGGTATTAAAAGCCATGATAGTGCATGAGATGACCAAGAGAGAACATAGACAAGGAAGACCAGAGATCCTGGGACTGAGTCTAGGACACACTGAGATTTGGAGAGGAGGATGAAGAACAGTCAGCAAAGAAAAATGAGAAGTTTCTGTGGTGAACCAGGAGGAATACAAGAGTGTTTGTATGAAAGTCCATTGAAAATGTGTTTTAAGGAGGAGGGAGTATCAAATGCTAGTGAAAGACAAGGTGACATTAAAAATATTTAACTATCACAATGGTGAAATAAATTAAAGTGGAAGTATATGTATGTATAATAACCTAAAAGAAATCCCCCTTTATCTTAAAAAAAAACAAGCTAAATATAATCTCATCACGTGGCATAGTAATAAGGTGTAATAAATTCCAAAGCATTTGTTAAATTTTAGAAATTGTTAGTGTGATCTTTTATTTGAGGATGTCACTAGCTAAATGACGTCCCTATATGAGCTATGCTTTGATAAAGAGGATTGCATCAAACACACAAAAACCTCACCACTAAATTGCTTAGCCATTGGTGACTTAGAATGTCAAATTAACATCAATAATATAGATCATGGTGCGAAATTCTCTCAGCCTCTATTGGAAAGCAATTACATTAAAAATGTTCTACCCTCCCAAATGTTTTAGGCTTTATATTACTGAGATTCTGTGAATTAAAAATCTTTATTATCAACTAAATCAAGAAAATCATTTTGAAATGTCATATGTAATTGGGTGGCATACGATCCTTTGGGCCAAACAAGTGGCAGAATACTGTAGCAGTTAAGAGCATTGGCTATGTGCCAGACTGACTGAGTTTGAATCTTAGTTCTGCCATTTACGTTTTAAATAGCCTCTCTGTGCCTGTTATCTTATCTAGAAAAATGAGGATAATAATGATGATTAAGTACTTAAATGAGTTTATATGTATCAGATACAGAGCAAATATTTTAAGTGATTGCTCTCATTTTTATTAATAAAATTATTGCTGCTAATTCTTGGGATGGGTGAGTGCTTGGTGGGTTTTTAATGAGCCTGTCCAGTTAAATAGAAGAGAAATTCAACAGTGACTCATTCCAGATATCTTTGACCTCTAACTGTCTCCAAGGGCCTATCCAGTCCTTCTTGCTCTCCTTTTCTTCCTGGCTCTCCCACACCCTTTCCGAGGCAAAGTCCTATGGAGGCTACTGTCCTATGTAGGCATGTGAAGATAACACCAGGATAAGCACCAGAAGCACTATGCCAGAGCTTTGGAAACCAGATGGAGCCTAGAGATTTTATCACTTGAGTACCAGTGCCAGCAGGGACATGTTCTACAAATGTCTGGGTCTACCAGAGCCAGGTTCTATAGTTGGCTCATGAGATGGGCTGCCTGGCATTCCAAGAGCTTGGTGGATACCAAGAAGCTTCTCAAACATTGCCACTCAGAGATCCTCAGAGCTGTGTTTGGAGTGTGGTCAGTGCATGGACTACTCCCCTTGGGGACAGTGAAGAGGAGGGATAGCAATGCAAAGAAATAAGGACACTTGAAGGGCATAACTGGCCCCCACATTATTGACCAATGCTAATAGTGTCTGGCCTTACTGCTGGAGCAGGGACCTGGATCCCCCTGTAGTGCCTAGGATTAACCCTACTCTGGATTCTGAGAAGGTAAGAAATGAGCTCCAGGGAGGAGTAGCAAGGATTGGCAGGGGCTCTCAAAGGGATCAAAAATGTGGCTATTTATCAGTGGTGTGGAACTATTTTAATATTTTAACAACCAAATGGCTATGGCTGTGCATATGGCTGGATGTTTGTTCTGCTGTTAGTTTAAGCAGAGAACAGGCTATTAGGTTTTGCAACATGGAGATCATTGATGTTTTGCTGAGCTGATAAAAGTAGGAGTCTGACTGAGTGGGTTCAGAGGAAAATGCAAGGAAAATTGGTGACTCTTTCAAGGGGTTTTGCTATAAAGAGGAGTAGAGAAATGGGATCAGAGATGGGGGATTAAAAGAGAGTTTTCTTAAGGTGGGAGAATTAATAGCATGTTTGTAATGTTGATGAGAAAGCTCTTGTAGAGAGATGATGCCTACCTTTGTTTATCACCCAGAGGCTGTGGGTGGGATGTACTAAGGCTACACATTTTTTTTTCCAGTATTATTTTCAGGTTTCTTCCCATTATTTCTGTTATGAAGTACCAGGTATCCCTTCCACTATTATTTTTTCTTCTCTTGTTATAGATGCTGCTCTGATTCATTTCTGGGCATTTTTCTTTCTATGCCTCTATTTTTAGTGTAAAGTCTGCTTGATAAATCAATAAGCACCAGGTAGCCTGCATATACTGGATGTGTGCTCTTTTCTCTGCCAAGAGACCAACATTACAGTATCTTCAACCATGGCCCAGAAAACCAAATGCCATTCTGTAATATTAGCTTTGTAGGCAGCTCTTGCTTATCTCTTTCTACCTATTATCTATTTAAATACCTATCATTTATTTATCACCTATCATCTATCTATCCATCCATCATCTATCTATCTATCATCTATCTTTTTAAAAAATGTTTATATATTTTGAGAGAGAGAGAGAGAGAGAGAGTAGGGGTGGGGTCGAGAGAGAGAGACGGAGAGAGAATCCCAAGCAGACTCTGGGCTCTCAGTGCAGAGCCCAATATGGGGCTCGAACTCATGAACCATGAGATCATGACCTGAACCGAAATCAAGAGTTGGATGCTTAACCGACTGAGTCACCCATGCACCCCATATATCATCTATCTATCTATCTATCTATCTATCTATCTATCCATCCATCCATCATCTATCCATGCATCCATCCATCCATCATCTAATTCAAGAAAGAAATTAAACCACCCTGGCTGTCTATTGAACTAATTTCTTTATTCAAATCCCAACCTAGTTGACATGAAAAATACTACCTATGGGGACTCCAAGTTTAAAATTTTATGATAAGGCATCCTTCCTTAGAGTGCTTCCCTACTTTCTACCCCTCCATTACCCCCAGGAAAGAGTTTAGGTGGTTGTGGATGAAAAGTGTGATAAATCCCTGTCTAGTGTCCATCACATCCTAGATTCCTATGTATTAGAGACAGCCAGCCCCCTCCTCAATTCTCATATCCACCCTCTAGAGCTTCTCCATGCTATGTAGTTGATGGGTACTTTCCTTCTTCCTGGGCCCAGTGAGTGGGTTTCTCTTACTCTGTAATATTTGGGAATTTTCTTTATTATTCCATGGAGGATGAGATGCTGCTTCTTTTCCAAAGGATACGGAAGAAGGCAATAGAACAGAGGGGTTAAGAGCCCAAACTGTTGCATAAGACAGGCTGGGTACTAGTCCCATGAACAGTGGGACTAGTCATCCCATGACTGCTCTGTGCAGCGTGTTCCCTATAAAGTGGGGATGAAATAAATCATAATGCTTTATTAGGGTTGTAGACCGAATGAGTGAAAAAATTAAAGTCCTTGGTTTTAAAAACAAGTCCTTGTTTATATTCTATAGTAAAAGATTTCCACTTTATTATGAGTCCCATACTTAGAGTATCTAAATGTGATTTCTTCCATATTTCTAAATCCTTAAGCATAATTCTCAGTAATGTTTCCCCATAAAGAAAGCTTCCTTATTAATACAATGGATGTCAACAGAAAATATAACATTCTGAGATCTTTATCTTGTGACCCTCTCAGAAATCTGTTGTTTTTCTTTTTTCTGTTTAAGGAATTAAAGGAATTTTGGAATGGTTTTAATTTTTTTAATTGAAGCAAAATTAACATACAGCATTATATTAGTTTCAGGTATATGATACAGTGATTCAACAATTCTATACATCACTCAGTGCTCCTCATGATAAGTGTACTCTTAATTCCCTTCACCTATTTCAGTCATTCTCCTCCCTACCCCCCACCTCACTTCTGGTAATCATCTGTTTGTTCTCTGTATTGAAGAGTCTGGTTTTTGTTTGTGTTTTTCTTTGTTCATTTGTCTTATTTCTTAAATTCCACATGAGTGACATTATATGATATTTGTCTTTCTCACTGATTTATTTCACTTAGCATAATACCCTCTACCCATCCACATTGTTGAGAATACAAGATCTCATTCTTTTTTATAGCTAAGTAATATTCCCCATTACCCCCCCCCCCCCCCACATACACACACCACATCTTTATCCATTCATCTTTTTTGGAACATTTGGGTTGCTTTCATATCTTGGCTATTGTTAATGCTGCAATAAACTATAAATAAATTTAAAAATAAATAATATAATAAATAGGTATGTGCAGGCAACATCAGTTTCAAACTTCTGTGAGGAAAGAATTTCACGGATTGAATGAAATAAATGGTGGGGCTCTGGTAAGTGTTTATTACCTGTATTTATCCCGTCCTCATGGCAGCATTGGGTGGAGTAAGTGATATGCCAATGCAGAGTTGGCAGGTACAAGAAGTCATGACACTCCTTTCTTCTCTCCACAATAGACCTTCCTTGTTAACGCAGCACAGATCTTTTCCCAGCTGCGGGTGATAAGGTCTCAGCAGCCTTCTCGATGCAGTGCTGCAGCAAGCCATTACCAATTAATTGGCACTGGCATGCACATAGAAATCAATTTTCTATCCCTGGAATAAAAGTATTTGTTTCAGTGAATTTATCTTCATGATATATAAGGAACACTTGGTAATAGAGTTTAGTTTTCTTTCTTTTTTTTTTTTCCAAGACTCTATCAACTAGAATGAAAACCATCATCTCCCACCAGAGAAGAATCTTCCTGTACCAATTATGCAACTGAGCATCTATTCACACTTCTGCCTTCCTCCACAGGAGGTGGGGCAAGACATTTCTCAGGCCAGTCACGTGACCACATCTTGTTTCAGTCAATGGAGCAAAAACTATTTCAGTGACATTTGTTTTGGGAACAGAAGCTCTTTTTTCTCTATATCTTAGTTCTTTCTCTCTCAGTAACCTCTCACTTGAAGTTTCCAGAACTTTAATACCCTTTTCTCTCCTCAGAACAGAGAATAATCATTGAAAATGAAAATTTATGGGATAAAATATTACTACCCCTATAAAAGAGGGACTTGGAGAGGGTCATGATTAGTCTATAGCAATAACTTTCTATGATAGGATTTCAGGAAATAAGACCAAAGGAGATATAGGTCAGAAAGAACAGTTTTTCTGCTATATGGCAGATTTTACCATTTGGCTTTCTGGCAAGGTAGGATAAGTGGGGTGCACGTAGGGAAACTCGTGTTCTTTTGAGAAAGAGTTGGGGTTCTTAGAGTTCTATGGAAGATGTCAGAGATGAGATACAAACAAATTCTCACATTCAGGAGCAGTGACATTTAATAAAGTGATTAAGCAGTGGCATTAAATAAGTTCTCAGGCCATTTTGAAGTGATTAATGTGGGTGGATGGAGGCCAGGATTCACTGGGGAAGGAATATAGGGATGTTCTTCTTGATTAAAACTTGCAAGCAATGATGGTAAAAATTTTATGGGAAGTTTTGTTTGATTGTCCTTAGCATTAAATGACATTGATTATTAAAAATCTTGTCCCCTTTCCTGCCACAAAGGTGAAGATAAAGGCTATGGAGGAATGGAAATATTTGTGAACAGATTCTGGGTTGTGTTTCAGTTGTTTGCAGCCACTTCAGGGTTCATCTCCATCCATTAACTTCCCCATTTTCTAGGTGGATTTCACTGACCCCAGTGTTTCTCCTTACTAGAAGGGTATTGCCTCCATGACAGCATAGTGGTTAAGTGCCTACCTCCAGGGCTATCGGGGGGATTCAGTGATGTACTCACTGTGTATAAAGTACTTGGCAGAGAACAAGGTATGTGGCAACTGTTCTAAAATGCAGATACTATTGCTGTTGTTATCATTATGTTCTATCTTTACCACCAGATCTGATGGAAGGAGCCTTGTACAGTCTTTATCCAGCAGCTATACTCACTGGGTACTGTCTCTATGTCCTAATCCAGTGGAAAGGTATAGGGGGTATGCTTGCATTTGTCATCAACCACACTTGTTTCATTCACCATTAAATCAGGTATATGATACATAACTTGTTGAAGGAAACTGACCTGTGCAGAATTTACAAGGGAATGAAAAAGGATGGGCAAATCCCACTCTGGCCAAACTCTTGCTGCTGGGGATGGTAAAGAGAAGTAGAATGATTCTTTTGGAAGGTAATATGGGGCTATCTGGTCCAATTTCCTACTTAAAGCAAGAATCACAGTCTTAGCTTTTCTTCAAATCGTTATCTGCTGCTCCTTTGATACTGGGATTGGGAGGTTTCACATTTTTCTCAAACAAAAAATAGGATACATTCTTGGACAAAAATGAGTGAACTTATCAAGATCTGTTGATGCACTGGTTGATCACGGTGGAAGTCTGGGATATATTGTTATTCTTTATATGGAGCAAAGAACACTTGTATATGGGTCATCCTTGAGTTCTGGTTCTGGTTCTCATACTAAAGAGGCAGTATGGTGCTCAAGAGGTTGGGCTTTGGAGGCAAACCTGAGCTAGAATCAGAGGAGAAAACTTAAGCCAGGGGCCTTCATTTGCATGGGTGCGTTCCAAGGCCTGGGAGGGGCCCGAAGAATGTATTCACATTATATCAAAAAAAAGTATATATATTATATATGTATTTACATATTTTATAAATATATATAACATGCATATATATTTTATAAATATAAATTTATACATTTTCATATATATACAAATATTTATATTTTATATTTATATATACAAAATTATATTTTTATATTTTATATTTATATATACAAAATTATATTATATTTATATATACAAAATATATATATTTTATAAATACAAATTTATACATTTTCATATATATATACATATATATACAAGTATACATATACATATATACATATATACATACATACTATAATTAGTTAAGACTGAGGGCTCTTTCTACCCCAATTTTATATGAAGAGGCAATCAAAGATGGATTAACCACTAAAATAACAAACACTGATGAAATGGCTATTTCATACATTTTACTGGACATATTGTGAAATATACAGCAATGGCAAATAGAAACAAAGTAACAAATACAGTTAGAGACCTCAACATGCTTCTCTCGAAAATCAGTGTAACATGTAAACAGATAATCAGCGTCGATAAAAAGGACTGAATACTATCAAGCAGCTGGACACATCTGACATTTATTGAACGTCTAACCAACATCAGCGGAAAACATGATGCCACTTTGTTATGTGTCAACTTGGATAGGCTGAAATATACTTCCCAGAATGTTCACTCTTACGCATCTCTGATAGTGCCGGGCCACAGGGAGAGTCTTGTGGAAGATTTGGGAGGTGGAAGGGAAGCAGCAGCTGTCCATGGTGCCTAGGTGCTGTTTGCTGATTTGCTGAGTCAACCTGATCACCTGAAGGTGGACAGCAATCGTTCCCTCTTGCCCTGGATCTTCCACCAGATTCTACAACGCCTGGGGCTGGTATGCATGGTTCACTCCAAAATGAAGGGCCTCGGTTCTGCCAGACCCCCATATTGCTATGTCAGAGTCAACAAGAAAGGACCCAATTTTCTGACCATCCTCATGGGTTTTCAGCTTCTGATGTTGCCTGCATCTGTCCTGTATGTCTCTTTCCATCCATCCTCTCTTCCCAGCTGCCTCCCCAGTGGCTTGTACTCCCCAGCGGGAGATGTGAAGAACACACCTTACAGAATGGTTACTCAGCTCCCACAAGTGTATGAAGTCAAATTCCCATAGCAAATCCATGCATGTGTTGTTGTTCTTTGAATAAACCTTCTCTGGTACAATTAACTCCCACCTCCCCGCCCCCCCCCCCCACACATACATACACACAGCAAAGAGTAAGTAACCACCCCCCACCCCGTAAATAAGGCAAGAAAAGTAGAGATGCATCAGGCAGTTAATTAATAAAAATGTTACTTTTCTGCACTTTGTAGTGTTTGGCATATATAAGCTTTTAAAAATGTGTCATTAATTTATTTTTAATGTGTGGAAAGTGTTATGGTTTCTTTTCTCATTCTAAGTGTCTTCACTTTTGCACCTAATTTTGTGTTGTTAATTTTGTGTTCTTTTTCCTCCAGACATCCCTAAAAGATTCAGACCTCTTATTCATCTCCAACCAGGATCCTAGTACCAATGACTAACTCTGTGATGACGGACAACCCATTTCACCTCTCTTGAGTCCCAGTTTAATCTATAAGACAGGAATAATACGTTAAATAGGGTAAGAATATTATGAAACTACTAAGGTCATTGCTAGGATTAAATAAATTGATATGTACACAAGTGCTAATAAATATGAGCTATTGTAATTGTTATTTATAAGAAGGTCCTGTTTTCCTATGGGTTTTTCCATCTCAAAATGGACATTATACAATATACTCTGTCATGCTCATAAGGGTTCTTAAAGAATCAAGTGAAATGATGTTTACATTGCCATGAAGATGTTGGGTTTTTTTTAATGTTTTAGTTCATTTTTGAGAGACAGAGAGAGAGAGAGGAGAGAGAGACTGGGGGAGGAGCAGAGAGAAAGGGAGACACAGAATCCAAAGGAGGCCCCAGCTTCCACTCTGTCAGCACAGAGCCCCACACAGGGCTCGAACTCACAGACCGCAAGATTGTGACCTGAATGGAAGCCAGCACTCAACCAACTGACCACCAAGTGCCCCAGTTTTATTTTAATCACGTAAAGAAGGGCATGTACACATGCCCATATCCTACACCCTCTACATGTACACACACACTCTCACTCACCCACACATGCTCCTCCTAATTCCAACGTAAGATTCAAATGGATTGGCTGGTGGCACCCACATAGGCTGTTTCCATTCCGGCCAGGTAACACACAAGGGTGTTCTAGGCCTTGTCCAGACTGCCTGGGTTTGAATTCCAACTCCACCAGCCTCTGCTGTAAGGTGCTGGGCAAGCCACTGAACATCTCTGTACCTCAGTTTCTTCTCTGTAAACTGGGGGTGACGATAGTACTCACCTCTAGGGATGTTGTGAAGATGAAATGAATTGCACATGCAAGAACACATATAAAATAAACTGAGTATTATTACTCCCATCTTACTAACACCTAGGGAGTGCTAGTTGAGCTCTAGCTCCTGCTCTCCCTATGAAGTCAGTGTCTGGGGGGCATACCAGAGCCTGCACTGAAGCCAAGCTCCGAGTTATGTGGCTGAGTATTTGGCTGGTTAAAAACTAAGCTCCAAAATGAGAAAAATGACGTTAAAGTGTTAAATTCTTCATAAAGCAAATTGTATTCCATTTCATATACCTTAGTCACCTGGGTTATGTTCTTCCTACTTTTTCTATTTTATGTAATTTTGCTAGTGGCAGATGGTAATTTAGTTATTGCTTTATTTGACAATGTAAAAAATTGTTCTTCCTATCAAAGAAATTTACTGGCCTATGACATCCAAAATTCTGGGAATCATCAGTCTGGAAGATTTTTAGGCTCCTATTAATTCCATAGACATAAGTACTGCTTCTAAGGGTCACCACTTTCAACAAAGTACTGGACTCAGTTCTTAATGAAACCTGCATCCATCTTCCTTTACCACCCTTGATTTTTTTCAGGAAGCTTTTAAACCAGATGGAGGGTGCAAACTCAGGCATCTTTGCTCCACTCTGACTAGCCTGGGGTTACAGATAAGGGACTTAAACATGAAGCTACAGTGATTCCCAGGACTGCTCCATCAACTGGTGGTAAAGTGGAAAGTTAACAAATCCAGAAGCTTCTTTAACATTTGAGTCAAGGCAAGGGAGTGTCAGTGGATAAAGGGTCTGCAGACAACGAAGTGTCTGATTCCCACAGAGGCCACTTGGCATCAGCACCTTTCCTCTGTCCTTTACTTGCTACTCCTTTGCTCTACCACTGTGAAAAGAGAGAGCTATTTATTTAATAGTCAAGGCCGTTTCAGGGCCAAAGACAACCAGTTAATGACAACACTTCCCTGAAATTTCAGCCCCCCCAAACCCACACTTCTTAATCAAAGAACAGCCCTCCACATCCCTCCCATAATAGATCTTGGCCTCCATCCACCCACATTAATCACTCCAAGATGGCCCAAGAACTTATTTAATGTCACTGCCTAATCACTTTATTAAATGTCATTGCTTCTGATCGTGAGGATTTGTTTTGTTTCTCATCCCTGTCCATCTCCCTCAGAATCTGACTGAAAGGTGGTGTCAGGGTCCCTACTGTGCACCAACCTTTCGCATCCTCTCCAACATCCCAGACATTTTGAAAACAGGTACATTTCTGCAAGGGTGACATACCATCACAGGAACCTTCAGAAAGCAGGTAATTCAACTCCCGATACCTACTGCTTCTCTCACTTTCCTTATGAGGCTGGAAATACGGAGATGGAGCTATTTGCAAACCATTATTATGGGAAAGCACCCAGTTTTGTGGCCCTTTTCAGGAGAACAGTATGTTCAGCTATGGCCTGAGAGAGAAATCACCTATTTTCACAATTACAGGAAGGAGAATCTGCAATGATTTTTCTTTTCTTTTTTATTTTCTTTATGCTTATTTATTTTGAGGGAGAGAGAGACAGAGTGTGATCAGGGGAGGGGCAGAGAGAGAGGGAGACAGAGAATCTGAAGCAGGCTCCAGGCTCTGAGATGTCAGCACAGAGCCCAATGCAGGGCTCGAACTCACAAACCGTGAGATCATGACCTCAGCTGAAGTCGGATGCTTAACCGACTGAGCCACACAGGTGCCCCTGTAATGATTTTTCTATTGTTTGAGTTATAAAGCCAAAGTTTCTCTGCCTGACATCAGAGCACCCCACAATTCAGTCTCATCCAGGCTTCTCAGTGGCCTGTCCTATTACCTCTCTAGAAGGACCTCAGATCCATCCAGGCTCATGATTTTCCTTCATGCCAAATGTCTTCACTGGTGCCTCTAACCTTGCACTATCCCTTCCTATACTCTAGCAAGTCCTCTTCTGACTTACTTTTTTTTTTGACCCAAAACTTATTTATTAACCTCTTCCGTGTGCCAAGCATTGGGGACTGGTAACAAATGAAGGAATACCGTCACCTATAGGACCTTATACGTAAAGACTGACGTGTCAACGAAGACGGAGATGAAGATTTCATGGGTGGAGGCTGTCTGCTCAGGAACGTGGCAACATGAAGGACAGAGTAGGCAAGTCCACTGGGGTTGCTGAAGGGAAAGGTTTCATAGGCGAGATGACTCTTTGGGAAGAGGTGTATGTGTTCTCCAGGCGGGGAGGCGTTGCCTTATGCATCTCTGCAAAAGCTGTGCCTGGGGTGGGGCTGGGGGCTGGGAGTCCCACTGGGGGCACCTCTCCCACTGTCCCAGAGCTTGTCTGCACAATGTGAGCGTGAGTGTGTGTAGGTTAGAGTGTGGTGTATGTTTCCCGGTCTGGTGTTTAGGAGGCTCGGTGCACACATCCAAGGCAGTATGTGAGGCAATGAGGCTTACTTAACATTCACTATGGGAGAAATAAGAGAAAATTAAAAGAGCAATTTTAGGAGGGAATAATTGTTTTCCATACACCATAATTACAACTGCTTGTAAATGTGGCTATCATAAACGAATCTGCTTTTTAGAGTTCTCTTAAATTCTCTTGGTAATGAACAGACGCTAAAGGAAAGGGACCTAGTAGCCCTTACGGAGAAGCTGGGTCTGCACTGACCCCTGGTGTCCGCCTTGTGCACAGGACTCTCACCGCTGGGCTGGCGCACAGCTAGCTGGTGAGCTGGGAACGTTCCCACCCGGCCCCTGGCTTCAGAAAGACCCTTCAGCACCAGAAGTGAATCTTAGACTCAGCCTTCCTCGGCCTTGTGAGGTCATTTCCTAGTATTCATCTTCAATTCTCTTCCCCTCTTGCACCCCCACTCTCCACAAAGGGCACCTTGGAAAACTGCAATTTAGAATCTGAATGTCATTTTTGATGCTTCCTGTCATTCTCCACCTTTGTCACACCCGTAAGCTGATATCCACTCAGTCACTGAGGCCCCTTGATTGTACCTCCTACATAACACTCCAATCCACCCATCCATAGCTTGAAATCAGGACACCACTCCCCCCCTTTCCCCTGCCCTTAGCTTGCAAGCAACGGCCCCCTGAAGACTTCCCTGCTTGAGACCAGGCTGTCCCCAGGGACATCCCTCTGTTAGCTCACCAGATTTATTCCTCAACTAACCTTTGATATGCTAGAAGGATGGCTGTTAATTGCTTCTATCAAGTAACTGCACGAGCTTGGGTATGTCACTTGGGCAATCTCATCATCTATCAAATGAAGGTTTGGGGCAAAACCAGTCTATTTCTGCTCTAAGGACTTGTACTGTTAGTTCCCTCAGCACCTTGCCCTTTCCCCTTGCTTTAAAAATCTCTTCCACCAGATAAAATCACTGGTTAAAGACAATTAATTTGTTACCCTCCTTGTTTTTGTTTCTTTTTTTTTTTTCCATGAAAGACATATTTGGCTGCTATTGGAACATCTGGTTAGCAGAAGGTCACCCATGTTACTGTAAAGAGTTAATTCCAGCCGAAAATAAAACAAAAAGTAAAAAAAAACCAAAAAACCTCTGATATGTTATCTCACCTGTGCTGCCTTATCATGAGTAAATCTAGCATTTCTGCTAGTCAGCTTGAGATACCGAGGAAAGCACACAGCGTTGTTATACAGTCACCAGAGATCCCTACGAAAGGAAGGGATCCACTGGAAGAAGTGACCACAAAGATAACACCAGCTCTGAGATTCGAGGTTGCTCAGTCTTTCATATCTTAGCATTCCCTGCGGTGCACATAGCCCATTCCTCTAATTGCCCCTGGTCCATAAATAAATATTCCATCACCAGTGCTAACTCTCATTAATTAAAGTTGGGAGGAGTTCGCCATGCTACTTGCAAATTGAGCATATATGTGTAGACAACTTAGAACAAATTAATTTCACATAGATTTAATGATTTATTATTTAGTGCATGGTAATTAAACAATTTTTGGTAGGGTATATAATGAGTCTAATATTAATTTGACATTGCCAAGTCATATTTCTAATTTTTCTTGTCTTTCTTGGTCCTTTAATACCTAAAAATTATCATTTTCCTCAGGCACTCTGCCCCAGTCACCTTGATTTTCATCATCACTACCCCCACTACCATGACACATTCAAAGAATATTTCAGGCAAAGGTCTATGTTCTCCAGCCCAAGCAGATTGCTTCACATGCTATGAGTCCTATTTCCCCACAGAGGAAATCTAGCTCATCGAAGGGTCAGTGTATCCAAATTCTGCGAGCCCACCTTCCTGCTTTTCTTTCTCTATATGTACCAAATACAGTGTGTGATCTTTGATGGGACGGTAAATGGGGGACAGGCTGTGTACTACATTTAAGAACTGGGAAATTTTGAGTACAGATACATACCAGATAAAAGTATTATATTAGCTTCTTGGGATATACAAAGGTATTGTAGTTCCACAGGAGAATGTGCTGAAATGATAAGAGAACTCGTGTGATCTCTGTAACTTACTTTCAAATGTTTTTTTTTTTTTTAAAGAAAACAGAAGGGAAAGAAAGAAAAGAAAAGAAAGAAAGAAAAGGAAAGGAAAGGAAAGGAAAGGAAAGGAAAGGAAAGGAAAGGAAAGGAAAGGAAAGGAAAGGAAGAAAAGAAAGAGGTATGTGTGTCCACACATTCCATGCAGAGAGATAAGGCAAATGTGGCAAAAAGTTAGCAACTGATGAAGGGTCTCAGGGTGGTCATTAGTTTCTGAACCTTTCTGTAGGTTCAAAACTTTGAAAACACATGCTGGGAAAAAGAATCTTTTTGACTCACTTGGATACTACCACAGTTGCTATTTCATACCTTTTCTTTCTTAAAATCCCCATTCCTCCCTGCTGTCCTAATCTCAGGAGGCAACTTTCTCCCTGTATATAGTCAGGATGGGTTGGGTTCCACTGCAATAACAATCTGGAAAGCTCAATAACTGAAACCATCAAAGATTTCTTTCTCCCTCGGGCTACGTGGCCATTTCAGATCAGTGGGGGATTAAAGTCACCTCTGAGAACATCTCCTGTGCCCTCATTCTTGCCACATCAAAGCTATACCTCTGAAGTGGGCTTTTCCCCTTTTTTCTCAAAGGAAAAGGTTTCTTTCCTCTTAAAGATAACTGCTTCATGTGAACTCTGGACCCCTGTCTCCTCCGGGATTTTGCTTCCACAAGATATTTCTGGTTCCTCCGTCTCTTACAGCTTCAACCTCCTTCCCTCCTTGTGCTGCAGTCTCTGTATCTCCGAAACCCTATGTTTGAACATGTGATACCTTCCAATCTCCACTCTTCTTTTTTCCTGGTAAACCCTTCAAGCTTATGGCCTTTGCAGATGTCTTCACTCTCTGATACCCCAATCTCGGTTTTCATACAAGCGAGCATTTGGTCCCAAATTCTACTGAAGTGTCTTTTTGCAAAACAAATAGGGATTTTAGTCCCCTGCCATGTTATTTTTGATCTCTGCAGTGCAGCATTTTTGACAATTCCCTCATTCTTGATATTCTCTCCTGCTCTGATCTTTGTATGCCAGATTTTAGGGGTTCGGCTCCCATGCTCTGGGATTGCTTTTTATCTTTCTTTAATGTTTCATTTTTAGCCTGCCTCCCTAAATAGGAGGATTCTCTGAGGACCTTCCTTCAGCCCTTCTCCCTTTGTCCCCCTAACCACTTCCTGCAAGAGCTTGTTGACTGTCTAATCCAGCACATCCCTCACAAGTGATCTCCAGTACGTCTCCAGCCGTGATCACACCCCTGCCATTTCAGTCTCTGTGTCTCAACTACTTATGATTTTCCCATTGGACTGTCTTGCCCATCACCTGAAACTCAATACATTTTCACTCAAAGTCATCATGTCTCCTCTTTCCAAATACTTTATGTCCATCCCAGCCTCTCTGCAAATGCTCTACTTCTGCTCTTGGACCTCTCCTGTCCTTCTCTCCTCTCCTTCCTTCCCCTTTTCATGATTTTTCCCTAGTTTCTTTCCCCTTCTCCGCTCTCCCCATTCATTCTTTTACCCTCAACTTCTTTTACCCTCCTTTCTGCTTTTCCAGATCTCAGCCTTTCTTTAACATACAGTGCAGCTCCCACTTTGCCCATGAAAGCAACTCTCACCACCAGAGCTTATACACCAATTTTGCCTTCTCCTATGTGACTGGAGTTAGTTGCAGTTTGGCAGTTTACTATTCAATATATCTTTTTTTTTCTCTTTTTAAATGTCAATTAATTAATATTAAAGTTTTTATTTAAATTCCAGTTAACATACAGTGTGATAGTGGTTTCAGGAGTACAACTGAGTGATTCACCACTTCCATACAACAGCCAGTGCTCATCCCAACAAGTGCCCTCCTTAATGCCCATCACTCATTTAGCCCATCCCCCAACCCATCTCCCCTCCAGCAACACTGTTTGTTCTCTATTGTTAAGAGTCTGTTTCCTGGTTTGCCTCCTCCCCCCCAACCCCCCCATTTTCCTCTATGTTCATTTGTTTTGCTTCTTACATTCCATCCAAGTAACTCATTAGCTCTTTGAAACTGTACTTAGAAATCACCACAACGCTGGGCACATGGCCATGGTCAGTAGATACTTACAGTTTGGCTCACGAATTCCTTTGAGATCTAATGGAAAGCAGTGGCTATGTTTTTAGTCCTCCCTGTCCTAGCAAGAATTACACTTGCCAATTTTTGAAAATATTATTTCTCCTCAATCCCATAGGGAGGAATTTGGCCCCTGAAAGGGTGGCTGATGATTTCAGTCTCAGGACAACCTATTTCCTCGGGGGCATCCACATTTATTTTATTACACTGGTACCTGATTCCGTATTATGAAACTATTTACATTGCTTTTATTCCTGTTCATACCTTCCTTTCTCATATTTTCCATCTTCACCATTATGATGATGAATAATAGTGCTTTCAATTTACATTAACTAATTCAATCCTCTCCCTGATCCATTTAAGGTTCGTCGTGCTGGTAGACTGATATTTTTGTAATCCAACAAAAAATGAAACTACAGCTCAAAGGATTTGACCTGGCTGAGACCACACAAACAGGACACAAATCAAGGTGTTGTTATTATTTAAATTAACCTAAAGACCTTTGGCCCTTCCATCACTTGAAGGTTCTTCTGATCTGGATGCCCCTCCTCTGGTCTTCCCTGGTTTCCATCCACCAATGCTTATAATGGCAATGTAATTATTACTTTACAAGTTGGTCTCCCCCATTAGACTGTGGGCTTATGAAACATACAGACCAGGTGTTATTCAATGATGTATCTCCAGTGAATGGCACAGACTGTGTTGGTTGGATATCTGAATGAAGGCAAGAATGATAGAGTGAATGACTGAGCTTGGACTGTGATTTGTCCTATCTCCCTCTTAGATCAGTTAGCCCAAGACTCTACACAACTATGTACTCTCCATGGCATGTTGTATGCAAGTGTGAGGAAATCTGCAAAATTCCTTTCTTGTAAAGCTCCTTTCAGACCCCCCCCCTCACCCTAGCAGTCCAGTGTCCTCAAAAACACACATCTCACTGACATTTATGGTGATCTTGTGTAATTAGATTCAGACAGACTTAGGTTCAGAACTTTCTTTTGCTAATTAGTAGTAGTTGGGTAGCTGTGGATGAGCTATTAATACCCTAAGTCTCAGTTTTCTCATCTGTAAAATGGGCATAATGATAGTGAAAATTCACATGGTTGTTATGAGAAATCAATGGGATAATTTATTTAAGATTCTCAGCACAGGTCCTGGAACATGAGCCAAGGAAGGGTGATTGGTGTACTTTAGGATTCACTTGGGCTAAGGCATGGGGCTCACTGACTAGCATGTTTTCAGATTCAAACCTACAACGGATCTCATTCTGGCCAAACCAAAAGAGAGGATTTAGACAATGATTCAAATAATTTGGGCTCTAAACTCTACTTTCATCTGAATAACTCTGAGGGGTAAAGGGATAGGATGACCCTGAAAGGTCCCTTTTAGCATCTCTAAGAACCGTACAGACAGTTGGAACAGAAGGTTGTTTGCCACTTATACCTGTAAAGTGGGACCTTCCTGCCAGGGTCGTCCCCATCTATCTCCGGATGCTACTGTGTTTGCAGGTGAATGTGTGTGTGTGTGATGCTTCTTTAATGGCCTGAGTTGCTACCAGGTATCCAGAGGCAGTAAAATAAAACATTACTCTTAGGTACTGGTGAGATACACTTAGTGTATATGTAAATCCATCTCCTGGGACAGACAGTCATATAAATAGAGTTAACATCACATTAGCGCTGTTTATCACCAAGTGCACGGCTTTGGATTTAGAGGAAAGGTGGCTGCATTTCCATATAAATCTCCATACAAATCAGCTTTACTAGATATGTGGTGGGGGGGGGGGGTTGGTCGGGGGTTGCTGCCTTCATCACAAGGCATTGCCTCAGCCGGGCCGTTTTCTATGAGCACACTGAGGTCTAAAGAGATCAAACTACATACAAGCCTAGTTTGAACAGGCTCTCACTTGGATGGGACGTAGAGAAGGCTGTCTCACACTCAGGTCCACCTGGAAAGAGAGTGATGTTTGGCATCAGAAAGACCTAGGTTCAAACTGAGCATGTGAACTTTGGCAAACTGTTCATTTCCTTAAGCCTTGGTTTTCTCTTCTGTCTAATAAGGACTGTGATACCTCTCAGGATAATTCAATTATTCATCCATTTTCGTTATGCCTATTGAGGGCATAGTAGGCACCAGACACTGATACCATAAGAATTAAGTGCTATTACAGATGTGAGATTGTGGCTAAATGCTGGATATATGGTGGGTATTCAGTAAAAGTTATCTGCCCTCTTTTCAAGCCTCATGGCTCCGACTGACCTTTCTCCAGGGAAGAATCCCTCCACCTCCATTTGGGAGTGAGTCAGACTTGGAGTATCTGCAGACTGCCTTCCTTCCCTGTCTCCCCGCACCCCGCCCCCAACAACACCTGCCCTCTCAGCCCCCAGAACTTCTCCCTCGGGACTCTTGGGACTAGAATACCCCAGTAACTTTGACAGATGATCTTTCAGGAGAGAAATCTCTGACACTCCATGCCCTAAGTGACAGCACAAGGATATTCACAACGATCCTGCTCACACTAGATAAAGCTGACTTGTCAAAAGGGGACAGGTCGTTTTAGTAGCAGCTCATGGGAAGCCTGACAAGTGAACAGCTCTACCCATTCTAGGGCCAGGTTTCTGGCTTCCCTCAAAGGCGAGAAAGATGTCAGGGTCATAGGGAGACAGAATGCCCGGGAAACAGGTCAAGTAGAAGGCAGGATCACTCAGAATGAGAATTACTTGGGCGGTGGAACCAAATATCTTCCTGAGTGCTCAATCCCATCTCACCCTTTGCTCTGACTTCCTTCTCCACCAAGGCCCCATTATCCTCCACCCTCTCTTCCACCCCCTCCCCCAACAGCATCCACATCTGACTCTTGTTAGTGTCCCGCTTCTCTTTCTATCGTGGTCTCAGCCACGGCAACGAATGCAGGGAAATATAACAACATAACCCTCTTCACACCATTCAGTCCCCAAAGGTTCTTACTCAGAATTCTCCATTTATCTGGTCATTAGATCTAATTAAATCCCTCCAACTTGGAGCACTGATGAGTGGCACCACTTTCTCTCACCAATTAAAAGAGAGGAGATTAAAGAATGCCCTCGACACTGTCCTTGCGAGGGTGGTGGCAGGGGAAGAGACAGGGGAGGAACGCGGAAGACTGTCCTTTATCTCTGAATGCAGTGTTGATGTAATGTGGTTTCCTGCCAACAAAATGTACCCTTTGCGTGGCCGATCCAGCTGAGGCCATCAATGTGCATTAAGTAGTCTGTTGTCTCATAGAAATGTCTACCTCTTTCCAAAGATGGTTTGAAAAACTTAAACAAAGGACATCCGCAATAAGACAATTCAATAGAAATCAAAAGGGGAAACCAGGACGGAAGAAGGGAGTTAGCAAACGTATTAAGCCACGGGATTGATGAACATATTTATTGCAATTAACTCAAAATCTGATTGGAGCTTCCTGGTAGCTAAGGCAAAAACGGAAACAAGGCATATCACCACAGCTCTCATCATATAAAAGGAGAAAGTACACCTTCCCACTACCCTCTATTCTTAGGGGATTAAAAAATGTCCTAGTCCTACATTCTGAAAGGCACTTCTCATGTGGGGCTTACTTTCACACTGGGTGATAGACAATGTTTTCAAAAACCTTACTTAATATTGTCATCTTGTATTTGACAGGCAAGGCTCTGAGTGTCTAGAGCTTTGGAATAATGTTTTCTTCTCTGAAGGGTTGATTTTCCCACATGGGCCTCAAATGGACCTCAGCTTTATTAGAACAGTGCTCAGGCCATCTTGGCTTGTGGGGTCCAGCAGGACGGGAAAGGCTACGGACTCCTACATATCTGGGTCCCCAGCAAGGTCCTTCTGAAAAAGCACCCCAGCTCTTTGCCTCTAAGAAAACAGACCTACCTTCTCTGCCCTACCCCCACTGACAGGTTTGCTCAAGAAGACAGTCACCAAACAGAAATGGGCTCAACACTTAGAGGAGCAGAGATGGGTCTCCAGGTTCCCGCAGACCACCTTAGCATAACCTTCTGTCTGTCTTCATCATGGCATTATGGTACCAATGCTTGCCTTTCTTCCTCTTCTCCTGACTCTCCAGGGTGCTATTAGGGAAGGCTATGCATGAGGATCTTTTTCAAGCCCTCTTGAGTATTCAAAGTGGAATCAATTCTGTTATGGTTGAAAGGACTGGAAGGCTGTGGGGCACTAAGGCAGAGGGATGAGTGGGGTGATCTCAGGCTCACTAACCCTGTGATTCAGCCCCTGCCAAGAAGACATTGGGAGTTCAGCTTCCACCCAAGCGCAGGCCCATGAGGAAGCACATTTCTGCCAAAGAGATTCCTTAGTGCACAACTTACTCTGTTTTCATTCCAGACTCCTTAAAAAGAGACTCCAAAAGAAAGCCTTGGGTTCAGGGTCAGCTCATGCCCTACATACCCTTCCTCTGGCTTTCTGCATCCCCTGACTGACTCAAACAGCCATATCTTCAAGATACTTCCAGGTAAGAGCCCCGTCCCCACCCCCACCCTCCCCCCAATTTGCCCTTGACTCAAAAAAGTTCTCATTCAAGCATCATTCTGGAGAGCTGCCCTATTTTCTCTTCTCATGTCCCTGTCTTCAATATTAGGCCACCCTCTGGCTCCCAGTTTGGGCAGGATGTTGGGTTCCTCCCTGCACTTTGGACTAGTTCCCTGTAGCTCTTCCTGTGAGCACTTTATGATGCTTCTACGGCTCGAAACCGCCTTCTGGAGGCCAGTCAGAACCCAAAGTCCAGCGGCTTCTCTCCTGACTGACCAAATCCCGCTAAGGCCAAGCAGTGTGATGCCAGATCAGGCTTCTGGTTCCATGTCTGGGACCCTTTTCATGCCTTGCCGGCCACCTGTTCACAACCACTGAGCACAGGGAGGAAGCAAAACGAGATAAAAACACAGTGAAGACGAACGTTTATAAAACCTGCCCTTGACTGCTGCTCCTTCGAGTAGGCTCCCTACTTCCAGCCAAAGCTCCCCACAACTTCGTGGGTCAGTACCCCCGGGCACAGCTGTTCCTCCCCATTGTGGCTTTAGTGGAAAATTTGAAAAAGCCTTTGAGGAGAGATATGAGAAGGGGAGGTGTCAGTCACGGTTTTATGGAATGAAAGAGCAGGGGCTTGGTTGTGAGACGATGCTGACCCTGGCAGTCACTCCCTGGGTGTCTTTTGGACTCGCTGTGTCTTTGTTAGTAAACTGGGGCTGGAGACTTATTTTGTGTGTGAGCATTTAATAGGATTACACATGTAGAGTGTGCGGCACGCTGCTCATCGCATGAGGGTGTGCACACACGGGGCCCTCTGGGGGCTCGCTTTTTCTCCCCGGGGCCCCTCTCTCTTCTCCTTCTCACTTACCATCCCTTCCCTTCTCCCCAGAGCGTATCCCAGAGCTCAAACGCGCGGAAAGAAGCCTGCCTGGCCGGTTGCAGTAAGAGCGTCGTTTCCAAAGGGGGCGCTCTAAGATCAGAGAAAAGGCCTTTGGGGACCTTGAATGTGTGTCTGTGAGGAGTGCACGCTGGTACCTAGGGCTGGACATCTAAAAAAATGACTTTTATGAAATCTTTGCCTTGATATGCTATCAATTTTTCCAGATGCCTTTTCAATATCTGTCTACAGAACTGTATGAAATTATAGTAAGTCCTACAGCTGGGGGGATGACGATACGGCAGTTGGAGACAGACGTCTCTGGCTCTGATGAAAGGAGGTAGAGACATTCTCCTGGTAGTAGGTCCACTCTGGGGGCTGCCGAGCTGCAAACCTCCTGAATGCAGGACTCCGGGCTCCCCCGAAATGGGAGGCCGCAAGCCGTTGCTACCCCCTCTCTCCCTTCTCCTCACCTTCCCTCTTGGTCCGCGGCTCCCAGGGGGGAAAGGGATCCAGGCTTCCAGCTTCCAGGCTGGCCACTGTCTGGCTCCCTCCGCGAGACCCAGGGCCTTCATGATGGGCGTGCGGAGAATGAGGGTCTGAACGGCTTCCTCTCAGCCCTCCTGGGTGAACGGGGTGGGTAAAGGGAGAACAGAGGACGACAGCTTTTGCATAAATAAGAAACCTAGAATCATCCGATCGTCGGCCAGCTTGTGCGCCAGCGGGCTGTGCACCGCCGAGCGCTCCCCCCACTTCGCTCGTTATCTGGCGCGCTGTGCAGGGCACCACGAAGACCACGGATAGACTAACGATGCTGGGAAGGAAGCAGGCGCAAGCAAGGCTGGGGACCTCTGGGGCGGGGTGTCACCGTTCCTGAGAAAGCGGGACGAGAAAGGTGACTGGTGCCTGGCTTGTCCTTGTCACCCACATGGGAATGAGTGAGTGGACACGCGCCTGGCACGAAAGCAAAGCCTCCCTTCCTGGGGGCCGTTCTCTCCGCAGGGCCTCCAGGAGGCCGCCCCTGCCCCGCAGAGGCCTCCAGAGACCCGGCCACCAGGCCGCCGTGGAAAATCGGGAGACGCGCGCTGCGGCTCCTCTGACGCCGCCGGCCACGTGCGCGGGCCCGGCAGCCCAAGAGAAGGAAGGTCCTAAGCACGTGTTGCAACAACCTGCGCGTTGCTGTTTAACAGCGCTTGTCATCTTGTCCGTTCGGTCCACCTGCCAAGCCTGCTTCCACCGAGCACTCCAGAGCGGGAGGCGGCCGAGGCTCCCATCTGCGGCTAATAACACACGGCCCTGCGCGAAGCGCAGGAAGTTAAGAGGCTTTTCTTTGCTGTTGTGCAGAGACCTCCGGCTGGAGGCGGTGCTCTCCCAGGGCAGCGGAGATACTTTCAATTACAAACCTGTCCTTCAAGCCTCGGGGCGGGTTGCGATGGGCTCTGTCTGCCAGGGGATGTGCGCGCTCGTCTAGGGGGAAGACTAGCTGCCGGGAGCCCCGTGGGGCCTGTCTTCTTTCCTTTACCCTCAGCTCCCGCTGGTGTCAGGATGACATCACCCCAGAGGACACCTGTGCCCGGCCGCAGGTGGTCCTGTTTGAGGGGACTGGTCTCTTCCCCCTCTGCCATATTAGTATGTCAACCCCACAGGAATTCCTTTGACGCCCGTCGATTCCCATACTTGCTTGTGGCGCAGCATCCGTGGTCCCAAGTAGTTTATGGCGGTGGCTGTGGGCCAAGAGAACCAGCGGTTCCATCTCTTAAGTAGCCAGGGTCAAACAGCTTTGTAAGTGTTGATGTCCTAACAACTTAATAGCTATTTGAAAGAAAAAAAAATAAACTTACAGGAAAAACACTTCTATTTCATTCTTAAATAATCATAATTACCCAGTAATGGGATGTGGGCCCCTGTTGCACACTGCACAACTTCTCAAACCTCAGACACTGCCATCTTCCCTTTCTGTTCCACATTGATTTTTGCGCACAACTTGCCTTTTAGCACAGCCACCACAGAAAACCCACTTTCATAAAGATATGACCCCAGTGAAAGGAAACCATGAGATCTAATGTCAAAACTGTAAACTTCCTTGAGTTGGCAGTTTGCTTGGTGTCCGGTGAGTGTTGAGTTATCTCCATATTTTCCTCCCAAAACGAAAATATCCTGCAGGGCTGTGAGAGTTTACCATGTGACTCAGGATGCCTTGGTGCACGGTTTGGGAGCTGTGGCCCTACTCTATATGTGGATTGCATCTCTTCAAGTTGAAGGAAGTGGGGTGGGCTAGAAATTGGGAGGGGGGCAATGCATGGGGAGAAAAATTGCTGGGACTAACCCATGTCTTAATTTTGTCAGGACACAACCTCAGGTTAGGTTCAGTCTATAAAGGAGCATTTCTAGGAGAAATCAGGAGGCTGGGGACTTTCCTGGGAACGTTAAAGACATACTGTGCTGAGTAGAATTAAATACCTGCATGAGTCGAGGGCTGGGTCCACAGAGTTATGCCCGGTACCATCTAGTCACTTCTCCAACCATTCTTTTTTTTTTTGAGACAGAGAGAGACGGAGCATGAACGGGGGAGGGTCAGAGAGAGGGAGACACAGAATGGGAAGCAGGCTCCAGGCTCCAAGCTGTCAGCACAGAGCCCGACGCGGGGCTCGAACTCACGGACCGCGAGATCATGACCTGAGCCGAAGTCGGCCGCTTAACCGACTGAGCCACCCAGGTGCCCCTCTCCAACCATTCTTAAGCCATTCACCACCCCCTCCCTCCACTCCTTCCTTCCTCCCTCCCTCCCTTCCTTCCACCCTCCCTCCATTCCTTCCTTCCTTCCTTCCTTCCTTCCTTCCTTCCTTCCTTCCTTCCTTCCTTCCTTCTTCCCTCCCTCCCTTCCTTCCACCCTCCCTCCTTCCATTCCTTCCTTCCTCCCTCCATTCCTTCCTTCCTTCCTTCCTCCCTCCATTCCTTCCTTCCTTCCTCCTCCCTCCCTCCATTCCTTCCTTCCTCCCTCCATTCCTTCCTTCCTTCCACCCTCCCTCCCTCCATTCCTTCCTTCCTTCCTTCCTTCCTTCCTTCCTCCTCCCTCCCTCCATTCCTTCCTTCCTCCCTCCCTCCCTCCATTCCTTCCTTCCTCCCTCCATTCCTTCCTTCCTCCCTCCATTCCTTCCTTCCTCCCTCCCTCCCTCCATTCCTTCCTCCCTCCCTCCCTCCCTCCATTCCTTCCTTCCTCCCTCCATTCCTTCCTTCCTCCCTCCATTCCTCCCTTCCTTCCTCCCTCCCTCCCTCCCTCCATTCCTTCCTTCCTCCCTCCATTCCTTCCTTCCTCCCTCCCTCCCTCCATTCCTTCCTTCCTCCCTCCCTCCCTCCCTTCCTTCCTTCCTCCCTCCCTCCCTTCCTTCCACCCTCCCTCCCTCCCTTCCTTCCACCCTCCCTCCCTCCCTTCCTTCCACCCTCCCTCCATTCCTTCCTTCCTTCCTTCCTTCCTTCCACCCTCCCTCCCTCCATTCCTTCCTTCCTCCCTCCATTCCTTCCTTCCTTCCTTCCTTCCTTCCTTCCTTCTTCCCTCCCTCCCTTCATTCCACCCTCCCTCCCTCCATTCCTTCCTTCCTCCCTCCATTCCTCCCTCCCTCCCTCCCTTCCTTCCTCCCTCCCTCCCTCCCTCCCTCCCTTCCTTCCTTCCTTCCTTCCTTCCCACTCCCTTCTCTCCCTTCCTGCCTTCCTCAAATGAATATTGTCCTCATGTGAGCATAGACAGTGATGAAGAGCAAGACTCAGGAACCGAACTACCTACCATCTACTTAGTACCTGTGTGGCTTCAGGTAATAGCTAACTAACCTCTGTGCTTCATGTTCTACTCCAGAAAAACGGGTTTGATAAAATAATGTACTTGACTCGTTTGTGATGAGATCGAAAACCTAGTGGAGAGTAGAAAGGTGTGTGCTATGCTGACATGCAGGCAGCTGGCAAACAAGTGTGACAGGGCAGGGCTGGTCTCTAGTACTGTCCGGCTTACGGTCCAGGGGAAAGCTCCGTATCAAGCCCCTGCTTGCCAAAGCAATTAACTGGTAACAGTTTTGACGTGTGTTACAAAGGAGTGTGGTATTCTATGTAAGTATGCAACACGGGGGTTTAACTTAGATGTTGGGGGTGAGTACCTTGAAATTCTTCAGAGAACATACCATTCAAGTCAGGACTCAAAAGATGTATAGGAGCGTATGAGGCCAAGGTCAAGTGGGTGAAAGAGGTGTGGAAGAATGTTCTAACAGAAGGACCTCCATGTCCAAGACCCTGAGACTATGGCTACAGGGAAGAACAAGGGTGAGGGAGAGAGGTGGGCAAAATCACACACGACCTTGGGGGTGTTTGCTCAGGAATCTTCCGCTGAGGGGAATGGGAGGCCACCAAAGGGTTTTGAGCAGAGAAACGGTATGATGTTATGTCTTGCAGAAGATCACTCTGACTGCCGGGTGGCGGATGGACTCCAGTTTGGAAAGAGAGAAAACGAAAAGACAATTAGGAGCCTACTTTGTAAATCGTTTGGGGGAGACGGGCGGCGGCCATGCCCATGATAGCAGTAGAGAAGAGGGCAGATTGAGAGGTAATAAGGAGGCAGACTAGAAACAACGGGTCGCTCTTGCAACGAGAGGAAATCCCAGGCCAAGGCCCAGGAGTGTTCCCAGAGCAGTTGGTTGCAAAAGGAAGGTGGGATGTGATGACAGGGACCGGGGGCCCCGCGGAGGGGAGAATGCCCACGGTGGCTCTAAGTAGTGGGTGAGGAAGCCAGATGACCCAGCCCCACCCAACCCCCTCTGCAAATCCTGCTTAGTTCAAAGAAGACAGGATTTGTGCATTTCTCTTCTGAAACATCCACACAACTATTTTGGGTCCTCGCTTAGTACCACGGCCAGAGTGTGGGGGCTGCAGGATGAGAACCCACAGTGTGGGAAGGCCCTGCCGTGGCTTCAGAGTTCTTCACTGAACCTAAGGCGTGCGTGGAGTAATTAAAAACAAAGTTTATCATTATGCGGCCCACGAACAGGCCTGTCCAGATTCGCTGTCAGTTCCTTTCTCCCTCTCTATGTAGCCATCTTTCTTTCTTGTGTTTAAGAAAAAAAAAATGTTTTTGATATTAATTAAGTTACATGGCAATTTCCTCCCCCTAATTAAAGTGGAACCTTTTCACAGGACACTTTGAAGTGCAGCTCTGTGGATAGAAGGAACTTTTCATCCTCCGCCAAAGCTCTGTGCTGTCTCTTCATATTGTTCACTTCAGTCAGAATAAAACTCTTTCTGATAATGAAGGGAAAAGCATTTAACTTTTTCCAGCTATCACACCGTCAAGTTGGCCTGGAGTGGGATGTGGGGAGCCTGCCCGAGCCTTGGCTTCAGGCAGCATGAGGGGCATCTGGGAAGGGGTGCAGGGGGTGGTGGGCAGGGCTGGAGGTGAGTGACGGAGACAGAGAGAGGACTGAGAGAGTGGTAACACCCTGCTCCCGGGACACCACTCAGCTCCATCAATCACCGTTTTGCGGCAAGCTCTAATATCCTCAGTGAAAGGTGCAGTAGTTGGATTCTGAGTTCTTCTTTTCTCATCTCCAAAGCAAGTTTCCATGCTTTGTCTGGGCTCAGATGACCCTCTGAGACTCCCAGAGATGGAACAATGACCGTTGCCTAAGAAAGAAGGCAGAGAGGAGAGCGAGAGAGTGGAACATGGGGAGCAGGGGAGAGGAGAGACAGAATCTGGAAAGGAATTGGTCTCTCACTCTGGGAAACTCCTGTGGCCAAGAGGTTGTTTATGACTTTTCAAAACCCCGCTGGCTCCTCTCATTTGCTCTCCCTTCCCTCCAAGCTCTCTTCCGCTCTCAAGCTCCTCTAATGCCCTAGAAGTGAGGGAAGGAGAAGAAGGAGTCTTGTCCCCTCCCTGCCCAGAAACCAATTTCTCAAGAAAACACCCCGGGGAGGAAGCAGAGGGCACTGTGTTTTATCTGTGAATCTTACTGCTAGTGTTTTCCCTGTAGGTATCGACAGCCAGTAAAACACATATCACAGATGGAACCAGAAACAGCCCCTGTGTGTCCACCTCCTCCCCGCCAAGATGCTACCAGCCCAGAGTGTCAGACGCTTTAATTGGATTATTGCTGCTTCTCCAGCTGTCTCAAGGTGTCTCCCAAATAGCTCCAAAGCCACAGACAAAGGCAAATGGAAGAGGCATGTGAGGGGGGCAGAGAAGGATTGGAGGTTCCCTTCCACTGGTCCTCCTTAGCGGCTGCGTGTCTTCGGCCTCAGGCCAACAAGGCGGGAGCAGGTTCTCAACAGGATGTCTCAACTTCCTGCCCGGCCTGCAAGCCATGTGTTCCTAGAGCCCTGCCCATGGGAAATGGGTGCCATTGGGGGGGGGTGGGGGAGAGGGACAGGAAGGGCAGGGTGTTGTAGCTGAGGTGGGAAGGTAGTTGGGATTTTCCTGATATCCTGTGGCTTAATTCACTAACTTTGACCCAACCCCACTCATGGGTACAGCCCCTGCTCCTGGATGGGAGGCATCAGGCTCAGTGGTAGGAAGGAAGACAGAGTCCAAGGTGCCAGAGTGTCAGAGGTCCCACCTGGCAGGAAGCAGCCATATGCACGTGCAGGTAGGCAATGGTCATGTGGCATAAGTGAACATAAAGAAACGACATGCTCTAGGAGCATCGGGAAGGCAAACTTGATTCCAACCTGAGGAGATCTGATTCAAGCCTCATGGGCGTACGATTTAGCTGCCTAGATCACACCTGGGAGGGTAGAAAGATGGCAAAAGGCATGTTCCAGACAGAGAGGCAATACACGGACGATGTCGACGAGGGACGTGCCAGTACCCCAGCATGTCTGAGGTAGTTTAACTCTGGGATGTGTTGTTGCAGGCAGGGAGGCATCACAGACAGGCAGCAGCAATTGTACGGGGACTTGTGTGCCTGGCAGAGGAGAGTGGACTTTCTCCTTTGTGTCCTGGGAACAGGGAAGCCTTACAAGGTATGGAGTACTGAGATTAGAATGATATTCTAGAGGAACACTTCTGTTCCTTTCTGGTTCACACATCCTAACCCTTTATTCCTGCCACATGGCTTGCCGTCCGAAACGCTAACAACACTTGAACACTTGAGCGTGTGGCTAAGGAGAAATCTAGAGCTGTGGCACGAGCTTCCCCTACCTCTGTACAGGGCCTCTGGCTTGTCCAACGCTGCCCCATGGATCATTTCAGCAAAGCCCCAACAGAGCAGGGCACAGATGCAAGAATCAGCTTTTCCCAAGGACCTTTGGTCAGGTGCCATCCCAGCCCTGTCCCTAGCCATGCTGACTTTCATTAGGTGGGTGTATAATAACACAACCCAATATACAAATACCACAAAGGGAGTTTGCAGGAAAAGAGTGATGAGAGCAAGAGAAGGATACTGTCAATCTGAAAAGGCTTCCTGAAAGATGTGCCCTTGTGATTGAGATCTCATAGGTAGTAGTGAAATGATTTGGGAGGACATAAAAAGGGGAGGTGATGCAGGAAGGAGGCTCGTGAAAATGGGATAGGAGGTGTGACCGTAGGGAGGGCACGATGCATTGGGAGGAGGCACAGGTGGGTAGGTTGCAATAGGACTTGAAGGTGGAGATGCCAGTCAATGGGGCTGAGAAGTCCAGGTGAGGGAGGACCATAGAGTAATCTGCAAATAATGGTCCACCAGTGACCTATCATCCCGAGCTCTTCCTCTTCCACCTCTACCCAGAGTGGAGGCAGCCTCCCCTCTTATGCCCTTGGGGCACAGCTTTGCAGATAGATGAGAGTGGACCCCCACTGGTGGATCTGGATCAGTCATTGTACCCCCCTAAGGCTGCCAAGGGCAGGAAAGGTGTTCTGACCCTGGCAAGTGGCCCTGCTGAGCCAAGTGATAGAGGTTATATACGTATATTCATTCATTGGTTAGGCAGTTAGGTCCAAGGGATAACTGTGTGATAATCTGTGCTTTCTGTATTTTGGCACTAAATCTGTACTGGCCTGCTGGGAGCCAGGAATGGGTTTTAGGAGTGTTCTGAATACCTGGGAACTTCCTTCCATAGTATGGCTTCACGGGAGAATACTTTCTTTGACAAAGGCAACAAACTCTATCTGGATGAATAACTAAGTAACAAAGTTAGCTTCACATCTATGTCGAGCTTTAATATTTTTTAAAAGACCTCTACATACCATTTAACATTCACAGAACCTCTATGAAGACTGCAGGGTAGATATTATTATACCCATTTTACAGATGAGGAAACAAGCTCAGAGAGGTTAAGTGATTTCCCCCAAATCCCACCGCTCCTAATTACAGAGCAAAGGCTCCATCTCTGACCTTCCGAAGCTAAGTCAAATGTACTTTCTTCCACAGACACGGTCCTCATGAATGCTAATTCCTCTCTACCAGGATGAGGGACAATCTGTGAATACTAGGACCCAACACCTAATTCTGATTGCAGGCTTTCCTAAAGGCTGGGTCTTTAGCGCTGATGAAAGCCAGATTCCAGCCGCCAGCCGTAGGAGACACCTGCAGGCGTTCCAGCCAACCCAGAGACCTAGAAAGAAAACCCAAGCATTCTTAACCTTTAAAAAGATCTTAGCCTGTGGACAGATAAATTAACTCCAGGGCTCTGGGGAGATTAAACCTTATTTTATGGTTTGCTTGTTAAAAACGCATAACTCCAAATCTCACCAGAGATTGCAATTAAGATAGCACAGGGCTAAAGCTATATGAGAAGTATTATTTACTCCTGGCTCCCTGCAAAGACCAAAACGACAATGGGCTTTTCCATTCCATAACCTGCAGTCGATTTGAAGCCACCTGCCTTTGTACCTAAAATGCTTTAGAACACGTGCTTCTCCTCTCCAGCGTGGCTGCGGCCACAGTTCTGTTATCCTCTGTGGTTGCCCAAAGTAACCATAAAAGCCCAAGTTGAAACAAAGTTTCCAGGGCATTAGTGTTCAAGAGACACCAAGAACACTTTTTACCATCTGCTCTTTGGCTGTTCCCTCTTGAGGGGCTCTTTTTCCTGAATGCCTGAATTGTACAAGCTCCAAATAGCTCCCTGATTTCTAGCAAAGTCCAAGGAAAAGCCAGGTCCCTCCAAAGCAGACTGATCTCCAGTAAAATGTGCCCAAGAGGGAACCTCTGTGAGCCTTCTCAACAACTGTGGTTAATTTCACAGATAGGCACACAGATTTTTCTCTCCTGAGGTTCTGTGAAAAGTTGGTTACTTTGTGCAGAGACAGCAGCAAGAACTGTTTAGATTACTCTTTCTTGGGTCCGTTTTACTTCTTGGGAGCAACAGTTCATTTCCCTCCCCCCCCCCCCCCCCATCTTCTGTATGTACAGAAGAGATACATAAGGAATGAGAGCCTTTCTCTGAGCAATCCCTTGGGTATTGCAGTGCATTGCTGATCTGTCTCAAACTTGTTTTTTCTATCTTAAAACTTACGTGGGACATTTGACTAATATTCAAATTCCAGACTGCATTCTGGAGTGACTCAACCAAATGATCTTAAAATGAGGAAATTTGGAGTTGCCGGTGTAAACAACACTAAATAGAAAGAACACTAAACAGGAGAACTGGATTGTTTTTTTTTTTTTAATTGCTAACATAGTAGGCAGTTTTATTAGGATGAAAAGTACACTAAGACCACTGATTTTGGGGGATGCTAGTTCACATTTTATTGGGGGCCTTTCCTTTGTTACAGGGTTCTAAAGAAATGTTATTATTTGGATAAAGAAAGCCCCCTTAAGGTGATTAAATCTGAAAGAAACAAGTAATAAAAATTAAGAAAGTATAGCCGAATTGGTAACATAGGTCTAGTCACTGGAGGAAAGTGATCTTATTTTTTAGGAAGTAAATTTATAAAAAAAATAACAAGTAAAATAAGTAAGCAACACAAAATTGCTGAGTGAATTGGGAATCCCTGTTACTTGCATCAAGGTTCCTATTTTCTTTTTTCCTTTTCGGATTTTTATTTAAATTCTAGTTAGTTAACATACGATGCAATACTGGTTTTCAAGACTAAGGAGAACTGGATTTTTGAGTAATCCTTACCACGCCCTAGCCTCTCCAGTTCCATGTACTCGAGGCATCTTGCTGGTTGTTAAATGCCCCTTTGCAGAAGAAGAGATGTCATAATGAACTGTGTCAAGCATGTTAGAATTGCTTCGTAAGCATCAGCCCTGTTAAATGTCAGGACTAGTCACACAGCTAGTCAGAGGCGGGACCCAGAGTCAAAAGGAGGTCTGCCGGACACATGAGCCCAGGCTTCTAACCACTGCGTGTGGCACCTCCCTGCACAGAGCCCTGCAGCTCTATCCTACGAGCTTCTTACAGGCAAAGGAAAGACCTCATGCTTCCTATGAGAAGTAAACCTCCCAACTCGTTCCCTCTCTGTCCACTGGGTTAATGCCCCAGCCCCTGAATTACACAGAAATTCTCGACCAGCCCTGCATTTCTTTCTCCCTTTCTCTGGTGATTATCTGGGGCTGATTTGGCCAAACTTCTAGGTCTGTTGCCTAGCAAGTCCCAACACATCTGGAGTCCTGCTGTTACCTCGATTGCACAGCTGTCTACAGCAAAGATGCAATCATCAGAAAGCTGCTGCCCAATGGAAATCCAGAGAGCAATCTTTATATGGATCAGCTCTTTATACCTTTGTGTGGATTTCACTTCTCACTCACAAAGACAACGGGCTGGTGAGTTAGCAGAGTTCACACTGAGATGTGAGCGGCTTTATAACCAGCATGAGGAAGATTTCCACAGAAAAACCTCTTCTTTCCTGGTGACAAACCTGAATTTTTGCTAAGGGGGGAAAAAAAGCTCTCTGAGAGCATTTGTGTGGACCCAAGGGCTTTGAAATGGAAAAAAAAAAAAAAAAAAAAAAAAAAAGCCAGAAGATTCCTCTGAGGCAAAGAGATACGCACCAAATAGTGCAGGCCCCAAATTTAGGTTTTGCAGACCCTCACAGTAAAAGTTTCCAAAAGCTTAAGGAGGCAGAGGCAATTTGAAGCTTTAATATATATATTTTATGCACTAGGGTAGAGGATATTGTTTTGGGAGTGGGGAAGATTGGAGCCTGCAGTGAAAGTAAATGAAGCAAAATCTGTGCTGGAGGTATGGATAAAAACCAGGAAAAAAAATATCAGATAGAAAGAAAGAAAAAGAAAGAAAGAAAGAGGAAGAAAGAAAGAAAGAAAGAAAGAAGCAAAGCAAAACTGACCAGCTTATTTAGCTCCCAAAGGAGAGAAATGTTTCAGAAAAGAAGAAAGTGACAAGAGTGAGCCCTGTCATCTCCTAGTCTATTAATCAGGCCTCTCCATCAGCTGACAGTATCCCAGACAAAGGCCATTGATGTTTAAAATGGCGGCCGCAGGCATGCAGGATCCTGAAGTGCCTTCTGCATCAACAAAGACCAATGTAATTAGACCCAATACTGAACCTCAGAATGTCAAAACTGGATGGGACCTTAGAAGCCCTCTGGTCCAACCCCCTCATTTTGCAGTTGAGGAAACTGAGGCCCAGAGGTCACGAGGCTGGTTGATGCAGAGCTAGGAACAAGAACCCAAACCTTTGCATCTGCCTGCTGTTCCCTTTCATGCCACAAAGACAACCCATACTCTACCGTGTTGTAATTATTTGAACACAGGTAATCTCTGGATACTAGGGGATTATTTTTTCTTTATTATATATCTGATGAAGTAGAGATCACCAATGATTTATTTTTTTAAATTGAGGTAGAATTGCTATTTAACATGTTATATAAGTTTCAGGTCTACAACATAATGATTTGATATTTGTATCTATTAATTACATTAGCAATTTCATTCCTGTGTGCTTGGTGTGTGTATTTAGTTACACTGTGCTTCCAAAATGCAAGTCTCTTTATGTGAAGGCCAAAAAGGTGAGTCACTGAGCTAAGCTGAGGATTCCTTCCTTCCCTGGGCACTGTCAATGACCTAATTTATTAATTTTACCTCCCTCCCAGTTTAGAAACCTGGACACAACTGGCTTCACATTAGCTGTCAGTGTTGTCATTCACACTTGTATCGATGATCCTGAGCTCTGACAACTTTCCTTATTTTTAGACCTAAATCCTATCTTATAATATAAATATCACACTCTAGGCAGGGCACCATTGAGCAATTATTGCACTTCCCAGGTGAGGTGACTTTCTTGGCCTTAACTCTTCAAGGCAGCACCTGAGATGTGTTCTAATCACTGAGAGGCACTGGGGCAGAAGTTTATTATACTATTAAATACTGCAGGAAGACGAAGACACCTGTTCCTTTGGCAGATTGCCAGATGCTTCCCTCCAGAGAGAAAAATGAAGGTGGGGTGGCTCTAAGTGCAACGAAACTACACCGTGCTGTAGGAACCCATAACAAGGGGGATCTATCCCAATGGAGGAGGTCAGACAATCTTCCTGAATTTGCTCAGTGCTTTGCAATTTCCAAATGTCTTTCATCTGCACTGTTGTACCAACCCCCATGATGGCATTTGGATTTTTACCTGAAAGTTAGAATATTGGATGATGTCCTGTGTAATGGATTTTCAGAACTCTCACTATACAGATGAGGAAACTGAGGATTGGAGAGGAGAGGTAACATGGACAGAGCTGGTATTCAAATTCGGATTTTCTACTCCCTCCCCCCATTACTCACACAACGTGGATTTTCTCCATGCCCCAACAGGTTAGGTCTGGCAAGAGTGAGGTTCTTAGCTTCTTTACTTTAATTCATTGATTCAACATTTGTTTCATTAATAGCAATAGAATGCCAGCGAGGGACCTAAAACATTGTGTCGTGCTCAGAAGTACAGCAATCACTAGCTTCCTTACCCTCTAGGTCCAAAGAACCATTCTGTCTGTCAACTTCCACGATTATGGATGCTTATGAATTCAAGGTGGGTATCTGAAAAGATCTTTCAGAAAGGAAATGGTAGAAGGGTTCAGGAAAAGCATCCAAGTCATAGTTTCCAATCTGCTTTATCAAGAGAACTCTAATGCTCTTTGCCCTTCACCCTCTATCCCGCCTTCATGCTCAGCTACCCCCACACAGCCTCGCATGGCCTGCCTCCACATATGCCCCACATATACTACATGCAGTGACACACACAGGTGCACACGTGTGCAGATCCACACACAGTGTCACACACAGGTGCACACGCATACAGATCCACATGCATGACACACACAGGTACACGTGTGTGCAGATCCCGCATAGTACAGTGTCACACACAGGTGCACACACGTGCAGATTCACACACACCACACACAGTCATGTACAGGCACACACGTGTGCAGCCTCTTACACTCCTTGGCTGGCACTGTCCGTCTTCGTGTCCCTTAGTTCCCGTCACATTCTGGTCCCTGAAGCTCCCCTGCTCCCCTTCAGGGTCTTGGTCTGCTAAGACTGCACCATGGGGGCAGTGTGCATAGCCTTGAGCCAGGAACACCGCAGAACAGCTGCCTGTCCCCAGGCTAACGTGCCAGCGCCTCCCACAACTCCCCAACCCCTTCTCCCTGCATACTCAGCAATCACTCCAACCTCCGCGTCACACTTTCCTGGCGCTCCCTCTGACAAGTTTATCAAGTTGAGGGATGACACTGTCAACGGGCACATAAAAAAAAGGAAAAAGAAGGGAGAGAGGGGGGAAGAAAGCCCAGAGCCTCCCTTGGTGCTGCAAGGAGACATTCCCACACCGCCAAGGTCATCATGGTGGGCTAGGAGAGGCATCCTCATTCCTCACCATTACTTGCTTCTTAAGTGAGCCCCCCCCAGTGGGCCCCTGGTGTGGCTCCCTCCAGTAGCCTGGGGTGGGGGAGCACCAGGCTTCGGGAAGAGGTTGCTTGGTAAGACAATGGCTGAGCCGATAATGCCAGCAAAGTCATGACACCAGGGACCTCTTACAATTTTAAGATCCAATCAACTTTAAAATATTACCGGCTAAGGCGGATTTGAGCAGGGGCTATAGCAAACAATTGATCCCGGTATATTTACTGAGAGTACAGGCGCCCTGCTGAAATATTAATCCAGGATGGGGGGTGGTAGGGAAGGGGAGGGGCATTAGGGCGGCCCGAGCTCTTCCTAAAAATCCTTTGACCATCTCTGAGTATAATTAGAGAAATGCAGATGATATTTTTTTACATATGTATTTATTCTATTCTTTATAAAACATTGCAAGAGTCAGCAACTTACAAAGAGACCTGCCTCCCTTCTCAGCTCTCCCCTCCCCGCCTCCCCCCACCCCCACTCCCTGACTCTGCCCCTCACCTAGGCTCTGAATCTTCTCCACTAGTTGTCTGGAACTCCCCTGCCTGGGATTTAGCCCCTCCCACTTTCTATACCTCACACCCCTGCCCCCCCCCCCCCAATCAGTGCCTTTCCTGTCATTCCCTACAGGTTCTACAACCTCTGGCCCCATGACATTCAAAATGAGGGCCAGGCTCCCATGTCATAATGGAGGCAGGAGGTGAGAACAAGGGAGGACAGAAACCGGTATGATATGGAGCAATTTATCCAGCACACATGTCTGAGGGAAGGACATCAGACCCTGCCGCTCCCCGCTGCCCTTGGAAGCATCAGTAACCTCGAGAGAGCTGATGCCCCCAGCATGGGCTTGCAATGTGGCCACGAGAAGGATGAGGAGACAAGCTCTCTCCTGGTGGAGCAGAACCTATTGTTTGCAGTTAATGGGAGCGGGGAGAGAGGCCAGCCCTGTGGAAGGCTGAGAAATCCCAGTCACTGACAGGCTGGACCTTCGTCAGAGGAACCCCATGGAACTTGAGGTTCACGGTGAGCTGGATGGAAGGAAGACAGACAATCTGCTGGAAGGAAGGCAGGCGCCCAGGGCCCAGGGCAGGAGCCAGAACAACTCCTTCGCGCAGTAGGGGCCCCGGGAGAAAATCCCGTTCATCTTCCTAGCAAGCAGGATCGCTGGGTTCTCTTCTGTTACAAGCGCTGGTTTCTTTTTAAAGATCTGTTTGACGATACTTGCTTTTAGCATTTCACATTTGGTTTGGAGACCGTGGTCTACTGGCTCCTTAAAACTGCCATGTGCTGCTCTCACATCTCTGTTATTCCCTTGTCCTGGAACGTCTGGCTTTGTAAAGAACGCCTCTGCAGCCTTTTGAGTTTAGGTCCAAAGTCAGGCTTTCCGTGAAGTTTTACTGACCCTCCTCAGACTGAGCTCCTCATTCCCCCTTCTTGCATTTCCCCAGCACACTGTTTAGATTTTGTCTACAGTAACCATCACATTGAATTATAACTGCTCTTGCCTGTCTCTTCCTTGGATTGTCAAC
The DNA here is from genome assembly GCF_027475565.1 of Acinonyx jubatus. NCBI lineage: Eukaryota > Metazoa > Chordata > Mammalia > Carnivora > Felidae > Acinonyx > Acinonyx jubatus. The sequence goes on along the minus strand of NC_069390.1, from coordinate 100,613,121 downwards.
TCCTTGAGGACAAAGACCTATCTCTACACCCCCTAGGTCCTTATGTGGTGCCTAGCGTATAGCTGATGTCCAAACATGCTGGATATACAGAACAAGGCCGCTCATCTTCCCTAAGTCATTGCCGGGAAGAGATGTTTCCTTCTAAGTCAATTAATCTATCCAGGAGCTTTGGGTCACTGAAAAAAACGATCAACGTGAATCATAGGAAATGACTAACATTCAAACGTTTTTAGACCTACAAAAATGGCAATTTCATGTGGTCCAACCAAATCCATGACATAGATTCCCTCAAGGAGCGAAGGCATAAGAGGAAGCCAGCATTTGCTACGCACCAACTGTGTGAACATCATCTTGCTTGGTTTAATCCTCATTTAATTCTGCTTCCAGAGAAAAAAATTAATCTCAAAGGCACAAAATATTTAAATGCTGAGTTGGACAGTACCGTAGGACAGTGGGATGGGAAAAGAGAATTATTTGGATGGTGAGGGCTTCATAATGAACGTGGGCTTCAGCCAGCCCTGAAGGGCAGGGTTCTCAGGTTCTCAGTCCCAGTAGGTGGCCTTCTCCTTCTTCCCATGGCTTCATCCATCATGGCACTCCTCCCAGGGCTTCTTGCAATTCATTTACTCATCCATTTCCATCCTACACGCTGGGTGGGTCCCTCCAATGACAGGGGTCTCATCTCATTCATCCTGTATACCTCTGCCCAAAGTGATGCCTAGTAGTCTGCTGTACTCAAAAGTTTGCTGGGAACCCATACAGAAAGAATATTGCAGTAGACTCCAGCAATGAATGCAAGGATTTCTCAGGATCTCGTGATTCCCTACCAGTAGACCTGTGTGCTGACAACACCTCAGGAGTCTGGGGCTCAACAGGGCTGAACCAGGCAGGAAGGAGGATGAGACCCAGGAGGGATTACAATTCCAAATAAGGGTCACTAGACATTTCAACTTTTCCATTTCCTCTTTCCCTGGCTGGTCTGCATGGTTCGTTCATAAACCCTCAATTCCAGACCATAGAGTTGGCCCTGTTAGGGGCCAGAGGTGCTGAGGGAAGATGCACAATATACTCGTAGTGACATCTGCCATTTGGTGAGCACTCAGGGATGGGTACTATTATCCCAGTTTTATAGATGGAGAAGTCATATGCCTTGCCCGAGGTTACAGGCTAGAATTCCGGGTGTCTCTGGTTTTTTAGATCTGTACTCTAAATCATTAAGTTGTATCAGTACAAAATCCAGATTGTTTCCGATTTCTCAGACTGTCTGGCATTGTCAGGGCCAGAAGTGCACCCCGGAGTCTTCTGTGGTTCTGATTCCCTGCCCCCAGCCCTTGGGACAAGTCAGGCAGGCATTTTAGCAGTCTTGGTTCCTCCCCAAGCCCGGCCTCGTGCCAGGTCTTGGAGCCTTTCATTCATCATTCTCGATGAGGAATTAACTCATTGGGGTTGATTTATGGAGATAGGCAGGAGCTTCTTCCAGCAGAACCTGTGCGGCTCTCTCTCTCTTGATTTCTTGCCCCTCCCTGTCCCTGAAGCACACTGGCATTGAAGCTCATCTTGAATCCTATGAGCTTGTGGACTCATTGCAAATTTAAGCATGTGCCCTCTTGACCCTCAGGATTATGTGTTTTTCTCCTTCTTGATCTTTAAGGAGATGTATCTCTAAGGGGAAGGCACAGTTTCACCCAGAGGAGATGGAGGTTGCAGAGAGAACAAACCTGCATATACTAAGAGCTCCCTTCCACCATCTGAATGACAGTGAAGACACATCTTGTCAAATTACCGCTTCAGTCAAACAGGCTCACCCTCACCAACGTTGACAACAGAATGATTTCACATAAAAAAAAAAAGAGTGAGAGACCGGGAAATAAACCTCGGGTTATTAACGGGGCTCCCATTTCACTGAGCTGATACGGGTTCCTGTGTCTTCTCATGCAGTCCTCCAGATAGCTATGAGAGAGAGGTTCAGGTTGTGACTGTGTCCAAGATGCTCTGCTAGCTGAAATGAGAGCCCCGTGGAGATGACAGGCCACCGCGAGCTAGGTAATGTGGGGACAATGGTAGTTAGTGGGCTCCACCACAGGCTGTCCTAACTTCTCATGGTGGCTCCTCCTCCCTAGTCACAGGGCGGGCACAGAGCTCTCTGTGCCCCTGGACTAGTAACTGTGATTCAGCAGCCCCAGGTGTCATGCTCTTTCAAGATGTTGGGGCTGCCATGGAAGCAGAGAAACGAAAAACAGAGACGGAGTCAAGGCCAGCCCCTAGGCACAGTAAGGGCATCGCCAAAGCTGGTGTGAACGAAAGGACGGATGAGGTGGGGAGAGTGTAGAGCTGAGAGCAGGACTGAAACAGTGGATGGGCTGCCACCAAGGGTGAGCTGAGGAAACAGTGGTAGAGGAGAATCCACACTGGGTGCCGGTGACGTGGGACGAAGAAGGAAGGGTGAGGGAACTCACACACTTGATCAGCAGCTCCATATGTAGAACAGCACTGGGCAGATGACGGCCTTTTCAAAGTCTTATGGGTTCCATCCTCGTGGGTGTGCCTTTCCCACATCTAAAGAGGGGCACCCAAAGCTCTGTTCCACTGGGAATATGTCATTGGGCCCTGGGTGAAGCAGCTCTTGCCACACTGAAGTTTTTATCATAAAGATCATTGCTGACTCCACCAGATCCATCTGCCTCGTTTTTATGCTGGCCTCCCATAAACTCGTAATTCTAGATGCTTTTAAATCTGTTTTACCAGTCTGGATGCTGACTCCCTGTCTATTCCTGACATCAAGCTTTTGATTTGGCAAACTTGATTTCTGATTTCTTGCCTGTATCCATATTTTCACAACTCTTTGCTCCTAGTCACAAATCACCTCTTCTAGATCCAGTGTATTTCAAGCGATTCTTATTTTACGACTACTCTGGGTCCGATATGATAGAGGGCATGTGATACCAGCCCTCCACTGAAGATATACCGTTTCCGTAAGTCCAACTTCACTAGCAGGTACTCATTATCTTATAAACCATAGACATCTGGGCTTGGGAGAGACTTCAAAGATACCCAATTGGATGCCTCTCTGGTTTGCAAATGCCTTATTATATTAATTATTTCAAAATAATAAAAGTTAACATTAACGGACTCGGCTAAACCCTTTCCATATATTACTTCATTTAATCCTAGCATCAATTCTGTGAGGAAAAAACTGTCATCACCGCGGTGTAGTTTAGGAAACAAAGCCCCTGTGCTTCATCACCGTCCCACACTGACACCACTTACTATTGGTCCTAAACTTCCACTTGGACGTTTCCAATCGAGACATGGAGAGGAACTCAAGGCCTCTTGGGACATTCTGCTCCACCTTTGGCAGCTCTGACCTTGAGAAAGCAGCTTCTTACGTTGAACCGAAAACCCTGTCTATAATTTTTACCCATGGCCCTGGTTTTATACCTCAGTAAGACGGAGAAAAGCTGACAGCTCTCCAAATACCACATCTCACAGGGCTCTCTTAAAATTTGCAAGGCATCTCCAGGTTCAACTTCTTCTCATATGACTGTTTTTCACGCTACCTGATTGTTCCAATTTGCCTTCCGTTGTGGCACCTGGGTAGGGCCCTAATAACTGTATTGTAAATGTAATGATATACTCCACTGTACATTTTTTGGTTTCTACCATTTGTTTTCCCTCTTGTGCTAGACTTTATAGGCTAAGCAAAAGACGTATAAGACAAAGTCCTTGCCCTCAAGCTAAAATTTTATTGTTTCTGGGATAAGAAACAATAAGGCAGTATATTTAGTAAACTATACATTGTGTGGCTCTGACTATGGGCATGACAGAAAAGCCAACAAGGGGGACAGAAGAAGGCAGGAGCCATAGGGGAAGGCTTCTTGCAGGACTTGTGGCTTCCCGGGGTTTCTGTGCTGAGTAGCTATAGAACAGCAGAACAGAGGGTGTTTGGGTGGTAAAGTGCAGGGTTACAGCTCTGGTTGCATGTTGAAGGTAAAAAGGAGAATGGCTATATAGGGGGTTTGGGAAATGAGGCTGGGGAAGGGCCAAAATTTAGATGGAGATGAGAATGGGGATGGGGAGATCTTGAATATGAAGCTAGATGATTTATATACACGGGGACATGGAATCAGTGAGAGAGAAGGAGGTCATTCTAAGGGCATTTTGTTCAGTCCAGCCTTTCACATGCCTAAAATTTCTCTGCAGGGCACCCTGTCCTAATTTCTATCACGATTCCAATTTACCCCCAGCTGGTTTCTCTGTCTCTGTCGATTTCAATCAGAGCCAGCCCCTTTTCCTTTCCCTTGCCTGCATCCTACTCTACCTGGAAAGTGCTGTCTTACCGCAGTTACTCCTCACTTCCTGCCAGGATTACTGCTCTGAGATACCTGCCTGCCTCCTGCCAGAGCTCCCTCCACACAACCACAAGCTACTGCACGAACCTAACGTAGCACTTCCTCCTTGGTCTCTCCCATTGCCTCTCCAGCATCTTTAGAACGAAGTCATGCTTCCTGCCCACTTTCCAGCCTCATTTCCAGTGACATGAACCCTATGGTCAGGAGTACCAAAAACTTTTTAATTGCTTATTTATTAAATTAATAAATTGCTTGTTTGATTGCTTATTTATTTATTATTGCTTATTTATTATATTCTCTCTCATTTTCTTGGCCTTTCTGTTCGTTACTCATTCTCTGCAGAACACCTCTCACCTTGTAATAATATCCTTCAAGATTCAGCTTAGTGTGGCCTCCAGAGACCCTTCCGTGGCCCATCTGAGCTGAATTAGGTGACCCTCCGCTTCCAGAGTGTCCTGTGGCATTTCATGATCAGTTCAGTGTTCTGAGTACAAGTGCGCACCTGCTGTACTAAGCAAGAAGCAATAGAAAACAAGTAGGTTATTTTCACTACTGAAAAGCCAAAGACTCAAAGAATCCGTCCTGGAGAAACCAGCATTGAGAAACAAGCAGGAATCCAGTGAAACTCAAAAGTCTGGCTGCAAGAACCACAGAAAAGGTCATGCTATAGATGCAATCTGTTTTGTGTACGTTCACTACCCTGGGGACAGATGTGACCTCCCAATGTTCCCACTATGACACAGGGATATTTAGGAATGCCCACTCGTGGGGCAATTTTAAATGAGGGGATACCGATCTTCAGTCTTCTACTTTCTTAATTTACACTGATGTAATTAAAGCCTGCCTTGAGGCAGGGGGATGGATGAATTGACTCCTGAATCCTGAGGAGTAACTCCATCTCAGCTATGAATGCTGCAAACTCGGGAAACCAATCAGACTGCTTTGGAACAGTCCTCCAGCTTCACAGAGTAGTTGAAAGAAAGCTCAACAGGAAGCCGTCAGAGTAAACAACGAGACGATGCTTAATAAACAATTTCCAGCATTTTGTAGCTGATAATAATTGCTCACGTAAGTCTCCCGAAGCTTTAATTTGGTAGGTCTGTAATCAATGGCAGTTTTCTCCCTGAGGTAGGGAAAGGCTGAGTGACAGAAAGAATTGCAAGCTCCTGTGTGATGCCAGTCCCCGGAGCTGAAGGCAGGGGGAGAGAGCCTTCTTGGCTTGCACATGGATGGCAATGCGAAGTGGAGGAAGGCTGAATCTAGATTCAGGGGAGCACAGGAAAAGACTGCGAAATGTAGAGACGGGACGCATTTATCGGTAGAGATGGCTACCTTTTCTGTGCACTCGGCTTCCCTCAACTGGTTCCCCAGTCAGCTCCCCGAGGCTCCGCTTAGAGAAGATACCGTTCAGAGTTAGGAGGTTTAAACTCCCCCAAAGAATCCTAGCAAATCCGCATCCTGCCTGTAAAACTTCATCTGGTCCTTGCATGCGTATAACTCCCCTTAATTAACTGGCCCTGATCTCTTAGATTCAAGTACGTGTCTTATATTCAAATAACACCTGGTTTCCAGCTTCTCCCTCCAGATTAGCTCTTTATCCATCTCTCCCCATCTCTTCAGGGGCTGCTGACTACCTTCACTTGGGCACTCCACATAACCACATGAATCATTCATATTCTGAAGGGACCCCACACCACCAGGACATGAGTTCACATCCACCATCAACTGGCATCCAACGCAGCTCCTGAGTGAAACCACTCACTTCTAGCTAGGATGGCACCATGGCATGTAAATTGTTCTATGTCTGGCCACCAGGTACCTGTGCAGGTCTTACGCTCATCTTAGATGTAAGACTGTAGTGCAGCCCCAGCACCCACTCTACCAGCTTAGCACCAAACTCATATCAGATTTTGCTGATGGGTTTTCAGGAAGGGTCAGTGCCATGTTTTCTCCCCAGAAACAGCCTCACAGTGGGCAGAGGAGGACATTACTTACATGGTGTGCGTTGGATGGTACCAGGCAGACCCACCTATTCCCAAATAGCTCTCTCACATTTCTGTTCAGTGCCTAGAATTCCTCCGTCACCCAGAGGGAGTCATGGTGTTGTGGGAGAAATGGCACATCTAACAAATATCCCATCAGAGCCTAATTTGTGCCAGGCTTCGTGCTACTTTCTGGGGATACGATGATGAACAAGTATTCCTGGTCCCTGCCCTCACGGAGCAAACAGTGTGTAGGCACAGGATTTGGATTTAAAAGATCTACCTATCTTTGATTCCTGGATCTGTTCTTTCTGTCCTTGTGACCTTGGACAGGTCATTTAACTTTATTCTGCTTCTTGTAGGAAGCAAATAAAAATAATCCAGAAGCTTCTTGACCATCCTAAAGCTCTGTGCACATATTAATTACTGTTGATCTCCATTTATTCAGTCTTTGAAGACTTTTTACCTTCCCAAACCAAGTTTTAATTTCAAATACCCATGGGAGGTGTAAAATTTTATGAATATTAGCTAACATTTCATAGGTTAGAAACTGAAAACAAATATCATGGAACAACCTAGAATGATTAATCTTAGAAAAATTTAGAAGCTACTGAGATGAAGAAGTGATCATCTCTTTCCCCTGATATTCAAATAAATCTCCTGTAACCCCTTTCTGGATCCAATACCCAACAATGGCAGATTGAAGATTTAGTGAGCCACCCACTTGCACACAGCTTCTGTTTGTTTATTTATCTATCTAACAAATATCCCATCAGAGCCTAATTTGTGCCAGGCTTCGTGCTACTTTCTGGGGATGCGATGATGAACAAGTATTCCTGGTCCCTGCCCTCACGGAGCAAACAGTGTGTAGGCAGAAACGTCAGAGCTCAGAGGAGCAAAGTGGAACGTGATATGGGAACGTACAAAAGGTATGTAACCAAGACAGGTGAGATCAGAAAAGATTTTCTGGAGGAAGGCTGTCAGAGAGTCTGTGAGCAGAGCAGAGCAGGCAGGCGGACGTGGGAGAGGAGGAGACAAGAGTTTTCTAGATGGAGTAAACAGTATGGTGAGAGTCTACAGGCAAGTGAAATAAGATTTGAGAAATTAAAAGATAGTTCAGTGCAGATGAAGCACGGAGGTCGAGGGAGAGAATGCTGAGAGGTAAGTGGAATCTGTGTTAACAAGGATATCTGTGTGCTCTAGTAAGAAATTTGACCTTTGGGCAGGAAGCAATAGTTCACAGAAAGGTTTCATGTAGGAGACGGGCATTCACTATGGCGTGACTCAGATTGTAGAAAATAATTCTTAATTTGACTGATCTCCCTGCCCACCCTCACTAGGCTGCAAGTTCCATGAGAACTGAATAATGTCATATTAATCACTGTATCCCAAGTGCCTGCCATATGGTAGACACTGTATTGATGTTAATGGAAATGAATGAAACTTATTGTCCCTCCTTTCTTTTCTGTAATTCGCATGAAATTAGAAAGATGTAAACTCACATGAAGTTAGAATGATGACATAAGGACCCCATGGAAACCAGGAGATCGTGCACCTTGTCAGTTTTGGCCAGTTCCACACATCCTTCTGCTTCCTCTCCTTCTCGGCCTACCGTAGAAGAGTACAGGCTCACATTTCTCAGGTTGATATGTAAGTAAGTTAGTAAGGTCCTTCCAGCTCTTAGCTCCTCAGTTGGCCCACTGCAAGCATGGTGCCATCACCGTCTCCTCCTGTATTTGTGGCACACAGAGCTCATCAGGCTCAGCATCCTTTCTTTCTGAGCACGGACTCACTCTTAACACTTCCCTTCTCGGAGAAGCTTCCTGGGTGGCTAAACCAGAGTTTGCTCTTGAGATCGAGTCCACTGGCCATTCTAGAGCTAAAGGAATTCGATGAGACTTTCCAGTGAACCATAAGGCAGAGAGGACATTTCACTCTGGCAACTTTATTAGATAGAGTCTGTGAAAATTGCTATGGATAACACTCATAGTATAAGACCGTGATTAAACATATTCATACTAAGACAATCAAGTTCCGGGGCGCCTGGGTGGCTCGCTCGGTTAAGTGTTCGACTTCAGCTCAGGTCATGATCTTGCGGTTCACGAGTTTGAGCCCTGTGTCGGGCTCTGTGCTGACAGCTCGGAGCCTGGAGCCTGCTTTGGATTCTGTGTCTCCCTCTCTCTCTGCCCCTCACCCACTCATGCTCTGCTCTCTGTTCCTCAAAAGCATAAACATTAAAAAAAAAAAAAAGACAATCAAGTTCCATGTGAAGTTCTGAGGCCTGCAGCCTTGTGCAGCGAGTGTCTGAACCAGACAGCCCAGAGCAACAGCTTCCAAACCAAGTCCTATATCTTCAGTGTCTGAAAGAGTCAATGTTGGGTCTAAGGATCTGTGCAGAAACCGGAGTAAAATGGAGGAACAGCCAAAACTAAAGTTAAATTGGCTCTCACATCTCAGCTGTGCCTAGATCATTCAATTTCTTTAAGTTTTGCTTCTATTTATACTAGCCTTATTTCTCTCTACAAGAAAATGCTGCTCTAATACATATGTCCATTTTAATAAAAACCTGTTTCAAGAAAAATATCCAGTAATACTTGAATCCTACGTATTTATTTCTGAGACTTTTAATTATAAAGGGCAACATATAAACCCTGGAATGGCCATCACCATTTGGTGACAGTGACCTGAATTACAATTGTTATCCCCAGGAAAATGTGGCCAAGTTTTAACGAACTTGCCTGGTAACCTTCATCTCTCTCTCTCTCTCTCTCTCTCTCTCTCTCTCTCTCTCTCTTTCTCTCTCTCTCTCCAGGTCTCTTATTTTTTCTGTCCTTCACCACTTTCCATCATTTACTTTCTGTGCTTCTTTCTTGGCTCTCCATTCTGCCCCTGCCTCTGTACATAAGTTTCTTTGTGTTGCTCTATCCCTTTCTAACATTTCGTTCCATCCCTTGATCTTCCTCTCTCTACTTTATCCATCTCTCTATATCTGTGCCTTCCCATGCCTGCGCTCCCCACCTCCCGGTTGCCCCTCCCTCAAAGGTAGAAAGCCATTAAAGCCGCTCCACATGCTTTCCTCACACTGTCGCATTGCTAACAGTGACTCCTTGCCGCTCTCACTAGAAATAGCTTTTGCCTTTTGTTGCCAAACCAGAATCTTCTCAGCAGTGAAAATGTGGCTGATGAAAGCAAGTGCCTTGTAATTAAATAAATGGGTAATTTCAGTGTTTTTATTTTTATTTTTCTACCCAGGGATTTTCTTAGTAACAGGAAGGAACAGATAGCAGTACTTTAATTCCTATTGATCGAGAGGAGAAAATAAGTCAGTCTATATTTAGGTTTTATTTGGGTATTTGTGATAATTAATAAGAAAAGAAGGAAACATCTGTCCTAGAAATGGAGAAGATGAGAGGGAATAGGGTGAAAAAAATTGGCTGCATCAGTTAAGGCTGCTGGGAGAAGATAAGGTTGGCAAAAATCCTGGCTGAGTTATAGTTTGGAGAAGAGTTAAGGAAAATAAGAGTTTCATCAAATATATCAGAGGATAGAGTGGTCCTGAGGAGGCAGGCTATGGATAAATGAGTCGGTGATGAAGTGTGACCATTATAAGCTAATGCACACCTTGAGGGGAGAGAGAGCCGAAGAGACAACACTGAGATTCCCAATGAGGATGGAATAGCAGTCCAATGATGGGTGTCCCTGGGTGGGAAGGAAATTAGTCAGTGTATTCTGTGCGCTGCTTACAATCATTCTCCCAGACCTCTGAGGCAGAAGGGGGATTGCAGGGGCTGCACCCAAGTAAACAGCAACAAGAAGATGTGAGGCAAGCCCGAGAATCCCAGAGCTGGAGCAAAGTGATCAACAACCAGAGGGCGCGCATCTATAAACACTAAGAGGACAGAGGGATAGGCAGTGATGAGCCCAGAGTCTACCTCATGGCAGACAGGGTTGATAGCTCCTCTTTTTTTTTCTTTCCTTTCTTCGTCCTCTATTCCTCTCCCTCCATCCTCTCTCTTTCTTCCTTTCTCTTCCTTTTCCCCCATTCCCTGTCCCCCCTCCTTTCTTCTCTCAATCTCTCTCTCCCATGTCCAAACAAAAACAACCGAGTCCTTTGGTATACAGCATCTTTACCAGAAAAAAAAAAAAAAATGGAAAGCTCCTTAGATGAGCAGACATTTGTCCTTGGGATTAAGGTTTTAGCCAAGCTAGAAATAGTTAAACCTCACATGTGCATGATACCATTTTTCTTACTTAAAATACTTTTGAAATAGCTTTCACAACAACCCAGCATCACTATGAGATGCTTGGGTAGATATGATTTTATCTCTTCCAAAGCTGCACTGCATTAAAATGTGAGACAAACATCGAACTTTAGACTTTTGACATTCTTTGATTATTCGGGCTGCTTGTTAAACTAATTTTCTTAGGTTCCTCCCAAGAAGTGTTTTTGTTGTTGTTGTTCTGTATTTTATTCTATGTGTTTCAGCAGTGAAATTCCTACCCAGCAGGATATCTAAAAACCTCATTCCTAGGGAGAAGTAAGGAGCTGACTTTGTTAGGATATACTTACTTTAGAGAGGTAGTGTGATGTCATAAGTAAATATTGACATTGGAATCAGAACTCTCAAGTTCAAGACCCACCAATCTTACTTGATATGTAATCTTGGGCAAGTCATATAATCTCTCTAGGTCTCAATTTTCAACACTGGGGAAAAAAAAGATTAAGATACCTATATTACAGGGCTTCTGTGAGCATTAGATTAATGTAAAATTCCATATCTGGCATATAGTAAATGCTCAATAAATAGTTGCTGCTGTTATAGCATTCGATTCTACTCCCATAACTATCAAACATATCCTTGATTTTTGTCTGGAATTTTGAGGAAACTATTTTGTATCTCTCAGAATCTCCTTTCCTTGCAAGAGAAAGAAACCCAACTAAATAACTTTTATTCATTCATTCAACAAATATTTATTGAGTACTTCCATTTACTAGGAACTGTTTTAGGTGCTGAAGTTGTAGTAGTGAAAAGATAAAACCCCAGGTTTTGTGATGCTTACATTCTATAGTAAAGAGAGACACAAAGAGAGACACAATACAAAGAATGAGTAAGGAGAGAATACCAGGTTGTGATTGGAAATTTAAATATCACAGGGTACACAGTGTTACTGAGGACGCAGAGATAACTTATATTTGGGGGATAGAGAAGGCTTCTCTGAGGCATACAGATGATGAAAAGGAATGAGTCATGCAAACATTCTGGGAAGAGATGAGCAAATGCAAGGGCCCTGAGGCAGAGAACAAATCTGACAGTTTCAAGAAAAGAAGACTTAATTAAGAAGATGAGTTGGAAAGAGGAACAGGGGCCAGATCATAAATCATGTGGACCATGAAAAGGAGTTTGGACTTTATTAATTATTGTGGAAGTAACTGAAGGAAATTAAGCACAAAACTCTGTTATTTAAATTCCAAAAAGAGTGCCTTGTGTGCTATGTGGAGAAGGAGAATATATTGTAAGTGGTCAAGAGTAAAAACAAGGAATCCAGTTAGGAGACTATTGTTGGAGACTAGGCTGGGCAAAGAAGAGATAGAAAGAAGTATACAGGCAGGAAAATTATTTTAGAAGTAGAATCAGTGGGATTTGGTGGTTGATTGGGTTACAGAGGTACAAGATAAGGAGGAGTCAAGGGTGATGCTTAGTTAGGTTTTTGACTTGAACAATTGAAAAAGGCACTTGGGAGCCATTAAGGAGATGGGGAGACTGGGTGAAGGATGAGGGAGGGAGAGGAGATTGTATTGGATATGTCCAGTCAAGATAACTAGAGACAAACATGAGGCATTGTTGGATAGGCAACGAAACATATGGGTGTAGAGGTCAGGGCTACAAAGCTACAAAGGACAATGTCAGCATTAATGTTACTTAAAGCCATGGGACCTGATGAGATCACCAAGGGATAAGTATAGATAAAGACAAGAAAATGGTCCAGGAATGAATGTTGGGCATGTCAAGATTTCAAGGTCAACTAGAAGAGTTTCAAGGTCAACTGGCTGGCTCAGTTAGTAGGGCATGTGACACTTGAGCCAGCATCATGAGTTTGAGCCCCATGTTAGGTGTAGAAATTGCTTAAAAATAAAATAAAATAAATTATAAAAAGTTTAGAAGAGAAAGTTCAAGACTACAAGGAAATCCATTATCTTGATAATCAAACCAGTTTTGGCAAGAGTGGAACTGACTTCAGGACAGTAGGACTAAAGGTCTCTGATGCCATCAGGGTTCTGTCTGGTTTTCATTGCCACTCTGGCTTCACCACACCCCCCCCCACCTCAATCTTCCAACATTTCCCTCTGTGGTCTTCATTACAGAATTTTTCTTTTTGAAGGAAATACAGCTACAAACATCTCTGAATTCCATCTTCACAATGCAAGAGAAAAGGGAAAATCTTCTTCTAAACTGCTTTCGAAGTACCGTAAGGAAGATCGCTAATTGGCCTAGTGTGTGTCACAAGCCCATGCTTTGAACCAGTCTCAGGCCAGGAGGGGCATAGCAATATCACTGACTGGCCCCCAGCTTGGTTCTGTGCTCCCTGGAGTCTCTGGAAAAAGTATGGACTCTTTTCTTAAAAGAGAGTAGTCCATTTGTGGTGACTGATGAAATCACTGAGCTAGGCAGCTTTTTCAATTTGAATCTGTTTCGTAATTGTAAACTTGATATGTCTGTCTATATCTGCAAATATAGTATGACATGATAGCCTGGATTTTAGTTCTTCTTGTTTGATATCTTTAACCAAGTTTAAATAAATAAATGTGTTCTTATCTAAAGTTGAGATTGATGTGCTCAACATTTATACTAGAAAATAAAGTGGGTCATGAAACAAAAAAAGGAAAAAAAAAGCCAGGGTATCAGGAACCTTATGCAGACACTGAACTATCTGATTCTAGGGGTGATGTGCTCACAGAGAGGCCATAGTGAAGTTGGATTTCCTGGATGAGAGGGCCTTCCCTGTGGATCACCATATCTCAGGGAAGATCAGACGACCACTTCTATACCTTCTTGCCAACTGAGGGTTCTCCCTCCTGTAATCGGCTGAACTAAGGCCAGAGACAGGGGCCAATTATTCTGGATTGACTACCTTGCAACACACGCAGTAATTACTTGACTCTAGTCTGGGCCTGTTCCAAATTTTGTTTTGATTCACTGTGCAAGGGGAAAAAAAACGGAAGAATTTATTTCTAAGCCCACACACTTCAGGGGACTAAGAAAAAGTGACAACCCAAATTTACTAACCAAAATATGGTGATGTGAATAGCACATTCCATAATCGTGACTTAGCTGGCCTATTTAAGATGCACATTTCTGTTCCTCTTTATAGTTACTATACAAGAGAGCGATTTCAGGGTATCCAAAAGGCTGTCCAAGCAATGCACCCGATTGCAGTCTGCAATCTCTAAGAGTCCTCATTCAGGTTGTTAAGAGGGACCCTCTATGTGACCCCAAGTATATGACCAAAGGAAACTCATTAGGTGTCAGAGATGATTTCTGACCATCCCATTCCCCATGCTCCAAACCCACCTGATCTGGTATGGAGATCTTTGGTTTTTCCTCTTTATAACCTTTACTCAGGAAGCCATGTTATCAGCTCCAGCAAGTTCCCGAGGTCTGGAGCCTTGTCTTAAAAAAAAAATCAAAAACTAAAACAAAACACACACACACACACACACACACACACACACACACACACACACGATGAAATCCTTTCTTACTAAGAGGCTGAAGAGGGCAACATGTATGGGGACAATGAACTTGCCATTCACTATAGCCTGGCTGTTCAGGATGAGCCCCCAGCTTTGGGGGCTTTTTATTTGTTTTGGTTTTTGATGTTCTTTATTTTGTTTTTAGTTAGCATACTTGGGTTGTCATTTTTTATTTTCTCCTTAAAACATTTGATCTTAGAAAGAAATCTTCATTTTTGTCTATAGTATAATGAGAAGGAAGAATAGGAACCAGCTCAAATTGGGGTCAACAAGGCAATTACTAAGTGAGGTCCTATGTGGCTCTTCCCTTTTCCTTCACAAAGAGTTTGATATTGTTGTGTCCTTGTAAGAGAATGCTCTAGACCCTGGGAGGTGGCTTCCTGAGCAAAGCCTTTAAATGGTGAGAACCAGAGACTTTGGCAAGCTTGTTATCCGTGAACCACAGTCTCCAGACCTCACAGATTAGAACCATGGATGCTGAAGGGATTTGAAAATGTGATCTCCCTTAAGGAACTCTCAAGAGATGTTTTCTTACTAGAATGTATCTCTACCTCCTTCCCCTTTGGAGTAGGAGTCCAAGTAACATGCCTCTCTCCCAGCTGTCAAAGAGGTAGTGGGATTAGGTACAACCAGAGCCATCTGTTAGGTGTGAGGTGAGGTGAGGCTTTCTCAATATGATTCCAGGGGTTTCTCCAACAGGACAAATAAGATTCTTTAGGTTACTTTTCGGGACCACCAGGAGTTAAAAAAATGCCAGGAGAGACCTTTCTCCCCAAACCTTACTATTATAACTGTAAAGAAGAGAAAATATGCAAATAACAAATACCACAACTAGGCCAGGGAGAGAAAATGGTAAGAAAATTTCCAGGCATGCCATGTGACTAGAACTAAGCAAACAGACAGGTGGTGTCAGGGAAGTCTCTAAGCAGGTGGCCAGGCTACCTGGGCTACACCTGGGCTGGGATTCAGGTAGGACTCCAGTCTGAGCATTGGGGACCCACAAGGATGTTCCCTCTGCCCAGAGGTGCTAAGAGGGACATAGGGCATCAAGAGGCACCAAAACTGAGGACACCAAGAAAGGCCAGGCTAAGATGGCATTGCATTAGGGTGGCTAGCCCTTGGCTGCAGACTGAAGCTTGCTCTGATGGCATCCTTCAGTTCTTTCACTTGTTTATACCTGTGACCTTGGGAAAGTCCCCATACTTCCCTAGGCTCCTGTTTTCTCATCTGTACCTTAAGGGTAACAATATCAACCCTGGGGAGCTGCTGGTGGAATGAAATAAAGTATAACATGCTTAGTACAGTGTCTGGCACATAGCAAGCACTCAAAAAAACAATAGCTATTGTTATCACAAAAATAAGTAGAAGCCTGTTTAATCAGGGGGAAAAAAAGACACAACAAAAGAACCACATTATCCAGATTAGCATTAAGAGAACATTGATTTTTAATCCCACACAGTTGGGCTAGAGTGCCTTCAATCCCTCCTGCCCAAGGCCAAGATTAGTCCCAGTACCCAAGAGCAGAACTGAGTCCAGAGGTGAGGATCAGGTGACCCCAGCTAGGGATGAGGGAGGATGGCAGAGGCTGGGTGCCAGGTGAGACTCGGCAGTACCTTAGCTGGCTTGGAGTAGGTAACAGTATATCCTTGAAAAGGAGATAAAACTTGTTCTCACCTTAAAGAGAAAAGTTACAGTTCAAAATTTTTCTAATAGTTAGAATTATTTTAACTATGGAGAGGTGGCTTTGGAAAGGGTTGAGCTCATCTTTCAGAAGTTGTCATTGTGGTTTATATACACAATGGAGTACTACATGGCAATGAGAAAGAACGAAATATGGCCCTTTGTAGCAACGTGGATGGAACTGGAGAGTGTGATGCTAAGTGAAATAAGCCATACAGAGAAAGACAGATACCATATGTTTTCACTCTTATGTGGATCCTGAGAAACTTAACAGAAACCCATGGGGGAGGGGAAGGAAAAAAAAAAGAGGTTAGAGTGGGAGAGAGCCAAAGCATAAGAGACTCTTAAAAACTGAGAACAAACTGAGGGTTGATGGGGGGGTGGGAGGGAGGGGAGGGTGGGTGATGGGTATCAAGGAGGGCACCTTTTGGGATGAGCACTGGGTGTTGTATGGAAACCAATTTGACAATAAATTTCATATATTGAAAAAAAAAGAAGTCGTCAAGCAAAGATGGACAGACAGATATTCTTACAGGAAACACCAGGTGAGAAGGTTGGACTAGTTGACCTCCCAGGTGCTGTTTCAAGGTGAAGATGAAGGCCCCATGCTCTGTTGGAAATATGATGGCTGTTGAGTGAGAAGCTAAGAAATCGCCAGCAAAATATCAGGAATGAAACCTAATCTGGTGCATTTTGGCACCCTTGAGAGAACTACCTTTTCCAGGGTTTGATGGGGAAGGTGGTACTTCTGCAGGGCTGCTGGCTTCCCAGTAACACTGTGCCGCTTCTGGTCTTTGCAAAAGATGGTGTAGTGGTGGTGCTGGGAATTGGCGGGTGTTGGGGGAGGTGGGGTGGGGGGGAGGGGAGAGGTGGTAGGAGAAAAGAAAATGAGAAAAAAATAGATGCACCACAAAACCTGCAATTAGTTTGTACCATGCTATTTCCATAAAGTAGACCTCACACTTGAGATCTGAAAGGTAATCATCTGAGATATCAGAGCCTGGCTATAAATAGCCAAGCTCCCGGCCCTATGGCTGCACCCTGGGGAGAGGGGCTGACAGGGAGGCACCCCGCTGGGGTCCTGGGGACCAGGTCCACCCTCCCTCACTCATCCTTGTTGATGCCAACTCCCAGGACAGCAGGGCATCTGGGTAGCTATTTATGCCCAGATCAACTCTAATTGCCACACTCATCACAGGAAAGGCTGCTAGAGAAAGAAAAGTGCATTAGACAAAGCGGCTGTATCCACCCCAGTGGTTAGAATAAAAAAAGGTGTAATCACAGGTTCTGCCCAGGACCTGCCATGAGATTTGCCCTCTGGCATCTCCCTCATTCTGGAGCTCTTTGTTTGGGTCTCTCTCCAGGTAGCTGCACCCAGCTTCCTCCCCACAAATCAGACCGCTCATCTCTCTGCCATTTCCTCAGGAAGGCCTGAGGAGGTACCAAGCCAGACCAGGTTTGCAAACAGCTGCTTGAGAATCTCCAAACACACACCCCTTGGAACAGACTCATCATCTGATGGCATCTGCGAACTGCAGCTCAAGCCAAGGTCCCACGCTCTGGTTTTTTTGCACCTGCTTGGTGGGTTTCTCACCTGTGTGTGTGTGTGTGTGTGTGTGTGTGTGTGTGGACACGCACACGTGCATGTGTGTGTGTGGGCGGTGTGTTTGGTAAGTAAGTCCTTGCGTGCACCTAGCTTGGTCCCTGGGCTCCACTGATAATGTATCTCACACATACCTGATGTGCAATTATTTGTCAAATGTTATCAATGTTGCGAAGAATAAAAACACATTTTCAAGTATGGCTTTTTGTCATTACACGGTTTCTTGATGAACAGATAACTCAAAGAAAAACTACTTTGATGTGGGAGATTTCAAAGTATTTTTAGCATTCGAAAAGAGCAAACACACTGGGAACCACAGCTTTGCTAAGTAAAAGTCCACACAAAGCCATTATAACAGGGCTATTTTTACGCAGTGGACATTTCAGAAACTTGATCTAAAAATTAAACTTGCAACTTGCCAAATTAACAAATAAGATGCATGAGGAGATCCTTATCGTATCCCTGCCATCTCTCTATTCCTAGCCCACTGAGCAGGGACAGGCACAGAGTATCCAGTTAATGCTTGTTGCCTGACCCTGTCCCTGAGCCTCAGCCCATCCTAGCTCCACAGGGCATCTCTAACTCTAGTATATCTGCTTCCTGTACACACCAGAAGCTACCCAGTGGGGCTTCAGCAAGAATCAAATCTTGCCCCAAGCACCCTACCTTTCTGAGCACTTCAGTGGTCTTGATGGCTTGATGAGGTCTTAAAACCATTCAGTTGCAGGGAAGCTGGCTTAGGTCCCCTTCATATGAATCATCCCTCTACTGGGGGGTATATTGCAAAGTGTATGGGCTTTGGAGCAGAAAAATGTGCATGCCCATCTAGACCTGGTCCATCGTTAGCAGTAATTAACCTTAGACAAATCACTGAGCCCTTGTTTACTCATCTATAAAACACACCCACTGCAGAGGTTGGCATAGTAACATAAGGATTCCTTTTCCCATACTCTTTTACACAAATTTGGTAAGTTGCTTTTTCTTTTCTTCTTCTTTTTTTTTTTTTTTTGGCACTCACAAGTACTTTTTGGACAGAAAACACAGTCTTTACCCTAAAGAAACTTACAATGCAATTGGGTTAGTGATCCACGCAGGGCCAGCTTCACAGGTGTGCAACACGTGTAGTCACACAGGGCCCTATGCTCAGAAGGGTTCTATACTTGGTTTGTGCTCTGCTGTTGCTGTCTTGAAATTCTTAGTAACTCTTGAGCAAGGCACCCCTCATTTTAATTTTGCATTGGGCCTCCAATTACATATGTAGTCCTAGATATATGCATACGTGTCACACTTTAAGAATGTGCATATGACCTTGTTAGCATGACCCAAGGATACAGGAATGCTGATAGAAAGCAATGTTAAAGAAGTTTTTCTGGAGTGTTTGAGGAGGTCATCAAGAGGATGTGACTGCCTCTTCACCCCAGAGCTGGCCCTGGGCAATTGGAGGCTCCTCAACCCCTCCCCTGTCCTTGGAATATATGTCCTGGCCACTATCCCCTCACTAGAAGCCATCTCAAGGATGCAGCCTTGAGACACCAAGGTGTTGAGGCCTTTTGGACTGAATACATGACTGGATCCAGTTAAGGCCTCCATATAAACCTTCAAGACTCTGGTGGGTGCCTATAAAGATCTTCTCTTGCAGCTTCCCACAAGACAAGCATTGTATGTGCGACCCTTGCTGATTAGAATTGCCACCTGCCAATCTGGAGTGGTCTGTCACTTTCTTTGGGCTCTCCTGGCCCTCTGCATATGGGGGCCAGTTTAGAATTTCACCCTGGGGAACACCCGAGGTTGTGAGTCAATGTTGAGTTGATCAACACAAGAGGACAAGGAACAGAAGGACTCAACAATAATCAATCCAAAACAATACTTCTTAGGACTGTTCCAACCCAACAAGCAAAAGGGCCCCTCTACTTTAGGTAGTTCTGCATCCAGACTAATACCGGGGCTCCTGAGAAGGTGGGGACTTTCTGTTTCCACAGGCGAAGTGTGCTCTCCTGAAACCACTGGAAACCGTGGCTTGGGAGAGTGGCCTCCATGGCTTTCACTCCAAGCCCTGAAGCTTCTGCCCCTTACTTTGCCTCCAGCTTCTCTAAAATTGTCAAAATGCATGAAGCACATGTGTGATTTCCACCTGACATGTCCACCTCTCCCCTGCCCTCCTACTCCGACTGTTTCCACACTAGGAAACTTAGGTCCTGCCCGTACTTAAATCCCCTCTCTGGGCTGTCACCCCCTCTCTGGGCTGCAGTTTCCTTACTCAGGAAATGAGGATAATGATAAAGCCTACCCCTCAAGGTTACTGGGAGAATTAAGAAGTTCACACACACACAGGGGTTAGAATCGTGCTTGCCATGTGGTGAAGGCTCACCGATGTTCACAATTATCATCACCAGCTTTCATCGCCCTCCCCTCCCACCCCCTGCCCCTGCCCCTGCAGCCCATCTAATCTGCCTTCAGGCCCTGAGTCTCCTATCCCTGAACATCTCTTTAACCCAGGCCACTGTCTTCTCTTCTGAATTCTGCTACAACCTCTGAACTAAGCCCCGAGCTTGACCCTCCTCTCAATGCCCAGCATTCTTGCTGGATGTACTAGCTGTCAGTATATGTTGAACAAGTCAATCAGTGAGTGACTGATGCATGAGGGAGAACAGTAGAGGGATGGATCCTAATGCACAAATCTGACCAGCCTTCTCTGTGTTGATTAAACTCCTCAATGCTCAGGATAAAACCCAAACTCTTTAACTGAAGCCTTCTTGATCTGGCCTCTGCTCATTCTTAAACTTGCCTTCACACTACTAGCCACTGTCCACCCACCTCCCCACGTCCAGGCCTGCCCCTCTCCCGTGGGTCCTTACTCACATGCGGCTCCCACTCCTTGCTCCCCGGTTCCTGCATCCGGCCACCCCCCCCCCCCACCGCTATCTCCCATGACTGGACTAGGACATGGCTTCCCGAATCCACGAGACTGTTATCAACTGTCCCTGCTACACATTCCCAGGGCACGTGTGAACGAAGCCCGGCTTGTCCCTCTTCCCCTTCCCCTTGTCAGTCTCTGCCCCCAGAATGGAAACCCTCAACATGAAGATTGTGCCTTGTTCGTTTGCCTATTTTCAGCATCTATCACAGTTCCTGACATAGAAGAGACGCTTAGCAAATGATGATGTATTTATCAAATCAGCGCTGCATTGTTATCCCTTTATTTCCATTTCTGCCATTCCTCTAGACGGCGAGCACATCCAGGGTAGGAGCCGTGACTGCTTCTTACTTACTTTTGTATCCTCTGTGTCTAGCGCAGCCAGACCCACCGTACGTGCTCAAAGCATATTTTTTAAAATAAATAAATGGCTTTCAGATTTTTTAATTTGCATCTATCAATCTACAAATATTTATTATGTGCCTTTCCCAGGCAAGATAGCCTATTAGCATAAATTGTCAGACTCGACACAATGACAGGCTGGGGGAAAGGAAATTCCGGCTGAGGAAACAGCATGGAGACAGATGGGGAGCTATAAAAGAACATGGGCAGTTCAGGGAATGGTGGGAAGCCAGTCAGGGTGGGTGGAGTGAGACATCAGATTAAGAAGAGGCTTGGACTCTGTAAGCAACAGGGAGCCATTGCAAGTTCTTAAGGGTGGGAGACACAGCCTAAGTTTAGGAACAGAAACCCAGAAAAGAGACAAGAGTGACTTATAGCGGCATGGGATTTGAGGCTGGGAGACCAGACAGAGGCCATGGCAGCAGTCACAGGGGGACCATGTGATAAGGGGAAGGAGAAGGATGGACAGAAAGGGACTCCAGAGGATGTAGCTTCAGGGCAACCTGAGTGCTAAGGATGGCAAGCCTGATGATGACTTGGGTCTAATCTTGGGAGGTGAGAGGGTGGTGACACAGTCACTTTGAAGGAAAGCAGGTTGGCATGGGGGGTGGTTTCAGGAGCTCTTAGGGATTGGGTAATGAGCTCGCCTTTGGACTTGTTGGGGCTGGGAAAGAGCAGCCTGTGGAGAACCATGTGTCAGGCAGCTGGAATCAGGGTGTGAGGGGGTACAGGGTTGATGAAGCTGTTGGGGGGCAAGGAAATATGGCCTCCGAGCCTAGTGCTTACATTTCAGGGAAAGGATTCGGTGGAAGATGTTGGGCCAGACGGGGATGCAGGCAAAGGGAGGGCTCTGAGCCCCAGCCTTCCAGAGTAATGTTCACAAAATGTAATCGTTAGCGAACAGTGTTGGGAAACACCGAACTACCAAACCTGACATTTTCAAGTAGCAGGCAGGCAGGCGAGGGGCTTCCCAAGATCAGGCTTCCTTGAAACCCTAATTGAAATGCGACATTGGAAGGCACTTCACCCCGCAGAGGAGCCAGGAGGCGGGGGAAGCACTTGGGGGAGGGGTGGGGGGCTCCCAGGCTTAGGGAAGGAGAGGGAGTGGGGAGAACAGGAAAGGGTAGTGGGGGTCGCAGGAAATTTTCCCTTTCCACCTAGCACGCAGGAGGCGAGAAAGCCAAGGATTGCTGTCAATGGTGAGAGCTTCTACAGCTACAGAGGTGTCAGCTCAGGAGCCAAACTGCCATTTCCGCTTTAATTGGAGCCTCTCCGTGAAGGTTGGGGAAGGGATGAGAGAGGGGGTGGTGGAGAGAGGGGGAGAGAGAGAGGGAGAGAGGGAGAGAGAGAGAGAGAGAGAGAGAGAGAGAGAGAGAGAGAGAGAGACAGCAACGAAGAGATGGAGAAACAGGGACACAGAGAAACCTTTGGTGGAAGGAGAACCCCTCAAGCCATCCTGATCAGCTCCTTGGAGCCCTTGCCACCAGGTCAGGCTGCTGGCTCTGTTGCAGTGAGGGGCCACCACGCAGAACAGCCACCCCTCCCAGCGTGTGCACACACCTGCACACACACACACACACACAGCCCCGGACCCAGGTGGGAAATGAGCATGGGGAGGGGTCTGGAGTTGATTCACTTCCTCTTCCTTCTTTATCATTTATTAAAAAAGTAAAAAAAAAAAAAGTCCTTTTTCATTTTTCTCTAGTGCCCTGACTACTTGTCAAGCCCACAGTTCTTGATGCATCATGGGAAGCTCAGCCCATTTAAAGCCAGGGCATATATATGTAATAAAGCCCTAATCCTCCTGCAGGTTCCTGGGCTGTGCAGGTAGCCGATGAGGCAGTCGGCCCAGGCCCCCCCATGCCTCCACCCTGCCCAGGCCCCTTCCTTCCCCCTGAGGTCTCCTGAGAAACTGGCAGCATCCAAAAGGAAAAATGTCAATGAGGTAATAAGGAAAAGGAAGTGTGACGAGGCACGTTGGTGGCTCAGTCGGTTAAGCGTCCGACTTCAGCTCAGGTCATGATCTCACGGTTTATGGGTTCGAGCCCCGTGTCAGGCTCTGTGCTGACAGCCTGGAGCCTCGAGCCTGCTTCAGATTCTGTGTCTCCTTCTCTCTCTCTGCCCCTCCCTTGCTCACACTCTGTCTCTCTCTCTCAAAAATAAAAACATTAAAAAATTAAAAAAAAGAAAAATGACGTGTGTGTATGCGTGTGCGTGTGCATATGCTCACAAAAGAGAGACACACAGAGATTATACATGAAGGTCACGTAGGAAATGGTGAAGAGGAGAAGGGAAAAAAGGAGATAAGAAATAAGTTACAGAGAGTGAGAAACGGATACACAAAGTTAGCATTTGGATGTATATATTATCTATTTCCCGGGCCTTGTCTCTTCCTAAATATTCACAAATACATTAAAACAGCGTTTGAAAGAAGCTTTCAGAAATCGACGAACCCAACTCCCATTTCACAGATGCAAGAACCGAGGCACTGATTCTTAGGGGAAGTACACCTCACTCACAGGTACAGAACTTGAAGTTTAGAAAGGTTAGGATTTGAACCTAGATCCCTTGACTTTCCTACCTGAGCCTACAGAGGCTGGCACAGCAGTTTCTGTGGTCTGACATGTGGGGAGGTAACAATGACTGTCACTTAGTGCTTGCCACATGTCAGGTACTACCTACGGTACTTCACGTGTTACCCCATTTTATTGTGGCAGCAGCCATAAAAGGCAGGTGCCATTATTATCCACATTTCAGGGGGAAAATTGTGGAGGGAAGAGCACAGGCAGGTCAAGTCAATTGTACAAGGTTGCCCGGCAGGGAAGTGTTGGGGCTGGAGCACACACCCAGGCAATGGGATTCAAGCGCTTCTTTTTAACTACCCTGATGAGCCATCTCTCAATGATAAATTGAAAGGAAGGTGGACAAAGTCCATGCGATTATTCTCACCAACAAGTCGAGGACAAGCCATCCTCTTTCCAGCAGGTATGCCCAATCCCCTGAAGTATGAAAGCAGACGGAGCTTCTCCCAGCTCCCCTGGCCTCCCCTCGCCCCTCCTCATTCACCTGCCTCCCCCTAGATTAGAGGTCCTTCAGCTAGAAGGCTGGTCCGGGTCCTCCTTCTCCATTGCCATGTTGACGGGTGAGGCCACGCACAGGCTATGAGTTGTCTTCACAGACACACTGAAAAGCACGAGCTGAGCACCCACCCTGTAGCAGGGAGCCATGGAGGGTGGGGTCCTCATCAAGATGAACCCAGTAGACACCTGCCCTCAAGGACATCTCTTAGGAGAACTAAGATGTGAACACGAATAACCATACCACAAGCCAAAGGGCCATCAGGAACACTGAGAAATACATGGAAACAGCACGAAGACTTTAGGGGAGAAAGAAATGGCTTTGGGCTGCAGCAGTGGGAAGGACTTCATGCAGGAGGCCAGCGTCAAGGAGTCTACTCGACTTGGCCATGCAAAGACAGGAACATGATGAAGGGCTGCTCTGTACAAGGAATGCTAGTGCAAAGGCTCAGCATCAAGAAAGTAGGGTAAGTCTCAAGGGGCTTCCAGGGACGGACAGAGCTTCCCCTGGAGAACACAGCTGGCACCCCAGAACACTTCCCACGGCTCCAACACAAACGGGTCAACGGGAGGCATGCTTTGCTCACAGGGGCCAGCGTTTCACTGAGCACGTGCCAACACTTCTTGTCTGCTCCCTCCTGTGACCTTCGCAGCCACCGTGAGAGAAGTACGAACCATCATTATCTTCAGTTTACGGATGAGGAGACGGGCACCAGAGAGGTTAAGCAGCTTACTGAAGACACACAGCTCGGGAGGGGTGAGGCTAGGACTTGACTCCAGGGCAGTCTGACAACGGAGCCCACTCTCCAGGCCACGGTGCAGTTGTGGTCTTTGGAAACTGGCTCCTGAAGAGCAGGCCCTCAGGAGAGGGGTTTGGTCTAGTCCTCACCTGGGAGCAGGTTGCCACGAAATGGTAGCAGTAAGGAAGGGGCCACGGACTGCCCACTCACTGCCAGGTGTATGGAACCTGGGATTCAGCACTTACTGCAGGAAGCTGTGAAGTGTGTATGTGTGTTGATAACACTTTGCTCCTGAAGGTTTCTGGGGACAGCAGAGTGCTCACCCCAGCAAACCAAACATGCTTAAGGTGCAGATAATCTGTAGAGCTCTAGTTACACACATATATGCATCGATCAGCAGAAAGACCGTGTCCATTTCTTTTTTTAAAAAGAAAAATTTTTATTTATTTTTGAGAGAGAGAGAGACAGAGTGCACGCAGGGGAGGGGCAGAGAGAGAGGGAGACACAGAATCGGAAGCAAGCTCCAGGCTCTGAGCCGTCAGCACAGGCTTGATCCCACGAACCATGAGATCACGACCTAAGCTGAAGTCGGTCGCTTAACCGACTGAACCACTCAGGTGCCCTAAGACCGTGTCCATTTCTAAACAATGTCTGGCATGTTAGAGTCCTACTGTAAACACCTAATAAAATGATAGATTCCCACATGGGGTCTTAGTCCCATGAGGCTCTCTCCTTCTCTCCTTTCCCTCTCCCCGCTCCCTTCTTCCTCCTTTCCCTCCTTTCCCCTTCTGCCTCCCTCTTATTACTTTCATCTGCTGGGGAATCACTCAAAGGTCCCTCCAGGGTTTCAGGGAAATGTTAGCCTCCCAGATTTCAGAACCGACTGCAAAACTAAACACAGAGGCCTAGGCTCCCATGGTTAAGGACTGATGACCATCCCAGAAACGCGTCTTGCATCTTATGGGCTCAGAGAGAAAGAGTAGGTACTAGGGGGTAGCCAAGGCTTTAAGCTTGAGGATTAAGTGGTCATTGATGTTCTTCCAGGCCAGCCATTTCACGATTCTGCCAGGGACAAGATCTAGGGCAGGGTGAGGCATAGAGCTGACTCATCCCAGCTCACAGCAGCATCCCTATGAGGGAAACTGTGTGTCTGGAGGCCCAGCTGTCTCAACCTGGCACCTGCAGCCTGGTGCCTCCCCTCCCACTCCCCCAGCCCTCTGCACCCAGCAGCAGCCGCCTCAGCATTTGAGGCATCGGTGGTGGCAGCAGCCGCCGCCCCCCCCCATCGGTCCCCACCTCCTCCACCTGGGCACCCACAGCCCTCCGCAGTCACTCCTTTCCAACCCAGCCAGCCCTCCGCCAGGGCTGCAGTTGATGAAATCTGGGAGCTATTTTGAAATTTCCTTTTTAAAAAAAAAAAAAAAAAGTCCAAACTGATTAGTTGATAATTACATGTTGGAACATCTGCTCTGATTTGTTTTATTCTTTCTATTTTGGAAAATTGGAATACACTGAAGTTTTGCCTTCTGGAATTGCCGGGCTGGCTCTTGGAGTGTGAGCAGCCCTCCTGCTCGACAGCACCTGGCTCGGCCCACAGCCCAGCTCCCAGGGCAAAGCACAACTCTCCTGCCTTAAATAGCATCTCCCTGGCACCTCCCCACCCCACCCCTGGCCCACAAAGGGTTATGAAACCTCCCTCTCTGTTGTGACCTGCACGAGCCTCCTGCGAAGGTTTGGAGGTGAGGCGCACCAGCCAGTAGAGCCTGCTTGCCAGATTGGAGTGTGGTGTGGCAAAGCCCAGTGTGGCCCACTTATAACCCCCCGCCTCCACGCACAAACCCCATGCAGCAATCAGCCGCTTGGCTGGTTTCCCTCTGGAAGTATCTAGATGCTTCTGTCTCCTGGGCAAGAGGGCAGGTCCACACTGTCCGGCAGGGACTTGCTGTTACTGAGAGGTTGGGGCGTGTTCAGGTTTGCTCATTACGGAATACTGGCATCTAAAGCCATCACAAGTCCAAACTCCAAGAGGCTGCCACTCGTGAGTGACTGCTCATAGCCTGCAGGTGTTACTGACAGAGACTCGGCAGGGCTGAGGGCTAAGGGCTGAGGACCTGCACGCCTCTTGTCATCTCTTCATCCAATTAGCATTTCTGGAATGTGCACGCAGTACTCAGGGCTTGGTGCAGGGTCACCAAGGTGAAGCAGACGCAGACTCTACCCTAAGGGGCTCATGACGGCAGCCCTACTCCATCCCTTCTCCTTGCCACAACTGGGATGACCTATAAATCTAAGACAAGATATGATTATGTCACTCAATTACCTTTTCGACGGCTCCCAATTCCCTTTACGATCAAGTCCAAATTAAAGTCCTTAACTTGGCATGCAGGGCTCCTGTAGGTCCAAACCCAACTTAGCTGGCCAGCCTCATCTCTAGTCTTTACCGAGCAGAGGCTCCGTACTCCAGCCACACCGGGTGACTTTCCCTGACCGTGCTCTGTTCGCTTTTTCCGGCTCATGTTGCCTTCCCACATGCCATCCTCTTTGCCAGGATTCCTCCTCTCCCTTCTTCCTTTCACCTGGATAACTCTGACTCGTCTCAAAGCCCTCAACCTAAGATGGGAATTTCTCCAGCAATGCTTCCCCGATCCTCCCAAATTGCTACGAGTTTGGATGGTTTATCTCTGTGTTACCACAGCATTCTGAATTTCCCCCCATGGTACACGTCATGCTTCATTGACACTTCCTGATAAGTTCTCCATCCTTCCAGCCAAATCAGAAGCCTATTGAGGACAGATAGCATGTCTTGTTCACCGTACTAGCTCAGGCAACTAGCACAGCACTGACATATGGTGGTGCTCTATAAATAACTGTAAGATAAGTGAAAGGCTGAGCAAATAATTGAACAGATGAATACATGCCCAGCTTATTAGGGAGAGGGCATCTCCTCATATAACACAGGGAAGTATTATGCTGTGTGGATCAGACAGGGTAAGTTATGTTATGCTGCAGTAATAAGCAACCGCCGATTCTCAGTAGCTTATAAAAACTAAAGGTTTATTTCCTGCTCCTACTATATTTCTATCATGGGTCCGCAGAGATTTTCTGCTCTGTGATGTCCTCACTTAAGAACTGCAGCCAAAGGGAAGCTCCATCTCGGTGCTTCCACAATTGCTGAGGCAGGAGAAAGGGAGCATAATGAACCTTTCACTGGCTTGGAAAGTTTACACTCAGAAGTGACACAAATGATTTCTGCTTTTATTTTGTAGCCCAAGCAAGTCACATGACCGGGCTGAACTTCAAAGGGGCCAGGGAAATACAATCTGGCCGTGTGTCCAGAAGGAGAACGGAAATGTTTGGTGAACAGAACCAATGCTCTTCATAGGAAATCCAGGAAGAGAGATTCCACTTCCGAATGAAAATATCTGGTAAGGCTTTCAGACCAAAGTGGCATCTGACTTTGTCCTTGAAGGCTGGATTGGGGACAGGCCACTGAGTTCAGCTTGCTGAGCTGTGATTCTACATGCTGGGAAAGCACTCTGCTTCCTTCATTTTCACTCGCTAGCCCTGTAGCTGAAAAATTCTGTGGGCTCCCTGTTTTGAACATTATTCAGATAAATAAGACAAGGTCTCATCTCTGGGGGAGTCTGTGGTCTAGTAGGGTAGATAAGTCCTGAATGTGTACAGACATTCATAAAATATGCATGAATGGGATATGCACAATAAAAAGTAGAGCAAAGTAAAAAAAAAAAATCCTTCCATTTGGAGGCATACAAGTTGTGCTTTCTGGAGAAGGGTAGGATTTCAGAGGGAGAATTAGGGTTGAAAGTGGGGAGGGGCTCTAGGGAGAGGCATCCGTATGGACAAAGCCATGGGAGTGGATGTTCACAGAGCAAGCTAACTGGAAGAAATACCCTTTAGGATGGCCACTGTCTGGGACACTGGGAGAGTCAGGCAATGGGAAATCTCCAGAAATTGGGAACTTTCAGAAATGAGGGATAAAGAATAGAGGAGCTGTATTATTTTCTTTTCCTGAAAATCTTTTCTGAAGCTTTGGCCCAGGAGCCATCACTGAAGGGCAATGAATTTTGGAAGGCCTCTGGTAGGTTGCACCTGACCCCTCACATATAACAGAGAATCTCAAACATTCATGGATTGTGTGGCTCCCCACCCGCCATCTGGCCCCACATCACCCACAGGGCACAGATTTGCAATCTTGGTGGCTACCTCCTACTTTTCATGAGCAGACAATTGAAGGGGAGACTAGGAGACTCTAGAGACCCTGCATTCTAAAGCAGAGCCTTATCCAAGGCATCGCCCGAACCTGGAGACGTCCTCCAGCCCCATGGGGTTTAGGACCGTTTTCTGGAACCCAGGGAGTGTCAGGGCCACTCCCATCGCTCTGTTCTTCCTGGCTCCACCCACCACCATCCTCAACTTCCTTATATCACTCTCTGATGACTTGGTCACTTTTCAGATCAACCCAGTGTCAAAATAACGTGTCAACACAGGCTGTTGAGGTGAGGGTGACCATGATGAGGAATACGGCAATGATTATTATTAGTTTTCATTTTGTCGGGTTCTATTTTGTTTTGTTTTGTTTTCAGTTCAAATTGTTGCTGAGGAATTATTTCCCGAAGCCAAAATTTCCTGCCTCTCACTCACTTCACACTTTGACTCATTTATTTTTCCTATTTCCCCAAAGACCCTTTGACACTTTGAAAAGTGTTTCACTTAGATACAATCCTGCTCTCTTACCTAGTGTTTCTCCCATTTTCCCCTTCTCGCTTTTTATTAATAAGTCATAAAGAAAGTGTTTCCAGGCACACATCACTCACTAAGTAATAAAAGCTGGGGCCAGAGGACAGGGCGACGCAGAGTAGAGACTGGGGAGGCAGCGGTTACCCAACAGCACATCCCATGCGACTGGGAGGGAAGCTGCTGGTAGAAGAACACCGTGGCTTTATGGGGCCACCCGGTTTCCTTAATACCAGCCAGATCTAGTCAGGTGTGAGACAGGGCCAGACTCCGAACTCCTGCATCACTGATGCAAAGGAGGTTGACAGTGGAAGGCTGTGTGTGGATCACCTGCTCCAGCTTTTCTAGGAAAGAACTGAGGTTCATGGCTTTGCCTAGACAAGTCCATTAGAAGCAGAGCCTGGATCACAGCCCGCCTCAAGCCTTCTTGCTATTTTCCACACTTTCCTCAGATGAGCACACCTACTCCCATGACCCCCTAGTCAGCAACACTCTGATCGCAGACCTCCCTTCTCTCCTCAACTCTAGAATCACTGCTGCCCATCATTGTGGCAAGACATTTCTACTCGCATCTGGGTGGCTCAGTCGGTTAAGTGTCTGACTTCAGCTCAGGTCATGTTCTTGCAGTTCGTGAGTTCGAGTCCCATATCGGGCTCTGTGCTGACAGCTCAGAGCCTGGAGCCTGCTTCGGATTCTGTGTCTCCCTGTCTCTCTGCCCCTCCACCACTCATTCATTCTCTCTCTTTCAAAATATAAACAAACATTAAAAAAAAAAGAGAATAATCCTTAGACACTGGACTTTTTATTGTGCAGTCCAGAACTGGCTCACACTCTTTGGACCTCCCAAGTAACTGATCTATAAAATCTTAGGCTTCTTCCAACTGCTCTCTTGTTCTCACCAGCAACCACGTTCCACTTGAAATCTCCCTCAAAACCACCCTTCCACCTTTCCTTCCTCATGGCTAGTCCTGTATTCAGGTCTTCTCAGCCCCTGGCCAGCCTGCTAGTCTCTCTGCCTCTAGGCTCTATCCTCAGCAAGCCATGTTTCACGCTCCAGAGAAGAGATTTTCCTATAGCTCACACCAGATCATGGTTTTCCTATGGCTAAAAGCCTAATTACTCTGTGAAAGCAGATAGAACTTAGAAGAAACAGGCTGGGGGATGCCAAAGAAAACTGCCCAGCATGAGGCCTAGCCTTGGGCTCTCAGCTGGTGTTTGGCAAATGAATAAATCAGTAATGAGAGAATGGGCGGGCTGCTATACTAAAATGGAAAGAACATGCACTTTCCTATGTTTCCTGGATCTATCATCTACTGTGTGACTTCAAGCAAATGATGAGCCACTCTGAAATTTGGATTCTTAAAAAAAGGCAACACTATTTAATGCTGTTTGACTTAGCTCACAGTATTGCCATGAGGACCAAGGGGACAGTGGCTAGAGAAGAGTTGTTTAAAGCAAAAAATCAGGGGGAGCCTGGGTGGCTCAGTCAGTTAAGTGTCCGACTTCAGCTCAGGTCACCATCTTTGCAGTTCGTGAGTTGGAGCCCCGCATCGGGCTCTGTGCTGACAGCTCAGAGCCTGGAGCCTGCTTTGGATTCTGTGTCTCCCTCTCTCTCTGCCCCTCCCCCACTCATGCTCTTTCTGTCTCTCCCTCTCTCTCAAAAATAAATGAACATTAAAAACTTAAAAAAAATAAAGCATAAAGTAATATGCAAAGGGAACTATTGTTATGTCACAATATTGGCTAGAGTCTGAGGAAGCTCATTGCCTGGTACAGTGAAAAGGATGATCTTGGACCAGTCACTTCTTTCTGGACCCAAGACTTTCCATCAATAGAATGACCCTTTGGGGCTGAAATACCTTAAATCCCCTCCAGTGTTTATTTCCTGGGATTTGATGTTTTGATCCAAGCCTCTGTGTGTCCCCAAGGAAACTTGCTTATGAGCTGTCACAGTCTGCTGTCGGGCTGCTGCCCTGATCCTATCTCTGGATTTAGCCTCACTACATAGGCTTCTGCCTTCATCTGCTAATAAAGATCGAGAGCTCAGATTTAAATCTGATCCTTTCCTTCTTCCCACCACATATTACACAAGTTTTGATCAACCAACCTAGGTGGTTCACATTTTTAAAATTTGAGATGGAGAAAAATATAATTAAGGAGCCAATTGGCCCTCATCATGGAAAAAAAAAAAACAACTTAATTATCCCCAAGGCTGGCTCTGGTACACACTCATCAAAGAGCCCAGCAATCTCACATCAAAGCCTGGAGTTGGGTGCCGTGGCCAATTCCTTGCTTGTTTCCAAAGCAGTTGTGTTCAAAGGAACAAAAGCTCTGAGTCCATAGCTTGAAAAAACTTTGGCATCCCCAGCCTGGTTCCCCAGGGCTCCCTCAGTCACCTCCCGAGGAACAAAGAGTAAATTCAGCAGGAAAGGTCCTCATGGGAAATGGGTTTTCTACCTTCCCTGAAAAAGGTTTGGGCCCAGAGGAGTTGAGATTGAGAATGGGAATTTAAACAGGGGTTTGCCCTGGGGATTCTGAAATTGGGGCTTTAAACCCCAAGCATTCAGATGAAAGAAAAAAAAAACCAACAACCAAGTGCATAAACTCAAATAATTCATACTGACAAAGATTGTGACAGCCTTTCAAATGACAAGTTAAGGCTATTCCTGACTATTGTAATGTATATGATGGTGGCAGCTACTTCCTGCTCACAAATCCTCCGTGACCCCATTGCTTCTAGAAGGAAGTGCTGACCGTTCATTCTGGTACTGGAAGGCCTTCACAGTTTTCCCATCACAGTCTTCCACCCTTATTTCAACAGCCCTGCATTCCAGACAAAGCATTCACTTCATACTCTCTACCTACTTCCCATGCTTCCAGAGATCCCGGCATTGTTCACTCTTGCTTTTCTTGTGAACCTACTTCCTTCTCTCTTCCTCTTTCCTATCCATCAGAATCCCCCCCTGTCCACAGCCAGCTCTGTTCGTGTTTCTCTCATAGAGCTCCTTCTTTTAACCCAGCACACTTTGTGGGGGCAGGGATTCTATTATGGACAAGGCTCCCTCCATCCAAGTGCCTTTGGACACAAAGATGAGTGAGAATTCTCGCTGTAGTAGAAGAGCTCATATTCTAGTGCTGGAGACAGACATGCATTCAGTTACATTACAGTATGAAAAATACTACAGCCAGTGCTGTCTGGAAATATAATGTGGGCCAGAACTGTAATTTAAAATTTTCTAGCAACCACATGTTAATAAGGTAAAAAAAAAAAAAGGTAAAATTAAATTCAATAACAAATTTTATTTGACTCAATAAATCCAAAATACCATTTCAACCTGTGGTACTAGACACATTTTGAGTATGCAAGAGCCACATGTGCTTAGTGGCCACCACATGTGGTTAGTGGCCACCACATCAGATGGTACAGATATAGACAAAGCATATATAACTGAAGACATCACAGGGAGGGAAGTAACACAGCTAGCTCAGTCACACAGGCTTCACAGGGTCTTGATGGATGAGTGGGGTTCATCTGGTGGAGGAAGAAAGAAGTGCTTCCAGACAAAGGAAACGACCTATGAGAAAGTATAGAGGAAGAATGGATATGGTAGAGACATATAAGATGGTATAAGGTAGACAGCATGGAAAGCAATGCTAAAGTGAGCTTGAAAAAAGGCTTTAACGTATCCTCCTCTGGAGCAGGAAAGAAGAAAGGAGCAGTGGAGGGGTTTAACCAGGGAAGCCACATAATCCACTCAGTGATTCTGGAAGATGACCTTGGCCACTGGGTGGAGAGAGGGCTGGGCATGACTTAAGAAGGACTCCACAGGTCCAGGGAGGCTCTGATAGCAACCTCCGGTGCTTACCCATATCCTGCCTTGGCACACTGATCAGCTACATTTTTTCAGCTTTCTTGCATTCTACACTTTTGGTCAGGAGGTAAGCAAAGAGAATCTGGAAAAATCCTAAGTGTTCTAAACAGCTTTGGCTCAGACCGGACACATTCTTACCCATTCCTATTCCATTGGAATTTATGAGTACTCAGGGAACAGAAGAAAAGTAAAAAAGGAATTTTAAACCCTAAAAATGAGTGGTAAAGCAAGAAGAGGATACAGAAAAGGAGTGAGAGACCTTGGGGATGATAGAGACACTCAATGATGTAAGAAGGTTGACTGACCGTGATGAAGAGAAGGGCGCCAACCTTCCCACTACCCGCCAACCCACACGCACAGCGAGGGAGGGAGAAGTACATTGGGATAAGTGAGCCGTGACAGGTGGGATTAGTTGTTACAGCTGCTAGCTGACCCTGACTCATGAGGAGGCTCTTGCTCCATTCTTACCTGTTATTTCTTTATGGTTACTCGACATTTGGGTGTACCTGCCATATTGTCTTGCTTAACTGGTGGGGATTTAAAAGGCAAAGGACTGTGGTCTGTGCTTGACTTGGCCTTCCATCTCTCCCCTCCCCAAGCACAACGATTTACCTTTTAGACAATCAATGATTAGTTTAGGAATCAATTACTTTATTAAATCAATAGGTCCTTTCATCCCTGTGTCAAAAGACGCCCATAATATGATCCCTTTTTATCAACTACTTCCCATGCCAAACCCCTGAGTCACACAAAAATCACCTCTTGCCAAGATTATTCCTATAGGCTCCTAATTTGTGTCCCTGCTTCTACCCTCACTTCCCTTTGGTCTATTTTCAACACGAGAGCCAGAGAGATCTGGTTAACTATAAAGCAGACATCACCCCTCCACTTAAGTTCTCAATGGTTTCCATCTCCCTCAGAGTAAATGCCATTGTTTCACCATGGCCAACAGAACTTGGACTTGTGCCCTCCCTGTCCCTCATTACCCCCTTGACATCATCTCCTACTTGTTTACTCTCTCCCATCTATGCTGGCGTTTCACTATTCTTTTTCAAACATGCTGGGCACACTTGCACCTCAAGGTCTTAGCACTTGCTGTTGCCTGCCTGAAATGCTCTTCCCAAATATCTGTATGACTCCTCCTTCACAGGCCTCAGATCTTTCTCAAATGTCCCCTCCTCTGCAAGGCTTTCCTCAGTCACCTTAAATTTCAACCCCTCGCAATATTGTTTCTTCCCTCTGTTTTATTTTTCTTCTCAGTACTTATCATTCTCGAACATACTAAACATGTCACTTCTGTATCTTGTTTCTTCCTTTTCCACCTAGTGGAATTTAATGTCTAAGAGGCAGGGTTTTCTTTGCTTTAGTTGCTACTATGTCCCTAGTGCCATGCCTGGTACAAAGCAGGAAATCAATAAACATTGGTGGAATGAGTGTGTGGAGATAGGGATGCACAGGGTGCCGAGAGAGCCATAGGAAAGGGGAGACACAAGGAAGGCTCATGGCAGAGGAGGTCCCTAACTGAGACTTAGACAAGCCCAAATTGGCTGGGAGAGGAGGTGCTAGGGAGCGCGTGACCAGCAGAAGGGTCAGGAAATGCAAAGACCAGGAGAAAAGTGGCATAAAGGAAACCACACACAGTTTGGTCTGCTGGACAGAGAAGTGCAAGGTGGAAGGACTGAGGGATGAGGCAGGAGAGCTGGACAGGATCGAGACCAGAATTTCACCCCAGCAGGCAACAGCTAGGGGCTTGGCTTGGTCCCAGGCACAGCAGTGGGATCTGTTTTCCCAGTCGGCCATTCCTGTGTTCGTGCAGAGAACAAATACAGGGGGGACGGAGTAGAGCCAAGATGGAGAGCCAAAGAGGTTCTTGTGGTGGGCTGGGTGCAAGAGAACCATGGCCCACAGCAGGGCGGGGAGAAGAAATGGAGAGGAGGTGGGATCATGGAGAGAAAGGTAAAACTGGCAAGGTCTGGTGATTGACTAACTTGCAAGAAGGTTGCTCTCTGACCCTCCCTTCTGGTTTGGATGGTGGTTTATATGCCCATTCTGCTGGGTGAGACTGTAAACAGATGCAGAACCAGCTTTGTGCAGAAAGGTTATGACGTGAAACATTCATGCAAAGAGATCCAGGACATATTGGAAGATATAAGTCTGAAACGTGGGCCCATTGGAGATCCTGGCTGGAGAAATAAATTTGGGAGTCAGCAGCAGAAAGATTATAGAAGCGCCGACCTGAGGCAAGTGTGGAACAGTCACACGAGGCAGCCAATGGGAGCTTATGAAGCGAGTGGGGAAGAGATTAGAATAATAACCATAGGAGGAATTGATGTCACCCTGGGGGACACAGCATGACATGTGATATGCAAAATAAAAGGGAAGATGGAGGGTGGCAAAGGAAAGCAAGAACTCACGGTACGATCAAAATCAGGCAAGTAGCAAACCAGTGCAAAAAGTGAGTCAAAAAGAGTGGTTGGAGTCTCAGCCAAGAGCAACAAGGAGACTGAAGCCCTAGAAAGGATATGGTAGCCTAAGAGGGCTGCCCAGAAGCGGATCAATGAGGCAACATTAGTTTGCAGGCTCTTTTCAAAAGTCATGGAACCTCTTCCAATTGTATCTTACAGACAACTAATGAAAATACAAGTCAAGCTACTACTCCGACGGAAGTTGGTTTGGGAAAGAACCTAAGAGCTGGCTCCTACCTGTACCCCCCACCCTCTGAAAGTGCCCCAAACACAGAGAGATTGAAAAATGCTCATCGAGGACAAAGAACATCGGACTTTGTGCCATTAATGGAACACGAACCACATGCAGCTGGATGTGTTGGGATTGCCAGCTCCTGTTCTACCTCCGACCACTCGTGATGTGGGTCGGTTGCTTTCTCTCCTCTCTGGGCATGAGAGGTGAGGGGGTGGGAAAAAGTGATCTTGCGGGGCTCTTTCCACACCAGTGTTCTATGGGAATGCAAAGGGCACAGAGACCGCTAAAGATAGGTCAGCCAGTCCTGCTGGGCCTCTCTCTCACCCAGGGCCATTTATCGTCTACCCACCCTGCTCTCAAAGCTTTAGAAAATGCTCTCCTCTTGTAAAGCACTGCCCTTAACACCTTATTACCTCTAACAACAGCATTTTTACCAGCCCGGTCATATTTTTGTCTTCCCTGCCCAATGACTATATTTTCCAAGAAAACAAGCTCCTTCAAAATGCGCTGCCCTCTGCCAAGCAGGGGAGTGCCACATTATCTGTGGTGGGTGCCGGCATTTAGGAGGAAATGATTTTCTTTCATCTGT
This sequence comes from Acinonyx jubatus, assembly GCF_027475565.1. NCBI lineage: Eukaryota > Metazoa > Chordata > Mammalia > Carnivora > Felidae > Acinonyx > Acinonyx jubatus. Next base: position 100,576,705 of record NC_069390.1, on the reverse strand, counting down.
CCAAGTAAATCTTTCCCCAACACTTGTAAAGCTGATTGCTGCCAATTTCCAGCTGGAGAAACACAGCCATTAAGAGGGGGAGACATTAGTAACTGGAAGATACTTATAACATTTAAAATGGGGGGTTTTGCTTTTCCTTTTTTTTCTGCTCTGGATTGTATATTTTTTCATTTTTTTCAGTGTTTCACTAGCATTTCTATTTGGGAGGAGGGAAGCAGAATGCATTTGTAAGTGTGTGTGTGTATGTGTGTGTGTGTATTTAATACACCATATATAATGTAGATATGTTTAGATGATATATGTAAAATATACACATATATGTATATAATATATGGGTACTACACAACCTGTATATGTATATGCATCTAATGGTGCATGCATATATGATGTATATGCAGCTTTTGTAAATGGGGAGAGAGAATGAGAGAACGGGGGAGAGAGATGGAGAGAGGGAGAGAGAGAGAAAAGGAGAGGGAGAGAGAGAGAAAAGGAGAGAGAGAGAGAGAGAGAGAGAGAGAGAGAGAGACCTCCCTTTGAGCTCATTTCTCTTCATCGCTGTCCAGACATGAAAGAAAGCAGGGCAGGCATTTGCCACACTCCCATCCTGGCCTCTGTGCTGATTCTCCATATCATATGCGCCAGGCACTGACACTTTTACCTCTTGAAACTCAGGCATGGGAGAAGGGGAAAAAAGAAATAAAATAAAACACTTCCTCCAAAGAGTGTAGCCACGGGAATCGCAGGACTAAGAGCAAATAATGATTTCCTCTTCTGCTTTTTAAGTAAATACTGCTGCACAATGAGCTATTGGGCAGGACAGGTGCAAAATAATAGACTCTTTTTCTGGTCTCCCCAGCCCCCACGGGGCCACTGCTAACTGCATCAGGTACTCAATTTTCTTTTGTTATTTAAAGATGTGTTTGTGGATTCCTAGGGGGCGGGGGAGGAGGGGCGAGTCCGGTTCTAGCATCACCAAGAGGACTGCTTAATTTGTATTTTTGCTTTATTAATGGAAAGCTACCTGTCGGCCCCAGGATTTGTCTACCCGGGGAGGCTTTTAATGCATCTGTCCAATGCAATGGGGTTTGGGAAAAAGAAACCTCTCTAATCAGCAGACCGTGTCTTGCAGGGAGAGAAAGCACATCCACTGGAAATGGCTTGGGCTGGCAGAGAGGGACCTGGGTTTCTGTTGGGATTCTACCCAAGCCCCTGGACCTCCCCAGGCCTCAGTTTCCTCTTCCACGGAAAGGGGAGGATAGTGCACATCCTCTCTATTTCCATGGGCTAATGGTGAGGTTATTTTAAACTCACGATAGCCTTAAAATATCATAGTGCCTTGAGAGCAAAAAGGCACAGTAATAAGAAAAAAAAATTTAAGGGGTTATTCTTAATAACGTTTCTATTCAACTGAGTATAATTAATCCTTTCTTATTCCCTGTTCTAAATACGGTTCATCACTGCAGATAAAGCCAGACACAATCACAGGAGCATCTGTCTGGAGAGGATCTGAGTGCTCATCTCACCCAGACCCTCACTTCAGGGCTGGGTGGCTGAGATGGATTCAGGTCTTTGCATCATGCACCCCGACAAGCATCTCTCACTGTCAAAGGAGAAAAGTCTAGCGAGAAACCTGGAGCCCCAAGCAAACATTTCCAAAAATATGTCATTATCCTTGTTAATTGCAAAATATATAGATCACCTCCCACTTGCCCACCCCTCGTCCTCCTGCAAAAACAGAGCCATTTATACAATCCGAGGTGGGAAATAGAGAGGTGTGCCCTCGATCTGTGTCTAGCTTCTTCTCCTTGGTCTTTCATGCCAAAGCTGCAGGGACCATCCTCAGGGAGGCCCATAAGGTAGATCTTTTGCAAACGGGAACTGCCTTCAGGTTTCAAAGATTTTGAGAGCTGGCTATACATGTGGGGTTATTTAAGTCCCTTCTTACCCTTTATATAGCTCTGGATCAATTAGGGGAACGTTTGGGGGGCTGGTAGAATTGAATGTTCTCTGATTTGCCTGTTGGAGCATTGTCCCCCCTGGAAGGCCCAGCTCTGGGGGGAACAACCTCCCTCACTCCACCCTCACAGCCAATGCTCGACTAGCCCGACTGGACTGCTGGGGTGGAAATATTGTGCGAGGGAAGCCACAAGCCCTGGAGACCAAGGTCTGCCACAGATCCAAGCTCGGGAGACATGGTGCGCCCAGCAGCTGAGGCCCACCTGGTCCCCGATTATCTTCCTCCAGTTTAGCCCTGAGCCAATGCTTCCTTTCTCCTCAGAAAAATCGCCAGGGAAAGAGATCCCATACTACCTAGAAAGCCAAATTCACACTTGTCACTTGGTACACTTCGCTCAGTTTTTCCTTCTCCTCTCTCTTTACTTGTCTCCTTCCTGCCTTCTGTGTGAATAATATATTAATTCATTAGCATTCATTAAAAACTCTGTCTAATTTGGTTGAGCAAATTAGCAGAAACTATGGCTTTTAGTTCAAAGGCCAGGGACATTTGGATGAGAGAAAAAAAGGAAGGGTTCAGGGACATGTCCGTACCTTGAGGCGCCACCAGTGGGGGTCAGGCCCAATGGGTGTCATGGTCAAGAACTCTGACCACCTAGAGGCTGCAGGACAGTGGGTAATGATGGAAAAGGAAGGTACGGTGTATAAGATACCTGTCCATCTTGTGGCAGACACAGAAATGAGGCAGTTGAAGACACACTTTGTCTACCTCATGATCTTGTGTATGAATAGATCTGACTTTTCCACTAGCCTGGAGCCACTAGGATTCAGTAGATATGGACATTAAAAGAACCCACTTTGGGGGCACCTGGGCAGCTCAGTCAGTTAAGCGTCCGACTTCAGCTCAGGTCATGATCTCACAGTTTGTGGGTTTGAGTCCCGCATCGGGCTCTGTGCTGGTAGTTCAGAGCCTGGACCCTGCTTTGGATTCTGCGTCTCCCTCTCTCTCTGTCCCTTCCCCACTCATGCTCTTTCTCTCTCAAAAATAAACAATTTAAAAACTAAAAAATTTAAAAAAAGAGAGAGAACTCACTTTGGTGTCAGAGAGCTGGAATTTAGTTGTGCTTCTACAATGCTCTAGCTGTGTGACTTTGAATTTGTTATTTAATCACCGAGTCCTAGTTTTCTTATCTGATCAATGGAGATGACTGGAGTACCCACCTTGTAAGGTCATTCCGATGATACAACAACAGAAACTTGGAAAGTGCTGGTACCTAGGTGGTTGGCAAATGTTTACCAATACTCATTTTGAGCTATTATGACAGAATACTGCATATTGGAGGGCTTAAACAACAGAAATTCACTTCTCACAGTTCTGGAGGCCAGTGAGTTGGAGATTCCCAGTAGGGTGGTCAGACTCTCGAGAGGGCCCAACTCTTGGTTTGTAGATGGTTCTCTTCCTGCTGTGTCCTTCTGTGTCAGAGATCAGAGAGGGGACGAAAGCTCTCTCAGGTCTCTTCTTTCAAGGGCACTAATCCCACCATGAAGGCTTCACTCTCATAACCAAATTATCTGCCAAAGGCCTCACCTCCAAATATCATCACATTGGGGACTAGGTTTCAATATATGAATTTCAGGGGGACACAAACACTCAGTCCATAGCAAGCATTGTTATTTTCCTTCTCCTACCCCCTCCCCATCTAAAAGACTCTCCACTTTTGGGAACAGTGTTGAAGATATATTGTAGAATGGTCTCCTCCATCCAGCCTGCTCTTACAAACTCAGTTGGTGTTTTTTTTTTGTTTGTTTGTTTGTTTTTTGAGAGAGAGAGGGAGAGAGAGAAAGAGAAACAGAGAACATGTGCAAGTGGGGGAGAGGGACAGAGGGAGAGGGAGAGAGAGAATCCCAAGCAGGCTCCACACTCAGGGTAGAGCTCAATGCATGGCTTGATCCCACAACCATGAAATCATGACCTGAGCTGAAATCAAGACGCCTAACCAACTGAGCCACGCAGGCACCCCACAAACTCAGCTTTTGATATCAACTCCATCTCTGGCAAAGATTTTTTAAAGGACACGTATAGCATCAGGAAAGAGTTGAACGTCCCATTAGAAATCTGGGGGGAAAGACACTAACAGGTAATTTATAAAAGAAGATACCTGGATGTTCCAAAAATATATGTATATATAAGGCTTGGTAGTAATAAAAATGCAAATCAAAACCAATTAAATTATACTGTTTATCATCTAAAATAGGAAAGGATATAAAATAGGAGTGTTGTCAAAGTTATGGAGGGACAAGATAATCATCCACTGTTGATGGAAGTATAAACTGAAGGAACCTTCCTGGACAGCAATATAACAATATAAGGCAATAGCCCACGCTTTGTACTAAACAAACTTAATTAAAGGGACAAACAGGAAAGCCCTGAAATAGACCCAAATACACAAAAGAATTTAGTGTCTTAGGAAGATGACCTTTCAAATTAATGGAGTAAAGATGGATTATCAGTGAATCTGGTTTGGGACAACTGGGTAGCCATCTGATAAAATACGAAGTTAGAGCTCCACCTCACCTCTTACGCCAAAATAAATTCCAGGTGGATCAAATATGAAATGTGAAAAAGGGATCCATAAAAGCACCGTGAGAAAACATGGGAGGCATCATTTATAAGCTCAGGGGGTGGAAGGCCTTTCCACCAAGTTGTTTCAAATTTGTTTCCATAAATATGTGATTTATTAGGTAACAGAAGAAGAGAAAAATATTGCTGTGAGAAATACAGCCCCTATTTGTGACAACTGTGTGTAACATTTCTGTAAGCGGCCTCATCTGCCGACTTTGAATTTGCAAGTAAAGAAGTTTCAAGTGGCGGCTTCAATTCCATTGTGTATTTTGAAAGGCCTCCACATAGAAATATGGCATCGGCAGACCATGATCCAATGGTGCAAAATATGGTTTAGACACTGAACACAAAGAAACTTTTACTTTGCTTCTTTCCTGGATTTTCTGGCTCCAAATAGGTTGGGGAAACGGGGAAGCATTACTTTGAAAAACAAATTTTTTTTTCTAAATACTTCCCAGTTTCTTATCTGAAGCCATTAGGTTTTTTAATTTTGCTTTTGGAAGGTTAATATTGGGGATTATTGAATTTTGTGAGACACCACCAGTGTCGTGTGGGGTCATATTCTATAAATTCAAATGCATTATTATTTATGCAGCAAACTCATGAATATTCACACTAAGTGAGACGGACAAAACCTCACATGAAAACCAGGTCAGATTTACCACCAAATGAGTTTTGGCATTGAATTTGTGAACCCCCCTTTTTTGCTGTCAGAGTACTATGGATAGGACCTGAGGGCTTACGCAAAGAGTGTTTACAAATCAATAAAAATCCAACAACCCATTAGAAAACAGACAATGAAATAAACAGAAAGTTCATAGAAGGGGAAATACAAGGGGTTTTTAGATGAACAAAAAGGTCATCAACCTCAGTCCTAATAAGAGAAATGCTAAATGAAGCTGCCGATTATAACTACCTGAAGTTTTGTAAGACGCTGCTATTGAGAGTATAAGGAAACATGTTCTCATAGGCTGCTGGGAGGCACACCTTTCAGTATCGCTTCTAAAGTGAGCTATTTAACAAGATCAATAAAAATTAAATATACAATTCCACATCTAGGAATTTATTCTATATGTGCCCGATAATGGGACACTGATTATAATTCTCTCCCATATATATATATATATATATATATATATATATACATATATATATGTATATATATATATATAGTACAATAGAATATTGTATAATAGTTTAAAAGAATGTGACAAATCTTTATGTACTAATATAAAACAACACCCAAGGTATACTGTTAAGTGAAAAAAAACCCAAGATGCAAGGAATTGTGTGTGTGTGTGTATGTGTGTGTGTACATGTGTATATCCACTGTACAATAAACTATTTTAGTGTCAGAGACCATGTCTGATTTATTTCTTACCACCTCTCCCCAGGAGCTATCACATTACTATGTACATAATAGGTGCTAAATAAATACTGAGTAAATGCAAGAATTTACACACCGAAACACTCAGTAATCATTCTCTTTTTCATCAAATCTTGGATTAGACTGGCTGTTATTAGGATGTCACAGTCATAAACCATCGTTTTTTTCAGTTCAGACCACCTGGACCAGACAGAGCGTACCTTTTTATGCGTTAAACTCAGAGAAGGCAAGGTGGAGGCCAGACTTCTGAAACTCAATTTCATTCCTTCTATTTGAGCCCTACATGGGCTCCTTTTCTCCAAAGGCAGCAGCAGGTGAGCCCTACAGGAATATTTGACAGGCCCAGGCAGGCTGGAGAGTCACCAACCCTAACACATTTGTCTGCCTCCATACAGGCTTAGTGGCTCACAGATGCTGTGAGGACCCACCCACTGCTAAGGACCCCCTGACACTCTATGGTCCTTCTTCTACCATAATGAGCTTCCTCTCTCTCCCACGAGAGCAGACTGTGTGATGATGACATCACACACAGTGAACCCTGGAAGAGAATAGGGGTTGCTCTCCTCTTGTTTGTCTTGACTATGGCTGAAGTCTAACCCTTCTTAGGAGAGCCCGGAGCATAAAGCTTGAGACAGAACAATCTCTCAGGAGCCCAGAGTGCCCTCATCCATCAATTAGAAACATGCCAATGTCATTCTCAGGGCCGGAACATGGAAAGGCCAAATAGAATGGATGTGGGTTTACAAGTCAAATTCTCCCTCACTGTCTATGGGACAGTAAGCGAGATGTTCAACGCGAACCAGAAAATGACAAAGAGGCCCTGGTTTCCACAATCCTCTCCACCTCTTCTCCTGTGTCTAGTACTTTCCTCTCAAGCTCTCACCCCACCAGTGTAAAGATCAGAGGCTTTCTGGTGTCCCTGCGAAGGGACGCCTCGTGCCCATCTTGCTCCAGTGTTCTTACTTTGGGCAGCTTCCCAGAGGGCCAGTGCCAAGGCCGCGGGCTATCCGGGGAGAACACCCAGATGGCCACCCTGAGGAACACCACCTCAGAGACACAGCCAGGCCCAGCCAGGCGAGAGCAGCTGCTGCAATGAGGCTTTGGGGAGTGGAGGCCGGCTTGCGCTCTGTGTCAGCATGGGGCCGTATGGCACCTGCAAACCGCAAAAAACCAATGCATAATGCAGAACTGCATGTTCCCGCTTTCTAGCTCTTTCTTCATTGTTCTCCCAGGATATGGAAAATGGATGGCTCGTCCATGGTCTCTGCCTACAGTCGTGTCCTATGGCACTATTTCCCCATACCTGGGCAACTTTGGAGAAGCAGAGCAAAGAAGACCACAATAAGGGACAGCTTAAGCATGGCAGCAGGAAAAAAAAAAGTGTGGTTGGTTTTTTTTAGCTAATTGGCTTTCCAGGCCTCGTTTTCTATATTCTGAGATCCCAGAACAAAAGGCCCTGGAGCTTAGGGTGAGGCTGAGAAAAAAGTTTCTGCTGCTGCTGGAACTCGAGGCCTGCCGAATCTTAACCTAGGCTCCAGGCACTGGAACCCCAGCCCCCACTCATTTGCTGCTCCCCCAAGAGCTTCTATCCAAAGCTCCCAGAGCTCAATTGAAAGCAGCAGGGGAAAAGTCAAATACTTCATTAAAAGCAGCAAGAGACTCCATTGTAAACCCACTGCTCTTGCCCATCAAAGATCAGACACTGGGATCCAAATCGGTTCTGGTTTCAATCAGAGATCAGATACTTAAGAGGCAGCTTGTGGTGTGTATCTTTTCAATGTGCTGCAGAAAGCCCCTGTTTCTCCTGTTTTTACCTTATTTTTATACCCTATAGAGACCCTCAAGAACTGCTGCTCATAATACACACACACACACACGCACGCACACACACACACACTCACACACACACTCATTATGCTGAGACAGGGAGAAGCGGAGAAACACTTCAAAAGGTAAGCGTAGGCTTGAGTTTCAGGTTTATTGAATTCCCGGAAATGCTGTCTCTCCTCCTGAGAAAGGTTAGTGTTTGGAAACAACTTTAATCTGGCCAAAGAAAAGGGAAAGAGAGGAAAAGACACAAGGAGAGGGAGCGCTGGCAGAGGGAAGAGATGGGGAAAAAGAGAGAGGGAATTGTTAATTTCAATTGATTTTCTGATAAGGTTTCATATCCTGAAGTGTGCTTCAAATCTGAGAAGTGACATCTGCTGAGATCGCCCGTCAGTGTCTGAATTCTCCTGAATGTAATTAGATCTGAGACAAGATAGAAGACTCAGTACGGTGGCCCTTAGGGAGGAAATGGTCTTTGAAAAGAATTATGTTAATCAGACTAGCCTTCTTCTTGCATCTGTTCTGCTGTTATTCTGGGTAAAATTAATAGGTCTAAGGAAGGATCTGATCATAATGACAATCTGGTCTTCACAGCAGGAGGTTTTATAAAGGAGTTGAACTGTGCCTTGTTGAGAACACTTAAAGTAATTAGTTACAGGGCTACTCACTTTCTTTCCTTTTTAATAATAATAATGGTTATTAATGTTTACAAATTAAAGAGTCTTACTCCAGATGAAAGGAGTGCTGGAAGGCAGGCTCAGGAGCAGACGCTCTGCACCTTTACGCCACCGGCCAGGGTGATGACACGGCAGCAGCCCCCCTTTCCCTGCCAGACTGTCCTCCCTCTCCCCCCTCCCCTCCTCATCCCCTCCCCAATCCCTCCCCAGGGCACAGCTGGGAGCAAAGTGCCCAGGGCTTGCAGACGTGGCAGGGAACCAGCAGAGCTCAGGGGCGGAGGCTGACACTCCTCACCTGTTTGCCCAGTGCCTGGCACAACTGAGGGGCTCAGTAAATATTTGCTGATGGTTTGGAAGAAAGGAAGGAAGGCAGAAAGGAAGAGAGATGACAGGAAGAGAGAGAGAGAGAGAGGAAGGAAGGAAGAGAAAGACAGGAGAAACAGAACAATAGAAAGAAAAGACAAGAAATAAGGAAAAAAGGAAGGAAGAAAGAAGGAAGACTAGAAGGAAAAATCAAAGGAGAGAGGAGGAAGAATGACAAGCACTCTCATCTTCCCGTAAGATATCACTTCAAAGACAGGGAGCGTTGATGCCATAATTTGTGTTAAGGTCTCTATTAGTCTATAAACCAGGGCAAGCAAACCACGGCCACTGGGCACAACCCTGCCCACCACCTTGTTTTTATAAAGCAGGTGCTTGGGGCCCATCCACTTACATATTGCCCATAGCTGCTTTCACACTACACCTGCAGATCAGAGAGATTGTATGACCACCAGAGCCTGAAAATGGACTATGTGGCCCTTGCAGGAAAAGCTTGCCAACCTCTGCTATCATCTCTTGAGAGCAGGTGTCCTGTTTGATTTGATTTTCAGACATGCTGAGTGGGACTGACTTTCCCAGAATAGAACTTCCCACCTGCATGATATTCAGGGACCCTTAAGCCAAGACAAGTACCTCTTAGGGGGGCAGGTGACATGGCAGTGGGAGGAGAGAAGAAAAAGGAGGGTGAGCTTCTAAAGCTTCTAAACTTCTGTCTTCTCTACCTGAGAACAGTTCCTAAGAGGATGAGATGTGATGTGTCCATCCCATGCCCACAGGGCTAAAAGCCACTGCGGCAAGGACAAGGGTGGGAACTGAAGACCCACTCTGTCTCCTAACCAATTGCCATTACCTAACTTAATTTTATACGTACAACAAACAAGGCAATATGATGCAAGGGCGAAATTTGGAAGGAGAAGACTGAGGTCAATCTTGCACTTACTGACTGTATCGTCTTAATTAAAGCATTTAACTTATCTGAGTCCAGTCCACTCACTGGAGAAGAAATGGAGATGAAAATAATATTACATTATAGTCTCGACATGTTAGGTGAGCAAAGTGTATCAAAGAACTTTGAAAACCACACAACTCTTGCGCAAACCGTCATTACATAATAGTTACCATAGTTATTACGTAATAGTATGGTAGACCTGGATAAGCCAGGGTTTCTGTGCTGGGCAAGGGCAGGCGTTGTTCTCCTGAGGTCTAGCTCTAGCACAAGGTCATATTTCTTAAAGGCATTTTTGGTGAAGCTGGGTCTGTCAAGGCAATCAGACTTTGAAACTCTAATAACGTTCAACCCAGCACCCAGTGGCATAAAACAACAAGCACTAAATTCTTGCTTATACATCTGCCAGTCAGCTGGAGCTCAGCTGATCTACAGTTGGCTCAGTCAGCTTTGGCTCCAACTTGCCGGTCCGATATGAGGAGGATGAGTCTCTGGTCCTCTCTGGACCAGCAGCTTCCTAAGGCATTTTCTTTCCACAGTGACAGGAGCACATAAGCCCCAGCCTCTGCTGGCATCACATCTGTTAATGCACCATTGGCCACAGCAAGACAGAGGAAACCATACTCTTCTCACCATGAGGCCAAGCCGAGTCAAACGGCCAAGCCCAACATCAATGGGTTGGGAGAGCACACTCCTCTCCTCCATGGAGGGAGGTCTTTTGGAGGGAGTGAATATTTGTTGACAAATAACCTATTAAAGAAGCCAAAAGATTAGCTAGGCAGGGTCTAGTGCAGCCCCAAGCTACTGGATCCAGGGGCTTAAGCGTGCGTATCTTATTTTGATACACATGTCGGGCCATCACTGACAGTGGAGCTGTACATCCACTTGCGAATCTGGTGAACGCTTCACCCTTGACCTCACATGCACATTTTTTCATATCCAGGTACAATGGACTGCCAAGTAATGAAAAATGCATGATTTCTTCAATCACCCAAATTCACTGATAAAATTCTATAGAAAAATCTTGCACTATTTAGGAACAAATTTGGCTCATTTGGAAAATGTATACATAATAAAGATGCAAAAAGACTACAGTATATGGGTAGCAAGGAAGCAAAAGGAGCCAGGACCAAAATCAGACTCCAGCAAGAGAGCTGAGGTCACCTAAAATAAGAATGACAGCTGTGGGCAAGAGGTCCCAATTAATTATACCTTAATTTAAAAAAAAAAAAGGTCCCTATTCTGTGTCATCCTCACTTTTCTCTAGAGCTATAGGGAATGCTCTGGCATCCTGGGGGAGGGAAGGGGTAAAGCCAGCTTCTCTGGGTTTCTCTTTATCCTTCTGCCTTCCTCCTGCTCTGCAAAAGGTAAGGATAAGGTTACCATAGGATCAACAGCTTCATAAATATGCAGAAGAAAGACAAATCAACCTGAAACCCAAGAAAATAATTAAAATATAAATAGACTTGTTTGTTTCAAGGATTTGCAATGAATGCTTGACTCAGTCTGAAGATTAATCAGTGATGGATAATTATACTTTCACACACACATATATCCATACACACAAAAAGCTATCCCAGGTCCCTTCCAAGCAACATGAATGCAAAAACTGTGAGTTCTCTGGTTCAAGAAGAGGTGAAGTCATCCGATGCTCCTTGCTGAGTGTGAGAGTTCACTTCACACCTGTTGTGGAGCCACCAGCACAGGAATGGGCCATGGGGGGCACCGGTGGGGTTTGCTGACACCCATGAGCTCCTCCTTTTTCTTCTACTTTCTACCTCCCTTCTTATCTTTTCTCTCCCTCCCTTTCTCTCTTCCTTCTTCCTTCCTTCCCTGCCCCCCTCTCATCTTCCCTCGTTTCTCCTGCAGTGTTTTCTCTCTGAAATTTGCCTTTCTTCCTGCCAGAGGAGGTAAGCAATCTATCAACTCGTAGACATTTATGAAGATTTTACTGTTGTTCCAAGCTCGGCAATTGCCAGCAAGGTGAAGAAATCCAAGCCCTGAGTCTGTAGGAACTCCTGGACTACAGCAGTTGTTCTCAACTGGGCATAATTTTGCCCCCCCCCAGGAGACATCTGACAACATCCAGAGACATTTTTTTTTAAATTTTTGTGACTTGGGGTGGTACTACTGGGATTAGCAGGTAGAGGCTAGAGATACAGCTAAACACCCTGCAACACATAGGAAAGACCAGCTCCTCCCCCCATTACAGAAATTATCTGGCTCTAAATTTCAATAGTGCTGAGGTTGAGAAAACCTTGGTCTAGAAGGAAAAACAAGATACAAACACATTGAAAGGCGACTCACTTCCAGGCTCTGAGGAATAAGGGCCTTCTATATACTATGGCACTTGGGCTCAGGTAAATTTCAGGTCGTGCTTCTCTTTCTGGTCTCTGGCTCTTTCCAGTTCTGCAGGCTCCCAGCTTTGCTGACACCTTTGAGAACTTAGGATTCTTGATTATAACTGCACTCTCAGGAATGAAGTCCCTCTCCCCTAGTATATCATTCCTTAAGCCATCTTGGTAGCTCAGTATGTGATCATCTGTTCATCCCTCCCTCCCTCCCTCCCTCCCTCCCTCCCTCCCTCCACCCACCCACCCATCCACCCATCCACTCACCCATCCATCCATCCATCCATCCATCCATCCATCCATCCATCCACCCACCCACTCAGCCATCCACCCATCTATTCATCCATTTATCCAGTCAGCAGTACTCACTAGGCACTAACAGAGTTACTCAAACTCTACTAGGCACACCCCATTCTAAGATAAGACTTCTTGGGAGGGAAAAAAAAATCTGCATGTGGTATATGAATTGGAAGAGAACAAGAGCTAAGCATTATGTGAGAATTAGTGACAAGACAGGGTGCTCCTTAGGGATCTGATCAATGAGCATAGCGTCTCACTATTTCCTGTATTTTTGGTTAATGCCCATGAACAGTGTGCCAGTTTCCTTCCCTTGTTGATGTCTCTAATTCCCCATCTGCGAGGTGGGAGTCCTACTCCCACTCACTGTAATGTTCCATAAAAGGTGCAGCCAGGTACTCAGCCTGATCTACTGCTGGAGGTAGGAACAGAGAAGAGCATAATGAAGGTTAGAGTAGCAGCATCCTCCCTATGCCCTGCATTGGCTTTGTAGCCTATGGCAAGTTTCTCAAACTTGCTATGCCTTAGTTTCCTCATTTGTATAATAGAATAATAATGGCAGTCTCTCAGAAGAGTCACAGTGAGGACTGATTGAGCCCATACATGAAAAGCACTAAGAACAGTGCCTGACACATAGTAGGAATTCAATAAATATTAAGCATCATTATCAATTGTCATCACTACTGAGAGAGTAGTCAGTAGTATAGGGGTCGTGAAAAATTTGATTAAGTGCCTGAGTCTGAGAGAATAACAGCAGAACCCTATATTCAACAACGAGACTCCCAAGGGGCACCCTCTTTTACCAATGACAGTTAAACCAGGGTTTCTCAACCTCAGCATTATTGATATTTAGAACTGAATCATCCTTTGTTCCAGGGGACTGTCCTGTGCAACACAGGATATTTAGTAGCATCCTTGGCCTTTACTCAGTACATGCAATAACACCCTCCCCCCAACTGTGACAACCAATGTCTTCAGACATTGCCAAGTGTCCCCTGGGGAGAAAAATCACCCTGGTTGAGAACTACTATCTTAAATGATAATGATAAAAAAAATTAATGATAGTAATAACAATCATGTGTGAGGAATCACCTTTCCATCAGTTCCAATTTCCCCTCTTACTGGACATAAGAGCATCTTACATGTGCTGCACGTAAATGCAGATGCTGTGGAAATACTTTCATTCTGCAGAATTTGAGACAGTTTCCTACAGTACAGTCTGGTTGGTTTCTCTGAGGCAGTGTGCCTCCAGTTCAACATAGTTGCCATGAAGTGTCTGGATAACAAATGTTCAAAAGAATGAGTTTCCTTCCAAGCAGAGATAACTGAGGATCTGGAGATTAATGCATATATTCCACCCGATTATGATGTTAATATAAATATGACTTCAGAAAGATAACAATATACATATGTATTAATCAGTAATCACTTACATATCTCTATCAGTCTTTCAGTCACACAGTCTTGGCTTGGGGCCTTGCTCTGGCATTTACTACTGAAGTGACTTTCAGCAAGTTACTTATTCTAAGTCTCAGTTACCTCTTCTATAAAATAGAGGTAATAATCCTACCATCATGCGAAGCTTAAGTAAGAGAACGCACAGGAAGAACGCAGGATCGTGTGTGGTGGAAAGCAAATATTCCACACGTGTTAGCCATTATTGTCGCTGAAAAGTGAAAAATGGTAAACCAAAAAATTTAAAAAAAAACACATAGGCAGAGATCAGTGACCTTCTCTATTTTCAACCAGTTTCAAGTACTATTTAATGAAATTTGAGGTTCCCAACTGCATTGGGTTGAATAGTGTCCTCTAAAATTCACGTCCACTTGGAACTTCAGAATATGACCTTCCTTAAAAACAAGGTGGTTTTTTGCATGTTTGCTTGGTTGGGTGGTTGGGTGGGTGGTTGGTTGTTTGGTTGATTTTATTTTGTTTTGCAGATCTGGTTAGTTAAGATGAGATCATACCGGATTGGGGTGGGCTGTGTGTACAATGACTGGTGTCCATATCAGAAGCCATGTTGAAGAAATAGACACATACAGAGGGACAAATGCCATGTGGAGGTGGAGACAGAGATGGAAGTGATATCACTATAAGTCAAGGGCACCAGGGATTTCCTAGACAAGGTAAAAGAAGAATTCTTCCCTAGAACTCTCAGAGGGAGTATGGCCCTGCCAACACCTGGATTTCAGATGTCTGGCCTCCAGAACAGTGAGATAATAAATTTCTATCATTTTAAGCTATACAGTTTGTAGTACTTTTTTATGGCAGCCGGAGGAAACAAATATACCAACATAGTCTCTTAGGCTCTGCTTGGGTGGGTGGTGCTATTTCTTGACTTAGGTAAAAATAGGTCTTCCTATAGGTATTTTGAGCTATCTGCTTATTTCCATCAAAGCCAATATTACTCTTAACTTCTTCATTCTGTTGATGGGTTTAGTTCTGTTAATAAGAGCACTGCAAACAAGACCTGGTGTCCCTGTCTGGGCAGAACAGCTTTGTTGACTCACAGATTCTCACCCCTTCCCTGCTCATTCCCCATATTTCCCTTATTTCAAACTGCCCCAGAGGATCATATTCTTCTCAACTTCCAATTGAAATCAAAGTCCGACTTAATTACTGTCTGCTTATCTTTATCCTGATCAATGGGTCTAAGAGCTCTATAAGATTTTCCCACTGAACCTAAAATAAAGTATGCCTAGATCCCTGAGTTTAAGAGGGATCATAAAAGGTATCTTTTCTAGTGTTCCCCACTCTTTGCTTCCCACTGTTCAATGCATGCATCTTTTCTACAATATCCTTTTTGTAAATTTAAAAAAATTATTTTTTAGAGAGAGAGAGAGAGAGAGAGAGAGAGAGAGAGAGAGCATGAGTGGGGTAGAGGAGCAGAGGGGGAGAGAGAGAATCTTAGGCAGGCTCCATACTCAGCACAGAGCCCAATGCAGAGCTTAATCCTACAACCCTGAGATCACGACCTGAGCTAAAATCAAGAGTCAGACACTCAACAGACAAAGCCATTCAGGCACCCCTTACAATATTCTTATCAATCAAATATCTAGACATTGCTTTAAAACCTCCAGTGATGGGAAATTCATTGTTTCTTACAACTGTTTTTTTTTTTAATCTTTAGACATTTCTAGTATTAAGAAGGTTTAATTTACACAGAATTAAGCTCTGTCATTCCATTCACTGTTGGACCAGAGTTTGTGGTCTAGCCAAAACATTTCTACTGAGAAGAACTCTGATGAGAATTGGAAAGCAAGGTCTGTGGTCCCAAGGTTATAAACATTCATCTTCCTTTTTATCCTGGGTGGTAGCAGAAATAGTAATCAGCAAAAATTAGGGAATGCCCTGTCAAAGTACACCTGACTTTTCTTTAATGATGTTCCCTCAGAGAACCATATCCATCTCAAACAGGAATAACCTGATTATGACGGTTAGTGCCCATATTACCCATTTGATGATTACCATACATTGTCTTCTATCATCACTTTTCATCTCATATGTATGTGTCTAATGATGAATTGGTTTGATATCCATAGGAAGACTGTGGTAGGTATGATGGTTTCTCTGATGTTTTGTGTACTTTTGATGTACAATTTAGTATCCTAACTTCCCGACAGTATCAGTTGTTTATTTTCTAGATTGTTATTCATAATTACAATTCCAACCTGTGGCCATCATTTTCTTTCCATCATTCATGTATTCCATCTCTCCTTTTCCAACCCAAATGTGATCCATTCCTCAAGACCAGACCCAATCCCATTTCCTCAAGGCTTCCCCAAACTGCTCTATGCACATCTAACTCACATTCATCCTTTTCTTCTGTAAATTCCTTCTATCACACTTACCATCTGTCTCCCTTACTTTGACATTTTTATCACCTTGTGCCTACTCTAGTTTAACTGTTCCCTATAAGTTTGTGTTGATACTTCTATTAGGCTCAGAGCTCCCGGAGGGCAGAGACCAATTTTGTTGTTTCCCCCACAGTCTAGGTACAAAATAAATGTTTGTTAAAAATACAAATAAGCTCAGTTGTTAGGAGTGAAGAAGCTTTTGCTGATTGATATGTGTTCTTTATCTTGCATAGTCCCTCCTCTGAGCTACAAGAGGCTTTTATGAAAATGGTGGCTGGTACAGGGGTTGCATTCATGGGCAAACTAACTACAAGACTGGAGCTGAACTAAAGATGGATCTTGGCTGGATTAGTCTCCTCATGGCTCTGTCTCTGCTTTGAGTGTTTCTAGTATCTTTCCTGCTGAAGAGACTTACTGAGTATTCTTATCTAGGAAAGGGATTGGAAGATTTTCCCTTTTGTCTGAAAAAGGCCAGACTGTTTTAGTATTCTAGACTTTGTGGGCTATTTGGCCTCTGTCACAGCTGCTCCTTTCTGCCATTGTTGCATGGAGGCAGCCATAGATCAAGTAAATATGTCTGAGTCCCAATAAAACTTTATTTATAAAAACAGGGGGAGGAATGAATCTGACCTGGGACTGATAATTTGTTGACCCCTGATCTTGGGGAATCTCTATGTCTCTCAGCCCTGTTCTATTCCTGTGGCCACACGCTGGCTCCTGTGGTCCATATCACTTAGAATTGTTTCCTTCCCTCCCTCTCTTCCTGCTCCATCCATATTCTACATATCTATTTTGAGTCTCTACATTTTCCCCATGAAAACTTCATTGATCGCTCCAACCTATACAACTCAAGTGAGTTTCCTGTAGCCCATGGCATTTATAGTTAGGACCCCAGAGTTCAGAATATAATTGTTTCATGAATATTAGTTTCCTCTTACCAGCAATATTGTGAGGTCCTTGAGGGAGGAGAACATGCCTTATATTGATATAGATTTTCTACACCTCCCCTAGTACAGCTTGGCATGTAGTAAGTGTTTAATAAATAGTTGCTAACTGATTTATTGACATATGTCTACAACAGTACATATTTGCTCCTTACTCTGTGTGGTAGGCTGAATAATGGCCCCTCAAGCTGTCCATGTCTCAATCCCTGGAATGTGGGGATATTACCTTACATGTTGATAGGGAGTTTGCATGTGACTAAGTTAAAGATCTTGAGATGGAGAGATCATCCTGGATTATCTAGGTGGGTCCCATGAAATCACAGGGGCCCTTATAAAAGCGAAGCAGGAGGAATCAGATCACAGATATCCGCTGCTTCTGAAGGTAAATTCTCTTCTGGAGCCTCCGTAAGAGCCAGACCTGTTGGCATGTTGACTTTAGCCCAGTGAAACTTATTTCAAAGCTTTGGTATCTAGAACTATAAAAGAATAAATTTACGTTGTTTTAAGCCATCAATTTGGGGTAATTTGTTACAGAAGCAATAGGAAACTAATAGCCTTTGTGACAGAAAAACATTAATGATTAAAAGCATCAAGAGACATTTTTGTGCCAATGTGTGGATGCTACAGCTAATCCCTAAGCCAGCTTTGAGCATTTTTTTTTTTCCCATGGGGGAGGGAAGCTTGAAGTAGGTGGTGAGAAAAGGCTACAGAAAGGTAGATTTGCATATAGGAAGAAACTTCCTAGCAACATTCTGTACTTAAGCTATTCTTCCAGGTGCAGTAGAAAGAGAATGGTTCTAGAGATGTGGGTTTAAGATCCAGCTCTGCCACTTGCTATGTGACCTTGGGCAAGTCACAGTCTCTTTGGTAGCAGAGCCTGAGGTTGTAGGACATCTTCCCAGTCCCACTTAATTGGCCCCAATGAGGCAAATCTAGCTTCTGTGTCCATCTGGATTTAGTAAGACGTTTACTAGAAGCTTGCAATAAAGCTACCCAATGAGAAGCCCAAGGAGTGGCTCTGTCATACACATTGCTGAAGACTCAGGGGCTACAGTTCTGCTGAACTGCTAAAGCAGCTTCGAGCCCTCTTTCTGTAAAGGAGAAGTTGCAATTACTCCAGGCAAAGAATGCTGCCGTGTCCAAGACCCAAGAGTTAAGTGGCTATTTCCAGAAGGATGGGTTAGAGGCTTGTTCTGCTCTTATTTTCTTGAGCTATATGCATGCCTACATGCATATAGTCCTAATGGTGTACTCCAGGCTGTAATTATTGTCGTTTTTCTTATTTTAACACAATAACAGAAATAGTGACGGCAGTTTTGTAAGAATGGTAACATTCTGGTACTTGTCCAAGGCCGGTCCTTCTCTTGTGTCGCTCCATCAATTTTCCCCACTCTCCCTTGCATCATCAAACCCTGCTTACCTCTACCTCGTGCCCCTTGCACTATTACCATGCTCAGATTCTCACTAAGTGAAAAAACAACAAGTAAAAGATTTCCTTGAATCCTGCTGCCTTCTGGAATGACCAGTTGCTCTATTTCTTCCTTCCTTTTACTCCAAATCCTGTGTGCTCTCACTGCTTCCCCTTATCACCATCCTGCACCCTTGAACATCTTTCATTCTGGCTCCCATTTCAAACAATTAACTCAAATTACACTCTACACACTGAACTTTTCTTAATTGACAACTTCAAAGGCTCTGCACAGTTCCTCATCTTCTTTGACTTCTCTGCAGTGTATATAATTGGCCCCTCCTTCTGGCCGTTATCACTTCCCTTAGTTTGCATGGCAGTGCCTTATCCAGATTATTCTCCTATACTTGCAATCTCTTCTTCTCTGCCCTTTGTCTTCAGCTCTCCCTCTTTTCCCTGTTCCCAGTGGTATCTGGTCACCAGGTCCTGCATCTGTCTCTCCTCTTCTCCCACTACCTTTTCCGTCTCAGTGATCTCATCTATCCCATGGCCTCACCATCATCCACACACCACAGATTCCATTTCTAAGCATTGTCCCAAGTTACATTTCC
The DNA here is from genome assembly GCF_027475565.1 of Acinonyx jubatus. NCBI lineage: Eukaryota > Metazoa > Chordata > Mammalia > Carnivora > Felidae > Acinonyx > Acinonyx jubatus. Next base: position 100,557,503 of record NC_069390.1, on the reverse strand, counting down.
ACCTTTCCAAATGTGTTGTAGACATCTCCATGTGGATGTTCAAATGACATACTGAAATAGCTCCAAGTCTGAACTAATGTTCACATCCATCAAAACAGTACAGTCTACTGGTTAAACACATGGCTTTTCAAGTTTTATAGGCTTCGGTTCCAGACTCAGCTCCTCACTGCTTTACCTGTGTGACCCTAAGAAATTCATTTTTTTAATGTTTGTTTATTTTTGAGAGAGACAGACAGAGAGAGAGTGGAGGAGGGGGAGGGGCAGAGAGATAGAGAGAGAGGAAGACACAGAATCTGAAGTAGACTCCAGGCTCTGAGCTGCCTGTGCAGAGCCCGACCTGGGGCTTGAACTTGTGAACTGCGAGATCATTACCTGAGCTGAACTCAGATGCATAAGTGACTGAGCCACCCAGGCACCCCAGAAATTCATTTTGGTAAGTTTATTTATTTTTAGAGAGAGTGGGGGGGAGGGGAGAGAAGAAATGCAAGCAGGGAAGGGGCAGAGAGAGAGGGAGAGAGAGAATCCCAAGCAAGCTTTGCACTGTGAGAGAGCGCAAAGCCCAACTTGGGGCTCCATCTTGCAAAGTGAGACTATGACCTGAGTAGGAGGATTAACCAACTGAGCCACTCAGGTGTCCCAAGAAATTCATTTTTGTGACCCTATTTCCACACCTGTGAGACTGGAAAATAGAAGTATCTACTTCACAGAGTTCTTAAAAATATTAAAAGAGGTAATACATCCAAATAACCATGCTTAGTTCCTGGGGCATACTTATGATTCATTACAGATGAGTTCTTACACCCGCCTTACCTTTTCCTATAAATGACGTATCCTTTCTCTTTTCAGTCAACCTCAGTTGGTCATCCTTGACTCCATTCTACATCCACCTAATTGTAAAATATTGTCCATAATTCTTTAATAATATGTTTTGTTTCTGTTTTGTGCTTTTCATGTGCTCAGCCTTCTTGATAGAACCAACTACAGCTTTCTGTCCAGTATCTCCACCATTCTCTCAACCGTCCAATCCATCCCACACACTCGAGGGTTTTATCTTTCTGGACTGCAGATCCAACACATCATTTTTTCTGCCGCTACACTTTCAATCGCATCTTATTATATTACAAATAATTGGCATTCAAGGCTCTCCATGATCTTATCCTTGCCTGCTTTCCCAGCATTACTGGGAAACTGTCCTGTAAGCATGTCAAACTCTACCCCAACTTAGTATATCACAAAAAATTGTCTTTCTTCCCTGACTCTATCTTTGCCCATGCCATTCCTATTACTAATACTTCCATGTATGTCTGGTTACTAAAATTTCAGTCTCCCTTTAAAGTCCAAGTAAGGGATGCCTGGGTGGCTCAGTTGGCTAAGTGTCTTATTCTTGATTTCGGCTCAGGTCATGATCTCAAGAGTCAAGAAATCAAGCCCGGCCTTGGACTCCACTCTGGACGTGGAGCCTGATTAAGATTCTCTCTCTCCCTTGGGCACCTGTGTGGCTCAGTCAGTTAAGAGTATGACTTCTCCTCAGGTCATGATCTCCCAGTTCAGGAGTCTGAGCCCGTGTGAGGCTCTGTGTTGACAGCTCAGAGCCTGGAGCCTGCTTCAGATTCTGTGTTACCCTCTCTCTCTGCCCTTCCCCCACTCATACTCTGTCTCTCTCTCAAAAATAAATAAAACATGAAAAAACAATTTTTAAAGATTCCCTCTCTGCCCCTTCCCAGCTTGCTTGTGCATGTGCATGCATGCACTCTCTCTCTCTCAAAATAAAATAGTCAAGTAAAATGGCACTTACTCAGACTTAGTGACTCTTAAACATTTTGAGTTTGAAAATCTGATGAAAATTTAGATTTTCTCCAGGAAAGATACAAATGAGCCAATAGGATATTTGCATATAGTGTTAGAGGCTCATGAAACACCCCCACACCATTTCCTTTTCCCCATCACTGAGTTATTTTCTCTTTTTAAATTTTATTTTATTTTTTAAATCCCTGAATTCTTAAAGCATTATCTATCTCTTTCAAGGAACTCATCACACTATTCCTGGTATTTCAGTTAGTGGTTTTTTTTTATTATTTTTAAAAATTCATTTATTTTGAGTGTGTGTGTGGGTGTGGGTGTGTGCGTGCACACACGCGCACGCACACACACACAGACACATACACACATGTGTGACTGGGGGAGGGGCAGAGAGAGAGGGAGAGAGAGAATCCCAAGCAGGCTCCCCATGTCAGTGCAGAGCCCTATGCATGACTTGACTTTGCAAACCATGAGATTGTGACCTCAGCTGGAATCAAGAGTCAGATGCTTAACTGACTGAGCCACACTGGAGCCCTCAATTCATTTTAATGCAGGCCTGCCTTAACTTCCAGAAAAGCATTTTCTTTGGTGGTATTATTGTTATGTTTTTGTTTTTTAATAAAGTTCAAAGACCATCGACATTAGAATCGCATGAGGGCCGGTAAAAATGAAGATTCCTGAGTGCAACTCCAGACGCCCTAACTCAGAATCTCTGGAGGTGATAGGTAAGGAACTGAGAAACACTTCTCTATATGCCATACCATTGTGGTCCTCACGAAACCGTGGTCTCCTCCCATGCCTAAGCTGGTACCACAGAAACAGGATGTACAAAAACAACCTTAGCATTGCTTTAGCCCTTCTGGTCTGGTGTGGCTGGGAACTGTGATGGACAGTAAGATAATTATTTCTCCTGACACCTTCCACTGGCTTATTGGATTATTTCTATACCAGCACCTTTTGAATTTGGAACAAAGACTTCTATGTGTCTGGGGTTACTGTATCTGGACCCTTGAGCTGCCTCCTGTACAGATTTTTTTCCAAACTCCTATCCTGCATTGGTGAGATTTCTACTTAGTCTTGGTTTGATACATCTTAACAGAACTTTATAGAGAATTCCGGCATGCTTCCTAATGGAGCTTGCCTGAATTATGACAGCAATTTGGGTAAATGCCTTATCATCCCTCTCTGACTGTAAAGTTCTTAAGTGTAGCCTAAACCAATTTCCAGGTTTGGCATATCCATTGTATTGCCTTATTTCACCCAGATACGTGAGGTCTCTTCCCTCCGTCTCCCCATTCCAAAAAGGTCAGAGAATATTATAGCTTCCTTTTCTCCTACATACAACCTACCCATTTTTCAAATTTCATCTCTTCTTTAAAGTTATTCCCAAGAAGTTCTAGTGCACACTGGTCTTTTCCCTTCTGAACTGCCCAGAGCATTTAGACTCATTATAAAAATTCCATACTGACCTGTGACTGTATTCAGCCTGCCACTATGCTAGTATGACACAATGGTTAAGTTCATGGGCTCTAGAGCCAAGCAAACCAGAGTCTGAAATTCAACTCCAATACTACAGAACATCATGGTCTGAATTTAGTTCTGGGACTCAGCTCAACATCTATAAAATAGCAGGAATATCATACATACTTCATGGTATCTTTATGAGAATTCACAGAGATAATGCATATAAAACCCTCAGCATGTGCTCAGGATATGGTAAATGCTCAATAAATGTTAATTTTATTTTATTTTTTTTAATTTTTTAACATTTATTTATTTTTGAGACAGAGACAGAGAGAGAGAGAGCATGAACAGGGGAGGGTCAGAGGAAGAGGGAGACATAGAATCTGAAACAGGCTCCAGGCTCTGAGCTGTCAGCACAGAGCCCGACGTGGGGCTCGAACCCACAGACTGTGAGATCATGACCTGAGCCGAAGTCGGACGCTTAACTGACTGAGCCACCCAGGTGCCCCAGTAAATGTTAATTTTATAGAGATGTCTTGTATAAGTGAGATTAGGCTAAGTTATGCTATGGTAACAAAGAATTTTAAAACACTGCTTCTTACAAAAACAAAAGGTTATTTCTTATTCAAGATTCATGTCTAGTGCGGCACACTTAGGAATCAGCTCTATATTGCTCTACTCCCAGAACCAGGCTGACTGTTAGCGGAACATGGCCTGTCATTACAGCAAGGGAAAGGAGACTAGGGTAAAGCAAGAAGTGTCTCTTAACACTTCTATCTGGAAATGACACACATCACTTTCCCTTGCATTTTATTGGTCAAAGTCATAAGGCAGAGTCTGACTTCAGTGGGACAAAAAAAAAAAAAAAAAAAAAAAAGAAAGAAAAAAAAAAGAATGATCCTCCCTCAGCAAGGGGAGGGGAGAAATAGTTATCTTACAAGTCTTTCATTTATTTTAATTTTCCAGCAACAGTCATTTGACTGACGTATCTTTTGTATTCCTCAAAACCTAGCACATAGTAGGAAGCGAATACATATTTTATTGATGGATAGTAGGTGTTCATCATGTCTGTACATTTTGAATTGAGTTGAGTGATTGAAGGAGAAGGTCCTTGGTGATATATAGCAAGTGTCTGGAAATGACAAAGTGTCAGATGATGAATTGACAGCAAAGGATCATAGATCCCTGTTTCCTTAAAACAAATGAAACCATCCACCTGGCGCATGTGTGTAACCTGAGTATCTTCCAAGTGCACATTTGCCTCAAGATTTCTTCTTAGAGTCATTTTTTCCTTAGTTCTCTGCAAAATCCACGATGTTGTTGTCATTTTCACATTTAGAACCACAAGTCCGGCACACACAAAATTCTTTATTTCTTCCTGGGTCCTGGCCAGCAATTAGAACCCAATGCCTTCGAGTTACCTTGGGGATAAACCTGTGGCCTGGACGTCTGGGCACCTAGCTTCCTGCTCTCATAAAAGATGATTCTCCATTTAAATAAATAAGTGCCAAAGAGATGTGTGGAGAGTCCAAAAGTGTTAAGTCTTGATAGAAAACAAAACCTAATCCCCCAGGTAATTTTGGGGGGTTCCGGCATGTAACTAATTATTCACTATTATTGATTATCTTGCCCTGGTTTTATCCCAAACCTTGAGTACATTTCTTTCAAATCACTCTCAGTCTCGAAACTTAGAATCAAAATTCCTTCCTGGGGCATATTTATGGCTCCAGTGCTTCTGTGGCGTCACCAGACATTAATGTCCCTGGAGTCTTTCTTCTGCCAACAGCAGATTAAGCCTTTACTGGGAAAGTCTTTAGCTTCTCCAGAGTTTTCTTTCTCAGTCAGCAGTGATCAGACGTCTCACATGACCTAACTACCAACTTCTTCCATCTCAGCACTAGAAGGAAATTTCCAGCGGTGGGCAGGGGCGGGGGCGGGGGGGTGGGACACTATCCCCTTTCAAGTCCCCTACTCAAAACTTACCTTCTTCTTCTTCCATAGGGTAGAGTCCCAAATGGGATCCAGGGGCTCTGAAGTCACGTAATGCTGCTGGTCTGGGGTGTTGGCAAGCCAGAGGGAAGATCAAAGGACTTCATGACAGCAAAGGATGCCAACCCATTTACTAACTCACTCCTTCCTTCTTTTCTTCCTAGCCTCCTTCTTTCATTCTTACCAATATTTTGATGGAATTATGTGTAAACCAAAATTTGAATTGAATCCCTTCAGCAACAAGTTCTTTTACAATACCATGCTTTTTGATACAGACTGCCTGCTTTTAAAAGCTACATGCTTCTTTCCAATGCAAGCCTGTAGCAAAATGTATCACTATTTAAATGTACTTATAACTATCTTACTTTCCATTAAAAGTCAGGAGAGTTAGAAGTAAGAATTTTCCACTTTGCTTTTTACTGCAATACCCTCAGAGATGAATAGATTGCATGGTATACAGTTCTGCAGCAGCTAATTGTGGGTGAAAGCATGAATGCATAGCATGGTGATGGATAGGTATTCAATCCAGGCAAACGTCTTCAGTTCAAAACACAGTTCCACACTTATTAGGTAACTTTCCTCTTTTCTGCTTCAGTGTTCTTATCCCCGAAATGGGAACAATACTGCTTGGCTTAATCAGGGTTCACGCAGATAACATAAAACACACCAGGTATTTTAAGCAATGATTGAATGCAGTGACTTACGTGCTTACAAAATTGTTGAATGATGGGTCGAGCAGGCTCTAGGATCAGCCTCTTCAAATAAGTTCCAAAATTGTCCTACTGGCTCAGTAAGAGGAGAACTACATTTGCCAGTCATAAAGCTGAGGAAATAGGAGATCACTGTCTTAACTGCCAAATTTAGGAACACTTCACCTTAGATATAATCCTAACAATCAGAAGTCACCGGAATTGCTGGTCCAAGGAATGTCTGAACTGTAGCCATCTTCACAAGTGCTAATTCCAGGGTCAAATGGACTAGACCAACTGGATCTGTATTAGGAAATGGATTACCTCCCTACCTCACACATCAAGGAATTCAAGTTTCAAGAAATCTGATTGGATAAGCAAAATCACATCTAGACTCTAGCTATGAAGCATTTGGGAAATGCAGTTTTCAGTTTCCCACGCCCTACAGTACATATAGGAAGCAATCACAGAAGGAGGTATAGTAGACATTGAGCAAGCCAGGCCGTGGTATCCCCTAGGGGGTTTAAGGGGGATGGTTTAGCAAAGTGCTTCAGCACAATGGCTGGCACATGTTGGCTGTTGTTATTTTATCTAAGAAGAGCTATCCCATGAGCTTGGGTGGTGACCATTTACACATATTTTTTAAGTGCTACACACAGAGAGTAACAAGTTTAATTAGCTAATCCCATAAGATTTAACTCTGTTATTTTTGGTACTGGACTTTGGCAGAGCCTATGCATCCCTCCCCATGTCCCACATTCCTGGTTTTCTTCCAATGACTGACAATGAAGGCAAAACCTTCCACCCAGAGTTCTGGTGAAATGTTGCAATGCTCCTGCTGAAGGCTTCCCCACCGCCCACCCTCCTGGAATCCACAGCACCCGCAGTTGGGCTGAGTGCTTCAAGCTGCAATTATCTATAGACTCCTCTCCAATTGTTTGGTCCTTTGTGATTGGAGGGCAGAATGTGTAGGTGTTTGTGTTTCTTTTGTGTGAGAGATGCTCATTCCAGTGGCCATACACTCCCTTCTCCATCAGGGGTCTTCTCCCTCTGGGATCAATTCGAGTTCCCTTTGCCTCCTTTTATTCTTCCCAAGGCAGTCTTCTGAAGACACTTTGTTCATGGCAGATAAGTCAATCCACAATATTTTAGCTACACTATCTACATACCAGTAGATGTAGGTCCTGTAGATTAAGACTCCAGGTTTGTCTAGGAACGCCTCGGGTGCTCTGGGAACACATAATAGAGGGACCTGACCCATACTTTGGTTGGGGATTGTGGACAATGTCTCCAAAAATAAGAGTACAAGCTGAGAACTGAATGAAAAAGGATGGATGGGAGTTATCCAAGGGACACGGGAGTAAGGCATCAAAGGGTGTTCCCCTCCCCCAATAAACTAGTAGATAAAATATAGATTGCTGAGACTAGTGAGCCAACAGTCAAGTGTCTGCCCTTTCACTTATAAGTAAGACATAGCAATCCCATTTGCCCTAGACAACTGCTTGTCTGACACTGAATGTAGTTTTTTTTTTGTTTTTTGTTTTTAGGTTTATTTATTTTGAGGGAGAGAGAGAGAGCACATGAGCAGGGGAGAGGCAGAGATACAGGGAGACAGAATCCATGGGGTGAGCACAGAGCCTGATGCTGGGCTTGAACCCATGAACCATGAAATCATGACCTGAGCCGAAATCAAGAGTGGGACACTTAACCAACTGAGCCACCCAGGTGCCCTGTACTGAGTGCAGTTTTGGTAGGATTGCCAAGCCGAGCGTCCTGCCTTTCCGTGGCCAAATGATGAACGGATGAAACAATCTAGGCCAATCAGATGCTCTTCCCAGAATTTGAATCTTGAGAAGGTTGAAAAAGACTGGAAAATGCTCCACTTATCAAAGTGGTGGGGGCCTCTCTGCCACCCATTATTTTAGTATAATTTGGTTTCTGTCCTTTCTGAGATTTTTCTTTAGCATTTCCCCCCTCTCAATTCTGTGAAATACCCAGATTGTTTTTTGATACATTTTATACTTTTTGCCTAAGTCCGTCTCCATGGCTTGCAACTAAGAAAACTCAGGGGCTACAGGAGGAAACTTTTTTGGCTAAGGAACTTTCTTCCCTAGCAGACTGAGGTGCCCCCTTTGGGAAGGGTAGATGGAGACTAGTAAACAAAAGCTATCCCTAACTGTGGGGATACATAAAGTGTGGGGTGCTCAGGTAATGATTTCATGGTTGGTGAGTTGGAGGCCCACGTCGGGCTCTGCACTGACAGTGTGGACCCTGCTTAGGAGTCTGTCTCTCCCCTTCTCTCTGCCCCTCCCCCCTTGTGCGCGCGCTCTCTCTCTCTCTCTCTCTCTCTCTCTCTCTCTCAAAACAAATAAACTTTAAAAACAATTTTTTAAAAGAAAATTAGGAGAGAACAGAAGAGGGGAAAATTCAATTGAACAACCTGGGGGAGTTGTTTGTACAGCTACAAAGACCTCCTATCTCCCTCAATGTTTCTCCCTAAGGCATTTTTCTATGCACAAGGATGCTGAGTGTAGATGGTTTTGTGTGTGGCAGGGCAGTGGGAGCAGCGGAAATGGGGAAGGGATTGAGTTCCACATTCGTATTGTCATGGTGTGAAATAATGACAGCTTGTGGTCGACTGGGAGAGAAATTCAGAGACGACAGTAGCTGAGAGCCACAGTTTACCATAAGACTATAAGCCTCAGACATACTTCTGAACGCTATCAGATAGGAATTTGAGCCCATCTTAGCTGGACTTTGTTAGAATAGAATGATCCGTAAGTTGATGCCCGTCTTTACATTTATGCCTCAGGAAAGAAGCCTCATGGAAGATACACCAACACATTAGCAGTAGATACTTTGCATGGTAGGATTACATGTGATTTTTATTTTATTCAGTGGACCTTTTCACATATTCCAAAATTTCTATAATAAAATGTAATGGGGACAATACTATTTAAAGCATGATCAAACACGCAGCCCTGTTACCTCACAAGACTGCTGTGAGGACCAAGTTGCATAATGTGTATAAAAGTCTCTGAAAAAAATGTAAGGGTGATTATCAATGATTCACCTTCCAGAGCTGGTGCTGTCTACAGAGTCCACCCTGGATCAGCAAGGCTGCATGAGAACAGCCTTGTTGATGGGGCAGAGGGGCCTTTGATGCTTTATCCCTTCTCCTTCTAAGTACGGTTGCCTACATGGTAGCATTACTGTTTCCTGGCAGCTGCCGTATTGCCACCAGGTAGGGGTGTCTCCTACCCTGAATGACCGATGCTACCAGTGGCACATATACAAGTGCACTCCTGTGGACTCTTGGAAGAGACACGGGGTAGCCTGGAGAAGCCTCCACAGCCACTCGCATCCAGGACAGGCTACTCTGGCATCCAGTGCACCAGCCCGCAGCACCCAGGACAGCGCAACTGGGACAGTTCTTTGCATGATGGGGCCAAGGCCTCTGAGCAAGTATTGGCCACCACAAGTGGCCTAACAGTCAGTCTTCAAGTCTTGGCAACACGCAGAGGGTAGCCTTTTGGCAGCCCTGCCCTGCTGAGGTCCTAGAGACATGGGCCCTTACACTGAGGTTCCTGAGGAGGGTCTGGGAGGCCCTCACACCGGCAAGCCTCTGAGACCCAGTATCAGAACCTCTTGAGGCATGGTCATCCTTGGGAACTCCGAGTGACTTTACTCCTGATGGCTCAGGGATGTTAAGGACTTAGAGGGCATCTAGCTGGTTCTGAGGAGGATTTGGAGCCCTTCACCTGGTGAGTGGGCAGCCCAGCTCAAGTCCAAGCCCCTCTCCTGGGACCTTGGGGGGAAAATTCACTGTCATCTCACTTGCTCCATGATACTTTGTGCATGCCTCATTTGTAGCATCTATCACACCCTATGAAAGTTATATAGAGATACACAGACATAGATAATGTGGATAATAGATATATTTATATCTATTTCCTCATCATTGCTCAGAGGACTGCGAGCTCCCAGACACTGAGAATAAGCATTGTTCACCTATCATAGTGCCCAGCAGGCAATAGCCTCAGTCACGATCTATGAAGCAAATGATTTCATCTATTCATTCAACAAATATTTATGGCATATCTGCTGTGGGCCAGGCACTGTACAAGGCACTGAGGACCCAGTGATGAATAAGACAAAAACCAGCCTTCATAGAGCTTCCCTTCTAGTGGAGGAAGACAGGGGATACAAATACATGGTCACATAATAAATGTCACATGGCAGTGAGTGCCCTGAAGACAAAAAGTGCCAGGTGGAAGGCAGCACCATTTCACATGTGGGTGGCCAGGAAAGTCCTCTGTGCAGAGGCTGAGTGGAGTGAGGGAAGGAGCCATTCTGAAATCTCAAGGAAGTTGTGCGGTCCAGAGAGGGAGTAGTGAGAAGAGTCGGAGGTGGGAATAACCGTGCTGTGTCCCAGGACCAGCAAGGAGCCCCCACAGGAATGGAAGGTGGTAGGAGGTGGGATTAAGGGGACCCACAGGAGCCCAGTGATGCAGGGCCTAGCAAGCTATGATGGGGAGGCTGGATTCTGCTCTAAGAGGACAAGCCATTGGCGGGTTTTGAGCAGGGGAATGGTGTGATCTGACTTGTGTTTTCAGCTGCTTCATGACAACTGGAGAGGATCAAAGGGAGAAGCAGTGAGAGCAGTCAGGAGGTGATGGTTAAACCAGAAAGACACTGAGGGATTCAGATTGGGTGGTTACACCCTGGACTGTGGAGGTACAGAATATGGTCAGGTGCAGGGAGCATTTGCCTTTCTATTTTTAGCCTTCAGGAAGTCGATAGTCTCCTGGCTAGAAAACAATCTAGGGCTAGAAACAATGATGTGCATTCCCAGCATTACTGGAAATCTGGTCAAGGTAAGAAATAAGCAGGGCTCAAGGATCAGAGCAGACAGACTAGTGGCCCTGGGCATCTGGCTGGTCCTGGAAGAAGGATGGGGTGGACAGCAGAAGCTGGGTTCTAGAGGGTACTCTGAGGACTTGGCCCAGGACCCAACCTGCCTGCACCTCACATTCCCACCCAGAACCCACTAGATGGTGCAGGAGCTGGGATCCTGGCTTCGAAAGGCACTGAGATTGTCCTATGCCTAGTTTGAGAACAGGGAAAGGGAAATTATAGCAAAAATAAGACACACACCCTCCAACCCAAGCTGGTCCTGTTATCCAGTATGCTGATGGGACAGGAATGCAAAGGTACATCCTGGGGGGAGGGGATCAGGACCCCTTTCCTGGGCTCTGTAGAAACAGCTGGCTACACCATTTTCTTGTGAAAGCCAGTCCCAGGAGCCAAACCTCAGGACTGAGCACTCCTCCCCATCTTAAGGTCCTCCAGCTCCTGGGCATCCCTTTTATTTACTTGCTGTTACTGAGGGCTGCTGGGAATGGCAACTAAAATGCTCACATAAGGGTCTGAGGAGATTTATTCCACTGCCATCTTAGTGCTCGTTAAAAAGCATGTAAAAGAGGATGCTGGGAGGTGATCCAGAGCAGACCCAGCCGAGAGTGTGCAGAACTCCTACACGGAAACTGCCAAGGAGTATTTATGGTCTTCTGAGTGAGGCCAGATGGCTCTGCCTGGCAGCCAGGGCCCTCAGAAGTCTGGACAAACATCCCCAACATCTCCCTGGACTTGCTTCACCCACACAAAACCCTTTGCTCCCAACCAGCCAGGGCCTCACCGCTCTACCCCTAAGCTACACACTCTTTGCACCCCTCCTGCACCTGAGGAGTCCTTGTCCCCCTTCCCCCAGCCTTCCTAAACCTTCCCACTCCTGCAAAGTATAACCTCAGTAACGTCTGCCCTCACTTGTGTGGATCATGTGAAATTTCCTGCAGCAGAAGGAATAACGGCCCCTGTCTGTGCCCTACTCCCTCCCCCCGCCCCCATGACTACGGTCCCTTTCTTTGCAGGACTGTGTAGATGTGCTTACGTCAAGGACCTTGCATGGGGAGGTGCCAGTGGATTTTCTGGCTGGGACCACTGCAACCACACAGTCCTTATAAGAGAGGGATGCAGGAAAAACGAGGAGTGAGGACAGAGCCACAGGCCACAGTGATGCGCTGTGAAGGTAGAGGAAGGAGAGGTGAGCCAAGGAGGGCAGGCAGCCTCCGGGTGCAAGGACTTCCGCACAGTTCACGGGTACAAGCCCCGTGTTGGGCTCTGTGCTGACAGCTCGGAGCTCGGAGCCTGGAGCCTGCTTCAGATTCTGTGTCTCCCTCTCTCTCTGCCCCTCCCCTGCTCGCATTGTCTCTCTCTCCCTCAAAAATAAATAAATATTTTGTTTTTAAATGCTTAAGTAAAAAAAAAAATGGATGGCCATCCTGACAAATACCTGGGTGAACCTCACCCAGGTTCACAACCTGGGTGAACCTCAAAGACATTGTACTAAGTGGCGTAAGACAGTCACAGAAGGACAGACACTGCATAATTCCATTGAGACGAGGTACACAGAGTAGTCAAATGCATCCAGACAAAAGGGACAAGAGCGGCTGCTGGGACCTGGGGAGGAAGATGGGCAGTTTTTAACAGGCACAGAACGTCAGCTTTGCAAAATGGAAAGAGCTCTGTGGACCGATGGTGGTGATGCCTGCACAACAGTGTGAATGTCCTCAACACCACTGAACCACGCACTTCCCAGTGGTTAAAATGATGAATTTTACATATTTTACCACAATGAAAAGAAATGAACTAATGAAACCAAACAACACCGAGGCTAGGAAGAGGCTCTTAACCTCCGGATAGAAGTACCGTTAATCATCACTAAGCATCTTCCAAAGAGGAGGAAGACCTGCTTCCTGCTCGCAAGCCTCAGAGCCAATGACGGAGAAGCAGTGCCAGCTGACTTCCCTGTCCTGGGCTCCCCAGCCATCCGTGGTGCACGTCTTACATCCCGCCTTGGTAAGAGTCTGCCGCATATCCACCAAGCCTGTCTTCCTTACTCTGGATGTCTTTGTGGGGTACCCCTAAAGAGCTGGGGTGTTTCACATATCAGGCATGCTGGTGGCCCCACTGAGTCACTGGCTGGCACAGAGGTTTGGGTAGTCCTAGGACAGCACATGTGCATTCTTCAGCAGTGTAGTTACAAGGTTCCTTAATGTCTCCTTCCGCTGCACTCCAATGATCACCTGTCTGCAGCCGGTTGGGGAAATGGGCCCAGACCCTTCACGGGGACCCACAGCAGAGGGAGGGCACATGCAACCACACAGGGCTCCTGCTTGCTCCCTTCTCCTGCAAGGGCTAGAGCTTCACGGGGGAGGGAGAGGTGGTTTCCAAGCAGCCTCGCTCTGCACCAGGGTCTCCTGTCTCTCCAGTCCTCAGACCCTGTGGCCGAGCTCAGCTTGCCTTCCCAGGCTCGTTATTCACTTATGGAGATCTCTTTCTATAGGTTCTCTGTTCTCGTTCTTTTCTCCCATCCTCCCTCACCCCCCATTCAGTCCCTCAGATATATCTATGAAGCTCTGAATTCCAACTAAAGCAAAGGTTCAGGTTATTTCCCACAGAGCTCCCAGGCCCCAGGGAAATCACAGGATGTTGCCTGACACCTGTAACCGAGTCTCTGAACATTTTGTGACAGTTGGAGTGATTTTTTTCTGCCCAGAGCACAGAGAAGGCCTCCAGGGGAGTGTTGCTTAACCCCCAAGTTGTCATATTCTAGTCTCAGCCAAGCCACCCTTTTACACCAATCTGTACTGCAATCTTATAAGCGTTTTCTTAGCACTTTCGAATTATACGGTACAGGAGAACAGAGGAGGGAGAGGTTGATTCTGTCGAGGGGCGGTTGTTCAAGAGAAAGGAGTAAGGGATGGGGTGACACCAGCACTCCCTGACACCAGCCTGCACGGCATATGTGGGAGCGCAGAGCCTTGTCACTCGTGCCCTTATTTCTCGCATTCACGTGTTCTACAGGTCAAACCTCCTCTTGAAGGACAGCAAAGGCACACCATCGGATGGAGACAGTATGGGCTAGTGGGAAAGCCTTTGACATGGATCCAGAGGCCTCCATGGACCGTTACATCTCCCAGGACTGTTAGCCTATTGGCACTCTGCTGTGACCGCCTTCAGGAAGACACATGACCCTCAACCATCATCGGGACCTTCCCTGACTTCCTTGTAGGAGCTCCGGGACAGCCAAATGGGATGGCATATGAGAAAGTGCTTTGAAAACTGTCTAGTGCTCTACAAATATAAACTAAGAATAAAAACGATAGTAAAACAACAAAAAGAATATTTATCATAAGAAAGAACAATGATAAAAAGCCCAGCATAAATCAGTGGGACTATGAAATGGCTGATTATAATCTTCCAAATAGCACATTATGGATATTTGTCATGGCCATAGAAGCCTTAGTTTGGCAAGAAAGGTCCCCAAATCCCCATGTAAGTATCCCCGTAGGTCATGGGTCAGGAGGGATAGAGGATGTGTCTTCACAATTAGCTGTCAGAAATCATCCTGAGCGACATGAGCATCAATCCACTGTGCCCAAAACTAAAACAAATCTTAGAACATGCATTATGACATATTCTCATGGAGTGCAAGAGTCAACAATGAGCCATTTTTTCCACTTGAACTGTCACCTTCTAGAACAGATCCCAGGTAAGAACAGAGACTGGCTCCCTGCTCCTTCACCCGCAGCCTTGAATCTCCCCCTCTATTTCCCTCCTCGATCCTCCTGTCCAGTAGAGGCTACCCCCACTCACCGCAGGGCGATGCAGAAAATCAGAGGAGGCCACGGGAAGAGAGGGAGGCTCACAGCACACTCAGCTAAGTGAGAGTGCTGTTAACAGTGAGGTCGGGGAAGGTCAGGTAAGCTGTGCAGGGCCCGCGTTGCCATGGAGTTTGTTGAATTAGACAGAGAACAAGGGGATGCTGGTTGAGGAGGTGACCTGGCTGCCAGAGTTATACACTCCCTGCCAAAAGTGTGCACACAGCCCTACTAGACAATCACCTTTCACGTGCGGGGATCTGGGCTCTGGGGCTGGGGATGCAGTGCTAGACTCTCTTATGTTCAGGGAGCAAGGGTGGGAAGATCAGCCACAGAGTCTGACTGAGGGTCCTTATGTAGCACCTGGGTGGCAACTAAGAAATCAGGACTGTCAGCAACGGTAACACTGTGTGGGAGTGACCAGAATCATGAGCTGACCAGAGCCAGTGTGGACAGCAGACTTGGGAGGTATAGACCATGGCTGGTAAGGGACTTGCAATACCTTTGTTGACTGTCAGCTACATGGTGTGGGGCCAAGTAGGGGCAACTTTGAGTGCAAAGCCTGGGCATCAAGGCCCTTCTGCACCCTTGAAACAACTTGCTTCCATTTGTAGCCTTCTTTTTTCTCACCATCCACACTCCCACCTCCCCATGCAAGGTTCACCTTGCTACTGGAAGGTCCTTGCAGTCAGCACCCATTTCTCAGATCTGCTGGCACATGGGTCTATTGTTTGATGTGAAACTCACCCTTAAGGAAGACCAATCAGTCCCTGCACTCTGCGCAACCTTAGGCTCTATCACCTTATTGTAACACACTATCCCACAGACAGGATTCCTGTGTACGCTGCTGAGAAGCGTTTATCACCTAAACATGTGCCCACGTTTCACAGAAGAGGAAGCAGAAGGAAACTGCCGCTAGAGAAAGCTTGGGTGGATGAAAGCCCGTTATGACATCTGACTCCAGGCTTGCATTGTGTTTTAGTATTGCTGATATTAAAGCGTGATAAGCAATATCCTAGTTAATTTATCATTGGCCTTCACCTTATACTTTTGCAATATTTGCAATTTTCCCCTCCCAGTCCCCAGAAGAGAATAGCAAATATTTTACTTTATTAAGCACTTTATGGATAAGATTCAGAGCCATAAGACCTAGTATTAGGTAATATCCTAGTGTTAAGGTTTTAAAAGTGGCTTTTGATCTATTTTGGTGTTTTTCAGGTTTCTTTTGTGAACTAGGCAGTTTCTCAGGCCTAAGCTTTCTTCCTTTTCTCACTATCCAATTTCTCCACATACTACTTTTGAAAACAGAGTGTATGCTAGGTACTCTTCTAAATGCTGAACTACAGCACTAAATAGAACCATCAAAAATTCCTGTCCTCACTGGGTTTACATTCTATTGGAAGACGTCAACAATAAACAAGATAACTTCATAAAATACATTGTAGTAGATATTGTTATTTGGAGGGGGAAAAAAAAGATGGAATGGAGATACATAAATCCAGGGGTGGAAGATGAAATTTGAGATTTGGGCCTAAAGAAAAACGTTATTGGACCAAGTGACATTTGAGTAAAGACCTAAAAGGAAGTGAGGGGGCTGGCCATGTGGTAGCTGGGGAAAGAACATTCTATGCAGAGAAAAGCAAGTGCAAAGGGCCTGAAGCAGGACTGTGCTTTGTGTGTCAAAGAAACAGCTAGATCAGTGTGGCCAGAACACAGTTAATAGAAGGAGCTGAGGTCACAGAGGAAATGGGAAGTCAGGTCATACTGGGCTCTCTGGTCAATGTGAGCACTTTGGGAAGTATCAGAGTGCTTTTAGCAGGATCACTCAGACTGCTGTGTTGAAAATACAGCTTGAGAGAACAAAAGCAGAAACAGCGAACATGATTGGGAAGCTAATGCAGTGTTACAGGCAAGAGGTAATGGCAGCTTGGACCGAGGTAGTGACAGTGGAAGTGGTCAACAGTGGTGGAACTCTGGGTGTATTTTGAAAGTAGGAGAGGATTTTTTTTTTCACAGATGAGACATGGCGAGTGAGAGAGCAGAGAGGGTCACAGATGTCACCAAGACTGAGCTGGGACAATGGGAGGAATGGAGTCGTCATAAACAGAGATGCAGGATGTGTAGGAGAGGATGGCTTAGGAAGGAGGAGCAGGAGCTCAAGTTTGGACATGTTAGTTTGCGATGCCTGTTAACAGTTTCAGCAGGTCAGGTAGACAGGGGACATGTGGGTCTGGAGCAGAAGGGAGAGAATGCATCTTGAGGGTGATATCCTCAATGCATCCAGACACAGAGGTGGATGAGCTCCAAGGCAAAGAACCCTGAGGACTGAGTCCTGATGCACTCCAACATTGAGAGTTTGAGTACATGCAAAAGAACCAACAAAAGTGATTTCAGACAAAGCAGCCAGAAAATTTAAAGGAAAACTAATGACTGTGGTATCCTGGAAGCCACGTGAAGACAGTGTTTCAAAGGAGGAACTGACTGGGTCGAAGGTTGCCGTTGATAGGTCAACTAGCGTGAGGAGTGAGAAATGGCCATCACATTTAGAGTGATCTTGATAAGAGATTTCGGTGAAGTGGTGAGAAAAACGGGGTCAAAGGAGGTTGTTTTTTCTTTTTTTCTTAACATGGGAGAAATTGTGGCATGTAAAAATGCTGATAAAAATGATCCAGAAAGGAGGAGAAAAATCATACTTCATGAGAAAGAGATGATGGTTCCTGGAGAAATGTCCTTGAAGAGGAGTAAGGAGATGAGGTCTAAAACATGAACAGAACTATCAGCCTCGCTTGGCTCTCATATAGTTCATGCTCCTTACTAGACAAAGGACATGGCTTATGCATTTATATGCAAATGATTGTTTTAGGGACAGTAGGGCTTGGAAAAGTAGGTTATCAGCTCCTGGGACAGATAACTGTTAAGTAATCTTTGGCCACAGAAAAACCATGCTAGGGCACAAGGACTTCTGGCTCTTTGTATCTGTCTCTTTGTACTACTTTGATGTGAGTCATGGAAGCAAAATATCTCCTTATACTTGGTATTACCCTAGTGGCTTATTTTAAACTAAAGACCCAAGGGACATGTTATGACCAAGATCACAGTGCCCAGAACAGAATAGTTAAATACTGATTAAGGGAATGAACACAGGAATGCATGCAAGCATGAATAATTGAAAGCCAATCTTGCCCTTTTACCTAATCTCAACCTACATAAGTAAGCAAATGCTCCGTATATTTTTGTCTGCCTTAGAAAAACAGAATAGCTAGACGTACCACAGGCTTTGCAGCTGGACAAGTACAAGTTTGATTACCAGGATGCATCTCAATTAGATATGTTCTTTAACCAGTATGAGTCCTATTTATAAAATGGGAATAGCAATGGTCCCTAACTTACAGAATTCTTGTGAAAATGAAACCAAACAAAGACCATTAAGTACCTAGTAAAGTGCCTGAGAAATAGAAGATATTAAATAAATGCTGACTTCAGAACAACTCTTTTAATGACCTTGTAAAATTCACTGGCTTCTGCAACATCTTTAAATTTTCAATTCAAGCCAACCCATGGGATAAGGAGTTCCAGAAGGTTGTCACCAACTGTGCAAAGTCCTTCTTTCTTTAAACCTAAAATCATTCCTTCTATGCCTCAAGCCTCTTCTTCCCTCACTCCAATTTGGTGATTAGTTTTTACATTTTGGGTCACTCCTCTTTGGTTTTAAGTTTGGATTTTTTTTTTTTATCTGCAAAGTCTTGTTTTCCTAATGGCTAAGAGATGGAGATCTGGGGACCCTCTTTACTCTGACTGAAGCTTCACCCCAGAAGATTTTTCTTGAAGACTCTCCGAGTAAAGAGGAGGGACATGTAAGACACAGGGACCTCTGACCACATCCCCTCCATGTCCAGCTTTGCTGCACCAAGAGAGAGATGTCCACCAGGTCAATGAGGAGGATTGCTTTGTGGTTTCTTTGTCCGCATCAAATCATGTGTGACTAGCAGGAGATTTGCTTGACATCTCTTTTCACATAAGGTCAGTAACACTCAGCAGAGGGGGTTTCAGGCATTAAGGATGTTCTCACAAGATCCTGAAAAGGCTTGTAGTGAGAGATGTTTCTCAGGAACCTAAGGCCACCTACAAGCACTGGTAAGTAATCTGAGAGGAAATAAGCCGCTTAGACTCAGGATTCCCCACGTTTTTAAAAACGAAGAAAGGATGGTTTATCTGCAAGGAAGCTTTAATGGAACAAGAAGAATGTGAGAAAAAATGAGGGGAGACCATGCAAGAATCTAGAAATACCTGCTATCAGGGCACTCTAGCATCTAAGTTCAAGGGGGGAGAATTCTGCCCAGCATCTCTAAGCTGCCCATCTTCCCCTTCCCCTATCACAAACATCCATGAGTCTTCCACTCCAGGAGACTACAAAAAGGCCCCTCTCACGAGACACTGAGCACTGCTCAGGATGTATGGACCATAATTTTTGCCTGGTATGAACATTTTCTGGTCTTGGAGCCAACATTCTCTAACTCAGGTGCTTCCCAACCTTTTTCATAGAAGGTGCCATTGCTCTGGCAGCATTCTGAGGAGCCCACAAGAAGCTGCTCAAAGTGGAGGGCAACTTTTCAGGCATCCTGGACCACTGCAAGGGCTGATGGGATAAATGTCAAGGCACACAGTAATCATTTCCACAGATGACCAGTTGGGATCCCATGCTACTCCTGTCTCTACAAATTTCCCCCTCAGAGAAGATGGCTCTGGAGAATGGACAAATGCCTAAAGGAAATCTACAAAGTCAGTGGCACAAAGGATTGAGAACCAAGAGAATAAGCACAATAACAGTAACACCACCACTAATGATGTGTATGCACTACTAACAAGGGTCGGTTCTGGATAATTGTCTTACCAGGCTTATCCCAATTTTGGTAACAATAATGTGACAAAGGTACTGTTATCCCCATTGTAGAAAAGATGAAGCTAAAGCTTGGAAAGTTTGAATAATTTGCCAGAGTAATGCAAATAATAAGTGTCCATCTGGTTAGTAGAAGCCCATGAGCCTATGTTTTTAACTAACTGACATGGGATACCTTGTAAGCGAGAAAGGAACAGCATGGAGGTGGTGGGTAGGTGAATGCCTCTTGCCTTGATGCAAAAGATGACTGTATTCCAGCCCAGCTGTAGAAATGAGGGCCTGGACAAATTCAGGATGGGGAGATTTCCACCTTACATTTATAACCTCTGCTTAGCTTATGTCTCCTCCTGCAGCTCATTCCTAAGAGTTTTGGGGGGCTATCCCAAAATGGGTGCAGACAGGTGAACACAAAGAGACTCATGTTCAAAAATACAAGATTATATTTTGTCTCGGTAAGTGAGAACACAAATACAAACATGCCTTTGATGGGGAAACAACAAAAGCCACCAGTGGTGCCCTTAGCATAGCCCTGGGCAGCTGGGCAACCATCCTACAGATCTTGACTCTCTTTAATTACCTTCCAACCATTTTTACCTGCCCAAAGTAGGACTATCAGAAACTGAGGAGCCTCATCTCCTGTCTCACTGAATGTCAGACTTTGAGTGAGGACCATTCAACAAGACTTGTCCTCTTAAACCTGAGATGGGATTCTCAGAGAACTCACTAGGACTTCTAAATGGAATTTTCCGTAACAAGGACACAAAGAATACTTTCTAACCAGCAGCACCTGATGGGGATGAAAGCAGTGGTTGAAGAATTCAGGTCTTCTCCAGCTCAGCCCTGAGATGGATACATAAATTGAGGACATAGGCTTGGCTTCAAGTGACTCGCTCAGAGTTTATCAACCTCACAGTTTATGTGGAACAGACCAAAGGGTTTGTGAATCAAACCAGTGCATCCAGGTAGGCTGCAAGCTACCTGAGAAGATGTAGAGGACAAGACCGGGTTGCATGCTTGTCCCCAAGAAAGATCCCTTTTTTGATTCCAGAAAACATCTCAGTCTGAGGAGAATTTTGTATGCAATAAAGAACAGCATGACTCATTGCTTCTCATAGTCAGTGAGGTCCCTTCTGGATTTATTTCTGGTTATTGCTCCTATAAAAGATTATTTCCAGAGGCCTGAAGCATTGCTGTGTTTGGCCACCTGGGGATCCTCACCCAAGCTGTCTCATAGTTCTAGGTCATAGAATATCCACTCCTACAAAGGCCACAAACACAGAGGCAGCCAAATTGTGTGTCTATTCAGAGATCACTTCTCTCCCCACCACACAGGTGAGCACAGACCACTCTAGGCTCCAGAGACCTCTCAAGGTCATGTCCCAGGGCTGCTCCTGGGCCGTCCGGCTACTTGGTTTCTTTCAAAAGAGGCTGGCTGCTAGCTCTCAAAACTCAGAGATCATACAGCTTTGCCCTTCTTCCTCCAGAGGCCAATCAAGAGGCTTACACTGAAGCAGGAGGGATTTGGGGTTACAACAGCTTTTGAGGAAGCCTTGTGAGACCTGATTTAACAAAGGTGAAGAGCTTCCGCTTCTCCAGAGGCTTATGGGAATGTCCACTGTCTACCCTTTGGGAGAATTTGAGAGCATCTCACATGGAGGAAGGGTGTGGATTAAAAGTCCAGAGAAGGAGAAGAGCTCTGACTCTCACTTCAGAGGTCAATGACAAATAAATTCCAGGATGAAAGCATTATCAGTATCAATCAAAAATCAACTTTTTAAAAAAAAATATCAGGGAAAGAGCAGCCTTCCCGGGATTCTGACTCTGAGAGCCATCACTCTGGGGCTGGACCCTTTGAGCAGGAGGCCCCAGAATGCAGTCCTCGTCCCTCCCTTCTCCTCCCCATCCTGTTTCACCTTCTCCTCTTCCCCCTCCTCCCCTTTGCTCAAAAAAGCTATTTTTCAGGAGAACTTTATAGCTGTCCTCTGGCTGAGACCAGCTGTCAGACACCCCAGCCAGGAAGCAGAGCAGGGAGGTGATCGAGTTGAGGTGATGTCATGTGAAGAAAGGCCTAGGGGCATGTGTCAGGCCAGGGAGTGGAGAGTGGGATGTGTTTAGCTAAGCCAAAGAGGGCTATGTATGTTAGGTCAGGGTGAGTTTTAATGTGTCTGGAGATAAACAAGCAAAATAACAGGTCAGTGGTGAGGCCCAATCACCTTTGGCCAAAGAGACCTAAAGTTGTCTGCAGGGACAGGGAAAGGGTTTCCATGAATCAGGTGAGAAATGTCACCCCACCTATGTTCAGCAAGGAAGCCAGCATTCAGAGAATGAATTTACTTTCTGCCAATAATAATTGCATAAAAGGGCTTTGGAGTAAGTCCATGTTCACAGGGAAAGGTTTAGAATTCAGCTCACATTCCCTCTGGACAGCACACTCCCCATCCCTTTACTCCACTACCACAGACTCCCTGGGTTTCCCTGGGGGAAAGGGAAGAATCTGGTTCTGGGGATTGGATCGTAAACCTATCTCTGTTCCCTCACCCACACTCCTAATGCCTGCAAGTCACGTAAACTCCTACATTCCAAGGCATAACCACATACTCTCTCACACACAAGGGCCCCACTCATTGATCTGCCGACCACATCTACACATAGCATCTGAGTAATGGGCTTTTGTGCCATGGGCCCCTTTGGCAGTTTGATGAAACTCATGAACCCCCTCGGAAAAATGTTTTTGAATGCATAAAATGAAATACACAGAAGTACAACAGAAAACAATTACATTAAAGTTCAATTTTCAAAGCATTCTTAACACAATCTGTGGATTGGTAATATGTGTGCTTCCTTATTCAAGCTTTAAATAAAATCTAATGATGGATCTCACAACTAAAGTAGTGACTATAAGTGATATTTTGATATACCTGCAAAAACTATAAAATGAGATGAAAATATCTGTGATTTCTATTGGTAATAAAATCAGAGACACTGTAATACTACTGTGGATTGTTGTCTATATTGGAAGAAATGCTACATTTTGGTTAGAAGTTAGTAAAAGTAAAGATTTAATATTTTTTCCCACTCAAGTTCATAGGACCTCTGAATTCTCTTGATGGACATTTGAAGAACCATGGATCCCAGTTATCAATTATGCTGACTTAACTAGCATATGTATTCTTGCATAGCAATATACACATTCACTCGTTATATTTACACTTATCTACCAATTCACACATACACATTTCTTTTTTTAATTGAGCATTCCACCATTTAAAAAATTTTTTTAATGTTTATTTATTTTTCAGAGAGAGAAATGGAGCACAAGCCAGGGAGGGGCGAGAAAGAGACAGAGACACAGAATCTGAAGCAGGCTGCAGGGTCTCAGCTGGCAGCACAGAGGCCAACACAGGGCTTGAACTCACGAACGGTGAGATCATGACCAGAGTTGAAGTCGGACACGTAACCAACTGAGACACCTAGGCACCCTCCCACACACACACACATTTCTAAATCCTGCCTCAAAAATACCAACACTCTCATATACAGCTGTGTGATGTATAAACGCCAACACACCCAATACCTCTGTTGTAACACACTCGTTCACATACACACCATTATCATTTACCCAGAATCCCCACTCACGAACACAAACAGACCAACACCCCATCCACATCCATGCCAAGAATTCCCAAACATGTTAGTGCATGTATCCGCATCATCCAAATACACTCAAGCTCTCATGTAACACTAAAGGTTCATTCATTACCCACATATTCAAATACCCTCAATTTTCCTACATACCCAGTAATAAACACACAACGAACCCCCATTCATGCATATGCATGTTCACCCACCTACCACATCCGTTATTCATATGGACTCATGCATGGAGACCTTCCACATGGCCCCTGCACACACACTCATACATGCTTCATATTCTTATACCCATCTGCCCCCCAGGGTCCCATGCCAACACACGGGATGGAACCTGGCACGTCCCCCAGAGGGAAGGCTGCCACTGGCTCTGAGAGCAACTTAAGAGCCAAGGCAGAGGCCAGTACTGGCTGGGGGACCTCAGGCCGATACATCAGGAAAGAGCAAGACAGAAACTTGGCCAGAAAGCCCATTGTCTCTGCAGAGCACAATCCATCAGCGTCTCTTCTTTTGTCTTTTGATTTCTGATTCACTGAACTTCAGATCCATTAAATCTCTGCCAATAGAAGGGATGAGACACCCTGGGCTGTGTGGCAGGATGGCATAGAGGACCAAGGAAGTTGTTTGTCTAGTGCCAGTGAAGAAAAGTCTGAGTCTAACAAAATTCCCACATTAATGGAAGAAAGCGGCTCATTGTGTCGCCCAGGTTGGAAGTTTGGGAAGGTATATAACACATCAGGAGTATACAACACAGGAGGAATGTTTGCTTCTCTTCCAAATGACTGGACCCTGGGTTCCGAGCAGACATCAGGGGGAGGTGGGAGAAGAGTTTCTGCTAGAATCTACAGGGATGGGCTCTTTGAGTGGCCTTGGGGGAAGAGTTGCCTGCCACCACAGTGAGCCAGGGCAGTGTGGTCAGGGAGCCCCATGAGGCCTCCACTTAGAATACCAGCCCCCATCAGACAATAGAATAGGCCTCCACTTAGAATACTAACCCTCCATGGGACAGGTGGAAACTCATAAATCATGTTGGTCACTGAGATGGTGCCAGAATCAGGGCCTCTGGTGTTTAGCTGGGGGCTTTCTTCCCTCAGAGCAGGTACCCCTAAGTGCTTGTCAAATTGAGTTACAGCACTTGGAGGCCTTGGGGAGTCCAGAGGGCAGAGCAATCTAGACCAGGGGCTGACTCAAGTCCTCATGGCCTGAGGTTTGAGGCTCTCGGCATCCTGGCCCATCCAGCAGGGCCCCTGCATCAGCCTCAGCAGGATGGCCTGGCCCATCAAACTATGTGCCCCTTCAGCACAGGGTAGGAGGAACTAGCTGGACTCGGAGCACTGGCTGGGTTACAGAATGGCTGTGTGACCCTAGACCATCCTAAACCTGAGTCTCAGGCACCTCGAACTAAAAACTAGAGTTTGTCCCGAATGACATTTGAGGTTTCTTCTTGCTGTAAGATTGGGAGGCACTTACTAGTGAGCAAAGCAATGCAACTAGAACGTCATCTGATACATGGGAGTGATAATGCTATACATCAGCCTTCTGGTGCAGATTCAGTGACATCCTCTGAGTCCCCTGCTCAGCACCTGACCCAGGGTACGTCTTCTAAATAGCTGATGTTATGTCTGAATGAGCCACTCATTGGTAGAGGTTCAGAGTAAGACAGACACAAAACGTGTGACATACAGCCCTAGCCCTCATGTTGCCTAGAATCTGAAAATGAGCAGGGGCACCTGGGTGGCTCAGTCGGTTGGGCATCTGACTTTGGCTGAGGTCATGATCTCACAGCTCCTGAGTTTGAGCCCTGCGTCTGGCTCCAGGCTGATAGCTCGGAGCCTGGAGTCTGCTTCAGATTCTGTGTGTCCCTCTCTCTCTGCCCCTAACCCACTTGCATTCTGTCTCTGTTTCTCTCAAAAAGAAACATTAAAAAAAATTTTTTTAATAAAATAAATTTAAAAAAGAAAGAAAGAAAGAAAATGAGCACTGGTCCCTGGGCACAGGCACCCCTTTCCAGGCTATGCTACAATCCATTGACTTTTGAACACGTCTGTACAAGGCATGGAAGTGAGATATGAGACCCAAGTCTTGCCTTTGGGCTTGCTTTGCAGCCCAAGGGATGGACAAGACCAAGCTGATACCATTGAGTGGCTCAGGAAACAGGGTTAGAGTTCAAAGAGGGGGCAGGACTGGTCTTCCTGGGGGAGGAGGCCAGAGGCAGAAGCTCAGGATGGGTAAAAGTAGACACACCAGGAAGACAGCTTTGTAGCCTCTGTGGATTGTCTTCCTGGGACAGATGGAAAGACTCAGGTCTTTCTGGGATCGGGGATGAGAGAGCCCAATCCAATGCTCTTCATTTATTCAATGGCTTGTGCACCCAGACTTTATGAAGCACCTACTTTTTGACAAGCACTGTTGTGACACACTGGGGGGTGTAAAAATAAGAGTGACACGGTCCCTGCCCTCCCAGAGAAGTCAGGCTCATAAACCAGTGCCTTGAGAGGGGGAGAAAGGCTCAGAGATGCCAGTTGGGACTGTTGAGGAGCCCATCTCTCAGGCTTGTCCTGGTGGAGAAGAGAGCCAGGAGGTTTGGTCAGGGAATAGCAACGATAATTAATATAACAAATGTTATTAAACACTCAATAAGTGTTTTCTGCGTGCTGTAAGTCGTCTCTATATATTATTCCAATTAATATGCAAGTTTGCCCTATACCGTAGATGCTATTATTATACACAGATGAGGACAATTTTGGAACAGCAATGGGGAGCCGGAAAGTGCAGAGATAGGGTTGGCACAGTGGGGCCGAGGTTTCAAACAGTGTCTTTGTGATCATTTCTTCCCTTTCACTTGCCCCTTGGCTACTGAGTTGCCAGGAGCCAGCATGCCTGCTTCTCTCCTTGCCCCTTCACAGGGGGCCCCGGGACCCCTGCCCCTCACTAATGCCATTAGTGAGTCTGCCCAGCCCACAGCCAGGACTCACTTGGACGGCACAGAGCCTGGTGAAGGCCCATTTGCTCAACACATAATGGGGATTAGAATTCATTAATGCACTACAAATTAAAGTATTAATAACGGCTGCGGAGTTTAAATGAGAGCCAGGGAAGGGAATCGGGTGAGGGGCCGCCCCTCCCGCATCTCCCACCTAGCCGCATTGTTCTGGCACGGGCAATCCTGCGCTCTTTAATATGCTGTGACAGCCGCTGAAGTGACCCCAGACAATAAACAGGGCCTCCTAGTTAAGTATTAATCTGCCAAAAGAATGACCTTCATCCACTAAAGAAGGGATGTTTTTAAAAACCTCGCAAGTGGAGGAAGGCTCATTTGCTCGCTCATTTAGCATATTAAAAGGGTATTATTGCTACAAACAAGAAATCTAAATGAGGCCTGGGCAGGAGCTGCGGATAACACTCCTGATTAAAGGTGCAGGGTAATGATGAACACGGGAGGCTGAATCCGTTATTGTTCACCAACATGGCAGGACCTGGCTGCCGGAATGATAAGAGCATTGAGCCCTGTTGGGACCAGGCACCGTCAAAGAGGAATGGAGCGCCAACAGCTGCCTGGGAGCTGCCCACCCACCCCCATCCTGGCAGCGGGAGGCAGCCTCAGGGGAAAGAGGCTCAGTGACGGAGCCTCAGGTGATTCCCTGAGGGACCACAGCCTTCCTCTGGATCCACCAGCACCCTACAGCTTTTCCAGTTGACCGAGCCAGGTGCTCCACAGACAGCACCTTTTCCCCAGGGCTCAGTCAGGGTGCTCTCATGCTTAGTCCTGGGAGAAAGGGTCGTCAGGCAGAGAAGGAGAGAGGAAGGATGGGTGTGCTGGTCTCACCTCTACCCAGGACAACCCCCACGGCCTGAGATGTCAGAGGAAGAGCTGGGCTGGGAAACTGGGTGTCTCCTCTTTGAGCCTGGGGCAGTCTGCTGGGCAAGGTGGGCCCCAGAAGCAGTGTGCAGAGGGAGAAGAGAAATATCATCGAGGAAAAGAAACAAAGATACAAATGTAAAACTCAAATTCAACAAAATCTAGGGGAAAGGGGAACCTGCCATGTGCCCGGTACCGTATTCGGTTACAAGGGGCGGCGGGTTAGGGGGTGGGAGTGGGGGGAACGACTGGCAGGTAATGAAGGTGTAAATCCAGCCCTAGGGATTTACCATCTAGCGAAGGAAGCGGGAATGACTCAAAGGAAATTGATAGGCATGAAATAAAGTTTTAAGTACAGAATATTTAGGGTATAAATAATTATTGATAGCAGGAAATCATGGGGAAATTACAGTTACTTGAATACAGGATTGAACTGAATTAATGTAATTACAGAATTACAGGGGGAGGAGAACCATCCTGAGAGCTAAGAGTGCCTACACATTTTGTCTTTGGCCTGTGTTCTCCTTGAGGACGGAGACTTTGTTTGCTCATCTCTGTGTCCCCCCTCCATACTAGATGCTGCGGCAGAGACAATGCTATTTGTTCTCCATATAGCTTCCTCTTCCAGAGCCCAAATGGAGAGACATTCCCAGCCTCCCTTAAAAAGAAATTGGAAGAATATGACTAAGTTTTAGCAAATGAGAACACTAGTTGAGCTGATGGGTCACTTCTGGGCCAAGGCACGGAAGAGACAACTGACCTCATCTTCTCTCCTGCCACAGCAACCTCCTCAGCAACCACCTTACGAGGTGGAGGGAGCATGGATCCCTGAGTACCGGATGGAAGAGGACCCTACCAGCCTACAGCAAATGCTTCAGACTTCCATTGTGTTGCACCGCTGAGCTTTAGGGGTTTACCTGCTAAGGCATAAGTATTATTTATCCTAATTAATGAATGTTTGTTGAACTGGTAAATGAATATTCTCTTTGGTCCTTATAGTAAATTTAAGGTAGATTAGTTACTTCCATTTGCCGGATAAGGAAGGAGATTCAGAGTTAAGAAGTAACAGAGCCAGAAGTTAAATTTATGTCTTCAAATCCCATGCTCTTTTGACTATACCTGGCCGCCTTTCAAAAATACAGTCTCATGTATATTTTATGTGAAATTTATCAAAAGTTACCTCAGTGTAATAGAGGTTAGGGACTTTCCAAATGAGAGGGTCCCCTGGTCGTCGCTGCTGTCAGGACAGGGCTGTCATCTTGGATGCAGTCAAGGCCTCCTGAATCCAAGCACCTGAAAGAAGAGCCTTGGTCAAGTGTTTTCTCGCCTCAGGGTGGAGGGAGGAGGGTCCGCAGGGGGATTTCTACCCCTCCTTTTCCCAGCTTAGGGAAGAGGAATCTCCATCCCCTAAGCAGATGGTCAAAATCAGGCTCCTTGGAGAGACTGACCCGTGCTGACTTTTGCATATCACTTTCTAAATAAATTTGTCAACGACCCAACAGTTCCCAAAGCTCTGGAGCCCGGCCTGCTTGAATTTAGGAAGCATGAAAATAGCTGAAGGTAAATACTAACAGGTTGGCTCACACTATGAGTCCCTTCCACTCTGCTGCCACTGCCAGAGACAAGGCAGAGGGTGGTCTAAGGTGGGAGAAGGGGCTCCGACCCAAGCCAAGAGAAGAAGCGCTCAGTGTACAGGGGGAGAGGAAGGTGACTGCAGGACTGGAAATTAGTTTAACCTCTAAGAGGAAAACTAATAAGAATTCACCACAATGGGTAAGATCAGTTATCTGTAGAGAAATCCAGGGGACAGAACTAGATTGTCCTATGTCTCTTTCTCTGGATTCCTTCAGATCTGGGTATTCAGGTCAGCTAACAGAATAAGCATTTATTGATCAAAGACTATGTGCCAAGCACAGTTCCAGGTGCTGGAGACATGGAGGTGAGTAACAGGGGTCAGTATTGCTCTCCTCCAGGGCTAATTAAAACCACAGGGTGCCTTGATGCAATGCAGTATTGCTCAATGGGTTCCCCTAGTGGCCAAATCCCCCCCCCCCCGCCGCCCCCCCCTCCCCGGTACCAAAAGTCCTTTCTCTTCACTCTCCATCCTTCCCTTTGAGATCTGTGTTCCCCCGGAATCTCTGGCTCTCTGAAACTCAAATCTGTACAGCCCTAGACATTAGAGGTGGACAAATCCAGACAGATGGTTGTCACCCTAACTCCCCATCTTAAAGATGAAGAAACTGAGACTCAGGGAGAAATGACCTGACTGAGGTCACTCTTTGGGCTTTTCTGGGAGAACCAACATGATGACTCATGCATGCTCATTAACGTGTAAGCCAGAAAATGTATTAAAACTATTTAGTATATTAAACAATAGCTGCACTGGTAGAGGTGGGGGGTGGGGAGGAAAGGTAACTGTCTGCTCAGACTGGGCTGAGTTCTGTATATGTCACTCTGGTTCCCTCCTCGACTTGTGTCCATCTTTCTTCCAGTCCTTTTCCTTGATTCTGGGTTCCCTCTAACTCTCTCTTCTATAGCAATTTCAATTCAGAGCCCATAGGGAAATTGGAGGCTGGGAGAGTTTCCCTGACTGAGAAATTAGTCCATCTAATTACCCTCCCATACTGTATTCATCTCAATAGAAAGGGTTGCCAATGGTCGGTCAATGACAGACTAGGTGAATGGGAAGTACCTTCAAATGGTTGGGGTCTTAATTGTGTGAGCTGTCTCAAGAGACATGACATTCTGTCCTGGAGCTGTAAGGTTAGGTCATCTCCACCCTGACCCCATTGGCTCAGTCCATTTGCTATTCTGCATCCCGTATGGAAGACAACCGGGTGACAGCTTATTCACAGCCATCTCCACTGTTACCTCCTCCATGATGCCCTCCCTGACCCTCCTCCCCAGTGCCCATGCTATCAAACCTATTGCACAGACCTGTCATCCAGTGCTCAGCACATGGCACTGCCACTCTGTTCCTTTGCCTTTATCCCCCACCAGCCTGAGAGCTTCTTGAGAAAGAGCCCATGCCATCTTGGTCCTTGTGTCCCTGGTACTGGCACAGCTCCAATGCACAGCAGTTACTTAATACATGGGTTGAAATCCAAGGAAAATTAATTCAATTCCCAGTGTCTAGAGTCTTTCCCTTGTTCTGATGTTTTACCCGGCTTGCCCTGCAGGGCTAGAATATGTGCTACTAGATAGCAAGGTAGGTCTGGTATTATGCCTTGAGCTTCATAGGCAATATTGCACCTCTATGGGGTAGGGTTTTGTTTTTTTTTTTTTTAACACTTATTCATTTTTGAGAGATAGAGAGAGACAGAAAATGAGCAGGGGAGGGGCGGAGAGAGAGGGAGACACAGAAGCCAAAGCAGGCTCCAGGGTCTGAGCTGACAGCACAGAGCCCGACTCAGGGCTCAAACTCAAAAACTGTGAGATCATGACCTGAGCCAAAGTCAGACACTTAAACGACTGAGCCACCCAGGCGCCCCAGGAGTAGGTTTTATGATCTCATCTTCATTCGAAGAAACTAAGTTCAGAGGAATTAAGTAACCAGGCTAAAGTTTTACAGCTGGCCAGTAGAGAAGTTGGACTAGAGCACTGGTCTGACTCTTTAACTGTTGTTCCTCCAAAGATAGCACCCTGACTTGGCTGACCCAGCATGCTCTGCTTTCAAGCACCCACAGTTTGAGACTGTCAATACTATCTGTTGCTTCAATGAAAATATTCACACTCTAATTTTCTAGGATGTTGTCAAGTCACATACAACCTAGACTGGACTTAACAACTTCATTTCCCAGTGACATCTGCCTCTGCATATGGTCCCCATGCTGTTTTAAAAGCCCCATTCTCAGGTGAGTCAGAGCATCACTGCTCAAGCAGCCTGTGTGCTCTAGAGGATTTCACATGGGCTTTCTCTTGGATTCTGGGCCTTAGTTCCTCATGAACTGTAGTGGCTTTTACGTAATAAAGGTAAGAGCTGCCTGCAATAAACACCTAGGACAAAAATCCCCTGCCGTTATCCCCAGGGATCAAACAGAAGGCCTTACCCATGAGGCTCTAGAAGATCTCAGGCTTGGGTCTCTTTTCCATATACTCCCATATAATTTCCTGGCACTTTGATTTATCTACTTCCTACTGACCACCTAATTTATTTAAACTTCTACTCTTCAAAAAGTTACATAGAATTAGGAGTCAGGTTAAGTTTGGAGTCATCTAGAAACGATTTCTACTCACATTTTCTTCATGTAACAGGTAGCCTGACCCCTTCCCTGCAGGATCTCAAAAGTCAATGGACACATGCACGTATATCATCTGATGATAGAGACAGAGCAAAAAGGAACAGGGTTAGGGAAGGGAGGAGGAGAGAGTGGGCAGGAGAGAAAGAAGGAAGGAGATACCGGTGAAGCTACAGATTGAAGAAATCCGAAAGTTGAAGCTAGAACAGTGGTCATTATGGGGAGGGGGGGTGGTGAAGGGAGAAAAGATCCTTGGGGTCCTTGTGGCATTGGAGAAATACAGAAAACAAAGAGGAGTCTGCACCTGCTGGGGGTATAAGGTCATGAATTTAGCCTAGTGAATTTCTAATTTCCTGGGTTGAGAATTCTACTCCGCTCACAAGAAAGAATGGAGACTGTGTCCTTGAGAACACCTTCAATTCAGGATTGGGGTGCCAAAGGAAGTAGGGGTCCGAGACAGACGGGGACAATCTCAGTCCAAAGGAATGCCAAGAAGTTTTAAACATAGAGAGGATATTCAAGGAAAGATAAGAAGGTCAGTAAGAATCTGGGGACCGGAAGGGGCTCTACTGCAAACATCTACATTTTGCTAACAGTCAGGATTGCTCAAGATGCCAAAAAAGAAGCAGTCTGCACAGGTGATGGATTTTTCCCCCGGATATGGGAACCTGTGTCACAATTAACCTCTTGATGAGAGATTTCTCTCAATTAAGTTTTAGTTGACAGGTGGTAAAACCTGGACAACTGGCAAGGATTGACTGACAACCAGGGAAGATGAAGCCATTAATCCTCTCTTCCTGCCTATTTTACGTTCCCACCTCCTTCTCACGAAATACCCTTAGCCTCTGGATTCTCATTTCCAGTGTCCCTTCTAGAAAACTTGCCCTGACCTCTTGCCTCCCCCCAGCCTCCAAACCTTCCATTTTAGTTCAGACCCTCTCCCCTGGGCTATCATAGCACATGGTGTACATTTAAAAAGCAGCCCTTAGCACACTGCATTAGCACTGCTCTGTCTCCTCCACCAGACTGCAAGTTCCTTAAGGGGAGGAACTCTGTTTCGCTCTCATATGTTGCCTCCGTTTCTAGGACAGTACCTGTTACATCATGGATGTCAAGTAAATATTTCTGACGAGTAGATAAATGACTGGCAGAGAAACTGTGAATCTAGTCCAGTAGTTCTCCACTGTTTTGTGTTTCAGTATAGGGGGCTGGGGATGGCATAGGCATATTTTAAGAAATTAAGTTACTCAAAATAACAGTGAACCAGTCACCAGAAACCTATTTTGCAGGCACAGCTGTAGAACAAACGGGTCGCACCATCCACACACAAGTGTCCAAAGTCGCTGTACTGCTCACTGTTTGTGTAGAAACATTTGCTATTACGACTGCTCTCTCTGGAGGGGCAAGGGTCTCACACATTGCAATAAACACTGGGTCCTTCTTTGGTGCCAGCTTGACTTCACACTGTGCCTCGTACCTCAACGTGTTATTCACAGGCAGTCGTGCCACACTCTGCAAACCTGTGCTGCTCAATATCACATCCGCAAGTGTCACATTAATATAGAAAGAGACATTCATAAAGCCCCCTTAGGGAAAGAACCACCCATCGCACTGATCCCGAGAGGATACACAGGCAAGGATGGGAAAAGCAGCCTGTGATGGAGCAGGCAGAACTTTTTCAAAATTCAATGACAATGTCCCTTGTGGCAAAAAGGCAGCAAGACGTGCTCGAATTCACTGAATTCACAAAAGGAGAAATGCAATGGAGAACTCTTGCAAACAACTTTTCTAATTTCTCGTGGAGAACAAAAGGAAATTACAGGGCCACTGTGTAAATTCCCCACTAATACCCTACTTAGAACAAAGGAGTAATTCTTTTGGGAAGAAAGTTAAGACGTCAGACGATCTATAGCTCTAAGGGGTAGGAATGCCTTTAGCTTGGGTGGCAGCTTCAGGGAGGTGGGGAAGGGAGCAGCATGGGATCCAGGGAAAAAGAAGTGTGGAGCTAGATATTTAGATCAGGCTACACCTGGAAAAATAAGAATAAAAAGGTTGTTAAGGTTTCCAGTCACGCCACTCAAAAACAGAAGAGCAAAGGACATTAAGGACAGAATCCATAGCTAAGAAAGAGCCATAGGCGTTTGAATTCTGATTCTGATGGCAGGCCACAAGACAAAAGCTCATGAATGCTACATCTGAGGCACTGCCAGCATGTCTCATGGCCAGCAAGCGAAACCCAACATCTGGGAACAGGCTACAGAAGACTTTACTTCCAGCCACTTACAGAGGGGAGGGAGGCAGGTACAGTGGAGGACACCATGGACGCGCTGTAGTAGATTCACAGGAGTAGTTGTTCAAAGGGGAGATTCTGGACACCACTGCACAGCGACTAGGGAATCCCTGAAGGTGAGGTCTGGGAATATGCTTTTGACTAGCTCCCCAGGGGATCCTTATGCACATTGAAATTTGAAATCCAATGGTTTAGTACTTAAGAGGAAACAGGTTTGGGTAGGAGAGACTGGGGATCCAAAAGAAACAAGCTTTACACCCACTGCCTGAGTGACTCTGGAAAGTTGCCTCAGTTTCTCATCTATAAAATAAATAACAACAACGACAATAGTATCATGAGTGTTTAGGGCTCTTGCACAGATTAAATGAGGTATTGAATGCAAAGTGCTTAGCTAGCATAGTGCCAGAAACATGGTAGGTAATATGTGATAGCTACTATTATATAATAATCAATATAGTCTTTGGGGGTAAACAAAATAAATGCACATGAAATAACTGCAGACAGCTAACAGCCAGGGGACCTGATATGTCCAGGGCCATCATGAAGGAAGGCATTTTCAAGGGAAAATGCCATTTATTTTCATAAATAAGGTATACTACATTTTTGGCTATTTCTCTACAAATTGGCCACATTGTGGCCAAATTGTCCCTACAACTGTCTTGTAATTCCTCTAGGGAGTAACTTCGATTGGAGACTGAAGGTGCCTGCTTCAGAACCCAACTGGCTGGAATTGAATGTCGGTGCCTCCCTTCCTAGTGGTGGTGATCTTCAGTGCTATCCTGAAGACTAAATTACACAGCGATCACGTACTTTGATATTGGGCACGTAGTAAGTACTTATTAAAAAGTAACAGTTTTGGGGCGCCTGGGTGGCGCAGTCGGTTAAGCGTCCGACTTCAGCCAGGTCACGATCTCGCGGTCTGGGAGTTCGAGCCCCGCCTCAGGCTCTGGGCTGATGGCTCAGAGCCTGGAGCCTGTTTCCGATTCTGTGTCTCCCTCTCTCTCTGCCCCTCCCCTGTTCATGCTCTGTCTCTCTCTGTCCCAAAAATAAATAAACGTTGAAAAAAAAAAAAAGTAACAGTTTTTAATGGTATAGGGTTTTCAAAGCAAACCCGCCATTCATTCAGAAAATGAATTCTGACCTACTCTATGTCTAGGATTGTTCTCGGCTCTGTGAGCAATGAAAGTTTATTCTTTTCCTTCTAGGGGTTTAAGTGTAGCAATGCTTAAAACAAGAAATGTCGTGAGATTATTTGTTGTGTGGCAAATATCAAAGGGGTAACACACCGCAAGCGCTAGAACCTTTAGGGAGAAACAAACCAAGGAAGGTTTACATGAAGCAGGGATAGGCTAGTCTGGTAAGATGG
This sequence comes from Acinonyx jubatus, assembly GCF_027475565.1. NCBI lineage: Eukaryota > Metazoa > Chordata > Mammalia > Carnivora > Felidae > Acinonyx > Acinonyx jubatus. The sequence goes on along the minus strand of NC_069390.1, from coordinate 100,522,540 downwards.
AGTGGTCTTGAAAAGGAGCAGCTGAAACACAGCCAAGGTGAAGAGGACGTATGCAGATTATGCACGTGTGTAAAGGGCGTGTGCCTGGAGGGTAGACTCCTGTAGTTATCTTCAAAAGTCACTGCATTCTGACCCAAAGTTTGGCTCCATGCCACCAGAGAAGGACGCCATTATTAAGACCTTGGAAGGATGCAGGTGCACACAGTATATCAGGAAGGGTGCTCTCGGGTGGTAATATCAGATCAGTCAAAATTCAGTCATAGACTGCACACAGCACACACACAGACACACACACACACACACACACACACACACACACACACCCTTTCCATTTCATCCTGTCCTCATGCTTTGCCTTTATTTGGATTCTCAGGGAGTGGGGAGGGGAACAGGAGTGGAGAGTGCAGAACCTATCTGTGCACTACAGCTGCCACAAGACCTTGCATCTGCCAACCCCATATCCCCAGTCCCTTCAGACACAAAGCCACAATCTGAACTTGATCACCACCCTACATTAGAGATGTTAACTCAGAAAGGATCAGGAGGACAGAAGAAACAGAGAACTGAAATAGAGGAAACAGAGAAGGAAAGAAAGATGGTAGGAAGCTGGAGAAGAAGAGAAGGAGAGAGCAGTGGACAAACGTGCCCCTGTCTGTGTCTTGGGCAGTCACAAATGACACGATGGATTGAGGTGAGGCAACTGGTCCTACCACCATCCAGTTCTCTGCCTGTTCCTCCTCATCTCACCTACCTATACACACTGCCTGGGGTTGCCTGGAAAGACGCTCACAAACACATATGATGTTTTTCCTTATTCATGAAGTCAATCACTCATTTATTCATCCCTAAGTATTTACTGAGTTCCTCCTGTATTCCAGGCACTGTGCAGATGCAGGGGACATAAAATGAACAAGAGATTTGCAGTTTTCAGCCTGGGTTTAAATACCCATCAGGTACTTTTTGAACTGACTGCTGTAACTCACACCGTGCTATGTATCGCAGAAAGTACACAATCATTTTAAGCTACATTCTACATTCTCAGAAAACTTCATCTGCTCAAAGAAATAATAATAATAATGTACCTGAATTAATCATCTCTGAACAATTGCAGTCCCCGGGGACCCCCGTTTTCCTGTACTCTTATGCCTGCCTGTCCACTCATGGCAGACTTAGCATACACTCCCTTGTGCTGTTATCTGCTTATGCATACATTTATTTTATCATATAAAAGGCCTGTGTCAGTTAGTTTATGATGTTTAACAAACTACCGCAAAACTCTGGCCCCAAATAGCCACAATCTATTTAGTTCATGATTCCAGTGGTTAGCAATTTGGAATGGGCTCAGCTCGGTGATTCTTCTGGTCTTGGCTGGCTTCATTCATGCGTCCACTGTCAGATGCTGGACTCTGCTTCTGGGGGTTAGGTGGATGTTGACTAGCACATGAGAGGTGACAGGGCAACATGGTCTCTAAACTATTCGGCGGGTTGGTCTGGACTCATTCACAGGGCAACTTGGCAGAGCTCCTAGACAACCGATGGCCTTGTGCAATGTTTCCTGAGGCCTGCCATCCCTTTTGCCACATTCTATTGGCCAAAGCAACTCACAGGGCCACCCCAAAACTAAGAGGTAGATAAATACCCCCTACCTTTTGATGGAAATACAGTAAAACCTTGGTTTGTGAGCATAATTCGTTCCAGAAACATGCTTCGTAATCCAAAACACTTGTATATCAGAGTGAATTTCCCCATAAGAAATAATGGAAACTCAGATGATTCATTCCACCACCCAAAAATATTCATATAAAAATGATAACAATACTGTCATATAATACAAAATAACAAAGAAAATATAAAATATAAAGGAAAATAAATTAGCCCTTACTTACCTTTTAAAACATTTGTGGCTGGTGTGAGGGTGACAAGAGAGAGGAGGACTATTGTATAGCATGACTTTCACTATCACCAATGAAATCACCGCTCTCCATTGGCTCGGTGGAATCTTTTTCTGCATGGGGGCCATTGTATACGCCTGCATGGACGTTGCCTATATATAGTATAATATTAATAAACTCTTGCCATATACCGCATTTAATGTAACTGGCAGTAAGGCAGTAGAGGAAAGGGTCTATATCTGCAAGCAGCCTGACCTAGAATGAAGCAAAGCATTCCTAAGCTTACTCTTATATGAAAAGCAAAGGACTGTCCATAGGTGCTTTGAAGTGACAAAAAATACACTAGTGCCAGTTATTGGCACCTTCCCACGTTCTGAAAAATCACTGATTTCTGCCAAACACTGTGGCCTGAGACTGATCATCCAAGCACTGGAGATGATCATCCACAATCCCACAGCGAGAGAGAGAGAGGGAGAGAGAGAGAGAGAGAGAGAGAGAGAGACAAAGAGAGACAGAGAGAAAAACCATTGGCTCAGTTGTGATCATGTGACATTCAGCATCACACACTACTTGCATTGCAAGACATCACTTTTTTATCACATTAAAACTTACTAGAAATGCTTGCTTGTCTTGTGGAACACTCTCAGAAAAGTTACTCTCAATCCAAGGTTTTACTGTATCTGCAAAGATGCCTCACCAGGGCATGGATGCAGGAAGTCGTGTGCTGAAACCAACTTACTCCTCCTAGACCACAGGGTCTGTCAAGGTTCTCAAGAGAGATGCCATTTACATATCTTTATATTTTTAGAGCTGAGGAAATGGCTTCCCTTCACTGATGCCATAGGAGCAGGAAGTCGGTCTAGGGAATCGGGGAAGGCCCTTGTAAGGAAGGACGTTTAGAGTTGAGAGTTGAAGGATAAGTAGGGGCTGGCTAAGTGGAGAACAATCTGGTCAGCGAGAATTGTCTGTGCAGATTCTGGGCGTTGCCAGGATCCTGGCAGAGTCCAGAATAGTGCTGCAGGGCCCTGTGAACCTCGATAAGGAATTCGGACATTATCCTAAGGGCGGTGGGAAGTCATTAAGGAGTTTTAAGCAGGGGATAGAAATGATGAGGCTTGTGTTTCTAAAAGGTGGCCTTGACTGCAGTATGGAGAATGGATTAAGGGATACGAAAGTGGAAGCAGGAATAAAAAGGTCCTACTTCAAATTTGCAAATACTGCCCGCAAGATTAAAGGGTTGTCAGCTACTTATACTTTCAGGGCATGATGCAGGACAGAGATCCGTCCCCCTCCCCCCCCCCCCCCCCCACCTCTGAGCTGCAGGAGCCAGAGATGTGTGCAGGAGCGGGTGAAAGGGGGCTTTGCAGGGAGCATGCTCAGCTTTCCGGCCCCGCCCAACTCCCACCAGGATCTCAGGCTGGGAGAACAATGGAAAGTTCATAGATTAAGATTCTTTTTACCTTTCTATTAGCAGAACTAATCATTTGCCTTTAAGTAAGACATTTCATTTTGATTAAAGTAATAACCATGAATAAGTAAAAAGCAATTAATTTCCAGAAGGACGTTCGAATCTAACAGGGTTTCGTTCTCTGTCAGGACTGAGGTTAATCCAGCCTTTACCTCTGCTGTCATCTAATGGTAACTACCATTTACTGAGGTCCTACTAAGTGCCAGACAATTTTCATAGTGTATCTCATATGAGGCACATACTTCCTTAGGTGGATGGAATCACTCCATCTTATAGGTCAGACTCAGAGGGACTATGTCACCTGCCCAAGGTGACATGTGGGATAGGGCAGCTCTGGAATGTGAAAGAGCTCCTTGATTCTCACATCCACAGAAGCTGGCAGTCACTCCCTGGGCCTTGCAATGTGCCAGGCAGGGGGTTGAATCCTTAGTATGCTTTCTCCCATTTGAGATAGGTGGTATCGTCATCTCCACTCCACAGATGAGGACAGTGAGGTTCAGAAAGGTCACATACCTTGCCCAAAAGCACACAGCCAGCTCTCAGATCACAAGCTGTGTTTTCAACACAATATACAGCCTCCCATGGTCTCCCAACTATATCATACTGTCAAGAAAACATTGAGCTTTTCTGAAATAAACACTTCCTTATCCTTCCTAATTCCCACATAACCAAAGCTCTGAACCATGGATACGGTCATCCCCCCCACATCTCCCTCATCAACTTTAAGCTCCTGGATGGCAGGGTCTGTGCCATAGGCCACTGTCTATCACCCCCACCTTCCCACAGCCCCCACAGCACTTTGCAGAGCTGACCCAAGCCCAGAACTTTATCGATCTGTGCTGGTTCTTCCCAGGTGCGATGCCATCTCTACTCACACATGTGCAAATACTCACAAGCTGAGTTTTCTGAGCGAGTGCTACTAACGAGCTGGCCAGGCAGGCAGCCTGCCCCTCCAGCTACATCTGCACCAGGCTGGATCAATGCCACTCTCAAAACAATGACCAGCCAGTCACACCTCTGCCTCCCCCCAACACCGAAGAGCCTTGGGGAGCTGGGGCTTGCTCTTCACGCTGCCATTCTACCACGTCGTCACTCACCAGCGTGAGAGACGCTGGGCTCTGCTCCTCAGGCAACAACATTGGGAGGAATAATGAGCTGCTCTAGGGGAGGCGAAAGCTTTCTGATCAGAAGACATATGGGGCTGTCACAGTGACAGATGGACCCAAACACCCCTTCCCCACTACACGGCCCTGATGACCTAGACTCTCACCCCAGGTCTGTCTGTCCCTTGACGCTACTTGGGAGGGCAGGGTGGTCAGAGGGAGGAGCAGAAGACCACACCATCAGCAAGAGGAAGAAAAAGCCAAAATGTTCTTGAGGGATATCATTTGAGTGTTAGCTTCATAACTCACTCTGAAAAGTCCCTTGGACCCACTTTATTTATCTGTATCGTGAGAGAGTTAGACTCTCACCTCTAGGAATGTAGCTTCTGTTGTCCGTGAAATGTGGATAGGGGAAACGCCTCTTAGCATAGCCGTGATGGAGAGAGGCCTGGACCTGCAGTCAGGAGACATGGGTTAAAACCAAGCTCTTGCTTCACTCACTGTGTACACATGGTTAAGTTCTTTGACCTCTCGGAGCCTCGGTGTGGTCATGTATGAAGCGAATATAATAAGTGCTTTTCTCATGAGATTCTCGTGAGCATTAAATGAGACAGCATGTATGTGAAGGACTTTACACAGTATCTGGCACAGAACACATAATCTGCAAGCATTTGTGGATGCGGCTGTGAGTTTTGAATGAGAAATCGCCAGTAAAGAGGATATTTTTAAACTGAAAGACACTCTTTGAGGTTTACTCTTAGCATTTGATATTAGTCTAAGTATTGCATTAGTATTAGTACTGATATCTGTAGGAGTGGAGTGTTATCTCTATGGTACCTTCAACCTTTGAAGACCAAGACCTCCAGATAGAAAGATGGGTTGATTATAATCAGCTGGTCTCACTGTCTGAAAGGGGCTGGAGACGCTTGCCCAACTCTACTCTGTGTCCCTCAAGCTGTGCAGGGGACTGTGGGCCCCCCCCGGGGCAGAAAGTCACCAACAGGGAAATGGGTGATCAAGGAAAGAGTGCAAGAACAACATGTTAAGAAGGACAGGAGGAGACTGTTCAGGGGCCAGACAGGTATGTTCTGCCATGCTGAGGATGCTAAGGAAGCCATTGCTTCCAAAGATGGATGTGCACACAGAGATAACCCCAAGTCCAGGGTGAGGTTGGCTGGGGCAGAGCACAGCTGGGTGAACAGTGGTGGAGGCAAGAGCAGGCTCAGTGAGAGAAGAGGTGGAGGAGAGAAAGACAAGGAAGGGGGACGTGAAAGATGTTGAAGTAGAGGAAGAGGGAGGAAGGCCATCTTGTACTTCACCTTTTTGGAAACCTTCCAAGAATCCCGTGGCCTGCATGTAGAAACCCAGGTTCCTCAGCCCAGACATGAGCCCTGTGCAGTTGGGTGGGATCAGCTCTTGCCCTGTCTCCAGCCCCAAGTGAGACACCAGGGCTGTGTCTTCATGTCTTTGTCCTTGGGTTCCTTCTGAGAGGAAGACCTTTCAGCTCTTCCTTGTCTGAGAAAACTATCAGGCATCCTCAAATATCATCTCCTCTGGGAAGCCTTTCCTAAGCCCCTGAGGCAGAATTAGATGATCCTAGGACGCTGCACATGCTTGCCTTGAGGGCTGTCCCAGGACTGTTGGCTTCCTTCCCTGCTCCTCGCACTAGGGAGCTCCTTGGAGAGGGGACCTGTCTCTTGCTCATCGCTGTGCTAAGCAGAAGGGAATGTCATTGGATATCAGACCAGGGAGGAAATGGAAGAAAGGAAAGGAGAAAGCCACAAAGGTGAAGTAGAAAGTACAGTGAGGAGAATAAAAGGGAAAAGTGGATAGAGACACCAGGGTCAGTGGTTGAAGCGGGCCGGTGGAAATGGGTTCCAGAGATTCTCTGGGAATTTTTCAGCACCTGGTGCCTGGCCCTGGGGCCTGCTTCTTCCCATCCCTGCATCCTCAGGGTTAGGCCTACCCTCCTCTGGAGCATCTATGAATTATGCTATCTATGAATTATTATCTATGAATTGAGGTGACTGCAAGGCCACCATGCAGAAGAAGTGTGGCTTCTTCACAGCTCAAACACAGCAGTTCCTGCTGCAGCTGGATTTGTGTAAACAGTCGTCACTTACAACACAAAGGAGGGTCCTGCTCCTTCCTCTCCATCCTCACCTACTCCAGCTAGATCTGTATGGATTGTCCTCACCTACTCCAGCTAGATCTGTTTAGATTAACCCTTCCGGAAAACTATCAGCTTGTGTCTCTGTGGGGCAGACTCAAGACCCAGCTGGATTTGACTGGGCCCAGCTGGTCTGCCTCTGTTCCCTGGGTTGAACCCCATCAACTCTCCCAAAGCACCTCCTCTCACCTGCCTCAGGCAGACACTGCAGCTGTACTGACCGGCAGCCCAGACTCACAGGCGTCCAGGCAGGGTCACGGGTACGTTGCAATGGCAGTTATCCAGCAGACGTTCTGGTGGCCCGGCTCTCCTGGCGCTCGCCGATCTCTAAAGAGGGCTGGAAGGTCTTCTGTGCTCACCCCATGCTGAGCAATCAGAGGCTGGCTTCTCAGAGTGCAAGTATTTCATGGATCTACACCACTCGAGGTCAAAGTAAACATCATTAGGGAAGGAAGAGCCCAGAGGCCTCTCTGCACCTTTATCTCTCAGCTTCCCAAGGGAAGCTGTTGGGGGCTGGACTGAAATAAGTGGCTCTTCAGTTAATTCCAAGGCCCACTTAATTTGCATGATCCAGCCCTAGTCCTGTGCCTCTTCTCCCTGAGGCACTCAGTCCTGCCAGCCTTCACCTTCACACATAACAGCACCAGACCACAAGGCTCCCCTTTCTTTTCTAATTTTTTGAGATGGAGGAAAAGTAGACACTTCTTCGTGCAGGGGGTGAGGCACTGCACCTAAGGTTGCTCCTTAACTGCACTCAGGCTGGAAGGTTCCAGGAGGAGGGAGAGGTGAGTGACGAGTGTGCACAGAGAGCAGGGAAAATCTAGAGAAGTTCTACAGAGTTCCTTATCTTTCTGGAAGACAAAGAGAGAGGCAACTCTCTCTTTCTGGCAGGGTTGATGGGATCCGTTGGGGAGGCAGAGGGAGTTTAAATCCACAGGGCTCATTTTGGTGTGGAGCCAAAGCATTCACCGTCTATTCCAACTTTTCCTTCACTGGAGGTATAATGAGTTTCAACTTTCTTGTTTCTGTTTCTAAACTCTGAAATGGTCAATGAGTGAGCATGAGCAAGAAGAGGAAAACCAAGAAACAATTCTTGAAATACCCCTAATCCACAGAAAATCAGGACTCCTACTGAAAACTGGACATTAACCAATATGCTCCTTTTCCCAGTAGGTATGTAGAGTCAGCCTAGTTGATTGGCCCTTTACTGATAATTTTTGAGAAAGAGAAAAATTTTTTAATATAATTTATTGTCAAGTTAGCTAACATACAGTATATAGTGTGCTCTTGGTTTTGGGGGTAGATTCCCATGATTCATCACTTACATACAACACCCAGTGCTCATCCCAACAAGTGCCCTCCTCAATGCCCATCACCCATTTCTCCCTCTCCCTGACCCCCCCATCCACCCTCAGTTTGTTCTCTGCATTCAAGAGTCTCTTATGGTTTGCCTCCCTCTCTGTTTGACACTATTTTCCCCCTTTCCCTTCCCCCATGGTCTTCTGATAAGCTTTTCAAGTTCCACATATGAGTGAAAACATATGATATCTGTCTTTGGCTGACTCATTTCACTTAGCGTAATATCCTACAGCTCCATCCACGTTGTTACAAATGGCAGGATTTCATTCTTTCTCATTGCCAAGTAGTACTCCATTGTATATATAAACCATATCTTCTTTTTTTATGTTTATTTATTTTTGAGAGAGAGAGACAAAGCACAAGTGGGGAAACGGCAGAGAGAGAGGGAGACACAGAAACTGAAGCAGGCTCCAGGCTCCAGGCTCTGAACTGTCAGCCCAGAGCCTGACATAGGGCTAAAACCCATGAACCATGAGACCATGACCTGAGCTGAAGTCAGATGCTTAACCGACTGAGCCACCCGCATGCTCCTAAACCACATCTTCTTTAATCATTTATCAGTTGATGGACATTTGTGTTCTTTACATGATTTGGCTATCGTTGAAAGCGCTGCTATAAACATTGGGGTACAAGTGCCCCTATGAGTCAGCAGTCCCAAATCCTTTAGATAAATTCCTAGTAGTGCTACTGCTGGGTCATAGAGATTACCTTTTTATTTTTATTTATTTTTTAATTCTTTAAATGTTTATTTATTTCTGAGACAGAGACAGAGCATGAGTGGGGGAGGGGCAGAGAGAGAGGGGGACACAGAATCCGAAGCAGGCTCCAGGCTCTGAGCTGTCAGCACAGAGACTGACATGGAGCTCAAACTCACAGACTGCGAGATCATGACCTGAGCTGAAGCTGGACGCTCAACTGAGCCACCCAGGCGCCCCGAGATTACCTTTTTAAATGAAAGTGTGAACTCGCCCAGGGATGGAAGGTGGCTATTGTAATTCCTCAGTCTCAGGACACCAAAATTCTCCTTAAATCTGCCCTTACTCCTACCTGTTTCATGGAGGTGTCTCTCAGAGACTATAGCCCTCCCCCATTTGGTCACTTACTCATTATTTACTGAATATTTTGGAGCAAAGAGAGACCCAGAAAAGATTTGCAGTGTTCCTGTCTTTCTGAAAGCACAGAGTTCAGGGAAGGGAGACATGCAAAAATGAGGCTGGACATCCAGTTGGACCCAGATGATGAAGACATGGCTCACCATGGAGTTTAGACTATTTTATAGACAATGAGGTGCTTCAGAAGTCTCGGAAGCACGGCGATGGCACAGGGTTGCCTAATAGGAAGTCACTCTGAGCTCAGTATGGAAGGTGACCTGGAAGGGGCAACCAGATGGGGGACAGGAAGACCACGTAAGAGGCAGTTGGAAGAATGCAAGGAAAGAGAAGAGAGGGGCCTATGAGGGCATGGACACAGAGGAAGGGGGCAAGTGTCATCAGCGTTTGACACACACAGGACTTAAGAGGCTTGGTCAAGCAAGCAAAAAAACCAAAAGAACAACATACAACTCTCCCAAAGCTGTATTTTATTCAGCTATTATTAATAACTGATTTGATTCCATCCATTCCATTTTACAACCCCTGTCTCTTACAATTGTCTGGTCCTGGTAACAATTTTATTGGAGCATAGGAGGCACATTATAAATACATTTTATATTGCACATTGTATTTTAAGCAAATTTGAGACATCTCTGATTAGGTGCCTTCCCAACGATAGCCTTGTTCAGACAGATAATTGTGTGCTGATTTTTTATTTTATTTTATTATTTTTTTCCAGCTTTGTTCTCTCCCCCTTGGCAAAGCTGCAATCTTGCATACACACGTCAGTGGATAAAAACCCTTGAAAATAACTCTTCAGAAGAAATCTAATTTACTTTTTAATCTGGTTCGGAAATTTGCCAGAAAAATTTCCACCGACAAGCACTGCCATTTATTACCACTTATCACACACCCGGGCTGTGCTCTAGCTCCTGATGGGGCTAATGTAACAGGGGAGGAATCTTCTGATACATTATTTATTTGATACAATCCCACCCAGATAAGATCTATGGGCAGGAGAGGACAAAGTTTGACCTTATCCTTCGTCTAAGGGAAGTAAGGGATCTTCCCTTTGCTTGCTCGAGGAGCCACCCTCTCTCCATGCCCTTGGGAAGGTTCAGCTTCCCATAGAGGCTCCCAGACTGTCACCCCACAGGGATCCAGCTTCGACTTTGCTTGCTTCCCCTGGGATCTATGTCACCCACTCACATATTTGCTTGTGTTTAACTTTGAGATGATTTTCAAGGGTCTCATCCTTGTCCAAATCTGCTTCTTAGGGACAGAGACCAGAGTGGCATTTAGCCTAGCCCTATCCAAGCTCAATTTGGGGTGGCTCCATGTTGGGGAAACAATATTGGTATAGGACAACTCGTGACCTTGGGCTAGAAATTAAACCTCTCCAGCATCTTCATTTCTAAAATGAGGAGGGGCATCTCTACAACACTGCCCGGATTTCACAGTCCATGGAGGCTGCTAAGCTTTGGGGAAAGAACAGAGGATGTGGGTCAGGAGGAGTGGTGTGGGGGTTCTGGCTTTGCTGCTTCCTGGCTGACTGATCTTCAGCAAGGTGACATCTCTGAGCTCCTATTTCCTGATCTGTCCATGGGGTTAATAGCTCTTCCCCTGCTGACCTTCAGAATCATTAGGATGATAATGAATATGGAAGCTTTGCAAGCAGCAAAGACATATATAAATGTATAATTAATCATGCATCAATTTATTAATTAGTGAAAACACATTACAAGATATTTGCAGAACCCACTCAGAGGGAAAACTGGAAAAGAAGTCAAGCTGAGGGTACCCAGCGAGGCTTCCTATATACCTGTCTCCAACCTCCAGTGACAGATACCCTAGGCTGGCCCCGAGCAAAAGGAGACCCCTGCTTTCAGCTGCTTGGTGCATTTTGACTGACAGTCCACTAAGAGACCTCTCCAGAGTCCCCCCAGAACTCCCAGGATCCACAGAACTATGATTTAGTCTCCACTTAACCCCTCTCATGTTTTCTGCAAATTACCAAAGGTGAAAGATCGTTGAACACTGGACAGAACTGAACTGAAACCTTGGTGTGGCTGTGTACACACTGACATCTGTGAGAATTTAGTGAACTTTCCTGAGCTTTCCCCTCATCTATAAAATGAGGAAAATAGCACTTACCTTCTGGGGCTGTTGTGAGGGATCAGTGGTATATGTAACATAACCCTTTGTAAACCTCATCTATCCACCATCAGTGAATTATAAGAGAGGCCTCTGTCCTTGTATACCTGTGCACTCTTGCTGCCTCCATGGCACCTCCATCTGCCATGGAGAAAGAATTCAACCCTTACCTTCACATGGACGAATGAATGAGCCAACGAATGAATGAATGAAATACATCGTGGTCAGGGTCATGAGCTGAAAAAAATGTACATAATATTCTAGACCTGGAAAGATAGAGTCTTGAGTCCTAAATTAATTTTGGAATCTTTCTCTTCTCTCAAATTGCTGCCTCCTACTTCTTCCAGGCTCCCCTCAGCAACTCTTTTTCCCCTTTCCTACCCTCTTGAATTCCAGAATGTTCTATCTCCCCCTCCCTTACCCTCCAAGCTTTTCTCGCTTTGGCCAGTCGGTTGGCAGGGAGGTTTGCCCACAGAACTTTCTCCTTCTCCCTGCTTTTTGTGTTCCCTTCTCAGAGCTATATGCCTCCTGCGGGAAGAGTAAATATAGAAAAATGACAACATGTACATTAATGCTCGTTAGAATGTCATCATTATAGTCTGCAAAGTGTCTGCCGAGGGGGTCCCTGAAGGACACTTAGAAGCGAAGCAGCTGCTCCAGATTTGTTCCAGCTCACATCTCGAAGAAATGACATTGAGATAAATGTAGTATTTCTGGCTGGAGGGAGGGGAGAGAGCAGGGCTTCTTTGGAGAATGGGGGGGATGGATGGTGAAGAAAGACCCCGCACAAGTGCTCAGAACAACAGGTGCAATGGACACACAGCATGAGAATGTGCAGGGTGCAGGGCAGGCCCTCTAGCGAAGGCTGGTTTGCTCAAACCAAGAGGCTCACAGTCTACGTAGGGAGATGGTTGGCTAAAGAGCTCATACCTCACTCTTAGATCAGCCTCTGAAAGAATCGTCAGCTCTTCATCATACATGGAAAACAAGCTATGCTATGGGATGAGAAAAGCACTGCTCTGCTTACTTTATTGCCAGTAGTCACTGGCCAGGGGTTGTTGAGGGAAGGGGAGACAACGTGACATCTTACTGACAAATGATACCAACTGATATCCCTCTATGTTCTGCCCATCTACTTAAGATACACTGAGACCTACATGACCCCCATTTCTCCCCACACACTCTGGTCAACAACTAGTGAGTTTTTCCTTTTATCTTACCATCTTGAAAAAAGCAAGTGACAAAGTTTGTCAAACTTCTCAGAGATCATGTTTTAAAGACAACTTTGAGCCCAAGCCATAAAATCACTACTCTAAGCCCAGTGAATTCATACCAACTATGGTTTGTAGAGCACGTCATGTTCACATCACACTTGTCCATGTACTACTTTAGATTCTCATTACTACCCCATTAAATAATCGGGGCAGGTATTATACCACCATTTTACAGATTAAGAAACCATGGAACACACCTTTCAATTATACGCACACACAAACACACACATCACATCCTGAGAGAGGATGCCTTTGAAAGGAAAACCTCACAAATAGATGTCAACACCCATACAGAGGGCACAAGATTCAAAGCTCCTACAAACTCAGTAAATCACCTTTATTCAACCTGCCATACATAACCATGTCAAGAGACCTTTAACTATTCAGGATCAGAACTCTCCTTGGCTGGTTGAGATATAGTAGTCTCGTTGAACAAGAATGAGTGTGACGAGCTCAGCCACCTCTGAAGCCTGCCATCCCCAAGTCAGGTTACCAGCTTAATTCATCAACCAAGGAAAGAATCACGGTAAAAGGAAAGCATATAGGAATCATGTTTCAGTTGGTATTCCAGCTCTAGTTTGCTTCTCCCCAGCACTGGAATCCATTTGCAGTCTGTCTGAATCTCAACATTGTCATCTGTGAAATGGGAGACTAAGCCTTGCCACCTACCAAGCTCCTGGGACTGCTGGTTTTTATTCAGACATGGATTTATCATGGCCTTCTCTGCTATGTGCCAGCCTTTAAAACCTCACAAGACTTACCATGGTTTCATGATTAAATTCAGAAGTCAGATCCTGATCCTGGTCAGGTTTCCTGAAGTTCCCTCCCCAGATCCTCATATAGCAGTCTAAGCACACAACACACATACTATCTATTGTCCCCATCCCTCCTCTTTCCCTAGGACTCAAAAGGCTGAACAGAAAGATTAATTATCATTAGATTCTGCAACCTTTTTCTATTATGGCCAAGCACTGGTTGGTTGGATGATTGCTTTAAAAATACCCCATCATAATCTATTGAATGTTCCTATGTACCAGGGAACTGCAAAGTTGTATTCTGGTCTCTGCCTTTATAGAAATCTTATGGGCTCGTGAGAAGGCCAATTCAATTGAATTCCCTAAACATCAGCCTCCTCCTATATAAAATGGGGATAGAGGTAATGCTGTCCTTTCAGGTTGTTGTGAGGATTAAATGAGATAACACACGTAAAGCCCTTGATATAATGCATACACACAGTAAACTCATTATCCTTGTTACCAATTACAATGAATATTCTGGGGGAGGCATCATACTAGAGTTATGGACGAGATATGCTATGGGAGATGTGAGCAAAATGGAGCTGTAGCTATACTCAGCGGTCTTTAACTAAAGAAAATTAGTAGGAGAGGGGCACCTGGGTGGCTCAGTGGGTTAAGTGTCCCACTTCGGCTCAGGTCATAATCTCACAGTTCGTGAGTTGAAGCCCCATGTCAGGCTCTGTGCTGACAGCTCAGAGCCTGAAGCCTGCTTCAGATTCCGTGTCTCCCTCTCTCTCTGCCCCTCCCCTGTTCGAGCTCTCTCTCTCTTTCTCTCTCTCTCAAAAATAAATAAAGCTTTAAAAAAAAGAAAATCAGTAAGAGAAAGAAGTAATACATGACTTTTTGTCAGTGGAGAAGATGCTTTATTACTCTTATTCATGTACCCAGCAGATGAGGAGGAATCCACTTTGAGCCACAATCATCAACTTTTCAAATAAACAACAGCAGTCCTATTGTGGCGAGAGGGACAATGAGTTTTCTGCATTCACAGAACAACCCAGCTGAGGAGACTGCATAATGGTAGAAGAAAGGGCATGGAGGTGAGGCTAACTCCACATAAAGAGACATGTCTCCAGAAATGAGTGTGGTCTTTCTGCATGGTCCTGTGCAGAGGACAGAGTTTGTGGTAGATAGAAAATGAGGTGGAGTTGGAAAAGTAGACTTGTTTATATGGTATTTTCTATTTAAATTTTTGTTATTTAACATACAGTACAATATTCGTTTCAGGACTAGAGTTCAGTGATTCATCATTCAGTGATACATACAACACCCAGTGCTCATCACAGCAAATGCCCTCCTTAATGCCCATCACTCATTCAGCCATCTCCCACCCACTTCCCTCCACCAACCCTCAGTTTGTTCTCTATCGTTAAGAGTCTCTTGTGGTTTACTTCCCTCTCTTCTCTCTTCCCCCTTCCCATATGTTCATCTGTTTTGATTCTTAAATTCCACATATGACTGAAATCATATGGTATTTGTCTTTCTCTGATTGACTTATTTCACTTAGCATAATACACTCTAGCTCTATCCACATTGTTGCAAATGGCAAGATTTCATTCTTCTTGATGGCTGAGTAATATTCCATTGTACCCTCTTGCATTGCTGGTGGGAATGCATACTGGGGCAGCATTCTCTCCACTCTAGAGAACAGAGTTACAGAGTTATAGAGGTTCCTCACAAAACTAAAAATAGAACTATCCCATGATCCAGCGGTTGCATTATTAGGAATTTACCCAAAGGATACAAAAATAGATTCAAAGTGGTACATGCACACCAATGTTTAAGCAGCATGAGCAACAATAGCCAAACTATGGAGAGAACCCAAATATATATACAGGGGATTTTTCAAAGGTATGTTTCTGATTAATGGTAGAGGAGAAAAGGAAGACATTTGTTAAATTTTAATTAGAGTAAGTACTTTGATAGCTATAGTCTTCAAACCAGACATTATGTACCTTCTTGTATTATTAAAATAAGTTCCACTAGCCAAGGTGGCTCCTGTCTTGAAAGTGTGTGCAAACAAGTCAACGAGAAGTAAGTGCCAATTTTGAGCCAGCCATCTTGGAGAAGGTGAGCTCGGAGAACCTGGTCACAGCGTGAGGAGCTCCAATACACATCCCACTTGTTCACATCACACCCAAGAGCTACCACCATGTCTCCACTTCTCCCTTGACAGTAATATCTGTTGCAGCTACATCCATGCCAAGAAAGGACATCCAAACAGAGTATCTTGCCTCGAGACCAAGAGTGGAGGATTACAGGAAATGGGCAACTCTGCCCCAGTGTTCTCTTTTGATCAATGCACCTTATTAAGTAGGTCTATTTGGAGAGCTTAATGTTGAGCACTTACTTCCATGGGTAAGGGACAATCAGGATAAACTACTCTCTCAACTTCTTTTCCCCTCTAGCTCTCTCAGCCAGCCATATGGAATAGTTCAGGACAGACTGTAGAGAGTCCTGAATGTTGGCTGAGTAGTTGGACAGAATTCAAAAAACAGAGCCGGGTTACAGGATGGTATTAAGAAGGTGGTGGAGGTGGATACCAAAAGAACAGGGGATCTCCTTTGTAATAAAACTTTTGTGTTGCAGAACTAAGGGTCACAGGTATAAATGGGCTTTATACAGACAGGCAACAACAATCCAGAGTATAGGTAATAACAAAGAAATTCTGCACTATAACCCAGCCTTTTAAATTCTATGCATGGCAGGTGGAGAGGGAAAGAGAAAGAGAGAGAGGGTGGGGGAGAGGGAGAGAGAGGGAGAGAGAGAGTCATTGATAAGAGCTCCATGCTTTAACTCCAAGGGTTAGATAGAGCTAGCCCCTAATTCAGCCAATGTTTACTGAATACCACCATGCACAGTATGCAAAGATGAATAGGACATGGTCATTACCTACACAATCATACAGGGGAAATGAACATGTAAACAACAACCCATCACCCAAGGGAAAAGTACTATTTCAAAGGTATTTACAAAGGGTAAGTAATTCTGCCTGAGATAGTCAGGAAAAGGAAATGACTTTTCAGGAGGTTCTTGGAAAATTAATAATTAATAGGAGATTATAAAATGAGGAAAAGTTTCTGGGTCCACCGTGGACCACTTCCCTTAATCATATGCATATGTGCACTGTCCTTGTGTTTTGGAAATTTTATTTGGGATAAAAATGCAGTGTCTTCCCTTTTCTTGAGAGCGCAAGGCCTTCCTGCCATGTGTCTATAAGGCAAATGCCTGGGAAGGTAATGGAAATTTCTGGAGGAAGAAGAGTCATTCCTTGATCACTTTTCCTAAGTAAGTATAGCCTCCTCAGTGGCAAGGGAAGTCTTCCTCTTGTTGCCATCTAAATTCTCACTCTTATTTTTCTCAGAGTCCCATATTACCACATCCCTTTTCTATGCTTGGGAGGAAGTCGCTGTTTGAATTGATCCCTCTCTAGAAGCCTCCGAGTGGATGCTTTTCTTTCCCTTTCTCTTTCTGGTGTTAGCATCAGTAACTGTGTACAAAATTTCTCCATCCCCCCTGTAGCCTACCGCTGTTTCTTCCCAACATTCTCTTGTTCATTCAACAAATATTTATTGAACACCAACCATATGCCTGGTGTGGGAGCTAGGAATACAACAGTGATAAAAAAAAGAAGTAAGTCCTTGCCCTTATGGACTCTACAGTCTCTTGGGAGAGATACACAATAGATAATTAAACAAAAAAAGACATTAATATATTGCCAGGCATTCAAACATTCTTATGAAGAAAAAGAGCACAGTAGGAGGATATTCAGGATGTTGGGCAGGGACGTATAGTGTCAAGAATAATTTTCTTATGAGGTGATATTGGAGCAGAGAAGAGAATGGAATAATGGAAGAGAGAATGTGAATGCTTGGTGGAAAGGTGTTCCAGGCAACAGAGATGGAAAGTGGGTCTATTCTTGGTATGACTGATGAACAGAAAGGAAGAGAGTGTGGCTGGAGTAGAGGGAGCAAGGGAAAGAATGGCTGCTAGTGAGACCACAAGGACAAGGTCATTTAGGTAGTTTAGACTGTATAATGATTTTGTGTTTTGTGCTAATTGGGGGGACATGCTTTTGGAGAGTTTTGAAAAGAGAAGTAACAATGCTGTAATGTAGGTCTTTGTAGTGTCTTGCTGACTGTTCAGAATAAATGGAAGAGAGGCAAGAGAGGGGACTGTTTAGGAAGCTGATATAGTAGACTGAGCAAGAGATGGTGATGACTTGGACTTGAGAGGTAGTATGAAAGGTGGTGAAAAGCAGCCACAGAATATATTTTGATGGAAGATTTAGCAAGACTTATTTAAAGGACTGGATGAGAGAATGAGAGAAAGATAAAAATCAAGGATAATTACATGATTTTCAGCCAAAGCAACAGAATGAATGATGGTGCCACTTAATGAGATCCAAGGACTGAGGAGGAGAAACAGATTTTGCAGGTGGAGTTGGTGCCAGTAGAGTTGGATTTGGGGGATTCTTCTTAGGCATTCAAGAGGTCATATTGAATAGGTCAAGGAAGTATGGTCTGATGACTTCAAAAAGTTGGGTGGTTTTAGGGAGGAGGACAAACAACTCTGGATGCAGCAGTGAGAACCAAGGAGAACACACAGTCCCAAGGCCAGAAGTACTGGGAAGTAAGAGAAAAGAGAGCCACCAATGGATTTTAGGGAGAAAGAGGATCTTTAGGGAAGATCTGGGTTCAGTTAAAGCAAGAAGGTGATGGAGCTGCTCAGACATGGGATTGAGGATTCAGGGGACGTTATAAAATATGGAGCACATTTCCACAGTGCTCAGTGGAAGGGTTTGAAGTTTGGGCATCACTGCAAGTGACAAGGCAAGAAGAATCATGGATTAAAAAAAAAAAAGAACCTTAAGACAATAAGATGAGTTGGCCATCCACCCCATCCCTCACCCCCAGCAATCTCCCCACAGCACAGCTCTAAAGTCTACAAACACTGTTTCTCTACAATCCCTGGGACAGAGATGAGAGAATAACATAAGGGAGAAGCTGGTGAACTATATCAAATATTCACTTCTTCTAGGACACAAGTCCTGGGCTTCTCAAGGTCATGTCAGCAATGATGTGATATTAAAAACCCTGCTATTAATGGCTATATGCTGTCCTTCACCAGTTTGTCTTACTAAATGGCCCAAAGCAGATGGTATCCCCTTCCTACACAAGGAGAGGGAGTGTGTTCATCTCAAGTTCTACCCCAGGTCTTGTGGATAGAGGCTGAAAAAATAAAGCAACAAACCTAAAAGAGCTTACAAAAGAATTACAACCCATAGGCACTTGGCAAGGAAAACTGTCAATTCTAGGCAGTGAAAGATGGAGCCCAACACATAAGTCATATGGACAGTCAGTCTGTAGGGTTTTAGAGAAAGAGGAAACTCACTGGATGCCCAGAGTGACCACAAAAGGCTCATGGAGAAAGTGGGTTTCACAGAGGTCCCTGAGAATGAGGTGCATTCACTGGATCACCTGAAGCGGTAGACAGTGAGGTTGCCTGTCTGGATCTGCATCTATCAATTCAATAGTGTGCCTCGGGGTGAGAAAGAACCATTTACTCCTTATCATTATCCTTAATAATTCCAAATCAGGTGGTGATGGAAAACCAATCCAAAGCTCATTTCAGAAGGATGTGGAAAGGGGGAGGCAGAGGGAAAACACATCAGAAAACAAATTCATCTTCTCAGCACAGAGACAAAGGACCGGGGCTTGGTCCAGAGCTACAAAGACTGATCCTTTCAAGGCTGAGCCAGTTTTTCGAGACATTCAAGTCAAGTAGTGATAAAAATCCCACTATTCACTGTTATATTAATGGCTTCTCCACTATATGCAGATAGGTAAAAGCATCATATCTTTATTTGCATTTCTCTTTCTATTGCCTCCAGCTCACTGAATTTCTCCCTTATCTGCCAAGAAATGTCTACTTTTAAGGTATTCTTTCATTTCCTCATGCCATTGGCTGTCAAACGACTTAATAACTTGCCCATCATGGAAGTCAAATATAGTTTATTAAAAATGCATGTCTCACTCAGTCAGATGCCCTTTGGCAGTCTCCAGACCTTGACGACTCTGTCTCAAAGCCTGGGAACACAGAATGGTCTTGGCTGGCCAGCTGCACTCCCTTGCTTTGTCTCATGCTCACTGCCCAGATTATGCTGAGCGACGCAGAGAAGGGGGGTGGGAACTGTCCAAGGAGGATGTGGGACTGTGCCACTTGTCCGACTAGAGGAAGTGAGACTGGGCCTGAGAACCGCAAGTGCCTGAGGACTTCCAAGCCACCCAGCCAGGTCTCAGGGGCGGAGTACGGCCATGAAGATGGAGCTGGTGCCCTGGGGTAGAAGGAAATGGCATCAGAGCAGAAGGGGGCTCTGTCAAGTCAGTGCACTGGAATGATGAATCATGCCTGTGATTGCTCACGTAGCTAGGCTATATCGCTATTTACAGGGGCTAATGAGGCATCTGCAGTCACAGATTCAGAGTCTGAGTGTTGTTGTGGCTGAGGAAGTAGCAAGGAGCCTGAGCTAAAAACACAAAGGGAACTGGAGGTCACCTTTTCCATCATCTGCCACAGGGATGGACAGCACCAGAAGCACTCCATCAGGATACGTTGACCCTTCTCCAAAACCATCTTAAAGCAGCCCCTCAGTCTCCCTGGCGATGCTCTCTAGCCACCCATGGATCTCCTGGCTAGAGCCCCATGGCTTCAGCTAATCCTTCATTCTTTATTTTTCTGTGCATAGCAGAAATGAGGAACAGCTTTACATGCCTCACCGTGTCCAGCATGCCACCCCCAAATCTCCTACAGCAGTCTCTTGCACTGCTCTCACATCTTGCTTCTTAAGCATTGTGCCATGTTCTACTCAATCTGCTGAGAAACACCTAGACCTGCAGAGATAGGTAGAGAGTCCCAGCTGCTCTTCAGGAGAGAATGTGGACACTCCACCTGGAGCAGAGACACAGTGCTGCAGGAAGACCAAGAGAAAGACCCAAGGTGCTGAAAGCTGAAAAGTATTGCTTCCATCACAAGGAGGGGGTCTGGGATTCCTCCAGGGGAAAGATAAAGCTGGGCTGTAAGAGTAGATAAAGGGAACATATGGACAGTATGAGAAAAAAAATAATGAGAAAGAAAAACAGAAGGAAGGAAACAGAAGTAGGGAGTTGGGTCATGAGGCAGGACCAAGAAAAAGGGAGAAAAAAAAGCAGGGAAGGAGATGAACAGTGGAAGAGGCAGAGTAAGGTCATGAGGGAGAGAGTGAGATAAAGACAAGAGGCCAGAGAGAGAACTCAGAGGAGGACAAAGAGTGTGAGCTCTTGGAAAGGTGCACAAAGTCCATGGGAAGGTAAGTGAGCGGGGAACACGTGCTCAGCCTGGTCTGACCCCGGAGAAGAACTGATCCCCTGTTGAGACCACCACCAGGGGAACTGCCTGAAGCCAGGTAGCTGGGAGAGCAATGTGACAAGTGTCCTTTGCCTTGAACTCCCTTGTCACCTGGAGCGGGGAGAGAGCCAGGCACTGACAGGGTTTGGATGTGGGCAGGCTCATAAGCATCTCGTGTAAGACACCTCGGGAGACTAAGGGAAGAGGACAAAGTGAGGGAGAGAAGCAGAGGCAGATGCCTGCAGAGGGAGGAGGGGCTGGGAAACAGAAAGACAAAGAGTGACAAGCCAAGACAGAAAAGAGAGGAACTGAGAGAGATGGCGGAGAGGCTGATAAGGACAGGAAAGGCGACAAGAATGATTGGGAGATTGGGAAAGAAATTGAGAGAGATGTCTTGAGATTGAGAGGATAGGGAGAGAAAAGGAGGTGGAGGGAGAGGAAGGAGGAAGAGAGAGAGGAAAGAAGATGTACGGCGTGGAGTCAGAACAGCAGAAAATGGAACAGGTCCTAATTTTGAACCTTTGCCAACATCTGAAGTTGCTATTCTACTATCAATTTTTCATCTGTCACCAAGACAAGCTGAAAGAGCTAAGCTGCAGGTTTTGTTGATTATAGAATGTTTCATTCTGATCTGTACCAAGGGTAACTCCTCTGGATTTCTAGATGAACCAAATGCAGTGAGAGAGTGTGGGAAGGGAGGTGGGGGCCAGGGAGATGGGCACTACACCACTAAGGGTGGAAAGCAGGATCATTTAGTAATGCCCTGCAGGGATGGAGAAGATACTTCCTTACACATTAGTGTCACTCCTTGGGGACAGGAGGCTTGGGGCCACATTAGGGCATCTTTTGCCCTGGGGGTTCTGGGACTGGCCCAGCTGCCTGCAAAGTCTCCCCTCTACATCCTTTGTTTCTGCCAATATCAAGTCAGAAATCTTCCAGCAGATTTAGCATAACCTCACGCAGATGATCCCTGCCCATGTGAACAAACAACAACTTCAGTCTCACTGAGAGGGGCTGAGATTGTGCTGAGTGAATGGAGAGTAGGGCCAGCAGTCCTGGGTCCCTAATCCCCAGTTTCCACAGGAACTCCCACCAATAGCAGTTCAGCACCCACTGGGGTGGCGGTGCTCAGAGAAGGGGGGGAACGAGGACAAGGAGGTGGCAGCACGCTCCAATGAACCTCTCCCCAGAACACAATGTGACACAAGACATCGGGAGATGGCAGCGAAAGTTCAGGGGAAAACACACAGTTATTTACGGCTCGGGCATCTGTCGTCAGATCAGAAACAGAGACCTGATCTCAGGCAAATCCAGCAGCCTGTTCAAGAGCAGATGGGGAGGTGTGTGCAATGCTCAGTCCTGTTCAGTTCTCAATTTATTATTTTTCCTCATCTCCAGATCCCGTCTCCAAAGCAGACATTTGTCCTGGCCACAACGCCGGGAGGCCTGGGGAGGTTGGATGGGCAGATGAGAGTGGATGGGTGGTTATTTCCATCGTGTGACTTGGAGCCTTCCATGTAAGAAGAGAAGGTTATGGCAAAATCCAAGGAAGAGATGATGGAAAAGGGAACAGAAGAGAATATTCAGGCCCAAGAAAATGGCAGGCTGAATGAAAATGGGGTTGGCTCCAATCTTCCTCTGCCCTACTTTGCTGAGTGACCTTCGGCAAGCCATTCTACGTGTTTTGCTGTCCCTTTCTGCCAAAATCTTGACACCATATGGTTGTCCATACACAAGGATGGCCTCTCACCCTGAGTGTGATGGAAAGAATACAAAATTTGGAGTCAAGAGATCTGAGTTCAAGTCCTAATTCCCTAAGTACCAGTTCAGTAATTTAAGGCAAAACACATTTGTTTCCCTGCAGACTCAAAGTAAAAGGGATAAAAGGCATAGGAGAGTTTATCAGGCCTTTTCTCTGTCTAAAAATTCCACAGTTCCATGAGAAGAAAATCTGGAAATTGTCAGAATACAGCGAAATGAATAGTCTGAGGCATTCAAGACCATAGCAGGTACTCAATCTACATTGGTTGAAGAAACAAACACAGCCTCTAGACATGATTCCTGAGCCCCTGGCTTATTGGGCTCAATTCTGTCATGCAGTACAGACTCCCAGCCCCCAGTGATATAGGTAGACACCTACCCCACCCCATCTCACCCTCTGAGCAACCTCCCATCTTCCAAGACCTCCCATGTTGACATAAGCCTCTCTCCAAAAGCACTTTTCAGGGAGAAGACAGAGACAGGAGGATAGGGCGGCAATCCGGAGAAACGAGGCTGCTCAGACAATGTCTGGGGAGCCTCGATTTGAATCTCCACACCTGTATGGATTGCACTGCCTTAGATTTGTAAGAAGGTGCTGTGATCCCAGGAGACACCTAATCTTTCCCACTTGAGATGCACCTTCTCGACTAAAAGTATGCAACAACAAGCTCTATATGTTTCATTGAAAAGCAGAATTAAATTTCCCGACCTGCCTAGATCCATTTACACTTCCATCAGTATGATTCAGAAGGCAGTTCCTAGGCAGGGCCCACAGTCAATGTCAAGGGACTTACCCCCCCCCCCCCCCCCCCCCCCGCCCCACGAGAGCAAGACGGATAGACTTTCTCCTTGAGCTGACTGCCAGCACACTGGCTGGTAAGCCCTGGCCCCAGGAGAGCTACATACATGGTGAAAACTGGAGAGTCTGATGTTATAATAATGGTAAATAAAGACCTGGAGTGAAGCTTCAGGTAGACAGATGTTTTCATCGACTAGACACAGGTGTCTCTGTCTCCAGTGCCTGAGAGCTTGTGGGTGATGGAGGAAATGCATTTCAGCCCCCACTCTCAGGAGCTGTCTGCTGCTGAGCCTCACCTGTGCCTTTGCAGCCCTCTTACTCCCCAGGCGATCCCAGAGAGGGGACTTCACTCTGCCAGGCAGGCCTTGCTAATTAACATCTGCAAGTGACCAAGTAAGACCTCACTTTCCCCCAAGCTTTATCCCTTCCCTGAGGTAGGAGGGGAAGGGATATGACTGGTTGCCCCTAAATAAAACCCGGCTGGGAAGTCTCTGGAGCCACCTCTCGTGTTGGGACTGGAGGTCTGCCTCAAGGCCCAGCCAGACGCCTCAGCAAGGAGAGGTCAGGAGCTACATCTCATTCCCCACAGGCTGCAGAGCAGAGCCTCCGAGGAAGACAGTGGCCACATCTGCTGAGCTGATGAGATGGCACTCTTCCTCCAGTCCTGGGCAGCCTGTTTAGGCTGCCTGCATCTCTACAGTTGATTTTGCCTGTTGGCACCTGTTTGTAGCTTACCCCAACTAATGTCTGTCAGTGGACTAATTATCATCAAGGATAAGAAATTAAGAAATTATGAATGTGTAGACACTTCTGTTCTCATACTAATGGCTTGTGTATTTAATGGTTTGCTTATTATTTAATGGTTTGTTTATTTTATTGATGGCATCTGTCCTGACTTGAACCTTGCAAAGTACAAACTGGTCTTGCACTTACTCTTATTTGGGTTTTCCCCACCTCTACAACCTTCTGTTGCCCCTAATAGAAGTAACAATCATTGCTTAAATGGATGGATGACAGATAAATAGATAGGTAGACAAGTGGGAAGGGAAGGGAAGGGAAGGGAAGGGAAGGGAAGGGAAGGGAAGGGAAGGGAAGGGAAGGGAAGGGAAGGGAAGGGAAGGGAGAAAGAAAAGGGGCCCTAGGTTGGCAGAAGCTTTCAAATTATTTATTGAAGGAACTAATGATGTTTGGCCTGGAAAAGAGAGTGTTTCAGTGGGATTACAGCTGTCAAAACTAGAATGATCTTTTTAAAACCATTTTTAAAATTGCAAAGTATAATGCACATTGCGTGAAAGTATGGAAAACAAATATATAGCTTAACCAATCATTAAAACAAAGCAATGTATCCAACCACCCAGGTCAAGGTCCAGAGGTGCCAGTTACCTCTTTCCACTCTTCCACTTCTCTCCTCTTCACAACCACCCCTGCTTCCCTCCCTCAGAGGACACCACCACCCTCAGATCTCTGTCTTCTATGGCAATCAGTTTTTTTTAACTTTGTTTCTAAGTTATTGCCTAAACATGTACCCAGAAGAATATGGCTTACTTCTACCTATTTTTGAACTTCATGTAAATGGAGATGTATAATGCACTAACTTCTTTTGCTCAACATTGTGGTCTTTCAAGATTCGGCCATGCTATTGCTTGTCATAATGGTTTGTCCATTTTTGTAGTGTTTGTTATTTCCCTTGTGTGAATATGCCATAATTTATTAATCAACCAAATATTAATGAAATATTTGGGCCGTTTCCATTCTAGAGCCATTAAACTGACGATGCCGCTGTGAACAGCCTCATGTGTGTATCCTGGTGCACATGTGCTCCTGTGGGGCATATAACTAGGAGGGGGATGTCTGGGGGAATTTCTTAATCAGAGCACACTGTACAGTGTTTTTCAAACTGTTTGTTTCAATTTACTACTATTCAACTAGCAACGATAACACTGCACCTCACTTTTTTGCTATTGTCAGACTCACATTTCCTGCCAACATGGAATGTAGCCAAGTCCCAATGTGGTTTTAATTTGCATTTACCTGGTTATTAACGAGGGTGAGCCCCTTTTCCCATGTTTATTGGCCATTTATAGGACTGATCCAGAATTTTGCATGTCTTTTTTTTTTTTTAATTGGGTTGTCTGTTTTTCTCCTCACTTTTTCGAGGAATTTCTGATGCAGGATGAACTGGAGTCCTTTCTCAAATGTATGTGTATCAACTATCTTACCCTGCTGTGGGGCTTGCATTCTACATGCAAGCCCCACAGCAGGGTAAGATAGTTTAGGGATGAACAGATTCATAAGGTTAATGTAGCCAATGTACCAACTTTTAAATTTATGATGAATTCTTTTTGTGTTCAGTTTAAGAATTTCATCTCTCTGCACTTCAAATTCCAAGTTGAGATTTATATCTGTATATTTAATTCTAGGAATAGAATTGAGATCACTGTATCTGCTGCCAGGAAGAGGAACATTTTCAATACCAGAGAAGATTTTCTAACATTTCAGACTGGACAGCCACGAAATGGGCCATCTTGCTCCCTGTCACCCAGAAAGTTCCAGAAGAGAGTGGGTCACAACGCACCACAGATGCTCTAGAGGAGGTCTGCCTCTCTGGTCTATTCAAACTCTAAGATTGGAAGACTTGAATTAGTAATAAAATCTACTTTGATAAATACTGAATTATAACCAGTAGGGGGCTTTAGCCATGACAGGAGCCATGATGCAGTTGACTGCTTAGTTAAGCAAACTGACATGAATGAATGCACCCACACTCCTGTCTTACACTGGATTTATATTTTGTTGCCTGGCCTCAGGGCTTCTTTTTCCTCATTACCTATACCTAGTTCAAAGCAGAGTACCCAACGCATGTCATGTATGGTCAGCTGATGCCACTGGCTAGGGTTACAGGCAGTGATGGAAAATAGGGTTTATTTCAGGTTAACTCAATTGGTGGTGGCTTCCTGGAGAGCAGGACACAGGAAAAAAAGCGGCATGGCTGGGACTTGCTCTGAAAGTTCTCAAAACAGAGCTCTGCAGAGAGATCAGCCCAAGGATATGGGCTGCCCTGGAGGCCTAACCTTGAGCTGCTCAGGCTCCAGAGGACAGAGCTAGAGTCAGGCAGCCCGGCCTCTGCTAATGCTTGGACAGCAGAAGGGACCTAATCCTAATCCCCCAAACACAGACCTTCCCCAGGTCTGTTTGTCTTCCCCTAATCCTCTAATATTTAAAGCAATTTCAATCCTGTTTGAAGAGACTTCCCAGCAGTTTGAGTCTGGGGCCTCCAGAGGAGGCGGGTGGTGGAGATGGAGGGAGGGAGAACAGCAGGAAGCAGGGGAGGAGCAAGAGTGAGAGTGAGCCCTGGAGAGGAGGGAACCAGGAAGATGACAGGCTGCCAATGCCGGCTGACAGACCTTCCTGAAACTTCCCTCCCGATGGCTTCTTCAAGATCTCTGTGAGTGAGAATGGGGAGGGGGGAGGAGAAGGAGGGTCTCAGGCTAAGATGTGGCCCTTGCATAAGGTGACTTCATTCATGCATCCCATCAATCAGCCAATTAGTCACTATAATACTTACTGAGCACCCACTGTGTGAGGCTGAAACTATGCTAACCTTGAACAAACAGTTACTGGGATCATAATGATTCCAAAGAAGTGCAAGGTGCAGCCGGCTCCTATACAGGGTATAGATGTGTCTGCAGAAGAAGAGAGCTGACCATTGATTTACAAGCTATTTTTACCACGTTTCTCATGCTTTTTTACTCTTTGTTGAAAAAAAAAAATACCCAAAAGATTCCTGCCTCCTCTATCCTGGTGTCCTTTATCTCTGGAGCTCCTTGGCTTCTGCTCTAACAGCTTAGACTAGCCAAAATTAGAATGACAATGTGTTGGACTCTACCAGGTTATAGTCAGCACTTGGTAAGGGGCTGGGAGAAAGAAGTCTCCCAGAGGGATGAAGGGAGCGGTTCTGTCTAGCCAGATAAGTGATGGCCGAAGGACTGTCTCATTCCTGACACTGCCTTGTTTCAACAGCCAGGGAACAGAATGCGCATCTGAGCAGGGCATCCTCATTAGAGAGCATTTGCCAGTTTCAGGTCATGGAAGGGTCCCTCTCCTTAAGCTATACTCTTACTTTTTACAAATGTTTGAGAGAGAGAGAGTAAGAGAAGGAGGGGAGGAGGGAGAGAGAGAAAGAAACGGAGAGAGACAGAGAGAGGGAAAGAGAGAGGGAGGGAGAGAAAGAGAGAGAAGGAGGGAGGGAAAGAGAGAGAGAAGTGGATGGATGGATGGATGCATGGATGGGCAAACTGATAGATCAATGTATCTTAGATGGAAAATAGGTTAATTTCTAGGATTTTAAAAGAGTAGGCAGAAGATGATTTTATGACTTCACAGCAAACAACAGAAGCATCATTTTAAGCAAAAACAAAACAAAAATCATCTCACACAATTCTTCTAAGAGGAGCACAGCAATAGATGGACAGTAAATGCACAGATTCCCTCAGGGCACTGGGGTAGAGACGTGAGGAAGGCATCAAGTGACCATACTATAAAGTCTGTCTGAGCACTCCTTTACCCTCCCCTCCTCCTTTATGCTGCGGCAAGAATGCAGGCCAGGCTTTTACTGAGCACATGCTTATACTCTAATTAAAAAATGTAAGTGGAGTCCACGAAGAAACTTTTGCTTAAGGTCCCCAGCTTTAACCTTAAGCCGCAGTGTTCTAGTCTGCCTCTGTCAATAACGGCCTGAGTGACCTTGGACTGCCCTTTGGAATGCCAGGCCTCAGGGTCCTCATCTGTAAAGGAGGGATTAGACCAGGCCGTCCCTACAGTCCTACCTACCTTTGACAGTCTCAGAGGCTAAGCCAGGAAAGCACTAGCAACCTCCAGAGCAACAAGGAAGACTGGCATCTTGCCAGGTTCCCACAGCTTCTTCCACAGGCTTTTCCAGATGGGATCCTTGAGGCTTAATAAGCACCTGAACCAGAACGGGAGGCCCTCCACCACCTGCACCCTGTGCCCATACCAGCATGCTCATCATCATCTTTCACTCTTGCAGGTCTTTCCAGCACCTAGCAGTGTGCTCAAGTGGCCATTTTAACTTGTAATTGTCAGAAGATATTTTTCATTTCTTTATCTTAAAGGAATCCCCTGGATCATCCTTCTGTGTCACGTCTCCTTACTTCACGAGTGATGTCAGCCCTAGCGGCCTTAGACAGCTCTCATGCTGACGTCGTTCTCTGCGCATTTTCTGCTCTCGGTCCTGGGGCTTTTTCCGATGCCAACAGGGATGGAGGCTGCGCATGGGTCCAACTGCATGGGCTCCCTCTCACCAAGGCTGATCTCGCTCATGCTACTACTGAATGCCAGGAGCAGAAACGGTTGAGGTTTCAGGGTGACACCACGTGTGGAGAAAACCAATTGACCTCCCGTGGCATTGGACTGTTTCTACCCTGGAAGGGCAGTGATTTGTCCTGTCTGGAATGGACACCTGCTCTGGATAGAGGTTTGTCTATATTGCCTATTTAGATAGCTGCCTATGGTGCATCTCTGCCAGCAGCACTCTGAAGGCTGGAGAAATGCAGGCTTACTGACATGGGATCCCGCAAGCATTGTCAGACCAAGGGACACATCTTATGGCAAAGAGGTGCGAGAATGGACTCTTGACTCTCTGACCCACTGATACTGCGTATACCCTATCACCCTGAAGAAGCAAGGCAGAACAATGGAGCCCATCTAAAGCTCCAGCTAAGGGGGTGGAGGTTGGAGTGCTGTTCTACAGCACAGAGTACATGCCCTGAGGCTGTAGTTGGTACACAGTTCTGTGTCCTTAATGGCTAGAATATACAGGCTCAGGAAGCAAAGAATAGATGTTGCTGTGGTCCCTCTGACTC
This sequence comes from Acinonyx jubatus, assembly GCF_027475565.1. Lineage (NCBI taxonomy): Eukaryota > Metazoa > Chordata > Mammalia > Carnivora > Felidae > Acinonyx > Acinonyx jubatus. The sequence goes on along the minus strand of NC_069390.1, from coordinate 100,493,404 downwards.
ACTCCTAGTGACTTACTTGCAGAATTTGTGCTTTGAGTTCCTGCAAATTCAGGTTCTTTGGCATTGCAGCTCCTGGTTCCCAGACAGGGAACAGTAAGGATTCCACCCAATCCGAAGACCCGAGGACCACCCAGTCATTTTAGGCTGCTCGTGCTGGTAGATGGTGAAGCCAAAATGAAGATCTTTATTTTTTTTTAATTATACAGTAAGTTTTATTTTTTATTTTTATTTATTTTTTTAATTTACATCCAAGTTAGTTAGCTTACAGTGTAGCAATGATTTCAGGAATAGATTCCTGAAGATCTTTATTATAAGAAGCCCAAGTTGCTGCTCTATAATAGGAGTGGACGGGAAGCTATATGGCACTCCAGTGAGTCCCTGGGGCATTTCCTGGTGTCCCCATGCCTCATGACTTGAATGGGCAGCAACTACTGCCTGGGAGGAAAAGGAGCTTACACCTCTTAGGGATAAAGACCTGGGTCACCCTGTCCATCCAATCATCTGAACCAGAAATCTGGGAATTATTCTAGGCTCCTCCTCTCCACTCTAATCAATATCATGTTTTATAGATCCCACTTCATAGTATCCTCAAATGTATCTACTCCTCTCTGTCCATACTGCCAGGGCCTTGGTTCAGTTACCCTCCCTTCACTTCTTGACTATATTCCTTAGTGGCCTCATTACCAACTTCCCAACTCTGGTCTGACCTTCCCCCAAGGCTGCCAGGGCATCTTTCTACCTTTGAGTAACTTGCTTAAGCTGTCTTGAGTTCCTTCTCCACCAGGGCGAGCATTAGGGCACCTGCATCCAAACTGGGATCTGAACAGCATGTATGTAGGTGCTGGCTCCTGTTTGGCTCTTCAGGGTGCTTCCTGACACTCTGACCCCACACATGCATTAGACCAAATGCCCAAAGAAACTCAAAACTCCTGCTAGGGCTTATCCTGGGTGCCATGACCCAGGACCCAGTCCTGGTTCCAGGAGGGTGGCCTGGTTCATGGATCTTTCCTACTGAGCAGAAGAAGTATTGCTTTTGTGGAGTGGGCCCTGCCTAGCACACCAGTCTCCTCCATCCGTCCTCTGCCCTCCTTGACACAGAGACTCTGGAGGTACCTAATGAGGCATAGGGTTTGCTTCTGTGCTTTCCCCCTTCCAAGTACTCCCTGACCTCTTCCCCTTTTACCTGCTAAGCAACTTCTCTATATTTTGCCAAGTTCAGCCTGAGCCACCTTCTTGTGTAGCTTCCTACTTTCTCCCAGCCCAGGGTAGTTAGCTGCTCCTTCTCCATGTTTTCATGGGGTTAGTGCATATATTTGTCACCTTATATTACAGTATCTCCCTCATTAGATTCTAAGTGCCTTGAGAATAGTGATAAAGACTTACTGAATGGTGCCATATGTAAATATTTAACAAATGTTTGTTGAATTAATGAATAAATAACTCATAAGATTGCTTTGAGGATCCAGTAAGATAACTTACATACTCCAGATGTCAGCTAAAGTCACTCCGTCCTCTGTCTTTAGACACAATTGACAAACTTCCTATTTCACATTCCATGGTAAACTAATGTCTTCCTAAGATTCCCGTGAATGTCAGAGCACCTAAATCTTCATGACCCCTTCAGTCTCTGAATTCTTGCCCCTATTCTCACTCCCTTCTCACCGCCATTCTTTCTACTTATCTCTGTGCCCTGTACTTAGGTATTCAGTTCCTTTCTCTAGTCTCCCTCCTGGTTAAACACAGAAGCCAGTTGTATAGTAGACACTTACATGGTTTGGGGCAATGACAAGGATTTATATCCTCACAAAGCAAACAACCTAAAATTGAATATTGGGGTTTGTATCCTTAAAAGGCAGCAAGCCACCCAATGGACTGGCTTTTCATTTCTCCATGGGGTCCAGCTTCCCACTATGGCACCTGTACTTTTTTTTCCCCTCCTCCTCTCCCCCTCCTCTATCCCTCTTCCTCCCTCCTCCTTTTCCCCCCTCTTCCTCCCTTCTCCTTTCCCCCCTCCTCCTCCTCTTCTCAAATCTTCCTTGTCTTCCCCCATACCCCAAATCCTGTCCATTTCTTTTTAAAAATAATTTAGAAATATTTAAGTCAGACAATGCATTACTATTTTTTTTAAAAGAATCAAATAGTACATTCTTAAAATGAAATTAAGGCTTCTCTCCTACCCCCACCTTGAATCCTACTCCCCAAAGGAAACCATGTTAAACCATTTCTGTTTAGAGGGCTCCTAGTGGTTTCCTACCTACCCTAAATGGTATATTTATACCTCCGTTTCTTGATTTATTGACCATGGATATTATCTATTGATTACCCGCTAGAAAATATAAAGAGTTATATTCACACCATATCCAATGTGACTTCCTGTTCTCCTCTCAGCTTCCATACTTATTATGCTTTAGTTCTATTAATTACATTTATGATTTTAAATAATACATGTAAATATACATGTCTTGTTTCATCTACATCAAGTGGCACATCTTGCCTTCCTGCTCTACAACAGGAATGTACAAGCACACCCACATTTCCTTCTACTTCTCATCTACTTTCCACACTCCACCCTGTCCACTGTGACTCTATGTTTTCATTATCCAGACTGACAACACGTACATTGCACTGTGCATTCCCAGGTCTGCCCTCCAGTATATTGTAGAGACTGTGAGTATATGCAAGACCACACTGGCTGGGTATATGAGTCAGAGGGACCCAGAGTCTTGGCAGGGCAAGCATTGAGGACTATACAGAACTAGAAATAATGTGTCCAACTTCAAAACATTCCAGTTCTTTGAAAAAATTCTGTATACCCAAACCAGCCTCATCTGAAGTTTGCATTTATTCCAGGTGACCAGTTTGCAATTCTCATATAAGTTATTATAAAAGTTGAATGCCAATGAGCAGTAATGGTGAGCAGAGATGGCTGCCAAACATTCCATTTGCTCTGCTACAATTCCATCTTCCTCACTGCCTAGTGAGAAAAGAAATATGACCAGTTCTAGACAGTGAAACGTGAGAAATCTTATAAGTGATTTTCAGATTGAGATAGCGAAAACCCGATGATATTTACTGAACTCCTTTCTGCTGCTGCAGCTGAAGCCAACTCTTCTAGATGGTGCAGCTCCAAAGAGGAAGAACCTCTGCCACCTGGGTCCCCAAGGGACTACGGGTAGCAGAGTCCTGTGCTGACCTGCTTAGGCCATGGTGGGTAACCAAGAAATAAACTTCCATGTCAATCAGAGTCAATGAGAGTTGGGGTTGTTACCTCAGCATAACCTAATCCACTGTTACTAATTTGGCATTTAAATTAATATTTCTATGAAAATATTATTCACTGTATAGCAAAGAAGCGAGTCAGAATTATGTCCTTCTCAATGGATCAAATGCCACAATTCCTTTGCTCACTTGAAAGGTATTCTTGCTATGATCTAGATCAAATGTATTCTTTTTCCACACCCAAGCACTATACTGAAAACATGACAAAATTTATTTTTCTTCAAATACAGACCATCAATTTCTTGTGTGAATTTTTATATTTTCTAAAATTTTCTCTCTTTCCTTTTAGAGAAAAGAATAATTTGCCTTCAGTATACCCTCAAATCATTTCGCCTTCAATTATTTATCACATGGAATCCATTTTCTTTACAGAAATATAGTTCCAGAAGCATCGTACCATCTGTTCTAATCTGGACCAGTTGGCCTTTGGATCCATCACATAAATAATCTCTTGGATATTCACATCTCTCATAGGTTAGTCCTACAAATTCCAGGATCTCACACACCTCTCTTTCATTTCATCTTCTTTGTTTTGCAGGAGTACATCCTCAAGTAACTTCCTTAGGAAGAATGTTTAGGAGGCAAACATCTTCAGTCTTTGGATTTTTGAAAGTGATGCTATTTACCCCCCACAATTAATAATAGTTCTAGGTTCAATGCATCTTCTTTCAAAGCTTCGAGAGCAGGTGTTGTATCTCCATCGATGGACCAATAGCACACTGCCCTGCCTCTCACACTGAATACAGCTATGAAATTCACATGGAATGAATGGTACAGCTACTGGAGGACTCTGAAAGGTAAACAGGACCAGGCAGATTGGGGAAGAAGACCAGAATTAGAAGTACCACCAAAACAACAGTACATTTCCCACATTTCCTCTGGTGTCCCCAGGCCTGGGCAAAAAGAACTCTGGGAGAAGCCATCTGATTCTGAATCAAGAGTGGGAAAGGGGACTCAGCATTTAGAAAGAGCGGAGAATTCCTTGCTTTTCTTTATTCTTCTTCCTTTTCTCTGTTCAGTGAATTTCAGATTCCCCTGTGGTGTCAGCAGTGCCACTGGGAGTCCCAGATATTTAAAACTCCCAGGATGAAGAACCTTCCCTCCAATCAGAGAAGGAGAGGGGGGAGCAAACTCAATCAATTTTTTCCCCTCTCTTTCCTCTCTCTTCTTGAATCCAGAATGGGGGCAGAGTTGCAAATACTGTAAGACAGAGCAAAGAAAGTACAGTCCAGCTTTCTGGCCAGAGGAGCAAAGGAGAAGGCCCAGGGACCTGGAAAGTGTCAGGAGTATCTCAAGGAAGCAACTCCATAAAGTTGTATATCACCTCCTGGGATCTCCCTGAGCTGTGCATGCATGTATCTGAGCCTAAACAGTGAATCCAAAACCTTGAGAACTGAACTACAGGTGCACTTCACCACCACCAGGTCCCCATGTTATCCACTGGATGGTGTAACAGTCACAGATCCAAGTGGCACAGCAAAGACCTTGAAAGAGATCTGACTTTGAAACCACAACCCACTGAAGTCCAGCTGGAATGTTCAGCCTGAACCCAACTATGTTAACTGCCTGTAAAAATTTCTCCAAAGGATGTAAACCAAGAACAGAGACTCCAACCATAATATACATAATGCCCAGGATATAGTTCAAATTACTCAGCATATGAAGTATGAGGAAAATCTCAGCTCCCACGGGAAGACACAATTAACAAGCACCAGTGCCAAGAAAACACAGGTGTTGAAATTCTCCTGCAAAGACTTTAAACCATCTATTATAAAAATACCCCAATAAATAAAGGAAAACACTTTTGAAAGATAGATGATATCAGAAAAGAAGTATAAGATACAAAGAACCAAGTGGAAATTATAGAACTAAAAAACACAATAATAAAATTCAATAGTAGAATGAAAATGACAGAGGAAATGAGTAAGTGAACTTTAAAATACATTGCTAAAAATTATCCAAATTGAACAACAGAGAGAAAAGAGTAGGGGGAAACAAGTTTAAAGTACCTATGGGACAATAACACATTTTTTTTGCTTAATGTCTATTTATTTATTTTGAGAGAGAGAGCACAAGCAGGGGAGTGGGGACACAGACAGAGAGGGAGACACAGAATCTGAATCAGGCTCCAGGCTCCGAGCTGTCAGCACAGAGCCCAACGTGGGGCTCAGCTTCATGAACCACAAGATCATGATCTGAGCTGAAGTTGAACACTAACCAACTGAGTCACCAAGGCACCCCAACAAATATCTAATATTCATGCCATCAGAGTCCCAGAAGAGAAAAAATATATGGCGTTGAAAATTATTTCAAGGAATAATTGCTGCAAACTTCCCTAACTGGGTGAAAGACATAAACCTGCAGATTCAAGAAGGTCAGCAAACCACAAACAGGGTAGGGCCAAGAAAGTTCACTCCCACAAACATCATAATCAAGGGGAGTTAGTCTAGAAAGAGGACAGAAGACACGCAAGACTCAGCCCTGGACTATTCCTAAAGGTCCAGAATTCAGAGAAAGATGAAAAGTAGCCAGAAAGGGAGACTGAGAAGTGGACAGTGAGGAAGGAGAAAATCAGAAAACCGTGATATCTGGAAACCATATGAATGAAGTGCTTTAAAGAAGGGCAAGTGGTCACCCATATCAGAATGCTGCCATGTGTCACATGGATTGAGGATTAAGAAGTGAACACTGAGTTATTATTTTTAATATCTAAGTGAATAGTGACTTTAAGAATATCAGTTTTGAGGAATGGGGGACCTGACTATAGAGGAGTCAGAGGAAGTGACTTCTTCCAGAGCTGGAAGAAGTGATAAGGGGATAATGGGGAGGAGGATGGAGTCTGGACCACACTGATGTGCTGGTTTAGGTGTGCAAAAGTCTAGCATAGTTACCTCATAGAAGGCATGGTATTGGGTACCTGTGCTGGTGGGTGTGTGGGAAAGTTCTCTGTTGCTGGCATTTTGTCAGCTAAGGGACAGTAGGAGAGGCGTTTGTAGACTATCAAGAAGACAGGAAGTGATGTAAAATAGTGATCAGGGAGTGGGAGAAAAATGTAATGGGGTATGGGGTATAGGGTGGCCTCAGGGGTCCACTGGAGGCTCATGATGATCATTTTAAATGAGGCCAGTCAGCGTGGCTGTATGGTGTTTCTCTCTTTATCATTGTTGCTTTCAAATGTCATCAGCAGGTGCCTAGGTGTGGATCAGTGTCAGTTTTCATATGTTAGACAATTGGTATGGCTTTTCAGCCTAAGGACTCATGATTTTCTTTGACTCTGGGAAATATTCATGGATAATTTCTTGGATGGTTTCTTTCTCTCTCTCTCTCTTTCTCTCTAACTCTTTCTCTTTCTCTTCTCTATACTGGGAGGTATCTTTGACCTTATCTTCCAGCTCTTCTACTAAATGTTTTATTTTGACAATCATATATTTTTAATTTCCACAAGGACTCTCTTGTTCTTTAATTATTTCCATTTCATAGACTGGTTGTTTTTTTTTGGGGGGGGGGTTGTAGGGGTTTTTTGTCTTATGTTTTTAAATTATTTTATTTTATTTTTAATGAAACAAAGTTAAATGTAGTGGTTGAAACACAAAGACAGAAATCAAATCAGTTGAGTTCAAATCTCAACTCTGCCTACTTAGTAATTATGTGAACTTGAGCAAGTCATTTAACATCTCTGTGTCCAGCTTTCTCATCTCCAACATGGGGGTGTTTGTAATAGGTAACTCCCACAGTATTTGGAGTTTCAATGAATTAGTGCATGTGAAGTGCTTCCAACAGCCCCTGTACCAGAGACTGCTAAGGAAGTGTCAGTCATGGTGATGCCAGTGATGGTGCTGATGATGGCAGTGATGGACACAATGTTACCTTGAAGTTCTCTAGAGTTGTTAGCATTTAGAAAGTTTTATCCCTCCCCCTTTTTTTTTTGAGTTAACTGTCGTTCCTCCCAGTCAGTTGTTCTGTTTGTTTATGTTGGTCTTTATATTTCCCTCTGATGAGTATCTCAGTATATGTGGCATTCTGTGATTATACAGGATTTTATTTTTAAAAAAAATTTTTTTAACCTTTATTTTTGAGACAGAGAGAGACAGAGCATGAATGGGGGAGGGTCAGAGAGAGGGAGATACAGAATCTGAAACAGGCTCCAGGCTCCGAGCTGGCAGCACAGAGCCCGACACAAGGCTCGAACTCACGGACTGCGAGATCATACTCACGGACTGCGAGATCATGACCTGAGCTGAAGTCGGACGCTTAACCGACTGAGCCACCCAGGCACCCCATTATACAGGATTTTAAAACAAGGACCTAGTTGACTATCCATGTAGCTGTTGTGTATGTAAGTCTCTTTCCCTGAAAGGCTTCCATGAGTAAGAAGGCCACAAGACAGAGCTTTGAAGTGGTAGGCTTTGCTTTAGGATGCAGGTTGAGAACTCATCTGTAAGGTGGAAGCCAGATGAGGAGGCTTATGGGGTTCCAGCATCCCCACCAGAAGCCCTAGACTGCCTACCTTCCATACGGAAGGAGCCCTGGTGCTAAGCCGAGTGGGCAGTAGAAACACTTCTTCAGGATCACCCTACTCTCCTTTTCCCTACACCTGTGGACTCTGAGCCCAGAGCCTCCTTTTGTTTTGCCAGGAAGATTGGCTTTCGTTGCCTCTGCAGCTGCCACCTGAATGTATTCTGGGCTTTGGCTCCTCACTCCACTTCATTTATCAACGTATTTTCATCTAGGTCTCATTTTCCAAGGGTTCGTTGAAATCTCTCATCTGCTGGTGATTCCGACTTCACTCCCTAGTCCCTTTATTATTATGGGTTTATTCACTTTTGTATCCCTTTAACATCATTTTAATGGGGTCTCGAGAGAGACAGGAGGTTAATTTATTGCCTCAGTCTGCCATTTTGAACCAGAAACTCTATTCGTTTCTTATGCAGAGCAGTTTGGCATTCTTTTGTGTTTGTGCCTCTTTCCAAAAGATGCCCTCAATACCTCACCCTCCACACATAAAGTGGCTTATCAAAGGTATTTTTCTAAAGAAAGACGATTTATTCCCTCAGAAGAATGCTGGTGTGATACCTTTAAGTAACATTTTTTTCCCAACTTGCGCTATGCAAACCACTCAAGATGGTGCATGATTCATAGTAAGTGTTCAATAAATATTATTTCCCCTTCCCTTCCTTGTTGCCTTTGCAGGCCACCGCTATTCAGTTCTAATCACATTCTGCCAACACTCTTGCTCTTATATGAATATATTTATAGACCTATGTTTATTTCTGGATAGTCTTGTGTATATGTATCTCTTTAAATGTATGTCTTCATCTTTATCTGTAAGGAAAATGATGCCCAGAGGTGTTGAATGACTCACTCACTAACACAGAAGTAAAAAGTGGTTAAACCAAGGCTTGAAACCATACTGTCCAGGACAGGCCTGGTACACTTTCCACTGGGCCCCCTCTACCTTCTGAGATTGTGCATATGGGTCATGCCACTCTCCTCCTTCCCCAGCCACTCTTCTTCTAGAGTTTTTGTTTTGTTTTGTTTTGTTTTGTTTTGTTTTGTTTTGTTTTGTTTTTTAAGTAGGCTCCATGCCCAACATGGGGCCTGAACTCACGACCTGAGATTAAGAGTCACATGTTTTACTGACTGAGCCAGCCAGGTTCTCCAAGTTTCTGGAAACAAGATCAGAATCAAAGTCTGTCTTAATTCCAAAGCTAATGCAAATGGTTCCTCAGCAAATGCCCTACCAACCCCAGCACTGCCTCAGAGGACTTTGGGCTGAGCCAGGTGCTCAGCACTCATAAAGCCTCAAAAATGTAGCTTAGGGGTCTACATTTAGGTTACTGAGGACTCTCTGCTCATATAATTCTCAAGAAACTTGAGGAGACTCATATTTCAAGGCCACCATTAGGTTAAATGGGCATCTGTGGGCCAGCATGAGAACCAAATCATCAATCATTCTTGATGGGAAAATGTGTTCCCAAGTAATACACAAGCAATTCATGAATGAGCTACATCTCATTTATAGGTCTGCTTGTTCCCTGAAGCAGGACTTACGGCAGGAGAAAAAAGAACAGAAATGGTGACCCTCCAATACCTTTGAATATGTTCCCCTCCTTCGCACCGTCCATCTTGAGGCTGCTATTTTAGATTATGAAAGGGGAATTCAGAGAGAAGAAGGAAACAAAGATGGAGGAAAAGAGATTAAGGGGATCTTTTGAATCACGCATGCCCTTTTATAAAGAAGGTACCTAAATTAAATCTACTACAAAAATGTTAAGTTCTGCTGCCTTTCAATCTCGAGCACTGATGTCAGGACTGGCCCCCAGACCCACCCCTGCCACGTAGGGTGTGCACTGGATGACCTCTCAAGGTCACTGCAATTCGATGAAGTATGAATTTAGTTCTGGAAGGCCCCATTGGATTTAAAGAGATCCTCCCAAAGAAGATAGCATTTCATTCATCAGGGTTTGGGGAACTGGGGAGTGGTGTATCTAGGTCCCCTCCCCACCTTCACTTTCTGCACCTCCCCTCCCCATGGACAGAAAACCTGGCACTTCTCTGCCATCCACGGCAGCTCTATATTCTGCATTCTCAGATCAACAGGCAGCTTTTGCTTTGTAGCTGCAGGAAGAACAAACTCACAGGCCCCACATACAGTCTAATTAAATATCTGTGGAGCTACAATTGGGCTCCTCCTGCTCAGAACTTATGGCAAAGGGCAAGAGGCTCCCATTGGTTAAAGAAAGAAGAATTCAAAGGGTATTTTTTCAAGAGACCAACAAAACAGAAGGTGCTGCCTGTGCTACCTTTGATTTTGGAAAACATTTTTTTTTCCATTTTGTTTTAACAACTACAGAATGAAGCAATAGGAAGGTGGGTTGCCCATGGGTGGAGGTCTGGGTCAGTGGAGGAAGGAGAATCTAAAAACAAAAAGGCCTGCAGGGTGCAGAATGTGGGGAGGTTGGTAGGTGGGGAGATTTGTCCCTACTCTGTCTCTAATGCTCATTAAAATGTCCCACTCCCCAGGTTAAAGCAGGCTGATTCCATGGGTGGCAGGCCTGAACAGGAGGCTCATCTCTTCCTCTCTTGTAAATCTGAACTGTACAAGATGGCAGGAGGAGGAGCACATTCAATCAATGGATCTCAGAGGTCCATGTGTGCATATGCCACATTCACTCCCTCATTTGGGAAAATCTATCCAGCCTCCTGGAAGGTAGATGCCCAGATGTGGGCCACACCCAATAGGACTCAGAGCCTTCGGAAGGAGCTGTGGAATATTTAGGGGTAGTAGAGCTTGCATCTAGCCAGGCTCTTCCAGACCCTCAAGATCTACACGTCAAATCATTGGGTCTTTGAAACACACGTGTTTTCTGAGAGTCACTTGCATGGCTACTTTGGGAAGGGCGCATGTAACCAAAAGAATCTCAGAAGGCTCAAGCCTGAAGAAAGAAGAGAATGGCTAGGATTGGTGGTAATGTGGATGCCTTAGGATCATTTCCAAGAAGCAAGGTGCCCATGTGACAAACCACACCTAGGCTGGGCCCAAGTCTTAGCTGAGAGCAGAATGACAGAGAAGACAGTCCTTGTGTTAGGAGGGAAGAAAAGAAAGGAAGGAGGTAATGTAGGAGAATGGGGAAACCAGAAGGAAGAAACCCAAATTAACTCAGTATTATCATATGTTCAACTTGTCACAGCCTCTGGATGTAGCCTTTATTGTTCTCATTGCAAAGATTCAGGAACTGAGATGCTAGAAGCTAAGAATTTACTCTCAGCCACACAGGGAGATGTGGAATCAAGATCCAAACTGAAATCTGTCTTAATTCCAAAACTAATGTTTGTGGTTCCTTGGCAATTTCTCCACTACCCCCGCTTTCGTCCCAAACCCCCAAATGTGGCTCTATTTCAAGCATCATTTATTTGGCCATTTTCCGGGCTCTGAATGGAAACACATGCAAGTCCAGTCTACTAGCCACGTTAGGAACAATGATTCTGGAAAATGACCACACTGTGAAGGGGACCCAGGAGATGGGACATCCATTCATCCACCCTTCCAGCCCTGAACATGTACTAATGCACCACTGACGTGACCACTGCATCTGTGCCTCCCACCCCACCCTTCGCTTCAGAAGGCCTTCACGACATTTTCCAAGCTCCAGTCTCTCCCTTCCTCTGTGTTGGGCTATAAAATGTTCTCTTCAATTATTTCCCTACTCCTCATTCCCGAACAGCCAAACCAATAGCGCTGCTCCGTGGGTTATGTGCCGTATGTCACTGTGCTGTGAAATATTAAGCCTTCACAATAGGTCCGAAGTCAGCGACGCACAATCTTTTAATGGTTTAGCTCACTCAGGCTATTTGAAAGTGGCATAATATTGCTATTTTTAAATAAATGGGATCTGTATTAATGAGAGCCGACCTCTCTTGGCCATGCGGAGCTGCTCCCTGCGTCGAGCCTACATTGGGGATTTGGCATGAAAGGGAGGGGGGAAAACAGCTTTTCAAAATGGGAACCAAGCAGCGCTTTAAATAATGCTCACAGATGTTAATCATCTTGGGGGGAGGGAGTGGTGGTGGGATGATTATTTGAGTGGATAATAGATTTCATCTTCAAAGAAGTCTTAGAGTCTTGATATTGAGAAGGTGGGTGGCGCGTGAGTGCAAGTGTGTGTGTGTGTGTGTGTGTGTGTGTGTGTGTGTGTGCAGATGTATATGCAGGTGAATGTGTGTGCAAGTGTGCATATGCATATGAATTTTTGTGCAGGTATGTGTGCATGTGAATGTGTGTGCACATGTGTGTGCCTGTGAATGTATGTGCATATGAGTGTATGGGAGGGTGTGTGCATGCAGGTGTGTGTGCATGTGAATGTATGTACAGGTGTGTGCATGTGAGTGTGTGTATGGGGAGTGTGTATGTATGCATGCACATGTACACATGTGCTCAAGGGCCAGACACAAGCCAGCATAGTATAGGGTTGTGCTGACATGAACATGCTGACATGATGACAATAACCGTACTTGTGGAGGTTTGTGAGGGGTTCCTCTGAGGAATGGGCAGGAAGCCATTTTGACCAGCCATGGGGACAGTGGTAACTGAAGAAAGGTCCCCTTGAATAGGGATATATGGGCTCTGGTATATTCACAGACAGAAGACTCTGGAAATCTGGAAGTCAGATCCTACCCAGTGGTCTGGCAAGCTGACATTTCATTGCCAGGCAACAGTTGTAAAATAATAAATCAGGTTCAGTGGGGCCCCTCTCCTTCTTGAGACACAATATTGTATTTGGAGACATTGAGGACATAACCAGGACAAGGACATCCCAGACTCAGAGTCCCTAAATGCCAAGGCCCCCTTGTTCCTGAGGACCCTGATAAAAGCACCTCCTCCCAGTTGCAAGCTGGAGCTAGAGCAGCTGAGCACACTGGGACGGGTCAAGGGGATCCTGAAGTAGGTGGTGGGATATGTAGAAGATTTGAGAAAAAGGCTTATGAGAAAGGAGGAAGGCACCTCTTCTGAAGAATCTGACCAGGAGAATTTATAGAACCAGAAAACCAGTAGCTCCACCATCTGAGTGCATGGGACTCCATTAAAAACAACTCTAACAGGAAGCTCCTCCAGAAAGAGATTTCCCTCCTTTTTCCCTTTTAGAGGGCTACATGTTCTGTTTGCAATATATATATACATATATATATACATATATATATATATGTATATATATATACATATATATATATATGTATATATATATACATATATATATACATATATATATATGTATATATATATGAGTTTTCTGGATCTCTAATGAACAGCACGTGACTATAGTTAACAATATTGTATTATATGTGTGAAAGTTGCTAAGATAGCAGATCTTAAAAGTTTTTACCACAGACACGCACAAGTTGTAACTATGTGGGGTAATGGATGCGTCAACTAATCCTATTGTGCACACTCACTGTCCTCTCTCTCCTGGGTCCACACTGATTGTGCTCCCACCCTGGGCTTAGGGTCACCAGATATAGCAATAACAGCAAATAAACAATGTTTTAGTGTAAAGTTATCTCTCACGTGCTAGCTGGGACATACTTATCCTACAGATTATTCTTCTTTGATCTAAAATTCAATTGGACTGGGTATCTTGTGTATCCTGGGTAGTCCACAGTGTTACAAAGTGCTGGGGTAAAGCCTCAGAGAATGTCTCCATGTTCTGCAGATTGCTCATCCATCAAATACTTAATGAGCACCTTCTGTGTACCAGGCCCTGACAGGTACCACAGACACTGGGACTAGGTCTTTCTCGTTTCATAATATACATACATCAAATTGTTATGTTGTACTTTAAATTCACACAATATTCTATGTCGCTTATATCTCAATAAATCCGGGAGATAATAATATATGAAAGTCAGGAGAGTCACTCTGTCTGCCTCTTTTTCATTATCTATCATTGTATAACCAATTACCCCAAAACTGAGTGACTTAAAACAACAAGTGTGTGTTAGCTCACAGTTTCTGTGGGTCAGGGATCCAGGCACATCTAAGCTGGGTGCCTCCACCCCAAGATCTCTCAAAAGGCTGCAGTTACAGTGTTGGTTGGGGCTGCTGTCTCATCTCAAAGCTCAACTGGGGAGGTAAGTCCACTCACATGGCTCCTGACAAGATTCTGTTCCTTGCAGGCTTTTAGACTGAAGGCATCAGCTCTTCAATGGCTGCTGGCTGGGGGCCTCCCCAGATTCCTCCCCAACATGGGCCTCTCCGTAGCACAAGTGAAAATGTGCCAGATGGATTCCCTCAGAGTTACAGTGTATTGGTAAGCTAAGGTCAGAAGTGGCATCTGACCACTTTTGTGGTCTTTCAATTGTTGGAAAGGAGTCACCAGGTTCAGCCCATCATCAAGGAGAGGAGCTTACACAAGCAGGTGGCTATCTGGAGGCAAAGATTATTTGGGGGCAGTTTACAGGCTCCTACTATACCTTCTTCTTCAACAACAATTTTCAGAGAATAGGACACAATGAGTCTTCTCAGGGCAGGACTGTGACTTGTTCACCCCTGCATCCCCTGCACTTAGCATAGCGCAAGGAAGAGAGGGCCTCACCCCTCTTTGTCCAGCTAAGATCCAGCCTCACAGAGACTCGTGGCTTATGAAGGTATTTTCAGTTCAGTGGGATCCATGGTCTGAGGTCTGGAGTGTCCCTAAGCTGGGTATGGAGCCATGACTGACCCTCTGTGTTCCCTCCCTTTCATTACCTTGCACTCCACCTCCTGCACCTCCCAATGGCTTCTTGATGAAAGAGGGAAAGGCCAGGGGATATCACAAGGCATGTCAATGAATACCAGGAAAGTAGGAAGGTGGGACTAGAAAGAGAAAGAGAAGAGAGAATAAAAAGAGAACAGAAAGAGAAAGCACGCCCAGCTGCTACTTTATTAAAAATTAGACACAGACATTTATTAAACATCTACTATGCACTGAACACTAGACATTTATTAAACATCTACTATTCACTGGACATTTGTTCATTTAATCCTTACAACAAGTTTTCAAGGCAAACAGTTTTGCTCTCTTTCTATAATTCAGAAAATTAAAATTCACAGAGGTCAGTGACATGCTCAAGTTCCCCCAGCTGGTAAATGATTTTTTAATGTTTATTTTATGAGACAGCACACATGTGAGCAGGGGAGGAGCAGAGAGAGAGGGGGGAAGAGGATCCGAAGCAGACTCCACACTGACAGCAGAGCCCAATGTGGCGCTCCAACCCACAAACTGTGAGATCATGACCTGAGCTGAAGTCGGATGCTTAACTGACTGAGCCCAGGTGCCCGCCCCCTCACAGCTGAAAAATAAACTGGAAATCAAGCCCAGCATTTTTAACGTCCCTTAGGGCTCCTTGCATGCTAACGGGTTGCAGGTGATGGATAGGAGGGAGTGTCCGTCTACTTATACCCAGAGTTGATATTACAAGGGTTGTATTGTGGTAGTGGTAGTGGTGGTTGGTTACAGTTAAACAATGGCTATAAATTACACTGGGAAGGGAGTGTAGTGAAGCATGTTTCCATTATAGAAAACAAAGACAAGTTGGTAAACAAAGACTAGAAGACATTGGTTTGTGGTCAAACCAATCTTAGCACCGGCAAATCTCCCTCCTTGAACTCATACTTGGCTCTGGATGACCTTGACCAACTCTCAAAGTTGCAAATGAAGATATGCACCTAATGAAAGGATTCACAGGATCACACTGAAGATCCTTGGATGAATTCCAAGGATGGCACAAGCAATGGAAGCCCTGCTAGAATAGAAGGACATTGCATCTCCAAATACCTAAGGAAAATAGGGGCACATCCTTCTGTATGTAAACGTTCTGGAGTGTTGGTCTTAAAAAATTAAATTTCCTGACCATAGACACAGATCTAAATTCATGACAGGAGATAGAGTCCTTGATCTCTTTCTATAAGGGACTGAAATTGGAGGGAGGCTGGTGGGTTGAGGAGGAGACAGTGTGAAGGAAAGACCACCTTCTTTACCATTCTGCTATGCCACTTTGTAGCCCCTTCCAACAGACACACACACACACACACACACACACACACACACACACACCTCCTACCCAAATCTGGAGACATTCTTTCTTTTCCATTTGTGGTAGGTGTTTTCTTGTAAATGTAGGGGCCCTTTGTCATCCTTTTGCTTTCCCCATGGCCCATCAATTCTGGTAGCCCAAAGCTCCTAAACATACTCACCTAAACAAACTCTAGCTGGGTATCACCAGAAGCTCGAGATGATTTCATTCTAGGACTGGAAGAGACCTCTAGTGGTCTCCTCTCCTGGCTCCTGGGCCTCTCCAGACAGTCTCAGTCAGCCCCAAGCCCCCAGCCAAAGTCAATCCAGCCTCTGCTACCTGTGGTGGTGAGTTCTAGCACCTGGATGTTATATTCTTGATACTGACAAACTGTAATGTAAATTTATATGTGCTGAGGCAAGGGAACAAAATGCATTTCACTACTGATAAAACGTAGTGATAAATACAATAAATGACTAGGAATCTGCTTTTTAAAACTTAGCAAAAGTTAGAAGGCAAACTAATTTGGAAATCATTTATAAACTGACCACTAGATATTAGATGCACCATGAACCTGCTACTATTTTGTGTGTCTGTTTAATTTATCCCCCCCCCCTCCATTATCCAGCTCCACCCACATTCATAGATGCAGAGGAAAGACAGAGGAGTAGAGGTCAGGAAACCTGGGATCAAGTCTGGACTTAGCCACTCTGTAACCTTCATCAACTCACAGGTTCTGCATACATAGAATGAAGAGGTTGGACTGGCTTATGTCTAAGTCCCCATCCAGCTCTGTTTCTATGAATGATATGTATGCACTGGTATGACAAGGAGCCGAGATGCATTGCAATCACTGAGTTATGCCATCCTTGTCAGGAAGAAATGCCATGGCCTCCTCATCTGGGCTGCCCCCACCACCATGGTTATTCAGAGAATTCAGGGAATCTTAACAATTGGCAGGTGCCTTTGCTTAACTCATAGCTCCCAGGAGCTGGCTGTCAAGGGAGAGCTCAAAGTTACTGCCAATCCCTTCTGAATTGCTAATATAAGTTAGCTGCAGAGTCCCTCCTGAAGGCCCCCCTACTATTGACCCCATCAGGGGCTGCTGCCATTTCACTGGTGCACCAGCCTCCCAAACCACATGATCCTTTCCCAGTGGTAATGGCATTCAACACAAAAACACTGCCCTGACAAATGGAGTTCAGCCTCTCCAGCCTCTCAGGCTCAGAGCACCAGTCAAATCCATTGCAAACACCTCCTGCTTGCAAAGCAGCCTCAGGCTACTGGGGCTAACATGCTTAGGGCTCTTGGCTTCTGGACAGAGGTGCCCATTCTCCAGCCCCCTAAGCAGTGTATGTGGTGGTGACCCATCAGTGAATGTCACTATGCCTGAGAGTGGGTGGTGAATGCACTGGGACAGAGTGTTGGAGGCAGGAAAGGTGTGGGGGTAGGGGTAGCGGGCATTGTTCTTTCCACCCCCTTTCTTGTGCTGGAGGGAAAAAAGCATTTACCTCCATGCTTGCTGGCCCCTTGAATGTGTATGGCTTATATAGGTTAGGGGATCAAGGAGCAAAATTCTATTTTGGAGTAATGGAAGACAATATGAAGATCAGAACAATCACGGTGAGATGATTAGCACAGGAGGAAGAGAGAACTCATCATGAGGACAGAGGGTTTGTACTCGCAAAGCAGAAGTCCATAATGAATTCCCAACTCTGAGAGCCTTGCCATCGTGTTTCCACACCCCGTTCTAGACACCTTGTTAGATAGTTTTTCGCCTTTGCACATGCTCTAGAATGCCCTTCTCTTGCTTTTAAGCATCATCTCATTAATGGTGAAGGGATCCACACAATACATATTTGTCTATGAATCAACTTATGGGGGCTTCAAGCTTTCCTGTACCCCCTCCCTTCAAGCAAAGTCAATCACCTCCTTTTTGTACCATCACATTATCCTTACATACTCTTTGTGGTATAACCTGACAACTGTTTTGGCTGCTGTTTACGGTTTTTCTTCTCCACTAGTCCATAGTTTACTGAACAGAGAGACTGTTTATTATCTCTTTTCTTTCCACAGTGCTTAATACAGTGCATGGCATACAGAAGTGCTCATAACTATTTATGGAATAAATGAATAGGTGAATGAATGAATGAATGAATGAATGAATGAAAGAGGGCCAAACACTCTGAATTTTTGCATAAATTCTTGTCCCTGAGCTATGGCTACTGTCACAAGAAATGTGGTGTAGCTGCTTGGTTACACAGTCTTATGATGTGGGTCCAACCTTTCAACCCATTTCTTCACCCATTTGTCTACAGCGGAGACACCAGAAGTCGTCTAGCATCTTAAGAACAATTGCTCTCACTCTGAACGGTGGGATAGTCTGGTTGCCTGGCTCTGAGCAGTTATACGACATACTAAACTCCCATAATCATCCATCAGGGCTGATTTGGGAGCTAGTAGAAGAAATATATCCATTAAGCCAGTGCTGAGTCTCAGTAACTGCCCTATGGTTTGAATAATCAATTGCCATTACCCAACATCCAATGGCCAATGGAAATGAAGGCATTCCACCCCCACCCCTCTTTCCTCCACCCCAGCCAGATTTAATAAGACAGCTCATGATACTTCATCTCCCCACATAACCCATGAAAGCATCATAAGCAAGTGTTTCTCATTCACTGGATGTTCCCAATCAGATGAGGAGGGTTTACAGGTGAAGGCATGCTGGAGGCTTGGATCCCTGACTTGGCGACCCACGCCCCCATGTTCACCACGCTGGAGGGGTCCTCTTCAGTAAGCTTCTCACAACTCAGAAAAAACACCCGCATCAGCCATTTCTCATAAACAAGAAAGAGACCAATTTCCAAGATGCCGCCTGATTTCCATAACCCTTCCTCCCTCCTTTCTGAAGCACGATGTAATCTCTCCCCTGCAATATAATAAATATTTCACTTTCAAATCCCGATTCATTAAAGGAAGCCCAGGAGGGAGAAATAATAAGGTGTCGCTTTACAGCCCAAATAAAACAGTGAAAGATATATTCTATAATTTATACTTCCGACTTTAGGTTGAGATAATTCATATATCATTTTCACTTAGGGACCCAAAATGGTGCTGTGTCAGCATATTGGCTGAAAAATAACTTTTTGTATTATTTTATGCCTTTCAGTAACGTGCCCTGGTTATCATACATCAACACTAGGTTGAGTTCTAGTGTCTCAGCAGCTCCTCCTAAGTCATTCTCTTTCCTAACCAATGTGACTTTCCCTCCTTGACACAGATGGAGCCCCCTTAGCTGCAAGCACATGCACATTCTCTCAGGCACAAAAGCACAGCTCCAACTGGAATCAGCTTGCCTGGAGCCATTTCTCTATTACCACAACTTCACTAGTCTTTCCTCTAAGGATGCGAAAACTAAATGAACCCCAGTTGGAAACAAGCTCTATGGTATTTTTCCAAGAGAAATACAATCTTACATGTGTGTAACACTTTACAGCCAGGGGTTTTCTGGGAAAGGCATCAGTTGTGGGCATGTGTTCAAATCCCAACTCATCCTCTTATGATCTGGATATTCTTGAGTAAATTATTTAATCCCTCCAAGCTTTAGGCTTCTTACCTATAAAATGGGGAGCTCAGTCATTTGAGCATCCGACTCTTGATTTCTGCTCAAGTCATGATCTCATGGTCAGGAGACTGAGCCCTGCATTGGGCTCCATGCTGGGCATGGAACCCACTTAAAATTCTCTCTTTCCATCTCCCTCTGCCCCTGTCCCCCATTCTTACTTGCTCTCACTCTCTCTCTGTCTAAAAAATAATATGTGGCCAAATAGATTCTGGAAAATTTTAACTGAGGTGAAAGTAATCATCCAATCATGGTAGAAATTGCACACTTACTATGTGTGTGTTTGTGTTTATGTGTATATATACTATATATACACTCATAATAAATGTACACTCACATACTCACAACCAGACATTAGTCAAGCACTTTAGGCCGATTAACTCATCAGCTGTCATAGTAACCCCATGAACCTACTGTGATCCTCTTTTCACAGATGAGGAAACTGAGTCTTCAGAAGTTAAATCATTTAAGATTGTTAAATATACATAACAGGTATTTAGAAAATAACACTTTTACTTGTTTCTGTTTACAAAGTATTTTCCTAAACATCTCATTTGGTTTTTATGATAGTGCTAGGAGCTAAGCAAGGCAGGGGAATCATCATGAGGAAATATGTATGTTTGCCTGTACCTCCACAGTGCCTAGGCTTACAGCCTTCCTGGTCTGCCTCAGTTGCACTTTGGTTCAGATATTTGGTGATTCTGAAGGGTCTATGAACCCCTTCAGGCCAAGCAGATAAACATCTAACTTTCTCAGCCCATCACCCTTCAACTCAGCAGATCTCTAGTTACTCCATTTGTCTGGAAGGTACCATATTGAGACTAATCTTCTGTCCCACCTAATGATCCCACAAAGACAAAACCAGCCCTCCTCTTCCTGGAGAAATCAGAAGAGGACCCCAAGAGTACTTCAGACTGTGGGGCTCCACCGGTGGCTGAGGCACTAGGCACGCACATTGTCCTGCCAAAGGTTTTTGAGAGATGCCCCTACTTCACTTGGGTTTCCCCTTCCTTTTCCAGATCATGTAGTGGAGACCCATAGCATTAAAGTGACCTGGACTGGGGCGCCTGGGTGGCTCAGTCAGTTAAGCGTCTGACTTCAGCTCAGGTCATGATCTCACAGTTTGTGAGTTTGAGCCCCGAGTCGGACTCTGTGCTGACAGCTCAGAGCCTGGAGCCTGCTTTGGATTCTCTGTCTCCCTCTCTCTCTGCCCCTCCCCTTCTCACACTCTGTCTCTCTCTCTCTCTCTCTCTCTCTCTCTCTCTCTCTCTCTCTCTCTCTCTCAAAATAGATAAACATTAAAAACAATTTAAAAATAATAAAAAAAAATAAAGTGACTTGGACTTACAGAAGTTGGCATTAGCTTCAGGGACTGGACTGTACACAGACCCCTGGTCTCATTCTCTCCAATGTACTTGAACCCTCCCTGCCCAAGCCCTGGACAAGCCTCCACAACCACACCCATCAGTCCTGGGAATCTGTGTTCAGTAATAATGCTAGTAGGAGATTAACAACAACAACAACAACAACAGGCACGTGCTATGTGTCAGGCACTGTACTTGGTACTGTCTGTGTATTAGCCCATTTAACCCCTACAACAACCCTATGAGGGGATAACAACCCTACTGTTACCCTTTCACAGCTGACAAAAACGAAGACTTTAAAACATAATTCTCCTGTGGTACATCCAGGTAATGGAATATTATTTAGCACTAAAAAGAAATGTGCTCTCCAGCCACAAAAAGACAGGGAGGAAACTTAAATGCGTATTACTAAGTGAAAAAAAAGTAAGGGTGAAAAGGCTGAATAGTGTATGATTCCAACTATATGCCATTCTGGAAAAGACAAAACCATGAAGACAGCAAAATGACCAGGGGCTTGGAGAAGGAAAGAAGCAGGGAGGGATGAATATTTAGATCATAGGGGACTTTTCGGGCAGTGAAACTACTCTACATAATATTGTAATGTTGGATCGTAACGTGCATTTGTCAAAACCCATGGGATGTACAACACAAGGAGTGAATCCTCACATAAACTATGGACTTCAGTGATAATGTGTTGTATAATTGTATTGGTTCATAGCTGTAATAAGTGTACCACGCAAGATGTTATTAACAGGGGAAGCCGTTATGTGTGTGATAGGGGTGAGGCTATATGGGAAATCTCTACTTTCTGTACAATTTTTCTGCAAACCTAAAACTGCTCTAAAACACAAAGTATTATCAAAAGCGAAGCAGAAGGAAAAATAACTTTCCAAGGTCACTGGAGCAACAGGAGGGCAGCCATGACTGAACCTAAGCCTTCTGGCTCCAAACCTCATGCTCCCAGATTTGAAGTCAGGAGATGCAACAAGCCTTCCATTTCAACCCTGTTTCAGTTTTGTCATCCCTAAAATGGGAATAAGACCAGTAATGCCTCTCTGTGGCCCCCTACACAGACAGTGCCAGCAAAATGGTTTCTTGTAAAGAATTGGAAAAATTTTTGTCAACTGTGAAGTGCTGTGCAAATTCAAAAAAAGACCACCATTGATTTGAAACCCTGCCTGCCGGTCCATAAAAGGGATTTCGTGGTTCTCTGCTTGCTGCTGCTGAGCTTGAATTGGAGGAAAATCTTATGAAGAGGCTCATAATCACCCTCCCCATTCCTGGGACACTGGCCTCCTTTGATTGGGCTCAAAAGGAGGGCTGAGTCTCCCGGCAACAAAGGGGTGGAGCAGCTGAGGACACTGAAGCTGTGGGTCCACAAAGCTCTGGAGCAGAAAGGAGGGAGAGAGAGAGAAAGAGAGAGAGGACAGCTACATCAGAACACTCATTTATCATAAGAGCGATTTCCCTGTTAATAAAGTGACCTTGTGTAAACAGCTCAACCTCTCACAGCTCTTGCGTCATTAGGAAAGGGACACCCACTGATCGATCTCAAGCACACAGGCTGCTGAACCAGGGTGAACTGCCACCACCAAAAGAATGACATGTGATTCAGCCCAGCCCCTGGATCACAGAGAGATTGGACGGGGCAAGGGAGATGCGTCTCAACAACTCCTTCGTGGGCAGAGGGGCAGACTTGATCCTGGGTAGTGGTAGGCCAGGGATGGGGACTCCTCCAAAGACCTCTGCACAGAAAGCAGAATGCCCCTTCCAAGGCTTGCTGTATCCAGAGCATGCTTTGCCTGCCCTAGAGCATGCCTATGGATGGTTCTTTGGTTCCCCAGAAAGAGAGGTCTACCTAGGGTAGACCTGCCTACCTAGGGTAGGCAGGACCCCAAATTCCCTGGGTCTGTAACATAAAACAGCTAAAACTCACCATGGAAGTTTAGCCTCTTTCAAGCTCCCCTGGGTTCTGCCTGACTAGATCATGGTTCAGCACGTCCAGATTCCTGGCTGGGGGGTCACCACTGCCATAGCATTGAAGCCACCAACAGAAGGGAAGCTGCCCGTTGGAGGTCTACCAGAAAGAGACCAGAGGGAGCCCAGCACCTCCTCACTAGAACCCAGGAGATAGAGCTGGAGGGCAGGTTTGAGGGGGGGGGGGCGGGATGCAGCGTGCTCTTGCCAGCGTGGGCCACAGACTTGCTGTGTGATCTCGGCACTTCGCTCCACGTCCCTGAGCGAGGGTTAACCCGGCTGATCTCCAAGGTGCCATCTGGTTCTGAGAGTTCCAATTAAGTGTGGGGCTTCTTTTAACTAAACATATAGATATTAAAGCAATTTTTAAAACTAATGAGGTGAGCAGCTGGAGTGGAAAATCATCCTCATATTAATGCAACTCTCTACTCCCCTCCCCACTTGTTTTTCTCTTCCCCCTGAAGCTGAGAGATGGAATTTGCCGATTTTTGAAATTTTACAAGAAGATCTTATTTCCTACAAAGACAAAAGACATCTTTTAACCCCCCTTTCATGTTTCCTCTGGTCTGGAATCCTGAGAGAGGGAAGCCCCCATCCTCTAGGAAAAGAGGACATCACACACACACACACACACACACACACACACACACACCCCCATCAGCACCCCCTTTTCCTCTCCTAGTAGAAGCTTCCAATTCCCAGGCAGTGCTCTAAGCCCTGGAATTAACCCCCCATTATGTTGCATAGCAGCCAGCCTCGAATACATACAATGCAAGCAGAGAGCTTTTTGGTGCACTGACACAATTTGGTGAACATAACATATTTCTTTCTTTTCAACAGAATCTCTCCTACCTATTGTCCCAGTTCTTTAAGGGCTGCTGCTCTGAGCCTAGCTATCACTGAATCTTCAACGGAAGTGAGAGTTTAAAAAGGACTCAAGTTCTACCCCCCTCCCAGGAGTATCTGCATTTTAGCAGGAAACAGTGGTTGAAATCTTCCACATCAAGGAATGAATCTCTAATAATAGAATTCAGACCTTAGGGCAGACAATGAGAGAGCTCTTTTGTGGTGGGGGAGACCTGGCAGGGACATTATCTTCTCACTCAACTTCTCACACTGGCCCTGCCCACAAAGCCCACCTGTAGGACTTTAGAGAGACGGAGCCTGCTTCTGACTCAAGGAGCTAGCTGTGCCCATTGTCTGGTTCTGTTGCATTACACTGAGAAGGATCTGTGTTACCCCTGAAGCATGTCCTGACTACGAAAATGTGAGGTCTAGAGCCAGTGAGGGATCACCTCTCTTGAGAATCCATGAACCTATCTAGATGAGAGGGTGTGTGGGTTCAGTCCTGGCCTGAACCTCTTTGCTGGTATGTGTTCATTTAAGTATGAATAAAAGTAAATACAGTAACTGCTTCAGCAAAGAATAATTGAGATCCAACCATTTAAGACACGCATTGCGGAAAGGCAGGTGGGGAGCAAGGAGTAGAAAGGGCTGTTAAAACCCAGAGGGGAAAAAAAAAAAAACATTTGATTACTGTCCTTGAGGAGCCCACAGTGGAGCAGCCACGATGTGCACATACTCAGCACACCATAATACCACAGGTTAAATGTCACATGAACAAAGTGGATGGGAGCCCACACAGGGGGTGGCTGATTCCACACGCGTGTCAGGAGAAGCTTGGAAGAGACATTTGCACTGCATACTAAGGAATGAGCTACAGGAAGCCAATGAGCAAAGTCTTTCTAGAGACAGAAAGCAGAGAACATAAAAACATCGAGACAAAGCATATGGAGGGCTCGGGACCACACAAAATAATAATTTGCCTAAACTAGAGTGCTATTTTCCTTAATTGGACTCTTCTTCCAAGTACCTCTCCTTTCTCCAGATAGATGCCTATGCGTGCGCCACGGACATCCACCAGGTGGGGGTGCAGTAAGAAGCCAGTCTGCAGTGGTGTGTGAGGGAGGGATGGTGGCAGGCCTCCAATACTGTGCTGAAGACTGGGAGCCTCAGGGCACCTGATTGGCTCAGTCGGTTAAGCGTCTGACTTTGGCTCAGGTCGCGATCTCATGGTTCATGGGTTCGAGCCCCACATTGAGCTCTGTGCCGACAGCTTGGAGCCTGCATGGGATTCTCTCTCTCCCTCCCTCTCTCTCCCTCCCTCCCTGACTCACGTGCTCGCTCTCTCTCTCTCTCTCTCTCTCTCTCTCTCAAAATAAAGAAATAAACTTAAAAAAAAAGAGCAGGAGCCTCCTCTCAAGCCGTCTCTACTACAGAGTGAAAGGCTGCTCTCTCCACCTTGTCCCACAGGAATCCTGCAAACAGCACCGGAGAGTGGGCAAAACTGGACCACCAGCAGTTTTCTGAAGTCCTGCTGCAAGGGAAATGCCCTTGGAGTCTCAGTTTTATCTCTAAAACCCTTGCCAGTTTTGGTTTATGCTATAATTTATCCATGTCTCTTTTAATGTAAAAGTAATATTTGCAATCATTTCCTAGTGAGTAAAGCAAAGGCTGAGCATGTTTGTCTCGTGGGTTCTCTCGCCCCCAACACACTGAGAGTCCCTAAGGGGACCCTCCAAGTTCAGTGGCATGCCCTGAGGCTCAAGAGGTGTAATGCCCAGATCCCAGGGTTAGAAAGGAAGCAGTGGGAAGGGGATGAGGCCAGAGGCAGGAAGACTAAGTAAGAGGTAGCATTGGCTGAGAACAGCAACACTGCTAGAAATGTAGAGGACAGAGACGATAAAAGGGAGATTTTCTGTACAGTTTTGCTCAGGCTTGGTAACTGCTGGTCACGGAGCGAGGGAAAAAAAAAATGTCGAGGGCTCCGAGTTTTCTCCCCCAGTGCTTGTTGTGGTTACTGTTGCTATGTAACAAATGCTGCCCTCACTGAGCCACTTCAAACAGCCATTTTATTAAGCTCACAGATTCTGTGAGTTAGGAATCCAGAAGGGCAGAGCAGGGATGGCTTGTGTGACTCACAACATGTGAGGCCTCAGCTGGGAAAATTCAAAGGCTGGAGGGACGTCTGGGGGCCTGGGGGTGCCTGTGCTCCCAGAACTGGTGGTCAATACAGGCTGTCAGTCTGGACCTCAGCTTAACTGTGGACTGGAGCCATGTGGCCTGGGCTCGTTTGGGCTTCCTCACAAGATGGTGGTTGGCTTCCAAGAGCAAGCATTCCAAGGGAGCAAGGTGCATGGTCTTTTTTACTTAGCCCCAAAAGCCACATAGCATCACTTCCACTGCACTCTGTTGGTGAAAGCGGGCACAACTGTCTGACCAAGTTCAATAGACCGTCGGGTTCACAGATTCCACTGCCGGATGGGAGGAGTGTCAAGGTCATGTGGAAGAACACGTGGAATGGGGGGTTCTGTTGTGCTCATCCTTGGAAAAGATAATCTGCCACCGTGCTCTGTCAGGAGACTCTTTTGTCAATTTTCGTGTGTAGTTGTGAGCCCATCTTGTAACTGTGAGCAATTGAGGAAGGCGTTCTTGTTAGTTTCACCTTTGCCTTTGCCCCCAACATCTAGCATCTTGTCTTGTTTTCAGAAGGGTTTAGTTAGAATCTGTGTGATGAATGAATAAACAAACGAATGAATACATGAATGAGAAATGGGCTGCCGGGATGTCTCCATGGCACCCGGCACAGACATCTGCCTGGAGAAACTGGAGCTCCTTGAAGGAAGGGGACCACTTAAGGAAAGTTGGTTTTATTGTTCTTGCATCCCTCCTGTATGTTCTCAGCTAATCCGGCAATCCATTATTTATGTGTAGCCTAATTAAGGTTGTGAGTGGCTTGATCCTTGTTTACTTGAGCCTATCCCGGAAGATTGCCAAGATTAAATAAAATTACCTCCAGGCAGGCAGGCCTCGCAGGGGCTGGGCGAGAAGAGAAGACTGGAGACGGAACAGCAGCCCCATGGTCTTCTGGGGGAGCCTGCACCTTGGAAAACTTCATTTCTATCTCCTGCACACGCACACATCATATGCCCGTGGCGCACGCCCACCCGGAGGCACGACGGACCACACACGTGCGCAGGCATCCATGAACACCTCGACGTGCACACGGGGCTGCCGCTGTATAAATGCAGTCTTACACAAATGTTACTGCTCCTGCCATTGCTGCTGCCAATTCCAGCTCCCTTAATAAAGATTCAGATAATCTAGACCAAACAAAACTCAGTGAAGTCTGAAACTAACTAATCGAAAACGATTAGCTCCTTTCAGCCTCTGAATTTACCCTTTTCTTGTAAAACCAAAGACCAGCTCTTATTTGGATGCTGGCCTTGTATATTTAATGAAGAGACAAGACAGTGGCTGGAGTGGCGGGGACAGGTTAATATTTTTTCATGATTAGTAGCAAATTAGAAAACATTTCAAAGGGCTATTTACATTTTTTCCTTCTACCTGAGGCTGTTCTTCTTTGGAATAGTAGTTAACCCATCAGTATCCAACTTGTAAGCAGGATGAATGGGACCCCTCATCCATGGGAGAAATTTTGGGTTTGCTCATGCTCACATCCAAGAGGCTATTGGGTACCTCGGAATTTAGAGAAATAAGAGCATTCTTGGCCGCAACTCTTCATCCTCCAGCAGTGTCAAAAGAGATGCCACTGGCAATTGGTTATCTAGAGTAAAGGCCAGGGGACAGTAAGACAGTGATGGAGACAGGGTCCTCTACCAAGAGTGAATGCAAGAAAAAGAGTGAGCTTTTCAGGGCGCCTGGGTGGCTCAGTTGGTTGAGTGTCCAACTTCAGGTCAAGGCATGATCTCACAGTTGGTGAGTTCAAGCCCATGTTGGGCTCTGTGCTGACAGCTCAGAGCCTGGAGCCCGCTTCGGATTCTATGTCTCCCTCTCTCTCTGCCCCTACCCCGCTCATGCTCGCTCTCTCCCTCTCTCTCTCTCTCTCTCTCAAAAATAAATAAACATTAAAAAAAGAATGAGCTTTCTCAATATTGAGGAAGTGTAGACACATTTTGCAATGCAGTCATATGTACTGGGCAGCATCTCAATCTCAGTGCTAATCTCCCTGTGGTTACTCACAGTTCAAAAGGTTATATAAATAAACCGATGAGCTGATTACTGAATGACAGGTAAGACAGGTAAGCTCAAAGAAGACAAAGAAGGGGCTTCTCAGCCAGTTTTAAGGTTTGAAGCAGGTTTCTGGAGGTTGCTGAGGACTACGCTCTGAGTTGACTGTGCATGTGTGTGAGGGAAAAAACAGAGTGACAGAGAGAATGGCAGTGGAGCATGGGTTGGGGGGCTAGTGGTGGGAGATGGTGGTCTAGAGAGGTGACTGCCTGAAGAGAGACATAATAAGAACAGTGGTAGTGGGAGAAGTGATGGCACTACTACCAGAGATAGCTGGTGTGGTGTAGAACACTCTGTGGATTATTACATTCAATCTTAAGAACAAATCTAAATTTTCCCCATTTCACACAAAATGTAACTAAATCACACCCAAATTAAGGAATTTCCCCAAAGTCACAGGTGAAGAAGTTGGAATTTAAACCCAGGAAGAGAGTTAGGCTCTAGCCTCCACCTGCATAGCCTGTTTGCTCTCCTGCAGCCACAGCAAGATGGTCGTTCTTGATCCTGTCAGCAATTAGACATTGAAGGGTTTTAAGCAGTGAGGGACACAGCCAGATTTGCGTTTTAAAGGCAAGTCTGGAAGCCGAGTGGAAAGGGGTTTGATGGTGGAACACTGTAGATAAGGTGACTAATTAGGAGGGTAGCAAGTCCCAGGGGAGAGAGCATGAATGCCTCCACTGGGGGCTGAGGATGAGAAGGAAGGGTCAAATCCGAGAAATGTTTGAGACAAACACTTGAAGAGTATTAGTGACTAAAAGTGAAGAGCGCCTGAAAAGGAATCCAGGATTCCCGGATTTATGGCCAGAGCAGATGGAAGTGCCATTAACCATCTAGAAAACACTAGAAGCAGGGCAGGCCTGGGGTTAGAAGAGGTAGGGAGGCACGGAGAGAGTTAGTGTTCCCTCAAGTTCTGTACTTGCTGACCCTGAAGCCCCACAGGACATCCCAATGGGAAGGAGCAGAAGTCATTTGGATGGATGAACCAGAAGCTGAGCTAAGAGGTTAGAAATGAAGGTATCATCCACATAAAGGTGGTGATTAAAACCATGGAAACGAGGATATCACCCAGGGAGGGCAGTCCACGTGGGAAGAGAAGGAGGTCTAGAGAACACCTACACTGAAAGGGCAGATGGAAAAGAGAAACTGGAAAGTTGTCCATGAAAAAATATCTAAAGGGTAGAAAGGGAATCCAGAAAAAAAAATGAAACCATAAAAAATAAGGTAATAGAGACTTTCAAGAGAGTGGTGATTGCATCTAACGATGCAGAGAAGGCCGGAAAAAGGACCGAAAAATGTCCCCTGGCTTAATAATCTTTAGTCCCTCAGCGAGCTTTGACCGTACAGTGAGGTCATAGAATAGAGGAAGGGAGTGAAGTTAATGAATGGAGTGCATAGGAGGTACGAAAACTGGGAGATTAATCTGCCAAGCAACTTGTCTAGGTAGGAAGTGAACAACCCAAAGACCAGGGATCAAGGGAGAGCTGTTGAAGATGTAAGAAATCTGAACTCCTGTGAAGGACTGAGAGGAAGAACAAGTAGAAAGAACAATGGAATGATGGCCATGGAGGAGAGAGAGAGAACCAGGAAGTGAGGTCCCAGCTGGGTGGGACAGGATGTGATCAGGAGATGGTGGGGAGTGGCCTGTGAACGGGAAGAAGCCTCCTTCCTTTGACAGTGGGAACAACGGACTGGGAAAGAGAGTCATAAATCCAAATGGTGGGGACATCTGAGAGACAATGCTCTAAGACTTCCGCTTTCAGATTTTTCAGAGGAAATAATGGATGAAAACATCTGCTTAGTGTACAAAGGGAGAACACTGGAAGGAAGCTTGAGAAGAGAGAAGGGGGTGAGTGGTGGGGAGGGGCCACAGTGAGAGCTGCCCACCAACAAAACGCTTGGCCAGTTGTGCACAGAGCTCAGGCTGCCCCTGGGTTAAGGGATTTCCCCCTTAGAATTCTCCAAAAATCAGGTATAGGGGCAAAGGCAGTATGCATCGGAATTTGCCGGCAGAGTAGAGTATACGATAGAGTCCAGCAGACATGCCAATGCCAGCGTCACTGGTAACTCAGTCATGGCCATATCTGTTGCGCATGCAAGGCGTCCGCACAGTGACTAGCACATAGCCCTCAATAAATGTTGGCTCCTGTTAACGGCAATCAGTTGGTGATCTCCAAGGTCATTCCCTATCTTAAATTATAAAATCCAATATTCTCCTATTATACAAAAGAAAAAACTGGAGACATGGGCTTTTAACAGAAGAGCTTAAGATTAAAGCCAAAGGAATTTCCAAAAGGAAGGGCTGTAAAATGCCCATAAAGGCTATCAAAGAAGGTGAGAGAATCCTGGATAAACTGAGGATCAGGACAGATTCTTAGGTGCCTAGGACAGGTTTGATGCCTTTCCTCTGTGCACTGAGAAAGCAATGTCCCATAATGTCACGCCCAACCTGCTAAAAAGGGCTGCCTGGGGCTCTGTGATGAGAATGGTTTGGGGGCAGGAGAATAATTAGTCATGTCTGCCATGTGCTCAGGATGGGAGGTGGCACTTTTGCTGTCCCTGCTAGAGCCCAAACCCCTCACTTACATGAGAGAACTGAGGACGAGAGAAAGCAGATGTCGCGGCTAGCTTTTTAGGGGAAATCTGGACCAGCCACATTTTCCAACGTATGGCTCAGGGTTCTGTCCGGCACACCACATCCCCGTTTCCCCGACACAAACAGCACAGACATCATGGCAGTGGTCACTGAGGGCCTGAAAACTGTAGCAAAGACCAAGAGGCAGCAGATTTATGAATCGAGGCCCTGTCTCCACGTCCCGGCACGGGGGAATCATCATTTAACATAAATAAGCCACAACATAACCTAGAGTAATCCTCGGCAAAAACAAAGTACTAAGGGAGCCTGGGTCCCTGCTGTGAAATACTAAGTGTGCAGTTTAAACTTATTTGAAGCATGTAAAAGCCTAAGGGCCTACACATGGGCACCGATAGCTTTAAGGAGAGGCTATTTCAGTTGGAACAACGTTGTCTGGCACCTAATGCTTATCAAGCACCCAGGGTGGGAGGCCCAATTATAGAATTAACATTGCTCATATCTGCTCAGCCAAATAGAAAGGAACTACTCTATAAAGGGGCCAGGCATCCAAAATGAAGCAGGGGAGGGAGAGGCCTCTAATTGCTCTCATTTTTTGCCCAGCAGCGTGGTGCCAGTCTCAGAATCTCCCAAGCAGATGGAAGGAAGGTAGGGGCGGAGAAGGGATAGGGAAATCACTTCACTTCGTCACATATTTCCTCCCACCCTTGTATCTTCCTCTCTATTGCTCTTTCTCCCTCTCTCTTTCTCTCTTGGCTCTTTTCGTTCAACCTATTAATGTTCCAAGTGTTTCTAGCCCCTCTCCTCAGCCCAGTACACAGGTAGGGTCAGTTGGGTGAACTAAACAGAGCATCAGAGTCAGAGAGATCTGAGCTCGAATCATTCCTTCGCTGATATAAGCTCTGTGATCTTAGGCAATGGACTTAACTGCTCTGAGTCGGTTTGCTCACAGTTCCAAAATAGGAGCTGACCCTCAATATTTACCTTTCAGTGTAATTCTGAAACAAAAGAAGATGACAACTCCTAGCGTCCAGCATACTGTGTCTTGCCCGGAGTATGCACAAACTCTGATGACAGTTGCAGGCAGCCTTGTCCTGAGATTCAAACGAAATGGGCCTGTACCCCAATACCACTTGTAGGAGAAAACCCAGTCTTTTCCAAAGGTTCTGGGAGGAGGCATGTAATGCTTCTGGTTACAGTGATCAGTTCCATTTGAGGATTCGTTCTGTTCTCAAAAGGCAATCAACCCCTTTTCACTCCACACACACTCACGGTGGACCCCACCCTGACTCCTTCACTCCCTCCAAATACTCTTGCCCTGAGACTGTGGTTTTTAGTGAAATATGAGGGAAGAAAGAATGTGCAACATGCTACATCGAACCATAGCTGGTGTGGACCTCACTCTCCGATTCCCCCTGCTCCAGGAGGCCCTCGCCAGCAGCTCCTTCCACTCACTCCAGCCTCTCGTCCTCCCTCCTTTCTCCTTCGCTCATCCCCGCCCCCAAGGTCCTTTCCTTTCGTCTCTTACCCCAAGCAGTTTGGCCATTTCCTTCTGTTGTCTGTCTCGCCCCGCTCCATGCTGGGGGTCTCATCTTTCACATCCCAAACACCCTGTGGAAGTATTTTCCTAAACAAAGCCAATCCCCCTCCCTAGGAGGAAGTCTGGTGCGAGCTGTTAATGCAACAGTTATGTTCCCACCTACGACACAGGTCCTCAATCACGAAATGTGAGTGGCCTCTTCTCTCCTTCCACCAAAAAGTACCTTTCCTCAGACCACCTTCCCCTGGAATGCCCTTCCCCATCTCTAGGAAGCCTCCCGAGAGAGGAAGCCACCTGTCCCTGTACTGGCCTCTTTTTACTTCTCAGTCGATCCCATCCCTACGCTGAGATGGCTCTCAGAAAAGTCAGCCTTCATTTGCCAAACCCAATGACCTATTCCCATTCCCTGTGGCAAGTGACACTATGGACGATGGACTCGTCCCGACCCTCAGCCTACTCCGTGCCATCATCCCTAACCCTCCACCCCGTCTGCAACCACCCCTTCTCAGAGGTCCCTGTACCCTCTCCACCTCCGATGAGTGGACGCACTTCCGGCAGTAGGTCTCCTCTCTCCTCTATCCACACAGTTTTCCCACCTGTGTTATGCATTCCCACAGCTCAACGGCTCAGGAGCCTGCACGCCTCCCTTTAGCAATCATCTCCTCAGAGCTCACGCACACATTGGTGAGCTCCTGGAAATCTCTAACTGAGTGAGGATCAGGCTCACAAATCCAAACCACGCTCACTATTCTGTCCCCACCGCCAAACCCACACCTCCTCTGGCACCGCCACGTTCAGTTAGGCAACCAGTGGCCTCCAACCCTTCCAGGCATCCATCGATTCCCTCCGTAAACGTTTACTGGGCCTTTCTCCGCAGGTAATCTCATTCATTCTCATGGCTTTAAATAACATCTATATGCTGACGAATCCAAAATTTAGATCTCAGCCCAAAGCTCTGCTCTCAGCTATAGACTCATATATCCTACCGCCTCCTCAGCATCTCCTCCTCACCTCAAAGGCACCACAAACTTAATACGTCCAAGACAGGTTCTTTACCTCCTGCATACCATGACGCTGCTCCTTTTCCAATCAAACTCATATTGGTAAATAGCACCTCCAACTACACATTCACTTAACACAAAAACATGGACATCACTTCGATTCCCCCTCCCCTCACACTTCAGCCTGCTACCAGCTCTCCACATGCCTTGTTCTGAAATGTACCCCAAATCGACATTTGTCTCCCCACTGTCATGGCCACCTCCATGATCTGGGCTATAATCACCTCTTCCGTGGACAATTCCAGTAGCCTCTCTCGGCGTCTTTCACTCTGTCCTTGCTTTCCTCACACTCACTGTACCCTGAATAAGCAAGCTCTTCAAACAACATAAATGGGATTGTGCCATTCTCCTACTTAAAACCCAGCAGTGACCTTTCCGTTTCTCTTGGAATAAACTCCAAATTCATCATCATGTCCTGTAAGCACTTGCTGTCCCTCTGAAGTTCCTTCATCTGTAACTCAACATCTTCTACGTTCTATAAATCAGGAACAAGCCAAGCCCTTTCTAGCCCTTCTTCTTAGAACTTCTGGTGTGGTACTTTTCTTCCTGAACTTCAGATCTCAGCACGATTTTACCTCCTCAGAGAAGGCTTCCTGACTCTCCAAGCTGGGTTTGTAACTGCTAGCCCACCATTATCTTTCATTATGCCACCCTGCTCCTTCCTAACATTTAGTTACTTACTGGGTTTTATTTTTTCTTTGCTTATTTATTGTCTATCTCCTCTATGAGGGCATGGGCCACGTCTGTTTTGTTAACTGCTGGATTCCTAGCATTGGAAACATTGTCTGGCACGTAGTAATTGTTTAATAAATACTTGTTGAATGAACGGATGGTTGGAAAAAATGAATGCATCTCTAATATGAACGAGGTGCTGCATAAGACACAGCCCTTGCTCCCCAGGGATGAGCCACCCAGGAGAATATAAACTCCCAATTATAATAGAGAGTTATTATGTTGTGAGAGCCATGGTCAGATGGTGTGAAAATGCAGAGGTAAGCACAACGAGCCTGCCTCAGGGAATTTGTGGAAGAATTCACAGAAAGTTCACAGATAGGACAGGTACGACTCAAAGAGGAATTTGGTACATTTTAATTTTGTGGTGTAGCTGATTGAATTGAAATTAAAATTTACCCTTACATCTTAGCTTGACATCAACTCACGTAATTACCTGATACTGGAGATAGGAGCTGGAAATTTTGAGTATCAGTTGAAAATATAGTCTCAGTCCTTGTAACAAAATAGGTAATCTGTTGGTATGAAAAATACATTTCCCTCCCTCACCCTCCAAAAGGCCCCCAAATTCTACTGAGTCCAATATGCCAATGTTACGAATGTAAAACCACGGGCAGATATAAATGAATTGAATTAAGGACAGAACAAGGATCATGTTTTAAAAGAAAAAAAATTTATAATCTTTTAAATGTTTATTTTTGAGAGTGAGAGAGAGACATAGCATGAGCAGGGGAGGGACAGAGAGAGAGGGAGACACAGGATCTGAAGCAGGCTCCAGGCTCTGAGATGTCAGCACAGAGCCCGACGCAGGGCTCCGACTCACGAGCCACGAGATCATGACCTGAGCTGAAGCTGGACGCTTAACTGACTGAGCCACCCAGGTTCCCCTTTTTAAGATTTTTTTTAATGTTTATTTATTCGAGAGAGAGAGAGAGAGAGCATGAGCAGGGGAGGAGCAGAGAGAGAGGGAGACACAGAATCTGAAGCAGGCTCTAGGTTCCAAGTTGTCAGCACAGAGCCTGAAGAGGGGGCTCGAACTCACAAACTGTGACATAATGACCTGAGCCGAAGTCAAATGCTCAACCAACTGAGTCACCCAGGAGCCCCGGATCATGTTCTATAAATGGCATTTTTTCCTTAGTATATATGGCACCCATCTTAGCTCTATTATGTTGTGGTAGCAAATAATCCCAAAATCTTAGTGACTTCCATGCCAAAGGTTTATCTCTCACTTATATTATGTGGGTATTGGGTTTATTTTTATTCCCTGACCCAGGCAGAAGCAGCAGTTTCAATCAGGGACACGTTGGTCTGGAGGCAGAGGGGAGAACGTTATGGCAGAACCAAGTGATGGTTCTTCAAGCTTATGTTTGAAAGTAGCTAATGTCACTATCACATTTCACTGGCCGAAGTCAGTCACATAGTGAACACTGGCAACACTAAGTCAGGGAAGTATAACCCCTGCAAATATTTGGTGATAACAATACAACCTACCATGACATATATAGTTCAAGTTCATTGCTTACATTATTTCCATTACTATAAGAATGCTAAGAAATACTTATTTAAGTTCTAGATAGGAAACATACGTACAGACAACAGTTGACCCCCGTGATGGACTGAGGCAGCATAAAATACCCCAGCAAAGACACAAATTCCATTTCCTATTGGCAATCTAATCCCGCAGAACTAGAATTTAGGATTTCCAGTAAGATTTCTGCCTATCACAACTATGTGAACAAAATAGCGGTTTCCTCTTCAAGACCAAGATTAAATAAATTTCAACCCATAAATAAGAAGTATTTACCTCATAATTTGGGGGGAAATGGGAACATTTAATGTGTTTTATAAACTGGCGAATATTGTATACAGAAGTTTTTGGTTGGCCTCAAGAACTAGGTGATCTTCTTTGCATGTGATAGGCATATTGAAAAAATAAAATCAGGGTCAGACCCAGCAGCTTCTCCATCATACCATTAAGTGCAAATTCAAATAGATACTTGAGAGGGGGAGTAGGTGTCCCCCGTTAGAGCTCCGCAAGAAAAGAGACCACCTCTCACATAGCTCTCAATCTTCAGAAGCTACCACAGTGCCTGGTACCCAACTTTCAAAACAGTCAACTTGACCCCGGAATTCCAAGTTTAGAGATGTATCCTAAGATAATAATCAGAGATGTTCACAGAGGAAACAACTGGAGATACATAGGATGCTTATCACAGTCCCATATGTAAAAGCACCAATTATTAGCAACCAAAATACCCAACAATAGAGTACTAGTCAAATATGTTACAGTAGATCATACAACAGCATACTAAACAACTATGAAAAGCTATATTTTCAAAGAACATTTCATTATAAAGGAAAATAAAATACACTATAGAGGACCAGAAGTTCAAAAACTTGTAGGTTCACTGAATTATCATTTTCATAAAATACATATATGTGTGCACATATATATGCACATGCATGCAAACATACACATATACATGTCTGAATGAGACAGAAAAAAATTATCTATTACAAGGAAAGACATGCATTTCTTGCAAGTCCCTTTTGACTTGTAACAATGGGGGATCCTTCGAGTATAGAGGAAAGGGACGTGTAAGGATGAGGAGACAGGGAGGGCTAGAGCTGGGGACAAGACAGGCTCTGTGGCAGGTCTAATAATTAGCAAGAGGTTGAGGCAGTTGACAGCTGATTGGAATTGGGGGCATGGCAAAGAATTCATATGTTTAAAGGAGATTTTTTAAATGCTTTTTTTACTTATTTTTGAGAAAGAGAGCACACGCATGTTGGGGAGGATTGGGGTGGGGGTGGGGGGCGGGACAGAGGATCTGAAGCAGGCTCTGCACTGAGAGCAGAGAAGCTGATGCAGAGCTTAAACTCATGAACCATGAGATCATGATCTGAGCTGAAACCAAGAGTTGGATGCTTAACCAACTGAGCCACCCAGGTGCCCTAAATAAAGGAGATTTTTTACTAAATTTTGCTGTGCAATATATATTGCGTCCTTCTCCTTTGCCTCTGCCTGAAAACTTTGGCAAAATCTTCATTTTCCTTTTCTACTTTGTGAAGGGAGATTTACTCTGGGGGGGGAGGTGTCCAAATCCTGACTCTTGCTCAGGGGCAAGAAGCAAGAGTGTCTGAGGGACCCAGCCCCATCTGGGATACCTTTAAGGAAGAAAATGCACCAAAATATTAAACAGTCATTAGCTTGGGGTTGAGAAAAAAAGGTGATTTTCATTTCCTCTTTGTACTTTAATGGATTTTTCAAATTTCTGCAATGAATATGCATTACTATTATAATCAGAAAAAAATGTTATTTTTTTAAAAATAAATTGATGTCAAATGAATGAATAAGTGAATAAATCAATGAATGAATGAATTAACTAATTAGTGAAATGATTGACCTGGGCAATGGAAGCACATACAGGATTCTAGTTGACAAATTTGCTTGTTCTTATTTCCTGCTGTGGACATTAGTCAGCCTCTATCTTTAGATGAGACATATTTAAAAAAAAAACGAAAAAACTGAAAAATACTCTTCAGATGAAAGCAATATTTTCATGCCCTCTATTCACCGACATTTGCAAAATCCCTCCATCCCACCCAGCCTGGCTCACTTCTGACATGCCTCTTATCTTTTCCCACAGGGTCTGTGGCCAACACCCCCAGAATTCTCTAGCACAGAATGACATGAAAATCAAAGAGAGCAGGCAATCGATGGAAGGAGCCACATCTACAAAGAAGCCTGCTGGATGCTTGCTTTGAAATCTTGTGGCTCTGTGTTTAGATGGCCTTACAATATCAGCACGTGCATGCGTATACGTGCATGACACACACAGGCTGTAAACTGAAAACATACTTAACACACCCAAACACATCCAACCTGAACCAGTGCCAAACCACATGTGTTGGACGTGTCAACAAACTGTCTGATTTGTTCCTGTCTCATCCGCAAACACCGTCAGGCAGGGCTGGAAAGCGGGCACACTGTGCCGGACTAAACCTACAAGGGCTTCTATAGAAAGCATATTGCTTGCCCATATGGGCTGGGGGGAGATGGCAGGTGGGTGAGGATCTTGCCACCTGCCAGGCTGGGAGACAAGCAACATGCTCCTGAGTCCTGGAATCCAGGCTGAGGACAGCCCAAGGGCATAGGGAGCTTTCTGGAATATTTGGGGAAGACAGTTCCTGAGTGGACCCTTGGAGAGGGAGGAAGGGGGAATGAGAAGCCTGCCTGACAAAGCTGATTTTTTTTTGTGTGCAGATGCTGCTGGCAGAAGAACAGAGTGGGAGCAGTGTGTTCAGCTACATTAGTCAGGGATAGAGTTTTAATAGGCTGCAGAAGGAAATGATGACGGCAAAGTTAGGAGCAGTGAGTAACTCAATTTGAGAGAGCCAAGCTCCCCGGGAGGTGACAGCCGAGGTGCCATTTCCCTGCTTGTAGGGGCAGGGCTGGTGTTGGGGTCACAGCAGACACTGGCATTGGACACTTTTTTCCTGAACACACACGAGCCTGAGCTTCTGGAAGGTGACCCTGCAGCTCCTCCTGTCGTGGCCCTGAGACATCTGGGGATCATCAGCAATGACAACCAGTACAGAAATGATCCCGAGCAGCTGGGGACAGAGCTGTCATTTATGGTCACAGGACAGAGGGAGAGCCCTTTTCCCGGGGAGGCTCTCTGCATGGACGGGGCAGGAGAAGCCTTGTAACTGCTACAGGGGCTAAGGCTGGAGAAGATGACAGTGAGGTGCCAGAGGTCAGCAAGTCTGGGAGGGGGCAAACTGGTGACAAAGCTCACAGGGCTCAGGCACCTCTGTATGTTAGGGAAAGGCAGGCATCTTCCCACCAGTGAAGGATATATGGCTCACTGGAGAGGAGAGAGGGGGCAGATTCAGCCTTCACTTGTCCCCCTGGCTGAGTACCCTTACTCAGAGTACCATCTGCCCAGCCATATGCAGCAGCCATGAAAACTAGCCTTTGATGAACAAAATCCTTAGCCTGGAATTCCTGGCCCTCCACGAGCCGGCCGCACTCAGATAGTCCGGCCCAGTGTCTCCTACCATTTGCCAAAACCCACACTCCATCACAAGGCAATTCCTACCCATTCTCCGAGCCTACCTTTGCTACATCACACTTTAACTTCTGCTTCTACTGTTTCCTTTAGCCATAACGCTTTAACCTACACCCTTGCCTACATTACTGCATGCGTTTTTAAGTCCTGCTCAAATACTACCTGCTTCATGAAGTCCCCTCTGGTTGCCTCCAAGTCAAAGCAATCTTGTCCTAATCTGAGCTCTTGTGACACTTTATGTCCCAGTGGCATAAGAAAGGTACCTCTTTCTAACTCGTTTTTATGTTTCTTATCTTCTCTACTAGACAGTGAGCCCTCCGAGGGCCTGACCTGTTCCTTATTACTATTACATACCCTAGAGCATCAAAGGGGTATACCTGGCACATGAAAGATGCTCCATAGGCCGTCTCATGGAAAGAGTCTTGGACAAAGCAAATTTAGATCCCAGCACTGGTCACTTGGAGACAATAATAGCTAATCGCCATTTATTTTAATGTGTGTTGGGCATTGCTGAAAGTGCTTAACATGTAAGAAGTTGCTGAATTCCGCTGACTAGTCCAGGTAAGCTCTGCATTTATCTCTCAGTGCAGAACAGGAAACTGAGACACAAGTTAAGGGTCATCAACTAGTAAGTGACAGAAGCGAGATATGAACCCAAGCCAAATACCTCTGAGTCCCCACCTGTGACCATGTGCTAGGCTGCTACTCACTGATCAACCTTAGGTTTAACTAATCTGATTCCCCCTCCTTCATCTTTGAAATGGGGATAATAATACTTACATATTATATATGTATATATGTCAATTATATATTAACTGTGTAGGTTCCTGGAACATAAATCTCCAATAAAAAGTGGTCACCATTAATACGTTTTGAATTAAGGAAATAAAGAACACAGGAATATAGGATAGCAATGTATCCAGTACAAATATAACGTCCCCTCGATGTGATTTACATTGTTCTAGTAGTCACAGAAATAAAGATGAGACCAAGTGGATAAAATTAATTTTAATAATATGTTATTTAATCCAATATATCCAAAATTTTAGCATTTCAACATGCAATCAATATTTAAAAATATGAATGAGATATTTAACATTATTTCTTTACAGTAAGTCTTCAAAGTCTGGCTTGGATTTTACACTTAGAGCTCATGTCAATCTAGACTGCCCACATTTCAAATATTCAAGAGCCACACGTACCCAGTAGCTACCATATCGGACAGCACAGATCTAACACAACAGACAGAAGAAAAAAACCTCTCCAAAAATCCTATTAGGAAGTCAAACTTCTGCTCTCTGAGCTATGATGGATTTTCTCTTTTCAAGAGCCCATCATTAAAATGTAAATACCCCTGGGAAATATCAATTAATGCTAAAGCTGGGGCCAATGCTGCTACTCAGACTTGCTGAGGTTCTCAGAAGCCACACTCTGATTCAAAGTGTGAGTCTCAGAGTCGGACAGAACGGAGCTAAATCACGAGGTGCCTCTTACAGCTGTCACGACAGCGGCTGAGTCCTTTAGCGCCGCTGCGCCCAGTTTGCTCACGTGTGAGGGGCATTAACACCCATATAGGGCTGACTTAGGACTGCCGGGAGAAAGCTTGCCAGGGCGAGCACAGGTGTTCCAGGAGCCTCAGTTCACTCCCTTTGCCCCTAGACCTCTGTGTACCCAAGCTGTCCCTTTCTCTGTCGCTGTCCTGTCACAAAGACACACCCTTGGGGCTTTTACCCAGATGAGTTGTTATGATTGGGCCCCGCTTGCTGACCTCTCACAAAAATTTGCTGGGTATCTATATGACTAGAACACAGAGGCACCAGGGGTCCCAAGAAAGTGCACTGCGCTGACAATGATTATTTCAGTTGTGGTACCGACCCGAGGATGTTCAGGTCCATTATGACTCGGACTCCCCCCCAGAGTCTGGGCTCAGCCTCTGCACTCCCCCAGCCCTGCCTCTGGCCCCTGCTCCTGGGAAGTGGGGTAGAGCATGCCATCTGGTCCGAGAAGGGGGCGCTGCCTCTGGCCCTGTCCACAAACGCCTCTTCTGATCATATGCCCACCTTCCTCCCCTGGGCCCAGGGCTTTTCGTTCCAGTTCTACTGTCACAGCTGTCACTTTCAACACTTGACTTTGTCTTGTTCCACCTGTAAGGCAAAGGTAACTGTGCCTGAGGCGGCCCGCAGAGGTGCACACAAGTGGGAGAGCCCTGGGGGCCGACGTTCACATGCCAGGGTGCTATTCAGGGGCCAGGAGTGGATTTCTGGGACAGAGGGGCAAAGCCATAGTCAAGAGGAAAAGTTCAGGAAAAAGGGCAGATTGCTCTGAGCCAAGGCCATTTAAGAACCTAATGGCCCAGGAAACAGGGTGAGAAGTCAGGGTGATCACGAGAAATACAGGAGTGATATGAACAGGTCAGGCAGTCCAGGGTGCTAAGTATGTGTGTGAGGTGTGCGTTTTCCAGAAAACCCGTGCACTGAAGGCCCATGTAGAATTTTGGGGTGGGAGCTCCTAACGCCTCCTTACATGTTTTCCAGGGATTTCAAATACCCAATGCCTTGCAGACACCTCTGCCCGTGCGGTGAACACATGTGCCACTTCAACTTGAACTTGTCCCCACTGCTGTCAACTACCTACGGAGCCTCGGCCGGCCAAATTAGCATGCAAAGCATGCCACCCTAAACCCACTGCCTGCTCCATCCTGGTCCTCCCAGCTCATGACCTTGCCAGTGTTGCTGTGACTTAAAGGCCACACCCACCTAATTCAGAGCCATGATATTAGGATGCTTGCTGTCTCGAAGGGATGGATCCATACACCTAGGAGGAGGCACAGAACAGTGATTAGGGCTTTCGTGTAGAAACCCCAGCTCTGCCACTTGTTGTACAGCCTTAATCAAGTGGTTTGCAGGGCACCTGGGTGGCCCAGTCGGTTAAGCGTCAGACTTCGGCTCAGGTCATGAACTCGCAGTTTGTGAGTTCAAGCCCCACATCAGGCTCTGTGCTGACAGCTTGGAGCCTGCTTCAGATTCTGCGTCTCCCTCTCTCTCTGCCCTGCCCCTCTCCTGCTTATGCTCTGTCTCTCTCTGTCTCTCAAAAATAAATAAATGTTAAACAAAAAAATCAAGTGGTTTGCCTCCATGTTCTTCTCTGTACGATGTGTAAGATAAGACCTATCCTACAGAGTTGCTATGGGATACAAATGTGAAATAATACACGTAAAGCACATTTTAATACCTAGCACGTAGGAAGCACTCAATCAATAGTAGCTTAATTTCTTAGAGTTTTTTTATGTTTTATTTTAGTTTGTAAGAGACAAAGTGTGAGTGGGGGAGGGGCAGAGAGAGAGGGAGACACAGAATCCGAAGCAGGCTCCAGGCTCTGAGCTGTCAGCACAGAGCCCGACATGGGGCTCAAACTCATGGACCGCAATATCATGACCTGAGCCGAAGTCAGATGCTCAACCGACTGAGCTGCCCAGGTGCCCCAATGGTAGTTCAATTTAAATAAATAAGTGAACACCTCTGGTGGCTCACCATGGTGGCACCGAGGCACCGTGCAAGCTGACTTTTCCATCTCTTCCTGCACTCTTGCTATAGAGTGTCTTCACTCAGGCCATGGCCCACCGACATGTGGTTCCAGGACCAGCCACCCCTGTGACTTTACGATTGCTGCTCAGAATGCTCTCCCGCCCTCTTGACCTAACTGGCTTCTACTCCCAATTAGACCCAGTCACGTCCTCCAAAGACTTCCCCCACCTGAAGTGCAGGGCTCCCCTTCTGCAGAGCATAAGGCACCTCACAGACCCCTCAGCCGTGTCTCTATTCTTGGTGCTGTAACAGCCACGGACAAACCTCTGAGAGCAGAGCCATGCGTCTGACACAGAAGGAATAGTTAACGAGAGCAAATATGTAATGAGTGCTCACTCTGTTTCCAGGGACTACGCTGTGCCCTTTACATATATTATCTCATTTAATCCTCAACAACCTATGAAGTAGACTCCATTATTAGCTCTGTTTTTTCAGAGGGAGTACTTGAGGCTTCTATGCATGAAACAGCTTGTCCCAGTAAATCCAACTGTGTGAAGAGACTGAGACTCCAACCTGGAACCGTCTCATGCCAAAGCCTGAGCACCAGATCACGCCATGCAAGGAGAAATGAGTGAGTGAATGAGTGATATAATGAAGCTCCAAAAAGTAGGGAGTAGTGGGGTAGAAAAGCATAGTCTTTCAACAATTGTCTGCGGTCTTTTTAACACACATATATAATTTATGACACGTACCCACTCTAGATGGTGAAGTGTGTTACCAAACAAAAGCTCAAAGAGAAACAGAACAGCGGACAATGGTTTTCACTATCACCCAGCCCCCAGAGCACCTGCCCAACACCTCAGTTTTCAGCCAACGACCCTTGGAGGACACAGCGTGGTGATCAGCCACCTCCTGCTTTTTTCCTCCT
Source organism: Acinonyx jubatus (assembly GCF_027475565.1). NCBI lineage: Eukaryota > Metazoa > Chordata > Mammalia > Carnivora > Felidae > Acinonyx > Acinonyx jubatus. The sequence continues at coordinate 100,450,066 of NC_069390.1, read as the reverse complement.
CCTTCTCCTTCCTGTGGAGAGACGCTCTCTCCCGTGTCACTGAAGAAGCTAGCAAGGAACTGAGCACTCCTGAGGTCCAGGCACAAGCGGTAGACAGGCTGGCTGGCCAGCCCACCTCCTGAGAAAGGGACGGGAGGAAAGAAGGAAACATCTGGAAGCAGCGGCATTTCGTTCTGGACCTTGCGCACATGAATGATGCACTAAGACAATTCTCTGCCTTATCATAAATTCTGCAAACTCATGAACTTTGCAATCTCTGAAGCTCAGCGCTGTATGGGAGCCACTTATCTTGTGCTGAAAGCAATATAAAAACAGATGGCAAAGAGAGCATCGGGAGATAAATCAGCGGCCTGGCTGCCAGGAGTTTGCGGACAAACCCAACATGGCCAGACTCTTGACTCTGGGACATGGATGGGACCTGCTCTGTGGAGACCCCCCTCGGGTGAGGCGGGCGGGCTGGCGGAGCAGGTGGCTGGTGGGAGGAGGCAGGACAGAGTCCCACGGGGAGCGTCAGGGAGGAAGGGCACCTTCACAGGCAGCTGTGGGAGAGTCTCCAGCCCCTTCCCGAGGGGGGAAGTCGTGATGGAGGACAGCTTGGGGCACTGTCCACGAAACTGCAGCCAAGACCAGAGCTTTAGCATTTATAAGCACTTTCCCGTAGCTGCCACACTAAAGCCTCACTGCAACTCTGTAAGATATTTATTTTTGCAGAGACGGAAACTGAGGCTCAAGGTTTGCGTGCTGGCCAGAGTTACATGGAGAGCCACAACGTGAATCAAGGTGCGATGATGGCAGTCCTCTGTCACTCACGTCACAGGGGTTGGTTCACAGGGGCTTGTCTGACTCTCACTGCCGTTCGGGGAAAAGATGGAACAGAGTGAAAGTGAAGCTCCTGGGCTAAGTGCCTCACCTGAGGTCACAAGGCTGGCGTGCAGCTGGGCTGGGGAACACACCCCACCTCGTACTTTTTCGAGCTCGCTGCGTCACAGGCCAGCCTGAAATGCCACCTGTAGCCCAGTTTACAGTCTGCTTCTGCCCCGAAGCAAAAGTGAGTGCCCCAAGCTCCTGGGCCGTGCCCACAGCCACTGGGGACAGGTCCAAAGCAGAGAGGTAGTGAGGGAAAGGGAATGAGTGCCAAGGAATTGCTAAGACTCACAAGAAGACAAAGGGTCCATCAAGGGGCAAGAGGCAGTGAACAAGAGAATGAGACATGAGAGAGATAAGAATGTGTGGGAGACGAGCAGATGTGACCCTGAGCAACTACTCTGGGCCAGGGTCAGGGTCAGCCCCTCCTTGGAACATGAGACATGGAGTCACAGATCAGGGATGCCACCTCCCTACGCTCTAAAAAATGCCACAAATGCCTCTTCCAGAGGGTCCCGACAGTGAGCGAATGGTGCTTGTTTGGGTTATATTGTCCCCGTGCAGCAAGTCCGTGTGGAACAAGCACCTGACTAGTGCTAGGTGCTGCTGAGTGCTGGAAGAATGGAACGTGGATGCGGACAAGGACACTGAGGCACACGCCGAGGCCAGATTCTTCTGGTCAGCACAGACCCACAACCCCAAGGCCTGGAAGAAAGCAGGGCAGTTAGGACTGCCCTCAAAATGGGAAAGTGCAGCCCAGTCCAGCAGTCAGAATGCAGATTGCGGAGCAGACCAAACCCCAGCTCCACGCCACTGACTGGGCTTGAGCCATTCTAGAACCTCTTCGGGTTCTTCAGCCACTGTGTTGGTCTACTGCTGCCCGTCCGAAGACTCTCTCTGATGTCCAGAGATGCAAAGAGTCAGCCCTAGGGCACACAGATCCTAAGAAGCCAAGCTGGGGTTTCTGTATTTCACACCACAACAATAAGGAACATAAAACATTATTGACATTATCAAGTGGATCTCTCCACAGCCTTATGGAATAGGTACTATTATTATTATTATCTTACAGGTGAGGAAATCGAGGCATCAAGAACTTCAGGCAACTTTCCCAAGGTGCCGTGGGTAGTAGCTGTTTGGACCCAGGCTGGTCTTTGACTGCAGCCCGAGCAGATTTTCGATGAAGAGCCTTTGTGCAGTTTACATTCTGGCTTCTGTGACCACACTCAGTGGAGGGGCACAGGGGGTGGCTTGCGTGCCTTCCAGATGCCACAGCTTTCAAGGCCTCTCTGCAGGGAGGGGTGGTTCAGGGAGAGGCTCCGTTCTGCCCTGCCTGCCCCGCCCTCAGCCAGGAAAAGGCACCAAGTTTAGAAGCAAATCAGAGAAGGGCCAGATGTGGGGAGGGGCCCGCGATGAGCCTTCGCTTCACGCCAGCAATGAGATGTCTGCTAGCACTTTTTCAAAACATCCCTCCCCTCCCCAGAATGAACAGGCTTAGCGCCACGGCTGCACCGAGACAATAATCACTAATCAAGTCCAAGTTCCCTTCTAATCAGTTCAGTTGTTAGAGGAAGAAATGCAGCCGGGCTTGTGCCGAAGGATGGCTGTTCATCACCGCCACATGCCAGAGGGGCTGCTGGGACGGAGCCCACGGGCTGCCAAGCGTCCCGAGCCGGCAGCCTCCCGTTGCACCGCAGGGCATTCGGCATCACAGCTGCTCTGGACGATGCCTTCTCTGGAGCCTCTGGCTCCTGCCTCCCCACATCTCAGCTTCAAGGCGCTGGAAGTGGTAACAATGAAATCACAGAAAGAAGAGCGCTGCCTCTGGGATCAGGCAAGTGGGGTTGGAGTGTGGCTCTGCCTGTGACCACCTGGATCTCTGGAAATGTTAGTCACCATCGCGTGCCCCCCGCTGGAAAAGGGAGAATAAGAGCCAGTTGTGTCTTCCTGGAAAATCCTACGTGTCCTTCAACACGGAGCTCGAATATCACTTCTTCTGTCTCCTTTCCCAACCAGCACCTGGTCCCCCTCCCTGAATCAACTGTCCCTCTTCTGTGTTTCCCAAAACATTACTCAAATACCTGCTAGAGTACTTAGCAGTCTGAGTGCTGGTTTTATCATTTACAATTCTGTGTTTTAGACCGAGAGCACTTGAGAGGAAGAAATAGAATGTATTAAAACGATGACCTCCCCCCATGGCCCACCACAACACCTGGCATAGAATAGTCGCTCATTAAATGTTTGTTGAATGAATGAAGAGTAAACAGGTGGTACGTACACTTGAATCTGTTATTGGTATTCAAATAGGATGCTGCCCACTTTATCCAATATTGTTATCAAATGCAAAACCTTTTACAGACGCTGACACTCCAGCAGTAATCATCAACAGGACCAGAGGTATGCAGGAAATAAGACAACGGGATGGTCAACAACTACCGCATTCCTTCAAGAGTTTTCCAGTCACTGGCAAATGCACAGATCCTATTTTATTTAATCTAGATTAAACCTCTTAGTGAGAAGACTTTAAATTAAGTGTGACTGAATTAGCCACTGTTAACTTTTTTCCCCCTAGATCTGCTAATCTCGAAGCGGGCGCTCTCTTCCTCGACTGATCGGTTTCCTCTCTGGTGCACCAGGATTGATCTCTATCTCCTGGGATATTGAGTGGCCTGGGCTCTCGGGCAGGGAGAGATATGGAGCCCGCTGGTGGAGCTGGGCCCTCCTCGCTGCAAGGCTCCCCCGCGGGAGGACTGTCTGGCACTCGCTGAGCCGGGACAATAGGTACAGTGCTTGTGAAGCACTATCGCTAATAGTAATCTGTGTGCTTGGATGAGCTGTGGCTGCAAACCCTCATTTCGTAAAATGGAGATGCTGAAGAGTTAGCGAGGCCCCAAAGCCTCTTATGCCACTAACTCTCCTCAAGGGCAGCAAAGGGCACATGGAGGTGGCTGCTCTTCCTCCCTTCTCCTCAGACCCTGCTCCCACCCCCCAAAAAAGGTCTCCACCACCCCTGGGTGCATGTGTCCATGTTCCTACCCTCTACTTGATGTTCTTGGGGCTGGAGACCTCACAGAATGCCCGAGGATCTTGGTGACAGACCCACGGTCAGGGAGGGCAGCCTGGACTTACGTAACGGAAACTGGGATGGGTTGAATTGTGTCCCCCGAAAGGATGTTGAAGTCCTAACCCCCGATACCTGTCAATAACACTTTATTTGGAAACAAGGTCTTTGTAGATTATCAGGTTAACATGAGGTCCTTAGGCTGGGCCTTAATTCAATAGGACTGGAATCCTTATTTAAAAAACCACGTCCTTGGGGCGCCTGGGTGGCTCAGTCGGTTGAGCGGCCGACCTCGGCTCAGGTCACGATCTCGCGGTCCGTGAGGTCAAGCCCCGCGTCGGGCTCTGTGCTGACAGCTCAGAGCCTGGAGCCTGTTTCGGATTCTGGGTCTCCCTCTCTCTGACCCTCCCCCGTTCATGCTCTGTCTCTCTCTATCTCAAAAAGAAATAAATGTTAAAAAATAAATAAATAAAATAAAATAAATAAAAAGCCATGTCCTTATACGAAACTTGGACACAGACACACACAGACAGAAGAATGCCACGGGAGGACTGGAGTTGTGCTGCCCAAGAAAATGAGCTCCCCAAGCTAGGAGCAGGGCCTGGAACAGACCCCTCCCTAGCGCCTGAATTCAGAGGGAGTGGGGTCCTGCCGATACCTAGATCTTGAACGTCCAGCCTGCAGACACATGAGACAAGAAAGGTCTGTTGATAAGTCGCCCAGTTCATGCTACTTTGTCACGGTGGCCCTAGGAAATGAATACAGAGCCCACTCAAGTCTTTCCCCAGGCTGGAGTGTGGGGGGCCTCTGAAGCAGAGGGGCCAATGGAAGCCACTGCAGAAAGGATGTGGAAGAGAGGTCTCTGCCACATGGCCTTCCCTTTCCTGGCTACAAGACGTAGCGGAAAGAGTTCAGGCAATGGAACCCCAGCCACACTCCAAGCTCAGGTATCCCACTTGCTGGGCGTCAGTCTCTCCAACTGTGAAATGGGGAGAGAAGACTGATCCGTGTTTCTGCCAAGAAGATGAAACTAGGAAATGTCTCTAAAGCCTGGTTTAACACAAGCACCTGACTTGACACATTGAAAAGACCACTAATTACCATTGCGGGATCTCAAGAACTATTACATTAACACCAGCAAGATGTGGAGAAAAGACAGGCAGATTTGACCATGTCGGTGAGACCTTCTCGAAACTGTCTGATTCAAAGCTGTGGGGCCTTCTCACCCAAAAAACAGCATCCCCTGCCTGCCACACCTCACCCTTCCTCACGGCCAAGGTGTCCAGCAAGCAGAGAGGCTCCAGTGCCCGCCCACACTCAGGAGTGTCCTTCGGGTCCTCGATGGTGGGAGCAGGGTGATGTGGCATTGATGATTCATGACGCGGCTCCAGCAGCACAAGGACTCCGGGCAGGTTATGAAGCCATCAATCTTAAGCTGAGATTTTCTGGAATGCTACAGCCAGTGAGGAAAGGTTGCAGGGGCCGGGGCGGTGGGGGGGGGGGGGGGGGGGGCGGCGGTGCAAAAGACCTTGCTGAGTTGCACAGGAAGAAAGGTGCATGTCAAACTAGAGTTGTTAGAAGCCTTTCCTACCCTGACCCTCTCCTACCTCAGCTGTGCCCTCTATCTCCCACCCACCCTACGACAAGCAACCACTCGATTCATCCCACCCTGGCCAGGCCTGCCCTCAGGAATCTGCCACATTTGCCAACAAATAGGTGACTCTAGTCATTTGAAAGCTAGGACAATCTTGGAACTTCTCAGCCTTACAATTGACACTCTCCTCATCTGACTTCCTATGATTTGCCCATCCAAGCCCCCTCCATCAGATCACTCACCGCCCTCTGACTCATTCCCACCTGCTGCTCTCAAGTGTGACCCCTGCTAAAAGCCTGGGCTTCAGAATGAGATCTGGATCTGTAGGGGTCCCAGCAGGGAGATGGGCACACCAAAAACAAGGCAGGTGGTGGAAAAGTCAACATTAGGATTGTTGACTGAAGTGTGGGCAGCCTTGGGGAAGCCAACGAGAGGGCAAGAGAGGGAAGCCAGACAGAGGGAGTGTGAAAGGGGATGGTGACAAGACCTGAGGAGTGGCTTACAGAAGAGGCACAGCCACTGGCAGCAACCAGTGGAAGCAGGAGGAATAAATATCTCCACCAGTCATCTACTGGAGACTCGTGCTGCAAAACCCAATAGGAAGTCAAAGGAGATCACTGGTCAAAGTCAAGTCTCCAGGGTGCAAAGCGGGGCAGAGAAAAGTTAAGAGCAGATCTGGGTAAGCAAACCATATATAGCCAGCTGACCAAATTTCAGTTCTTCCTTTTACCAGCTGTGTGACTTTGGACAAGGAACTTAACTACTCTAAGCTCTATTTTTGTTACCTCCTTTAAAAAAAGTGAAATAAGATGTTTTTATGAGCATACCATTGTGAAAATAAACAAGGGAATATATAAAGTGCTTCTCACAGTGCGTGGCACATTGTACATGCTCAGTAAATAATACTTTTTACAGATTCTTAGTCCTATTGAAACCCTGAGTGAGTTCCCATCACTTCGGTTAAACTTCTGACTTTTCCCTTCATACCTGTTCACAGGACTCCTACAGCATTTATACTGAAACCAGCAGATGTTTTCTGATGTTAGATCATTGCCATACTTAGAAAGACCTTTGTTCCAGATTCAAACATTCATATTTTCTTCTGTTTGTAATTTTTTAAAGATTAATCTCTATACCCAATGTGGGGCTCGAACTCATAACCCTAAGATCAAGAGTCCCACGCTCCACCAACTGAGCCAGCCAGGGGTCCCTTCCGTGTGCAGTTTATATGCTTGAATCTTTAATCCTTCCAGAATTGATTTTGTTGTAAGACAAGCATTGCAAACCCAAATGTACAGGCAGGTTGCATACATGGGACAGGAAGGTTGTATATATGAATAAAACTGGCTGGGTGGGGCTGAGGTCATGGTGACAAATTGGACAATGAAAACATGACCCTTAAGGAGCAGTTACTATTCCACTCCAGGACAGCGACCTTTTTTTTAATTAGCATTTTAAAAATCATGATAAAATGCACATAACATAACATTTACCATCGTAACCATTTTATAGTGATCTTTTCAAAAGTACAAATCAGATCGTATCATTCCACCACCAACAGCTTAAAGCCTGCCAGTATCTTCTCGTGCACTTAACAATAAAATCGAGGCTCTCTGCAGCCGCCAGCAGCTCCTACATGGTCTGGCCACCCTGCCCCGGAGATGTGGAAGCTCTACATCCCTCTTTGGCTCATTCGTCATGCTCCAGCCACATCCACTCCTTCACTTCCTGGAACCACGAGGTCTGTGACTATCTCAAGTTCTTCCTTCTCTTCCCCAGCACATCAGCTCAGAAATCACCTTTGCACAGAGGACTTTACAAATATAAAATCTCCCAGTGTTGAGAGGTCAGAAACGAATCCAACTTTTCTACGATTAACACTTCATGCTGAACAACACAGGGTCAGGCCACCAGTCTGCAACCACACAGGGAGACAGCAGGCAGAGCTCTGGGCTTTCCTCCGGAACGACTAGCCAGTGACTCAACCCTCTTTTTTAAATAATCCATCACCACTTCTCCGAAACACCACCTTCAGCGTATTCTAAATTCCCATAATTTATTGAGATTTATTTCTGGATTCCCTATTTCTGCTCCTACTCTAGACCCAAATACTTAGATCATCCCAGCTTCGTGACACATTTTAATTTCTCCCCAGGTCTTAATATCTAACTCCCTATTTAAAACCTTCTTTACATTTTTCTTAGCTATTTTGCATTGCTTCTTATCTGGAGGAACTTCAATACTATTTTGTCAAACTCCTCCCAAAAGTCCTGTTTGTGTTTTGGTTGGGATCATGATGAACATATACTTTAAATCTGAGAAGATGGATGTAATTAGCAAAGTTGAATCATTTGATGAAAGATCAGTACATCTTTCAACTTTTGTTGAAGAAATCTCATTAGAACTTCAGGGTTTGTTTTTGTTTTTGTTTTTTTTTCCTAGAAGCCCTACCCCTCTCTTATATCTATTCATGGACATTTTATCTTCTTTGTTGTTATTACAAATGGAAGTTTTTCTTCCATTACTTTTTCTAACCAGTTATTGTTGGTATCAAAGAGAGCTACTGAATTTTATATTCTACGTTTTCTTTTAACCAGCCATTTGGCTCAATTCTTTTTTAATCATTAATAGTTCAAGTTGCTTCTCTTAACCTTTCCAGATTTAAACTTATATCTAAAAATAGTTATTTTGCAAGTTCCTGTTCACTAGGAACAGGAACATAAGTTCTTTTTTCTAGTATGTATGTCATTGTCTCCGAAATAATGTTGAATAACTGTGATGACAGTGGACATCCTTTTCTTGTTCCTGACTTTAACAAAAATGCTTCCGTGACTTTTAAGCATGATATTGGCTTTAGTTTTAATGGGAAGGAGGTGCCCCTCTATTCTGAATGTAAATCAGGAATAGGTATCGTTGTTTGCCAGGTGTGTTTTCATTTGGCGTCTACTGAGATCAATCCAGGGAGGATTATCCTGGTTTGATTACCCCACCCCCACTGCAGGACCACCCCCGAACTCCAGGGGTGCTTCCAGAGCTCCAGGCCAGCAAAGCAAGGCCTGCTCACTGTTAAACAGCACTCCTGTGGCTGTAACATGGCCTTCAGAAGATTTAAGGGAAGTTTCTAGAGCTCCATCTGTCCCTGGTAAGACACCCCACCCTTGTTGGGATGACATTGCCAAGCAGGCCAATCCCTAAAGAAGGCTACATGTAGCACTGATGATACATGTTCCCTAAATACTTTCAGAGCTGATCTCATTGGGCCCTACAACACTGTTCATTTCCTTCCCACTCTGCTCAAACACCCACGTGAAAACGTTCCAATACAAATGCTATCCAATCCCCTACCTGCCCAGGCTCCCGAGGCCGTCCACATACCCTCCAGAACACATGTCTTCATGAAGATGCTCAAGCTTTTCTCTGAAAGATCCATCTCTGAATCCTGCTTCTACCCTCCCCCTTCCCCTACCTCCCAGGAACCCCCTCTGATTGGTGGCCTCTGGCACCCCCATGCCCCACCTCCTACAGTCTGGAGTGGAGCAAATGTTCACCATTTCTTCATTGCTGCTTTCAGGCCGCCTCTTCTCTCTAAATCTCCAGCTCCTCTGAAGCCCCTGTTGTAGTTACCTATCCACCCCTTGAGTGATCTCATACCAGGGACACCCTTCACTGTCCCCGCCATTGTTCTTACCACATCATCATCGTGTAGATGATGCGCACAACACCCAGCCCTTCTGCACCCCTGAACTTTCCACTTTCAATGAAACAGGGAGCTTTCCTCTAGTTCCACTCATGCTCTAGACTTTCCCGTAACTGTACCACCTGCCCACAATCAGACCACCAACCCCTACCTTTCCCATCACTAGCACCTCTGCTCCAAGATCACTCCAAGCCCATCAAGGAACTCTATGCATCGGCTTCTCATTTTTTTGGCTAAATCTTCTTCCCATTTTCTCTCATCCTCTCTTACCTTGTTACCCAGCTTCGGTTCCAAACTATGTCACTATCATCTCTCCCTTGCATATACCCTCAGCTACCTTGCTCTCCTCCTCTGCTAAATTCGCCTGGCAAAACACTGATTCTCTCTACTTGCACTGAAACCATAAGATATAGAGATTCAAAAATTTTACTGTATTTCTTTAATTCCTTATCCCATTCTCTAAGAGAACTTTGTGGCACAGATGGATAGTCATCCCACAATATTTGTAATATTCTTAGTAATAGAATCTTTAATTGAACATATAGCTGCCCAGAAGTATGACTACATTTCTCAGTTTTCCTTGCAGTTAGGCGTGGGCCTGTGGCCAAATTTTGCCCAGTGCAACTTCCATGTGGTGACTTTTGGAAACTTTCTTTCAACGACTGCAGAACCCCAACCAGTATACCCCTCCTCCCTTCATTTTGCCACTTGGAACATGAATGTGACAGCTGGAACTTCCTTTCAGACCAGCAGATGAGGGCTGAGTCCCAGGAATGGTGGAATGAATGGAAAGCTGGAAAGAACCTCAGACCCCAAGAACTCCATGGAGGAGGGCTCCCACATCAGCACTGGGCAGACTACTTCCAAATTTTTAACTTATTTAAGTCACTGTTATTTTGAGTGTCTGTTACTCATAGAAGAATAGAAACTGAACCAAAACACAGTCTCCCCTTAAATTCAACACCCCCTTGTATTCATTATCAACTGACGATCTTGCTTCTTACAATAGACCCGAGCCAAACAGAATTTCCGTGTCCACTTACGACCAAACCTATCAACCTACTTGCTTCTGTGTATACACCGCCTGCCATGCCTTTCTTGACAGTGGGTGAACCCAACAGTCCTGTCTCCCCACGCATATGCTGAGTCTGCCTCTCTCCCCGACTCATGGATTTCATTCCTGCAGTTAGCCTTCCCTCTCTGGTGCCACTGATACTTCCCGCACTAAAGGATCACTCCACGGGATACAAATCATGCTTCACTTTCTCTCATCCTCAGACACAAGACAGTGCAGAATTCCCCTGACTTCATACCATTCTCCAGCCCCTTTTCTCCATTGCTTCATAATAAAAGCCCTTGCTTCATAGCTGCCTGTTCTCAAAGTCTCCTCTGCTCTGTCTGGTGAACATAATTCTAGCAGGCTTTCATCTCCATGATATCACGAGAATCCTCTTGGCAAGGGGGCCACAATCTTCCCTTCCCAGAGCCACGACTCTGTCCCCAGTCAAGTCACCAGGCATCTCGGCAGCACTTGAAACAGCTGATCCACACCTCCAAGTTGGTTTGGGGGACCCCTCTCTTCTTTAATTGCTCGCTGGTCCCCAGGTTGCTTCTTCTCAGTCTCTTGCTGCTTCTTCCTCATTTCTCTGACCTCTAAATGACCATGCACCCTTGGACACAGGCCACAGACCTCTGTTAGTCTCACCCAATCCCATGGCTGGTTACCATCTGCATAATGATTGCTTCTCATTTATTACCTGGGATCTGACCCCTTTCCTGAACTCCAGACTTACACATTCAGCTTCCCATTCCACATTTCCAATTGGACGACTACTAAGCATTTCAGACTTAACATAACCAAAATCAAATTCTTGAAAATGTTAGACTCACGTGAGGAGGAAAAGGCAGGCTGGCCTCAGATGGACACGTCCACACTGACAATGAGTACTCTTCCCCAAGGCAGGATCATCCTCACAAATGGATCCTCCATTCATCTACTGCTCAGCCAAAAGCTCTCCAAGAATGACTACTCTTCTCTCTCTCTCTTTTTCATTCTTGGCTCTTGTTGACTCCCCATCTACACTGTCGGCAAATCGTGTCAACTCTACCCTAAGAACAAGGCCAGAAATGAATTACTTTCCAATAACTACTCCATCGCTACTACCTTTTTCCAAGCCAGTTGCCCCTTTCTGAGACAACGGCAAGGACACCTAACCAGTGTGCTCCCCCGGGTGACCTCTCTGCCCCCTCCCACTCTGTCCCAGCCACACTGCCTCCTTGCTGGTCCTCCAACCTACCAAGCATGCTCCTGCCTGAGAGCCCTCGTGTGGGTGGCTCCTGCTGCCAGAAATGTTCTTCTCCCAGATAGTCATATTCCCCTCCCTCACTTCATTCAGGTGTCTGCTTAATAAGAGGAGCCTTGTCAGAGAGGCTTTCCCCGACCTTCCTATCCAAAATAGCATCCCACCTCCCTCCATTATTCTCTATCCATGAGAGTGTTTTACTTTTCTTTATTGCTGCCAGATATATTATTTATGTATTCACTTCTTTCTTTGTTGTAGATCTCTCCCCACTGAAAATGTAAGCTGCACAAAAACAGGGACTTTGGCTGGCTCTTCTCTTGCTTATCTCCAGCACCTAGAACAGTGCCTGATAATAAAGGCATCGATATTCATCGTTGCTTTTGTTCTTTAAACTAAGAACCATATGGACTTAGGTTAGCTTGAGTGGCAGGTAGCTGGGGGCAGGATGAGAACTGCTGATGGCCAGCCTCTCATGAGACGACAGCCTCTGACTGGGGGCTGGGGGGTAGGGAGCCCAGTGTTGGTGGCTGCACCTTGCCCAGAGGGGACTTTCTATCTCCCTGGGCTGGGAGGAGGGAGCACGTCTTGGTTCAAACACCAAGACTCTTGCTTTTCTCAGAGTCTTAGTAGATTTTCTTGAATAAGCATTTCTTCCTTTGCTCACTTGCAGAGATTTAAGATGCTTTTTTTTAAAAAAGAAACAATTTTCACCAGTTTTGCAGGAGGCAGCTCAGTGGATCCCCTCACACCATCACACCAGAACTGCAAGTTACCTCCTACACTGGTCACCGTGCTTTCATCACATGACCCTGCCTTGCTAGTTTGTTTTTTCTTTACTTTCTTTTCTTTCTTTTCTTTCCTCCTTCCTTCCTTCCTTCCTCCTTCCCTCCCTTTCTTTCTTTCTTTCTTTCTCTTTCTTTCTTTCTTTCTTTCTTTCTTTCTTTCTTACTTACTTACGTACTTATTTAAATTCACATTAGTTAACATACAGTGTAGTATTGCTTTCAGGAGAATTTAGTGATTCATCACTTCCATATAACACCCAGTGCTCATCCCAACAAGGGCTCTCCTTAATGCCCATCACCCATTTAGCCCATCGCCACCACCCACCTCCCCTCCAGCAACCCCCAGTTTGTTCTCTGTATTTAAGAGTCTCTGATGGTTTGCCTCCCACTCTGTTTTTATCTTATTTTTCCTTCCCTTCCCCTGCGTTCATCTGTCGTGTTTCTGAAGTTCCACATATGAGTGAAATCATATATTTGTCTTTCTCTGCCTGACTCGTTAATACTTCAGGCATAGAAAGTTGAGTTTATCACGGTTCTGAGTGTACCATCACGCCCTCATTTGTGCAGGGCCCCCTTATTATGATAGATTTTGAAAAATTTATCTCCTTTGCCTCTAGCTCCTCACTTCCATTCCAGTTCCTGCAGGCAGGCAGCCAGACTATTGTATTTATTAAGCATTTTTTGTCCTTTGTGTCATGTAAAGTGTGTATTGCATTATAGATCACCTTCTTTTCCTTTTTTTTTCTTTCGCTTAGCATTCATTTTAGGATCTAACCATGAATATATCTAGTTTGCTGACACTCAATGCTGCGCAGTACTCTGTGAGGTGCCCCCATCATATCAGCCCAACTCTCCCAGCAACGGGCACAAGACTGCCTTCAAAAAGCATTGTGGCAGACATCTTCACTTGTGCTCTTATAGATCTGCACAAGAATCGGCCTCAGACACAATCCATGGGTGCTGGATGCAGAGTTCACTTGCATGTGATGTGCCAGTGTCCAGACTGCTCTTCAGGATGGCTACACCACTTGACCATGCCCAAAGTCACCCCTTTCCACCAGTGTTGGGCATCATCCTGACTGGGCCAGGCTAACAGGTATATAGCAACACGTCTCTGCCGTTTGAATTTGCATGTCTTTGATCACTAATTAATTTCAGCATCTCCTCCTCTGCTTGTTAATCTTTAGGGTTTTTTTTTCCTCTGTAAATTGCCTATTCATATCTCGGTAGCTGATCTTTTCTTGTATGTAATATGTGTTTGGCACCATGTGAAGGGCTTTAGATTTTTATATCATCTAACTCTCACAACAACCCTGTGGAGCCTGTGCTCCCTTTTGATCCAGATGAAATCTGTGATTTAGAAAGTTTTCATAACTCTCCCCATGTCACATACATTTAACTAGCTGCTGAGCCATGACTCAGGCCCACGTCTCTTTGGCTCTGAATCACAACACTGTGCTCTCCCCAACAGAGGTACCTCATCACAACTGATGCGTGGGCAAGAGAGGTGGAGTTGTTCTTGGGGGGAGGGCTGAATGCATTCATTTTTTTAATAACTATTTATCAAGTACCATGGCAGGTGCTGGGAGTAGAGAAATAAATAAGGCAGAAAAGTTCCTGCTCTCCTAGCTTAGAGTCTAATAGGGAGAAAAATACTAAATAAATATACAATGATTTATGAAATACAATTGTGCTAAGAGTTATTAAGAAGTAGGTGTGGGGGCGCCTGGGTGGCTCAGTCGGTTGAGCGGCTGACTTCAGCTCAGGTCACGATCTCGTGGTCCGTGAGTTCGAGCCCCACGTCGGGCTCTGTGCTGACAGCTCAGAGCCTGGAGCCTGTTTTGGATTCTGTGTCTCCCTCTCTCTGACCCTCCCCTGTTCATGCTCTGTCTCTCTCTGTCTCAAAAATAAACACTAAAAAAAAATTAAAAAAAAAAAAAAGAAGTAGGTGTGGACCTAATAAGCCAAGCTTTTCCAAGAGTGGCACATAAGCTCAAAGGGAGCAAGAGAGAAGGCGGTCTAGCTGGAGTCCATGAAAGCAGACACCCCAAGTCAACAAGACAGCAGCTCAAGCCTGCAGGGACACAGACACACAGGAGATAGAGGCTGGGTGAACTGCTGAAGATACTGTTGCTGATGCAGTGTATTGATACAACCACCTTGGAGAACAATTTGACAACATCTAGTAAAGCGACAATTGATTTTCTACCTACGAACCCTGAAGACACTGTCACACACACATACAAAGATGTCACCATCACAATGCTGGTAATAGTAAAAAATTTGAGAAAAAAAAAACCCCAAATGTTCATCACTAGGGAAATGGATAAATTGTGGCATAGTCACAAATGACAACATGCAATGGTTAAAAGAATGAGCTACATCTACATGTGACGACGTAAAAATATCTGAAATGCCCAAAATAGATACATACAATATGAAAGATTTATAAAGATGTTAAAAACCCAAAGAAATGCTACATTTATTTATTTAAAAAAAAATTTTTAATGTTTATTATTGAGAGACAGAGCATCAGCGGGGGAGGGGCAGAGAGAAGGGGAGACACAGAATCTGAAGCAGGCTCTAGGCTCTGAGCTGTCAGCACAGAGCCTGATGCAGGGCTCGAACTCAGGAACAGCAAGATCATGACCCGACCCAAAGTCAGACACTTAACCAAATGAGCCACCCAGGCGCCCCTACATTTATTTTTTGCAGGTATGGTTTTAAGTAGAAAAAAAGTATAAAACAAGGCCTGGAAGAATATGGGGAACATTCATAACAGACATTTTCTCTGAAAGGGAGGATGAGGAATGGAACGGAGGTGAGAGGGAAAAAAAAAGGGAAACTTTAGTGTTATCTGTATTTTATAAAAAAAAATTTGAAGCAAAAAATGCAAAATGTTAGCATTTGAAAATTCTGGATTGGGTATGCTGAGGTTGGGTTTATTTTCTGAACATTAAAAATTTATTTTCACAAACTACCAAGTTTAGCTCATTAAAAGTGGCATGATATTTAAAATGTTAATAGCCTATGTTGAAGAAATTGCCAGAACACCTTTTCCTGGGGCAATTCTATTGTTACTGATGAAACCTTCAGGGCAAGGCACTGAAATTGTAGGAAGTCATCTTTGGCATTTGTCAGGCTCCTTATGGTTTCTTTCTTTTTTTTTTTTTTTTCAATATATGAAATTTATTGTCAAATTGGTTTCCATACAACACACAGTGCTCATCCCAAAAGATGCCCTCTTCAATACCCATCACCCACCTCACCTCCCTCCCACCCCCCATCAACCCTCAGTTTGTTCTCAGTTTTTAAGAGGCTCTTATGCTTTGGCTCTCTCCCACTCTAACCTCTTTTTTTTTTTTCTTCCCCTCCCCCATGGGTTCCTGTTAAGTTTCTCAGGATCCACATAAGAGTGAAAACATATGGTATCTGTCTTTCTCTCTATAGCTTATTTCACTTAGCATCACGCTCTCCAGTTCCATCCATGTTGTTACAAAGGGCCATATTTCATTCTTTCTCATTGCCACGTAGTACTCCATTGTGTATTTCAAACATGATATTCAGACTGTTTCAAGGACTGTGCTGGAGAAAGTAAAGAAGGAAGAATAAGTCCCTTGGTAAGGCTGAACCACACAGCTTGAGCCCCCTGGAACAGGGTCATCCTCTAAAATCCAGCCTCTGTTACTCCCTCCTCTATGCCCCTCCACCACTGTGAGGCTGTTTTGACAAGCAGGATACAGTCCTCTAGTAGGGATTAGCCCTTGACATGCTGCACTAAAACACAGCAATGGCGGGAACTACCTATGGGTCTTAGGAAATTTAATTGATCGTAGGGCATTCACCATGCGATGGAAATTGGACAACTGAGGCCAGGTTGATTGGACTCAGAAAGGGAAAAAGTAGCAACCATTTTTAAGCATGCATATTCCAGTAGCTTCTTTAGTGTCCTTCCAACACCATGTACTCCCTCCCACCAGACACAGCACATGCTACTCTATCTCATGTGTATGATCACA
Organism: Acinonyx jubatus; assembly: GCF_027475565.1. Classification (NCBI taxonomy): domain Eukaryota; kingdom Metazoa; phylum Chordata; class Mammalia; order Carnivora; family Felidae; genus Acinonyx; species Acinonyx jubatus. The sequence continues at coordinate 100,433,743 of NC_069390.1, read as the reverse complement.
AGAATCTTTGATGTCTCAAGATTTTTCATGCATTCTCAAGACCCCAACTTTTTTAAAGTTTATATAAAATAGGACCTGAGGTTTCTATTGTGGGGATTTGAAAAGTTACAGGCATTTTTTTTTTCAACGTTTATTTATTTTTGGGACAGAGAGAGACAGAGCATGAACGGGGGAGGGGCAGAGAGAGAGGGAGACACAGAATCGGAAGCAGGCTCCAGGCTCTGAGCCATCAGCCCAGAGCCCGACGCGGGGCTCGAACTCCCGGACCGCGAGATCGTGACGTGTGAAGTCGGACGCTTAACCGACTGCGCCACCCAGGTGCCCCGTAGGCATTTTAAATAAATTAGCTGGGAGTAAGAAAAGAAGAAGAAGAAAAGAAAAATCATTATCAAATAGGTGTTCATTCAAGACTATTTCATCTTGAGAAGATAAAGTGTGGTTGGCAGAAAAGTTCAGATGGCGAAAATTTGGCCCAGCAACTCAATTTCTATCCATAAAGCCCTAAGACACTGCCACAGACACTGTGGCAGTTGTCCCTCAATGGCCTCATAAACTGGATTGGGTAGAGATATCGATCTATTTTGATGTTCTGGGACAGTTTATATAGCACAAAGATTATGTGTTTCTTGAAAGTTGAAAGTATCCGCTGGTAACAGTCCGCAGACTGAAAAGCTTTGCTTCTCAGAAAACGATCACTGAAAGAAAACCTTTGCTTCTCAGAGGACGATCCATTGGTCAAGACTCCTTAAAAAATCGGAATGTATAAACATTACTCCGAAATAATAATTATAAAAATCAATCATTTAAATTTTCCTCATGGACTTGAGTTATTTAGCAGTTAGCTTTTAATTATGTGTTTACTTTTGAGGCTTATAGGGTTCTTTCGCATAATGAATTCTTCATTCCTGAATTTACACGTTTGCTCTGTCTTCATCAAATGAGGTACACCCTCAAGTAGTTTTTCCAATGAAGACTATTATTATTATTATTATTATTATTATTATTACAAATGATAGTAAGAGGTAACATTTTTAGAGGTAAGAGATATGCAAGACAGTCTTCTAAATGCTTTATATGGTTGTATCTTTTAAGACTTAAATATAAATTGATGCACTTTCGATGATCACTTCCTGGAAGAGAGAGAGCCCTTGTGATCTGCGTATTCAGACTGCCCCTCATTTCTGGAAATTTTTCTTCAATTCTACCTTGTTTATTGCTTTTGCTATGGTTGATGTTGACTGTACCTTGAAGACACCTGCAGGGCTCTGCTCTCTGTCTTCCACATCTATACCATTCTCTTTAAGCTCTCCCTGCAGCAGTTTTTTTTTTTTAATTATAAGCACCACAAAGTCAGATTTTCCACAAAGTCAGATCTGCTCTTCATTGCTTCCAATGGGATTTCAACTCTTCCAATGCAATTCTAGAATCCTTGGAATCCTTCCTTAACTCAGCCTGTTTTCTTTCTTGGCACATAGCCTTATTTAATCCTCTCCCCCAAACATGTTCTTTCCCAGCAGCTTTCTGGTCCAACTGTAAAGGGACCATGCCTTCACATCCCAACAAAAATAGCATGTAGCTTGTATCACTTGGGATGTTTTGGGTTGCAAATAATATAAATATCAACTTACACTGCAACAAAGCAGTTCAGGAATGTTTTGAACAGAGCTCAGGTCCTGGTCCCAGTGGTTTCCTTGTTTGCCCTCTTCCACACACCAATTTTTCCATCAGGCTGGCTTTCTGAGATTTTTTTCATGAGGCTGCCAGGAGCAACCAGAACTCCACACTTCATCCCATGCATCCACACAGAGAAAGAGCAGCACCTCCTACAATTATTGAAGAAAAAAAATCCTAACATTCACTCTGATTGACCACCTTTCAACCAATCACTGTGATCAGGAAATGCAAGCACTGACTGGCTTAGGTCTCTTGAAACAGTCACTGTGATATGGAAACAGAATCACTGTACCTCTAGAGGTGAAGATGAAGTCAGTGTGGGGAAGGGATTGGTAGCCTAAAAAAAATTCTGAGTATGGTTAGGAAGGGAAAGGAGACAATCACTTTAAGTTTGTTGACATTTGGTCTAGGTTTTAGGGGGTTTTGTTTGTCTGTCTTGTATATACCTAGGTATTCTCATGGAGAATCACACGTGATTTTTCTCTTTTCCTCACCTCCCCTATTCCATCCATTAGTAAGACCTATCAGCAATGACTGCAAAACATTTCCTGAACCTGACCAATTCCAAGCATGGCTTCTGTCTAATCCCAGACACTGTCACCTCTCACCAAGATCATGACAATAGCCACACTGATACTCCATTCTTCACCAGGCAGCCAGAGTACTCTTTTAAAACAGTATCTGAAATACTCACTGCAAAGAGAATAAAATTTGAAATCTTAACGATAGTGTCCAAAACCCTACATAAAATGGACAGCTTTTTACAATATTCTAGTCACGATGGCCTTCTTTTGGTGCCACCGTGATTTCTACCTCAGGACGTTTGCACTAGCTACCCCCTGTGTTTCATGGGTTCTTCCAACAGAAAGTTAGACTTTTCCTGACCATTCCATATAAAATCGTACCCACCTACTTACCCCATCACTCTATGCTCGTCCTGTTTTTTTCATTGGTGTCTCTTGATAATTGAAATTATCTTACTAATTTGTGTGAGTGTTTATTTCCCCACCATAGAAAAACCTTTGTTAGGGCAGGACTCTTTTGTGTCTTGTTCACCACCATATTCCCAGCACATACAGTATCACCTGGCACTTAGCACTCAAAAGACATCTGTAGAGTGAGTGAAAAAATGCCTGGGGCGCCTAGGTGGCTCAGTCACTTAAATGTCCAACTCTTGATTTCAGCTCAGGTCATGATCTCATGGTTTGTGGGGTCAAGCCCCACATCAGGCTCTGTGCTGACAGCATAGGGCCTGCTTGACATTCTCTTTCTCTCTCTCCCTCAAATAAATGAACTTTAAAAAACCATGCCTGAACTACTAGGTATTTATCCAAGGGATGTAGGTGTACTGTTTCAAAGGGGCACGTGTACCTCAATGTTTGTAGCAGTGCTATCGACAATAGCCATCACATCCCTCTTCAAGAGACAGAACCCTAATACGAAATGATCAACATTTGTCCACAAACAAGAGACAAAGGGGCTAGACAGGAACTCTGATTTCTAGAGCTCATTTTCCAACAATACATAAAATACGTAAAAGTAATTGATACGAGGCTCCCTAGGGGAAAAAAAAATCAGTTACAAACAATTCATATAACAAGCCCTGGAAGGCTCATATATCTTCCTAGATTTATTAAATTTCATTTCAAAAGTTGGTTATAAATCAGCCCAAAAAACCCTTTTCAAACCGTCTCCAGTATCCTCCATTGCTGTTATTTAGCACCTTAACTACCATTTTCACAAAAGACATAACACTTCCCATGGCCTTCGACAGCCAATAACCCCAACTGATTTAGACTCTCCATTTTGGCAATGGGCTTGAATGAGCCCCAAGAGGCTAAGACCCAAAAGGCTGAGGGATGATTGGTGCGTCTGGGAGGGTTGTCGAAAAAAGGAAGAGAGAGAGAGAGAGAGCAGTAACCACTGCCGATGTGTGCAGGCGAGTCGTCCTGGATGCCCCCTAGACGTGCCACAAGTCCTGCCTTCAAGTCCAGGAACTTAGCCTCTGGGCATCTCTGAACGCCAATCCCTGCTTGGCTACTTCTTACAAGCGTGTTTTGGTTACCAAACTCTGTGGTGCCTTTGTGCTATCATCTGAAATGGGTTGCATCACCTAAATCACTGTGTTGTTGGGAGCATTAAATGAGATCATGCATGTAAAGCACTTAGCTAAGTGCCTGGCACATGTAAGCCCTCAATAAATACAATTTCTCAGGGGCTTCCTGTCAACTGCACATCTGCTGTCTCTTGGGATAGTCAGCCTACTATGCCCCTGGATGAATTTATAGTAAAGCCTCATTAATTTGGACCTTACTCACTTAGAATTTATGACAATTCGTCAGTGGCCTAAGCTGAAATTTGCTTTTATAAGTGCTATAAAAAAAAAAAAAAAGAAACAGAGGGGTTCAAACAAATTTATGAGGAGACTATTTAAGTTAATGAGCCATTCACTGTTACTTGAGAAGTAGTCATTTACATACAAATAATTGATGTGCTAATTACAAATGATTCTTATCTACATAGGAAAGGAGGCCCCTGATTTGAAGTATGGTACAAATGATTGAAAATATAAAAGTCGTTTTAAAATTTATTAGATGCTAGGGTGCCTGGGTGGCACAGTTGGTTGAGCCATGACTTCGGCTCAGGTCATGAGTTCATGAGTTCGGCTCAGGTCAACGGTTCATGAGTTTGAGCCCTGTGTCAGGCTCTGTGTTGACAGCTTGCAGCTCGGAGCCTGGACCCTGCCTCAGATTCCGTCTCTGTCTCTCTGCCCATCCCCCACACACGCTCTGTCTGTCTCTCTGTCTCTCAAATACAAATAAACATTCAAGAAATTAAAAAAATGAATTCATTAGATGCTTTTGAGAAATTATTAGTATTTTAAGGTAAGTAATTACCAATGCATTGTCACTTTTGAATATAACTACCTTGCATCATCAAGTATTGGTCATAGTGGAGGGTTTTAGCTTAGCTCTGTTCAAGGTATATACAGAGTAAGGGAGAAAGGAAAGAACATTCTTCCTGCCCTGCTCCCTCCCATTGCTGGCATCACTTTGTCTCTGCCATTAGAGGAACTCTGGTCTTCACAGTTATAACTTTCTCAGTAAATAATGACCATTTCTCCACTGTTTGAGCCTCTATTACACATTTTATTTTTATTTTGATAAAAACTGACATTTTGTGGCAACTCTAGCCTTTTTTAAGAAAACAATTTGTAGTTTGTCCTCTGAGCTATAGCTGTCATGATTAGAGCAGGTAATGAATGTATGTAAACACTGCTCTTTGAAAAGCACTGATCTAGAATGAGAAGCAGGAATAAGGAAAAGATAAAGAAGCATCCATTGAAAGGAAACTTTCTTCTGCTTGGAGACAATACAATCCTGTGGCTTCTACCAGCTGATAATGAAAGGCAGAACAAATTCTAATTTCCTCTGACTTTTAATAGAGAGCTCAAGAGACCAAGGAGGGAACGAGACTGAGGGAAAACAAACCACATTTCAACAATATTTTTAAACACAGAAAATCTTTGGTCATGGAATTCTACCTCTGGCTCAGATGCAGTAACAATGATTGGATTTTCCTTCCCACCTGAAACACATTTTAAAAACAACCAAACCGGGGCACCTGGGTGGCTCTGTTGGTTTCGCGTCTGACTCCTGATTTTGGCTCACGTCATGATCTCATGGTTCGTGGGCTGGAGCCCCGTGTCTGACTCTGTGCTGACAGTGGGGAGCCTGCTTCAGATTCTCTCTCCCCCTCTCTCTGCCCCTCCCCCACTCACGATCTCCCTCCCTCTCTCAAAATAAATAAAAAATAAACATGAAAAAAATATAAGAAACAACAGTTCTCAAGAGAGCAGACAGCAGACAAGGAAAGACAGAGATCTCTGAGAGATGAAAAACAACCAGGCAAGCGCAGGATTTGGGGAAAATCAGCTTCCTGCCTGAAGAGAGATGTTAAGACTGCAGCATGGGGAGGGGGACCCAGGGAAGCCTTGGGCCTCCTGAGCTGAGGAGACAGAGGTTAGAGTCTGGGGAGGCCAAGGCAGCTAGCATTCAAAGGCAGAGTACCAGGGAGCAGAGAGAGCCCTCCCGAGACTGGCAGTAGGTCCACTTCCCACCTTCAGCCCAGCACTGACCAGAACATGCATGTGAAGAAACTACCCGAGGCCCCAGTCACCAACCTGTAGGAGTTGCCAGGCTGGTGAGGAGTTTGAGGAGTGGTGAGGACAAAGTGACTACATCTCACTTGAAAGGCTGTTTAAAAAGGTAATCTATAAATGTTATCAGAACAGTGAGGCAGAATCACAGTCTAGAAGCTCTGGGTTGTGGCTGGGAGAGAGGAAATGTGAGGTTCAAGAGGATGATCACTATGGTCAGACCAAGGGGCAGATCAACGGACAATGTATGGTTGGCATCCTTTCCTTGGGGTCCCTAGTGCTCTGTTTGCTGTGCTCTTTTTTAGGTTCCTGAATGGCTACTTCACTGGCTACTTTGGGCTAAATACCCAGAAACTTCTAACTCTTAAAATAGTCCTCCCTCTATCTTACACAGACCAGTACTCTCTGTGTAGTAGAGAATTACTGCTTCATCTTCCTGTACTCCTCTCTTCTTTCTTCCAGTCAACTGCATCTGCCTCCTTCTACAACCTCGGGCCTGGGACCTGAATGGGGGAGTCCATCTTCTCACAGGAGCCCACAGAGAGTGGCCTCGGGGTCTAGCTCCTGATGAGAGCTACTCCTCAGGAGGTGGACACATGGTCTAAGCCAGCCAGCCAGCCAGAGAGCTCTTCCTTGGAATTCCCCTCCCAACCCCCACCTCCCCACCCCCACATAAAAGGTGGGAGAACTTCCTTCCTCCAGGGTGGCACACCTTGAATGAGGAGAGGCTAGAAACTGCTGGCTGCCCTGTCCTCAAGAAAAATGTTCTTTGTGATCGGAAAGAATGAAGATGACACAGAAAAAAGTAGAAATGATAAGTGGAGTGAGAAACCCCTTTAAGGGTTCAAGTCTCTAGATTCAGGCATTCCTGATACCTTCATTTGGTGAGACAATAAATCCCCTTTTGGCCTCAACTAATTCAAGCTGGCTTCTCTTATCCGCATCAAAAGAAGATCTAAGGAACACATTATAATTTCTTGTATCTGATCTCTGAGTAAGAGAGAATATATTTACTTCTTGCTCCTCATAGCACTTCTTTACTTCTTTAGGTATTTGAAGACACTCTATTGGGTCCTTCCTAAGCTACATCCATTCTCTTCCGGAAGGAACTCCAGTTCTTTCAACTATTCCTAATGGTTATGGTTTCTAGGCCCCTCTTTATGACGGGCACTCAAATTAGGGGGTTTTCTAGTTGTCTGTGATCATCCTGAAATGTGTAGACCCAATAAGCAAATTGCTCCCAACATGCTCTTATCAATGACTAGGCCACACTCTGGACACAAATTCTCATATTAATACAACCCAAGACAAGGTCAATATTTTAGGCAACTCCATTATTTTTGGCTGAATTTGTGATTGTGATTATTCTTAATCCCAGTTTTCATATGAATTACTGCAAAGCCAGGTGTCCCCAACCCTGCGGTTGTACAATTAACTTTTTTGGATTATAGCCTTTATGATTTTTTCTGATCAGTTTCATCTCACTTTGTTAACCTCATGGCCATCCTGTTAAGATAATTTAAAAAATGATTCTTTCATCTGTAATATTAGTTATCAGTTCTAAATATAGGAGAATCAACCTTTCTTGTTTAGGATCATAGATAGGACTTCTGGGGTATCATAAACATACTTTCTCTGCTTAGCCATATGACCCCTTAAAAGGTAAACCTCCCTGCCCGATGGGCAGGAGTGACTGGTGCCTTCTCACCATTCCAGTTGATGAAAACCAGAGCTGCCTGATCTTCTATTTAATCCCATCCACTATCTATTAAAATTCACTAAAGCTTGCTAAGCCTCATTTCCTTGAAAGCCTATCAGGTTTCAGTTTCATCAAAGTCAAGTGTATTTAATTAACACAATCCAATTCATTCTGCAAGTGGTCAAGTTCTCTGAAAGGTACTCAATAGAACTACTGGTGTTTTTATAGGAATTAAATGTATGATACAATAGACAAAAATAAGTGTGCTTTTTACATGCCATTACTACCACCTCTTTTGCATACAATTGAATAAATTATCTTTTGTTATGAAACATTAATCCTCTTTGCTAAGTGGAATAATTCTCATTTCAGACTCAGCCTGCTAAGGAGTGCCTTGGGAGGCAAACTTTAGCAATTCTGTCCTGGCATAATGAGGAGGGGATGCAGTCCTCTGGAGAAGACTGCCCATTTTGTGTTGTCAAGATTTTGCCCTTCTGATCCATACTGGGGCATGTAAGTCCCTCACCAGTTTCCCTCCCTGATACTCTGAGTTCTGAGAAGAGCTCAGACATGCAGGCATAAGACTGCATGCAGGAAGCTCAGGCAGTTCCAGTCAAATTAACACAGCAGGACGTGGTCAGCAGAAATTGTGTAAGAAATTGGTGTAACTATCAGTCCCCATGCTTCAAAGGACTCCTCCATAATGATGAGTTAAATGGCAACTCTGAAAAGATATGTCCGTGTCTGATTCCCTGGAACCTGCGAATATTACCTGATACAATAAAAGATGGATTGTTACCTTATTTGGTGAAAGGGCGTTGCCAGATATAGTTAAGCTAAGGACCCTTAGATGAGGGAATCACCCAGGATTATCTGAGTGGGTCCTAAGTCCAGGGACATGCGTCCTTAGAGAGAAAAAGCATACAGCAGAGACAGAAGACGACACAGGTGATGTGAAGATGAAGGCAGGGAACGGAGTGACACGGCCACAAGGCAAGGAACGTGACGGCCATCAGAAATGGGAAGAGGCAAGGAAGGATTCCCCCTGGGGCCCCCAGCACCCCATGAGGGCCACCTCATTTCTGACTCGTGGCCTCCAGAACTATGTGAGAATAATTTCTCTTGTTTTAAACCACCAAGTGTGTGGTACTCTGTGACCGAAACTCCAGGAAACTAATGACACTCTCCATAGGCAGCTGAGTATTATCCAGGAAGAAAGGCAAAGGGGAGAATGGTGGTGCCTCCAACAGCTTCCCCCAAAAGTGTTCATTTCATAATCAGCCTAAAGGTGTCCTCCCTGTTGCCATCATGGTCAAGGTGTTTGACTGCCCTTCACCCCTTTATTGAGCCCTCAAAGGCTGCCCACTGCCATTCTGTGACTTCTCCCTGCTCAGGGCTGTATGCTGTTGATACTTATGTTAGCCTGATTTTACATGGATACAGATTTAGGGAAGGAATGGAAGGAACAGAAGCAGCATCAAACAAAGCCTGGGCCAGCCAAGTCACCAGCTGCCCAGAACTCCAGGCAATAAAGATCCTTAAAACATAAGATGAATTAACTGGAAACACAGGGCCATTTCACTCAGGTTTTTCATACTAACCTCCCAACATACATGCGAAAATATACATTTGTTCTTCTCTTGCTGAAATTGACAAACTCATCCAGAAGAAATAAATAAAATTTTGTTTTCACACATTTCTGTTGAGGTTTGGGGTTTTTGTGTGTGCGTGTTTGTTTCAATGCATACAAGCAAATACAGACTGAACCAATCCTTCTTGCTTGCTCGATTGCTAGCTTTTCATTTCAGCCACACGTTTTTTGAATTTCAAAAGTTCTTTCCTATTTTCTTAACATTCTTTTCTGCTAGCACCCAATTCTTTGTTCTTTAGAGGTCACAGTCTCTTGACTTTCTCTGAGAGACACTAATAAGGTATGAAGTTTTCTTTTCATTTTTACATACTTTTCTTTTTGAATAGTCTTTGTTTTCTCCAAGATCTTTAATTTTGACTTATTTTTGGTTGGTCTTTCTTGAGATTTTTCTCAAGGGTTTATAATAATTAATGGGGTAGATTATATTTTCCAAAGATGGCTGCAATAATATCTTAGACCCCTCATGCTTTTCTACAATGTAATACACTCCCCATCAACAGGTGAAATCTAGACCTTCATCTTCTTGAATCTAGGAAGCCCCAATTACTTTGACCGATGGAATAAGGCCGAATTGTGCTGTTTCAGTTCTGGGTGTATCCTGAACAGGCTCAGCATCATCTACTTTCACTCTTAGAAACTAGCCTTCATGTAATAAGTGTAATGATTACCTTGGGACTACCATGCCATGAGAAGACCAAACCGTAGGAAGAGAGCAAGGCCAAGGAGAAACAGAGTACCAAGCATGTGAGTAAGAAGCCATCTTGGGTGCCCAGTTCAATGGAGGAGCTTCAGATGACTCCAGCCCCCACTGCTATCTAACTAAAATTACACAAGAGACTCCAAGTGAAAACAACCTAGGTGAGCTTAGGTAAGCCAGAGAACCACAAGAGATAATAATATATTTTTGTTTAAAGGCACTGGATTTTGAAGTGGCTTGTCAGGTGAAAATAGATACCAGAACACTTGGTTTTCAATTCATATTTAAAATGTGGCAATAGGAAGACTGATTATAGGCATCTGGGCTAGGCAATATTGGGCTGGTGGCCTTCATCCTAAAAATAGTGACTGAACCTTTCTCATTACCAAGTAGTATTCCGCTGGACATACAAACCACATCTTCTTTAGCCATTTGCAACAACATGGATGGAACTGGAGAGTATTATGTTCAGTGAAATAAGTCAGAGAAAGACTTGTTGGGTTGAACACTGGATGTTGTAAGTGATGAATTATGGGAATCTACCCCCAAAACCAAGAGTACACTGTATATACACTGGATGTTAACTAACTTGACAACAAATTAGATAGATAGATAGATAGATAGATAGATAGATAGATAGATAGATAGATAAAACAGTGATTGAACCTTATCTTTAAGACCTTAAATAATACCTGTGCATGGCTTTGCTCTAGATCACCAACACCTATACTAGTTGCTCTAGTTCTTTCCAGACAGTTCTTCAGAAAGAACACTGTGATTTTTTTCTTAGCCTGAGATGAAGTACCTGCTGAGGCCTCTCTCTGTGCAGGCGAAGGCAGGGCGATGATGAGGTAAGGTACATAAGCTACTCCATGTATACACCATAACTCTGCTTCCAGCTCTAATTTCTGCAGCTTGCCTTGTCTCAGTCCTCAGGGCATGCAATGGCAGACAAACTCCCTCCCATCCGCTTGGGTGGCTTTTCTCAGCTTAATCTTCTCCCCTCTACTGTTTCTTAGTCATGACTTTTTCTTCGGCTTTCCGTCTCCGAGAACTTTATGGAGATCTTTCTCTAGTTCATGGAAAACCTCCAATTCTGTTTTATTTTTGTGTGTGTTGTGGGGGGTGGAGAGGTTAATTTATTGTTTTATTCCTTTAAAATCATTTAAAATTTGATTTTAGACCATTTTTAATTTGGATAAAAATAGATGTGTTCACTCTACATTCTGGAATCTATGTTTTATCTAAATTTAAAATACTTTAATATGTCTCCTAAAAAGTTTCTTGGCTTGAAGACTTGAAAACAATTTGTTTTAAACTGGAAACCAAAAAATACAGAAAATCTAGATTCCATTTCCGGTTTGGATGGAGAATCTTACAGAACCGTCATTCTCATCCTAATAACCAATGCAGTCTAGATAACATACCAAATCAGAGATTAAAGACATTGATCAGAGATAGGAGAACACAGAGAAACCCAAATGAAATAAACTCCAGAAAATTAAATTGGGAGTCCCTTCTGGGGAAGAAAAGATCTGTCTTTCTCACCCCTAGTGAGTCTGTAGGAGGAGAAGAAATCCACTATAACACAATAAGGAGAATTTTGAAGGGAAGTCAAAAGAACTTGTTATGACCATGTGTGAACTGGCACAATAGATTGGAATCCTGAAGATCCACAGAGCAAGCACCATCCCTCCAATGCCCACGGATCCTCACAAAGCGTTTAGGATAGTACGCCAAAAGGAAGGGGCAAAGGAGAACTGAGAGAGCCCCCCTATGACACAGGAAGGACCACCACCAACACAGAGTAAGACCACCTCCCTCCTCATGAGGGAGGAATACAATAGGGATCCAAGAAAAACCCAACAAAAGCATCTCAAGCTCTCAGGCTGAAGGCAAGGAGAAGAGCTGAAACAACCAGGATCTCCAGGAACTCCAGACTTTAATCTGAGGGAGATTGGGATGGAGAAGAAAAGCCACAAGAAGACCTCGAGGCTTTTAACTACTGCCGAAAGACTGGGCAACAGGTAGAAAATCTGAAAAGAAATCGCTGTATTTATCCCAGGTGTTCACAGAGGGTAGGAAAGCTACCCTAAGGAGATCTAGGGGTGCAGCAACAGGACTGAGAAAGACATTCCTGGACTCAGAAAGAAGGGAGCTAGACTCAGGAGCAAAGAGAACTCAGAAGACAGATGGGTTGTAAATCAAGGAGAGATCTTGCATAGTTCAGAAAGCTTATATTAGTTCCCAGAGCTCTGGCAAAACTGAAGGAAATGTCCTGATTTTATCCTTAAAGTATTGAAGTTGGTGATACATTGAATGAAACTAAAACAACAACAAAAACCAGACCAGTTCAACTATAGATCTAGTGGTAAAGTGTAAGAAGGGGTGTGCCCCTCTCTGAGGACAAATATTACTTCTGTCAGTGCCTAGTCTCCTTTTATACAAAATGTCCAGAAAAAAAATTTTAACTCACAAAAATAAAAAAAGAAAGAAAGAAAGAAAATGACACCCATGGGTCAAGACAGTAAATAGTAGTCATAGAAGCAGATGACCCAGAGGACAAGAGGTCTTTAAAATAACTCTGATAGGGGGACCTGGGTGGCTTGGGCAGTGGGCGTCGAACTTTGGCTCAGATCATGATCTCAGGGTTCATGAGTTCAAGCCCCACATCAGGCTCTGTGCTGACATCTCAGAGCCTGGAGCCTGCTTCCAATTCTGTGTCTCCCTCTCTCTCTGCCCCTCCCCCACTCTCACACACACACACACACACACACACACACTCTCTCTCTCTCTCTCTCTCTCTCTCTCTCTCTCTCAAAAATACACATTAAATTGTTTCAAATAAATAAAATAACTCTGATAAAAATGCTAACAAATCTAGCTTTAAGATAGATAAGATGAAGAGATTCAAGATTTCAGAAGCATGAAAACAAGAAGATAGAATGAAATAAAAATATAAAAATAAATTCATGAGATAAGCTTAACAGCAGAATGAATACAAGCAAGGATTGGTGAATTAGAACAAGTAAAAAGAAACTATGCAAACTGAAATATAAATATCAGAAAAATAAGAAAGAAAAATAGTTAAGGGTTCCAGAAAGAGAGCACTCACGATCAGTAGAACAATGTCAACAGTCAAACTTATGTAAATGGACCATCAGAAGGACAGGAAGGAGAAATAGAGAAGAAATATTTGAGGAAATAATATCTAAGAACATGTACCTGGGAAAATCAACCTAGAGCAATAAATTCTGAGACACATGCTATTAATAGTACTAGAAAAACTATGCTGAGCCCCCAAGAAACAAGGAATATTGTACTCCTAAGCCATGTGGGAAACCTATGCAAGGACAACCTTCATCCAACACACAGAAGACTGGAGAATCTTAGGAAAAGGATGGTGAACATTGAACATATTTAGGCAGAGAACTAAAGCTAAAACAAGAGTGAAGACAAGAGTGCAAGACTAGTATGCGAACGTCAGAAGTTCTGAAAGAGTAGAAATAAAACATCTCAAATGAATGAGAAGACTAAGGGGAAAATGGGGGAAACAGAATAAATTCACTGACTGACACATAGTAAGTAGGAGGCAGAGGATATCACTTGAGTCTTAGAACTCAATAGAAGTCGCCCCTGTAAGGAAAAAGAGGACTACAGGCATTAAAATTTATTAGTATAAAGGTACATTCTGGCACAAATAAAACACAATTTCTTAAATGCCAAAAGAATTTTTTTAAAGAACAAAGAAAAAATATCATAAAGGAAAACATCAAATCAACAAAGATAGGCAATCCACAGTTTTTTAATGGGCAAAAGATTTAACAGACACTTTGTGAAAGAAGATATCCAAATGACCAGCATGCATATGAAGAGATGCTCAACAGCAATTAGCCACCTATTTAAATGCTTCAGAATGAGCACATTTTAAAAACTGACAGAACAAAATGTTGGAGGGACTAGGGAATAAGTGCAAGTTGTGCACACTGAAGGTGGTGCACAAATTGTACAACTACTTTGAAAGACTATGTGAGCACTGTCTAATTTTGAATATTTGCACAGATTATGACCTAGCAATTGGGCTCCTGATATGTATGTCCCCAACAGAAATGTATGCATATGTGCACACACAGACATGAACAAGCATATTCATAGCAGCTTTACTTACAAATGACCAACACTGGAAGCAACACAAACATCTATCAGCTGTAGAATACCTAAGTAAAGGGCAGTATATTCATAAAAAGGAATATATTACAGTCACAGTGCATAGCTAATGCATCTCTGGGACATAAATTTTGAGCAAAAAGGCCAGACAGAAAAGAGTACATACTATATCATTCCATCTATAGGAAGTTCAAAAGTAAATTTTGCATGAACCAAATGTAAAAGAAAAATCAATAAAAAAATTATAAACTAGTAAAAACAGTTGCAAAATAGATCATGCATAAAGGACTAATCTCCCTAATATATAAAATATTTGATTTTGAGGAAAATACCAAAACTCTATTTTTTAACAAGTGGGAGATGGGGCAAGTCATGAGCAGACCATCCACAAGAAAAGATATATAAATGTCCTTTAAACATGACAAAATGCTCACTCATACTAAGAGAAACATAAAATAAAACTACATCAAGATACCATTCCTTACCATCAGATTGCCAAGAATTCAAAATCTTGACAACATTCTGTTAGCAAGGCTGTCGGGAAACCAATAATTTCACACATTGCACATGGAAGCACAAAATAGTATCACCCGGTGGAGGGAGGTCTGGTAATATCAAACAAAACTGCATATATCTTAACCCTTTGATTCTGTAATAACCACTTCTAGGATTTTATCCTGAAGATATACTATGTGAGGTGGTGGACATTAGCTAAACTTACTGTGGTAATCATTTTGCAATATATGCATATATCAAATCATTATGCTGTACACCATGAACTAATATAACGTTATATATCAGTTAGATCTCAATAAAACTGGGGGGAAAAAGATACCACTCCAGAATGTATATAAACTTCTGGTTTCTAGCCCAACTTGTAAAAAGCTTGGAAGGCATCACTTTTCATCTCTACAACAAGAAAAAACAGCCAAGCGATGGTGGGGGGAAGAGGGGAAAATGGGTGATGGGCATTGAGGAAGGCATTTGTTGGGATGAGCACTGGGTGTGGTATGTAAGCAATGAATCCCGGGAATCTACCCCCAAAACCAAGAGTACACTGCATACACTGTATATTATTCAAGTTGAGCATAAATTATATTAAAAAAACAAAACAAAAAAACGCTGGGGCGCCTGGGTGGCTCAGTTGGTTAAGCATCCGACTTCAGGTCAGGTCATGATCTCACAGTCCATGAGTTCGAGACCAGCGTCAGGCTCTGGGCTGACAGCTCAGAGCCTGGAGCCTGCTTCAGATTCTGTGTCTTCCTCTCTTTCTGCCCCTCCCCTGCTTATTTATGCTCTGTCTCTGTCTCAAAAATAAATAAAAACATTTAAAAAAAAAGCTGAGCAAACTGGAAATCAACAACTGTTCTTAGGTTCATCAGAGAATTGGAGTCAAAGGAGAAACCACTGCCCTGAGAAGTGGACAGGAAAATACAGAGAACCACAGCCTACTGGGAGCAGAAACCAGCACTAGAGCCACCAACTGGTAGGAAATCAGTAGAAAAATGGAGGTAGTTGACTAATTAATTGGTAGGGACTGAATGTTGAGAGCCAAGAAAAATATCTTGGGGACCATGCATAAGGGGACCTACACTTTCATGAGCTTTATTTACCTCCAGGAGTCTCACAAGTTCTGAGGGCAAAGTTCTAAGAAAAATCTCCCCATATTTCCAGAAGGGGAAGGGGAAATTAACCATTTTGAAATATACCCAGAGCTTTCTCTTTTCTTTAACAAAGGCCTGCCCTCAAGGAAAAGTCTTTTGCCACCGCCTAAGGGACCTGGAAGAGGGGAAATACACAACTCCAGGCTCCTCTTGCCTTCTGGTCTCACCTAAAGGGAAGCAAATAAGCAGAGAAGCACTTGTGAAGCTCACAGCCTTGGGCATAGCTTCAGTAAAGACTGAGACCTGATCTAGGACGAGAGAACACCTCCTGACCCCCACCTCACCACCACATTAAGAGGGCTCATGTAGGATATCAGGGAAATATAATGGAAAGAACTGCAAGTTCTACACCTCATTTAAAAGGAAGTTTCAGGGCGCCTGGGTGGCTCAGTCAGTTAAGTGTCCGACTTCAGCTCAGGTCATGATCTCACGGTCCGTGAGTTTGAGCCCCACGCTGGGCTCTGTGCTGACAGCTCAGAGCCTGGAGCCTGCTTCAGATTCTGCGTCTCCCTCTCTCTCTGCGCCTCCCCCGCTCATGCTGTCTCTCTCTTCCTGTCAAAAATAAATAAACATTAAAAAAATTTAAAAAATAAAAATAAAAGGAAGTTTCTAAGGGGCGCCTGGGTGGCTCAGTCTGTTGAGCAGCCAGCCAACTCCGGCTCAGGTCATGATCTCGTGGTTCATCGGTTCAAGCCCCGAGTCAGGCTCTGTGCTGACAGCTCGGAGCCTGGAGCCTGCTTTCAAGTCTGTGTCTCCCTCTCTTTCTGCCCCTCCCTGCTTGTGCTCTGTCTCTAAGATAAATAAACATTAAAAAAAAATTTTTTAAGAACTTTCTAAGGAAACTGAAAGATAGCAGAAGAGACTTAAGTAAGGAAATTTGAGCCTGTGACACGTATATAAATAGTTATAGTGAACAGCAAACAAAGCCTAACTCCTAGCCAGATAAACATAAAACCTCACATTAATGGTCTATCTTAGTTACTTTCCCTTGATATAGCATGTCCAGTGTTCAACAAAAATGACAAATCATGCTAAAAGGCAAAACACACAATCTCAAGAGACAGAGCAAGCATCAGAACCAGACTCAGATATGGCAGAGATTTTGGAATTATCAAACCAGGAATCTGAAATAACTGTGATTAATATGCTAAGAGCTCTAAAGGAAAAGGGGAAGCAATGTAAAAACAAATTAGCAGTGTAAGAGAGATGGAAAGGATAAGAAAGAACCAAAAGAAAATGCCTGGGGTTGGGGGAGTGCCTGGGTGGCTCAGTCAGCTGAGCATCTGACTCTTGGTTTCAGCTCAAGTCATGATCTCATGGTTCCTGGGATCAAGCTCTGCCTCAGACTCCACACTGACAGCACAGAACCTGCTTGGGATTCTCTCTCCCTCTCTCTGCCCCTATCCTGCTTGCTGTCTGTCTGTCTGTCTCTCTCTCTCAAAATAAATAAATAAATAAACTTTAAAAAAAAAGAAAGAAAGAAAGTGCTAGGAACCAAAAACACAGTAACAGAAATGAAGAATATCTTTGATAGGCTCATCAGTAGACTAGACATGGCTGAGAGAAAGAATCAGGGAATTTGAATACATCTCACTAGAAACTTCCTGAACTAAAAGACAAAGAATTAAAAAATAAGTAAATAAAACAACAGAATATCCAAGAACTGTGGGACAATTATGAAAGATAGAATATATACAAGATGAGAATACCAAAGGAAAAGAGAGAGAGAGAGAGAGAGAGAGAGAAAAGAACGGAAGATACACCCCATAAATACCAAGAAACACATGCCCACACTCATTAAAGCACTATTTGTTGTAGCAAAATATCGCAAGGGACCTAAATGCTTATCCATAAAAGACTGGATAAACAAGCAATGATTTATCCTCTGACAGTGTCACAGTACATAGCAATAAGAAAGAATGGGGAAAGGTCTCTATGAACCGATATGGAGTGATTTCCAGGATAAACTGTTAAATTTTTATTTTTTTAAATAATTGACTTTTTAAAAAAAGTACAAAAGTAATATATATTAGTTATGTACTGTATATATTATTTATAGATATATTATGCACAGATACAGATATATTAGAATACTATTTTTTGTAAAAAAAAAAAAAGAAGAAGAAGAAGAAGAAGAGGAAGAGGAGGAAGAGGAGGAAGAGGAGGAGGGGGAGGAAGAGCATACTTTGGCAAAAAGAAACTCAGAAAAGATAAATTAGAAATAAATAAAAATTGTTATCTTAGTGGGTGAGAATGCAGAGGTTAATATGGGCATGAGAGGGAAATTTCTACAAATAGAACCTTTATATGGCTGTGACTATTGAGCCATGTAACCCTTTTGCATATTCAAAAGTAAAATTTACATCAATAAAGGATGAAAAAGCAAATCCTCAAAGAGAATGCAGAGATAAATAAACCCAACAAAATACTGGACGAAACCTAAATGCCTACCCATTAACAGTTTGGATAAACAAACTATTGTACTTATATAGCAGTAACATGACCATGCAAAGAAAAAGAATTTTTGAAAAAGCTCTCAAACACAGCATTCTGGTTGTATACACGTCATGGCCTATATTCTAAGATTTTCTTGTAAAAGCAACATATCTTGAACTTTATTCCAGAAGTTTGTTGCTAGAGGTGTTGTTGGTAGAGTAATTATGAAGCTCCTTATTACGTACAGTACGTATGTAAATGAATACATATGATGAGATTTGGGGGAACAGGGCTCTCACTGGGTAGAAAGGACAATCAGTGTGCCATGAGCAAAGGTGGGTGGTGCTGGATTTCAATGGAGTTATCAATATAAACTCACAATTTTGTGAGGTTTCCTAGCTCTGTCCACTGAAAGGACAAATGACGTCCAGCATATGTAATCTCACGCATATGTATCTCCATGCCTATCTTCATGTCATTCCCACCCACTTCCCATAGGTAACAATTTGATCTGTTTCTGATTTGTCCTTATAGAGTTTCTTTCTGCCAAATAAGCAGACACAAACACACACTAAATATTCTTACTTATGTTTTCATACACAAAATGGTGGGGGAGGGGGGGGAGCATATAATGAAACTTAATGCCCAGTATTTGATGTCTAAACACAAGTCCTCACTAAAAGAAACCGGGACTCCTTAAAGAAATGACTGATTCTAGATAGGAGGCACAAAAACTACAAAGTAAGCTTAGAACGTTTCTGTGCTAGGAAGCAAGGGAGACTCAAAGACTAAGGAGGATACCTCCGAAGGACATAGGAACTAGCTTGAAAGGGCTCTGATTAGAAAAATGTCAGACAATTTGAGCCTCAAAATTACTAGTGAAGATAATGGGCTATAATACATCGAATTTAAAAATCCATACATTCATAGTGATACTTAGCAAGGGAGAGAAGAGGAGAGTAGAAGAAGGTTCTTAATGGGAGAACGCCATCTAATAAAGGCACAAAGAATGAGAATTAGAAAAATCACCATTTTGCAGTCATCAATATAATTGCTTCAGGCAAGAATCATTAATGGATCCTAAAACCACTGGGTTAGAGTTTGTCAGGGAACAGTGTATTTACTTCTTACTTCAGCTAGTATTTATAGTTTACTTCTTAAGTATCAAGATAATGAGCTATTAAAATAGAGAGATCTGGAATACACCAGTTTATCCAAGTGACTAAATTTAGCATCACCAATAATGTAACGATCTGATATTATCTGCCTCCTTATAGGACGCATGAGAAGTACACAGCATCGACTATGTATCCTTGCTAAATATATAGAGATAAATGTACTGAATCCAAATCTAATCATGAAGATATAACCATACAAATCCAGATTATGGAAGACCCTACCAAAAAGCTTGCCTGGATTCTTTGAAATGTTAGTGTCATCAAACACACACACAGACACAGACAGACACACACACACACACACACCCCTTAGGCTGTAGGAGTGTTCTAGCTGTAAAAAGACTAAAGACAAATGGTAACCAAATGCAACATCTGACCCTTGATTGAATTTGGGATTGGACACGGGGACAAACTACCTTACAAGAAATGTTGGGCTCCATTAGGATAAGCCGAAAGCGGGCGATTCATTAAATAGTATTATTGTACTAATATTGAATCTCTCAGGCATGAGAACAGTGCTATGGTTTTATAGGGAAATAGTCACTCTTAAAAGACTCACACTGACAATTTGGAGATAAAATGTCGTGATGTTTGCAACTTACTTTCAAATGGTTCAGAAATAAAAATATATGTGCATATAGTGAAAGACACAAAGAGAGCTAGCTTAAGAGCCCATGGACGAGAGAAAGAGTGAGAGCACAAATGTGGCAAAACGTTAACAGCTGATAAATTCAGGGACAGGATATACCAATGTTTATTATTGCAATTTTTTTATAGGTTTGAAATTTCTCAAAATAAACACAGAGACAATATACAAAAAATTAGAAATAGGGATGCCTGGGCATCCGACTCTTGATTTTGGCTCAGGTCATGATCTCATGGTTCGTGAGAGTGAAATCTAGCCCCTCAATGGACTCTGCACTGAGAACCTGCTTGGGATTTTCTCTCTCTCCTTCTCTCTCTGCCCCTCCCATGCTTGCTCAATCTCTCTCTTTGCGCCTCTCCCCTGCTCATGTTCTCTCTCTCAAAATTAATAAGTAAACTTTTTGAAAATCAGAAATAGTTTGTAGGCTTGTAAATGAATTAAAGTAGGAGAGAAATACATTTTAACATAATGTGTCACTCTAACCAGGTGAATTACTTCAATTGGATATGACTGAGTAGTTGTGCTAGTTGGGATGATGATAAAACTGTAAAATGTAAAAAGAAAAAAAGATGAAGTTATGTTGTTTTGAGCATTAATAAAAAGTATACAATTTCAACAAAGAAAATTCAATTTCCTCACATCTCTGCTAAATAAACATTGAAAAAGTTTAAAGACTATCATTTAGGTTTGAGTTCAAGGCAGTGGATTTAATGTAATCATTTAGCTCTGCTCTCTCACAGATTCCAGATTTATTGTATTTTAGCTTTGGGAATAAACCCATGAGGACAAAGTAATAGAGAGGAAACTATAATAACAACATTTTGAAAGTTACAAAATAGAAGGGCAGGTAGGACCTGGCTCAGCAGTGAGAGAACACTGAATCCTAAACCTGTATAAGGAAAGCCAAGGAGCAAGTCAATTTACCTTGCAGAACTCCTGACTCAGAAATTGGCAACGTGAGGTATTTTTGGAAGTGACAGGTGAAGGTGGCTTAAAAAGAGGACTGGCCAGAACTTTGTTCAAAAGGCAGTATCTCTTTTGTACCCTCGGTAGCCCTGAGTCTGTCCATTCTCCATAAATTGGAAGGTTATTCTCTGAAAGCATACAATTACGCACATGCCATACTGAAAACAGAGAAATAGACTAACAGCTTCCCAGAGACTACTGAGAACAAACCTCCAACCTTCTTTCCCCACTCGACTCCCAGCAAGCGGACAGACAGGCATTTAACCACCACACGGGGAACTGGAAGGGTCCACACTGTGTGACCAGCCCAAAGAAGAGACATGAAGGGAGAGAAACAGGAGGTGCCCCAATATGGCAGCCCAGACAGATCACACCAGTTCTGTCCCGATGGCATTTACATTTGTCCCTGACATGCTCCTCTTCCAGGTATCAGCTCTACTTGTCCCCTTGGCTCCTTTGGGACTTAAGTCAAATGTCACCTTGGTGGGGCAGTCTTTGATTGGCTTACCTAAACCTGCAACCGTCCCATGGGCTGCGTGAGTGGCTTAGTTGGTTGGGCATCCAACTCTTTTTTTCTTATTTTTACTTTTTAATGTTTATTTATTTATGAGACACAGAGTGCAAGCAGGGGAGGGGCAGAGACACAGGGAGACACAGAATCTGAAGCAGGCTTCAGGCTCCGAGCTGTCAGCACAGACCCCGATGCAGGGCTCAAACCCATGAACCGTGAGATCATGACCTGAGCCGAAGTCACATGCTTAACCGACTGAGCCACCCAAGCACCCCGGGTATCCATCTCTTGATTTTGGCTCAGGCCCTGATCCCAGGATCACGAGTTCAAGCCCCACATTGGGCTCCGCATTGGGCTCCACACTGAATGTGGGATTTTCTATCTCTCTCCCTCTGCCCCTCTACCCACACCAAAATACATTTTTTTAATTTAAAAATTAAAAAAAAAACTGCAACCATCCCAAGCCTCCACCCACCAGAATTCCCTATCCCTGTTCCCTATTTTATGTCTCTTCATAGCAGTTATTATCACGTAATAACTGTTGTACTTGCTTAGTTTGCAGTCTTTCCCTTTTACTAGAATGTAAGCTCACTGAGCGCTGGGCATTGTCTCTGTTTTATTCTCTACTACATTGCCAGCATATAGAACAGTGCGTGGGACAGAGTGAGCACTCAAATATTTGTGGGATGGATTACTGAATAAACAATAAATGAATGTTCACTGAATACACAGCACAGTAGACGGAAATAGAACCACACCAAGAATATGGTAAGGAAGAAAGGGAGCCAGGGAGGCAGGAAAGAAGGATGGACAAACCCACAAACTTCCATAGACAAAAAATAGGTCATTTACAAAGGATCAAGAATGAGAATGGCATGAGTCTTTCAATAGCCATAACAGAAGGTTGATGCACTGGGGCAATTTCTTCAAAATTCTTTAAAAGTCACTTCCTCCCTAAATTCTCCACCCAAACTATCAATTAAATGTGAATTTACACTGAAGATGCTTATAAACCTGCCTTAAGGCCTTTATACTAGTATTCCCTCTATATGAAATATTCTTCCCCAAAATAACATCATGGGTAACTGCTGCACTTGTCTTTTCTCACATGTCAGCTTCCCAACAAGGCTATCCTGACTTTTTCTAACTATCCTTGCACTCCTGATCCAAATATCCCTCTGAGATTCAGGCAAGAGGGCCTCTGACATGGGCCAGCATTTTATAGGGCCCAGCCTATCTTTCTCTCTCTCTCTCTCTCCCTCTCTCTCTCTCTCTCTCTCTCACACACACACACACACACATGTATTTGAGAATATATGGATACCTCTGTCATTTGGAATCTAGCCCTCCAAACTGACTCAGCACGATGTCTTAACTGTAAACATCCACTCTCATGACTAACAGCATCCAGGCCCCAGGAAAAAGGCATCTCTCCATCTTTTCCCCCATGTCCCTGACATAAAGGGAAACTGTCTGAATGTATGAAGGTTTGTGGATTGGGCCACTACCAACATCAAAGAGGAACACTGCTTTGGAGTGTAGGGAGGATTTGAACGGCAGAAACACTTAAATAAGAGACAAATTAATTAACTTGTCAAATCGTTCCTCCTAGATAGCATGAATGCAATAGATTCTTACATAAGAAAGTAACGTTTTCTAGTGGTGCTGTATATCCATTTTCTTACTCTTCTCTGAATTCCAATTTGTGCCTCCAAGCTACTCACAAATGCAAGAGATCTCCACAGCAGTTGCATGTGGCAGCTGAGGAATATTTTGCAATAGAAATGATCCATATTGCTTTTAAATTTATATGTATGTACGTCTAGTCATATAAGTCAAGTATGATGTCAACTAAACGGGTCCTCACCTGAACTCTTGCTTCAGGCTCCACAGATGTTTGGTACAGGTCTATCTGATCCCCTCACTTTTCTCTACTTTTTCATTCTCCTTGGCACTTGCCACTTCCTAAAATTCTATGTAATTTACTTATTATGTTTATTTTTGTCATCGGATGTTCTCTGACAGAATATAAGGTCCATCAAAGGCAGGGATCTTGGATTTTGTTCACTGATGAGCCTCAAACACCTAGAAGAGTGCCCAACATAAAAAAAAAGGTTTACTTCCTAGAATTTTTAATAAGTAAGTGTTGAATGACACTGAATGAAGGAATCAGTCAATGGCTTGATTCTGTGTATTGTCCTTTAAAAAGGAACAGAAGCAGGTGCACCCCCAGAACAAAGGATAAAGCAAATAATAAGATGATATGGGGTTCACACACACGGAATCATTTGTAAGACTCAAAGAGCATATCCAGGATGATGGGGAAAGGATGTACAAGACCAGACCTAAGAGAGAATCAAAGAAAAGATGTGGTTTATATATCCAACAGAATACTACTTGGCAATGAGAAAGAATGAAATCATGCCATTTGCAGCAACATGGATGGAACTGGAAGGTATTATGCTAAATGAATTAAGTCAGGCAGAGAAAGACAGATACCATATGTTTTCCCTGTTATGTGGATCCTGCGAAACTTAACAGAAGACCATGGGGGAGGGGAGGGGGAAAAAATAGATACAAACAGCGAGGGAGGGAGGCAAACCACAAGAGACTATTAAATACAGAGAACAAATTGAGGGTGGGTGGGGGGGCAGGGAGAGGGGAAAATGAGTGATGGGCAGTGAGGAGGGCACTTGTTGGGAGGAGCACTGGGCGTTGTATGTAAGTCAATTTGATAGCAAATTATATTCGTAAAAAAAAAAGAGAGAGAATCAAAGAGCATGTCCAGGATGATGGGGGAAGAAAGGTGCAAGATGGTGGCCGTGCAACAGGCCTGGAGACTGGCCATCCAGACTGGAGCAGGTCAGAAGGCTCCAGAGAGATTTCAAGAAAATGAAACGGACTACATAGCAAATATGGCTGAACATATTGAGACAAAGTAGACACAAACGAGGAAGTATTTGAGGTTGAATTACTGACAATAACAGGGAAAAATAAACAAACAAGATAATTATTAACTCTAGGGAACAACGTGTTAGAAGAGGAAAAGTAGGCAGAGCGGACCACATGGTTTATCACAGTCATAATAACGTAAACATGAAACATGACTGTGTGGGGGACCAGGGAGAAAGACAACCAAATCCTCATTTTCCATATGGAGAGTCAAAAGATTATGCCTGAAACAAAAATCACGATAAGTAGTCATATAAGAAATGTCTTTGGCAACACGGGGTAAATACGCAAAGAACCAGCTAAGGGACTAGGGATGGATTGTTTCTGGAAAGAGGGATATGCAGGGGTAATGACAGAGGAAGACTTCAGTTTTTCATCATAATCCTAGACGAACAGCTGATTTGCTAAATCCAATGCATACAAAATTTGATAATAATAAAAATGAAATGAAATACGGACCAAACCCACAACACCAAATACACATACAGACGTACTGACATAGCTGGGTTAGAGACAGTAGTTACTTACGGTAACCAAGGTGTCTCTGAAGGAGGGAATGAGGTGTGGTGTGGGGGGTGGTGGGTGACTCTCCTCTTTTGCTGCATTTATTTTGATATTGTTTTTATCTTTCAAAATATTTCTTAATGTTTATTTTTGAGAAAGAGAGAGAAAGAGACAGAGCATGAGGAGGGGAGGGGCAGAGAGAGAAGGAGGCACAGAATCCGAAGCAGGCTCCAGGTTCCAAGCTGTCAGCACAGAGCCCAACGCGGGGCTTGAACCCGTGAACTGCGGGATCATGACCTGAGACAAAGTTGGACACTTGACCGACTGAACCACCCAGCACCCCTATTGCTTTTACCTTCGTGAAAATGTATTCATGCATGATTTGAGAAATTAGACAAGATACAATACATAGGTGGGGGGAAAGAATGCTATTGTGAAGAAGTATCAAATTAACAGTTAATCTGGGGCAGCCCCTGTTCTAAACATTACTGGGAATAGAAGGTTGAGAAAAGGAAAGAGGCAGAAGCCTACGTGAAGGTAGGAATATGAGCATCAGAGTCCTGCAGATACCTGAGCCCGAGGAGGACTTCCAACTCTGAACCAGTAACACAAACTTCTGAGTTCTAGAGAGGCATGATACGTCTGCAGAGAAACTGGTCCTCAGACCGTATCTGTGATGAAACCCCAAACTGGCCCCTCACAGGTGAACACACCAGTAGAGCCACGAGGGAAAAGAGGCCCTCCCATTCCCGTACCCTAGAATTTGGGTTTGCATCAGTCTGTGGGGGTTTGGTTTGGTTTTGCTTTTTGTGTGTTTTTGTTGTTGTCCTTGTTGTTTTGGCTTTGGTTTTTTTTTTTTAAGCCAAGAGAGTGCCTTCCTAGGAATGGAGTGCATGAAGCCCGCCTCCTGCCCTCTGGCCAGCCTCACAGATGGGCCACTCGGGCTAGCAGCCACCCAGCCCTGCCCTTGAGTGTTCTCGACTCACTCAGCCCTGGCCTGCTCCCCTGCCAGAGGCCTCTGGGAGCCGTAATACTGTGGGCCATTACAGCAGAACATTGCCTCTGCTGCAGGGACAGCTGGCTCGCCCCCGGAGAGCTGGGCCTCAGCAGATGTTACACTTCCCTCCCCACCATCGCCAGCGAGCAAGGGGAGCGTGTCTCCTACTGGACAGATCAGTGCCAGCCAGCAGGCCGGCAGGAGGCCTGAGAGGCAGGGCCTTTACCTAAAACAACACTCCTTGTCTAGTGATAGTTCAGAAAACATGATTTTTTGTGGGCTTTGCTTTATTTTGGGTCAAGGTGGTGTCTGAAAAAGGAAAGAGATTATCAAATCACAATGAATCATCTATCTACGCATATACTAATGCTTGCCTATCTCATTTATTGACACAATCGGGACTAATCAAGGCATAGTGTAATAACTGCTAACATTTGTTGAACTGTGTGCCTCACTCCATGCTAATACTTCATATCTGTTATCACAGTTAATCATCACAAACTTAGGCAGGACATGCTATGATCGCCCTAATTTTACAGATGAGGAAACGGGAATGGTGTTAAATAACTAGCCCAAGATAAAGAAGTTTGAGGGCCAGGATTGAATCATTTGTCCTAGTTTTTTTTTTTTTTTTTCCTAAAGTTTTGTTTTGTTTTGCTGAGAGAGAGAGAGAGAGAAAGAGAGAGAGCACACTGGGGAGGAGCAGAGAGAGGAGGGGAGAGAGAGAGAATCCCAAGCAGGCTCCACCCTATTGGTGCAGAGCCCAACGTGGGGCTGGAACCCACAATCTGTGAGACTATTACCTAAGCCAAAGCCAAGAGTCGGACACTCAACCAACTGAGCCACCCAGGCACCCCTAGTCCCTAGTTCCTTATACCCTACTGTTTCTCTTAAAATTAGGAGGTTTTAAGCTAGACACTCTGTCCACCAAGAAAGTTTGTATTTCCTTTAGGCTGTGGTCCACCGAACCATCTGGGGTTTGAGGACAATGAAGTTAAATACACATGGTTGGGGTTGGGGCAGAGAGGCACTGGTCTGGTGATAGCCCAGACTGTCTGGACTTGGGGTAAAGGATGAATCCACATTGTGGTCATTGGTGGAACATCAAATCCATTAACTACATGCCTGTCTCTCAGTGGCTGAGAAACCCTGCCAGGCTGAACATACAAGAAGGTGGCCTTCAGCCTCTGAGGCCAGGCAAGGTAAGGGCAGGCAGAAGCAGTGGACAGGACTCCAGCGGTCGGGGAGGGAGAAGGGTTAGCATCACAGGGTTAGTCAGAGAAGGTTACCTGAGATGCCACCAGAGTCGCTGAAGATTTCTGAACAGGGCAGAGTCATCATTACAAAAAAGAAAATTTTTTTTTTGGTATAGCAACTGTGTATATATAGCATTTGTATGCACAATGGGCTGGAACAAGGAAAGACTGGAATTAAAGAAGCAGTTCAAATGGTCATGAATCCATTCTTCTAAACCTTAAAGGCCTCATGGCCATGAAAATAATGAAAATGACATTTAAAATGATCAAAACAGCCTTGCAAAGGAAAGAGAACCCCGGCTTCCACCACCTTCTAAGAGATGCCCTCTGAACTGCCTTCCTGCCTGATTCCTTCTTCATTCCTTCTGTCCTCCTGCAGGAGAATTCTCTGTTGACAGTGACCACCGCGGGGCCAGGAGGCCAAGGATGATTTCTTTTCCGTGAGGACTGCTTTGCAATCGCCCAGTGCCAGCAATACATATGCGGCTGTGTGTAGAGAGGAGTTTGCATTGAATCTGTTAGAAAGGAAACTCCAAAAACCTCTGTCGGAAATGACAGCTCTTGACAAGATGAAAGGAGGTGTCTTGCTCAGATCTTCACTTAAAACAATCTGGAGTTCCATTAGTATTCATTGAGGAGAGGCAGCATGGAACAAGAAGAAGCCCCATGAATAAAATTAAAACTGGTACTGACTCTCAGCGCAGATGGAGGGGGGGAGGGGACTGCCAGGAGCTGGCTGGTGCTTTTGCAGCCCTGATTCTTAGGGGCCACATGTGGGCGCGTGTCCATTTCCATCCGGCCGGCGTCGACAGCTGCCCCACCCCCAGACCTTTAAGCCAACCCACAGCCACGTCCCGACTTCCAGGAGTGAAGTCAGCCACAGGCAACCACTGTGCTTTTCCCAACAGTCCTCCCGGAGGGACCCATCCAGCTCCTGACTCTCGGCTCCCTTCTGTGTTGAATTCTTACCCTGCCCTTTGGACTCCATGTTGCTACTTGTCCTAATTATGATGCTTGTGTCTTTGGCAGGCCTTTGGTTTATAGATTTCCCCCTCCCCACCCTGCCAGTCCATTCCACAGTGGACAGCAGCATACCCTGGCCTGGTCTTCCCACTGATCCCTAGTCTCCCAGCTCCAATCCAGCCTGCTTTGTTCAGCTTAAGGTGAGGCTTTATACAAATGGGCAGCAGGGCAAGGCCATCTTCCCACAATTGTCCCTTGCAAAGCCCATCTGGCTAAACCTGGTCACCGTCTTCGTTCCCTGCGCCAGCCCCAAGTGTATAATGCCCACCTAACAGGGACCAGGAAGGGGAAGGGAGAAGAGTCCCCTGGAAGGTGAAACTATTCCAGGAAAAAGACTTGAAGATTCCCACTTGATTTTTCTCAGCTCCCTTCTGTGATTCCTACAGGGTTAGGGTGACCCGACTTCTCTGCACCTCCGGTACGTCCTCAGCACTTATTTGCAAGGCCACGTTAGCCCCTAATTGTGTCTGCAGCTGTAGCTATCAGCCCCATAAGGTCCCCTGTTTGGGGAAGCATCTCCGTCTGTCGCTGCTGCCCGTATGTTTCCCATTTCCTAGACCCGCCTGAGCAGCTGTCTCCAATGAGCCACAGACGAGATTTCTGCTCCAGAGAATCCAAGCGGGGCAGGGTGTTCCCGAGGGCAATGTCCGCGGCACCAGGCCTGTGTGCTGTGACTGACCGGGGCCTGGGAGAAAGGGGGCTGGGGCGCTCGGGGGGACCCCCACGCTAGAGGGGCCACCCTGCATACAGTTTTCCAGGTTCGTTTTATGACCGAGAACAAAAGTTGCTCTCGGGGATGTTCAAGGGCTCTGGAAAATGCTGTTACAGGCCCACCCGCCCTCACAGTGCCCTTACTCCCCTCACCCCTTCCCTGCTTTGCTCCTGCCTCCCACAAAGTCCTCCCTTCTCCTCATCTCTGTTTTGTTTTTTTTATTTTCAAAAATCTTTTATTTATTTTTGAGACAAATACAGAGTGTGAGCAGGGGAAGAACGAGAAAGAGGAGACACAGAATCCGAAGCACGCTCCAGGCTCTGAGCTGTCAGCACAGAGCCCGACTCAGGGCTCGAACTCACAAACTGCAAGATCATGACCTGAGCTGAAGTTGGACACTTAACTGGCTGAGCCCCCCAGGCGTCCTTCCTCATCTCTGCTTCTTGAACAGCCTGAATCTGCTCAAAATAACTGGTTAGACTTGACTCTGCCTCCTGGTCTTACGAGGCCAGAGGCCAAAGTCCCTCATGAGGGACTGCCAGGAACCCTCTTCTGGTGAGGGCATGAGGTCGTGGGCCCTGGAGTGACTGGGGACTGGGGGCTCTGGACAGCTACTGCCTGCACACGGTTGCTCTCCTCGGGGAATCTCTCTGTTGCACGTAGTCCACACACAAAAAGGGTGGGATGGGAGCTGCTTTGGATACAGTAACTAACTCTCCTCCCCCCTTGTCATTCAGGTTAACTTCAGATGCCCTCGGGTCATTGCAAAAGGATTCAGAGCTAAAATATGGTGTCTCCCTTAACGAACTGCCTTTAAACAAGGTCACAGCTATACCCCCATCACCTGCCAGAAGCTGCCACCCGAAGACACAGCTGGGAAACGTGGGTGATGGTCACCTGGGAGGCAGAGGTGGACACCTTGGTGACATGAGCGAGTCAGAGTTCAGGAGCGTGTCTGTGTGCACAAGTCAGGGGCCTCAGGATCAAATTCAGATCTCACAGCCACCAGGATGCTCTCCTGACCGGCTCACAGTGCAGGGCTCTATCCTGTGCATGCTGTCTGTGCCCCCCCCCCCCCGAGGATGTGCATGCTGTCCATGACCCCCTGAGGATGTGCCTCCTCTGCCCTTTAACAACCACAGCAAAGATCTCCCCAGGGCTTACCCTGCACTGTGCACCTTGTATGGATGCTATTAACCCCCTCACTCCCCACCAACCGCACTTTAAAGCAGGTTCTGTTACTAACAACCCTGTATTTTAGATGAAGAAACTGGCAGAGAGGGGAATTAACCTTCTGCACCAGCATGTAGTGGTGGATGGATGTGGAGGCTGGAAGCCCGGCTTTACAACTCAGGTCTCATAAGTACCAGCATCCGATTCTTTTCTACGGCCATGTGCCTTCGTTTGCGTATTATGTGTTGCTCTTGCTCTGTCGTTGGTCATTTTGGGTGCCTATGCTTCATCTTTAAGTCAGATCAGAAGACACTTGAAGATCGTGACTCTGCTAGACGCATGTTTGTACTTTTCACAGCATCAGCACAGAATCCTACACGTATAATTGCTTAATGAATGATGAGTGAGTAACATGGTGAACAAAACAAGAGACACTAAGCAATTTCGGTCTTTTCTCTAACTTACTTTGCCTCCTAAGAATCCCTCCAAGAATATACTTTACTCCCCTAGGAGAAGTTATTTTAAAAACTAAATAACTAAGTACTTAAGAAAAATTCATCCCTCCTGATGAACTGATGCTCCTGCTGCTTCCCTTTTTATTTCTGCTACCATGAAGCTCAAGGCGGTCTTTTCTCTTTGGAAGTCTTGGTATACTTTAAATATTCTGCTGCAATTATACTCCCTTTATTATTTCTTAAATGCGTTATCTTTGTTTCCTTGTTTTAATTGCTTTAGAATCTTTACCCACATATTTGATCGTAAGCTACCTCATTTTCTCTTCAGAGTCCGATAGTCTGGAGTAGGTGTGCCTCAGTTTCCTCATCCATAAAATGGGGATAACAATAGTTCCTACGTCACAGGGTGTCATGAGGACTGAATGGGTTGAAGCATGAGAAACACCTGAGACAGAGCCTGGCAAGTAATAAGCACTTGGAGAAGAGGGAGGAGGGAGAATCAGAATATTCTTCCAGGTGTCCATAGAACATGTACATGCACGTGTGTGGAAAATAACTTACACCCTAGGTTAGCACTGTTTCTTGACCTCCAGGCTTGTACAGCCAGCCACGTGTCTGTTACCTCCGCGTCTACAGCTGATAGACATCTCAAGATGCCCCAAAGTGAACTCCTACAATTGCCATCCCAGATCTTTTCTTCCCCTCATCTTTCTCACCTTGGGTGATGGCCATGCCATGATTCCAGTTACTCAGGCCAAAACATTTAAAGACATCTTTATGCTCAATTTCCTCATACCTCACATCCAGGCCAGCTTGGCTCTACCTTCACAACAGACCCAGAAGTCCACCACCTCTCATCCCCTTTACTGCTGTTGCCCCACTCAGAAGCACCTGGAATCCTAGCTTCCAGCCCAGCTGTATCTTCCCTGCTCCTGTTTCCAACGAGTGATCCTGCCCAAACAGACTCAACTTGTCATTGTACTCACTGTGGAAGCCGACATCTTCACCGTGATCTTGATGGCCTGAATGTGTCTGCCTGACAGGTTCCCTCTGGCCCTCGCTCCTTCCCTGCCCCTCAACCTCCACATACCTCACAGCTCTCCCTTACCTCCTCTAGGTCTCAAATGCCACCTCCTCCTAAGTCCTTCCCGACCACTTTGTCCAAAACTGCAACCTCCCTACACACACCCCCATCCGTCTCCCCAGCCTTGCTTCTCTCAACAGCGCTAGGCACCAGTAACTTACCGTAGGGAGACACCATTTAGTTTACTGATCCAGGCCAAATCACCCGGGCTGAGTCCCAGATCTGCTCCTCACTAGCTGTGTCATCTTGTGCAAGTTACTTAGCCTTTCTGTGCAGCTTCCCCGTCTTTAAAACGGGATTATTGTGACAATTAAATGCGCTGACATGTATCTAGAACATCTGACATAAAGTAAGCACTCGGTAAGTGCCAGCTACTATTTATTTATTAATTATCTCTCCCACTAGAATGAAAGTTCCCCTAGGAAAGGAAGAGTTGCTTGCCTACTTTGATCACTGCTCTATTAGCAGTACGTAGAGAAGTGTCTGGTATTTATTAGGTGCTCAATAAATGTTTGCCAGATGAATGAAGCTACACCCTGGGAGAAAGCTCTTATACAGAATGAGCAGAGATTTGCTTAGAAGTAGCACTTGAAACTTTAAAAACAGAATAGAGAAAAAAATCTTGGATGCAAAGAAAAATTAACAACTGGATTTTAGGGGGTTTTTTTTGGGGGGGGGGTTGGCATCTACAGTCAGGGGAGACGTAGAGGAAGATTCAACAAATAAAGCCAAGAAGTGGCCAGCAAGGCTAGACGAGATGCAAGATAGCATGCTATCACAAAACACCAGGGAAAAGAAAACTTGAACTTGCAGCAAAAGCAAACAGAAAAGGAAAGTTGTCAAAATAGAGCTGTTCTCATTTCACACACAGAAGTCAGTCTTCACCAGGACTCTTTACAGGAAGCCCCTGTTTTCAAGTGAGGCATTGTTACGAGTTACTATTTATTTATACATAATACACTTATGATCACTATTTATGTACTGTTGCTACGTGCACAAAAATCTCTCTCCCTTTCCCTGTTTTTCTAGTCTTATATTATAAAGTGTGGTTTTTGTTTTTTTAACATTTATTCATTTTTGAGAGACAGACAGAGACAGCATGAGCGGGGGAGGGGCAGAGAGAGGGAGGCACAGAATCCAAAGCAGGCTCCGGGCTCTGAGCCGTCAGCACAGAGCCCAACGCAGGGCTGGAACTCACGGAACATGAGATCATGACCTGAGCTGAAGTCGGACAGTTAACCGACTGAGCCACCCAAGCACCCCTGTTTTGTTTTGTTTTGTTTTTTAAGAATAGGTGCAAGCTGGGCATATGTGTATATACTTGGTTCCTAAACGAGATTAGACCACAACCTTCATTAAATTCTCATTTATTTTTTACTCAGAGAACTCAAAATCTCTTTGTGGACTGAATCCATTAACACATGTATTTAAAAACTGATATGTTCTAGATTAGGGGCTCGAGAGAATACCCACTCCCCACCTCCCCTCTACAGGTATTAATTGATTTTCTAAGTTCGTTCACGGCAACCGAAACACGGAGGACTAGAGAGCTTGGGCTCCTCTTTTTTGTTATCTGCCCACAGCTACAGTAGCTGCCACGGGGTTAAGAAGCAAATGTCTCTGTCACCCAGAAGCACCACCAAGAGGCCCCTGTGAAACTGCAGGACCCTGAGGCTACCTTTAATGGGCTGCAGAGAAATGGGAGAATAGAGCAGCCAAATCCTGAGGGCCTCTGGCATACAAAGCGGCCAGAGGAGTGTGCCAGCTCCCCAGAGTTGTGCCCCGGAGTTAAATCCATAACACTCAAGACCAGGTTGTAAATTTCAGGCCATAGTTCATTAACTCCAGAAGTTCAAAACGATACCCCCTGCTCCTCCAGTCAATGCGGCTGAGAGTTTTCCCGGCGTGTGATGATCCATCAACAATTGGATTCCAATATCTTTTGCTTCATTAATAGAGTCACACGGGCCCCTCCTACGGAGATGGGTAAGGCTCCCGCCCGCATGCCTGCTTTCAGGGTTGCATCTTTGCCGGCTGCATCTTGAGCCTCGAGCTCCAGGCAGATTCCCAGGTGTGCCTTTTCCTGACCAGGATCTCCAGTTTGACCAAAAGCTAGCATCAAAATGCCTTCCATGGGGCCGCTTTAGCTTTAGAGAGAGAGAGAGATTCCCGGTGCTGATTCAAGGCAGTGCAGATCTTAAAAAACGCCATGCGGTTTTTGCAGTCAGTACTATCTCCTAAAACTCATACCTGCAGCCTACTTCCCTTTCAACCTGATGGTTTTCTACAGTCTAAGATGCAAGGCACGCCTGCTGGGCCCCTGGGAAGTCACTTCCTCTACACATGTTGCCTAAGCAGTCGTCATACCCCAGACCGGGACTGGGTGAGTCATAACAAGGGGTTGCGTGAACCACTGCCAAGAAGGGGATCGTAAGCTCAGGGTTTGTGAGGCTGTGGGTGATCCAGAGTGGCCAAAAGCATGAGAAAACAGAGGTATGAGCACAATCTATGCTTAGGGGACAGTCTAACTGTCAAAACAGGAAACCATAATCTGGCACTAAGTCTAAGGACAAATTCGGACTTGGGAATGAGGCAAAGCCAAGGTCAGGAGACCATCCAAGGAAGCAACGAGCGAGGGCAGCAGCGAAGGCAGGTGGATTTTAAGCTGTTTGCCGTAAACATCATGTGAGGTATGGTGGGTCAGGTTGGCTTACGAGCCCTGGGTGGGATCCTGCTGTAGGGGCTCCGAGTCACAAGGCTGTCCCCTTCCCTTACCCAAACCTCCCTCCTCCACCATCTGACAGCCTTTGAAACCGTAAGAGAGCACCACACACACAGGAGGGCACCACCACTACGATTTTCAAAACCTTTGTGAAATTCAAATGAAGCTTTTTTCCTTAGCAACCCTCCCCACTGGGGATTCTTTATTATTATTTTTTTTTTCGAGATCCCAAAGTCTCTTTCCTTCTAAGCCACTAAAACTACCTATATCGTGGACCCCATAAACCTCCATTGCCCATAAGCACTAGTAACATTTTCTGCCTCCTGTTAATAAATTGTTCCTCTCTTTGCACAGCAGAGAAAGATGAAGACGAAATTGGGGGGAATTATTTCCCAAGTATTGTTTCTCTAACAATAGCAATCCTTGCTCCTGAGAACTCTATTTTGCTTAATATGTTCTTTCTGCAAAGTGGTAAAATGTGACAGTGTAATAACCCAAAAAGCAGCGTGAAGGGCCTGATTCCCCAAAGTGTCCACTGAGAAAACATACAAGTGTTTCCATCAAGAAGGAATTGTGTGCATTGAGGGAAGGTAAGTGCACAAAATAAGGGTCTGCAACAAAGTGGGGTCCAGGCGTCAAGGATTAAATGTTTGGATTCTTTGCTTCACAATAGAAGCATTTGCAGGAAGAATGGGTCTCCATTTCTTTCCTTAATGGGGATATCACACGCACACAGCCAGTGAATGTCTCCTTCAGGATAAAAGGAAAATTGACTGGTTTAAACATAAAAAAAGCACCGGGCCAACAAAAACAGCAATAATGCTGAACAAAATCAGAATAGATTTCAACGACAGTGGGCCTCGGAGCTAGGTATTGGGGAGAACTTCCAGACATCATGTGTTATATCACCCCTGAGATATACAGCCAAGGAGTATTTTGGCGACGGGTCCAAAGTGATCTTTTAAGTCACTTCAAACATTTGCTGGCATCGGACAGGAGGAAGGGGCCAGATCTTCAAGTCCACATATTCTGGAAAACATTTTGTTCCCTCTCAATTCCTTACTGTTTCTCCCTTTTCTAGTTAACTCCTGAACATACCTTTGGATGGCAGCATGCCCACACAACACCTGGCCAGATGGGAAGAGGCTTGGAAGGGTGGAGAGGCAGGTGACACAGCCTGAAGTGTCAGAGGGTGATTTGCCAAGAGAGAAGGGTGGGATACTGGTCTGAAGAGATGAAAATCGTAAGCAGCAAGAAGGAAGGATGTATCACATTCTTGCCTGGTAAAGGTAACAGGTTTGAGGCATACATAGCATGGACACCAATGCAGGTCGGGCCGAGAGATCCAGTGCCCAGAAAGAAACTTCCTCTGTGCCAGGCAGGGCTGCAGGGTACTGTCAGGCATGTTTTGTCCTGCACGCAGTGCCTTCACGCATTAATGGCCCCTGGCTCCACATTTCACTCTTCACCGTGTGACTCTGCAACGCCTCTCACCAAATGGGTAACTTATATCTCCCTGCTCCTTGACTTTGGGTTTGGCCATGTGACAGGTTCTGGCTACCAGAATGTTAGCCAACATAATGGCCAAGGGCTCCAAAAGCACTTGTGCCTGCTTCATGCACTCAACCAGTGTCATGAGAAGACCAGGCACGGTCTAGCCTGCTAGTCCCAGGGGGGGAACGAGGGACATATGGGACAGAAGAGCACTGCCCAAGCTGAGCATTGCCTCTGGCCATCCCAGCCGCACAAATGAGGTGCAGGAGATCAGCAGAACCACCCAGCTGAACTCAGCTAACTCCCCTCCCCCTCCCTCCATTAGCCATGAGATTTGCAAGATAGAAGATTGCTATTTTATGCCTTGGAGTTTTGGTGTGATCTGTTACACAGCATTTTGTGGCAACAGCTAACAGATACAAGATGTCCAGCTGAGAAAGATGAGTGGTAGCTGAAATGCAGCCTGCGTTCTCCTGTGCAAACCAACCTGGAGCTGGGTCACCCGGAGGAATGGACTCTACTTGCTAAGACACACAAAGGCACCACGTGGGTTAGTGGCCACCCTCGTAAAAATCAGTGCTACCTACCCATTTTCCCATCCCTCTTCTCCATTCTCCTGTCCCCAATGCCTAAAAGCCTCCTCTGAGCTTCCCTTGGCCTCCTATTAGCCTGAAATCTAGATGCTGCCTATCAGCCTTGTTGCAGACAACTCTCTAGACTCTCTTATAACCCTGTCCTTCTAAAGCTGCTTCCACATCAGTCCCCTGGCCTGGTCACCCCCAGGGTGACTTTCCCTTCTTCCTTCTTCAGCACAGTTGGGTACTGGCTTGTCCCACCAGCCATGGCCCCAAAGCTCAGCAGGCTCTACACCTACCCTGGGTCAGCTCCCTGCTGCACTGGCCACCTTCCTTCCTCTAGCACACAGGGTCAGTCATGTTCTAGAGGCACAACGGGGTGCAGATGCCAGGGAGGCGACATGCCTGCAAAGCTCCTCTTACCAAGGTAAGACAACGATGCAGAACACAGAGCAGAGGGTGGTTTGCATCATCAACGAGCTACAGATTAAGGGCTCTCAGTGTTCAGGGGAGAAATTTACTTTGAGTTGGGGGTCTCAGGGGAGGTTTCAAGGAAGAAGTGACTTTGAACCAGATCTTGAAGGATGGAAAGGCTTTGCAGAGAAAGGGAGGGTAGGGAGGGTAAAGCCCTTCAGGCAGAAGCAGCAGGAGAACCGGGCGGACGCCTTCCTCAAAGTTACGAAATCACCTTAGAACTGCTGAGAGATATTTGGCGTGGGTCCATATGCAGCGCTGGCACACGGGGATGGGGAATCTCCTTCCAAAAACCTAATTTGTCAACACCCTGGGCTCGGAGGAGAAAAGCAGAAGCCAGAGTCTCGTTAGCTTTGAACGTCCACAGTCCCTTGCAACCGAGTGGCTGCTGTGACACAGACACAGCCTGTGTAAATAGCACCGGATGGGATTGCAGCTAATAGGGTTATTAATACCTGTCACATCCCAGGATGGCAGAATAATGCGGAGGTTTTCTACTATAGATTAAAACCAACCAACAGGGAATTCTCCGAGTCTGGCAGCCACAGCTTTCTCTTCAGACATCTTTTCCTCCAGCCACGCGGACAGGGGTAAGTAATTGTCCTGGGGAAGGATTGTCACCGTGGTAAATGCAAAAGCAGGAACAAACCTGCCTCACTTAGCCTCAGGCAAGAACATGGGTATTTGAAATTCACAGATAATCCCCAGACCTTGCTTCAGCCTGCAGCTTTGACCTCTTTTCTGGCCCAGGCAGTCACCCCAAAGAAAAGCCACCTTTATGCGGGCTTCGTGCGTTCTGCTCGTGGCAAGAATCAGAACAAGGCAGGGAGCTGGAGAGCGAAAGGGGATAGAATGTGGGGTCTGGACGTTCCGTTCCGCAGAAAGAAGCTGGGCTCTGGAACTGGGGCTCAGGTGGGGCAGTTCCACTGGGGCCAAGCGCCTTGTGAGCTGGTGAGTGTGAGCCTCTCTATTCCCTTTGGCTAAGGTGCCCAGGAGTCTTGAAGAAAGGGCTCCAGGAGTATATAGGTCAAAGGGTAGAATAGAAAGGGCTCCAAGAGTATATAGGTCAAAGGGAATATATAGGACAAAGGAGGTTTCTCCTTAAGTAAGACACTTCAGGGCCACCTCACCTGGAAGAACATCCATGGGAAAAGGCACCAGGTGGTGAGAACACAAGCGCGCACACTTTTGTGCGCTTGTGCAGAAGGTATCTCAGGAGAGCTTGCACGGAGCTTCGCCCTGCTTCCCCTTCCAAGTCTATTTCATCCCTCACTTCAAGAGGAAAGCTCTGGTCATTAGTGGGAGGCTAGGAACAACTTGGGGAGGGGACTTTAGCTGCTGCCAAGGGATGCGTGCCCCTCCTTAAAAACTCTGTCAAGAGTTAGGGGCACCTGGGTGGCTCAGTCGGTTAAGCAGCCGACTTTGGCTCAGGTCATGATCTCATGGCTCGTGAGTTCAAGCCCCGTGTCGGGCTCTGTGCTGACAGCTCGAAGCCGGGAGCCTGCTTCGGATTCTGTGCCTCCCTCTTCTCTCTGCCCCTCCCCAGCTCCCTCTCTCTCACGTGCTCTCTCTCTCAAAAATAAACAAACATTTAAAAAAATGAAGAAAAAAAACCACTCTGTCAGGGGCTCCAAGGGGGCCCTGGGTGAATCTCAGATACTCAGTACAGCAAGAAAAACAGGAGAACAAAAGCTGGGACTCACACTAGCCTCTTTGGGTGGGACCACTCCACAGTCACACTGGTTTAAGCCTCCCCTGGAGGAGCCAGGTTCTCAGGAGAAGGCCCCAACCCATGACATAGCAACGTCTGTGGTTCTCTTTGGAGAGAAAGGCTTGGTTGTTCTTGGTTGTTTGGATCCTTCCTTCTTTCCCCTTTGATTTTCAGCCACTCCTGGGAGTCAAATTCTTCACTCTGCTGTTAGGGACTGAATTGTGCACCTCCCCCCTCCCCCCCCCCCCCCACCCCAGGCCCTCGTCTGTATGTCGAAGCCCTAACCCTCAATGTGACTATATAGAAAAGAGCTTTTAGGGAGGTGATTAAGGTTAAAATAGGCCATAAAGATGGGGTCTTAATCCAATGTAACTGGTGTCCTTATAAGAACAGGAAGAGCAGGGCGCACAGGTGGCCCAGTCGGCTAAGCACCTGACTTCCGCTCAGGTCATGATCTCACAGTTCGTGGGTTTGAGCCCCGCGTTGGGCTCTGTGCTGACAGCTCAGAGCCTGGAGCCTGCTTCGGATTCTGTCTCCCTCTCTCTCCCCTCTCCCTCTCCCTCTCTCTCTGCCCCTCGCAGAGGCGCAAAAATAAACATTAAAGAAATTAATACATAAGAAGAGGAAGAGATGCCAGGAAAATGCATACGGAGGAAAGACCTAGGAGGACACGACCATAGGGCTGCAGTGTGCTAGAAAGGAGAGAGGTCTCACCAGAACCAGCCCTAATGGCACCTTGATCTCAGACTCCAGCCTCCAGAACTGTGAGAAAAGTCAATGTTTGTTGTTTAAGTCGCCTGATCTGTGACAGTCTATATGCAGCCTGAGCAGACTGATACACCTTCCATACCCATTCTGCCCCTGGGCACCTTGGTGTCTTACAGGAAAGGAGAAGGAGTCATTCTGGTTCCAGGAACCACCACAAATTGGCGTGGAGGACAGGAATACCGCAGACCAGATTAGAGGGCAGTATGGCCAATTGGTTAAGGACATGAGCTATGAATTGATGAGCTCAGTCCATGGGAAGGTTACTTTTCCTTCCTGTACAATGGGATAAGAACTGCTCTTATCACAGAGTTGTAGTAAAAATAAAGTTAAATAACAACACAGAGTAGGCACTTAATAAAATGATATCCATTGTGTTTATTATATTTGATTGGCCCTATCACCACCCTACAATACGACCTTGGACCTGGTTTCTCCATGTGAAAATAAGGAAGGTAGATGCTTGCCATCTACCAAGTATGGTGAGAGTTTGAAAAGAGGCAGACATAAGGAAGAGTCAAGGAAGAAAAATGCCTCAGAAATCCAAGAGGGGGTCTATCAACATCATCACCATCATCACCACCTGGCTGCTATGCTACTTCCCTGGAGGACTGAGGCCTGGAAGTCATGCCTTGAGATTTCCACCCTGTGCTTTGGCTTTTGCTCCTTCAGCAGACTCACAGGTATGGTCAGGCGGAGGGCCTGCTGCCTGCTAACACAGCCACTCGCACACGCGGAAACCCTCCTTCCCCATCGTTCCTGCACCACCCAGCCTCCACAGTACAAACGGCAGTGGGTGGGAGGGCAGGCAGGAAAACTGAGTGAGTCACTGTTGCCCCTTGCCCCTGCCATCTCTGCCAGGCCCTGGCCCGATGCCCACAGGAAGGGAGTGCCCTCACCTCCGACCCTCCAAGGTGGGGGCAAGGGACGGTGAAGAGGATACAGGGAGCCCTCAGAACAAAGCCCCCATCCAAATGTAAGCTGCATTGATGGGAATTAAGTGACAAGCCCACCCTCTCCATCCCCTACCTCAGCAGGAGTCTGGGAAAAGATGATGCCCAGCTGCTGGCAGCCCAGAGAGCCATCCTGGGTGGTCAGCCGTTTACAACCCAACCCTTCCCTCTTTCCTGATAATCCTTCTGCCCACCCAGCAGCTGAGGCACCATGCCAGCCTCAAGCTGAGCAGGGTTCTCAGACATCTCCAGATGATTCACAGGCTGGCGAAACAGACCAGAACATGAGGCCTTTAGGGGTCCCAGGTGCCCCTGAAATCTCAGGATTGAGATCTGCACTGGCTTTGTCTCTAGAAGCCACTGACACTCCCTCTCTCTCTCTACCAGAAAACTCTGGGAGGCCCAGGACAGAGGAAATCAAAGGCATACTTGGAAGGAGATTGAGAATATTCTGGAATGCATTCTCTGGGGCCAGGGCCAGCTCCCCATGAAAAGCCTTCACAAGTCCCTCCTCCTCTTCCCCAGCTCCTCTGAAAGAAAGAAAGAAAGAAAGAAAGAAAGAAAGAAAGAAAGAAAGAAAGAAAGAAAGAAAGAAAGAAAGAAAGATGGTGAGAAGCGCAATAAAATCAGTAGGTGACATTGCTATTAATCCCAGGACCCTCGCACATAGAACAATTTAAAGAGCTGGTAAAGAAGCACACATGAGAAGTGTTATTCCTGAGTGGGGACAAAACACTCAATACTACCAGAATGAGGGAGGCCCCTGCTCGCTGCCCTCCGCCCTCTCTGCTGTTTACAGTAAAACTTCATCACAAGATGCTATTAAGCTTGGCAGTTACTGGAAATGCTACTGTCGCTGTTGACTTCCATAGCCCCAGGAAATTTTATCCAAGACAGAGTGGATTCAA
This sequence comes from Acinonyx jubatus, assembly GCF_027475565.1. NCBI lineage: Eukaryota > Metazoa > Chordata > Mammalia > Carnivora > Felidae > Acinonyx > Acinonyx jubatus. The sequence goes on along the minus strand of NC_069390.1, from coordinate 100,392,537 downwards.
CAGAGAGACCCAAACCACCAGTTGTTCCTCTTCAGAAAGTAGAAGGTGCCCTAGAGAGAGATATTAGCCATTCTTGGGCTGGGGAATGTCGGCTGCCTCCCCCTGCTCTGTGGGCCATAAGGACGATAATGAAATCAGCAGAGCTGGTGGGATAGATTCCAGAGCAAAATGAAAAGCAGTTTGGCCATTATGAGGAAGGCCAGAGAGCACAGTCCAACCTCTTCTGTCTTCTCAGCTACCTTGATGGAAGGAGAGAAATAGCCTATTCTGTGATCTATAAATAAAAAAAAAAATAGACACGGGGCCAGCTTGAATTATTTGGGGGAGCGAGGCAACAGGATTCACACTTGTCTGAATGATAGTGACAAGACACAAGGATACACTTACATATGTCAGCCACCTACAGCACTTTCCACTTCCCTTCCCCAAAGCAGATACAACCTCTGGATATAAGCCACCAAGGGACTTGTTTAAAATTCTCTGTGATTAATTCATGGCATTTATCTTACTTTCATCTGAATTTTAGACGGGAGAAAAGCTTTGGTGCCTCGCCCAACATCCTGAAGCAAAGCCTTATTCATCTCCCTATCTCTGGTGACACATCAAGGCATTCAGTGAGCGCTTCTTGAAGGGACGGTGTTGCCCACCGGAGCCAGACGGGCAAAAAGCGGTGGGCTTTCAGCAAGGAAACTTGGGGTCGAATCTTGGCTCCATGATTTACTAGCTTTGTAACTTTGAAGCATAGATTCAATTTCCTCTTTTGTAATTTGGGGATAATGATGCCCAGGTTATGAGGCCATTGGGCAGATTAAATGAAATAGAGATGCTGAAGTGCTTATCACCGTGGCTGACACATCAATAAATCTTGTTGAATCTGAATCTCAGGGATCAAATATTGACCTCACCCAGCCCCAGAGAGAGATGCCCACACCCCTGAATGGGGCACAGTCAGCAACAGGGCTTACCGGCTACAAATCCAGTGTCAGCTGCTGTTGCCTTCCAGCATCTCTGAGCCACTGGTTTCTATTTCTTTCCACCCACTCCCCAGCTTATGTATGCTCAGGGAAAGCTAACGAATTTTAATATCATCCTAAGTTAAACATCATTATGAAAGTAAACCTGCTGGAAAAAATCATATAATGCATCCCAAGGCCAAATGTAAATGGTTTTTAGATTTTCCATTATTTTAGGTTACCTGTGCCCAGGAGGTACTGGGAAGATAACCTAAATTCATGCGGATAATCAAGAACAGATTATAACTTCTGGGTGGCCTGCTCATTCTAGAGTCTAAAGCAAAGATCCTCAACCTGATCCCACTGAGAATCTACCACTTGTGGTCACTCAAGATAGGGACGGTAAGTGGGCAGATGATCCAAATTCCCGGGTGTGGTGACTGCCCTTGCTAATGGCTACCCTTCAGCAGTAGAGAGGTCTCCTGTTCTGGAAGCTTCTGAATAAAAGAGTTTGCCTCCGTCCTGAAATTTACTTAAACCCATCTGCAGGTGCCACTCTGCCCCAGTCTCAGATCAATCTCAGTTGGAAATGGGGAGACCAGCATACATCTCTCTCTCAGTGATGAGTCACTCACTCTCCATCTTGTGTCAGCTATTTGTTCCCTAGATATGACGTTGTGGTTATTGTCTTGCCCAACGTGGAGTAGTTCCAGAGCCAAGCTTCCTGCCTGAAAATCCAACAGTGGTGATGTTCTCCTTAACCGAGCCAGGGTGCCACCAGCACTGTCATGTATACCTGTAGTCTATGCCCTCCAGTGCCCTGGGAACCTTTGCACATTGTCTTCCGGGAGTTCAAACAGGCATCCTGGATCTAACATCCATCTTTGCACTTTGTTCATACCACTCCATAGATTATAAACTCAAAAAGGGCAGGTTTTTATCCAATGTATTCACTGATCGTAGAGCTCAATATTTACTGACTGAACGTCTTGCCTGTCTCTTTCCTTCGTCTCCTGGTTTTCCAGTCTTTGAACACAGGGACTTGTGTTTCCATCTCTAGAACACCCAGTCTCTGACTTTGCCCTAAAGAAGGTGTAGGGTATGGAAGAAAGTTCAAGGACTTCTTGAACAAATGTAGATTTAACTCTCAACCATACCATCTTTAAGTTCTACGCAGGCCTGGGTAAGCTGCTTAATTTTTGTCTGAGCTTCCTTACCTTTATCTCTAAAATGGGTAGAGAGCACTTACAGACTTGTTTAAAGGATTAAATTATGTATATAAAGTCCCTAGCAGGATTCCTGGCACTTAGATGAGGTTCAGCAAATGTTATTCTCTTCTCACTTTCCCTCATACAGAGATGTCTTCAAGAGTCAGTGGATAACTTAGATAACACTCCTTGCATATTTTGATGCCTAATAAATGCTAGCTTCATTGTCCCTATGTTCATTCAGTCCTGGAAGAAAACATTCACTGAGTTCCATGATGTGCCAGGCTTGGTGCACAGTGCTGGGGATATGGAGATGATAAGACATGGGCACTACCCCCAAAGAACTCATGCCTGGGGTAAAGGGAGGAGACAAGTCAGCAGATGATTGTATAAAACTAGGTAAGAGTGACAGTCAAGAAATGCACAGACTACTTGGGGGCCTTGAAGAGGGTACCTACCTTTGACCATCTGACTCCACCTGTGCATGAATTCTTGTGCTGGCTCAGCCAGCTGGGACCCATCCCTGACTGTAGCAAAGGCGCCAGTGATTGATAATAATTGGCCCTGTTGAGCCCCAAGCTTAACTCTCAGGCCACAGATCTATAGGATATTAGAATGCGGAGTTTCCCAAAACCCACTGAGCAGACCACTCCAGTAAACGGTCCCCTTCTTTCTACTGATCCCCTAGCCCTTCGGTGGCAGTAGGGACTGCTGCCAACTCCTCTCCTCCTTCACCCACTCCTGCGGTAGCAAAGAGTCTTTAAAAAAAAAAAAACAAGCTTCGAGTATTATTTTGTGTGGGAAGGGAAAGGAATCTAACATTTCCTATGTACGTGCTTTTGTGCCAGGAAACCTACTGGACATTTTACACATTTGCTCATGTAACTCTCACGGCCTCTCTGTAGGACAGGTAAGTATTGGTTTGCCCATTCCACAGATAGGGAAACTGAGAGTATAAATACTTGTTTAAAGTCACAAAGTTACCAACAAAGTCTGGTCTGGTCTCGTACAGCTTTGCAGGTTGTCCAGTAGCCATAGGCACTCAGCTGAGAGACTGAAATTCCACCTGTGTTCTGCTCACCAAGATGAGCACCTGGCATGGGGGTGTGCCCAACTGAGGGAAGGGACAACTGTTTCTAGGCACACAAGGGCACAGTCTGCTTGCCTGTCACCACCCACCAGGCTGCACCTGCCTTTCTCTTCTGCAGACCAAGGTGCCATATGGGCCAACAGCAGCCTTGGTTGGGACCCAGATTAATCCAATTCCAGAGTGCAAGTGCCCCCCCTCCCCGCCACATCCCCTGGCCCTCAACACCCCGGCATCTTCACTTTGTGGTTGAGGACACAGGGCCACTACTCACTGAGCACTGCCCTGTGCCGGTTGTTAGAACAACACTGCAGGTGAGAATTGCCCACCACAGCACACAAGAAAACAGACTGAAAATGGCTACAGGCATTGCCCTAAGTTACATGAATAAGTTCCAGAACAAGGACTTGAACTTAGAATTTTTTGACCTTAGGCACAAATTCTCTCATTATGCCAGGCTGCCTGAAGAGAACTATTTGTTCAGTCACAGAGCTTTCTCGCAGAGCACCTAGGGTTAGAACGTGGCCTTCTGATTCCAAATTCAATGAACAATTTCCATTGACTGGTTGGGGACAGTCCCAGTTATCTATTGGCACATGACAAACCACTCCAAAACAGTGACTTAAAAACAGTTCTTGACTTTGCTCAAAAGCCTACAATTTGGGGGAGGACTTGATATGGATGGCTGATGTCTTTTCCATGCGGCTTCAGCAGGGATGGCTTGATAGGGGCGGAAGGGCTCACTTCTTTTTTTTTTTTTTTTCTATTTTCTTCAATTTATTTTGAGAGAGAGAAGGAGGGAGGGAAGAGCAGTGAGAGGGGGAGAGAATCCCAAGCAGGCTCCATGTTGTCAGCACAGAGCCTAATGTGGGAGCTCAAACCCACAAACCGTGAGATCATGACCTGAGCTGAAATCAAGAGTCAGATGCTCAACTGACTGTGCCACCCAGGAGCCCCTGGAGAATTCACTTCTAAGATGACTGTCACTTAAGAGCTCAACGAGGGTTGTCATCTAAGGGCCTGGATTCCTCTCCATGTGGACCTCTCCACTGGAGTGGCTTGGGCTTCCTCACAACACGGTAGCCAGGTTCCAAGAACAAGACTTCGAAAAGACCTGCAAAGTTTCTTCCCACCTAGTCTTGAAAGTCCCAGAATGCAATTTCTTCTGCATTTCACCCATCAAGAAATCCAGAGGTCAGCCCAGATTCAAGAGGAGAAGAATCAGACTACCCCTCCCAATAGGAGTAGAAAACAATGGGCAGAAATCTCATTCACTACAGACTTTGGTTCTAGAGAAAGTTATCATTGACATTTTCCAAAAAAAAAAAGATTTCATTCAACTGTTACAGCATCAAACTGCCTTGCTACACAGATAGTCGAATGCCCAAGCATGGGGACAGGCACCCTCACCCCTGACCTACAGCGAATGTGACAGCCAGGAGGAGCGGAGACGATTCTGCGCCCAAAGCATTAGGGCACATCACAGGCCTGGCTGCCCCTCACCAACAGAAAAAAATCACCAGAGCAAAATCAATCCACATACCATCTGGTCTCCATGCACTTGCTGACTCCAGCCAGGCCCTCTGCCGCTCACTGTCACAGGTACTAAATTCCCCTGGACATGCATGCCCGAGAAAGCCAGGGTTGAAAAATACTAATAAATCCATCTGAACATTGTGCTCTCTTGGGGCTTATCACTATTTCAGTTCTAGTCACAAAAATAACATACTGTAAAAGACTGATTAGTCATCGGATAATTGAGTTCTTAAATGTCAAAAACAATATCGTATGAATATTCAACAGATCATGCTACTGAAACTTACCTGTTCCATCAACAATGACTAACATTTCTCCCCCATTGTTCTTTCCCAGAAATTATGTTAATATGACTTTTCTGAGGTGATGAATGTGGTTCTCTTTAAAACATATTGTCTTACAGGTTAATGCATAATGAGCTGGTGAAAAGAAAATGGCTTAAGAGTCATGCTGGATTCGCATCTCTCTGAGTTAGCTTCATCTCCCTTTTCAGGGAGAGGGGGTACCAGAATCCCTTCTAGCAACAGACAGACTTCAGAGCTCTACTCTTTGTGAATTCTATTTATTGTTTGACTGATTGATTGATTGATTGGTTGATTGACTGGTTAGTTGCCTAAGATGTGGGGGAGTTGCAGTGTTTTCACACAGCTTAAATTTAAACAAGGACCAAGGTTCAAGTTGTGTTGGACACTGGTGCATAACCGAATTCCACAGAACGTTAGAGTATGGTAGGCTAAACCTAAGAACTTACCTAGGTTTTTATGCACACACACACAAACACACACATACACACACACACACACACACACACACACACACACACACACCCCTCCCATCGGATAAGGGGAGGAGCCGGGTGAACAGTTGTGCCTGGGCGAAATTTTGAGCCTGGGGTCCAGAGAGGAAGAAACTTTCCCAAGCAGATCCTGCTTTCTGTTAGCCTGGCCTCAGCAGATGCTGCAACAGCTGGAGCCAGGAGCAGATTGGTGGGGTGGGAGCTGATGTTGGAGGCGGCTTGCAGGCCCCACAGTGTGTCAAAGGCCTTGCTCTTGGTGGGAGCAACAGGATATGCCAGGCACCAACTGCTCCTCCAGCCAGACGGTCTGCTCCGGAAGCTGTTCTAGCTCTTTCTAGCCAGAAGTGTGAGCATCCCTGGCTGGAGTTCTTCACTCCCAGCCGAAGCGCAGCCTCATGGGACTAGAATGTGGATGAAGATGCTCCGGGCTCACTGGCTCAAGGACTTGTAAGCACGCTTACCATCCCGTATCTCACCCCTGCTCTGTCGCCAGTCCATCTCTGCCCCGACCTAATCCCATTACACTACCATCTACTTCCAGGACCTCACAATGCTTCTGTTCTCCCCCAGTAGAGGCTTCCTGCCTCTCCCAGCCATCCTGGCAAACAGTCATCAAAACTTCCACAGGTGCAAAAAGTGTCCTCAAGCGTCGCCATGAGCGCTCACCCCATAATGTTCCTCGGTCGGTCCCCAAATACCCTACGCTTCCCCATGTTTCTGTCCTACAGACACTGGACTCCCTGGTGAATAGAGTAACACAAACCTCTCCAGAAAGCCACTTCTTTCCCCTCCTGAGGTTCCAGGAACTCAGAAGAGCAAGGAAACTCTAAATGATCATTCATTCATCCCAGAGTCTCCTCTGCCCGCTGCCTGGTTTCAAACGCACAGGCCCTGCTTTATGCAGTTGGGCTAGTCTACTGTCGTCTGATATTAAAGCAGCTCAACTTAGGGCAGTCCAGCAGGCCACGATGATGGTGTGCTGACCCCACACAGCCCTCACACCAGGCATCAGGGAGGAGGATGGGAGAGTGACCGGACAGAAGACGGTTCCTGCCCTGGAGGGGCTTACAGGCCACTTTCAGAAGCAGGGCGCCACGGAGAGCTACCCTGAGCAACTACACAGGCAGACAGCCTTCTGTTGCCCCAAGGGATGCCTTGGGCTCAGCTGCCAACCCACTGGGCCAAAACAGACTGGAAACTCGGCCGGCCCTAACCCTTGCCAGCCTCGTCTTATAAACAGAGGGGTTGAATCTTCTTAAGCATGTTTTTAATTACTGCAAAAATGTTTCATCCTGAGCGGCAGTGTGGTTCCCAGTTACCCACATGCAGATTGATGCTCTCCGTATGAAGCGGTTAGCACAGACATTTAAAAACAATTAGGATCGTGGTAAGGAAGCTCAGGAAGAGCTCGTTAGGTGGGGGGGTGGAGGGCGGGATGGGAAGTCAGGCATCGTGCTCACCAGATAACTAAGTTATTTGTACATTTGATGGGAAGGGAGAGGAATGATTGCTTTTTTTTTAATATTTCCCTTTTGATGTCAGACAGGAGCTCTGGACACAAATATACACACACGCATACACATGCACACAAACACACACAAGGAACATTTCCAGATAACCAGACAAAGGTGCCAGGAGCGTAGTGGCAATGAAGAGGGCTGCAGAAGGGCAGGTACCTGCCGGTGAGGCCTCTGACACCCAATTAGAGCCGGTTCTAGAGGTGTGGGAGAGCAGGACCCACAGGGAGGGGTGTGGCACATGCCTTCAGAAAGTGGTCCCTGGAACCAAGAAAATGCCTGGTTGTGGGGGTGGAGGGGAGGGGACTGCCTCTTGGGGAACGAGATGACTCTAGCTACACCTGCCTTGTGTCCTCAGTCAGTGCTAGGTAGGAGGCAAAACCCTCAGGGACTTTTGTAGGGTGGTGGGTGGAGGAAGGGAAGGGAAAAGGAAGAAAGATCTCTTGCCAGTCTTACTATGGAGTTCCTCTGTTCCTTCAAGAGTCATTGCAAGATGCCTCTGAATCCTGATTGAATGTCTGAACCCAGGCCTCCAGTGGGCAGTGAGATTTGTGTGTCTCATCCAACACCTGGGCTTACTTTTGCCTGCCCATGGGAGGCCTCCAAAGACAGTGTTCATGTTAACCCACTTTGTTCATAATCATATATATGTATATATATATATATATATATACACACACACATACACATATATACATATATGTGTGTGTGTGTGAATATATATGTGAATATATATATGAATATATATGAATATATATACATATATATATATATATATACACACACACACATATATATATATATATTCATTCACTCCAACATTTACGGAGGGGAGCATGCCATGAAGTATGCCAGGAGTGGATGGAAAGGCCCAGAAAAAACTGGGTAACCACAGTCAACAGTCTCAACCTCTGCTTCCATCCACGGGCCCCTCCTGGGCCTTCTCATCATGTTCCCACCACAGGCTGCTCCCTGAGGTCCATCACACCATGGAAAGAGCATAGGCTTTGGAGGCAGTCTGATCAAAGTTCAAAACCTGCTTCAACCACATACCAGCTGGTAGCCTTGGGTAGTTACTTAATTTCACTGAGGTTGTTTCACTCCATAGATTAGGAGCTGATGGGAAGATTAACTCAGATGACATAGAATATAGAGCAATTCTAACACTAACGACACTGGCATGGGTAGTAATAACGTCACATGGATCTCGTTGTACCTCTGCTTGTCCTCACAGATCTGAACGTACCAGCCACAAAGGTCTTCTGAACTTACACATTCCCTAGGGTCTGTGTCTCAGGCCAATGGTTCTCAAATTCTTTCTGATCATGACCTAGTACAACCTCTTGGCCCTATCTTGGCCCTACATTTTCCCACTTACTGGAGATTTTTCCAGAAATGGTGCCAAAAAGTTTCAGGTACATTAGACACATTACAGTCTTGTTCTCTGACAATGCCAACAAATATTATCCCAGTCAATGAGGAGAATGGTACTATTTTAAATAAGTATCAGTGACAACGTGCCTTTCAACTCAGCTCTCAGTATATAAGTGAACCACAGACCATGCTCCCAGATTTATTTCTAGAAGGCTTCTCGCTGAGCCCTGGGTCAGAAGCAGAGAACTCTTAGCAGAGGGCATTAAACAACCAGTGGGAGCCAGCTGCTGCCCCTCTGCGGGGGCGGATCCAGACCCCAGAGCTCCCCAGCGGTCAGCCCAACTATTTGCAAGCACCCAAGACACTGGGAGTATTTTGGAGCGCTGATGACTTTGTAATTTGCAGAAACGCTGGTATCTCCATATGTCGCCGCAGAGTGGGATTGTCTCACAACAAGCATGAGAGAATCGCACCTCGGCGAGTTCAGTAAATTCGTCTGTGAAACATATTTCAATTCCAAAGGCAATTTCCTAATTAGCAACAACACACAAAGCCTTGGCAATCTGAAAGCAGTTCTGGGTCTCGGGCTAAAGTAAGCCTGAGAATGAGGCATCAGCTGCATCCGTGGTCCAAGACATGGGCTTCTGAAAACCCGAAGATCTTGCTTTGGAATCGAGTGGAGGCACACAGGAGCCAGGACGCTTAGGAGCAAACAAAGCTGTGGATCTTCCTCTCTACCAGACCCATTCTCTTCCAAGCTGAGCTGAGAAAAAGGTGGGCTTAGTATACAGCAACGTGAATTCACTTATTCAACATTCACCAAAGACTTGCCAAGGGTGGGACCAAGAGAGACAGGATTTTCACTCTCCTGGAGCTGATAGAGGACTAGAAAACACAGAAATTGCTGAGTGATTAAGGAGTAGCAGGAAGGGTGGTGACGAGGGTCCTAGCTAGTCTGCAAGGGAAAGAAAGTTTTCTCAAAGGAAATGATGCTTAAGCATAGTGTGACAGATTTGAATTCCAACCATATCACTGTTTTACATGTCAACTGTGGCAAGTTAATCATATTCTCTGAGTCTCAGTATTTCCACCTATAAAATGGGCACATGATAACTACTTCATAGGCTCACTATAATGATTAGTTAAGATAATGGACTTATGGTGCCTGGCACAAAGTAAGGCACTTAATAGGTGTTCAATAAAAAGCAAACAAAACAACGCCTCTTGCTATGGTTTCAGAAGGCCTCTCAACTTGTGGCTGATGAGATGCGCAGGGGGCACAACTCAATCTCCCACCCCACCCATCTCCAAAAGAGTGCTGACACATTATCTAAGTGGACTGGTGGGGACCCAGCCAAGAATCCCAAACCCTGTTTCTAAAGGGAATCTGTAGCACCTGGGGCATCTCATTAGGAAGCCTGCCTGATAAGAAGGCCTCTGTAAGTAAATCAGATCCCATCAAGTCTTCCAAGCCTGGAACTGAGGTCATGAAGGTGGCCACCATGAAGAGGAAGACCCAGTGTGAGGAGAGAAGACAGCTGCAAGGCTGGAGGCCCTGCCTTTGTAGGAGCAGCAGTGTTCCCCCACCTCTAACTCAGGGTCTCGGACCCTCAGACTGTGCTCCCAGCTGTACCCTTAACTCAATGGTCTACATCACCCTCCCTTCCCAAGTTCTCACCTTTCCCATCCCTAAAACGGGAAGAATCTTTTCCTATTTTTTCCCCAATGTCTTATGCAGTTTGTAAATGCCTGCGTGGAAATGTGTGTTAAGCTCTCAAGAAGAAATCCCAAGGAGTGTCACCTGCAGCCAATCAGTTCGTCCTTTTCTCCCTGCAAAGCAGATGGCAGCACAGGGACCCCCAGGGACGGAGGCATCCCCTTCTCTCCACCTACATTCCCAAGCTGCGTTCCTGGGCTCTGCTGAATTCCGGGGGTGCACCCAAAGCACCTCGGGGACCCACTCTGCCCCTCCTCCCTTCACATCTCATGTCATTCCATCTCCCTTCCCAGGGGCCACACTCTCACTCACTGATCCCAGAGCCCTGAGCCCACTCAAGCTTCTGGCCGCCACCATCAGAGGCCCTGGGCATTTGATTCCTCGCTGCACGGGGCTGCACGCTGATACATTTGTACCACAGGAAGCAGAAAACTAGTTTAACATCTCATTTATTTCATAGATGAGAAAGTAATTCCCTGCTGAATGATTGTCCCGAACCAACAATTCAGAGAGGAGGAATTTACAGGGCTGCCAAGGACCGGGGTGCGTTACTGTAGTGCCGTTATATAACAGAGCTGGAACCTTTTTTCTCTCTCCTGTTAGCCTGAAGAGAAAAGCCATTAAATATGATTAAGGTTAAGAGATTGCTAAAATTACAAACAGCCGCCATTCAATTATTTTGCTCTATAAAATGCAACACAGATTGGAGTTATTTCTCTGAAATGTGTTTTTAGAAAATAACATAACACAACTAATGTGGTTTGATCTAGCAAATCAGGTTCCAGATACCACTTCTAATGCAAAGCTAAAAGGTTCATAATTTAACTCAAAGTTTGTAACTTAAAGTCGTCAGGTGCTTACTTTATAGAAAAGCTTTATAAAGAGAAAAAAATCAATACCATGCCAACTAATATTCTGAAGTCATCTACAGCCTAAGAGTCAATCAATTTTATCACCCATTAAAGGAATAGACAGAAAAATGTAAAAATAAAATTCTTAAAGAACCAGCAACAACTTGGCCTAACAGGTCCGTAAGTTGAGGGAAGGGGAGAGCACTGGGCAGGGCGGTGGGGAGGGATGGGGGGATGGGGGAGTAGAGCTCTCCAACATTTTGTCAGATGTCACGGGGCCCAAGTTGGGGACTGAGGGTGTTTGTCCACAGGCAAGGCAGCAGGGAAATGGAAAAGAAACTCCTCCAAATCTGTTCAATCCATATGGCTCCAGAGACTATTCCTTGTGGCAGAGAGAAGTCTGTGAGGACAGCCTCTTGCTGCCCCTGGACTTACGGTTCACACAGCAGATGACTTACTCTGGGCTTAAAAAGAATAAAAAGCTCAACTACACTGAAATGAATTTTCTGTCCAGTTTATGTTGAATGTTAAAATAATTGGAAATTCAGAAAAACCTGTATGCAGATATATTAGTGGCTGGAGACTTCTGGTTATTATGGTTAATAAAACACAAGAATGATATTACACTCTGCTCAGAGACTCTAGTCCAGGACTCACCGTCCCTCTAGACAGAGTATAAGCCATTTAGGAGAGTAAACTTTGTACACAAGCTAAACACATAAAGCCATGTATTAGGATTGGACAAAACATCACAGGCCAAATAAAAGCTAGCTAAATGCCATATTCCCAAGGGCAGCTGAGGTGAGCTTCTACTGTCAGGAACCACACATGGATTTTTCTCTCAGCAGTGCCAGCAACTAAAGAACAGCATTCTTGCACAACTGGTGGCCGAGAGGGAACCAGACAGGTTCTGTGCTCTGCGACCACGTTTTCAAGCCTCACTCATATCCAAAAATCGTAATACAGTGGACATGAACAGTCCTCTACGAGATGGAACAGAGGCAATGAATGTCAAAGGTTTGAGAGAGAGAAGGCTCCAGGGAAGGGGGATGGACCACTTTGCGCAGGCTATTAGGTACAGGGATGAAGTTCTCTAAAGCAGAAACAGAAAAACACTAAGGCCAGAAAAGGATTTCACCTGATTTGTTAATGTTATGTAGATAAAGAGAAAACAGGACTAAATATTTTTTCATGAGCAGAGTCCCTGAAAATCAATGACAAGTGGCCATTGGGGACAAGGCAGGGACACAAAGGCTGTCCTCACCCAAGATGCTTTCAGCTCCCCAGGGCCCCCCCCCACACACACACCTTCCAACTCCCATCTTGCAAACTTCTTACGTTTATTCATACTGCTTGTTGAGCACCTACAATCTACACTAAGCATCATGTTAGGACTTTAGTTCCTACATTCAAGCAGCTATTTAGTGAGGGAGAGCTACAGACGGACCAATAATTATAAATCAATATGATAAATGACAGAGATGCAAAAAATATACAGAGGATGATGCCCTGACTCAGGAGAGTTGGAAGAGGCTTCACGGAGAAGGGAGGTGCTCAGCCTGGTCTCAAGGGTGGGGTGATGTTAGCCAGGTAGGGGGGGCAGACAGAGGGAGGCAGCGGAGGGCCTTCCAGAATGGCAGAAGATGAGTCCAGAAGGATAGACTGAAGCCAAATTATAAAGATCCCTGGACACCACCCTAAAGATGACGGAGAGCGCCTGGAGGAAGTTTCCAGCAGGGCAGTGACATGATCACGTGTGTGTCTGAGCAAGACAGCCCTGGAGGCAATACGGTGGATTGAAGGAGAGGGTGGGATGAAGGCAGAGAGAACAGGTTGGAAGAGAAGAGGCAATGATCCCCCAGAGAAACTACCGGGGTCTGAACGAAATCCGTGGCTGTGGAGACAATCAGGCAGTGACTGATTTAAGAGGCATTTAGACAGCAGACTCTCTGGCACTTGGTGTTGATTAAATGTGAGCAATGAAAGAAAAGAATTCAGTTATGCATCTGCAGCAGAGATATCCAGCAGGCATCTTGGAAATAAGGGTATGAGGCTCAGGAGGGAATTCGGGGCCTCACAGGTACCACAAACTCTACTTGAGGTCACAGAGGGACAAGGCCATCCCACGTCCCGGAGAAGGACACTCACAGATCCCAGATTCATGGGCACGTGTGACCCTTTGCTGGGGCCAAAGTCCCTAACTCCACATCAAAGCAGAGATGGTGTGAAATGAAAAAGAAAAAGAAGATGGGAAAACACAGGTCTCTGTGGCAACCGTGCTCTCTGGGCCTCCGTTTCATCCACGAGATGAGATGGTTGTACACAGGGGAGGTACACCGGATCAAGGGGTACTGTTTTAATGAGTTCATAAGTAAAGTCCCTTAAAAGTCCAGAAGCAGAACAGGGTGCTTGGGGCCCAAAACACCAGAATCAGGGTGATGTGGTTACAGATTCCCAGCTTCTCCATGACATCGACCCAGGACACTGTTCTACTAGAGGGGTTCAAGGCGATCAGACAGAAAAGGTATCAAATCAAAAACAGGTAGGGGGTGCCTGGGTGGCTCAGCTGGCTGAACGTCTGACTTCGGTTCAGGTCATGATCTCACAGTCTATGAGTTTGAGCCCCGCATCAGGCTCTGTGCTAACAGCTCAGAGCCTGGAGCCTGCTTTGGATTCTGTGTCTCCCTCTCTCTCTGCCCCTCCCCCACTCATGCTCTGTCTCTCTCTCTCTCTCTCTCTCTCTCTCTCTCTCTGTGTCAAAAATAAATAAACATTAAAAAAAAATTTTTTAAAAACAGGTAGGGAGTTGGATCATGGGGTATTCAGCTCCCTGGCACCAGGAGATATTCTGGGCTCTGCTAGGCCCGTATGTAGGTTTATCCAGCTCTATCCACCTTACCCAGGGCCATGGATGGACTCCTCATCAATTTCTGCCACATTCAGCCAGCTCGGGGACAACTGGAGCTGGAAAAGAGGTCTCAGGTCCTGCACCCTGCATTACACAGGAGATGCTCAGACTTTCCAGCAGCAGATGTCCTGCCTGGGCCCTGGTAAGGGCTCAGCCATATCTCTACTCTGCCTCTTCAGCACCTTCTGACTGAGCAGGGGCAAGGTAGGCTTTAGGTGATGAGTCCTGAAAGCTCTGCAGACTCGGTGTGCTTTCAGAGGGAACACAGAAGACCCACAGAAGGCTCCAGTGGAGTCTGCATAGAAGGTGAGTGGAAGAGTGAGTTGCCAAGGGCACTGAGCACCCATTCACCTTTGGCAACTGCATTTGACCTCAAGGCTGTCTCGGGAGCATGCTATTCAAATTCCCTCTACTCTTCCAGGCTCGATGAAATATTTTAGGGGAAGAAAAAAGACAAAGAAGTGCCACAGCCATGGGTTTGTCTAAAACTATAGTCAGGCACAAGAGACACCTGTCCTGTAAGAAAGTTCTTATTATGCCAGAGTGGCTAACCAGGCATGCCTATGCCTGATTTTATTCCAACCCTCAAAACATCACCTCCCGCCAGCCACCTTCCATGACACTCGCTCTTCCACCCACTTACTTGCTTCTCTGCACTTGGCCAACTTGAGCCCAGGACCAACAACTGGACCCACATGGTGAGAGGCGGGCTCACTGCTCCCCAGGAAAGCGAGAAAGAAAAGATGTTAGCACACTGCCAAGGTTTCTGTTGTATAATGTTGTGGCAGGCGAGGCTGGGGCTCCTTTATATACTTAATCATGTTCCATTTCCAGCTGACACAACTCAACACTTTATGACACAGCACCACTTAATAAGACTCACTATCAACTTAGGAAGGGGGATGATAGGCTGGGGGAGGGAACAATGAGGGAAGATGCTGAATGGAAAGGATGGAAATGATAGGACTTTTTTAAAAAACCAGAACGTCTGTTGTCAGTTTAGATTATAGTCTAACAACCAGGGCAGGTCCTTAGGGGTTAGAAGCATCTCCCAGGCAGAGCAAAAGCTTGTGTACAGAGGCACTGAGCTGGAAGGAGCCAAATCCTTTCCTAAGAAAAAGGGATAGCTGTGGGCATAGGGTCGGGATGGCATTTATCTTGGCTTCTGAGAGCAAAGAGACCAAGGAAAGCAGTGGTTCCTTTTCACCATTCCTGACCTGGGCAGCTGTCCAAACTTCTATCCAACCAAATGACTCCAACCAGTCATTTCACTGAAGCTAAGGGGAGCATTTTGTCTTTATAAAATGTGCACACCAAATAGTTGCCGGCCTCACACCGGGCAGCCTGGAAAGAGTTGTGGATCTGACAACAAACACTGGTTCTAGCTTAGAGATGATCAAGAGCTGCCTTGAAGAGAGAGAAGTTTAGAGTACTTCTAAGGAGGCTTCAACATGGAATCACGGAATTTTCTTGTTTCACCCATTGGAAAGGTAGGCGCAAACATACACACGGCAAAGACATAACTCTCAGTGACCCAGCCAGGCCCCAAATCCGGGTCCAAATCCTCACAGCACTGCACCTTCAACAATACCTCACTGCCTCTGCAGAACGAGGGTGCGTCTGCAAATGACTTCAGAGGCATCTGCTGGTCCATCTGTCCATTCATCCTTCCTCCCTCCCTTCTACAATACGAGGCTGGGTGTGCGCATGGGTTAGTGCAGGGCAGGAGCATAAGAGGATGAATCAGACCACACCCTGCCTGGCTCCCTGCTCTCCTGACTTCCAAGAGTGAAAAGTATCCAGACACGAAGAATACATCCCAGCCCAATATGCTAAGAGTTAGTGTAGGTACATAGCGCTGTATGGTATAGCCTACAGAGTAGGCCAGTGGGATGGGAGTGGAAGGATTTGGGAGGACCTTACTAAAAAAGGCCCGATTTGAATTGCTCTAATAAACAATAGGTGGTAGTCAATCACAGGGGAAAAGAAGGCATGCTAGGCAGAGAGACCCCCAAAATGCTCCACAAAACTCTCTGAGCCTTTGGCTTTAGGTGCCCCATTCTGTTCCGGCTCTCCTGCCCTTTAGAGCACTCCATGGAGACTCTCTCAAGGGCAATCTCATAGTCATGCCACAACTGTAAAGCATCTATAGGATTTGGCAATGAAGTAACCCTAAGACACCATCGTGACCCAACAGCTAGGTCACATCTACCTGCCACTTCACTCTCATAGCACCACATCTCACATTTAGTCATGTCGCTGTATAAAGGTCTTCCTGCTCTACTAGATACAAGGAAGGTCCTAAACACCAGGAACCGCTTGGCTGTGTTCCCAACACCCAGTGTGTGTGTGGCATATAGTAAAGGCTCGGTTAATACTGTCCACCCGAAGCATGAGTCAACAGCGGAGCAGAAACTTATTCTCACAGACCGGAGAGCAAACGGAATAAAAACCAGGACAATAAATTTTGATTATTCCTTCAATGAAGTGTATGGTGGAAGGGAAGACAGTACAGAGAGGAGAAACGCAGGGTTTCGCGAGGGTCTTAGGAGGGGAAACTTTTTCAACTTTGCTCTCAGAAGAGAGGATCAGAGTGTCCCCCCTTGACAGCTTTGGTCCCCCAACCACTCTCCATAGAGCCCAGGGCACATCTTCCCACCCCTCCAAAAAACACCTGTTTGAAGGTCTCTGTCCCTCTCTCTATCCCATGATACCCTCCCCATGAGCTCCCTGCTCAGAAGCATCCAAGCCCAACCCCCTCAGGTGTCAGCCCATCTGCAAAGCCCTTTCCCTGTTGTATTTTAGGCCCCCTGAGCAGGTGCCTGGCTCACAATACCTCAACTCTCCTTTAGGGAGAAGATAAGACACTGGAAGCAAAGCTCAAGGCTTTCAGAGGCCTGAGGCTCCTGGGCACTGAAAGCACTGATCTCTCAGAGCTGGGTGTTTCCTCCAGGATGGGCACTGGCTCCTCTTACCTTCACTATCACAAACTGCTCTGGGCGCCTGGGTGGCTCAGTTGGTTAAGCATCCGACTTTGGCTCAGGTCATGATCTCACAGTTGGTGAGTTCGAGCCCCACACTGGGCTCTGTGCTGACAACGCCGAGCCTGCTTTCTCTCTCAAAAAAAAAAAAAAAAAAAAAAAGCCTGCTCGATGAACCCGGGAGCTGGGTTGGCAACAGCTGCCTGGCCCCTCCCAGGCCCCGCCTTTGCGGGCTGGACGGCCAGCCCCTCTATCTAGCTTCCACTCCCCTGTGTGACCCCAGGACTGCTTTCCAAGACCACATATCCAGTGCCTTTTCCCTCCGCCTGACTGGAAGAAAAAAAGGGACTCTCTGCTCAAGAGCGCGGGAAGCATGGTGACTACCCATCACCAAGCCACATAAGGAGAGAGGAACTGGTAAGGGCTCATAGAGAACGAGAGCTTACAGCATGGACCATCAGCCCCTTTTGTCTGGATCCACAGAACGACCCCACCAGCAGAAAGGATAACAATCCCGTCCTGATGCTTCTCTGAAGACAGAACCACCACTATGGAAAATTCTGGTAACCTCATGTAAATTGAAAAGGGAGTTCCCCGATTCTTTTTCTTTCCTGAATGATTGGTTGGGAAAACTTGGCCTATAAATGTGCATGGAAGAATGGTGTTGTCTTGGAGGTGAGCATGATGTCATGGATAGAGCACAAACTTCAGAGATCATTCTAGATCAAATTCTTCACCTGTTAGTAGCTGTGTGCCTCAGGGCAAGTTCCTTGGTCTCTCAGACCCCAAATTGCTCATACACACAATGAGGGTAACGATAGCATCTCACAGAGTTGTTGAGAGGGTCGGAAATAACACAGGGGAGGCACCCCACGCTGTGCCTGGCACACGGCAGGTATCGGCACATCAGACCATGTTATTATGACGAGAATATAGGCCTGAGAGCAGGCCTGAAGACCAGCACAACGTGTCACCGCCCCGTGCTGCCTCACGCCTCCCTTCCCCAATTTGCCTGTGTGCTTCAGAGCGACCAGACTTGCAGACAGCCTGGGGGTCAGGACCAGGAGCGGCAGCCGAGGGGGGTGGAGAAGGGACGGCATGTTCCCCCAGCTCACCCTTCTCTCGCTAACACGACAACGGCAATCAGCTTCTCCTCTTCCCTAACCTGTTTCCATGGTTCCCACCCAGACTGCCTGTAAAATCTGTCACACTTTTAGCATAATATGCAGCGAACACCACAGCAAATAGCTCTGTGTCAGCAGCAGGGTCCAGGCCAGGCCCTTCCTCCTGTTTCCCGGGGAAGCTTCTGGCCCGGGGGGCCAGTCTGGGCACCTGAAGCTCGGATCTCCTTTGAGTGCTCCACTCTGTCCAAATTACCTGTGCTCGCCAGGTCCCTCTCACAGGTGGACCCATTAGCAGCCTTGCGTGTACACCTGTCAGCCCTCTAATTACACCCTTCCGTGCAAGGCTGGCTGGGAGAGTTCCACGCTTTCTGCTGGGGATCTTGCTTCATGCTGTTGTCAGAAAAGTTGCGGCGCAGCCCGACTGTCCGAGGGTAGCTGCTGCCCCGGGTTGATTATTTGTTTTTCATTCTTTGTGGGTTTTGGGTTTTGCTGTCTTTGGTTTTGCTTTTTTTTTTTTTTTTTTTTAAGACAAGCTGGCTTTTGAAGGGAGGACTAAAAACAATGTCAAGTTGAAAGAATACAGAAATGAAGCCAGAAAACATGACTTTAAAGCTCCCTTTCCTCATTTATTTGCTGGGTAATCATGAGCACGGGGTAGAACCTCTCTGGGTCTATAGAATGGGAGTGACCATAATCCCTACCCCTACAGACTTGTGACGATCAGACAGGACTATGTATGAGGAGGTCTATCTTCACTACAAAGCAATAAATAAATGTGCATTATTCTTGTGGAACCTTGAATTTTGGACCCGAGACCCAGTTAACTTGTTGAATGACTTCGGATAAATCACTTAACCTGTTTTCAGTCTCTGTTTTCTTAAGTATAAAACGAGATTAAGAACCTATCCCGTCTTCTAGAACTGCTGTGAGGACCAGCCACGATTAAAGACATGAAGTCACTTTGAAAACTATAAAGAGCTCCATACCTACAAGCTGGCGGTGTCCCTTAAGGGAGACCTGCAGGTGAGAATGGTAGAGCCTTGTGCTGGAAATTCTACCAGCCCCATACTTTGGGCATGTACCACGGAGCTGGGGAGTAGACACCAGGAGGCAGGGGACAGGCAAGCCATGGAGGGAGTCTCGGTGGGCAGTGCAGAGCCCACAGATTACAACAACACTTACTGGGAGTTTGCCACGTTCTAGAGGACGAACCACATGCTTCGTGTATGTGGTCTCACTTCTCCTGTTAGCCACACGAGGACTAACAGAACTCCCAATCCATAGATAAGAAACTGAGGCCAGTGGCAGAGCTGGGGATCTACACACCTCCATCTGATACAAAAGCCAAAGAATAACAACAGCTGCTAACAGTTCTGGAGCGCCTACTGTGTGCAAGGCATGTTCTGATGCTTCCCATGCATTTATCCATTTTGTTCTCTCCTGTGGCGTAGGTATTTTATTGTCCTTATTTTACAGATGGGAAAACAGAGGCACAGAGAGTTTAAGTAACTTTCTCAGGATCTCACAGCTAGTAAAACCACCACACTCTTTATGCAACCCTTGAGTTATGGACATCCCTCATGTCTAAAAAGCCTGATCAGGGAGGAACAGGGGCCAAGGATTCTGACTGCTCAGATGTTTCACCCCAAAAGGGGAAACAGCTTCTTGCTCAGGATCTAACACCAAAGCTGTGCCCTAGCTCTACCCTGCACAGATGAGGGTGTGCTTAACCAAGATCTGTCATTTTTGGTCATGCAACTAATACTACCACCAGTTTTGTGAGTGATGATTTAGAGTTGCAAAAATATTTTCTTACTCATTACTTACTCATTGCTCATTACTTACTCATTTTCTTACTCATTGTTTTATTTGAAAATGGCGATATGGACCCGTGGATGAGAGGGCTACAGGCTAACATGGAATTAGCTTAGGTATGAGGGGGTGGGGGGGATGATGCATTTAGTGAATACCTTATGTTCCATGTCATGTGGTCACCTGCAATAGTCCCATCATACACGTGAGAACTCTGGGGCTCAAGACCCAAGTAACTGGCCCAAAGTCCCGACTAGTTAAGAGGCAAAGCTAGGATTTGAACTTATCTGCACACATTCCATGAAAGCCTGAGACGTACAACAGAAAACACCTCTGAGAGCTCTTAGGACACTCACCCCAGAAGATGGAGGGGTGACAAGCTAGGGAGAAAGCCCAAGGATAGGAGAGCTAGTATCAAATGCCAGGGGAGGCAGAGAAATCCTTAACAGAACATATAATATCACTCCTAGCAGAGAAGCTACAAATCATTGCCACTGTCCCGAGGGTAGTGTCCCCTCCACTAATGTGTGTGTGTGTGCACACACACGCACACACACTCCTGCTCCTCCATAGCCCAGACAGACAGAATACACCCCACGTGACTCTGAGGCCCCAGTACCCACTAGCGGCCTCACTGGGATGTCACCACCAGAAGCATCGATCACCAGCTCAGTCTTCATCCTCCCTGACAGCAGAGCAACACTCTTCACTCACCTCTGAGGGGCCTGTCTCTCTCAATGGACTCTGCTGGACAGATACAGAAAGTGAAATCCAGAGCAAGGCCCACCCTGCCCCAGGAATCCCACTTTCTAAAGAACACATTTCTCAATGCAAAAAGAGGGCCATGGAAAGTACTGCCCAGCAGAAAAAGCACCCCTTCCCAGGCCAGTTGCTGCACAGCCCTGTCCCCTCTGTCATCACAGATGCACCCAGCCCTGTAACTGGCCAGGCAGCATAAACAAAAGCTATGCCTTTGGAATCTAGAGAGCTGGAGTCAAGTTCCAACTTTGCTATGTGTCCTCAGGCAGTTTACATCTTCTCTCTGGGCTTCTTTTCCCTCCTCTGCAAAATCAAGAGGTTGATCTAAAAGCCTGGTTGGGCTGTAAGAGTCTATACCCACAGTCTCCACCAGAACAGGTCATTTCCCACCTCCCTGCATGGAGTACAAGGGAGCAATCAATGATGACTAGCAAAGTGTAGCTCTTCCCTGGAAGCTAGAGATCTGAGGTCCTAGGGTTCCACAACTCCTAAAGGCCAGCTCAGGTAGGAGTATCAGGGAGTTGCCAACCTGACTCAGGATAAATCCTGCTCCTGCCAGGGTGTCTGGCTCAGAAAGAGTGTTCTGAAAAGGACTGCTCAATAAAAGGATAAGTAAATGAATGAGCTTCTTTGGCTTTCTGCCTCCCTCCCTCCATTATCTTCTGGTCTACCCAAGGTGACTACCTCTGAGAGTCGGCTTCAGGACCCCATCTGGCCCCACAACCACACTTGGATGATGGTTTGCCCGCAGTGCTGGGGCCCTCATCTTTCCCATGCCCTGATGGATAACTGCCCTCTATGCAATGAGTAGCCCTTTATCTGACAGGTAATTGGCCATAGAGAAAGCCAATTAAAACAGCCTGTATTAGTGAGAGGGTACAGGTATGTATTTGATTACAGACACACAATGAATTATTTTAATTTACAAAGAAAACTCTTCTGGCCTGGAGAGCTTGTTTTGGTACCAGAGAGACAGATCCCTCCAGAAGTTGAGCCCCGAGGTGTCAGGGAAGCTCAGTGGGCCAGAAAGGCTCAGGATGCAAGTATTTGATTCACTTTTTTTTTTTTAATTTTTGTTTATTTATTTTGAGAGACAGACAGAGACAGCATGAGCAGGGGACGTGCAGAGAGAGGAGGAGAGAGAACCCAAGCAGGATCCCCACAGTTGGCACACAGCCCAATGCGGGGGCTTAAACTCACAAATTGTGAGATCATGATCTGAGCTGAAATTAAGAGTCAGGTGATTAACCCACAGAGCCACCCAGGCACCCCTTGATTCACTTCTTTAATCTGCATATTATTCAATGTCTGTACAGCTGCCTGGGGGTCAGCATCCCTCTTCCTGTGATGCCCATGCAGGGACGGCCCCCTGCAGCATCCATAGACAGAGGGGCCCCCTGCAGCATCCATAAACGGAGGGGCGCCATTTATTTCTACGGGCAGTGGGCTAAGGAGAGGAAGTGAGTCCTGGGACAATGTCACCTGGACACCAGAAGATGCCTGGGATTTAAAATCTGTGCACTGTGCCAGAAGCGTACCCCACTTTGCTGGACAAGCCCAGTGTGCCTGAGGACTCAGCTAAGTGCCACCTCCTATGGAAAGCTTCCCTAGCTGCCTAAGCCTTTGCAAGGAACCCAAAGCACTTTTCCATTTATTTATGAGGTGCCCAGAGACAGCCGGGTGGTGAAACACATACCTAGAGCCAAAGTATGTGGATTCAGATCCCTGTTCTGCAGGACTTTGGGCAAGTCACATAACCTCTCAGTGCCTGACTATTCTCATCTGCAAAATGGGCTGACAGCAACCCCCTCATATAGTTGTTATGAAAACTGAAATCAGCACTGGCACATGCTTCCTGCCTGTCCTCACCATGGTCCTTGTTTTCTGGGAACTCGCCAGTTCTGAGGGCAGGAGCCACACCCATCTCTCAGAGCTCCATAAACACTTGCTTGGTGAACAAAGGATGGACTGGGCGGTGCCCCTTCTCCAAACCGGACTCCAGATGGGGCTCACACCTGAAGGACAGCATGACCTGTCCCTTCAGACGACTCTCCCTCCCTGCCTTTCTTTCTAGGACAGTGACTCCTCCCTCCCACATCAGTTATACTTAATGCAAAGTGAGGAGGAGAAAGAGAAAAGAATAAACAGCTGAGAACAACCGGCTAGGCGCTCCCAGCCTCTGGAGAGGGAGGCAGCGGCATCAGCCCCTCGGGTGTGGACCCCGGGAGGTGCTGGTGACGTTAAATGCCGATTACCCCCTGGGCTGGTGGTTACAGCACCACGGGAACCCACCCCCTGAAGCGCCTGATTGCTTAAGCATCTCTTTGCAAAATGTTTACTTTATTTATTTTTTTTCCATGAATGTTTAATCAGGTACCTTGACGAGGCGCACAGCAGCTCTCTCCGGAGAGCAGCCGGGGGTGGCGTGATCAGCGCTGTTTTCCACGGAGGGCGGCTGAGCGAGGCCACTGCCCTGCGCCCTCCGCCTCCCTGTGCCCCGCCCACGCCCGCACGGTCCCCCGCCCACTGCGCGAAGCCCAGGGTGGCCAGCTCCCCAGCTGGCAGCAGACTCGAGGTGCGGCCACATAATCCCATGTGCCACGGTCTGGTAGTGCTCAGGGCCCCCGTTTTTACCCCGTCTGCGGTCTGCAGAATCTGGTCTCCTCCCAACCCCCCCGTGGGGGGGGGGGGGGTGGGGATCAGAGAGGAGGCAGAGGCCCTCTCAGGCAGCCCCCTTGGTGAACAGCTTGACCTCTCAGAACCCCAGACCTCAGCAGGAAGAAACCCTGGGCTGCCCACTTGAAGCCCTAAAGTGGCTTATTAATCCCTCTCTCGTGGACTCCCATCAGTTTTCTTGTGCAGAGCCATGTGCAGGAACAGGGACCAAAAAACTCTGTCCTTTCCTCCCTGACCCCAGTTCTGGCAGAAAAGGTTCCCAAGGTGGGGTGCCTGGTGGTTCAGTCTGTTGAGCTTCCAACTCTTGATCTCACAGTTCCTTAGTTCGAGTCCTGCATGGGGCTCTGCTCTGATGGCTCAGAGCCTGCTTGGGATTCTGTCTCTCCTCCTCTCTGCCTCTCCCCGGCTTATGCGCGCGTGCTCTCTCTCGCTCTCTCTCTCAAAATAAGTAAATAAAGTTAAAAAAAAAAATTAAAAGGAAAAACAAATTTTCCCAAGGTAACTTGCCATTTTGATGGCCTTGACCGCAGAGGCAGGCAGGGGTCATCTGGGAATCCTAGCAGAAGGGGGCAGCCGACCCTTCTTCTCCCCCTGCTCGGTTCCCCACCAGCTCTGAGCTCTGCTTCAGGCGGC
Organism: Acinonyx jubatus; assembly: GCF_027475565.1. NCBI lineage: Eukaryota > Metazoa > Chordata > Mammalia > Carnivora > Felidae > Acinonyx > Acinonyx jubatus. The sequence goes on along the minus strand of NC_069390.1, from coordinate 100,368,605 downwards.
TCCTGGATTCCTCCCCCTCCCTTATCCCCAGCCTCCTGGGATTATGGGGAAAGCCATTACCTCAGGATTAAGCTTCAGCTTGATTCTCATCAAAGACTCTGGTCACCGAGTATTTGCTTAACACCAGACCTTTCAGGCCCCATCAAATTTAACAAGGCCTGACAGATTTGGGATTAAACAGAGAAACCCAGACAAATCCATACTTTCATAGGAGCCCCCAGTGAGTGCAGCAGGACAAGCAGGATGCTTGGACACGGAGACCCTCAAGTCAGTGGGGTGACGGTGGCAAAGGCTGCAGTGCCCAGGCAGGCACCCCTCACCTCTTCCCAGCTGCCCCTGCATTGGATTCGATGCTCTCAGCCTGCTCGGGGCAGCCCTAACTCAGGACAGGGAGCACTGAGAGAGGAGAGAGGACTCCGCCCCTCGGAGTTCCCGCCCAGTCCCCACCTGGGCCCTGCACTTGCTAAGAGCCACTCTGATCTCCCACGGCCTCCCTCCCTCTGCAGTGGGTCTCAATGGCTCTCCTCACATCTCACCCCTCCAGCTCACACGGCCACCAGCACCACCCAATTCTTAGCTCTTAGTCGAGCCGGATGTAGACCGGTGACAACCCCAAGCTCCGGGACAGCAGACCCAGCGCAGCCTTGCAAATTGATTTCAAAACTCATTTTGTCAAGAGCTCTGGGGCCACAAAGCCGCTTCAAATCCAACTGACCAGTTGTGTCGCTTTGAGGCAGCTTTAAACCCTCAGTTTCCCCATCACTAACACGGGAGCCCATAGTAACTCCCTTCTCAAGAGAACCATCCAGGGAACGAGCTCAGAGCAGCTAGGTGGGATATCCCTCTTGTGGCGCTTGGGAAAGTCATGCCGAGGACACCTTCCTTCCTCCCTTCCTCCCTCCCTCCCTCCTTTCTCTCCTGCTTATTCGGTTATGCAACCAGACTAATTAAAAAATAATAATAAAACGCCTCCACCTCTTGCTTCCTTGTTAGTGTTTCTACCAGAAGGAAGCACATTGTACCTTCCCCTCTCCCGTCTTCTAAAAGGTGCAGAGTTGGATGAAAATTATACCCAACCAACACCAGAGGAGTAGCAATTGTTGCATTTCTTTGAGGCCTGCTGCCTGATTTCTCTCAGGCTCTCTGCCCAGTTCCTTTTGGCCTTGCCTGACTGCTAATTTGCCCGCCTCCGAGCGCCTGGCTTGGGCTCAAACTTCGTCTTTAGAAGCGGGGGAGATGGGGGGAGGGGGTGGTGGCGGCAGGCTAGGGAGGGCTTTGCTTTAACTTTTATTATAGATACAAAGAAAAACAATGGCTTGTGTTTACTGAAAATTAATTTTTTGGAAATTACTTTGTCATTTGTTTTACTCTTCTTAATTAAAATTTACTCGGTGAAGAGAACACCCCATAAATTAACTCAAATGCAACAGCAAATTAATTAGCATTTAGTTACTAGACATTACTCACAGGCCGGACAAATTGTTTTCAGGCTGTCGTCTGCATTTGGCATTCGGGGACACAGGCGGGGCTGGCAGGGTCCCATGGGTTATTTTGGCCAGGGCTCTCCAGTCTTTGCTGGGATTCCTCTGTCACCTGCCCTTCCAGGCACTCAGGACACTGTTGGAGCAAGACCCCTCTGAGCACAGGTCTGGGCAAGCCCTTTGTATCTTCATCTGGGGATACTCCTTCCCTCCCTGGAAACAATCAGGAAGAAATGTGTCATCAGGATAGCAAGGTGGTGTTGGTGTAGTCTTGCCTGGGGGCCGGAGGATGGGCACGGTGACCTCAGAGGCCCCTTTCGGCCACAGGGGTCCTAGGTTCTATGAAACACAGGCTTATGAAACGAGCGCCAAGCTCTCTCTATCCTTACGGTTTATGAGGAATTCCTGTCAGACCTGAGGGAGAGCTTCCCAAAGGAAAGAACCAGAGGGCAGAGGGTGGAAGGAAACTGTTTCTGCTGACAAACCATTCTTATTTCTTGCAAAAGGGGATAAGAGGCTTAGAACAAGGTGGTTAAGGACCGGGGGCAGGCCAACCGAATTGGAATCCAGCTCATCTTGCCCCTGTGTGACCTTGGGCAAGTTACTTAACCTCTCTCAGCTTCTGTTTCCCTGGGTCATAATAATCCCTATCTTTGAGGGCTGCTGGGAAGAATGAACAAGAGAATGCATGTAAAACCCTACAAATGGGGCCTGGCACAGAGCAAAGCCTCAGGCATCTCTGGCAAGGTCTGTGAGGATGGCTGGGTGTGCAGATGCACGGGCTTGAAACCCAGGCAAGCCGCTTACCAGTAACCAAACTTCTCTGCACCTCAGTTTCCTCATCTGCACAGTGGAGACAAAAGGAGGCTCTTGTTTTGAGGAATCAAAGGTTTAATGCTTGAAAGTGCTTAGAATAGTACAATCGTGTCCGGCACATCATAAATGCTCAGTAAATGGTTGGTGATGACGAACAGGTCAGGGGCGTGGAACCAAAAGCTTGTAAGGGAGCCAGTTCCCCCTCAGTTATCTGAGGAAAACCAAGCTGCCAGTGCAGAAGCGGGCTCTTCCAGAGAGAAACTTACCTCTTCACCGCACCAGGCCCTGCAAATGAACAAGCAAGGCAGCCCAGCCTGGCCAGCTTACAGCAGCACCAGCACGGCTAATGCAGCCTGATTCCCTATCTATGCAGAGTGGCAGCCCCAGAGTCCCCCTTGCTGACAAACAGGAGGGAAGGGCCTGAATTGAGCCCTTGCTGATAAACAATGATGCATGGCGGGCTTCTCCAACAAAACCATGCTCCTGCAGATTGCTCCTTCCTCCCGGAGGAAGGTGGACAGGGGAGTGACCTCCATCTGTGATCAGAAGAAGGGTCGTTACAAGGAGGCCTCTGACCCTCTCCGTCCTCTCCTTTCACTACACCCCAGTCTCCTTCATCCACCGAGAGAGAGGCCCCTCAGAGGTGGTCTACTGGCAATTCCAACGGCCAGGCACCAAGGACGGGAGCAGGGCAGATGCAGAGACAGCAGTTATCTCAGCAGGCAGGCTGCCCCCTCTTCAGTGGCCAGACACTGCTAGGACAGAGCCACCTAAAGCACCAGCCGTGGCTTTGCTGAGTACCTTGTTAAGATCAAGTACCCTGGGCCAGCTGAGCTGGTTCAATCCTAGACCCACCTGTTAACCTTCTATGTAGCCCAGAGGGAGCTAGTGAGGTCTCTGTGCCTCAGTTTTCCTAGATGTAAAATAGGGATAATTACAGCTCACAGGGTTGTGAGAATTATAGGAATTAACACACATTAAGTGCTTACTTAACCCAATGCTTGGAATGGAAGCAGCACTGTGTAAGCACTATCATAATTTCTTCCATAGAACATGTGCCATCCATTCACTTAACTCATTTTTAGGGAGCACTTATCAAGCGGAGGACATGGTTTTCGGTGCCGGTAGCACAAGAACAAGTGAGAAACATACTCCGGGCACTCGGCACGGGTTGTCTGTTACACAGTGAAGTGCAGCCAGCATTTTCATGTAAGTGGTGGTGTCCCATCAAATCCCACACTGCCTGTCATTTTATTTCAGTCAACAAATATTGACGGAGCATCTACAGTGTGCCAGGCACTGTGAGAGGCACCGGGGATATATCGGGCCACACAGAAATGGCCCCTACCTTCAGGTTATACAGTTTAACAAGCATAACAGAGTCTATGGCAGATGTTGTTGTTACGTACTCAGCACCCATCACCCACTGTCTTCCTGCTAGAGCCCCCATATGATCTGCTACCGCCCCTCTGGCAAACCTAGGAGCCTGATTGGTTTGAGTGTCCCCGCCTTTAATCTTTCAAGGAATGGGTGAATTAAGTAGTACAGAATAAGATGTAAGAGGAAGGGGCTGAAGATCTGGGAAAAGTTTCCTTTCTCTCTCCCACCAATGGTGCACGAGGGTCCTTTTTCTCCACATCTTCGCCAATACGTGTTTCCTGTGGTTTTGATTTTAGCCATTCTGACAGATGTGAAGTGATAGCTCATTGTGGTTTTTATTTGCATTTCCCCTGATGATTAGTGATGCTGAGCATCTTTTCATGTGTCTGTTGGCCGTCTGTAGGTCTTCTTCAGAAAAATGTCTCTTCAGGTCTTCTGCCCATTTTTTAGCTGGATTTTTGGGTGTTGGGTTGTATAAGTTCTTCATATATTTTGGGTATTACCCCTATCGGACACATCATCTGCAGATATCCTCTTCCACTCAGGAGGTTACCTTGTTTGTTGATGGTTTCCTTTGGCTGTGCAAAAGATTTTGTTTTGGTGTAGTCTCGACAGTTTATTTTTGCTTTTGTTTCCCTTGCCTGAGGAGACATATCTAGAAAAAATGTTAAGCCCCATGTCAAAGAGATGACTGCCAATGTTTTCTTCTAGGAGTTTTATAGCTTCAGGTGTCACATGTGGGTCTTTAAGTCACTTTGAGTTTATTTTTGTGGATGATGTGAGAAAGTGATCCAGTTTCATTCTTTTGAATGTTGCTTTTTCAGGTTTCCCAACACCATTCATTGAAGAGACTGTCTTTCCTCCATTGCACATTCTTGCCCCTTTTGTTGTAGATTAATTGACCATATAGTTGTGAGTTTATTTCTGGACATTTTATTCTGTCCCATGGATCTATGTGTCTATATTTGTGTACTTAGCATACCATTTTGATTACTACAGCTTTGTAGTATATCTTAAAATCTGAGATTGCAACACCTCCAACTTTGTTCTTATTTCTCCAAATTGTTTTGGCTCTTTAGGGTTTTGTTTTGTTTTGTTTTGTGGTCCCACACAAATTTTAGGATTATTTGTTCTAGTTCTATGAAAACTGCCATTGGTATTTTGACAGGGATTGCACTGAATTGTAGATTACAAATTGTAGTATGGATGTTTTAACAATATTACTTCTTCTACTCCACGAGCATTGAATATCTTTTCATTTGTGTCATCTTCAATGTCTTTCATCAGCGTTTTAGACTTTTCAGAGTACAGTCCTTTTGCTTCCTTGGTTAAGTTTCTTTCTAGGTATTTTATTCTTCTTGGTACAATTGTAAATGGTATTATTTTCCTAATTTTCCTTTCTGCTATTTCATTATTCGTGTATAGAAATACAACCTATTTCTGTACATTAATTTTGTATCCTGCAATGCTACAGAATTCATTTATTACTTCCAATAGTTATGTGGTGGAGTCTTTAGTGTTTCTTAGTATTATATCATCTGCAAATAACGACAGTTTATCTTCTATCTTACCTATTTGGATGCCTTTTCTTTTTCTTGTCTGATTGCTTTGGCTAGAAATTCCAGTGCTGTGTTGAATTAAAGTGGCAAGGATAGATATTCTTATCTTGGAAAAGCTCTCAGTTTTTCACCATTGAGTATGATGTTAGCTGTGGGTTTCTAATAAGTGGCCTTTACTATGTTGAAGTATGTTCCTTCTAAGCCCACTTTGTTGAAAGTTTTTATCATGAACTGATGTTGAATTTTGTCAAATGCTTTTTCTGCATCTATTGACATGATCATGTGGTTTATATCCTTTCTCTTCTGGATGTGGTATATTATATTTGATTGATTTGTGAATATTGAAATCATCCTTGTATCTCCAGAATAAATACCACGTGATCTTGGTAAATGATGCTTTTAATGTATTGTTAAGTGCATTTTGTTAATATTTTGTTGAGGATTATTACATCTATGTTCATCAGAGACATTGGCCTGCAGTTTTTTCTTCTTTGAAGTGTCTCTGTCTGATTTTCCTATCAGGGTAATTCTGGCCTCACAGAATGTATTTGGAAGCTTTCCTTCCTTTTCTATTTTTTGGAATAGTTTAAGGAGAATAAGTATTAACTCTTTTTTAAAATATTTGGTAGAATTCACCTCTGAATCTATCTGGTCCTGGACTTAAGGTTTTTTGGTGGGGAATTTTTTTTTATCACTGATTCAATTCCATCACTAGCAATTAGTCAGCTCAGATTTTGTATTTATTCCTGATTCAGTTTTGGAAGACTGCATGTTTATTTTAATTTGTTGGCATATAAATTTTCATAACATTCTATCATCCTTTGCATTTTCATAATGTCAGTTGTTACTTCTTCTCTTTCCTTTCTAATTTTATATATCTGGGTCCTCTCCCTTTTTAACTTGATGAATCAGCTAAACGTTTATCAATTTTGTTAATCTTTTCGAAGAAACAGCTCTTGGTTTTATTGATCTAATTTTTTTATCCTTTTAGTCTCTATTTTGTTTGTTCCTGCTCTGACCTTTCTTCCTTCCTTCCTTTTACTAATTTTGGGTTTTGTTATTCTTTTTCTAGTTCCCTTAGGTCTAAGGTTAGAATGTTTGAGATTTTTCTTATTTCTTGAGGTAGGTATAAATTTCCCTCTTAGAACTGCTTTCATTGCATCCCAGAGATTTTGCACCACTGTGTTTTCACTTCCATTTGTCCCCATGTTTTGTTTTAATTTCCTCTCTGATTGCATTATTGGCCCACTGGTTTAGTAGCACATTCTTTAGCCTCCACATGTTTGTGGGTTTTTTTCACTTTCTTGTAACTGATTTCTAGTTTTATACTGTTGTGGTCAGAAAAGTTACATGATATGATTTCAATCTTCTTAAATGTATTGAGACTTGTTTTGTGGCCTAACATGTGGTCTGCCCTGGAGAATATTCCACATACATTAAAAAAGAATGTGTTTTCAGTTGTTTTGGGTTGGAATTTTCTGTATGAATCTGTTAAGTCCATCTGGTCTCTTCCATTGATGTCAAAAGGTGTTAAAGTCCCCTACTATTTCTCCCTCTACCTTTGTTAATATTTGTTTTATATGGTTAGGTGCTTCAATGCTGGGTACATAGACATTTACAATTGTTATATCCTCTTGTTGGATTGATCCATTTATCATTTTGTAATGCCCTTTTGTGTCTCTTCCTACAGTCTTTGTTTTAAAGTACATTTTGACAGATATAAATATTGCTACCCCAGGGTTTTTTTTTTTTTTTTCCTGTCATTTGCTTAGAATATTTTCTTCCAGGGGCATTTGGGTGGCTTAGTTGGTTGAGTTTCCGACTTCGGGTCAGGTCATGATCTCATGGTTCATGCGTTCAAGCCCCATATTGGGCTCTGTGCTGACAGCTCAGAGCCTGGAGCCTGCTTCGGATTCTGTGCCTCCCTCTCTCTCTCTCTGCCCCTCCCCCTCCCTTGCTCATGCTCAGTTTCTCTCTCAAAAATAAACATTTAAAAAAATGTTTTTAAAGGAGTATTTTTTTCTCATCCATTCACCTCAGTCTGTGAGGGTCTTAAGGTATGAAATGTGTCTCTTGTAGGTAGCATACAGATGGGTCTTATTTCATCACCCATTCCGCCACCCTGTCTTTTGATTGGAGCATTTAGACCATTTATAGTTAAAGTAATTACTGACTGATAGGTATATACTTATCGTCATCAGTTTGCTAACTGTTTTCTAGTTGTTTTGTAGTTCTTCTCTGTTCCTTTTTTCTCTTGCTGTCTAGATTAATTTTAGTGTTATGCTTTGCTTTTTTTCTATTCCTTGTGTATCTATTATTGGTTTTGGGTTTGTAGTTACTATGAGGCTCATATATGACATCCTAGGTATACAGCAGTCTGTATTAAGGTCATGATCACTTAAGTTCAAACACATTCTAGAAGAACTTCTTACCCCCCTCCCCACATTTTATGTATATGTGGCCATATTTTACATTTTTTTAGCCATAATTTTCTTAATCCTAATTATGGCCTTTTACTTTATACTTAAAGAAGTCCCTTTAACATTTCTAGTAAGGCTGGTGTAGTGGTGATGAAATTCTTTAACTTTTGTTTGTCTGGGAACCTCTTTATCTCTCCCTCCTTTCTGAATTTTAAATTTAAACTTGCCAGGTAGGATATTCTTGCTTCTAGGTCTTTTTTTCCTTTTTTTTTTTTTTTTTTTTTCCTTTAAGCACTTTGAATACATTACACCACTCCCTGCTGGCTGAAGTCCTAGGGTACTCCACACAGAGATACCATGGCAGGTGACTGGATCTGAGCAGGGCATGGCCAGGGAGTCCCAGGTCGCTCCATGCTAGAGGCACCTCACAGAGCAGCGGGAGCTGAAGTGGGTGTAATCCAGGTGGGGGGGGGGGGGTGGTCCTCAGGGCATTCAGTGCCGGGGGCACGTTGGTGGATCATGTAGAGCCGAAGCAGTACAGGCCTGGAGTGTTCTGGATGCTTTGCACATGTTTCACTGTGGTGAGGGGGCTGGAGCTATGGTGAGTGCTGACCAGGAGTGTCCTAGCATGTGCCCCCAAGCTGGCTGTGTACTGAGCCTTAGTGGGATGACTGGGGCTGGTGTGACCCAGATCCCCCACCGTTTGGCAGAGTTCTAGAGCTGGATCCTTTATATTCCTGTTGTGCTTTCAATGAGGGCTTTTGTTCTGTGCTCCAGGGCATCCAGGGCTGATGTGCCAGGCCACCCATTGCACCTGGAAACCTGCTGTCTAGATTAATTTAGGGGAATGGAAACTGTGGCACTCACCAGCCTCGCCAACCAGGAGAGAGTTCCAGAAGCTCCCCCATCACCATTTGACAAGACTATAGGACTACTTCCTTTATCTTCTTCTTGCCCTTTCAAACCCAGGCTTTTTTTGCCCTGTGCCCCAGGGCTATCCCTCCTCTGGGTGGGGTTGCCTTCCTCACCATGCCTTTGGCTCTCCTGCCTTCTCTGTGTGTGGTCTGTCTTTTCTTGTGCAGAAGCTGGTCAATGTAGATTTGCTCTGTCCATGGAGGAGGTGAGTGAATGGCCTTCCTCTGCTACCATCTTGGACTGGAAGTTCCCAGGGTTTCTGTTCTTGGCGGCTAAAGCACCCTGTGGAATCATAGGCTAATAATAATACATCTTACTATTAACAGCTAACATTAAGAAGTGCCTGACATTTCACAGTATACCTGTACATTTATTCCTTGATTTGATCTCCAAACCAACACTGTCGGAAGGGCTTTCTTTCCAAATGGAGAAGCAAAAGCTTGCGCACGTGTGGTGACCTGCACAAGGTCATTCAGCTGTAAAGTGAGGAGCTGGTTCTGCCCATCTGAACTCCACCTCCGGTGTTCTCACTCCTAGACAACTAGAAGAGCAGCTAGAATGTTGCCACAGCTCTAGAATATTTTAGAGCATCTCTCCTGGAATTGACTGTAAGCAGTTGTTTTTGTTTTTTTAAATAAAGAACTGTTATTTTTTTTTAATGTTTATTTATTTTGAGAGAGTAAGTGTGGGGGAGGGGGAGGCAGAGAGAGGGAGAGAGAGAATCCCAAGCAGGCTCTGCACTGCCAACATGGAGCCCAACATGGGGCTCGAACCCACCAACTGTGAGATCCTGACCAGAGCCAAAACCAAGAGTCAGATGCTTAACCAACTGAGCCACCCAGGTGCTCCTTGACTGTAAGAGATTTTAATTAATAACAGCCATGGAAAGGGGCTTCCTGCTGTCTCGAGAGGAATCCAGGCATCCACTAGTGTTTTTCTTTCCATAAGGCTTCAGTAGATCTGGTCAGAAGTAGGAGATTTTTGTAGCTGTCAAAAAGGCAGACAAAGACTGCACCTTAATCTCTTGGGCAGTGACCTCCATTGACTTCTCCCAGTGGAGAGATACAGTTCAGTCCATGGACACTGGTAGAGATCACTGAAGAAGAGGGATGATCTGTGGTTGCCCTTAGCAGTGACATTTGTATCATCTCCCAGCACTGCTCTGGGGGGACTTGGTGCCACGACCAGGAAAAGAGTGCCAACACGAAAGAAGGAGCCACACGAAAGACCTATTAACAAGCACTGGTTCCAAAAAAAGCAAAGGACAGAGTGGAGCTAGATGCAACGTGGGGGATCTTGGGCCAGTAATTGTTCAGATCAGGAGGAGGGCAGACCAGGGCAGAAGCCTGCACGTGTTCGCAGTCAGAGCGAGGTAAGTCAACAAAGCAAAGACTAAGGTTGAGCCCAGGAAAATGACCAGAACCTGCAAGTGGGTGTGATGTCAGGGAATCCTCAAATAGTGAAAGGGAGGTCCCATAGGCAGAGTGGAGCTCAGACCAGATGCAGTGGAAAGAGATGGTCCAGCTGATGGCCCCTTGACCACACTGTACATTTGCTCTCCTGAGAGGAGCTGTGTACCGATTCTGAAGGTTTCAGAACAGGGGTGTTAGAGTTGCCCCTAAACCATTAATCCTGGTTCAAGCATGGGATGGGGAGCTGGGGAAGGAGTAATACTCTACTGTTACAGTTGAGGACTGTCTGGGGAACAGAAGAGGAAACAGAAATGACATCCTTTTCAGGAGAGTCACCAGACCCCCAAAATAAGATGAAGTAGGACCAACCTGATCAAAAACTACAGTGTGGCAGCAATCACAGATGCCAAGAGGCTGGTACATTGGGAAACTGGTCCCTTTACCTTTACAAGAATCCCTCAATGGTCCCTAGAAGAACACCACAACCCAGTAACAGCAGGAATAGGGAACAGAAGTGAAGGGTTTGAGAAGCCTGTGAGGGCTGAGAAGAGAGAGTAGCAATTTTTTTATGGGTACCTATGCCCTTCCACTCTGTGTTGCTGTAGCCTGGGAACTTAAGGTTACATACATGCCTGTCATAGAGTCTACTCTCCATTTTTGGAGCATGGATTTGAGATTTGCAAAGAATCTGAAGTCTTTGGGAGGCAATCACATTGAATAAAGTGGGTGACCAAGGTGGATAACATATTTTGGTCAGTAATCACCACTTTTTTTGGTTAACTGTTGCCATTTCTAAAAATGAGAACCCTGAGACTCAGAAAAAGTATGTGATTGCACAAGGTCACACACGTCTGCTCTTAGAGTTGGCACAGTTGAGTGGCAAGCCCAGGCTTTGAGTTTGGATGATGATTCTGCCAGTTTCTGTGTCCACCAAATAAAGACACAAATACCCATCCTGCAGCATTGTTCTCAGGGCATAATAAGACGACAAATGGAAAGAGTTTAGTCCAAAACCAGCCACATCACTGGCACTAAAATATTAGTTTTCCCCTTCTTCTACCTTAGAGACTTGCCTAAGCAAGGGATCACATTTTACTCTTTCTGTATAGTCCAAACTCTCTCGAATGCTTCAGAATTTCTACATTACAAGCCTGGTTGAGTGTTTGACCTTCTGGAATGAATTCTGTGTGAATAATGTTATTGATGTCAATGAAATAAATCAACATTGTCTTTACTTTTGGTCTTGGCTCTTACTTTCCATCATCTGAGAGATACTGAAATTCTCCATGGCATGCTTGGGCTCTTAGCTTCCAGCTCACAGCAGAAATGGCAACAGTGAACAATAACGAGGCACCTACTACCTAGCACCCAGATTTAATTTTTAATAGCATTCTCTAATAAGGAGAATCAAGTTTCCTTGGATAAATGTCTGATTCTGAGACTTGGTGCAAGAAATACAGAAGTTGAGCCTGGAGCATCTTGTACTACCAAAAGAGAAGGAAGTGCTCCAAAAAATAAAAGGATGGGCAAGTCAAAGGGACACAGGAGTCAACGTAAAAGAACTCTTATTGACCAAAGCCAGAAAAATTTGAGCAACAGAATAAATTATGTAGCATTTTTCTTACAACAAAAATACAAAATAAAATCCTTGAGTCCATACTGTTGTAAATAAATGGACAGGTACTAAATAATTATTTGCCTCTAATCTTATATGATCCAGCAGGCCTATGAAATAAGAATCATAATCTTTATTTTCTAGAGCAGGAAACTGAGGCTCAAGGGGTTAACTAACCTATTCAAGGCTACCCTGCTAGTTGTGGAAGAGACCAGAGTTAATCCCAGCCCCCTCCGGTGCTAACATCTATGCTCTTTTTCAATACTGCACACCATCCCAAGTTAACATTTTATTTCAAAATGTATTATCTGTCTACCTAAAACATACTGGAATAAATGCCAGGACTTTATTGTTTCTCTTCATCACTGAAAATGCATAGCAAAAGTTGTGTAAAAACTTTACTCCCGTTCAGATTTCGTTCCCGAATGAAACTGTTCCTGTATCTAATTTTAACTCCTCAGCCATCCTTCTATCTGAATGTGCGAAATCTCTGACCTTTTCAATATTTCCATTGGGCCATTGGACAGCTGCTCCATGCATCACTATGGACAGCTTGACTTTGGTCTTAAAAATGTGGGTGCCTTCACACAGACTTGCTTCTGGCATTACTCCATCTGCATATGCCACCTCCAATTTGCCAGGGCTCTCACCTGCAGATTTATTTGCTGCCGTCCAAAATGTGACTTTAAATTTTTGCTCTAAACATCAGCCACTCACCTGCATGTCAATACAGGGCCACTCCCACTCTCTGACCGCCAAAGCTACTCCCTCAAAGACAGAATGATCCACTCTGTACCGTATCTCAGTTTCAATCAAGGGTCCTCCTCCTCCACGAACCACTCAGAAATGTCATCTCAGCATACTGGATTCACACCACCAAGTGATGCTCAGATCTCTTCATATAATAGCAAGACTCGACTCTCTACCAAAATACAATGTCACAGTCGCCCTGGGACTCAGGGATACCACTTTTAATAACTTACCCTGAGGCAATAATTGAAACACCAAGACTTATGCAATGTTCACTGCATATTATGTGTAATAACCAAAACTTGGAAACCATCTCAACATCAACAATAAGAAAATGGTTAAATAAATCATAGTATATAACTACACTGGAATATTATGAAGCCTTTAAAGATCATGTTTTAAAGAATATTTAAAGACATGGGAAAATGTTCAGGATATAGAATTATATTTAAAAAAAGAAAAAAGCTATCTTCAAATGTATAAAGGGATGCTAATGGAAGAGGGAGTTAACTTATTCTGAGTGGCTCTGGAGGGAGAGAGTGAAATAGTATCAATAAGAGAAGGCCACCTAGAAACATAGTTGGGGACAATTATAATTTTTCTAATGGTTATAGCTGTCAAAAGGTGTAAAAGAGGTCCTCGGCAAGTCATGATCTCCCTGAGACAGGAGGAATCCAAATTGAGGCTGGGCAACCCCCAGATGGGGACATGGCAAAGGAGACCCAGGCAGAATGTGAGATCGGTCCAGATAACCCACAAGGGTCCTTCTTCCCCTAATAGTATAAAATTGTGTCAGAAGCTTTTGTATTCCAACCCTGTATCTGAGCATGATCAGTGTTAGAGACAACTAAACAAAAGAGGCCTGAAGGGTGAAGGCACAGATCTCCCCACGTGACAGCTGCCCGGGGTCCTATCTTATTACAGCATGGTTAACCCCCACTCAGACGACATGGGTCCGTCTTTGGCCCTCCCAAATCAAGAGATTCTTTTCTCTTCCTTAGTGGTCTATTTTGCATAGGACAACCCTCACATCCAGACATTTTCCTCTTGTCCACTTGGAGCCCATGTGTCTGTGTGTATCCTTTTAGTATAGAGAATTTTGGTTATTTGTTGAAGAGATTTACAATACAGAGTTAGAGAGTGAGAGCAGCCCATGATGACTTCTATCATTCCTTAGAAATAAGTTCACTATTGTGTACCTTATTACTGCAATAGCTTTTGATCAGGGTTATGTGATATAGGTTTAGTTTTACAAGGACTTTAAAAAATATTGGACAACTGATGATAGGCCATGAGAAGGGCTGGAGAAGTTCTGTTGTAAAAACCTAAGTAGAAAAGATTTGTATGATACAAATAGGAGCCTGAGGAGTGATGTTTTTAAAAAGTCTAAGGACGGGGCACCTGGGTGGCTCAGCCAGTTAAACGCCTGACTTTGGCTCAGGTCATGATACCATGGTTCACAGGTTTGAGGCCCACATCAGGCTCAGTGTCTCCCAATCTCTCTGCCCCTCCTCTGCTCACACTGTTTCTCGGTCTCTCAGGAATGAATAAAATGTTAAAATAAATAAAATGTCTAAGGAATCATCTAGCAGATATTGATTCGTAATACCATTCTCCAATAAAAAGAATCAAAAGCTCCTTGGAAAAATGGCTGGTTCTAGGTGTGGGGCAGGAAACAGCTATCTTGAGCCTAGATCATCTTGTAATATCAAAAAGTAAGGAAGTGCTCCAAAAATAGAAGGAGAAGCGGTTTAGGGAACCAACCTGAAAGAGCTCCCATTGGCCAAAATTGGAAAAATTTGAGCAACAAACAATGTAGCATTGTATTGTGATCCAGTTATAAAATAACACCATGATGTAAATACTGATGTAAATAAAAGATTAAATAAAATCAACAAATGGGGAAGAAGAGACAAATGGCAAAAGAATTCCAAGTAATTCATGTGGCACCTCTGTCCTCAATAAGGGATGATCATCACTCCCCACACCTGAAGTGTGGGCTGCAACGTGACTTCCCTCCCAAGAGTGCAGTGTGGAAAAAAGTGTAACCTCACAGCGGATTAAGCTAACAGACACAACCTCGGCCGGGCAATGAAGTCAGCACCAACAGTGATACATCGCGTGTGTGATGGCAGTGGCTCTTCACATGGCCCAATGAGGAGGACACCCTCCCTCTGTAGTTTTGCTCCTCAAACCCTTCACAACCCCAGTCTAACCATGAGGAAAATGTCAGCCAAATCCTAGCTGAGGCACATTCCACAAAATACCTGGCCAGTCCTCCTCAAAACTATCAAGGACATCAAAGATTTTCAAGAGTCTACAACACTGTTCCTGCCAAGAGCAGATTAGGTAGACACGATGACCAAATATCATGTGGTCTCCTGAGTGGGATCATGGACGGATAAAAGATACTGGCGACAAACAAGGAAATCAAAATAAAATACCAACTTTAGTTAACAATATGATATCAATACTGACTTGTTAATTATGACAAATGTACCACACTAATGTAAGATATTAACAATAGACAGAACTGGGATGGGCTATCTAGAACTTTCTTCCATTTTTTTAAAAAATTTTTTTTCAATGTTTGTTTATTTTTGGGACAGAGAGAGACAGAGCATGAACGGGGGAGGGGCAGAGAGAGAGGGAGACACAGAATCGGAAGCAGGCTCCAGGCTCTGAGCCATCAGCCCAGAGCCTGACGCGGGGCTCGAACTCCCGGACCGGAAGATCGTGACCTGGCTGAAGTCGGACGCTCAACCGACTGCGCCACCCAGGCACCCCTCTTCCATTTTTTATGTAAATCTAAAACTACTCTACAATATAAGTAAGTCTAAGGAAGACCCTAGAGGATTTGGCCTGTATGAGTACATTAGGGAAGGTAAGTGAAGCTAGATGCTCAGAGAAAGAGACAAAGCAGATGAATTTCCTACATTGGAAAACCAACAAGAACAAAGCAATAGGCCAGGAGAATGGGGGAACATTGGGGACAGCCAGTTTCATCCTGAACTTAGGGTTTTTGCCTGGCTCCTGCGGAAAATGCTCGAGTTTATCCTATCCTCCTAATCTGAAAGAGATAGTCTGCCTGGTTGGAAGCAAAGCAAGGCAGAGCAAAGATCAGAGGCTTTGTGTTAAGCAAGACAAAGCTAAACTCTGAAACTCTGCAGTACACCAGCCGTTTGAAAACCTGTTTTTTTCTCTAGTCCCAACTCCAGGACTTACTCACCTGGAATAAAGTCGTTCTTTTCATTTTTAACAAATAGCTGAGCAAGTCGATGGCTTAGGCGCCTTCCAACAGAGAAGACGGGGGTTAGACCTGGAATTGGGAGCAAGGCTACAGGTCCACAAGGTGCCATTTGGAATGGCACATGGGCACGTCTTCATTTTACAATTGCCAATTCATGTTTCTTGGAAGCAGAGAACCTGGAAGTTGAAAGGGAGGGTTTGGCAGAGTCCCTGGCTGCTGCCATCCTGGTGACACTGAGGACTGGAGAGGTCCAAGAAAAAAGAGGTCCAGGAATAAATGATAGGCTGGGAAGCCAAATACATCCTTCCCAGCAATGGGGAAACCAAATTTTAAGAGGGCTCTCAGAGCATAGTTTCCTGTGACTTCGAACCCTGTGTGCTTGGACCCTGCCCCTTGGGCTCTGGTCGTGAGCAGGTCTAACTCTGCCTCCCCACCTGTAATCTGCCAGACCTTGGACCTCCTTCATCCCAGAGCTGATTCCTCCCAGAGGCTTCTCTGGACCCGGCTGGCTCTTTGAGCTCAGAGGGTGCCCTCAAGCAGCACCTACTTATTTCTCCCACTTGCTCACATCCCAAGGAAAAGGAGTAGAGAAAAAAAATTTGGGGCGGGGGGGGGGCAGTTCTTATGATTAAAAAATTGTCTGGGCAATGTTTTATGCATGCATCTGTTATGCTAAAATAACCATCCTTTCCAACCAGGCCCACCTGCTGTCTTTTTCAATTTTAAGTATTTCTAAGTAGCAATCAAATCAGTATAATTTGTTCTTTATCTCGGCAAAACCATTGTGAAAGAAAAATGTGACCATTATGTTACATCAGGGAAAAATACAAGCCCTTTATTTTCAGCCTTCTCTATATTCTATCAGATCTCACAGTTGTCATTATGCCAGTTGTATTTAATGTTGTTCAAATGAACAGAGCTTTCTTTAATCACTACAGCCTTCTTTCCCCTAAATGCTTTTTCCAAGGTTATGGTTTTCCGAGATAAATACATAAATACCAATGTTATGAATACGTTAAGGGTATCCAAGAGACAGCTTTCAGGATTTGTAGCAAGAACCTGCTGTCATTGGAGTTACACAATAGCTGGCTGATGTTTTGAGAACGAAGTTACTGGGTATTAGGAGAAGGCCTGATACCCTGCACCGAGGCGGAAGGCTATTTTGAGCAGATCACAATAGACTACTCAGCAAACGCTGACTTTATAAATCTGGTATCAGGATCCTCACTGCTAATAACCGAAGGCAGCAAGTGCAGAGCCATGAGCACCTGCCCGTCAGAGCTGGGCCACAGCGATCCATCCCAGGGCTTCTGGATCATACCTGCAGGCAGGGTCGCTCACGTGGACCTGACACTAAAGGCAGGCAGATGTGAGGGCTGAGGTCAGGCTTTCAGACCATCTACCACAATAGATTTGACTTGCCGTTTGCAAATTAGGAGCAAGAGGTGTAAAGAGGTTAAATGACTCGCCCAAATGCGTTTGTCCGGTTAGCGGCAGAACTGGGATTCGAACCCAAGCCAGCTGAAATGTATTTCTGCTTCACCTACACTTGTGAGCACTTCAGCCTTTTAGCAGACATTACATGGGACGATTCCAAGCTTATAGGAATCCTGCATTTATTCATGCAGACACTTCCTTAGCCAATATTTACTCTTTGCTGAGATGCTGAGAATAACTATCAACAGCTAATACTTTTGAGTGCCTGCACCGTGTTAAGCATTAAATGTAAATGAAAGCATGTACCACTCCAGGTAGCCCTAAGGGGTAGGTGCTATTATCCCCATTTTACAGATAAGCTAGGTAAGGCACAGCAAGGTTAGGTAGCTTGCCCAACATCCCACACACACACACTGAGGAAACCAAGATTCATACCCAGCAATCTTTGTGGAGTCCACACCCTGAATCGCTACAAAGGGAAAATGTGTCCATGTCATTGTAAGTGGTGAAAAAAAAAAAGTGTTTGCTGAATAAAGCATTGTATCTTGCCCTTGAGAAACTTACAATACACAGAGGAACCGTTTATGTAAACAAATAACAGAAATGCAAGATATGATATAATGTGTCAAAAGAAAAACATAAACAACTACTTAATGGGAATGCAGAGGAGGGAGTTATGAATTCCAACCAGGCACTGGGTGGTGGGGAGGGGGGGCGCCGGAGGAGCAGAGCTCTGGGAAGAGTGGGGGTGGGAATGTCAATGGTGGGGGCAGGCACAGTGGGTCCCTCTGACGGTCTGTGATCAGGGCACATGGCAAGATGCCACTTCTCAGGTCCAGTAAGAGAACAATGGCTAGACTCTTGAACTATCAGATTTACATCCAGGTTTAAAGGAGAGAATATAAGCAAACGTAATTTATAAATTATAAGTTGCTTATTGATTTTATGCATAAGTGGTGGGCTGTGAGCTCCTCTAGGGCAGGAAAAACTTCTTATTCACCGATTGCATAATCTTTGCTTAGCTTGGTGTCTGACAGGCAACAGGCATTGTTGACTCATAGAAGTGAGGGAGAAGGACAGGAAAGAAGGAAGGAAAGAAAAGAAGGTTAGAGGGAGGTGGGAAGAAAGAAGGGGGAGTGGGGAGAGAAGGAAAGAGGAGGAAATTCGTTAAGATGTAAGAAAGGATGCTATGTTAGGGCTCTCCAGAGAAATGAAACCAAAGGCATCACACATACATATATACATACATACATATGTATGTATATTCAAAGATTTATTTTGAGTCAAGTTCCTGCACCTGAGGGGGCTAGCAAGTCTGAAATCCACAAAACATGATGGAAACACAGGCATCAGTTCATGCTGTAGGCTTGAGGCAGAAGTTCTTTTGGGGGACAGCGAGGATCTCAATGTCTGCTTATAATGCCTTCAACTGATTGGACAAGGTCCACCTACATTATCGAGGATAAGCTCTTTCACTTAAAGCCAGCTGATTGAAGATGTTTTAACCACGTCTATAAAATACCCTCACAGCAATGCCTAGATTAGGGTTTCATTAAATTACTGGCTACTGCAGCCTAGCCAATTTGACACACAAAACTATCACAGATGTCATTCCAAGAGGAGAAACTGACAGACCGGGGCACAGAGGCGAGGAACAGATGCCAAAGTCAGAAATCGACTTTTACCTTAGGGGTTTTGGCCAGGGGTCTGGGAGGGAGGGTGGGCTGCAAGCTGAAGCCATCACAGGCAGCTGGAGATCGCTGAAGGAACATGGGTGCTTATGGGGTACCTGCTCTTCCACGTCTGGTGGGGGCGTATGTGGAACTTGTTAAAACTGCAGGGGCCCCACTCCCAAACCTCTAAAACAGAACTCCAAGGTGGCCCCACCAATAGGAACTTGAAGCTCTCAGGTGATTCAGACATCACCAAGATGGTCATGTAGATCCGAAGACAGACTACCACAGGTGTCTTTTTGTAAGAGGATGAACTCAGGAATCTTGCAGACCTGCATTTATATTCTATACCCACCACTCATGAGCCAAGTGCCCACTGAAAAGTTACCTCCCCAGAGCCTCAGTTTTCCCATCTACAAAATGAACCTCTTCGTAGTACATCTAGGGTGCTTGTGGAAGAAAAACGACACATGTAAGGACAAGGCAGACACTCAAAGGTGCCCACCACAGACACGCACAGGACTAACACTAGCCACGTAGGCACAGTCAGTACCTAGTGCTGTGGGATCCCTGCAAGCCTGTTATCCCAAGGCTCCGGGATGAAGTGCTGGGAGGCCGTCCTGCGCTGACCCTGAGCCACAGCCAACCCGCTGTTTGCACAGAGCACACTGGTCACGGCAGGGGTAGCAGAACCCTCACCCAGGATCCTCTGTGTCACTGCTGAGATAACGGTCTAACCTAGGGAAGGCCAGCCCTGCCTCTTGGCTCAGGAAAGGCTGTGAATTCAAACACGGCCTCTGAGGCTCTGGAAGTTGCCTACTGCTCAGGTGGGGATTGGGATGTGGTTGCCAGGCTTTGCTGCTGTTTCTGTTTCCATTATACCAAAACGGTTACAAATTAGCTTCCTCATCTGCACACCCAGCATGCATGGGAGCATCTTTGGGAAGCATGGGTTTTTCCATGTCTCCAAAGGTCTTGGAAAACTAAAACCAAAACGTTTTCCTCAGGTATCCAATGTCCTAGAAAGCAGCAAAGTGATGCGGAAAGGTAGAGGCTTGAGGGACAAAAATCTTAGGCCGGTCTTACTGCTTCCCACCTCCGTGAGGAACACTGCATAATCTCGCAGAGCCTCAGTTTTGTCACCTGGAAAATGGGGAATATAACATCTGAGTTCACGGTCTGTAGGGACCAAATGGGATAATGCGGCACATGATGGCAGAGTCCCTCTCTTCTGCAGTACTTTCCTCAGGCTAAGCAGAACCACGCTCTGGGAACTAACTGCCCGGAATCTTCCCACCTGCCCCTCAACGCACACCCCCACACACCCCCACACCTCTGCCATTTGTCTGGTTGATACCATCTTAGGGATTAGGATAAAACTCACCACGTTCAAAAAGTTATTCTAGGGGAGGGGTCAAGATGGTGAAGCAGCAGGGAACTTTGTTTGTTTTTTGCATCTCTCGTCCCTGAAATGCAGCTAGATCCACACCAAACCGTCCCGCACACCTAGAAAACTGATCTGAGGATTAACACAACAATCTGTGCAACCTGAACCACAGGACTCGCAGGTATGCGGTGTGGAGAGGTGAAGTGGGGGAGACAGAAGCCACAGAAGGCAGAGAGCTGGTTTAGCTTGGGGGGGGGGGGGAGTACAGGAAGAGTACTCCGCACCCCCCCCCCAAAGTAGCTGGAGGGAAAGCAAAAGAGTAGACTGAACAAAGAAGGGAGAGAGGGGAGGGTTTAAATTCCATTAAGAGTCTATAAACAGGGGAAGCGCGAGTCTGAAACTCCGCAGCTCGACACCTGGCGGCGCTCTGGTGATAAGGGCGAATCCCCAAGAGCAGAGAGCGGGATCTGAGGGGGGACCGACCGCAGGCCACATGGGGAGAGGCAGTTCCCCTGCAGGGAGGACATTTGGTGGAGGCTGTGCAGTCTCCCCACGGGCCAAGGTTGCAGAGGACCCCAGAGAGCAACCACCTTCCCTGGTCCTGGAACAAGGTCGTAGGGGGTGAAGCCTGGTGCCAGGTGTGTGTTGTGACTTACCATAATCCCAGAAATGCTGCTGCTACACAATTGCATGAGCTTTCTCTGGGGCGGGCGGGCACCTGGCTGCAGTCTCTGGGCAACAGCAGGGTCTCCCTAACTTTCCTGCTTGCGGCCGGCACCGGCCAGTGCTGGGTGAGACCGTCCAGCAGAGGAGCAGAACGGGTCAAAGCCGCAGTCTTGCAGAAGCGAGGGGTCGGGAAACACAGCCGCATCTGAGATAAAACTCAGGAGGGAGGTGCCGCCTGGCAACCCGACGGCTTGGTCACGTACAGTGTAAAAGCCAGGAATGGACGGGAGCCAGAAACAAAGAACGGGTGTGCAATTGCCAGCTGGGAGAGCACGGAATTCCGTACCAGAGACTAGGTATCCGGGTGATGCCATTTTCACCCCTTGCCCGCATGCGCACACACGCCTACACGCACCGCAATGATCCACGCCAGTAAACTGTGCAGCGCCATCTAGTGGCGGATGGAGCCATTACACGAAGCCCCGCCCAAATGGGCCAACAGCCCTCTTGACCATCACTAGAAATCTCTCCACCTGCTTAGTTGACGGACTATAAGGCGTTTCGTCATTTGACTTCTGGGGGATACTGGATGTAATTTCAATCGTATTTCATTCTGTTTGCTGGTTCATTTTTTTTTCTTTTTCTTTTCTTATTCTTGAATACAGAAAGAAAAAAATTTTTGTTTTAATAAAACTTTTAATATTTCCACTATATTTTACTTCTTTGTAAATTTTTTAAACTCTATTTTACTTTCATTTCATTTTTTATTTTATCCATTCTTTAAATTTTTCAAACCTATTCATTTTTTCTTTTTCCTTTTCTTTCCCTTTTTTCTCTATTCTATCAAGCTTCTTTCAACAACCAGACCAAAGCACACCTAGGGGCTAGCATCCTTTATTTGATTTTTTTGTTTTGTTTTTAATTTATTTCTTATTGTAGTAATTATTTTTCTTCCTCCAAGATGAAGAAATGAAGAAATTTACCCCAAAAGAAAGAACAGGGAAAAAATGACAGCCAGGGACTAACTCAACACAGATACAAGCAAGGTGTCTGAACCAGGATTTAGAATCATGATTATAAGAATACTGGCTGGGGCTGAAAAAAGCATAGAATCCCCTTCTGCAGAGATAGAAGTAAAATCCAGCCAGGACAAAATTTAAAATGTTGTAACTGAGATGCAATCTCGAATGGATACGATGGTGGCAAAGTGGTTGAAGCATAGCAGCAAATCAGCATTATGGAGGACAAACTTATGGAGAATAATGAAGCAGAAAAAAAGAGGGAAACTAAGGCAAAAGAGCATGATATAAGATTTAGAGAACTCAGTGACTCATTAAAAAAGGAACAACATGAGAATATAGGGGTCCCAGAAGATGAAGAGAGAGAAAAAGGGGTAGAAGGGTTATGTGAGCAAATCATAGCAGAAAACTTTCCTCACCTGGGGAGAGACACAGACATCAAAATCCAGGAAACACAGAGGACTCCCATAAGATTCAACAAAAACTGACCATCAACAAGGCATATCATCATATCATAGTCAAATTCCCAAAATACTCAGGCAAGGAAAGAATCATGAAAGCAGGTAGGGGGAAAAAAAGTCCTTAACCTACAAGGGAAGACAGATCAGGCTTGCAGCAGACCTATCCACAGAAACTTGGCAGACCAGAAAGAAAGGAGTGGCCAGATATATTCAATGTGCTGAATCAGAAAAATATGCAGCCAAGAATTCTTTATCCAGCAAGGCTGTCATCCAAAATAGAAGGAGAGATAAAAAGTTTCCCAGACAAAAATTAAAGGAGTTTGTGACCACTAAACCAGCCCTGCAAGAAATTTTAAGGGGGAGAAAAGCCAAACAACAACAACAACCCCCAAAAATCAACAACAACAACAAAAAAGACTAAAAGCAGCAGAGAACAGAAGGACCGGAGACCACCACCAGTAACTCCAACTCTACAGGCAACATAATGGCAATAAATTCATGTCTTTCAGTACTCACCCTAAAGGTCAATGGACTAAATGCTCCAATCAAAAGACATAGGGTACATAATGGACAAGAAAAAAAGATCCATCTATATGCTGTTCACAAGAGACCAATTTTATTTTTTAAATTTTTTTGATATTTATTTTTGAGAGAGAGAGAACAAGCGAGTGCAGGGGAGGGGAAGGGGCAGAGAGAGAGGGAGACACAGAATCCGAAGCAGGCTCCAGGCTTTGAGCTGTCAGCACAGAGCCCAATACAGGGCTCAAACTCACGAACTATGAGATCATGACCTGAGCGGAAGTTGGATGCTAAACCAACTGGACCACCCAGGTGCCCCATAAGAGACCCATTTTAGACCTAAAGACACCTTCAGATTGAAAGTAAGGGAATGGAAAACCATCTGTCGTGCTATTAGTTGCCAAAAGAAAGCCAAAGTAGCCACGTTTGTATCAAGCAATATAGATTTTAAAATAAAGACTATAATAAGAAATAAAGAAGGCATTAGATCATAATTAAGGGGTCTATCCATCAAGATCTAACAATTATAAACATTTATGCTCCAAATGTGAAAGCACCCAAATATATAAGTTAATCTCAAACATATAGAAACTCATTTATAGTAATACCGTATTAGCAGGGACTTCAACACCCCACTTACAACAATGCACAGATCGTCTAAACAGAAAACCAACAAGGAAAAAATGGCTTTGAATGACACACTGGACCAGATGGACTTAACAGATATAGTCAGAAAGTTTAATCCTAAAGCAGCAGAGTACACATTCTTCTCGAGTGCACATGGAACATTCTTAAGAAGAGATCACATACTGGGACACACATCAGCCATTAACAAGTCCAAAAAGATCGAGATCATACTGTGCATATTTACAAACCACAATAGTATGAAACTTGAAATCAACCACAAGAACAAATTGGGAAAGACCACAAACACCTGGAGATTAAAGAACATCCTACTAAAGAATGAATGGGTTAACCAAGAAGTTAAAGAGGAAATTTAAAAAATACATGGAAGCCAATGAAAATGATAACACCACAGCCCACAACCTCTGGGACGCAGCAAAGGCGGTCATAAAAGGCAAGTATATAGCAACCCAGGCCTTCCTAATGAAAAAAGGGCTCAGATACACAACCTAGCCTTACCCCTTAAAGAGCTGGAAAAGGAACAGCAAATAAAACACAAAACCAGCAGAAGATGAGAAATAAAGATGAAAGTAGAAATCAATGCTATCAAAACCAAAACAACAACAACAACAACAACAACAACAACAACAACATTAGAACAGATCAATGAAACCAGGACCTGGTTCTTTGAAAGAGTTAACAAAATTGATAAACCACTAGCCAGTTGGATCAAAAAGAAAAAGGAAAGGACCCAAATAAATAAAATCAAAAATGAGAGATCACAACCAACACAGCAGAAATACAAACAATAATACTACGAGCAATTATATGCCAATAATATGGGTAATCTGGAAGAAATGGACAAATTCCTAGAAACATTTAAACTACCAAAACGGAAACAAGAAGAAATAGAAAATTTGAACAGACCCACAACCAGTAAAGAAATCGAATTAGTAATCAAAAATCTCCCAAAAAACAAGAGTCCAGGGCCAGATGGCTTTCCAGGGGGGGATTCTACCAAACATCTAAGGAAGATTTAACACCTATTCTCTTGAAGAGGTTCCAAAAAATAGAAATGGAAGGAAAACTTCCAAACTAATTTTATGAACCCAGCATTACCTTGATTCCAAAACCTGACAAAGAACGCACTAAAAAGGAGAACTCCAGACCAATCTCCCTGATGAACATGGATGCAAAAATCTTCAACAAGATACCAGCCAACTGGATCCAACAATAGAGTAGAAGAATTATTCACCACGACTAAGTGGGATTTATACCTGGGATGCAGGGCTGGTTCAAAATTCACAAAACAATCAACGTGATTCATCACATCAATAAAAGAAAGGACAAGAACCACATGATCCTCTCAACAGATGCAGAGAAAGCATTTGACAAAATACAGCAAGATTTCTCGATAAAAACTCTTAAGAATGCAGAGATAGAAGGATGATAACTCAAAATCATAAGAGCCATATATGAAAGACCCACCACTAATATCATCCTCAATGGGGAAAAGCGGAGAGCTTTCCCTCTAAGGTCAGGAACACAACAGGGATGTCTACTCTCACCACTACTATTCAATGTAGTATTGGAAGTCCTAGCCCCAGCAATCAGACAACACAAAGAAATAAAAGGCATCCAAATCGGCAAGGAGGAGGTTAAACTTTCACTTCTCACAGATGAAACATCTTTCACAGATGATACTCTATATGGAAAAGCCAAAAGATTCCACCAAAAAAATGCTAGAATTGAACCATGAATTCAGCAAAGTGCAGGATATAAAATCAATGTTCAGAAATCAGTTGCATTCCTATACACCAATAATGAAGCAACAGAAAGAGAAATCAAGAAATCAATCCCATTTACAATTGCACAAAAAACCATAAAATACCTAGGAATAAATTTAACCAAAGATGAGAAAAATCTATACACTGAACACTATAGAAAGCTTATGAAAAAAATTGAAGACAGAAAAAAATGGAAAAATATTCCATGCTTATGGATTGGAAGAACAAATACTGTTAAAATGTCGATACTACCCAAAGCAATCTACATATTCAATGCAATTCCTAGCAAAACAACACCAGCATTTTTCACAGAGCTAGAACAAACAATCCTAAAATTTGTACGGAACCAGGAAAGACCCCAAATAGCCAAAAAAAAATCTTGAAAAGAAAACCAAAGCTGGAGGCATCACAATCCCAGACTTCAAGCTGTATTACAAAGCTGTAATCATCAAGACAGTATGGTACTGGCACAAGAACACTCAGATCAATGGAACAGAATAGAGAACCCACAAATGGACCCACAAATGTATGGCCAACTAATCTTTGACAAAGCAGGAAGGAATATCCAATAGAATAAAGACAGTCTCTTCAGCAAGTGGTGTTAGGAAAACTGGACAGTGACATGCAGAAAAATGAACCTGAACCCCTTTCTTACACCATACAAAAAATAAACTCAAAATGGATGAAAGACCTAAACATAAGACAGGAAGCCATAAAAATCCTTGAGGAGAAAGCAGGCAAAAACCTGTTTGACCTCAGCCGCAGCAACTTCTCACTCAACACATCTCCAGAGGCAAGGAAAAAAAGGCAAAAATGAACTATTGGGACCTCATCAAAATAAAAAGCTTCTGCACAGTGAAGAAAATAATCAGCAAAACTAAAAGGCAACCGACAAAATAGGAGAAGATATTTGCAAATGACATATTGGATAAAGGGTTAGTGTCCAACATCTATAAAGAACTTATCAAACTCAACACCCAAAAAACAAATAATCCAGTGAAGAAATGGGCAAAAGACATGAATAGACACTTCTGCAAAGAAGACATCCAGATGGCCAACTGACACATGAAAAAATGCTAACATCACTCATCATCAGGGAAATACAAATCAAAACCACAATGAGATGCCACCTTACACCTGTCAGAATGGCTAACATGAACAACTCAGGCAACAACAGATACTGATGAGGATGTGCAGAGAGAGGATCTCTTTTGAACTGCTGGTGGGAATACAAACTGGTGCAGCCACTCTGGAAAACGGTATGGAGGTTCCTCAAAAAATTAAAAATAGAACTACCCTACAACTCAGCAATTGCACTACTAGGTATTTATCCAGGGGATACAGGTGTGCTGTTTCAAAGGGACACATGCACCCCCATGTTTATAGCAGCACAATCAACAATAGCCAAAGTACGGAAAGAGCCCAAATGTCTATCGATGGATGAATGGATAAAGAAGATGTGATGTATGTGTGTATATATATATACATATACATATATATATATACACACATACATATATATACATACATACACAAAATGGATTATTACTCGGCAATCAAAAAGAATGAAATCTTGCCATTTGCAACTACGTGAATGGAACTAGAGGGCATTATGCTAAGCAAAATTAGCCAGTCAGAGAAAAACAAACATCATATGACTTCACTCTTATGAGGCCTTTAAGATACAAAGCAGATGAACATAAGGGAAGAAAAGCGAAAATAATATAAAAACAAGGAAAGGGAAAAAACGTAAGAGACTCTTAGATACAGAGAGCAAACTGAGGGTTGCTGGAGGGTTTGGGTGGGGATGGGCAAAATGGGTTAAGGGCCATTAGGGAGGACACTTGTTGGGATGAGCACTGGGTGTTATACACAGGGAATGAATCACTGGAATGTACTCCTGAAATCATTATAGCACTACATGCTAACTCGGATGTAAATTTTAAAATAAATAGATAATTCTAACTGAGCTGTGGATGACCCAAACATGTTTAAACATGTTCACATTTGCAACATGAAAGAGAAACAGCCTTGGAGACCAAAGTGCTTTGGAGTATACACATCCAACAAACAGCCCAGCTCCAGCTGGGTCACCTTCATCAAGTCATTTTGCTTCTCTGAACCACACATTCAGCACCCATAATACAGGGATCGTCTTGGGGGAAGAAATGGGACAATTATGCACGTGAAACAGCACAAGCACAGATGTTGGTTAATCACGCCAAGTGAGCCTCTGGTTGTCGGAATGTGTGCATTAGTGGAAGCTTCCAGAAGCCCATAGCATTCCCTGCTCCCTCTGTCCACAGCAAACCAGGCTGTGAGTTGCAGTGCCCTTCCCAGAGGACAGTCTGGCTGTAGGGAGTGTGCTGCCGTGGACCAACAGCTCCAAGACCTCCAAACTAAAGGGAGTTCTCACATAACCACAACAGCCAAGGTGACCTGGAAAATCCTTCATGAAGTAAAGAATTTAGCTTGCACACACCTTTTCCCCCCTCGCCCCAACCACACACTCCTATGCCTGTAGATTCTCTGTCTTCTCTAGAGGGGGAACAGGCGAGCTACCATACAGGTGTAGGTGTTATTCTGAAATCCATCTTCAAGGCCAGGATAGGCTCAGTTCAGAATCTTCTGCCCTTTCTATGCAGGACTGTGCAGTGTTTTGAGAGGGGCACTGAGTCATCAAAAAGACAGCCTAGTTTGTTTCTAGCCCTACTTGCTAAGGCAGGAAAATAGGTTATTTTACAAAGATGTGTGACTGCACAGGTGAGGACAAAAGGGGTTTTCTCAGTTAATCGGAGAATTCAATTCACCATCACAGCCCGTTGCCACAAACATTGTGTAACGGAGATGTTAGACCGAGTAATTAACATTGTACAGGGGTGAAAGGGGGGGAGAGTATCGGGATTCATCTAATTAGAGGATTCTCAATGCTGGGGTGAAAGGGTGAGGTCTAATAATAGCTAAGAAGGAGATCCCAGCTTCCCTGATCTCCAACATGTGCCAGGAGCCCTGCACAACACCTCGGGATGAGCTCACTCACTCCCAGCAACAACTCAATTTGATTTAAGGCCCATTTTAAAGATGAGCAAACTGTGGCTGAGAAAGGTGATGTGTTTTGCTAAGGTGACAAGATATGGCGGAGTTGTCTGATCCCACATTTCCCTATTTTAGCCACAGTGATGGCAATCCTCAAAGTAACACAGCACATGGGGTCCTCTTACCATTGAACACTGGGAGTTTATAACGGACAGAGTGAACGGCAATTCTTCCAGAGTTTATCTACAGATGTTGCTCTAGGAGAAAGACAGCCAGTTCCAGGTCCTTTGTCCTAGTCCCTGGAAGTGACATTGGAACCTAGGAGATTAAAGGGAAGGGGGGCAGGGGCACCGGGGGCCTCAGTCGATTGAATGTCTGACTGTTGATTTCAGCTCAGGTCATGATCTCGCTGCTTGTGGGCTCAAGTCCTGTGTCAGGCTCTGTGCGGACAGCTCGGAGCCTAGAGCCTGCTTCAGATTCTGTCTCTGTCTCTCTGCCCCTGCCCTGTTGATGCACTCTAATATAAAACATAAAAAAATAAAATAAAATAAAAAAGGGAATAGGGATAGAGGAAATGCTATTCAGGAGTAATGACAACAGGGAGACGGTCCGCTTTGACAAGAAAAGCTTTCTTTCCCCAGTCCCTACCACCCCTCCTCCTCCTCCTCCCATTTTCCCTAAGATCTGCTGCCCCACCCCATTCTAGGAAAGCTCCCTCGGAACCTCTGGCAGCCCACGGAGAGCCAATCTGGCTCTGGAAAAAATATATATCACTAACGAACATACGTAATAATGCCTGACTTTACTAGTAATACTGGGAAATGGAACTAATCATGAAAAGGTTGGAAAGGTTTTAAAAGGAGCAAATGTACAGTCAAAATGCTTTCTACCTAATACTTATTCGATCGGATGCTCTCATTCAGGAGCTCCCAAGATGCCTCAGGATGTGAATAATTCAGATTTCACATTTTTACAACTTCTGAAATAATAGCATTCAGTATTTATTAGAATATAATAACCTACTGTAAATTTTATTTATATTATATAAACATTACACAAGTACATAATAGCATAGGATTATATAAATTATAATCGTTAAATCCTATTATTTTACTATTATAAAAATAACGGTATTTTGCACCAACAAAAACACCAATACTTTTGTATGCAAGCATAGTGTAGGACCCGTATTACCATCATGAATTATGTTCTTTTTCTGTATTACCTCCCACAAGGCTGGCAAATATTTTTACAGCTTCTTGAGAAGCACTTTCTTTGCACATTAGCTCATGTGCTCCTCGCATCAAAGGCATGACAAAGCAGGAATTATTTCTATACACATTCTGCACTTAGCACAACAGTCTCAGTGTCATACAGTTTGAAAGTGTCTGAGCCAGGACTTGAACCCAGGTTCGAGAAGTCCGGATCCCGAGCCTTGACCCGGTTTCCTCTGTCTGCCATCCTTGCTTCCTTTTGATGGTGGGTTGGGCCTCTAGCTGAGGCTTCTGTGCAGTGACTCTCGTTATCCAACCTGCTCTCTTCTCTGTCAAACACTTCTTCCTTTCCAGGTGGAGAGGGAAGGCGAGAGAGGCAGCGGGTGGCCAGGCTGGCCATGGCAAACGTCCCCCCAGCCCTGGCTGCCATTCAAAACCTCCAGGTTGCTCCCAGCCAAGGCCGAGCGGGGGGTTCTGCTGCTGCCAGGATGGAAAGGTTACAGTCATCTCTCCGGGTAGGGTGATCAATAACATACACAAATAGTCGTTTTTCACTCGGAGGGACCTCTTGACAAGAGCTAGGAGCAGGAGCTGCAGACACACTGGGAGAGAGCACACGTTTTTTTCTTCTGGCCTGGGCTACCAGCTGCACCCACCAGGAGCCACACAGGTGGAGGCAGACAGTCACCCCGCTGGCGACGCCTTAGGGAGAATCCGGCAGAGGGAGGGGCGCAGCAGCAGCCGCCTCTAGGGATTCTGCCCCGGGACCCACTGGGTCCTGGGATGCAGAAGGAAGGTTTGGACAAGGTCGAGGAAGAAGGCAGCAGCCAGGCCAGCGACAGCGGGATCACAGAAGCAGGGCTCAGCAGAGCTAAAGGCAGGGCTGGCTTCACAGTGCATCATGTGACCTCCGTGGTCACACAGGGACCCGTGCTCCAAAGAGAGCCCCAGGCCTGGGGTTTAAAGCTCTGCAGGTGTCATCTCCAATTCTTAATCATTTCATCTTTGAATTTGGGGTCTGTAGGTGAAGGCTGATAGGACCACGGAACATGGGCTGGGGCTTGGAGCATGGGCTTGGGTGGTTCTGACCCTCCTACTTCCTGCCTCCCCAGGACAGGTGCCCAGCAGCCCACTCCCCTGGGGTTGCAGGTACGGGAGGCTCCAGGGAACATACCCCATGTACCAAGTCACAAACCCGAACCTCTGAGCCGGTGAAGGTCAGTATCTGCCTACAAGTACGCCGTGCCCCAGCAGGCACACACTAAATAGCAAATAAACGCCAGGACACATCCAGGGAGAGAAAGAAAAGAGCTTTCTTCTTCCTTTTTGAACAAGAAGCCCTACACTTTTATTTTGCACTTGTCCCTGGAAATCATTGGCTGACCACTGAAAGGATACATATTACATGGGGAAATAGACACAAAGATGTAGCATCATCCCCGTTAGACTCCTGCAACAGAAATGGAACAGGGAAGGGATAAAACATGTAATTCTAGACACTCCTGTGTCCTCCGGCTACTCTCCTCCTTCACCCCAGGCTTCTTTTCTTTATTTCTCTTCCTTCCCTCCTATCAAAGCCAGATCTTGGCTGACCCTTTGCTGAAAAAGGTATAGTTATTCATACTGTAAAGATACTAAAAGATACTATGGATACTCATTCTATAGATACTGAAGATATTCATACCATACAGGTAATAAAAGATACTACAGATACTCATACTGTGAAGATATTGCAGATACTAAAGACGTTCATACTTTATGATACTAAAGGGTACTAAAGACATTGATAAGGACATCAGATCTTTACCCTCTCAGGGAAGCCAGGACCGTTTTGTTGTAAATGATGTTTAACTCAAAGGAGTTACTAGTAGATGGATTTCAAGTACTTTAAAAAGTCAATAGGATAATAATGATAATAGATAGCCATGATTTATTGAATGCCCACATTGCCAGATGTGAATAATAAACATTCTCTCTAATCCTCACATCGACTCTGAAAGGAACAGAATATCACCTCTATTTCACAGAGGAAGAAACTTCAGCTCAGAGAGGCATTTTGTCTGCAGTCATGCAACCAGGGAGTAATAAAATGGAATTTGAATTCACGTTTTTCTGACTCCGTGAAATTTTAGTGCAGAGTAACAGCATGTTACCGCTCCTATGCATAAGGACAGTACTGGATTTAAGAAGGAGGCCAGGAGGGCCTTGAGTAAAGGAAAGA
Organism: Acinonyx jubatus; assembly: GCF_027475565.1. Lineage (NCBI taxonomy): Eukaryota > Metazoa > Chordata > Mammalia > Carnivora > Felidae > Acinonyx > Acinonyx jubatus. The sequence continues at coordinate 100,336,963 of NC_069390.1, read as the reverse complement.
GCTCTTGCAGGTCTCCATGCCCAGGCCCAGAGGGCTGCTGAGACAGGTAGAGAACTCTCCATGCAAACCCATGCAGGAAGGGAGGGTAGTCCTCACGCTGTGCATCTAAGCTGGCCTCTGTTCATCAGGTTAAATGTGACAAAAACAGTCAGCCCAAACCACGTACACTGTTTTTTTTTATTTTTTATTTTTGAGAGAGAGAGTGAGAGAGACAGAGCATGAGCAGGAGAGAGAGAGAGAGAGAGAGAGAGAGAGAGAGAGAGAGAGTATCTGAGGCAGGTTCCAGGCTCTAAGCTGTCAGCACACAGCCAGACATGGGGCTTGAACTGATGACCCATGAGATCATGACCTGAGCCAAAGTCAAAAGCTTAACTGACTGAGCTACCCAGGTGCCCCTCATCCACAGTTTCTAATTAAGGTTGCTGGTAGCTCAGGTCATGGAGAATTCATAAATTAAAAAAAAAAACAAACTGAAGTCCCTTTGTACAAGCACTGTGCTAGGCACTGGTGGGTCAGGGTAGATGAAACAGGTGGTCCCCAGACCCCACTGGATTTCCAGTCCTGGTAGGGCTGTGACTTCAAATGAGTTGGACCACAGCCAGATTAAGGAATACATTTTTCAAGTTAACCCAACCTACTGGACCACACAAGTTTCAGAGCATTCCTAATACTTACTATAAAGATACACTATTATGTGTCCTATTACGTCGTTTCTTTCTTTAAAATATTGCTCATGACCAACTGGATTGACTTTAAGACTGATGGATGGGTTACAGGAAAACTTTGAGGAAGAGATGCAATCAAGTAACTAGTCATGTGCTGAGAAGCTCCCCAGTTTCTGAAGGAACATCCGATGAAGAGCCCTTCACCCAGACAGAGGGCTCAGGGTGGGCTTCCTGAAAGAAATGACCTCGAAGCTGAAATGTGAATCGAAGAGAGGTAAGCAAGAGCCAGACCATGCAGAGATTGTGAAGTTCTGTGAAAGAATTTGGACTTAACCCCACGAGCCATTGAAAGCCATTGATGGGTATGAAACAGGGTTTGTCCCAAGAACTATCAGCATATACTCTAGTTCTCCTTTTAGGCATGGCTCAGCAATGCATTTTCCTCTCCCTTTTGAAGTCCCATGGAGCCAGGAGACTTGTTTGGTACCATGTAATATGAGCTTAAATGATATGTGTTATTTTCCGTGGAAGCTTTAAAAGCCAATGAACGGTTTGCCATGTTTATTTTCCCCTGCCATAGTGACCCTTAAAATAGAATTCAGCAATTCTAACTGATAGAACAGAAAGAGGCATGATTCACTGAAGTTACTGGTGAGTGCTAAGAAAAAATGATAAAGCAGAGAGGTGAAATATAAAAGCATTACATGACGACTTCACTGAAAAGGTAATTTTGAGTGAAGAGTTGAAGATGAAAGAGTTAGCCATACAGATATCTGGAGAGACAGCATAGCAACCAGAAGGAGCAGCAAGTGCAAAGGTCCTGAGGCAGGAGTGTGCCTAGCATATTTGAGGAAAAACAAAGGCACAAGTTTAGCTGGAGTGAACCAAGCGAAATAGAATGGGCAATGTTTCCCAGGCCCTCTGACTATGTAGTATTTACTCCAGGAGCCACAAACCCTGGGACTGTGGATCCACACAACACAATTTGGGGAAAAAAGGCTCCAGACTACCTCGGTTTAGAAAACGGGCAATGACGTGGGTGGATCTTGCGGTCATTATGGTAAGCAAAATATGTCAAATGGAGAAAGATACATACTGTATGAACTCGGTTGTATGTGGAATCTTAAAAACGAAACAAAAACAAAAACAACTCCTCAAAAAAGAGACCAGACATGCAGTTACCAGAGGTGGCTGACTGGGGGAAGGCGTTGAAGGAAGGGGGCTGAACTTTCAGTTCTAAGTATTAGGAATATAATGCATAATAAGACTACAGTTAATACTGTTTTATAGCATATTTGAAAGTTGCTAAGAGAGGTTTATATATACAGTGGAATACTACTTGGCAGTAAGAATGAAATCTGGCCACTTGCAGCAACATGGATGGAGGTGGAAGTTATTATGCTAAGTGAAACAAGTCAGTCAGAGAAAGAGATACCATACGTTTTCACTCATAGGTGGATCTTGAGAAACTTAACAGAAGACCATGGGGGAGGGGAAGGGGAAAAAAAAGTTACAGAGAGGGAGAGAGGCAAACCCTAAGAGACTGAGAACAAACTAAGGGTAGATGGGGGAGGAGCGGGGAGAGGGGGGCCATGGGTGATGGGCATTGAGGAGGGCACTTGTTGGGATGAGTACTGGGTGCTGTATGGAAACCAATTTGACAATAAATTATATTAAAAGAAAAAAAAAGAAAGTTGCTAAGAGAAGATCCTAGAAGAGAGAATAGAGGCACAAGTTCTCATCCTAAGGAAACAAATTTGTGACTATATGAAGTAATGGATGGTAAACTTACAGCAGTAATCATTTTGCATTTGCAATATGCGTAAGTCACTATGCTGTATACATAACGCAAACTTATACAGTATCATACACCAAGTATGTCTCAACAAAACTGGAAGAAAACAAGGTGCAAAGAGTGGCTGACAGGCTTGAAAAAGCAGAATATTCTTTATTTCTTGGATGGGTCCCCGGAAGCTTACCTGCTGGGATCAGGACTCCTGGGACTTCTGCAGAAACGGTATCACCCTCTGTGGTCAGAGGGGACAACTGTCAAACCTTCTTCAACTCCCTCCTGAGAAGTGACTTGCTTTAAGCAAACAAGTTGTACTGAATTGCCGGGATTTTAAATCTTTTCTTGCTAAAAATAAATCTATTGTGGAAAATCCCAAAAGATGAAGCGCATCTCTAACCTCAGGGGGTGGAGCTCCCCTCCCTCATGTACATGGAGCTGGTCTAGCAGCTCTTATCATTAGCAGTAATCTGGGGTCAGGAGGGGTTGCCTGGCTGTTCTCAGCTACGTGGGCTGCTTGCTGATTTCCCAGGGCCCTTGAGAGAGAAACACAAATTTTGCTTCAGAACAGTGCCTGTGTTTATTTAGCGGTAATGATCCTTTCCTTAAGATTCTTGAGTGCGTGGCTCTCCCTATAGTCCCGAAACCCACCTTGTCCCTGATCACTCCAATGTCTGCAATCCTGAGGGTCCAGGAGATCAAGGCCATGCTCATCACCCTCCAGCCAGGACCGAAGGGAAAAAAACCAAAACCAAACAAACAAAAAAACAAACCGCTCCCATGGTCTTCTCCAGGGTTTCCAGGAAGGAAGGAAGGAAGGGAGGGAGGGAGGGAGGGAGGGAGGGAGGGAGGGAGGGAGGGAGGGAGGGAGGGAGGGAGGAGGGAAGGAAGGAAGGAAGGAAGGAAGGAAGGAAGGAAGGAAGGAAGGAAGGAAGAAAGAAAAAAAGAAAGAAAGAAAGAAAGAAATTTCACCTGTCAGAAGCAAACTGCAGTGACAATTAGGCCACCTCTGCTCCTGCTGTCCCCAGCTATGTGGGTATTCCTCACCTTCCACATAGGCTTAATACTAAGAACTGCCTTGTGTCTGTATGGAGGGCTGAGTGTATTTTGATCTTTCTTTGCTACAAAGGCACACACTTATTCCCAGGTGGTCTCCTCATCACAGCAGGGACCTAGATCAAGAGTACAGATGGACTGGAGCAAGCCCCAACCCCAGCATTGGGAAAGGAGCATAAGGCACATGCACCATCAATTATTTCAGCCATTTTATCCTCAAGTAAGCCATTTTATCATCAAGTAAGCAGCTGCTAGATCTGAGACTAAATTACGAATTAGGCATAGACTCTGCCTACTGGTGTAGGTATATAGGCATAGATAGTACCTGTCTATATGCACAAATATTTATGAATGTATCAATGAGAACATCTGACTCTCACAATAATACTTGCATGAAAAGCTAGAGGAAGAGATGGTTAGGAGTAAGGGATGTGCAAGGAAGGGAGAAAGTCTGCAAGATGAAAATAAGTAACATTTGATTGGGTCTTAGATGAGCAGGGGAGGGTATCTCAGATGGGAGTAGCCACATATGTCCATGTATTGGGCCAGCGGTACTGGATAGCACATACCAAAGGGGAGTCAAGTAATGAGCCCACAGGCCTTAGCTCTAACCATCCCACAAAGTGTAGCTACATCATTCTTTCACTGCCTGCAAGGACCAGTCATCACCACACAGTCACATACACATGTAAAGGAACTATGTCCAAGGTCCGTGCCTAGTAGAGGGTCTGCAGATACGAATAATCATCAGTAAAAAGAACTAAAAGGATTTATTGAACACCTCGTACTTAGCAGAACCCACGGACCTTTTTGTGCTTATTTTCTAACTTATTCTCCCAATAATCTATGCTATTGTTGCTATTCTTATCTTATAAATGGAAGAACTAAAGTCCATAGATGAAGTCTCTACTGTAAGGAACTCACAAATGAGCTGTGGGGTGGGACATGCAGTATAAAGATAAGCTGGAATTGACAACATTGACCAACGTTTACTGAGCATTCACTGCGTAATGGCGCCAGGCCAAGGGCTTCACATGCATTCATCATGAAGTTTTGCAATACCCTATCAAGGGGATGCTGTTATTATACCCACTTTACAGAGAAGAAAACTGAAGCATAGAGAAATTAAAGAGCTTGCCCAGCATCACATACCTAGTCCAACTGTAGAGCCTATAACTTACAGGCCCCTATGCCTAACTCCGACAGTTCACTTCTGCCCACCTGTGCCTACCTCATGGGGTGCACAGAGCAGGGACGAGGGGACGTGGCTGAGGGGGCACACACTGTTGGCACCACTGGTGAGCATGGCTAAGCTGAGCCTTCTATGAAGGGTTGGCTTTAAAAGCAAGAAGCTAGGACACAGACTGGTTTCACTCCAAGCCAACAGTCCTCAAGAAGCTACTAAGGGTGGCATCTAAGTCCTTCATGGTTTTGCCCCATCAAGGTTTGACTGCAGGCTTTTTGCAGGCTGGAGCACTTGATTTTCTTAGCTCACCAAGAAAAGAGTCCTATTTCAGGGACTGTATGATATTAACATTTAGTATATATAAACTTGGAATGTCAGTTTATTTTTTTTTTATCAAGAATTATATGGTCCTGAGACGGGGTAGTTCTGTTCACTTGGCTTTCTACATGAGGGGATATACTAGTCAACTCATAATCAGATAAATAGCTCCTATTTGCTGAGTTCTTCCTCTGAAATATACACATGAAGAATTATCTAAGTAAGGAAAACAAAAGAGGTAAATATCTCTAATATGCAATGACATCACACTAAGATGAACTGATATATGTCTATCTCCCCAAGAAAGATGGTCTAGCGAGTGAGACAGAAATACTTGAAATAGAACAGTCACGTTGCTCACTTTCATCACCGAAACAAGGCTGACCATAATGTTTCACGTCTGTTGGCCCAAACTCTGTCTGCTTTGTATGGTCACTGCCTTGGTGACTCTCTTTTCTTTTTGCATCGTGGCTGAGCAGTGTCACTTCTGATTAACACATGCTTCCCGTAGGTGTGTTAATACATTCAATCAGGTTACTGTCAAGGCTTGCCGCCCAGGGAACCATTCTGTCTCCTGAAGGTGACTTTGCAGCTCTCTGCTCTGTACAGATCTTAAAGTTCAATTCTCAGCGGACCATCGTAGTTCCCTCATCTACAGATCCTCCGGAGATGCCTCACTTCAGCCCCCACATACAGGCAACATCAGAAAAAGATACCCAACGTATTGGTAAGCAGCGAGTTTTGCTGAAGCAGAAAACTTGTACAGGAAAACTGAAATTGGAGACTTGGGTTGGACCACGGAGCACCAAAAGCTAAAGTCATCGCTATCAAAACTCACCTCTGAAGCCTACTATGGTGCTGGATACCAAGTGTATCAAAGCCAAGGAAAAGTATGTGTCTATCTGTCTACCTAGGTGCACACACATGCACAGAATACCTGCCCTGCGTGGAGCTTTTATTTCAGAGTGGACACTACCACATCATCTGCAGGATCATAAATTCGTTTATTCACTTTTAAACTCACTGTTGTCATTCACTCCATCCACACTTATTCATTGGGTGCTTTCTACGGGTAAGGAAATCTCAGAAAGCCATCTTCTGATGTAACGGCGGCTCTCGCTCTCCTCCCCCCAGCCTTAACACAGAAGAACAGACTCAGAAGAGGAGGACATACATGCTCTGTAACCTGACCAAACTCAGCCCGTCCACCCCCAAAGAGGCACTGAACTGGGAAAGAGTATGTAAGATAAGACCATACCTCACTTCTGCTCCAAATCCAAAGCCTGGTTAGGGTTGGAGAAAGTGGAAGAGATAAGTCTGACTCTGATCTGGGATCTGAATTTTAAACTTGACTGCACTATGGCTTTCAAATACCAAAGGTGCCCATAAAATTCAAGACTTGGTCAAGGTGCCAAAGGGCAAAAAAAGTACATAGTTGGAAGGAGACGCTGTAAAATAGGAAACTTAAATCTAGTCCGTAAACGTTTAGAGGATTCTTTCTTGGCCCAATTCTCCCCAGCCCAGGGCCCTCACTATCTGTGGTTTCTCCTCCACCAGCTCTGACATGGACCCTGCAAAGGCCTCCTGCTAGGCCCATCTCCTCCTACTCTTGTCCCAATCCTGGCCGCTTGCACAGCCAGTCTGTTTTGAAAACCTTTGTGATCAAGTTCACCCCCTGCTTAAAACCTTCCATCACGTTCCCATTGATCTTAACAAATGGCAGACCACAAGAGCAGAGTTTATGGTTAAAGGGACATACCTGGGAATCCGATGTGCTGGGTTTAATCCTGGCTTTAATCCTAGCTTTGGGCCAGTCAATTGCCTCAGTTTCCTCAGTAAAATGGGGATAGTGATGGAAGCATCCGCTCACGGCACAGTCACGAGGATCTAATGCACAGGTAAGTGTGAAGCTCGTACAACAGTGCCTGGCTCACAGCAATCCCTGTATAGGGTCCCATGTTGTCATTATCTTAGGGAGCTGGAGATCTGGAGCTTAGTTAACGGGGAGTGGAGAGGTAGGTTCATGCCTGTATCCTCACTACCTGGCATGGAGCCTGGCACGTAGGAAGTGTTCAATAAATATTATTGGGTGGATGGAGGAGATAAAGTCCTCCTCCTAAACAAAGGCTTCTGGCTCGAGGCCTCGAGTACAGCTTGCACAGGACCCTGACGCCATCTGTACATCTCCCCTTCCCCAGCTCTAAAGGCCTGTGCAAGGGGCTGCGGTAACTTAGCAACCAGAGCTTCCAGAGACGAAACTGCAGACAATGAAATCAGGCGCCTGGTCCCGCCCGGGCTGGGGAGCAGAGCATGTGCGAACGGGAGCCTGTGCCAGACCCCATCAGGCCTGGACACCAAGGTCATGAGCAGGCCTGGCCCAAATTTACCTCGGGCTTCCTAGAAGGAGTATCTGCAATAGGTGAGATTGCTCTTTCTCCAAGTGTGGGGAAGTAAGACAGGCTCAGGAAGGTGAACGGACAGGAAGCTCTTTGGGACATTCTGAGGCCGGGGGAACAGCGAGAGAACCGGGGACCTTGGGTACCCCAGGCTCAATAGTGAAGGCCGGGAGATTTGCAGAAGGGTCCAAACAATCCATAGACCAGCCACCATGTGAGGTCCCAGGCTGGTGGTCACGGTGGTCAGAAGAGACCCCAGGATCCTTCACAAGCCACACTTAAACAGACAAGATGACCTCGCATGCTCTGGCAGGGGAGGCAAGGCCAAGCACAGGAAGACAATGGGCTGGAATATGCAAAATAGGATGCTGCCCGCAGAAGGTGTGTCCCTGGGCTGGCAGGGAGGGGACAGGATTCTGATAACCAGCCCAGAGTGTGTTCCCACTTGGCTGCAGGCTTCAATCTTCCCATCGTAAAGTAAGGAGATGGACTAGAGGAGCCCCACGGTCCCTCCAAAGCTGTTGGCCACGACTCCGTGCCAATTCCCACCCCGCCCTCCAAAAAGCATTTACTCATTTGTATTCCGTAAAAACAAGAAAAACAAGCAAAAAAGATCCCAAGTTCTGTCTCCGAGCACTCCACTGTCCTCTGGCCAAATACATTTTGCAGGGAACTTGTTTGCAAGATATAAGCCTTGGCATATCCTGCTCCATCATCCTAACCCCCCTCCTCCCCCTTCCCAGCCTGTGGGGCCCCTACGTTCTGCTCAGCAGAGTCCGAGGGGTGTTTCAAGTCACCCAGAGTGGGGACATGAAGTGGGTAGATCTGGGAGGGGTCAAGATGCCTGGGATCTAAGGACACCAGACAGGCCCTTCGCACCAAGCACCCGAAGCCACAGTGTGTGAGAGGTGGGGGGTCAGGGAAGGTGCAGGGGGACAATCAGACCTGAGACTCTGGCAGGGTCTTCACCAATTGTGACAGGCAGGAGCCGGGAGCTGGGCCGATGCTAAGTGAAAGGGAGTAGTTCGGGTGTGACCCTCGAGCCCGGCCAACCGTTAGTGCAAGCAGAGGAGGGGCCCCTGGAGCAGCGGCAAGAAGTGGCAAGCCTGGGCGGAGCGAGGGGTGACTTGGGGAGCACAATTTAGCTAGGCTACGGCAGCAGGGCCCAGCAGGCCGAGAAACCGGAGCTGGGAAGGGACCTTATGAGGGAAATGCCTGCCAAAAGGTGGTCACCTGTAATGAGGCAATAAACGGGGTAATTACCCGGTAATTACTGGCCCTCCAAGTGTCTGGGAAACTGCGGGTGAGAGCTTGGCCAACTCAAGGCCTCACGTCTCCCTGGAGCTGGAAGCCCAGCTGAAAATTAGACAGTGTGGAGGGGCTAGGGTGAGGCTGCTTTGTGAACGTGCACTTCATCTTTTCTTTCCTCTGGCCTTTCCTGCTCCTCTGGCACAAGTTCAAGGCTGTCAGCAAGGGTCTGAGGCCTGGCTTTGTGCTGGGAAATGTGCTGCTGCAGAGATCCACCCCCACCCCCCCCCACCCCCAGCATCTATGACGACCAGAGCCAACCACACCCCACCTGCTTCACCCACAGACCTAACTGCCCACAAGAAGTCCGGGACAGACACTGAACAGAGGTCAACTCCATTGTGTTACTGCAGGCTAGCAACCTGGGGTCAAAATGCAGCTTCTTTGCACAGTCTCCTCCTTTGAGCCCTGGGTCCTAACCCTATAACTCTTTTCTTCCCATTGGCCAAGTTGGACTAGTTAACCTGTAAAGTATGGGCATGATTAAACATGCCAGTTGTCTAGAACTATTAGAGCCAATGAGCAAAATGGGTTCATTAGCTCTGGCTGAGGACACGGTAGAGGTTCGGGGAGGATGTGGAAATGAACACAATCGTTTTTTTTTTGGTGACTTTTTATAGATCACATGTCACTTTGTTAGTTTAGGAGCATTAAAAATGTATAACAGAGCTTGTTCTATTCATAAAATGATCCTCTTTGGCATATTAAAATTTAAAGTATAGTTTATTCAGGCAGTAATTACACTTTTGCTAATTGAATTTACCTTTAAATATTTCAAAGTTTTGTAATAAATTGAGCTGCAAGATACCGAGCCTCAAGGTGTTTGTATTCAGTGGTGTTTGAGAAATAGGCAAAACCTTGAGAACAGGAGAAATCACCAGCATGGATATCAGATGGGAAAAGTTTTTGTTCTCTGGCATTTTCTAGTACCTATAAAGACAGGAGCCTAAGTAATAAGTGACATGGTCCTTCATGTTAGAAACCTCCTTCACGTACATTATTTTGATTTTCACAACAGAAGTAGAAAGAGGCGTTTGCATTTAAAAATAAGGGAAAGGGCACTCAGGGAAGCTGAGCAACCTGTCCAAGGTCACACAGGAATAGCAGAGCTCAGGCTTGTCTTGGGAGCCCAAATCCCATGCACGCTCACTGTCAGAAAAATTCTTGACCAAATGCCCATCAAGGGACAAATGGATTGATAAAACAGGAAATATACAAACAATGGAGTTTCATTCAGCCTTAAAAAGGAATCAAACTCTAATACCTGCTACAACATGGATGAAACTTAAGAACAGTATGCTAAGTGAAATAAGCCAAATAAATAACAAAAAATTAAACATTGCAAGATTGCATTTATGCAAGGTACGTGCTTAGATCAGGCAAATGGAATGGGAGCTGCCAGGGCAGGGGGTGGGGTGGGTGGGTGGGTGGGGTGGATGGGTAGTTTTTATTTGATGGGGACAGAGCTTCAGTTTGGGATGATGAAAAAGGCAGGCACAACACTGAATTTCTGCCAGTGAATCTACATTTAAAAAATGGTTAAAATGGTAACCAAGAAAAGAAAAGGTTCCTTGACTGTAATTTTTGCTTCCAAGGAATCCGTTTTATTTATTCAGTCACGCCTTTCAGCACTTCCTGCTTCTTCCACACCCTCCATTTCTTTTTTGCACACGGAGAACCAAAGCTTCGCCCTGGCTACCGCAAGATTCTGTTATGAACCACCCTAAACCAATTTGATACCTTCTGTAGATAGTTGAGGGCCATGCTCTCATTCCCAGGGGGTATGTTACAATAAACAACTTTCAGGCCGGACTCTCTCTCGTGCATACAAATATTTATTAGTAAGCCGGCCTCAAGCAAATAGTCTTCCACAATAAACAAAGAAGTTCCAGCCTCTGACCTTTGGGGCCACCTGACAGCACACTGCTGGAAGATGAGGCAATTTTCTAGTGGGGGGGGGGGGTGGTTAGGCATCGGGCTTTGAAATGCCGATTAGTGGCTATAAATAGAACTGGTTTAAAATCTTAGGGTGCTATTCCAAAGAGCATATGCTACTCCTGGACTTGGTAAATTTATATACCTTTCCCATATTGGGCAGGGTGTGTTCTGGTAGAACATTCTGGCCAATGTTCCTACATACTTCAAACTCTACTTGTTTCAAAGAAAGCCATTTCTAACATCCGTTATGCTAATTAGCAAAGCCTTTGGTGTTGATAAGAGAAAAAGAGCTGAAAATCTTGCTGTAGCTGCCCAGAGAGTGTGGCTTGTGCTTCAGTCTTTCAAATGTCAACTATCCAACCCTGAAATATGTATTCCAGATGAAGATTCTTCACATGGTGATTAATCGCCCCCTAGAATTTTGATCCAAAGGAGATCTCTCTGTTAGGGTTGGCAGATAAAACACATATAGCACTTGGGACATACTTACACTAGGAAATATTTGGTATTTGTCTGAAATTCACATTTAACTCTACGTTCTGCATTTTTATTTGCTAGAGTTAGCAACTCTGCTCCCACTCTATACTGTACTCGAGTATTTTGAAATAAAGTACAGAAATATAACCTA